>NC_089140.1:81476969-82775897 GCF_009819655.1 Sylvia atricapilla | reverse complement strand
AGATGGGAGTTATAACTGTTGCAAAATAAAACTGTGATAGATATGTCAATGTGATAAAATTATATAATTCCAGTTGTGTTTTGACCAAAAACAGAGGAGAGGGAGGAAAAAATTTCAGTGCAGTCCCTCCTTGCATTCACACGAGCCCTTGAGGCAATGACATTGCACATAGCAGCTGGCATTCCCTCTGCCATTCCCTCTGCTGGCTGAGACACTGGCTGCACCCCCTTGGGAAAGTATAGCAGCACATTCTGTGGTAAACAGGGTGTCAAAAACAAGACCTAGGAGATATGAAGGAAAGCTTCACTGATCTGTCAGACTTGTTCTCTTCCTGTCAAAAAATTGTTTCCTTTGATATTTCAAAAGCTCAGGAGAGCAGATACCAGCTGGTTATATACCAGCCAAGTGCCACTCTGTATGTACTGGTAGAAGGAGAGGAGGAGCCCTAAGCTAGGAGGGCCTCACATCTCCTGAACAAAAAGCTTCTCATTCTATGCCTCATATTTTTTCTGCTCCAAAATGTACTTACTTTGCTCTCCTGCTCAGCGTCTGTCAGAACTTAAGATTTAATTTAGCCTATATTACATCAAGGAAGGCTTCAAAAATATTTGTGGAGCATTCATTGATTAACCTGAAACCAAAATGTCACACTCTTTAATTCATAATCCTAGGACAGACCTGTCTGTTACTGGTATAATTTAAATTTTCATTTAGTGTGACAACACTTGGTCATACTCTGGTTTAATTTACCTTCAATTAGAATGTTATCATTGAATTCCATCAGAAGTATTGGAACTCAGCTGAATGTAGTGAGGGATTTATACAGCCTTATTTTTCCAATATCAGAAGAAAAAAAAAAATTATTCACTTCTTTGCTTAAAAAAATTGCTAGTAAATAGCTTTGGCACAGGCACACATCACATCTCTAGGGAAGCACATGGACACACAATCATCATTGAATAAGGCTGCTGACAGTTCAGAAAGTGCTGGCTGAATCTTGTTTGACATCTTCACATCCATATTTACTTCCTTCTCAGGTTTAACCACCAAGTGTAGCTTTTCAGCAGAAAGGTAAGATGAGAAGGCCAGTTAAAATACTACTGGTGGTCCATGTGTGATTTTCCTGGAGAATAATTTGTTGGACAATTGAAATATGCCTAAGTGGGCTGTCACTCATCTACAGAATAATTACTTTGTCTTTTACTGTTTAATTTTGATTGGGATAAACTTTCTGTGTACATGTTTTTCATCATCAATGGTCTGCTACAACAAATTCTGCTCATTAATACTTAGCAATTTCTGGAATGAATATAATCATCTGGGTCCTGCAGGGACAGCTAACGTGATTAGCTAGGGAGAATCTCACTGCCACAGAATCATCAGAGACTATAAAATTCCTTGTTAATTTAGCATGGATTTTTAATTATTCTTTTATATTGTTGGCTATATTAAATGAATACAGGCAATCTTCCCACTATGGGATTCAAACGAATGTGTCTTTAAGCACCAGGATATGTAACTGAAGTGAAACCTGCCTAATATGAGTGCAAGACAAGAAAAACTGTTACTTTTAAGTAAGTACCAGGATTTCAGTATGGTGTTCCCATATGTCCATATGCAAGATCCACACGTTATTCCCATACATCTGTCTTCCAGAAATATGAGGGACTGATTTTCAAAGATATGACAGGACCAGTACTGTAAAATGAACCATAACCATTTTTTTTCACCTGTAACGCACTGCTGGGAGAAAACATAAGTGAATTGTAACTGCAGAATTAGTAACAAAACAAATTTCTAACTCCCTACAGGATGAAACATGGAAGATCTTTTCAGAAGATCATATAAATTATATGTATATGGTATCTATGGCATGTTTGAATTGGTTAACTTGGGAAAAAAATACCATAAGTAAGGAATGCAGGGTAAGTCACGAAGCAACCAGCTAGCGCTAATGACATATAGTGTCCCTTAAATTGAAATGGTATTTTCATGACCTAGTGGAAACTTTTAGGGTTCGATTTTTATGTGAAGGAAGTAGGAGTATTTTTCCCTCAATCTCATCCTGCTACATTCAATGATTTATTAAATTTTGTGAATTTTTCCAGCACACCAAAATTTTTTCCACCAAGTTTTTTAAATACAGATTTTTCTAGATGGTGGCTCTAACACTGTATAGAAGGTATTCTATAAGTCAAAAGGGTTCTATTGCTCTTTTTTACTGGGAAGAATGAAAGTCAATGTTTTTGTTAAGATAGAATATTCTCATTGCTTGCGAGAATTGCTTTGTTAGTAATCCATATGTAAGACTAGCTATCAATAAAATTATGACTTTTTATGGTAAATAAGTGACTGTATAAATTTGATGTAGATATCAACACTTTATAGCAAATTCACTGCAGACTCCAAAAGTTTGGTTAAGAAATGCTTCATGTCTGAAAATGTACAGCAGATTAAGTATAGAAAGTGTATTTAAGTTTACAGTTCTTGAGTTTTTCCTGGAGAGAAACTGCCCCAACCATGTCTCAGTCACCAGGCCACAAAAAAAAAAAAAAAAAGTACAGTAGGTAACAGCCAAGAAAACCAAGCTTTCACTACTTTTTTTTTATTTAAATAACTACGAAACTCAAAACTGATTCTTACTTTAAAATAATTGGTATTGGTTTAGAATCTATTTAGAATAAGAGATCAGAGTATAATGGGATAAAATACTGGAACATGCTTGTTAAGTCCTGTTCAAATCAAACTCATCTGGTAGATGTGGACCTGGGTGAGCTGTGTGCACCAATGACAAACCTCACGTCTGTTGGTCAGACCCCACCTCATGTTACCTGAAAATTCAAACCATTCACAGAATCATTCAAATGTCACAGTGCCAAAGATCCTTCTGTCTCACACAGCTTTTGAAATCAACAAGAATCAATGTGGCAGAGGAAAGAAACCACACTTGGATCATAAGTGATTTATTTTTCCTGATTCAAGACCTTGGTTTTAGTTTTAAGATTTATCAGAATATTGTGGCATAAGAATATATTGTATATTTATTTATTACAATAATATTATAGATTAGTGGCCCTAAATATCACATTTACTCTTGTTAATCCTTCTTATATATTCTGATTTTACATCTTTAATATAAAAGTGATAACTATTTTGGTCTACTTTTTCATTTGGGCTTTCCCCTAGAGGCTAGCTCTAAGTAATAGCAGATTTAGCAGATTCTTTTCTTTACTTGTAGAAGAATGTGGATATTTGATCAGATAAAAACACTTCTCTTTCTGTATCCAAAGAATTTGTTTGGGACTTACAATGTGCCAAAGATAATTTGATATCATTCATATTTGATAGTTTTTTAGCTTGAGTGTGAAAGGAAACCAGCATATGCCTGTTGCCTAAATCCATTCCTTTTGAACCATTCTTGGGTAAAAACTCACAGCTGAAGCAATTTACATAATGAAAAAGAAAAATGAAAATCATTACTGTCTTGCTCATAGAACAGTTTTTTGTACCTTTCATAGTTTATACTGTGCTTAAAACAGTGAAGTAGATATTATTAGATTTCTATTCTTAATATTAAGCTCTTCCTGTTTTAAAACTGATTTTTTAATTGTAAGCTAATATTCCATATACTTGAGCAATACTAGCATGGAATGCCCACATTGGTGCCTGAACACTATGTATGGCCCAACACCACAGGAAGGTCAGCCCTCTCCAAATGGAAAAAAAACACTGACCACAGCACAGTCTGTCTGTGGAGCACCCTTTCAGTAAGCATTGAAGACCATGGAAGCTTGGGACAATTTTTTTTATCTTCTTGATTAACAGATTCAGGACCTTCATTGCTGTGCAGTGCTTGTGTCATTTATGACTGCTATGTCCCCATCTCAAGCCTGTCTGCACTTGGATTGCATGTGCCTGACCCAAACCTTAATGACTGCAACATCCTGAAAGTTCACCCCATAGCTCTGAAGTGCTTCACAGTGCAACACACAGACCACCACAGTGCTAGTTGTTCTGAAAGAAAGGAACTAGAAAGAACAAGTGACCAAGAAGTCACATCAAGAGAGAAAATTATTTTCCAGAATTCAACATTTGAGTTCCCATATGAAAAACGGTGAATGGTATGGACAGATATCAAAGTATCTTGTGACATCTACATTATCTGTTGTGAAATAAAAGTATTTTGATTCTACTGGTATTGGATATTTCCGTCTAAGAATAAAAGAGACCCATGTGTTGATATTGAATTTGGATTTGCAGGTGGTCTTGTAACTGTGATCGACACAGGTCACAGTACCATTGTCATAAGTTAAAAAAATGAAATTGAAACTTAACTGAAAAGTTAAATCATTAGGTAGACTAAAAAAGGTATAGCTTCTTACAAAAACTCTCTGAGTAGTGGATTTTTAAAATTTATTTCACATGTGAACTTACAAAGATTTGTCCCATTTCTTTATGAATTATACTTGAATTTCTTAAAGACCACTACAATTATTCATGCTATTGTGCAGACAAGGTGGGACAACAATGGGGAAATGAATACCCTCTCCTTCATCCTTATCCCACCTTGTCTATCAGTTTTGTCTCAGCTCACCAGCACAGTAACAGAAATAATTGTTGGACAGCTCACTGTTTTATTTTATATACAACACTGGTTCTTACATAGAACTGGACATAAAGAAAAAGGCTGAACCTACTTTTAGATAAGTGCTGATGGCAACATTTTCTCCCCAAAATGTATACATGCAATTCTCACTCAAACTGAAAGAGCAAAAGCATTCCTATAAGCGTTGGTAAGAAAAAAGAAATTTATACATTTTCAACTGATTTCCTTTGTTCCTTGTGTTCATGACTTTAGACATAGACACTGGAGCCACTGTCCTAGATCTTAACAACAGCATTGGGTTTTTCAGATGTGCACAGGAGAGATGAGCTTGTTACTTCCTCCTTTGTAGGTTTTTTCATGGAGAAGTAAGTGACCTTCTACTTATTGTTCATAAATGGTAAGGCACATTTGGTCTTTATGGGAGGAATTACTCTGTTATTATTACAGGTCAGGTCTTCTACATTCCCAAAGCTGAGTCCTTTCTAGAATACCCACTTAAGAGTGGGTTATTTCCCTGAAAGGTATCTCATTACTTTTTCACCAAAAATACAGAAACCAGGGCAGACAGCTGTTTTTGTCAGCAGGTTTCTTATAAGAAAAATATGAAAGTAGCAATGGAGCCTTAACTAGTTATAAAGTTTATACTTCTAAAACATGATCTTAAAACCAATTCCAGCTAATATAAACAAATTAATTTCTGTAGACCTACCTTGCTTTGCAGTTATTTTCTTCATAAATAGGAAATCCCTTATTAGTTATCTGTGGTAATATTTTATGAGTTCAGTCAGAAGCATTTACTCCATTCCCTGAAATACCAATAGGAATTGGTCATAATAAACTTGATATTATTTTCATGTCTTTCGTCAAACAGTGCCTTTGGGTATGTGGTTTGGTCTCTTCTCTACTCACATATATCCTTCCATTATGTTGCCAATAAAATGGCTACAGACAACAGCAAAATTATACAAAATAGAGCCACAGTACAATATAGAGCTTCTTACCTTTGAATAATTCAGGTGCTGCTGACTGTGAACAAAATTCATAGCCATCTGTCAGCAAGTAAATTTAATTTAGGTAAACATGGCAATCCCTTCCTACTAGACAGCTGGCCACATAAACCATGGCACCACACTTTGGAAAATCTCAGCAGAAAGACCAGTAAGTGAAAGACCGTGGAGCTCATCCCTATACAGAACCCAACAACAATACATATATTCCAATTCTTAGATTTATATATTTACATATATGTACTTAATATATATGTATACTGAAGAAAAAATACTTTCTCGTATTTTAAAAATGGAAAATATAGTTTAATAATAATGAATTAGTTTCTGCCTATATCAATATCTCAAACTGCGCACTTCACACATAGGTAAATAAAATCAATAAAAATCTCAAAACTATATATCTCCCTAAAATTTCCAGAACTTTTGCCTTTTCCATTCAAAACAAAGTTTTTTGAATAGTACTGTGGGCTCTTCACAAGCCTGCTGGTGGAATTGTCTCATAATAATACCACATTCAGTTTATGCTTTCTTTTGGCAGTTTCTTATCAGGAAGAGGATGACCCTTGCTCTCCAGTTACGAGGAGTTGATCATAACTGTTAGAACCTATGTAAGTTGAACTGGATGGATATGACACAGATATTGAATAAACAAAACATTTATTTATCCTATCAACCTTTCAAGATATCTTTTAAATTTACACCAAGTTTGTTATCCCCCTTGTGACTTGAAATCTCGGATCTGCAGAAGCAGAGCAATCTGTACCCAGCAGATGAAGCAGGGTACTTTCCTGAGTGCATAAATGTAATGAATGCATAAAATGTCCTGAATGCATAAAATGCACTTAGAACAGAGAACAGAAGATCTGTTGTTACTGGTAGTTGAGGAGAAGGGAGACTCACATAAATCACCATGATCACCCCAGCAGCCTCTTCTCTTTAACAATATGAGCTTCATATTCATATTAAGGGATTAGGTAAGCCCATGCTTAACTTGAAGAAAATGTCCTTTGACTAGCAGCTAAAAGTCCTGAAGTTCAGAGTCATAGAATCATAGTCACAGAATGGATTGTGTTGGAAAGGACCTTAGAGATTATCTAGTTCCAATCCACCTGCCATAGGCAGGGACACCTTCCACTAGACCAGGTTGCTAAATGCCCCATCCAACCTGACCTTGAACACTTGCAGCAGTACTTCCAGGGATGGGGCAAAGTTCTTGTGTCATTAAATCAGCCTCTTTACACATAGCAGGATGTATTTCATTACTCATACCACTTGCTTTGGAGTAATCCATAAAATATTCAAATATAGTGGTGTAAGTTTTCACCAGCCAATTCTTTCTCGGGTGCAGTTAAAGGAAGACACAGACAGATCAGCAAGATAGGCTCCTAAATGAAAGTAACAAATGAGAGAGGAAAAGAGCACATTTAAACGGGATTTCTTGTTTCCTTTGACTTCTCAGGTTATTTTTAATAACCATCTACAGTTGCCCTTGGTCTTCACAAGGAAATAGACCCTGAATTGAACAGCAGCACAAAAAAAATTTGGAAGGATCATTGTCATTAGGAGGTGTTTTAAGGTAAAAAATATTTAAGTTGGTAATGCCGACAAGTAACGTGTGTGTGGGTGAGTGCACATGTGGATGAAAGACAAGTGGCATGATCCCAGTCTGCCAACTGATAAGATACAAGGCACTGGTCATACATTCTGCTTTTGCACAGGGACTATTTAGATTGGGAAATCAGGGGCTTGAATTCTGGAAAGAAAAGCAGGTGAGAAAAAGAAGAAACGGTGTTGGAAGGATGAAAATGCATAACCTGCAGATCTTGGAGATCAGATTTTTGGTGGAAATCAATGTCATTGAGCACCCAGGACCTTGCCCAGTAACACCCAGAACTGGTGACAGAACAGTGGCAGAGTAAGAACTAGTATGACTTTCTGCCCATACTTTCTGAGCTTATCTTCACTCTTACCTGTGGGTAGGAAATTCAAGACCTGGGAATAAAGCCCAGGGTAAGGTGAGGGAATCAGTGTGCCATGAACATGCAGGGTAAAAGATCTAGTTCTGCTGGTTCTTAAATAAACACCAGCATGCAGGCTGTAATTTTTACCTTACTTTTTTACTTTAGGGGTTGTAATTTTACTTTGTTTCACCTGCAATAGAAGAAAAGTAATTTCTATAATTTATTTTGGAAATGGCTTTTTACTGTGTAATTTTTGGTGTATGGTGGAAAAAATCAATTGCAGATATAACTTGTTAGAAAATGTGATGCTTTGATACTGACCCTCTCCTTCCTCACTCCTAAATGGCAAATTAATTAAGTTAACAGGAAAAACCCCCTTGGAATAGAAGTGCAAAAGGTCTGAAAAAGAAGCTTGCATTGAGTTACTTTTTTAAATGGTTGTTACACACTCTGTTTAATAGGAAATTGTTTTGGCTGGCTGTGCTTCAGTTGCTTTGAGGAATAAGACAAAAAAAAAAACCCAAGTGCTTCACCATAGAGTCATTTGGTAACAACCAAAGTTTGCATTGCTTGTGGAGCAACCCCAGGAGGCTCCACAACCCAGAGCAAACCCAGAACAAGTCTCTGAGCAAGGTAAATACTGCCTGCATGTGGCCACCTAACTCAGGGCTTTGAGACACTCTGAGACAGCTGTTCCCATCACTTGCTGTGTACGTAACTACCACCACCAAAGTTAGCTACCTAATAAACCTGACACAGATAGCTTGGGAAGCTCTGTGCTTGCCTCCTGCCCCCTAGAAACAGTAAGACATGGCTCACCTTTCCTCACAGACACTGCTGTGTGCTGTGACTGAGGCCCAGACCACAGGTACCCCATCAGAACTAGGAACTTCTCCAGTCTGACTCCCATGCACACATCGCAGTTCAAGAACTAGCCCTATCCACAGAAAGAGGGTATGAAAGAATTTATTTAGCCCTCTTGGCCCGCCTGTGCTGATTTTTTAGCTTGTGTAGGAGATTTAAACCTCACAATTGCCTCAAACTGTCAAGGCCACAGAACAGCAGGAACTTGAGATAAGCAGAGAGGAATTGGCAACCAGAAGGTGTTAATTCCAGACCAAGTGGAGCTGAGATTTGGTTAGCACACCTTAGTTAATGCATCTTGACAAAAAATCCCACTGTGGCAAACTCTGAGAAGTGAATCAACTGCTTATACACATGGCACCTCAAATTATGGCAACATCTGTGATCGCCCTGTGAATACCCAGAACTTGGGAACTTGGTATAAAGGTTAAAAATTCCTCCAGAGGAATGACTCTTGAGACCCCCACCTAGCAGAGCAGCAGCAAAAGGACCAGTGGGATGCCATCTGCATCTACAGGTGGTGACATCTTGCTATGTAATCTCTCTCTCCCTAACTGTCTCTCCCCTGCCCCCCTTTATTTCCTATTTCTTTTCATCTCTCTCTACCTTACATTTACTGCTAAATAAAATCTGTACTATTGACTTCAGCATATGGTCTCCTTTTCACCTTAGCTCTGGCAGACACCTCTCAATAATCGGTTCCTAACAGCTTGGGGCATCAGCAGCATGCCCCATATAAATATTTTAGCTACAGAAATATACCAAGTGGATACACTTCGTAACTTTACACCTCCTAACACATGCAGGGTATAAAATTAGGATCTGTAACTGCAACTGCTGTATTGCCAAACCCAACAAAATTAAATAAGGAAAAAGCCATGTTTTTCCTCAGCATTTATCTCTCAGAAAAGGAGAGAACATTAACTGAATTACCTTCTGAGGATACAAAATCTTGACAGTCAAGTTTTACTGAGGACGATTCTTTGTGCTGTTAAAATAATGTGAATTCTTTCACAGATAAATAAGAAAACAGCGGTTCCTTTGTTAAATTTGTTAAATTATTTTGATCAAGCTTTTAGTTCAATTAATTCCCTGTGTCTTGCAAACATAAGAAAGCAATTGCTAAACACGAGTTGTAGCTTGAGAGGCAAAAATTGCTGTGTCCTTCTGTCAGGTATCCAGGTAGCTCAGGGCAGTCTTACACACATCAACAAATAGCTATAAATGTGCTTGCCTGCCACACACTGTAAAACTAGGCCATAGACTTTTGGAGCCAAGACAGGTGATTATTGTTTGGAAACACTGCTTTTAGAGTATAGAGAACAGAGGAGGCTCAGGGCTTTGTTGAAATTTTAAGAGTAATGGTTAAGAGTAGAATGCTAGGCAACTCTTTGGAGCTTGCTGAATCTCTTCCCAACACATTGACGGGCAGATAGGAACCTGAGTGTTTGCTGGGGGCGCTGCTGAAGCCCTTCCTGCAGGAACGACACAGACAGGAAAAACCAGCCAATGCTCACAGAGAGCCTGGTGATCCCTGCAGTGACTATACAGAGTAGGAAAGGGCTGGAATAGGATAAATTTCTCAAAGTTCTGTTTAACATCATAGCAATAAACTGTTTACTAAAGGTGGGGAGGGCGGGGGAACAAGATAAAGAGGGACTTATATTTAGCATGCAGGCATATCTGAGACCACTGCTTCCTTTTCATGCTGCTGTGATGTTCTCACTCAGGGAGCGTGATTTGCTTTGATTTAACACATGCCATGTGTACCTTTTTCTGGTAAACCCACTTTATCTTTTTTTTCTGAATTAGCAAGGGTAACCCTGTAGGGCATACATAAAGTCAGTGTGCAAGAAAAATAAATGTGTACAAACTTCAGATTAAGACAGAAGTGACTTTTCAGAAAATTTTATCAGAAATATATTATATATTAAATATCAGAAAATTCTAGATAAGCCCCCATGTTTTTCCTTAGGTTTTCCTTAGAAGCAGAGGATACTATGAAAATATTTATTAAAAAACCCTCAACAAACCCATGACATTTTAGTGCTTTTTAAGGAGCAATTCCTGACAGCCTTTTATGCTAAGCTCTCTGAGCTCTCAGTATGTAAAGCCAGTCATAGACTTGGAACCTAAATATCTGTGTGCATACAAGCTCTTTGTATAAAATGCAGATAAGTTTTGTTGCAGATGTATGCCTACACTTGTTTGAAAAAATGCAATCAAACTGTTTAATGTTCACTAGTCTACTCATATGTTAATGTGAGCATACATGAGACTGTGTCTATTATAAAAAGATTACTCATAATGTTGGTACTAAAATAGACAGAAAAACTATATTAGCAATGAGACACTAAATTTAGAGCCTTAAATGTGTTTTTCATTTAGCATTAGAGATGGAAAATTTATTAGTCTAAAAGTTATTGCTGGCATATTTTATAACAGATATTTAGTATTTATGCAGCTGCACTGATCTTGAACAGAGCTTGCCTGAGCTGGGGGTTAACAAATTTAAGTTTCAAAACCACATGCCTAATGTTTGGTAAAAAACATGCGACAATTTTTCAGAACGATATCCCTTACCAAAAGCTTGATGTGTAAGTCTTTCCTATCTCTGCTATGGCCTTTGGAACAATGACCAGTCTTGGAAAACATCAGAGGAAGGAGGTAGATCATTAATGTTTTCAAATTTATGAAGCAATTAATGGAAGTTTCATATCTCTGGACATTGCTGTTACTTTAAGTTATAAACCAGAAAGTAAATCAATGTGGTGGAAAACTTCCCTACAGAACAAGAACAAAGAGGATGCCTACTAAGCAAACATCTAGTACTTTCAAAGACATCATGAAGAAGCGACATTGGACTGAAAAGTCCTTGGGTCTTGGTCCTCTGGAATATCATTGCCATCACTTCATCATCATGCTAGGTTAGAAATACATGACACACGACTCTCTTACTCCCAATGCTGCACTTATTCTGCAGCCAGGCTGGTCTACCTTGTTTTAAAAAAAAGACAACTGAAAACATTTAAACAGACAAAAACTACAAAAAAAAAATCTACCAAAAAAACCCACAAAAAACCATACACACACAAAAAACCCCAAAAAACCAAAAAAAAACCAAAAAAAACCAAAAAGAACAAAAACAAAAAACAAAACAAAACAACAAACAAACAAACAAAACCACCAACAAAACAAAAACACCAAAAAACCCCAAATCAAGCAAGCAAGCAACCAACCAACCAACAAAAACCCCAAACATCCAAACAAAAACAACCACCAAAAAATAAACCCGAAACAGTGCACTGTAAGGTGTATAACTGTGAGCCAAACCAAGGTTCAGGTCAAGCAATCATTTTTTCAGTCAAAATCTCTATGCACAGCTCCATGAGCTCCTATAGGAGAAGAAAATAAAATCAAATCTTGACAATAGCCCAAGATTCTACTGAATAGCTTGTGCCAGGTGCTCTAACCTGAGACATTATTATTAAGAAAATGTGGCTATTGCTTTAACAGGTTGCAGGTCCCTGAGAGAAGTTAGATAAAGGCAGAGAGATAAAAAAAAAGGAAAAAAAAGAAAGATCAGGCTTTTATAATTTCCACTTATAATTTAAAAGGCATCTGACTGGTATAAATTCACAAAATTGTGGTTGTGATGTTGGGCCTGACATCAGCTGAGGATTGAAGTTGTGTAAAGGAGAGATTTTTTTCCAGTATCATGGACTGTTGAAATAGTGTTCCCACTGTGTCTATCTGGTTTCTGTGATATTATAATGTTCTTACCCTGATGTTGCAGCATAAAAATTGAATGGATTTTTAACTACAAAATTAATTGAAATTTCATCTCACATAATACATCTTTATTAATACAAAACAAATTATAAAAATATTACCATAAATAATAAAAGGGTTAATAATTTAACATCTATAAAAGAATTACCATTTTTCATAAAATCTTACCATTTAGATTGCACAGAAAATTCCATGCACAGTAGCCCAAGGTTTGTGCTGTTCTTGTTTTGCACATTGAAAGATCCTGTTACACTAATTTAGGTCATAAGAATGTGACCATCTTTTCCTGTCATAGCCTTGCACCTGGGAATTACTCAAGCATCGAGGAGTTCCCACGTTAGGAACTGACTCTATAGTAGATTCTTTGTCTTTAAGTAAATGCTACAACTTCAAGTCAGAATACAGGTTTCAATCCTGAATCTAGTCCAAGTCTAACAGTATGAGTGACTTTATGCATAAGAAAAGAATTTTTTTACATGAACATCAGATATTTTCTGACACTGATATCTTACTGCTTATTGGGAAAGGCCTAAGACAAATGAATTCAGTTATTGGTCTGGATGCCTGGGTGAAACTTTCTATCCATTTATTCCTCGTCTTGGCATTGCCGGTGAAAAAATGGCAATTAATTTTTCTTCCAGTCATCATCTGCCTTCACTATTTAGAATATAAAATGAAAAATGAGAAGGTAATGGGGATGGATCTAGATGTCTCCTGTTCTCATTCTCTTTTCTCAGTATCCTCTTCTGTTTGCTATCATAGGGTACAGGATTTTGTATGTCTTTTGTCTACCTAGCTTGAATTTAAAAACAAAAGGGGTAAGTTTAGATTAGATATTAAGAATAAGTTTTTCCTCTGAAGGTGGTGAGGCACTGGAACAGGTTGCACAGAGAAGTCGAGGATGCTCCATTCTTGGCAATGTTCAAGGACAGGTTGGATGGGGCTTTGAGCAATCTGGTCTAGTGGAAATTGTCCCTGTCCAATTCAGAGGAGCTGGAAGTAGACGACTTTTAAGATCACTTCCTACTCAAAAATTCTATGGTTCTATGATTTTAGTACAAAGCCAAAAGGCTGAGAAAGATAAATTAAATATTGCCTTTACATACAAGGAAAGAACTGAAGAACAAAAGGAACTTGAAAAATTAGGATCTAGGGCCTTGTGCCACCTGGAATAAAAGGAAAACAAACCTGACAGAAGTCAGAAATTAATTTTCCTCCCGACTGTGCGCGACATAGAGCTATTAGTTATAACGACATAGTTTTCCAGAGGTACATTCACACAAAACCAGCAGGACTGGAGCTCAAGATAACACATGCACAAAACCCATTAGCAATTTGTAAGAGCTGAACCATGCTGACAGACTAATTCCTCTAAACAACAGTTCTGGGCTGAGCTGTGCAGAGCTCACCACAGCACTTCGCCATGCAGCGCTGGCAGGCTTGGAATCACCTGCCACGAGCGCCTCTAGAAATGTCAATAAATAACACCCTTTTGTCTACTGCTGCTGACAGAAGTGCCCAAAGGGCTCAGATGGGAACAGGTCCTGCGTGTTTATATAGGCATCAACGCTTAACATGCCAAAGGGCAAGGGAGGTGATGCCTACGTCTCTCTCTCCTTCTCTCCAGAGGGAGTAATGCTCTCCACCTTGTGGCTTTGCCCCCACTGCAGGGAGCAGCTAAGGCTGGAGACGAGTGTCCTGTGCTTCTGTAGGGGGACAGCAGTGCTGCCCTCCTTGCTCCACAGCATGCTGGAGCAGGGAATAACAAGGCTGTGGGGTCACTGAGTCAAAAAAATTTTTCATACTTTTGACAGAAACTCGATGTAATTTTCTGCCAAAAAATAACGCGCACTCTAGCCAGCTGAAATATATTGGTAATATCTCTGTAGGTCTACATTACAGAAACAGCATAAACTTCCTGTGGACATCTGACAGGCAGTTTAGCTGAACTGCACCAGTTCCTGGTAATGAGTCTGAAGGAAGATCCCTGCATCTCAGAAACTGGGGAAATTGACATAGTGGCCAACAGTTTCAAAATCAAAGCACATTTTGTGTGCCTTGCTATCAGGCAGTGAAGCTGTGATAAGAAATTTGATTTCATGAGGAGCATGTCTAAAAATCAAGCTCATCCATTCAAGCTCCTTCAAGCTGGGCAGTAATAATCAGAGGGCTCTAAAGTCAACCTAACCACAATTTATATCAAAAATTCACCTTTTAGATAGGAACTTCACCTAGCTCCTGATTCAACCAATTACCAGTTGCAGTACACTAGGAGACAAGAAAAAGGAATTTAAAATACAGCAGAATAATCTTTCTGGTTTGCTTCATTCACTTCATAAAGTAATACTATTTTTTTACTATTCTCATATAAAAATCCAAAGGCTTTCTGTTACAAACGAGCATTTCAAGACACAGCTTATACTCCAATTAATATGGAATTACTATGTTCTGATAAAATATGTGATGCGTAATATGTAGTAAAAGGAGCTTATTTAAAGATAAAGGATAAGAGCAATAACATATAATATGTCACAGTGTTTTTCATTGTTCTAAAAGAGTTGTTTTAGCTATTTCTTCAATAGTTAAAGTAAATCTTCTGAGACAGGAAACAAGAATGTGACTACTGTTCTTGTTTCTGAAGGCACATTAATTCATTATTGCTAAATTCTTGCTGAATTTGTAACACTACATATTTGCTTTCAATAAACATTGGAACATTTTGGTTTAGTGTCCTGTATGTCCAAACAGTTATTTAAATGCAATGACAAAGTGTAGGCTCTGGATACAGAGTCTAAGACAGAAACAGTGTTTTAAATGCAAAAAACTTAAAAAATTTTCTGTAACCATGATATCACTGCAGCTAAATCTTCAGTGAATGATACAGCCACAGTGTAAGACAAAGAGTAAAATAAAGATCTCATCTCTGAGTGTGTGACAGAAAAAGAAATAAAGGACCAAAGAAGAAAAGTACTCACCTGCTTTACAAAGGAATATCCAAACATTAATAATGTTTCTATCAAACATTTGAAGTTTTTTTCCAAAGATCTTATATGTAGATGTGTTTTGTGCAACTGGGGTACAAAGAAGGAACAGAAGATAGAGCTTGGAATATACAGATACATGTATGTTCCAAATATACATGTATCTGTATATACATGATAGATGAGGTGTTCCTTTCACCACATTCAATTTAGGATTTGGAAGCAAATGTTTCTGATACCACCAACAGAAAAAGGGCTATATTGTAAGAAAAAGCCAGGTTACATTATATTTCTCATTTTGAAACTTCTTTTCAGGAAAATTCCCTGTAATTGTCAAATTGCCTGTTTTGAATATTAGTAATATTAACCTGGAGGACAAAAAAGATCTTTCACCAAGATTTTTTTCCACTTTTGATTTTTTTAAGACCTCTAAATAAATTAATTCCTCATAAAATATCATTATTAACTTTTCAACTTAATGATACATTCACTTCATTATTTATTTTTGTTTCTACTTTATTTTAATTCTGTTTGTACAGTTTCTTTTAGTTCTCTTTCCCTTTCTTCTGAATAAAACTTTTATCTCTCAAACATTCATCCAGATTAGGAAAAACAGCTTCTCAAGTGTACTCTATTTGCTACTGATAATATTTGTTTTACTTTTTTATTTCAGGTTATAAGAAAAACTAGGAAATAAACCTCTTAAAAAAGACGTTTGTCTACATTTTCTTACTAAATCCTAAAATAATGTAGTGTAAGAGGAGTAGCTGTGCTTAGACCAGAATTTTTGAACCATTTTCTCACCATTTCATAACTTGTGGCTGAGGAAAACACTGCCTCGTACATGGCAGGGCAAATGAATTCTAATTCTTGTCTAGCAGCTCAAGAATATCTATTTAAACTATAGAGAATGCAGATTACCTTCTGAACTCCTCAAATTCAGAGTACAGCAGTGGAAATACAAGTAGCAGGCAGGTGTCCAGTGTGCAGGTTTTGGAGGACAGGTTCATGAGCATAAAGAGGTATGACCCTGTCCACAATTGCTGAAATAGAAAGGGGACGTTTTCCCTGTGTGCTGTATTGGGTTTGTGTGGCAAGGTTTTGGTAAGAGGAGCCCTGGAGCTGAGGTTCCCCTGCAGCAGGTGGGGCTGCCACAGGAGGCAGCTGTGTCTCTGCAGCCCATGGAGGTCCACAGGGACGTAGAGATCCTTCTGTGGCCTCTGGAGAACCCCATGGCAGAGTAGATGCATGCTCAAAGAAGGCTGGGATCCTGTGGAAAGCCCATGGTGGAGCAGACTCCTGGGAGGACCTGTGGACCCATGGAGAGAGGAGCTCATGCTGAGCCAAGTTTTTTGCGAGGGTGTGTGACCCTGCAGGAGACCCATGCTGGAGTAGCCTGCTCCTGAAGGACTGCACCCCATGGAAGGGACCCATGCTGGAGCAGTTAATGGAGATTTCTTTTCACAGCTTCATTTAGGTTCCCTATTTTGAGAAGCATTTTGTTTCAGTGATATGTTTATGTCCTGATAAGCCAACCTTTAATAAATAGAAGCATTTCAATGGGGTTGGTTGGCTCACTTTAGAAAAGCATTAGTTTCACGTCAGGAAAAGACCTGACTCCTGGCCCTTTCAAACAAACAAACAACCTTAGTCCACCTCCAGGGACACAGATATATACTAAAGAGGGGCTTGTGGTTGTTTTAGAACAAAAGTAGAATTGAATGGAATATGTTGCCTAGGCAACAAAACATCTGAGCAGAGGTAAATTACAGAAAAACTGGCCAGCAGGGAATGAGTCTGGTGACAATGTCAGACTTCCCTTGTAATAACAAGAGAGTAAAACAGAATATTCCAGAATTGAGCAAACATTTTAGAAACAAATCTCTACTAAAAGGCAAAAGGGTATAAAACTTCTTTCACCACATTGTCTTACAGGTTGGTCTATAGTGGTGTATGGCTATTTTGAAGGATAATGTCCTCCACGTTCGTTTTCATCAACTCACAATCCTTTCAGGGTACTCACCAATGCAATTCACAGTTTCAAAGAAAGAGGGAGAGGTATGCATAAATAGCCTGATCCAAATATATTTTTTTTTTCAAATTATGTTCCTGATAAGTCAATGCCAAAGTTTGCACTGTATTTAATTAGGTGAAGAAACCAGTACATTAACACCAAATTCAAAGTGACTAAGCTCTGGAGAAGGCTTACATTTAAGAAGACTGGCTTTGCTTGTATTGATTTAGGCCATGGCTGAGAATAAGTTCCTTCCTGTAACACACTTTAATAATATCAGGAGGGGTTAAATTAACATTACTTTCAACTTCTGAATATTTTCTAACTTCATACCTTTCAAATGAGTACAGAAAAGCAATTCTAAAACAACAACAACAAAGCATCTCATTATGGAGTAAAAAAGGAGTTTCTATGACTAAGAAATGAAAAGATTTTATACATCAAGTCCCTTGCACATATAATGAGACCAGAGAAAATAAAAAGACAAAATTTATTTTATCTTGGCATTGAAGCTAAGGAACTATTTGGAGTTGTGATGACATATTTAGCGTCACATCTGTTTATCTGCATGTGGCAATCTAAGGGGCTTGTCAGTGCTTTGTGTCAAGACTTTATCCGTGTGTGCTCGTGGGTGTGGGGGTGGGACATGAATATACAGAACAGGAACGATAAGAGGAACAAAAGGAGGCAATGGAAAGGCTTCAGATATGTAACATGGATAATGTGATTGACAAAGAATAAGACAAACAAAGGATAGAGAAATCAAACTGACATCATTTTTCTATTTACCACATTTAAAAATAACCCATTTTTATGTGGAATGAGATTAGAAATGGAGACAGATAGAAAAACAGCCTGTCAGTTAATGGCATAGCCAGGTAAGTTAAGACCTTATGAATTTTAATAAGTGTGTTGTCCCTGTACAAATTCTTTTTAAGACAGTGACAAACTTTCAGAAAGGAAATAAGATGACATTTTTCATACTGATTACACTGCTTAGAATTAGGTATATGACAATCCTCCCTCACCACACTCCCCATTCCCCACAGCCCCACTCAAAACAAACTGAAATCTGGAATTATTCTTCATATAGAGAATATTCATTATTAGCAGGTAGCCAGAGATTATAGATGATTCTTTTGTCCTTTATGTCCACTGATGGTACTTGTGGTTAGGCTAAAGAGACCATTTTGATGTGGTGTACGGCAAGGCAGCTGAAAGGCTGTTAGTCACACTGAGCTCTTCAGTTGAATTTTTTGCAATAGTAGTATGGAAGAAAAATTGGTGCTGTGTCAGCTCGCTGAATGTAAATCATGCTGAAAGAAGGAAAATGTTGTTATAATGCAGCCCTTGGGAATAGAAAGGTCAGAGATGGAGCAAAAAGAAATTCTAACAAGAATGTGATGAGCGAAGTTTTGAATCTTATGCAATCTAAATCTGGCTTCCTTTATAAGTAACTCCTTCTGTCCTGTGTCATTCTTGGAGAGTCCATCTGGCCTGATTTTTCAGTCAGCAAGGACATTTAGTTATTGAGGAGACCTTATTTTCCCTCATGTCTCATTTTTCTGACAGAGGGCTTCAGCTCGGGGAAGGTGAGGAAGAAGGGGTGGATGGACAAGAGCAAAATCTTGAAGGCTTGCCTTTCATTTCTCTTTTCTCTCTTTTCTACCTTCCCTTCCCTTCCCTTCCCTTCCCTTCCCTTCCCTTCCCTTCCCTTCCCTTCCCTTCCCTTCCCTTCCCTTCCCTTCCCTTCCCTTCCCTTCCCTTCCCTTCCCTTCCCTTCCCTTCCCTTCCCTTCCCTTCCCTTCCCTTCCCTTCCCTTCCCTTCCCTTCCCTTCCCCCTTCTCTTCCCTTCCCTTCCCTTCCCTTCCCTTCCCTTCCCTTCCCTTCCCTTCCCTTCCCTTCCCTTCCCTTCCCTTCCCTTCCCCCAGGTAGATGGAATCTTTGTGACAGAATTTCCCTGTTACTTTTTGACCCAATGACAGAAAACTAAATGGATTCCTTAACCACTTCCAGTCCCACACATCCCCTATTCAGCAAGTCAACCAAGTGTCAAAATCTGGATCCTAAACTCAGCTCAAAGCTTGTTAAATTCAGTGCAGGACTTTTTACTGAGTCAGAACTCTCCTCATCTGCCCAAACGTAACTAAATAAGTATTAAAAACTAGATGCAATAAATATTCCTAAAAAGACAGTTGTCTAAATATCTACTTTATTGCTTATGAATGTTTTGTCTTTCTTTAGGTCTTGACCTCATTGGAAACCTGTTTTCAAGGAGATGTGTATGGATAAAGGATATTGAATGAAGTGATTGTAAATACATTATTCATTGCTAGTCATTACTGATGACCTTATGTGTAACTTGTGAGTGACAGAGCATAGCACAGCTATGAATGATGGTTGTGAGGTCATCAATCAAGGGCAGAAATTAATTCTGCATCTAGAAGTGCCTCATTGCAAATCTTGTGTAGTATAACCATCGTGTTTCAATATTTATGGTTTTTGTAATTCAGTACTTTTTAAAATTTAAGTATACTACCTTGAGCAATGGAAGACAAAAATATATCAACAGGTTTTCATCCAAAAATGTCCTTTTTTACCCGGAACCCTGAGACATCAGAGTATTGTTGGGCTTTTCTGGGAAGGGAGAGATTATGCCTATGGCAAGTTGTATTTATGTTAATAGCAGCTGTGTCATTGAATTTTCAATAAGGACAGTGTCTCTGAATTTAGAGTTATCCATGCATTTGGAAGCAGCTTTTAAAAACAAGTTTATGAAAAAATGGTTTTATTTTTAATTTCCGTAGGAAAATAAAGAATTAAAGAATTAAAGAATTAAAACTATTATAAATTTTGATAACTTTAATATAGTAGCATATAACAAAATAGACTAACTTAAATACTTCCACAGTGTACCACGGCAGTAAATTAACTCCCTAGTAAGAAGCACGTGTGTATCTCTTGTTTATTAAGAAAAAACTGCTCTAGTAATAATGATGAATTCATAATGGAAGAAACACTTTTGCCCTTGAAAACCACCTCAGCTACAGATGAGGATTTGTCTGTATTTATTCAAAATAAAAAAAAAAAGTTCAACTGATTCAATAAATAGTTGGACAAACAGATAGATAAAGAGAAAGGAACATTCAAAATTAATGCAATTAATTACCACTATGGAAGCAAGTTGAATCCCCTGCAAATAGAAAGAATTTTACAACTGAATTTAGATTTCTTAAAATAAGACATACTGCTAAGCATGCAGAATTAGACTATTCCAATCAAGTTGCACAAGTATGAAGATTCTAGGCAATAATTAAGATCACTCATGGCAATATACTGAAGCCTAGTTCTGAGTAAAAGTGTTTGTGGAACACGCAATACAAATCCACTTATCAAGTAAAATTATTTTCTGTATATTTTACTAAGAGTCTTCCTAAGGAAAAGCTTCCAACTAAACTGCATTTCGATCAAGTTTTCCTTAATATGCAATTGATGTACTCTATAATCTAAACTCATCTGGACGGTAGCTAAGAAGACTTTAATGTCCAGCCTATTGAAAGTCTGGCTTGCACACTGAGGCATTGTGCAGACTCTTCTTCTGAAGATCTTCATCTAATGCCGTACTGGAACTTAAACACATCTCAGGATATTTTCAACGGAAGCTACAGAATTAAATGGGTCAAAATATTGTGCACAGATTTCAAGTCACAAAATCCTGTGCCAAGCAAAACTCTGACCCTCTGAGCCTTTATTAGGAAACTTGCAATTGAGAGCAGCTTAGCAAAAGGATTTTCAAATCAACTTCAGCCAAATAACGCAGTGACAGGAAAGCATTTCACTTTCATATTGGTAGCTGTGCAAAGCAGGGCTCATCCTTTGGAGACAAACATTCCAGAAATCGTAGCTAGCGGCAATACTCAGCCATGCACCGGTGAAGAGGAGCTGCTGCACACCAAGCACCTTGGCTTAGCAACTGTGGGCCCAGATGGCTGCTCTTCGTGCAAAGGCAAAACCACCCCACATTTTCTACAGGATCAAGGTTAGAGACACATAGTGACTCCTTGCTGGGATTATTAACAAAACATAAAATTTTGGCTTTATAACCTGACATTTTTATTGATAAACCAAAATGCATCAAGCAACATAAATCGTCAAAAAAACCCTAAAAAAATTCATTGCAGTATTTCAGTTCTTAAAGGGCAGCTACTTAGAGGACAGAAGCACTCTCTTCCTTCACAGGAAGTCAGTCACAAGGCAGACAAGGGGCAACAGGTACAAGTTACATGAGGAGAGGTTTCACCTTGGTTTAAGAAAGAAAATTTTTATGAGAACAATCGCCAACTGAGATGACATCCCCAGGGACATGGTGGAGCACCCAGCAGGAGGGTTTTAACATGTACTTGGACAGAGTGCCAGAGAACCTTGTCTTGATTTCCTTTCACACAAAAAGATGATCTCTTAATGTCCTTACAACTTGAGCTGAATCATTTTATGATTCTATCACTATCTCAGATCATCAGACAGAACTTTTTCACCAAATTTTCTTCAACATTTAAGAACACATCACAATTTCCCAATGTCTTTAGCTCTTCAGGAAACTATCTAAAAGCCAATATTATAACTGTAATTGAAATTAAATGCTGCCAAAAACTCCCACTCCCTCTTCCCCTGTGCTGTCTGTGGGAATGAGAGAGGAGTTGAGAGAAAATAAAGGTGTTTTTAGTGGCTTATTTTGCTTCTCATTATCCTGCTCTGAGTTTGTTAGTAATAAATTCACTTAATATCTTTAAGTCAAGCCTTTTCTTATCTCAACTCCAGAACCATTCATTAAATTTTCTCTCCTCTGTCCAATTGTGCAGAGGAGTGAGTGAGAGGCTTTTATGGGTGCTAGGAATTTGGCCAGCATCAAACCTCTACAGTAGGCCATTTTATGGTTCTATGATTCTAGCAGTAAATTAAAAATCATAAAATGATGATATCTCACAAGATATACAATTAGGCAAAACAAGTAGTCATTTCAAATCCAATTTTTTTTCAAAGAAGAATCCAAAAGCAATTTCAAATCCAATAGTGGGCAAATACTTGGATTCGACTACTCAGAAGGTGAAAAATAATTACAGTAACAGTCTGTAAGACTGATTATCTTCCCACAGAGTTTTATGCAAAATTCTATCCAAAATCAAATTTAAATTAAAAAAAAATCAGTTTGAACTTTCTTGACCTGATTCCTGCACAAATTCCCTGTAACATCACTGGGATTACCCTTCCCTGACCTGCTGCAAGTAGCTAGAATGACTTAGGTAGCTCAGCTTGCCAATTAGGATTGTGATTTGGCTTATAGTAATCAGAGTTGCCTGGAAATGTTAGCCCATTGTTAATTCCCCATAGATGTTTTTTACATGAAAAAGAAAAATTTGACATTGGTAAAAAGTTATATTTCAAAATGGAGAGAAAAAGTCACCCCGGAATAGAAAAATTCCCTGTAATAGAAAAGCACAGCTGTAACAGTAAGCAAGAATATTTACCAAAACACCCTGTTACTTTTTAGGTGATTTTTAATCTCCTTTTCTTCCTTTTTTTTTTTTTTTTTTTTTTTTTTTTGAACAATATATACAGAAATTTCTATACTTGTTGCATTTCAGTTGGAGAAGTTGTTTTGTTTCTCTGTATTAACAGAGAGCCAAGCATCTATTCAAATTCAAATCTTGGCACAACTTATTATCAACTAGCAAATGAGTATTGTACTTCATCTCTCAATAGACAGACTTTTCAGTGTCAATTCAAACTGAAGACTGTGGCCTTTCCTTACTGAAAGACTAATGGGAAAAAACTTTTCTTTATATGCTGCTATAGCAGCTGCAGCAACAGAGGTGGTGAAGATGTGCATTAATTCATACTTCACCTTCAAAACTTTGAGATTTCAATTGTTCAGAAGCTTCACAGAATGTTCATGTGTTTGGATTAATCTGTGGAGACTATCTCTGTGGAGAAAAAGCAATCTCATCTTGAAATCCGGAGTGTACCACAACAAAAAGGGTAAACAAATAGGCAAGTTGAAAATAAAATAAAGAGAGGAAAATATTTTAATTTCTGGAGCTAAATACAGCATTATGCCAAAGGACTAAGATTTTCAACATGAAATAGATCTACAGAGTGAAACAGAGTTTTTTGGGGGGTTTTTTTAGCAATGTCTGGTTAAATATACTTTCTGGAAAGTAAACCCCTCTTCCTATGCTTTCACTTCCTACTATTTTGCTTCTACATGGTCCAATTAGCATTTAAATCAGAAGCAGGTCAGGCTGACACATAACAAGATATGTCTCAATACATAATGAACATGTGCTCCAAGTACACATATAGGGTTTTCTCATAGTCTTGGAAAATATAAATAAAGGCTAAGAACAAAATGTATATGGCCAGACATTCAAATTGAATAACACGTATACATCCATCAAATCCAATATGACACAAGATGGAGAACTGATCTGCTTTCTCAAGGTTCACTAGAAACAGAAGGTAGTAGTGAGGGGAATTCACCCCAGCAGTTACTATGACTACATCTCAGGTATGGATGTTGTACAAAATATTACACAAATCTTAAAATTTTCTCTTGTTAAAAAATAAAACGAATCAAAACCCCAAATAACACCAAAACCAAACTTACAAGGAAAACTAACCACCCCCACCCACCCCCAAACAACAAAAACAGAAACACATTATTTTTTCTAGTTCAAAAGCATCCAAAGTTTCAAGAATTACTTAAGTCCTGCCCTATCTTTGTCTGTTACCGTCATTTGAGGAAGACGTCACACCATCCCTTTGGATGCAAATAGCTTCCAGGCTTGGGTTTTTTCACTTTCTGCAGTGAAGGTCTCAATCAGCAGGGGTAGAAAACACAACTAACCTGGGGCACTCGCCTACAACCTTTCTCAGACTTCTCACTGGATTTCAAGATGTAAACTGTGCGGTGTAAAAGCCTTCTTTGGCTTGTTTGGAAATCTGAGCAAATTGCATTTGGAAATATGTTATCTGTCTAAGAATACAGTGGCCACCATTTTGTACAGCTACTGAATATATTAATGTGCACAACTGAGACTTTGAAGTTCAGGACTATGCCTTTTGCCTGGCACACTTCTTCCTAATGTGAATATTCTAGAATATTAATTTCTTTTTAAGGAATGCTTCAAATACTACTATAAAATGGTCCCAGGCATTCATGTTGTCATGCAAACTTTGTCAATTTTGTCTTCTACATGTATAAAAGTGCTGTTGATAGTAAAATGGCAAGTATTCAAGAACCTTGATACCCTTCTAAACTAAATATTTACTTATTTGACAGAGGCAAAGGTAGAAAAACAAACATCACCCTTAGAAAAGATGGTACATCAATTACACATCAAGACACGTGGTTAGAATCCAGGTATACTGTTCTTCAGTGTTTTGCTCTTAACCAACAGTCACCACTATCACTTTCCACAACCCACAGGATTTTTGGTGTAATGTAATCATCCCAAAGCACTACTACAATTAGAGACTTTTAACTTCATTATTACTGATGGAATTTCGACTAATTAATAATTCCCAAAATAACACTTAGAATAATCTACATTTTGACAAAAGAGCATGAAAATTAAAAGAACAAATGTATGCACATTTCCAGCTGTCTTTGAATTATGATGGTGACATTAATAATTTGTTGTATTCATTGCTCAGCATTTATTGAAACTGCTCATAGAGCAAGATAAACATAATTAAAATTAATGAAACCTAAGGAATACACAGAGGATCAGAAGTCAATGTCAACTGTATTTGCTACTTACTGACAACTCTGAAGTTGAAGGTTTGCTTCTATGTGATTGATAGTTGACTGATGTATGATCAATTGACAGGTTTCTTATTTTACTGCAACTGAAAATCTAGTAAGAGGTTACTAAAATGAAAGCAATTATCTATGGAACAATTCAGTGGTAACTTTTGCATTTACTTCGAAATATTTCTTGGAGTGATGGAACTTATAAAGCTTTAATATCTTGCAATGAAATTCTCCTGACTGTCCTGACAATACTGTCTTCAATTTTAGTTAAAAGCAAGAGAGTTGGCATATCTCTAATACGAGAACATTTTAGTTGCATGTTTATTATGTGGTCTCTATCTAAAATCAACATTTGGTCCCTGACTTAGATATTTCAAAGGTTTCTTCTAAATTGTATTCCGTAACTTCAGTAAGTTCTTTGGATAGGCTTTGAGTCCTAGGCTTAGCTTTAAAGCAGGTTTAAAGCTTTTTGCTCTATGTGCTTTTCACATAGTTGGGAAGTAGAAGGCTGTCATCCAAGAGTTTGCATCCCAATAGCATTTCCTCAGGCTATAATATGTATTATATGACTTTGACTTCACTTGAATTAATTTTTTGCCAGAACAGTTTTGTCAGGTGCTATGGAAACCTTATACTCTTTACAGGCAAGGCTTATACTTATGAAAAATGCTGGTTGCAAACAATGCAACACAAGAACTAAACAGAATTATGCAGTAGAACTACATCAAATCACTTTAGCTGAAGATATAACCTGGATTCACTGTTGGCAGCAAGGAATCAGGGCTACTGGAGTTTCTCTACCGATTCTGACAGTCCTTTGTTTTATAGCTACTTATTGTCTGAAGAAGCAATTGAGCTGTTACCTAAAACACACCTCAGTGAACAGAAGAAATATTTGTCTGATGTGATATGGTTTATCACTCCTCTTTTTTCACCATGTTGTCCTTAACTAACGTCTGGAGAGAGATGAACATTGTTCTATACAGCATCTAGCCCAGGAAGCATTTAATTGTACCTTCTTCTGCACAAAGCAGGTCCAGGTAACTTTTCAGTTTGTATGAAGGGTTATGGCTACTCATTGATATTTCAGGGAAAGCTATCCAGCAGACTTATGTTGCTTTGTGCCATGTCAAGAGTTTTAACTGGGATCTTTTATTCATTCAAAACTTTTGTTACAACTGCAAAGATCTAATGACATTGTAATAAACAGATATATATTTGCAATTTTAACTGCCAACAGAAGCTACTAAAATAATGGCTCTTGAATAATTGTTATCTCGTTTCTCTCTCAAACTTCTGGTTTCTTTGTATGAAATAGCAGAAGAAAAATTAAACTTTTTTTTTCCTCAATTGACAGCAGCAACCAAGCAGCAGACCAAGAGGCTTATGCATCTTGTCTGTTTCTTGGCTGACAAGACCCACTAAACTGTAGTACATCATATTAGCTGGCAATTTGAGATGATATGCTCACCATCCCAAGTCTGTTCATTGGTAGTGGAGGTCACCAATTCAATGCCATCTTGTCTGCTTTGCACTGTTTTCTGGGATGGGCACTTGTTTTTGGACTCCTTGTGCTCTGAATGCATCACACTGAGCCTGACTCATACCTGTTCTGAGTTAGGTTAGCCCTGCGTGATGCCAAGCCAAGAAGTCATTTTCTGTTTCTGCCACTATGGAGTAGAAAATACATATAAAGTGAAGAGGACTTTGGAAGTCTAGCTGATCTGGACATGAGTGGCAACATTCTAAATGGAAATAGTTAGAAGAGGCTTAAAGTACCCCAAGCTTCAATTTGGCATTAACTTGGATTCAGTTCACTGCTTATGAAGAATGCTGAGAGAGAGAATTTATATTGAAAGATAAATATACATTCATGTATATGCATAGAAAAGTGACTACACACGGATAAGAAAAGCTTTGGAAGATAGAAAGCAAGGATGAAAAGAAGGAATCATATCACTGTAGGAGATCTTTGTTTTTTATCTCCTGTTTTTCAAAGTTCTCATCTGGGATGTTCTTTTCAGACTGTTTTGTCTCCCAGCATATATATGTGGCAGAATTTTAAATGTCTGTGCAAAAGAATTACAAAATCAGAAAAAGTGGCTCCAAAAATAATCCACAAGTGCCTCCAAAAAAAGATTATCTTCCCATTTAGGAAATGAGTACATTAAGAATCATTTAAACTATGGCCTATTATTAAATTCGACTTTCATCTGAAGGGCTTGATTACTCTCATTGGCAACTTTTGAAATTACAAACCCGTGTACAAAATTGCATTTGCAGAAGACTTGCTCTTTTATTTTTGAATATTTCCTTCCCCAAGGTTGAGTACAAATCAAATGTGCTTTTCACCCAAATTCTACTCTTTTTTTTTTTTTTTTTTTTTTTTTTTTTAATGAGTGAGCATGTTAAAAAGAGTGCATGCAGATAAATCCAGAACATGCACACATAGCCTTCTGAAATTTGGCTCACAAGTAGAGGCAAGTAATATATATTGATGTACATCATCACTGTACTTCTCTGCGTTGTGGGCTGCTATTTCTTTCTTGAACTGTCATAGAATTATCACATCAAACTCTATGAAAAAGACTTATTTATACTGAGAAATGGCTCAAAAACCAGCTGACATGCAGTCCTGTGAGACCTGTGATCTTCATGGCAAGTATCATTCTGGACACGAATAGAAATGTAAGAATAACATCAATCAACTGTGCACCCAGATGTGCCATAGATTTAATAAAGCGATCGCCATAATCCAGACGACTCAATAAATATATAGATGTAATTTCTGTGATTCAATAGTTCCATACAATCCACTTATTGTTTGCAAATTCACATAACCCTGAGTTAAATTGTCAATTATAATTTTGTTTAATTGCCTAATGTAAAGGGATGTCTTCATCTGTCTGCTAGAGCTTTCACAGATAATGTCATGATGTTTTTTCCTAATGAATGGTAAAGCTGAGCAATTCTAGATTTCAGAAATAGAAATTATCTTCTGGAAGCTGCTTTGTCTGATTTTCTTAAGCCAGTGAAGAAACTAATTTCTCTTATTCACTGAATACCTTCACAAATGATTTTGTAAGCCCTCATGTTGACAAGACTACTTTTTAAGATGGTTTCACTGCAGCTCTACTCATCCTGTATAACATCATCTGCTTCACCCCATGTGAAATTCTACAATTCTGAGTACAGCTCCTGGCTAATTATAGTTCCTGCTGGAAAAATAAATCAGAACAAAAATCTTAACAAAAATGAAGTACTGAAAGTCTTCTAGATTCATAAATATTAAACACATTTAAAAAAATATTTAATTCTGTCATTGTTTCTCTAAAAGTTTTGGAATGAAAAGAAATATCAGAGAGAAGGAGGGGAGTGGGGAGGAGGAAGGGACAGACACAGAATGGGAACTATGGATAGGAAGAGAAAAGCAAAAAGAGAAAAAAAAAGTTCTGCAGACAAAACTTCATCCAAAGCTCTCCTTGAGTTGAGGCTCTCTGATCCTCTGCTTGTTTTTAAATGCTTTGTCAGAACCAATATTACTGTGCTTGTTAGAATGGCATTTTGTTTGTTAGTGTTTTAGATGTGGTGCCAAAATGCCAACATACACAGAGACAGCAGCGTTCAGAGAGTACTTCTCTTGACAAAGTGGTCACAGATAGATGCTTTTCTTGATGTTTTACTGTCAATCAATATAATGAATCAGCTAACCATCAATGGTTTCTGGAGTAAGCCTTAATGCATATTAAGATGCTTACACAAGTACAAAGAGGACACAGTTCTGAACTAGGTCGTTTGTCTTGTATTTAAAAGTATTTTGAGGGAAAAAAAAAGTAATTTCATTGCCTAGAGATGCAGAGATGTTTGAAACAGTATACCTGTTGTTATGAGTACACTTATAAATTAGGAGTGATTTGCTCTGAAGATGCTACTTATTGAGCTACTTTAAAAATCCTGACTGCTGCCAGGGGCAATGCATTACCCACAGCAGAGCTGAATAAGGGATCCTGTGCTTTGCTAAACTCATCCCCTCTAACACTTCACCTTGTGAAGACTCCCTCTCAGAACTTAAACTCCAAAATGTGTGGTTTCTTTGCAAGTATTGAATTGCATTCAGCAGGAGAGTGACCAGAAATTTTTGTGGTGCTCAGAGTAGAAAAATACTTCATTGGAGAGGTATAGTCTGTAAGCAAGGAACTGAATATTCTGCTGTGTTTTTGTCAATGCACCTCTAGTTTTTTTCTCAAGTCAAATCTTTTTTCCCTGTGATGGTAACTGCTGAGTGATCTCTCCCTGTTGTATGTCAGTCCACAAGCCTTTTGTTATATTTTTCTCCACCTCTGCAGTTGAGGAGGGGAGACAGGGCAGCTTTGGTGGGCACCTGGCATCCAGCCAGGGTCAACCTACCACAAAAGCATAAAATTGAAATTAAAATACTGCTACACAGCTTTTTTCCTATTGAATTTTTGTTTATAGCTCAAACAATGAGACCTCTGTAGGTGGAAATGGATGACACTGCTCAAGATTCAATCAAGTAATAAAAGAAAAACCACCAAAGATGTCAAAATCTTTCATCACATTGGTGGAGGTTTTTTGTGGTTTGTTTTGTTTATTCCCAGAAAAAAAAATGCAGTTTTCTGTGACAATCTGATACTTCCAAAATGAAAATACCTGTTTAATTTAAGAGCTGAAATCTGACCAGCCAGAATCCTGAGCAATCTGCTCTAGCCTACATTGCCTAAATAGAGAAAGTAAACTGGACCCAGAGGATTTCCCAAGTCCTTTTCTGACCCCAGGGACTTTAACTCTATGAATCTATTTTCTATTTTTGCAGCAACTGCAGCAGAAACAATCCAATAAAGTCTACTTGCACCAGTCTGTCATCACTAGCCAAGGAAGAACGTCATTAGATCTTGTTTCATTCAGTAGACTCCACGTTCTTTAAAGAAAAACTAGGAGCAACTAGCAGCATTTTGGCTGCAGCCTATCACACCAATGAGTCTTAAACATAAAACTGTGACAGCAAGAAAAACCAATGTGCATGCCAAAGGATTTGGAGCCCTGATGTGCCCACACACAAACTTTAAGAATTAGTTTACAGAATCAACCTTTCTACTGAAGTGCTCTGTCAAGTTTGAAGGGATTTTTCCTTTCTGGGTGTTATGAAGTGGAAAAATGAAGATTTTTCCAAAACGCACTGAGTTTTCCTTCAAAGAGGATTATGTTGTCTCTAAATGTTCTCACTTATGAAGAATATCCTTGCAACTGTTGTTAGCAAAAGAAGGTTGTTTTTTCCTGTGTCATTTTGACTTATCCAATGCCAGACCTCATGATTCGGCAAGTTTAGCTGTGCCAGGTGAACTAGCTATGAAAAATATATGATGCAAGATCAGGATGTTATATGAGAAAGCTTGCCTTAGGCAGTTAATAGAATTTAAAATTTTTCATATGAACCCTTTTCTCCACCTTTACAAGCAATAAGGGACTTCATATGCATTATTTTTTTTAATCTGCACCATGTAATAACAGTGATAAATTCAATATCCCCTTAAAAATGTATACTACAACAGTAAATTCAGAATGTGACCAAGCATGAATCACTTAACAGTAGAATATATAATGTTCTTAACTAATGGCTTTTTTCCCCCCAGTTTTATGCTACATGCTTATCTTTGCAGTAGACAATATCATTACAGGAGTCAACTTCAGAACCAAAAACTATGAATAATAATTAATTAGTATATATTAGGATTTTTAAGGAATCAAAAGTTTTCATATTTAATTATTCAAAATTTTAATTATTTAAATATCAAAGGATACACATTATAAAATATAATAACTTGAAGAGAGTAATAATTAAGGAAATAATTCCTATTTTGTAGAAATGGGAAACTAAACGCTCAGGCTAAAACAATATTGCTTGACAAAGTTGGGGTTTTTTTTACTCTGATGATATTCATGGGACAAGTTTAACTTTATTAAAAAGAGAATCTGTATGGATGTGTGTGCAGACATGAAAGATGAATTTTGAGCAAAATAATCACTACCCTGGGAAGGGTATTTGATTAATTAACATACAAGTAATTAAAATCAATAGTCTAAATTATTTCATATTTCTGACTTAAAAGCTAGTGTTCGATTAGACTGTCATGGAAACTGTCATATGTGGTCTGATTAGTACTTAAAAATTACTTTCCTTAAGAATACATTGTCTCTACACAATAAAAAAATCATGGCACCAGAGGAGAGAATTATAGATAATTATCTCATTTTTTTATGAGAGTGAATTGAAGTATTAGGCATTAAGTCTTCCTGAAAATAAGTCATGACTACTTGATTTTAAATTCACACAGCTAACATTATTATTACTGGCATCCAGTCTTGCACTGATTACTCTAATAAAATTACTTACTGCCAAAGTCAATTTTTAGTGGTTCTACTAAATGAGAGCCTTGAAGTTTGGCTCGTTTTCTGTTGCCAACTACACAAAACATATATATTTGACCTTTTGCCCTCCCATCACACACCTGTTGCAGACATAATACTCCCTCGCAACGAGATGATCTGCTATGCATGTACTGGCTCTGGAGCCAGTAGGTGATAAAAGGGACCCTGTTGACATATAAATAGATAAGGAAGGAAGGGCAGTCTGCCTGCAGCCAGAGTCAGTCCACTCCACTAAAGACCTTACCAAATCCTTGCAAAGTATTTTTAGCTCACTCTTGATGTTATTCTTCAAGTAGTGGAAGGCTAAATGGGGAGGGAGTCCAAGGACAATTGTGTGATTCTGAGTTCAGAAGCAGCATCCAAGCGTTTAGTGGTTGGGAATGACAGGTCTTGGACAACCCTGGCACTCCTCTCCAGTTTGACACAGACAAGTCAGTTAAGAGAATAATTCTTACTCACAGGCAGATGCAGAAGGAAAATAGAAACACTAGGTCCTGTTGCATATTGTACTGACTGCCACAGCATGATTCAGCTGAAACAGTTTCAGAAAAAAGAACACTTGACCCTAAGGAGAGACTGAATCCTTTGCTATAGTGGTAGCACCAATGACCCCCAGCCCAAGCCAATTAAAGTTAGGTGGAAGAACTCTAGCCTGGACTGACCAAGAGAGAAGTCCATCTTGTAGAAGGGAAGCACACCTAACCCCAGCAGAGACAAGCATAGTCACCTTCATGGCACAGCAATGCTCCCAACGAGGACAGCTGCACAGTCCCAAAATCACCTTCTGCAGTTGCCCAGGGAGTGAGGAAAGGGGAAAAGGAGTCTTAGAGAGTGGTAGGCTTATAGGAGTAGGATGAATTCCTTCAAACCAGCATATGTTTATTGACAGATTTCAAGCACAAAATCACGTATCGATGTCCTGCTCTGCAAAGGTGAGTGCAATTGCCTTTTAAGCGGGGAAAAATAATGCCACAGGGTGAAGAAATGCCAGCACAAGCAACAGGATATAATAATTCCAGTATAAGTGGGGTGTTGATCAACAGCAAGACTGCTGGACTTGAATATTCTCCATTAAATCAATTTCTCTGCTGAGCTTTACTGTCTTACAGTCAGCTCTATCTCAATCATGATACGTCTGAAAAGCTCAAAATTGAGCAAGTTCTGTTACTGCCCTGCTGAGTGAAAGGGAAGAACATAAAAGAAATGGGCTGTGGTATTGGCAAAATGTGCCTGCCCTCTGTTTGGGGCATATTGAGTCCAATAGAGAACTATATTATTCATGATTCTCATATTTGAAGGACTTCTTGTACCGACGGATGTTCTCAGCTCTATTTTTATAGAGTTCCATTTTTAATGTATACATTTCTCTTTCTTCTCCATTGCCTGGGTGAATTTGATTTATAAGCACTGTAGGTCAACTATAAAAAAAAAGTTTTGATTTCCTAAGATCTCTCTTTGAAAATGAAATGGCCCTTTTGAGGAGTAAAACTTGGCATAGAGCTGAGAAAAAAGTGGAGCACATATAAATAAAAATATCCTTGTAGCCATAGAAGGATAATAATGAGTGTTATCAAAACTGTATACGACCTTTATTCCCTCTGCTTCTGGCAGTTTCTGAAAACCAGAAGACATTGCTGCAGTAACAGCTGAAATCCCGAAGGCATATACATTACTATCATAGTGTTCTCATACTGAAATGTTCCAAAGCTAGAAAAGTTTTCATTGAGATGAAATTTTAGAATAAAAGCTAGGAAAAAATAAGGCCCATATGCTGAAGATCTCAAAGAAATATATCAGGTATTGACAATTATTAAACTGTAATTTGGTCAGATGTCATCCTTACCTGCATATGGGCATGGCACAATTAATCAATAATTAGGATTGAGAGATATCTCGAAATAAATAATGATTATGGTGTTATAAGTGATAGGGCCAGAGTGAATGCAATGAACATTTCAAAAGCCTATTGAGTCAGGAGGATATTTTCTGAGCTTTTTAAACCTTCTTAAATGTTTCACAATTCGTCCAGTAATTTTCTCTAAAATTTTACTAGTTTTACTTTCACCTTCAATTAGGCTATTCTAAAAAAATGTAAAATTAAAACACTGAATCTCAGCAGTTGCTAACATATTTGAAACATTTCTTTAGTGAAAAAATTAAAGCTAGAATACAGGCAATGGTCTTCATCAGACTTTGTTTTCCACATTACAAAAGTGAATATGTTATCTTAGATGACCTGAAAGTTATTTCTACCAGAATTTCTTATTTTAAAATATATTCCCTGTTATGAATTATTGATCTATTAACTGTATATTTCCTTCTTTAACACTGAACTTCAATTGTATTCTGGGGCATAACTTTATTAAATGTTCATTTTACTTGCCTTGCTGAGATGCTAAGTCTGTAATTTTCTAAACAGTGATTTTATGTTTGAATTTTCTAAGCACAGAAGAAAAGCTGTGAGTAGATAAGGAAGTGCTCCAGTCCCACTTTTGCGTTCCATTCCACAGGGGTACCATGACTAGCAAGGGAAGAGGAAAGGAAAAGCCACCATTTTAGCTGGAAAAGTCCATTTCATTCCTGTTCTCTCCTCTAAGAACTAAAAATTAAGTATATAAAGAAAATTTTGTGACCTGCATTGCTGTGTGGCTCAGCTGCTTTTTTTCTGAGAGGAAAAATGGAATATTAGACAGAATTCATTTTGCTATGTTTAGATGGAATTACATAAACTAGAAAGAAAGTGGAAGCAATCTGTACTTTATCTGTGTAAGGACTGCAGGATCTCTGATATTCCATTACTTTTTTGGGTGAACTACATGTTGAATATAGAGTTTGTTGTCTTGTTTACAGAAAACAGTAAGAAAGTGTTTGGAAGAAATCAAAATCAAACACACTATGTTGCAAAATAGAAAGTAACACAGCAAGAAAGTAAAGAAAATTAAGAACAAAGATAAATCTAAATTTTATGAGCTACAGCAGAAAAATCATTGCAGACATGAACTGTAGGAAGAAGACACCTGTCATAGTACATAAACATAAGTCATCAGTCTCAGAGGTAAGTCAAAATAGCAACACAAAGTTAATAGCTAATAACTGAAAACCTAAATTTAACAAAGTCCCAACAGGCCTATTCTGAATCCAAGTGATCTCTGTTTTACAGAAAAAATACAGAACTCTTGACCTTCTAGAAATTCTTACATACGTACGTATTATCCCTGCAAAAAATGAGAAATTTCACAATTGGTTTCCTGCCTTTTCTCCCCATACTGTTTGACCACTGCTACATAAAATTTTCTCCAATTCCACAGATCATTGTGCTGAGCATATTCTCTCTTTGAATGTAGCAGGATTTTATGAAGAACCATAAATCATACTTCTGCAAATGAAAGAGATTTAATTTTCTTGGTAAAGGTAAAATGAAAAATTAAACCTAAATCCTCTGCTATACTGTAAAAATTTAACAAAATATTGACATCTATCTTAAAGGAAAATTAAAAGGCAGAGTATAATGACATATTGTCTTGTATCTGGGGATATTAATGTGACACCATTTTCGCAGCATCTGAGCTCCACCTATTTTTCACATCAGTCATACCTTGTTCTCTTCTCTGCTAAAAAGGATTCTCCCATTAAACTACAAAAGAGTGCAGAAAATTATAATTAGGAAAAAATTATACCTCTTAAGAGTAGTTCCACTGTATAAAAAAAAGTAGCATAACATGCTGTCCATATCTTACATGCTCTATAAATTGTCCAAAATAACTTATGAGCATCTCTGAACTGTAGGGAATGTGGAAGCACAGGACACTTTATGCATCTTAGAAGCAACATACTTAAAAGAAACCATGCTGTCATCTGATCAGGGAAATTCGCTGTAAGACCTGGAGGAAAAAGTCAATAAAAAGGGAGTCTTTTCTTTCAGATAGTGTTCAGCATCCACAGTCTGCAGCAATCTGTCCTTCTGTGTACACAGGAGGGCTGATGAGTCATTCTACATCTCTGTTGGCAGTGAGAAGCAATCTTGCTCTATATTAAAGATCAAAACCACACATATTTGTGGGCCATACTGAAGATAAAAAACAACCAGCCTTGGAAGGAAACAGGAGTATTTATTCTATTAATAATAATAATGTATATTAATTATACTGCTGTAAACGACATATGTCTTTCTAGTTCGCCAGAGGCTTTTGCATTCTCAGTGGAATCTCTAGGGTATTCTTTCCCCAATGTAATATATTCCCCAAATACAGCAGCCAGGAGATGTGTGTTTGTTTTTGCACTGTGTAGAATTCACCCTTTTTATTTGTCCAGTTTAAAGAGAACAGATTTTTTTTTTTTCTTTTTAGGATAGAGAAATGCAATCAGTACTTCCCTGCACAGTTTCCAATTCAGTTGAATGAAAGTTTATTGCTGATGGGAAAGGGTTAGGGAGTACACTCAAATTGTCACAGCCTCCACAGCCTTTTTCTACAGTTATTCCTACTGAAGGTCCTTTCCTGAGGATGCTAAACCGGATCGATATCTGATTGAAGAATCCAAATTCTTGCATCATGCATATCATCACTATCAGCTTACACTGAACCCAGCACAGGTCTTTGTGGTTACACAGCCAATGAAGAAGTTATTTGTTTTCAGCTTCATGAGCCAGCCTTATAAAGAACAAATATATTATTTAAAAATGTTTTTATTCATTTGCACATTAAAGTAGAAATTCCTCCTCCCAAAAAAACCTCACAACTGCAGCTGCTTTAGGATATAGCATTCCACCTGCCCACCCCTGCCCCTTTGAAATTAGAACAGATAAAGAATCGAACTTGTTTCAAACAGAACAGAATATAAAATTCATTTTTGCTTCTACATTTAATAGATCCTCACAGAGGAGGTTATAAGTGTTCCACCATCAGCAGCTCCTTATCCTGCTTTTCACAGAAATTTATAAACATGATCAAGAGGAAAGCATCCTAGTATCTACACTAATCCTTATTAAGATCTTTGAGACACAGTCAGAATCAAACATAAGGGAGGAAAACATCACTTGTGAAAATATTCACTGAAATTATCTTATCCCAGTTTGAATTCCTTCTTTTTCCAGGTTAATATTGGTTTCTGCCAAAGTTTTTTCCTTTGCTCTGCTTTGCAATTGCAGTTCTGCAGTCAGTTCTACAATATGATAGAAGTTCATCATATGGCATGGATATTTGGGGATGTTACTGAACTCTGCTACTGAACTGGACTCTACCTCTCATCTGTAGATGGAGACAAGTCCACAAAGGCAGTTCAGCTGTGAAGAGGATGAAATGCTCTTCCTCAGGAGCCACTTTCTCCCCACTGACTATAAAGAACACTCACACTGACTACACACCTAACTCTAGTGCTTCAGCTGTGCAGGGCTGATGCAAACAATCTATTAATTTACTTAAAATAAAAGGTCCATTTCTCTGCATTAAATATATCTATATATATATATACACTTGGCTTACAATTTTTTAAGGTATGATTATTTTTCAAGTTGGAATGATAACTTGAGGTGCATATTTTGGGGTCCTAAATTTGGGTATGGAAAATCAGGATACAAAGGAGAAAATGCCACCAGAGGAGGTCTCATAACCTCATTAACCATAAACTTTTGTTTTATCCAAATCTGCAGCAAAAAGGTTCCTTTTTTGTACAAAATATCACTAGTCTTTTAAACACATCAACAGCTGAGCAACTAAAATTAAAATAATCTAAGCTTCAGTTCTATTTGCCCTCATGAAACTGCTACTCAGCTCAATTTAATACAAACAAAATTGACACTGCCTTTTTATGAGGGCACAACTGAGACTCTGTACCTTCAACTGCCCCTTTACCTGTAACACAGATTCACAGAACATCAAAACTATAGCAAAATGCAATTTCCTCTGAACAGCAGCCTATGAAAGAAGAAGAGAATTTGATTATGGGAGACAAAGAGATGAGGTGTCAGTTCCCATTTTGAAATGAGCTATCAAGAGGCACCACTTAAGGAGAGAGATTGAATAAGCATATTTCAGTTCTAACAGCTTTACTCCCTGCAATGTCACTAAACAATAATTATAATGCATTGTAAGTGATCCAGGGAGGGCCTGCATAAATAGAAAAAAAATCACAATTCAAAAGGGGCAGGAGCTAACGCCTCCTTCAGTTACTGTAATTTGTGTTAGTAGAGGGCTTCCTAACTTGTCTGTTACATAGCTCAGACACCTGAAAATTAAACACTGCAAAAACAGGATTAGATCATGCCAGGTTTAATTTGCAAATGCCCTGTCTTTGCTTGGCATTATATTTACCATTAAAAAATAATTATATTATATAGTGGTTTTCTTTTGCCACTTCACAGTACAGCTTTTATAGTGACAGATGTGCCACTCTGGCAAGCTGCAGATGCTGCTCAGCACTTTCATCACTAAGACCCATTCCAAGGAGTTTATAACAAAGCTTGGAAAGAGAAGTTTTTCTGTTCAAAGTCCATCTCAAACAGGAAGGAAAAACCCAAACCCAAAAGAAGATAATTGTTTTTTCCCAGGCTTTCAGAACCACATGGGATAGAACAGAGTGGATGGCAGCTTTCTCTGAAATATTTCAAAACATGTCTTTGTTTCCCTACTGTCATGAAATCAAAACCATCTGATCAGGATGAAACAACCATCAGTGATTTTCTCTTGAACTCCTACACTAGGCTCTTGTACTTGTTATAGGCTAAACATTCATTTGCATAAAAATGTGACCCTTGTCAGTAGCAAGTAACAGCTGGGTTAGAAGCCAGGTTGCTTCCTCCTTTCTCCTTGCTGAGAACAGTATCTCTTCTGCCTGTAATTCATGGGGAAGCACAATAACCAATTTAACTCATGGTTGGAATTATCTTTTACTAAACATGCACAACTTTTTATAGTGAAAGACAGATGAGAATCAGTGTAATACTATAAGACAGGACATTTTTGTGCCTATTAATGTATCTACTTTTGATTTATATATTTCATTTTGTGCTTTTGAACAGTCACTTGCACTTCAAATTGCAATCACTTGGCTATGGTACCTTTCAGTTTTCCTGTTATACACAGAAAAAACAATCCAAATGATAGGATTGCACACACTTAGAAATACCTTAAATGACTAAGCAATAAGTGAACAGAACAATGTGAGCTAACAGTCCATCAGAAAACAGTCTTCTAGCTAAAGCTCTTTTGAACAATTGGAGTATTGCAGTTAATGATATGGAGTACTGCAGTTAATGATATGGAATATTCAAATTTTGAAGCCAAAAATTACCTGGAAAATAAAAAAATTAAAATTACTGAAGTCTGTTAAAATAGTTTTGTCAATGAGGGAAGAGAGAGTAAAACCCTGAGCAACTTGGTCTGATCTCACAACTGCCCCTGGTTTGAACAAGTTGTATTAGAGTATTTCTGTAGTTCTGTGGAGAAGGGTGCCATCACACAAAATACCAACCAGAATTTCACTTAAACTTACCAAAAGGTATGGAATCAAAAATTACAAAGTGAATATACAAGAGAGAAAAGTTGTTTTTCCAGTAGACCCCATTTGATCTTCACAGAACTAAAAATCACACCGTAATACAGCTCATGCCAGATAAAATTACCAGGGGAGAAACCTCTGTGGCCACAGTTGCTCTGCACTGAAATCTTGGCACAACTCATACGAGAGAGAGTTGCAGGAATAGTAATAGTGGAGCTGATGGACAAATCTAAGCAGACACAGTGCAGTGGATAGATTTCAATGTAATATAGCCTTTAGCAAGAGGAAAGGAGATATCAGAGGAAGAAAGATATATTTGAAAGCTAACCTTCAGTTTTGTAGGAATAGTTTTGGCAATGATGTTCACTTTCAGGTAGTTCAGACAAGTTCTCATTTAAAAGCAGATACAAGACTTTCTTAGAGAAATGACAAAGTACTTTTTTTTGTATTTTAAAAATATTTTGTACTCTTTTACATAAACTGGCAACAACAATGGATCCTTATCTGAGAATCTCAAATAACCACTGTGGAACAACTTACATTGTTAGAACAATCCTTTTTGGCCTAACCAGAGATATTTGTCCCTCCTCCCAAATACACACTCAAAACAAGACAAAATTTCTGAGGAGACAGCACTTCTGTCCACTTTTCTACACTGAGCTCCTGACAGTACGTTTCAGAAAACCATGCATAAGCTGCTGTTAAATTCGAGCATTCACAGCTTGATCTCAGTTAAGTTTTATTAAAAATTATTTCAATTTTCTTCTTGAAGTTCTGGGATGTTTGAAGCTTCTCATGCTGACCTGGTGGCTTGTCTTCAGTAGATTTTAATCACATTATCTCACAGTGATTTTTTTCCACAAAAATATGACATTAAAAATATTGTTTCAGCACTAAAAAATAATCAGGATTTTATTTGAATACATTTGGATATTTGAAACATGACCATTGCTGTTTTCAAAGCACTTTCTTAAAATTACTTGTAACTGAAAAATGATAAAAGATCGAAGACCATCATGGCATCTGAGTCTTGATTTCCTTCTTTAGTCTCTAGTCGAGAGAAAAATCTCAGAAATGTTACAATGTTTTATATAACACTTACAAATGATGCTCAGAATATTTCCACTTTTGCCTTATGTTTCTTTTTTGCTTTGAGACTCTCATCAAATGCACTGATTGGCTTTATTTTGAGAACTAGAACAGAAGTGAAATAACTATAAAAATTTCATGTGTATATTTCCACTTTATAGGATGGAACTTTCCATATTGAGATACTTCAGCTTCACATTTGTGCGATCATTTTTCACTCCCTTTTTTATTCAGTTGTTTGTTTGGAACCGTTCCCCTTGATATGGAAAACAAACTGTTTAAGTAGGGAGAACAGTGTCAGTCTGGTACTCAGACAGTGATTTTCTTGCTCTGATTAAAACACAGGACAGTCATGTCCTTAAGCATTGCCTTATTCCAGTCTTACATCAGTTATGGGAAAGTTATTGCCAAACCATCAGATGTGGAATGGAGTGGCAACTAAGAACAAGGGCACAGGGATGTTTCTGAAGAGGCACTTCCTTGCTCTTGGGGGTAGGAAAACGTGGGAATCTGCTGATTGCTATCAGTGAATTTGAGGTCTTTGCTTTCTGTCCTTGTCTCTGTGATGGCACTCAACTACAGTCTGAGCTACCCAGATCTGCTGACACGGCAGTACATTTAAAATGAGTTCTGCTGAAGAATGATGCTGTATTGCTACCAGGAAAGCAGTATTAAATCTATACTTTTGCATGTGCTTAAACTTTTCTTTATGTGGACGTGTTGAGACCAGTAGGCAAATAAAAGAAAAAACAGACTAATTTCCTGTCAATTATAAGAAATTTACATGTTTGCTAACCTGTAATTCTGGGGCAATTAACCAAAACTATAAAGATGTCATTATTTGATTGAATAAAAATGATCCAATTTGATAAATCTGAGAACATTTTGAAAAAGTTTGTGAGCATTTGGGAAGAAAAGCAAGAAATGTGTGATAAGTAACACAACGATAAAGAATTCATGTCAAGCAGAACTATTTATTTCTTTTGCAGACAGTGGAGAAACCATAAATATCAACTGAAGCTTTGTAAACTGTATCAAGGTGGTTTTCTGAAAAAATAATTTGGTTGATGAAATTTCCAGATTATGAGACTCAAACTTCCCAAAGCAGCTGGAGTGTAGGACAGGCCAGGCAAATGGGCTGAGGCAGAAGTACAGAGGGAGAGGCATGGAGAGAGCCTTCTGCTTCATGCTGCATTGGAATGACTTCAAGCGTGGAGGCTTTGTTTCAGGCCAGATACAAAGCTTTATGTTTGCACAACCAAAACAGAACTGAAAAATAAATCAGAAGAAGGGAAAGTATTGCCACTAGTATTTTTGAAAGACAAAATCAAGATACAAGTGATTGCAGTCCTGAAGCATTCAAACTACAGAAAGAAATGGGAGAAAACTTAAAAATTCCAACACCTGTCACAAATAAAATAATCCATCATAAAGCAAAGGCACAAATCTTTTCCATAAAATTGTGCAGAAAAAGGGAAAATAAGATTAAGCTGGTAGGAGAAATTCAATATGAATAAAATAAGTACTCTATACAACAGGCAGTGACCTCCTGGAACTTAATGCCACAGGAGACTGAGGAGGCCCCTGTCAGCTGCACTTTGAAAGGAGGATGAGGGAAATATGTAGATCCACAATAAAAAAAACAAAAGGACCAAACTCTTTAAGGAATTGCAGGATTAAGCACGTAAACCCTAAGAGGCCTGGGTGCCAGTGAAGTGCAAGGGCATAGAAATTTTGATGCTGATGTGCTCTCCCTAAGCAGCATTTCTCTCATGAAGAAAACATTTTCTCTCGTGAAGTGAAGCATTTCTTACCTTCTCAGGGTATATGGGACAAGAAAAGCTTATTAAGCATCTACTCCTTTCAATTACATATTCTTAAAGCAAAATCTGTAAAACATTAGAACATACACTTCTGATAATTAGGTAAGAAAATTATATTAATAAAATAAGAGGTACAGTTAATTCTGCTTTAAAACTATATGATCTCTCAAGGTGTGTTTCAAATCTTGGGTGCAGACCCAGAAATATCTTAGGTTGTATTTCACCAAAGATGTGCCAAGGGTGACAATTTATGCTGCTTAACAGTCAATTTAGCAAATATTTTACCGGTTCAGGATCTTGTTGTACTTTATAAAGGTAGGATCCTTGGATCTTCCACTGCCTTGCTGCTCAGATTTCTTCTGCTTCAAAATTAGCATTGGTTTGAATCACAAGTTTATGAACAGAAGTTCATAAACTATGAACTTCATTCTAGGATATATTTGACATGCAAGATACAAGGAAATTACAGAAAAATCCAGATATATAGCCTGAATTTGAACACTGTCAAAAGTTCACTGTCAAAAGTTCACTGAATCAGAATTGTAGAAGCACTTACGTAGGTTATCTTGATATCTTGAAGAGAACTGGGGGCACCAGAGAAATATGATGCTGGTTTAGAGACTCTGGTGTGTTTTCAGACAACCCATAACAGCTACCAGCAGCTATAACCACTGTAAAGGCAGAATTTGTTAGTGCTCTAAGCCATTTTTATATAGCAAAATGAGAGATGATGCATTCAGGATACTTCGTTCTAAGAAAATGTATTAAATAGTTTCATACATTGAAAGAGTAACATCTTTTTGATGTGAATATATAACATTAACTAAAATCTCAAAGCTAAGCAAGGAGTCTCTAAAGCAGTGTGACTCTTGAATGGCCTTGCAAGTAAAGGGAGGAGGCAGTTGATGAATTCATACCATCCTTTTTTCAGTGCAGAAATTCTAATATGTTTAGAGAAATTGGCCTAATGGCTCAATGAATAGCACATTTCCTACTTTATCTGGCAGTGAATGTGTAACTCATTGACGTATCAGGCTCCCTAAAGTATTCCACGTATATTTTATTAAAAGCCCCTTAAGAAAATGTAAAATGCCAACATCATTAGCTACTCTAATATTGGTCATGAGTCTCCACTGACTCTGTGCTCCCTAGAAGATATTTTCACCATAGACTGAGTTAGGGTAGAGTATTACTTTATTTACATTTTGGATATTGTATGTGCTTGGACGAGCTCTCTGTCCCTTTGAAGCCAAGAATAGCCAGGGATTTCATTTTACAATTTTAGATACCTTAAGATTAAAACAGAGTATTGATCACCAGCTTAACACAAGATATTTAGAAAATTAACATGTTTATCATAGTAGCTAAGCTCTCCTGAAATTTATACGACTAACTGCAATTAAAGTCATATATGAAGCAGTTAACACCTTTCCCCTTCTGCGTTATAGAAAATTCTGTGTGGGGTAATTTTAAGTTCTTTTAAGCAGTAAAAAAAGTTTTAAACCAAAAAAAATTTAAAACTTCAAATTTGTAATTATCACAACAACACCACAAATTACTTGGGTTGTCGAAATAAAAACCAGAAGGGCTGGTTGTAATCTGTATTAAATACCTGGACTACTGTATGGCAAATGCAATTTTATTGCAGGTAAATCTCTACCTATTCCAGAATAGATATAGTATCTTGATAAATCTATCTATAAAGGTTCAAGAGAGAAAATCTAAATTACTCCAAGTGGAAGAATGATACAGCATAATGGCTTAAAAAAGGCCTCCAGCATCCCAGTCAACTATGTAATCTATTTCATTTTCCCTGCCTACAATTCTCCATGCAGTTTCAAATGTCTGATATTTATCTTCACTTCTTCTCCTAAACACTTTCAACCAATATTTGTGAAATAGGTAATTCATACATTTCTAAGGACTGAACACCTCATAGGTAAACAGATTCCACATAAAAATATTTAATTATTCATCAAGTACAGTTTTCTCTTATTTAGGAAAGAATTCAAAACATTAACAGGTATGGGGAAAATTACAAGCATAAGCAATAAATTTTCCTTATTAATGTTTTCTGAGCAAGACCTGAGAAATCAGTAGAATTCTGTGTCAGCAAACTTTGTAGGGCAGAAAACAGCAGAGACACAGATGACTAGGAATTTCCAAGTATACACAGAGTGGTTACACTGCTCATCACAGAACAGAAATTCATTTCAGTTCAGTGCTGTGTCAAGCAGACTTTTCAGAAAACTTGTTGAGCTAAAATGCTAAGTAGTGGCTTCTGACACTGACCTTACCTTAAACCTCAGTGAAAGTGACTATGGTTAGCACAGTTTACCTTATGAACGTGATGAGATAAAAAAAACAAGGCCTTCCTCATGTTGCTCAGTCCAAAGAGTTAAGAGGCTATCAATTTATCATTTTTTTGACAGATATCACATGTGGCAGTTGCAGCTACACTCAAATCTCTCTATGAGAGTTTTCTTCTTATAAAATGAGAGATGAAAAATGCAAATACTTGCTGAATAGCATTCCCATCATTTATCATTGCTGCTTTCTTCAGCAATGTGACAGCACCTCCGAGGCCCAGAGACAAGATGAAGAGTTATTTATTGAGATAAAGAGTGTGCTGGAAAATAGAATTACAGTGAAATATAGCTTTAATGAACATTCATTAGGCATTTGAGAATAGATGGAATTGCTAGAATAACAAAATGTTAAAGGTTTAACGTCAAAAATACTGTGAACCAGTGAAGACAGAGTGCTTTTTCTACCCATGCAATCACAGAAATGCAGAAAAAGGAAATACTTTTCAGGTGTGCAAAATAGCATCCTGTATCTGGGTCTCTTGCCCATTGTCATTACTCATTGCTACCATGAAAAAGCCAAATGTTTCGAAGTAGAATTGTAAATCAATTGTTAGTCTGAGAGACATGATAACCACAGACATATAATAATTACAAGGGTAGAAAATCTGGGGAGATCAGACCTGTATCCTGCTTAGGAAAGCTGAAAATGTTTATGTCTTCAACTCATTTGCATTCCAAGTAATCATCAGTGGCAATGATGACAGAGACCTTAGTGACTTAAAGGAAGAAATAACGTAAAATACAAAGTCCAGTGGAATTTTCTCTTTCCACATAAATTTCCCCCCAGCCCAGCTTTCTGCTTAATAAGTTTGATTATTGCTCCAATAAACAATTTGCATAAAACTAATTCAGCTTTGGCTTTCTTCTGCCAATTGTTCCTCACAAAACATTGTTTTACCAGAGATGAGGGCCCTCAGCTTGACAGAACTAAATAAGTTTGGGTTTTTTTTTTTTTTTCTGTAGATATTTGTTCCTTTCCCTTAACTTTACTTCCTTTCCCAGTAGACTAGGCTTCTTTTAGTTCCTCACTTTCATTTCATATCAGGCCAAAATGGAAGTTTCAGCTGTCTGGCACTGTCAGCTCATTATTAGAAACAGTGATTTTGTGATTCAATATCATCTTCATTATACCTATCATCAATACTTACTGGTGTTTTGTACAAACTTTTCTCTGTATGCTTCAATAAACTCTTCACACATCTCTACTAAAGAAACCTATCTATATCATATAAAGGATAATATGATGCCTTTCAAATAGAACTACTGGCAATCTCCTTCTTCAGTTCAAAAGTAGATTATCAGGTGAGGAAACAAGAGTTTCTCAGTATTTCAAGACACGGGTCTGTGCCAGACTTCTCAAGTGACCGTGGGGACATCACCAGTGATGGATAGGGATCTTGTCACTAGGGCCATTCCACAGCTGTGCCAGTCCATATCAGCCTTCTGCCATTTTTGTGCAAGGGATTTCTTTCTGTTGACTCTACTTCTCTGTTGTAAAACACAGGTATGGCTCACCTGCCTTTGAAATCTACAGATGAGCAATGCAGTGTAAATGCCCAAGCAAATAACTTTAGTTCTCAGTTTCTTACAATTTTATTTTTTTTGCTAGCATTTTTACTGGTGCTTTATCTACATGGTTGTCTATCATCCCAGGGTAGCCGACATCCATTTTTCTCAGAAAAGAAAAAAAAAAAAACCTCATGGATATCTGCTTCTTTCAGAGGCAAGATGTGCATTAGGTAGAAATACAGCCAAGGGAAAAATCACTTATATTGATGGAAAGACTGTTCTTTATGGAAGAAGTTTATGTGAGTATTATTAATGATATAAACTCAGTTGAAGCAGTATAAGGGAAGCATACCTTTTTGAGTAGAAGTCACTATTTAAAACACATTTTAAGGTTTTTGAATTTAACAACTGTTCTAGAAGAACAGACAAACAGTGAAGCATCTGAGAAGCATGTTTGTTCTTAGGTTCTCATGGGGGACTGTCCTTTGGTCACACTTGTGACCTTATGGCAGCACGGTGTTGCTTCAAGTTTGTCTGTTTTTCACTTTTTGCATTTTGTTCTCACGCAGCTTCAAGTAAACTATGTATATTATTAAAATTGTTTACATTCTTCCTCTCTAGGAGGAGAATGATGATTGATGGTGATGGTCACCAACGAAGTCGAAGAAGTGGCTACCTGTGTAGCCAATCTTAGCCTGTCTGTAAATTTGTACAGAGTCAGAAAAATAAAGTAGAAGCTTTCCTGCTTGACCTCCTGCTGGTCTGTGTCATCCTTTCGTGCTCCTAACAGCAGCCGCAAGTATGACCCTCCGTCACAAGTGGTGACCTCGACGGTGGAAAAAGAATTCAGTCGTCTGTGTCTGAGGTCACAGCACGGTACAGGGACACTAATTTTAGATTGATCAATGTGACTGTAGCAGTTCATCATTTAAAAAATATTTTAACTCCACACAGATCTGGGATCTGGTAAATCTAATAACCCATTAATTGTTTAAGCCAGTCTACATTAATGGGGTGTTTCTGTTAATGTGACCTGAGCTGCTTTGCACTGTGTGGGCTTCACAGGACTAGCAGGCAGTACCTTAAGCATTTCCAGACCACAGAGGCAGATCTTTCAGCAATTTTCCATTGATGGAAATCTTTTGCCAGGGGCAACTACAAAGGTCTTGTCTAATAGCTCTCTTAATGATTCAAAAGTCTTGTGCATTGCAGTTTCTGGTGTACATTTTTTTCTCTCCTGCATTCTAGTCCCTTCAAGTCTCTTCAGAAGTCTGGTTCTTTCATCTGGAAAAAGAAGAAACATCTGTTCGTGTTACATAAAGAAAAAGTCTCAAGCACTTGTAAATACACCAAGACCTTGACGATTGACTCTACTTCCAGAAATCAAATAATATGACACCTTGCTGTATACTCACAGGTCACTAACTCCTCCTCAGAAAATGCTCTAGTTAGTCACCAATGGGAGAGTCTAACTCAAGAGGCATGATTTAAATTAAATCAGGTAATTTGTCTGATTTAAAATTGATTTAATTTAAATTACATCAAGTAATTTCCCATGGCATATGAATATTTTTATTAATTCCTCACAACCATTTTCAAGTTACTATGGCCAAAAGTAAAAAATTTCTTTAATCTAAAAGTATGTTTTCCCACCAAAACTGCAGAACAAATAATAGCAACCAAATCTCTGTTGTTCTTCTTATAAAAATAGCAATCTTTTAGGATTTTTGTAATGTCATCATTTATGCAAACACTGTGAGTATTTTAGATCTCATGGGCCTGAAGCAACAAATACAATTATTTTATATATAGCTCATAGAACAGAATACTTTAACAGGAAACACAGTTATTATTTTTATGATTTCAGCAAGCAGTGAAGCTCTGTCAAAGTGTTATCTACCTTTTATAGCATCTTAATTTTCCTTGTAAGATTATATACTTTTTCAAATATTACTGCTGAGAAACAATGGCAATTGAATTTAATAATAAAAAAAGTATTATAGCAGAGCTATATGATGCTCTGTCATATACTTACTGTATACCAAAGCCAAAGGGAAATCTGAAAGGAAATGAGTGAATAGTTCAGGACAGGGGAAAATGTGACTATTTTTCTAAGGAGAGAAAAATTATTTAATCAAAACTACAATTATTTTCCATTTTTTATTCCAGTCATTGTAAGGAGTATTAAAATTATGCTCTTATGATCTCATGTAAATAGCAATATAATATATACAAACTACACAGATTTTTGTGGATTCATTCTACCAGTTGTCTACCTCTATAAAGAAATGGGAAATTAAGCTTGATTGAAGAACCCTTGATATCAAAGTATAATAAATTATAATCAGAAAGAAACAAAATATGTCACATTTTGCATTTTCAGACAAATTATTACTATTTTGTAGTACTGAAGAGTAAGGCCCTATTCTGCTGCCCTACTGAGATTTTCTAAATTTCAGATTACACAATTCTGAAAAAAATCAAGAAAGGTCCTTGCAAGTCTTGTCAAGAGCAGGATAAAAAGTTAGAATTATAAGAACTACCTGAACTGGATAGAAATCATGTACATTTTCATTACATATCAGTTTAAAGCCTATATTTTTTTTTCAGAATTTGTGTAGTGTGTATTGTACCTCAGATTTTTGCTGTCACGTTTTTACTGGTTTCTCTGAGTACCACCATGTGATGTACATAATATTTAGATATGGTGTTAATTTTTTATTATATGCTTGCATGATTTTATAAAATAAATATATAAAAAGAAAAAAAAGCAGAGAGCATGTATTGTTTATCTAGGAACAATACTGTAGATTTTTTCTAAAATAATCTCTAGAGCATAATGAGGGAAATATAGGAAAATATAATTGCTAGAGGAATTATAATCTTGTAAGATACCAAGATATTAATAAATTTCATCTAATAGAAGTAAAGACTATTTGTTTTCATAGTAATTCTATAATAAAATTAAAGATTATTTATTTTAATTACAACCCTTCTTTGAAAATCAAAAATAAATCCTTTTTATTGGTTTCTTTGTTTGTTACCTTTCCACCAATTGATTTCCCTACTGAGAAATGCTCATTCCACATACAAACTCATATTTCCTAACTTCAAACACTCTTCATATCCAGTCAATTTTTTTGGTCCAAGTATTGCTGTTATTAGTGCAGATACAGATCAAAGGGCAAACAACACTTGAGAAAATCTCATAAAGCTCAATAAAAAACCAAAAAAACAAACTTCTGTGAATGTAATGCTATTGGCTTAATACATCTTACATCAACATTCATTTAATTTCATTCTGTACACAAGAGCAGTAGGCTTGAGTGTGAAAATCAGAAAATGTTTAATTCCTAATCTAAGTCATGAGTAGGTCGATTTTTTTCTTTCTGTCAATTATAGCCTCAAAAAAACTAGTTTCCTGGTACTAAATTGATTAGACAATGAAAATAATCCAATTAACAATACTGTTAGGGGGAAAGAAACCTTGAAACCTGGTTCAGTTTCAGCTTTGTTGCTTTTTGAGGTTTTTTGTTTGTCTTTTTTTTAAGACAAAAGACTAACCATTAATTTCTGAGAATATAGCTTTGCAAATTCATTATGCAAGGGAAAAACTGTTGCTTTTAAATTGGTGAACATCACATTTCGTTGACACTTTCTGTAACCTCTAGCACATTGTCAAATTGGGTGACCTTCCATGAGCATTGATGTGAGATGGGGTCCTCCCATGAAAAAAAAGTTTATTCAGTATCTTTTTTGCTGGAATTCTATTTCAATATTGCCAGAACTGAATACAATTAAAATACTTCTAATAATCAGAATGCATAGTTCTTCAAAAAGCAGTACTTTTATCTATTATTTGAATGATTCATGAGAGCAACATTATCGTATATACAAATATGGTAGTGAACCTTTTATGGCCTAATATTCTTGATTATTTCTTGAGATAATTGAGTTTGCAGTTAGCTTCAGTCTTGATCTCACTGAAAAATTGCCACAACTATTTAGAACTAGTTAGATAAAAGATATGTTAATTTTCTCATTTAAGTTTGAAATATTATCCAAAATATCTAAAAACTAGTGACAACATTTTGAAAAGTAGTATCAATTTCCTGTGTTCTGATTTTAAACCGTTTTTCTGCTTTTTGGTTTAAATATATTAAGAGATTATTACTATATAATAATTTCCCACCAATGATTCAGATGGAATGCTTCTGGAGTAAGAGAAGGCCAAAGAGGAAGGATGTACTTAATTTCAACTCTAAATGAACTGGACTGCTGGCCTTTAAAGACCCAAAGTTTGTAAGTGAATTTTTAAACTCAAGATTGGGGGAAAACTGGGATGTATAAACGAGCATGTATTTTAAACAGAGCACCGTGCAAATGTATGATTTGTGAAGGATAAGAAACAGTCCTATAAAAAATGACAGAATGCCATTTAAATGGGGTGCTAAGAGGACAAAACCCCATGATTTTACAACATTGCTAAAAGTCTAGGGAATAAGACAGCAGAAAAGGAAAGCTGAGAATGAATAATCCTCCTGGAAACTTGGTTGAATAAAATCTGTCACTCAGAAATAATCAAAGTACAAGAAAATTGAGAGAGTGGTCTGTACTAGTGGTAGAATTCTGAATCTTTAAAAGACTGTTCCTGTTATGACATGAGGACCCAGTGTGTCTTTGTGCTGCTGTATACATCTACTCACATCTGAGGTGATAGAAAGTTCAGAGAAGGGCTATGAGATACAGAGTGGCTGCTGGATGAGGGAGTGAATTGGGACTCTTTAAATTGGATGAGTAACAGAGTCTTGTACAATCAGAAGGGAATGGAAACATGCTATAGGATGGGCCAACTGCTTGTGCCCTCTTCAAGGACAAGAATTGAGAGCAAGCTAGCAGCCAGCATCAAATCCAACAAAAAGATGAAATGCTTCAAGCAACAGGATGTTAGATAGAGAATATGCAGGCTCAGGTTCACATGAAATAAATTATTAATAGATACTGTATAGATACAGATTACAATGAGGCAAGCAATCCAGATGACTATTAAATGAAACATGCCTGCCTAATCTTACCTTTCCTCTATAAGATGCTCATGGCCACTGTTAGAAACAGGGTACAGAAGGATATGACCATTTGGTACAGTGTAGTAGAGCTATTTTTCCAATTGTGATTTAAATTATATTTTATTCCCAATTAAGTACTTGTTATGTGTCCTTGATAATTCACTTCACAGAGGATATTGCCTCTGGTTATCAGATATGGCCCAAACCCAAAGGAATAAAAAGTTAAACCCTATGGAGTCTGATTCTAAGCTCGAATTCCACTTCAAATATACATGCATACATTACTATTAACAAAAAATTGGTCCCAGAAGGAGCAGATGTGCCCACAATGGGAAAGGAAATAAGTTTGTGGACCTCTGGCATGTGTAATTTTTTACAAAGTTTTATTCTGTTGAGATCATGATCTATTTCTATTCCTCCGAAACTTATTCCATGACAGCAAAGAGGATGAACAAAGAGGGTGAAAAGTAAAGCAGTCAGAAATAAATGTCACTTTCATTTGTACCAAAATTAATTTATTATCATTAGATACAAGAAAACTCGAATATAGGACCACGCATCTGTACTTGTCTTCACTCTTCCTAAGCCTATTTAACCTACACCTGCTTTAGCAAAAGGAAATTTGATCCACTAATGACTTTATGAAACAGAAAAAAGTTGTTAAAATCTACTCATCTTTTTTTAAAAAAACTATTGTAATATACTAGCTTTGTGAAACATTATTTGTCTCTTGTTTTAGGATTCAATACAGACAGTAATGATACAACAATTATCCCGTCAGAGACTGACATTTTAATTTTACTGACTATATAAGTTACTGCCATTAAGGAGTCACTAAAAGAGACATCAAGCATGTTTGGTTTTTTTTTTTGTTTGTTTTTTTCTTTTTGTCTCTAGGTCCCATGTATTTAGACAAATAGTATTATCTATAAGGGTTAATGGTGACACCAAATGTAATTATGGTCAGAAGCTAAAATACTGTAGTTGTTTTAACCCCAGCCAGTAACCAAGGCCCACTCAGCTGCTCACTCTCTGCCCTATCAGTGGGACTGGGGAGAGGATCAGAAAGGGAAAAGCTTGAGAACTTGTGGGTTGAGCTAACGACAACGAACTGACAGATAACTAACAGTTTAATAGGGAAAGCAAAATCCACACACACAAGCAAAACAAATCAAGGAATTAATTCACTGCTGCCTGCGGGCAGGCACGTGTTCAATCATCTCCAGGAGAACTGCACATATAATGCCTACTTAGGAAGGAAAGATCACTCCCAATGTCCTGTTTCCTCCTTCTTCCCTCACTTTATGTACTCAGCATGACGTCACATGGTCGGGAATATCCCTTTGGTCAGTTTGGGTCACTTTTCCTGGCTGTGTCTCTTCCCAGGCTCCCACGCAACTCCAGCCCCCTCAGCAGTGTGGCAGTACAGAAAGCAGAAAAGGCCTTGGCTCTGTCTAAGCCCCTTCAGTAATAACAAAAACACCTCTTTATTATTAACCCTGTGTTAATAATAACATAGTGCCATCCCAGCCACTGTAAAGAAAATTAACTCTATGCCAGACCAAACCAGCGCAAATGCAAAAACTTAAGGATCAAAATGACCCAGCTGGAAGACTGAGATTAGATAGATCTCAGCTGTTTCATTCCATTTATATTACAAAATAATCTTTATGTAAAAGGGTGTTTAGTCACAAGCCACAAGGTGTCAGCTTCAACCTGGCAAGAAAATACATACATGAAAATAAAAGCATTAGGTGGTCAAAGGGTGAAAGAAGGTGATATATCTGAGCTTTTTGGTCCTGAAACTCCACTTGGAAAGTCCATACCTGCCACAATCTTGAAAAGGTCTGGTCCTGAAAGTCACTGGAGTTTTGAAAGGGTCTTCTGGAGACATCAAGTAATATGAGCAACATGACTTTCTTCCTTTCCTCACTGCCTGTATTTGTGATCCTGTTCTGCTTCTTTGGGTTTGCCATACCAGCAAAGAATATTCATTAGTCTCCCTGAGACACCTTAAGGTGTACTAGTGTTTCCTGAGTAACTGTCTCCAATACTCCACTTCCTGAAGCATTAAATAAATAAATAAATAAATAAATAAATAAGAAATAAAGAAAATTAACCAAAATCTTCTAAAACACAACCTCATACAGCCAGGCCACTGAACTAGGAAATAATCCATCCTTCCACACCATGACTGCAGATACTTTGTGTCAAGTGTCACATTCACCTGAAACACCAAACTGTAACCCCCATCCTCTTTTTAGTATGACTCCACCATATTTCCTGACCTGCTTATTTAGTTTTCCTAGATGAATTTAAACTTCTATAATCATAGGAAAGAAGGGACGCAAACAATTCTCCCTCTTATTATTTTCTCAAACTTTTCCTGGGTCATTTCTTATTGGTTTCCTTAAATCTTCCTTCCATCTGCCATTCATAGTTACTAGACTATGAATGACTTGATACCATTGTGATACCCTTCTGAATTTCAAAGAAAATTAAAAACTCCAGCACTAAAGTGCCAAGCTTTCCATCACAGGGCCAGCTACTCATATACCCCTGGCTTTGTATGTTTTGATCATCATAAACCACAGCTAGTAGTGGTTTAACATCTATTCCCTTAGAAAACTATTTCTGAAGGCACTCCTGAAAGCTGAGAGAAACTGGTAGAACACTATGAATGGGAGGATTGAGAGGGGGCACTGAAATATAAACTGTACTAATAATGCTATAAATCAAAATAATGCAATGCTGGCTTCTGACACTGAGGTATTAAAAGGATTAAATTCCCTCTAAGTCCCTGTAATGGGGTGAATACATCAACATAATCTTGCTCCTACTGTACAATCACCCACTGAAATAACTGCAGACAATTTACTTCTCCAACTCTTCTAACTCCTCAGTATTACAAGAGCCCTATGTTTTCACTCCTTTCAGACTCAGTTCTTGACTGCTGTTCTACAGATGACTTATCCTCTCCCTTTCTGTAACACAATCTTTTATTTATATGCAAGACCCTGTATTACAGCAACTTGGAACAAAGCCTGATTTTGTCAAGTAGTTGATTTAAAGGATTTGCATTTCTAAACATTCTGTATGCATTTTAATGCACTTAAATAAGAAAACCATCTGTGCATTTCTTTCCTTATTTGAAACTATGCTTGGCAAACAATCATTACAATTATAAGTAGCGTACCATCAAGCATATGGTTAAATGACAATGTATTTGCTTATTTCAAGATCAATTCACTTGAAAGTGCTGCTTTGCTTAATACTGAAATTCATAAATCAGAGTTTCATAATAATAAAAGGCATATACCTATAAAATAATGCTGCTTTGCCTCAGGAGAAAGTACAGGACCATTGTGTATAGAGGTTTAGAGGTGTACATAAAGTTAGGTTGTTGGCAAAGTTCAACATCCCGCTTGGCCTCCTGCTCAAGGAAACATTTTTTAAATTCTGACAATCTCAGACACTGGGCTTGGAAAATATTTACCACTTTTTTATGAACTGAAGGAGGCCTCATCTGAGCTACAATATGTATTACTGCAGTTCTTGCCAACCCACAATGAAATGTCACAGTCCCCAAAAGAAAGATACTGTATGAACAGCCCGCTGCCTCATAGTCATCTTTGACTCCCAGGATAAAAGACAAAAGGCAAGAGATCAGGCCTTTTTTTAAAAAAGGGACTCATATACAAAATGAAGCAATTTAGAGGCTTAGGTCCCCTTTAACATTTATTCCTTCTCACTTTTGCTATTGAAGATGGTAAAATTTGCCTGTGAATATCTGCATAAAAAACATAACTATCTCTCAAGTCATTAAAAAATCTGCTTTAATTTGAATTAAAAATATGTGGTTCCATGAAGCTGTTTGACCTGCAAATTTAGCCTGGAATGTGATATTTAGACTACATTCTTTCGTGCTCCGGTATCGCTCCCAATTTAACGTGTTAAAAACTTGGATGAAAAACTGAAAGTTTCCTACACATTGCGTCAACAATATATTTAGTCAATTGAATGAACATGAAAACTTAATGAATTAAGAGACAAAAATGGATATATGACTGTCTGGTCTCAATTGCATATATAAGGTAGTGTTGTATTTTCTTAATTGCACTTTCCACATGTAAAAACTAAATAAACTAATTTTAATTAACTAAATTTAAGTTTAGTAAAAACTAAATTAAGTATATGGAGACATATTACCTTTGGACAGAGCTGAAGAAATTCCTCTGTAAAACAACTCATTTTGTTTTACCAGTGAGAGTGTGTAGACACAAGCCACAAGGTGTCAGCTTCAACCTGGTAAGAAAATACATACATGAAAATAAAAACATTAGGTCGTCAAAGGGTGAGAGAAAGTGATATATCTGAGCTTTTTTGTCCTGAAGCTCTAGATAGAACATGCATACCTGCCACAATCCTGAAAGCTGGAGAAAAACTATGGAGTTTTAAAAGGGTTCTCTGAAGACATCGAGTAACATGAAAAATATGGACATTTGTTTATTAGTTACTAGAAATAAAAACAGATCAAATCCTGTTCTCCTTTTGTATAATTTGCCACAGGATAATGAGCATTTGATGTAAAGCAGAGGTAACGCTTTGCACATTTAGAATTTAAAATCTAGTGTGGTGAAGGGCAGTTACAGTTTTCCATCAGCCTGATGAACAAGAGCAACAACATAGGCCACAAAGAGATCTTCTCTCATGAGGAAGTGTTTTGTACACAGAGAGCAAGAGAAAACATTTTCCAAGATCAATGCATGAGAGACTGGGGAAGTCAGCTCTGCTCCCTCAGGTAAATCATGCAGCTTTTTTCTTTTTGCTTTCTCTCTCTATGCTTTTCATCAGAATAGGTCTTTCTGTCCTCTTCACTCCTGCTCTGACCAATCTTTTAAACTTACCAAACGATATGGAAAAAGGATTTTTGATTTGTGACTGGATGAAGCCAAGGTATTGACTAAATCTATTTCTCCTTTTCTCTTTCCCTCTGAAAATGTACTTATTTTTATCAATGGAATATTCTCAGTAGGAGAGCCCAAAAAGCCACTCTCAGGCTTTGCTATAACTACCAGATAAGAGCCTTAGTCTCACATGCAAAGGTTTAGACTCCAGGTTTAGACTCCTTATCAAATCCACTAGACATCCTAACTAAAACAAAACTCCACTACGTTTGATTAGAGCCCTACCTTATTGACACCTGCAGAAGGACAATAAATGAATTCTACAAAATTTAGCCTGTTTTACCTGTAATTTTTTTTCTCCTAACCCACTGTAGCCTAATAATTTTTCTATACTGCTTTTCACTGCTCTGTCTGCTTTTTTCCTTCTTCCTAAAATCTTAGAAGAAATACTATCTTAGTTCTAGAGCCTTGATAGTTTTCCTTTGCACTAAATTGCTAAATGCTTCCACCTCACTGGTCACAAAATCATTCACAGGACTGCATACACCAGTAGTGTCATACGGGATATTTTTCCTGATCTCTCAAGTAGATACACTGGGAGAAGCATCCATGCAATTTTATGCTTTATCATTCCTTCCATCTTCTTTTCTAATTCACTCATCTGATGTTTTAATTTCTTTCTTCAGTGAATTCTGAGGGGTTTTTTACCTAAAAAAATAGCCTTGTCTGTGTGGTTCTGTAGGTCTAATTTTAGTTCTCCTCTAATGCATTCTTCTTTTTACAGCATTCAGTATTTTGCTTAATTTTTTTTCATGATTTATGTCTTCTTCTGTTGTTGTTTACACTTTTCATATAGTTGTTTTAAGAGTCACATAGACTTTTATTCTTGTCTAAATTGGTCTAGTGATTTTATGCTATATTTAGTCAGGATTGTTTCTTATGCTGAATTGATATTTATATAAACTAGGATATTTATTACTGAGCCCTTTATGTTTCACTCAAGTTCATTTCAGTCTAATAAGAACTTTCAGATACTTGTTATGTAAAAAAAGTAAAGGAAGAACACTTATGCCTTGAATCCAGCAAATTATCTAGAGGTCCTATCTCCCCCACCCCAATTAGGTTTTCTTAGTATTCATCATTTCACTTTCTATTGTAAACTAATTCAAAATTTACTCAACATTTATTGTTTCATCATCTCCAAGAGTGATAAATAGCAATATTGTGCCCTTTGGATGAGCCAGGGAAGACAAGTAGCCTTCAAAAATCTCTGACACAAGCTCAGCTCCTGAATGTAGCATGCAGAAAGCAGGAGATTTGCAACAATTCAAAGTTTTGTTCTGCCTTTCCTGCCATGGGCATGATTATGGGGAACTTGGAGCCAACAAATATGCTCCATGTCCAGAATTATGCTCTGCACAGCTGGAATAAAAGGTTTCTAACTGAACAATGGATCAGGCCTTGAGGGAAGATTTTATGTAAACTGTAAATTATAACAGTTTAGACTCCTTCAGGCTAATCTCTGATGTTGACCATTAGTCCTTTTCTGCTATAATGCAAGCGATAATAGTTTCATTTGCTTTGCTCTTTTAATTATACACATCTAATGAATATTACGAGGCTTTGTTTCCATGTTGCATTCTGTCTTATTGAAATATTGTATGACCTGAACCTAAGACCTAAATGATAGATCTATAATGATCTGTAGGTAATGAGCCTCATAACTTCCTCTTGCCAAATAAGCTTCCATTTCAGACAATTCTATTACTCCTTGGGAATATAAACACAACTGCAGCTCTTTTGTTTATGAGAGCTTCCATTCTTGGTGTTTTATCCATCCCTCACCCATTTCATTTCTACAGCTATCACAGCTTTTGTAGTCCAAGTACCCAACTAGGACACCCTTTAGGATACCCTAAGCAACAAAGAACAATTGAACTGGCCACTGACTGCTGGCTCATGTCAGGTATTCAAAAACACAAGGTATATAGGTGTTGATTTAAAGTGTTTAAAATCATCTTGCACTGAAATGAGCACATCAGTATCTGGTCTTAGCCAGTGTAAGGGTTTCTCTGCTCCCAAATAGGAGCAAAGACCTTAATTTACCTCTGCAAATTGTGCACTTCTAAAGGATTTTCCTTTGCAGGTCTCAGGTTGGGAAAGGCTAGTACCCTGCTAAGGTCTCTTTCTTTCAGTTAGGTCATTCCCTTTCCCATCCAAAGCATACACCGGTGACACAGGTCTTGGGATGTTGGCTTCACCCTACTCCCTTTCATTAACTGGGAAAAATTTGTGATTAGGACAGGCAGAGTATAAAAAACAATCAGAATTCTCCTGCTGAGCTTAAGGCTGAACTGGTAAAGAGGGGTAAACATTAAATATTTCTTTTGATTGACAATTTCAGTTAAGGCTGATAGGTTTGTTGAATATTCAGCAGGAAATCAGTGTTCCAGCGCCACTGTGAGTCATAGGGATGGATATCATTCTATTATTTTTGCAACAGGACTCATTAAGGCAGTTAATGATGACAGATATTGGATCCATGCATCAGAGGTGGGCTCCCAGAATCATAGAATATAATCACAGAATATAATCATAGAATAGTCAAAGTTAGAAGAGACCTTTAAGATCATCAAGCCCAACTGCCAACCCAGCATCAGCACTGTAACCCCTAAACCACTAAACCACATCCTCCAGCACCAGATCCAAATGCCTCTTAAACAATGGGAATAGTGACTCCACCACCTGCCTGGGAAACCTATTCCAATGCCTGACTACCCTAACAGCAAAATTTTTTTTTGAGAGGATGATTTTCACTGTCTTTTCAACAGAAACTAATGACACACATTCAAATTCTGGTCTAAGCTGCAATATTCTTTCTCACCTGCTCCCAGATGTTTGCTTTTTTAACTTGTCCCATAGTCAGCTGCATTATTGACAAAATATAATATTCAAGCTACCAGAATGTACCTTATAATTTTTGTTTGCAGCTATTCTGTATGTTTCTGCATTATCATGCAAAAGAATTACAGGGTGCACTTATAGCTTCTTAAAAGGATAAAGAAGCTAATAAAAAGATACCTCTCTAAGTCCTATAAACAGATCTTTGAAAAAAAAAGTCTTTCACGGTTCAATTACAGAAAGAGTCTTCACTGAATGTATCTATCCACAGAAACCTAAGAAAAGATTCAAGAATATTTGCAACAGCCTCTGCTCTCTTTTCAATGGAAGATTTCAGTACTGACTTTCCTGAGCATCAATATATGAATAATACAGAAAAAAAAAGGGAGCAACAAATGTAGAAATACTGCTGACTTGCTGTTGCCAGATGTCAGATTTGTTCTACTAGACAGAGAACAAAGAAAACAAGCAGAAAAATGTCTTTGATATATCTTGATTGTTTAACAGTTTGTTCCTGTCAGCAACCTCTTAGAAACTTCATTGCAGTGAAGAAGCTGTACCCCAGAGATAGATGGTAATGTTTATTTGGTTGGGAATCACAAAGATTTTTGTGCTGTAGCTATGTGTTGTCATCCATTAGAGGAACTGCATGACTGTCACAACCTACTGTTTGCTCTGATTACAGCTGCAGCCCTGATCCCAAAATGCTCTGCAGTGTTTCCAACACTTCCTTCTTTGATCTATGCTGCTGTAGGAAGATGTAGTAGTATGGCAAAAAATTACACCAAAAAGCACTATCCATTCTGATACCAATAGCCATGAATAGAACTGTTGCTTCATTTTGGATGAGGAATACCTGTAAGGTTAAAATTTTACCTGCATTTATACATGCTACATGAGAACCTTTTCTATAAAAGAAAACACTGACTGAAAATTGTAACAAATCATAAATGAAATCAAAGTGAAGACCATGCATGGCTTTGAGGCACAATTGTTTGTCTAGTAGCAAAATCTGCCATAAATTTTACTCACAAAGAAAACTGAGACTTTTCATATTGTCATCTTTGATTAATGCATCCAGTTTTTCATACGTATCAAACAGCACTAAATCATGCATATGGATGCAAGACCTTTTATTAAGGTAGTCTTTTTATTATAAATAATATGTTGCATGTTTAGATAGAAATCTACAGGTGTATAGAGAAAGGCTAATTTTATCTGCAGGGGAAGATTTACGTATGGTCTTTTTTCTTCTTTTACAAAAAATGGAGAAATACAGAAATAGAGAAATACTATTAGACCCACACAGCAGGATAGTAAGATACACTGTTACCTGTTGCCTTCCTTTACAAGTCCACTAAAGTTTAAGCTACTATGAGCGCTCCTCTTTCAATATACTGCTTAATAAAGAAGTTTAGTAAACAAGAAACTCATTCTTAGACAGGAGTTAGGTGCACAAGTTCCTGGAGGTATCATCAATCCAGTCAGGTAAGTACAAAAAAACTTTGTGCATTGTTTTAAATGATAAGATAAGAACATGGGTAGGAATCAGACTCAGCCATCTCAACCTCACCCTGTTCAAAAGCTTTGTAAATAAACCTGAGATATTTGCTGCATGACTGATCCGCTATGCAATGTAAACATACAACTGAACCCTTATCCTGAAAACATTACTGTTGTAGATTTCACATGGATTCTTTACATATCATATAAATCCCTGGAAGTGCTCAAGGACAAGATGGATGGGGATTTGAGCAACCTGGTCTAGTGGAAGTTGTCTCTGCCAAGAGCAAGGAGGATGGATCTAGATGGTCTTTTAGGTTCCTCCCCTTTCAGATATTTATTGACAAAGATTTAAGAGAGAGCAGTCACCATCTCCATCATTCCCCATTTTGTACCTGATGCTAAGTATTTCCTATCTTCAAATATGTAGATGTCCAGACTTCTTTTATTCAGTACTCTCAAATCTGATTTCAAAGCATTTTATTTCAGAGCTGTGTGCCCTCTCCTGATACTTACAACAGAATTAGTATAGAAATATATGTCATATTTTACACCCACTCATCCCTCTGCAATCTCTTTTCTTTCCTGAAAAGTATTACTGGCATTTTCTCATTCAAAGAGATTATTGTCAAACATCACTGTCAGATCTCAGTACAAAAAAAAAACCCCAACAAAACCTTTACAATTTGTGCTAGCAGAATAGTATATTCTGACAAAATTTTAGTGAGATAAAAATGCAGTATCATTTTTATAGATGACACAAGAAAAAGAGCTTTTATTTAAAGTTAAAAAAAAAAAATCTCTAACACATAACCTGAAAGATTGATCAACAGTGTCTTTAAAAACATAATTCTAGAAGAAACAATATTTTTATTTGAGCTTTCCAGTTTACTTTTATAACGTATTTTTGGCAACTAGTGAAGCGCAACAACTAGTCTGAGTACTTGCAGACATCACCTACTGGGAGATGTAGTGATTTCCATTAATGCTGTCTTCTGTGGAAAAGAGCATTCCTTTGACTGAACAGCCTCCTGTGAAAATTGTATAAAGGTTTTTTTTTAAAAGATAATGCACTAAAATGATTAAGTATCTTTTGTGGATAAAAAGCACTAAAGTTGTCTAGAAAAACATTTTTTATCTATTAGCTGAATTGTTTCTTGCACATGAAAATAAAGCCTTGGCCTGAATAATTTTGCAGAATCACACAATGTTAATTGTTTGGAAGGGACTTTAAAGAACATTTAGTCCCAAAATTCCCTGCCATGGACAGGGATACACTCACAAGTCCAGTTTGCCCAAGGTCTCATCCAATTTGGTTTTGAGCTCTGCCACGGGCATTTGCAACCTCCCTAGGTAACTTTTTCCAGTGTCTCACCACCCTCACAGTAAAGAATTTCTTCCTTTTAATTCTCCTCTTTTAATTTGTACCCATTACTGTCCTATTACTTCTGTTCCTGATGGATTTTTTCTCTCCAACTTCCCTGTAAGCTCCTTTCAAATACTAGAAGGTTGCTATGAGGTGTCTACATAAGCTTCTCTTCTCCAGGCTGAACAGACCCTTTTTCTCAACCTGTGTTCATAGTAGAGGTGCTCTAGTGCACTGGTCAACTTCATTCCCCTTCTCTGAACTTCCTCCAGCAGTTCCATGTCCTTCTTATGTTGTGAACATTTTTTTCAACTTTTTTTGACTTTGTATAGAGAACTTTGCATTACCTTACATACCTTTTGATGCAGTATTTTTAACATAACAACCTCTGTTAAAAATCACAAGGCAAAAGTGACCACTTAAATATTTCCACTTTAATCACTTGTGGGAGAACCCTTCACACATGGCTGCTGCAAAAAATTCAATGTTCAGTGTTATTGCACGTGTAATGTCAGGTACCACTGGCCTAGAAACTAAGGCACTTCAAGACAACCTGGGCACTGAAGGGATTAGGAACCAAGCAGGACATTAGCTTAAGAAGCATTTCCCCTGCTTTCAATTGCATAAGCGTTTAAAATCCAGTACTTCCCCATAAGCTCTATGCATGCTATATGACAACCCTCAGGGGTTTTCTGCCTTAAATCAATCAGCAACTCACAAAGTTGTTGAAAAGAAACAGTGAGGCAGCCATTTCAAAGTGCTCACTCCCTCCCATGAGAAACCAAAGAATTGTAAAAGAAGCTTCTCGAATTCTTTTTTCAAGCTGTAGACAGCTACAATCAGACCTGCACATGGAAGGCAGAGAATGCAATAAAAACCCTAGCAAATTCCCTGTAAATTCAGAAATCTGCAGAAGTACTATTCCACCAGAGGATATAAAAGGAAATCCTAGGGATATGAGTCTGTTCAGTTGTACATGGAGTGGCATGCTCTCACTGAAAACAAAACAATGGTGGGGATAAAAATTAACAGCTACTGAAAATTTTCAAAGCACTGAAGTCAGATATAGCTTCATGAAGATGTCAAACCATCCCATTGAAAGAGGAAGGGGAAGTTGAAAACATGAGCCATAGTTAGCTGTCAGTTTTTAACTGATAAAAGTGAAATTTTCTTTATATGCCCTTGGGAAGTAGCTGATAGTTATTGAAGTACATCTTCCTTCTCATGTAACTCACTTATGCAGAAACACTATATGTGAAAATACTCTGATAAAATCCTACTGCTTCACCAACATTCTTTTAGATTTAAAAGTTTTATTAATTCATCAGAGTTAAAATGAGGATCTCCAAAGTCCAAACTGCCCTTCAAAATTCTGAAAAACCAACAGTGACATTTGTTCTTGCTGAGAATAAGGTCTCTGGAGCAACAATTTATCTCACGCCCCATAAAGTCTATGTTAATAATGATCATAATTGCCAACACATAAGCACAGGGGCTGTGCATTACTGATTTTCAGGTTTGCAGCTCTTATTTTATGAAAGGCTAAGGTGCTGTTCAGACTAGTTTTTTGCACATAAATTATGCCACCCTCCCTTTTGATGTAGAGGTTTGATTCTCCTTTGCTTTCACAATTTCAAAACTCAAAACAGAGAAACTCCAGAAAACAATGGTGTGAATATTCAAGGCCATCAGCTCCATAGCAGACATAAACCAAGCAAAATGAAAACTTGAGAAACCTGCAGCAAGCTGATGCATGTATAATGATTGCAGTTTACTGATGCCCTTTAACTGCTTCACTAAAAGAAAGAAAAGTTCCTGTAAAAATGCAAATTACACCTTTCTTTTTGCTTCTTAATGCACTGGAACATCTGTATCTAAGGCATCAGTCTACAAGCAAAGACTCAATTGAATAACAAAGTGTCAGTTCAGGAACATAAACCTGAAATTATTTAGAAGGTTGTTTTGAACAGTCAGACCTGTGCTATGTCTGAGTTCAAAGCTGTTTTAGCTGCAGTTTATTGCTGTGAAATTGAAGCAGGTGGTATCTTCAGACAGGGATAAAAATATACAAAAATTGTTGATATCTACAAATGGAAAAATATATTTGTCATATAACGTCCCCTGTTACATGATCCCAAGAGACATGCAAGCCTGAAATTATTTCAGAGGTGGTAATGGCATAAAACATCATCCTGAGGGATGATTAATTGGAACATCTGATTTATGTTCTAGGTATCACTTGCCATTCCTAATTTGATCAGCAGTGGAGACATCCATGTTTTTTCTCTAATTACACAGCCCTAGGATTTTCAATTTTTTAACACAGTGGATTTTCTCTGGGTTTTGGGTGGGTTTTCAAATTCCTAGATTCTTAATATTTTTTTGTATATTACACTTTCCCTCCCTCTTAAGAAGGACTGTTGCAGAAGGCAGCAGCTGCAGGTGAGCAACCCTACAATTTGCATAATGCATAATGGCAGCCTACCAGTCTGATTTTGACCTGTTGCTTAATGTTACGTTTAGGCACCAAACTCATACAGGTTGAGCCCAATCACCCTGTCTATAAGAGTGCATCTGCCACTGGGCTGCCCAAGGTGGGACTGCAGCCTGGGCATGTTTAACACATCCAAACCTGTAGATGTGCTGGTTTGGGTGAGGAAAGTACAGTGGCCCAGCAGAGGATATAAAGCCCTCCTGAGAAGCCATGCACACGTATATTTAGGCAATCGGGGGTAGGCCATGCTGCTTTTGATGCAGCCAAAGACACAACTGCCCTTCTGGACTGTCAGTGAACCTTTCTGGCTTATGTCCAACCTCTCATCCACCAGCAGCCCCAAGCCCTTCTCAGCAGGGCTGCTGTTGACCCCCTAGGGGCCTTACTGCTGCTTAGGAACTTACCCAGCACACATATCAGGAGTGTCCCAGATTGCCTACAGCTCGGCATGACACTTTTACAGTAGCTATCAGGGTGGTTGAAGCCCCCAGCAGGACAAGAGCCTGCAAGTGCAGTGCCTCCTGTTGATGGAGCAGGATGGCTTTCATCCATAGTGCTTTATCAGGCAGCCTGCAGTGGACACCAGTCATGAGGTTCCCTTTGTTGCACCAGTCCCTGACTCCTACCCACAAGCTTTCAACCTGTTCACAGCTCATCTTCAGACACATCCTCCCAACCACCCATCCCCAAAACTCAGAAGAAACTCATCAGTGTTTGTACCGGAATTTCATTAGTTACTGCCTTTGTGTTTCAAAAGATAACACTAATGACACCCTGGTTGATACTGTGTGCTTTTTCTTGCTTTGAATTAATTTGAGACAGATAGGAAATGTTTGATTGTGTTTTGGTTTTGTACCTTTTGTATTCAAAGAGTAAGAGCTGTCATTTTCAAGGATAAGATGCACAATGGGGACATAATTTCTATTTTAAAAAATGACAAAAAAATTCTCTTCTTTTATGTAATTTTTTTGAACTGCTGGTTTGGGAAGTCAGCCTTGATGATGCAATAATAAACAAAGCCTTCAAGCTTAAAAGGTGTCTTCATCTTGTGTTGAACAAAGCACAAACTGCATTTTAAAACAAAAGAAATGGGACTATACAATTGTATTGGCAACAAATCTAATTTCCAAGCTGCCCTCTGGCACCAAGACCAGAAGAATATTTGAAAACACTGAGCAGAGGATTATTGTTTGATCGCTGTTTCAAGCTCAGAAACGGCATCGTGCTCCATTCTCTGATGATAAGCATCTCAGCTTTCATAGGCAAAGCCAGGCACTTTGCACTTTGCCTTATGACTTCAAATGCCTTCCTGAAGATTAGGTGATCTTGCAAGGAGCAGGATGCAGCTCAGAGTATGTCAGAGTATGTCAAGCCATGGAGGGAAACAAAGAATAATATTTTTGTGCTATGTATGGTTTCTCTCTCTCTCTTTTTTTCTTTTTTTTTTTTTTTGTTTTTTGTTTGTTTGTTTGTTTGTTTGTTTTGGGGTTTTGGGGGGTTTTTTTTTGGTTTTTTTGGGTTTTTTTGTTATTAACACTTTTTCAGCCAGAAGTACCATGGAGTAGTTGAACATATAGTATGAGAACAATAGCAAGTCAGTTTGCCTAACTTTCCTGTATTTGAAAATAAGGAAAATGTGATGAGGCTGGGAAGGAATGTCTGCTGGGAAGGAATGTCTGAGATACAAGGTTTACGCCTCACCCCATGTGTTTAGGAGTTATTTGTTTTTGGAAATTTCTTGCCTTTTTTAATATATCTCCATCGTTTCCATGATATCTTTCACCTTCCTTTTGTATTCATCAGGAAATTAAATATTTCCTCTTCAAAACTGGTGTGAAGGGAAGGGGAAGAAATGGGGAGCTGGTCATCTTTGCAACATATAACGCTGCTTTTTTTGTAAAGGATTTATTTAATACTTCAATTTCAAATGCTATGGGAGACAGTGAAAAACTTTACAATTTTCAGATCAATCCCATGACAATAATTTTCAGAGGAACACCATTAGTTACAGAAAAAATAGAACACCAACGAGAAGTTAGGCCTATATAATTACCATATACCATACATAACCAATTTTTTGAAAACCACACAAATGATTTTCCTTTCTCCTGCTTTTTTTACCAGTAGTTCATTATGGTTGGGGGTTTATATATTTAAATTTTACAAATAATTTTGCTTTACACAAGTTTGAGATCTAGATTAAAACAGTCCTTTTTTGTTGCCTAAGGAATTAGTCTTAACAAGAGTAATCAATCAATTAATTACTTTCTGTTGATGATTAAAATTGTTTCTGTAGTTTATTCAAGCACTTACTTGTACTGCAATTTGAATTCAGAGACCTATGAATATTAAATCAAGATTTCAGGACTTAACATTTAAGGATGATGAGAAAAAGAATTCAATGAATATTTTCCACTTTCCACGTTATGTTTAAAATGGAAGTACATTAATTGGCCAGAGATCACCAAACTTGTCCATTGTTCTAGAAAAATAAGTCTGATTATTAACTTTAGGTTATATTTCAGCATTGCACCATGCTGAGTCAAAACCCCAAAAGTTGTCTGTTCTCTCTACCAGTACCCAAACATTTTTGATTTATGCACACAAGCATGCACACACATGCATAAATCCATTGTGAGCTCTATTGCTAACTGGGAGACAGAAGGGGAAGACTTTAAAGACTGTTCTCAACCTTAACTTTAAACAGAAAAATTCTCTCAGCAGATGTTGCTATTCATTGAAAAGCACTATTCATAGCAGCAAAAAGAAGCACCGTTCCTCACTGAACATTCAAGAGAAATTCTTTGTAGAAAACACAGAATTGGGTTGTGACAAAAGGCAAAAGCTTACGGTGACCAGAAATGGTAAAACACAAGCAGGGTCTCAAGTAGCTCTCAGAGACTCTAATAATTACAATTATTTAAAAAAAAGCATACTTCCTCCTCCCCAAGTGAGCTAGGCACAATAATTCTATGCTTACTGAGAAGATAGGTTCCATATTTTGTCCAGGAAAACAATAGTACTCCTATAATAATTCAACTTCATGACATAGAGAGGAAAAAAAAATAGCCTGGACAGAAAAATGCATATATAAAAGGATTTTCAAAGCTAACATAACCCTGTCTACAATAGATACAAACTTCACCGGCAACCCGAAATGACAGTCACTGTAATTGAAGAGACACAGGTTGGAATCAATTATTGAACTTTAAAGTGCTAATCAGAGCTATAGTGTTGATCGATTTTGAACAATTTTAACCTTATTTATCAAATTATCTGGACTGACAATTAGTAAAATATTAAAATAATGAGTTCAGGAAGAAATACAGAGTATTGATTGGAAACTGGAAAGGGAAGCAGAAAAAAAAAGACAGAACACATGAATTTCAGAATGATTTTTTTTTTTTTAGGTGATGGAAACACAAGTTTACCACTGCCTAAATATGGACAATAAACAAAAGCTTAATTAGATAAAAAGCTCTATTAAGTTTAGAGGACTGCTGTAACAGAAGGGTGGCAATGGATAATATTCATCCTGAATAATGTATTCAGAATTAGTAAATGTTTCTGGCTGAATATAAATTATCCAAAAATAGACCATATATACAGACATTATGTAGATATTTTTAGACTCAGAAACCTTTGAAGCTCTGCAGTGGTATCTTTGTGTTTTAATGTCTTTAACCACCTGTAGCTCACTGCTCCTGTTGGGCAAACACAATGCTTCCAACATACTTCCCTGTGCAAAGTGAATTCTGGAGGCCCAAGATCTGTCCCAGAAAAATGTGCTGCCATTTTGCATTATTGAAGTAGCTCTAAGCAGCTGCAAGCATAAAGAGAGGGAATTGTCTTGATTCCCACTACCCAAGGAAAAAGTATGTTAAGCAAACATCTGTCACAGACAAGACAAACAAGTAATGGCATCTGAGTGCATATGGAGAGAAACTTAAACTAGAACCACTGAAACAGTTGAAGTGCTGAATGTACAGATTAGGACATTTTCTGTCAAACTGATGTATGGCCACTTAACACAATGCCCTGACTGATGCCATCCTTTGAAACAATAGGCTGTGAATACAAATAATCCCTAAATAGCAGCAGGTCTGGATTCTGGCACAGATTCTTAGTGCTTGCAAACTGGAGAATGAGGTTTAAAAATACAGCCTTAAGGCAAAATTAACACTCATGAGTCATTCCTGACTGTCCTAGCTAAAAACAGAAGCCACCAGCATATTTGAGGAAAAGATTTTCAAAATCTGCAGCAGCACCACCACACCATATGAATGACATCGTCCTAATAAGACTCATTTCACAGATGACCAGACCAGCTATTTGTGGACAAGCACCAACACAACTGCACTTTTGTCATCATATATCCAGGAAAGTGACTGATTAACAAGAAGGGAACAAATGGTGTCCAACAAGCTATATTCTGATGATTTCTTCTTGTTGCAATTTTTGACTCAACTGCAGCACATATTTCCCTTGTTTTTCTCTCTGAAAAACAAACAGGCTCTGAACCACTCAATACTTCTTCCACTTTCAACTCTATTTTTTGCTGGCTTTGTAGGATAAAGCACTTCATGGAAATGACAGAGCCTTTAGTACACGCATCAGTTATTCTCTGGCTGCATCAGTAGAATCATCCCTGACCTACTTTCCTTTATTTTTTTTTCCATCTGCACTTTTGATCATGTTCCTATTTACAGGACTGCCACTTGATGCCTTCCATTTCCTGTTTGAAAATGTCTCATATATGGGAACTATTCTCCACTACTGACCTTTCCAGATTTGATTACTTTGAGACTTCCCTACCTGTTATTACAAATAATCATGCTGCTTAAAGTTAGTGATTAATAGCAAACCCAGAACAGGACAGCCCTGCAAGAGACTATCAAACAGAAACAGAAAATATACAGCTGCCAAGTCTGAAGATTTAGATATCAAGCCACAACAGAAATAATTCCCTTTAATATCCTATTTCAAAAGGGAAGGATGGGACTATAGCTTAACCAAATGAAATACTGTGGACAAGTTTTTCAGTACACCTCTGATAGTGCAAAATATTCTAAAGCATCTAAAAAGAGATATTAGACAAAAGAACAGGAAGCAGTGGTAGACACTGAATGGTACTTTTCATAAATTCATGATAAATACATTTTCAGAATGCATGCCTTATTTTTCATTTTTCTTTCCCATATCACTGAAATTTGAAACCTGAGTTCTTTTTCCAGTGTTCAGAAATCTCAATATGTGCTCAAAAAAGAGCTATTTGACAAAGTCAATAGAGGTAGACAGTGACTACAGACAAAATTTGGTTAAGTCAGTTTTCCCTTTCCAGTATAAATTAATAATTTATGTTTCTTTTAGAGATGACAGAGACATTCTACACCTTTCTAGAGGTTGATTAATCCTCCCTGTTTTATGATGGGAAGCAGGCAATTTAGTACAGAGAAAAATAGCATGACTAAAAGAATTTGCATATTCAGAAAATGAGGCAAATAAAAGAGAGAGATCTATAGATTATAGTGGCTGAAACCACAAACACACAAAAAACCCTCAATGTAACAACACTTATGGGAAAAATAAATAATTTTAAGAGTATTTGGAATATGGCATAGCCAATGCCAACGTCACAATTTTTGTTTACATATTCATTTAATGCATAATGCAAAATCATCAGCTGTTATAAACTATCATTTTCCCATTAAAGTCAATAAGACTTCATTAATTTACACTAGCAGGATGTTCGCTTAATAAAATTTACAATCAAAGATAAAATTAGAGCAGGGAGACGGAAACTAAGGAACTCTGTGAATTTAACTGAAGTAGAGAACATGAAGAAACAATGTCTTTATTCTTTGAAAAACAAACAAATGGACCTCATTCAGAAAAAAAAAAAAGCGCTGAAGGACTAGGGACAAACATTTCAACATAATTTTAAAGACTGTCACAGGAAAGAACTCAGGGTACACAGAAACCTAAGGAAGCCTTAGGATTTTAAACCAGGAAAGAGTACTTTCTCTCAGGGAACCATGCAGAATACAAGTACATACTTGAGAAAATCCATACAGACTTTTCTTCAGCTGATTCCCATAACCCATAATCTCCCTGTCCTTTTTGAACCCTGACATGACTGCTACTGCAGTCATGGGACACTGGAATTTTATGTTGCTGTTTCAATATCAGGAATATTCACTGAAGAACAATTGTACACTTCAGTATGATGCACCTTAAAACTGGAGGAGGCAAAGGGCTACACTGCCACATAATCTTTACAAGCAAATTACTGTGCAAACTTCTTGGCTCTCAGTTTATAAAGTAAATGAGTTTATCAAAATTTGTACAGTATGAACTATTTTACTTGGAGAACATAAGAGGATATGAATCTGTTTATCAGGAAATATAAATAGTTCCTGGACCAACTGTTGGCATTCTTGAAATTAAACTTCTACCTGCATTTACAAGAATAAAGCATTGTCACCTGTATTTAAAACTAGCTATGATTTTGTGTACACAAACAAATCTCTGTGTGAAAATTTGCTTTGAAAGACATATAAGAAAGTTTAAATATTAAGAGTGCTTTGCTGCCCTGGAGACATAGTCTGCTCTCTTCCATTTTATCTGTAAATTACAGCAGTCAGTGTGTCAAATATTCTTCAGCAATACCAGCAAAGTTTTTATACAGCTATGCATATCTGACAAACAAGAAGTGTGTTGTCATCAGAATATTATACCAGACCTTTCAAGGGATCACTGAAATACTGAGGAGTTTTAGTGCTATCACGCACACTTGTCTGGGGCAATTTACACAAATATTTTTATATGCCCACATATTTTATATGCCCACAAGATGTTAGCATAGTTACAAGTATTTTTCTGGTTTAACTCTGAAAAACTCAATAGCCTTGGTATTTGAAATAAGTTTTAGGTTGGCTGTTTGCTATTATTCAGAAACCTTGTTGATGATGCTACAATTAGATGGACTTGGGCTATGCTGTATTTAAACCACTGAGGACCCTCTTATTAAATCCCACAGAAGGTAAATATTTTTGCATATCTCTATGCTTTTTAATATATTACAGAATCACAGAATAGGCTGAGTTGGGACCACAAGGATCATCAGGTCCAACTCCTGGCCCTACACAGCACCAATCTCAAGAGTCACATCATGGGCCCAAGAGTGTTGTCCAAATGCTTGAACTCTCCCAGGCTGCTCCTGTGATCACTTCCCTGGGGACCATGTTCCAGTGCCCTATCACCCTCTGGGTGAAGAAACTTTTTCTAATGTCCAATCTAAACTTCCCCTGATGCATTTTCAGGACCTAGTATATCTTCCCTCTTTCTTGTGCTCATTATGTATGTGATATGTAAATATGTGTGGATATAAATGTATATGAAACTTACATTAAGGCTTCGTACATTCACCTCTCTCCCACAAAGAAAAGCTCTCAACCTCCCCCAAGTTAGTGCTGCTCACACTAAGTTTCCCATGCCACATGGCAAGGCTTCCAGCTACAGAAAGAGAGGAGGGGTGACCTCTGCAAATCATGAAATGCATCAGGAGTGAGGAGTAAAGAGAAACAGCATTCGCAGACCCCTCCCTTTTTAGGTTACTGAAAAGTCTTTGTATTCTGTCTTTAGTTTTCTTTAAACTTACCCAAAATATGGATAGCAACATAGATCACTCAAAACTGTGTTTCCAACTGCTGTGCCTTTCACAGATTTCCCTTAGGTCTCAACTCTTACTATCAGTTCTGTCTTCCTGAGTCTTCACATCTTCTCTGTTTGTATGGCAAACAAGACAAGACAATACGATGCTTGTCTCTGTGTACAGGATAAAAGCTTTCCACTTCCCCTTCTACCCAATGGTGATGTTGCTGCTCAAAACACACTTTCAAGATGAAAAACCCATAGAATGCCAGCACACATTACAGAATTTATGTTCTGTTGCTGACTACAAAATATAAGGCATAACAAGCATCCAACTGCATACAGAAACTCTGCAGTTACAGAGACAGTTTCCCTTGCAATGTCATCTATCACAATAGTATTTTAGGGATTTGATTAAATCCAGCCAATTACTGTGTAATCTGAATGTGCCAACAGCTACACAAAGTATTATTTAAAGGTCTAGAATTAACTGCCACTGCTTCTTGCATATGTAAACATCTAAACTTACAAAAACTTGTTATGTAACAATCTTAAGTAGTATTCTACACAGACAAACAGAAAATCTGGAGTAGAAAATGTTCCTATGCCTAAGAGTTAAAAAAACTCTTAGCCATAGGAACATGCAAAAAAAAACTCGAGGCAGTAGAACTTGCCAGTTGTAGGATAGGATTGTATGCCATATGACAAAATATTGAAGAAATAGATTAAGAGAAGATAAAGACTCTCATTTTTTTATAGATATACCTTTCACTGGACTGAAAGAAAGAGGTATAAGAGAAATAAAGGAGAATCCTCCTATTAGCTATAAGGTTTCTTGAGAGCATATAAAAGCACCTAAACTAACAAGAAAGCTAGCAGAAGGTTTACCAGTTTATGCATTTTTCAAAACAGCTAGCAGGAGAAATAAGATATTCCTCTATATTCTACCTTATAACTTTGTGGTCCAACCTGATGTTGCATGGTTTCTTCCCTCTCTTCCATGATGAACTCGCAAGTGCCCTTTTCACAACCAGATGCTTGGCCAAAAAGGAATCAGCAATTTCCATTATAGGTGCATCCCTCCACGTCAGAGGTAACAAAGATGAAGAAATATTTCTGTTGGCAGAAAAGTATAGAAGGCAGGTACAGAATGTATTTATAATTAAAGTCTTATCTCTGTAAGATCCCTTTCCTTGCCTTAGTATTCTCATAGTTTCTAAATACACTATTGGCAATAATGGGATAAGGCCTTAAAAGTATAATGTTTAATAAATATAGTATAATATTTAATAAATAATCATTTATTTTACATCAGAATATAGCAAAAAAAAAAAAAAGTTTCTTTCTCTCATTGAATCATTCAAGAGGAAGAAATTATACCATTTATTAGAGCAACTGTGTACTGAGGAACACACAGGCAACCTTCAATGCCAGAGGCATAGTTTTTGCCAGAAGACTTTTAATGAAAACATTTCCTAAGATTGTTCGCTCCTTAACATTAGAGTTTCTTTAACTTCATTTAAAGGAATAAATGAGGAAAATACAACTATGTCTTAGTGGATCTTCCTTTCCTAAGTACAGCTGTAAAGAGAAAATAGAGAGCAATGTTCAAAAATTAGCCCAGAGGGAGGATGATTAGCTGAGTGAAAAAATTACTACCACTAAAGCTAAGCTGAACTCATTCAGTTTAAACCAAGAGACTTTCTTTGTCATGTTGAGGGTATGTAGCCCGACACTACTTGTGCACTTGATGAGAATTATTATGCTTTCAAGTAGTGCTATGGAATTTGCTAAAATTTAGAATTTTTTAGGCTTATCTTGGAGTTCAGATATAAAAAGACTAATAATTCCCAGTGGTAGCTACTTGTATGTTACCTTGGAAAATATTTTTGTGAAAAGCTATCCTACGTTCACAAGGGGACAGCTGTTTACAACATCTCTTGTGTTTCTCCAGTAAGGGATAACACAAAAATTCTGGTTAGATATTACTACTGAAAGAACTACTCATCAAGTATACTTGCACTCTTGCAAATCCTGATAATTCTTGGGGCTTATGCAAGGAGGATTAAGGGTTTCTGCAGGGACTTGATTTTTTTTTCCAAATAATTCAGAGATGTGAAGCAGCAAATAGAGAAACAACATGTATGATGTTAGATTCACTTGTGTTCTATGAAAGTATAGGGCAGTGCTAAATCTTGTTCTGTAAAAATTATTATTTTGTATTAACATGATAACAAAAGCTACTCTATACATAAATATCGCAACTTATGTTATAGCTGTGACTTAAACTAGCAAGAGGAGAAACAGGGCTATTTGTTCATTTCATTTAACAGTTACACAGAAACATGTATATGACATTTGACATGCTCTTGCTTTCTTTTTGAATTCCTTTTGAATTCAGAAGCTCAGCTTTTCAAGGCATTGGGAGAACTGGACAGGAAAAAAGCAGTGGAATCAAATTAGAGGAAAAAACAGCTTGTATTAGGTTCGGAAAAATTCACTATTAGTAGTTGAGTAGAGAGATGCAGCATCTGAGAATGAAGGCACGGAGTTGACCTAACGAATTCTCTTTGTGCTTTTCTGCAGATTCCATGTGGGATTTATCATAAACAGCCTAATACCTCTAGACTTTAATGCACGCACCATCAATATTCTGAAAATAACAGCACTTCTGCACCTCACAAAGATATGAGAGCTGAATGCTGGGTGATAATGTGCTGAATCCTGGATATTCTTTTACATCTCCTGTTTCATTTATTCTTACATTTGAATAGACCTGTTCTGGCTATAAATACTCTGGAAACAACAAGTAACACCCAGAGGCTGCAGTTAATATCAGCTTTGCTCTTCTATGATACACCGAACATGAAAAGAGGAGTGCATGTGCTGTAGATGACTTTACCAGTTCAAGAGAGATTTGCACTCCAACTAAAGCCTTCTCAAGTAAAACTCTTCTGCATTTAAGTCCTGTCTTTTTTTCTTTTTTTGTGGGGCAGTCTGTAAGACAACTTTCTTCTTGTGCAAACCGTCTCTTGAAGCATTTCCCTCTAGTTGTATTCAATAGTATTTTGTAATAAATATCTTACCCATTCCTGGCTGTCATTGGTGCATTAACATGGCCATAAAAATAGAAATGGCATCTCTCTAAAAAGGGCCTATGTCTAAAAAGGGCCTATCTGGATGTCTGCAGAGCCAAACTACACCTGAAGTCCATTGGTCCACTTATCCCCTATTGTTATCTTTATTTCCGCTCAGTCCTGGAGACCAAAGCAAAGCGATAGATAGCTGAGGGGATTTGCTGAATTTAGTGCACTGAAGTAGTTCCTTTGGGGTTCCTGATATCACTTTTGGGCCTATCATATCTGTGCAACAGCCCTTGGTATTGCACATTTTTTAAACTTTTGGGTATTGAATTACTTCCTTCCAGAAATTCATTAAAATAACAGAAAATTTAAAATTGCTCAATAAAACTTTTGCCTATCAAAATACAACTCTCCCTGCCACACTCCTTTCAAGAACATGTTAAAAGGAGCAAAAAAAATCCTAACTTTTTCAAGGGTCTGAAAGTGACTGAAATAATTCGTACCACTCTGTTTGCAACAACATTTGCCCAAGATTGGATGAAAACATGGTCGGACACGTTACTTTTAGCAAGACACAAATATAGGAGCCTAGCTGTCCCAAAATCCATATATTAGCAACAGGCAGATAAACAGAGGTGGTGGGCTGAATCATTCCTGGGATGTGCTTATCTCTTCATACTAATTGCAAGACACTGTAAGGTAACCATGCCTCTAACTCAAGCTTTGCAGCTGAGTGTGTCAAATTAGATTAGGGGAATCTGTGCCAGAGTAAGGAAAGATGTCAGGTTTTCTAATATCACCAGATTAGTACACAATCAAGAAGTAGGTAAAAATCCATATCAAATGTTTGTGATGTGCATAGTAATGTGAAGCATAGGATCTGCTCCTGGTCATAAACATCCTCTTGGTCAAGTCATTTAAAGTTATACCTGTTGTGGAATACATAAGCATGTGTAGGGTGCATTCACCCTTTTTTTTGCACTAAAGAATTCACAAAACTCCTTGGTTATGTAGCAAAGAGAGCACCTTTTAGAAACCTTTTAGAAATGGTTAGCACACAGTTTAAATCTAATTTGAAATAGCATATGAGAATCAAGTTTAAACAACAGGGGGAAAAAAGAAAATACAAGACAAAAAGAAAGGATTACTTTATCACTCAACAAGACAAAGCAAGTATATACCTTGCTGATTTATCACAGTGCTTTTTTGCTCTTGCATTAGGCTATGCAGTCTCAAATTCATTATTTAAGGACTGAAAAATTCGGTAAAACAAAAAAAAAGACAAAAAGGGTAAATGTATACAATTCTATCAGTAATCCTGCTGAAGTCATCTTGAAGGCTAGGCCAGGTCTGACCCTCAAGCTGTCTCCTACCTACTGAGTTAAAATCCCCTAGTCTGAGTTTCAAGACACAACTGTCCTCCTAAATATTGTGCACTAAAGGCAATGTTCTTCATGATTAGTTCGTAATGCATTCCACACCATATGAACTTCAAGTCAAAGAGTATCTGGATGAAAGCAGCTCCCAGGGCAAGACATCTTTCTTCACTATTTTTTGGCCTATGGGTTCTGCCTACAAAACCAATGAAACAAAAAATCCTGTACTTGGTGTTAAACTATGATTAACTCAGAAAGACCTTTTATTAAGAAATAAACCCATTTCTAGTTTATGGCTAGGAGCTGTTTCCACCAAAATAGCTGCTAAAACCTCTTGCTGACTTGAAATATTCAGTATTTGCCCTTCATAGGAACAAAAATGTCACCCACTTTCACTGACTTGTTGGAAGGCCAACCCAAGTTTCAAAAAGACCAGGTTCACTTTCATCATTACAGGTATACATTCTCAAGCCTGTGAACAAGAAAGTGACTCAAAACAACAGCACGGATCTACTAAATGCAAAGGACACCTGACCAGCCTGGTCGACTTCTATTTTTAAATCACTGGCATTGTACAGGAGGAAAGAACAAGGGATTTTATTTACCCTGACTTTAGCAAGACTAAATACACGGATATTGCTGCATAGTGTCCTTTATTCAAATTAGGATCTTGTAGTCTGTATGGGTGAACTAGTGGATTGATAAAAAATGTCTAAGTGATCAGGCTTAGAGTGCCATGGTTAATGGATGATACAGAGCCTGAAGGCCAGAAACAAGTTGTTGTGGTTTAGGAATGGTATTTCCCAACTTAGTGCTGCCACAGAAACTGCCCCAGCACTTGCCCTTCATTTGCCCTACAGCTGGAAGCAAAAAAGTCGAATATCACGGGAGGAGATAAAAAGAATTTATTTGGAACAGCAATGAGATAAGAAAACAAACAGTAACAGCAACAATGCCAATAGCAAAAGTGTACAAAGAGAGAGTGATTTACATGCAAAATGCTCACCAATCCCAGAACAAAATAATGGTGGACAGACTTTCTGCCATCGATGCTTTCCCCTCAATGGGAAAGGAACACCCTTTCTTTCTGAAAAAGAACCTTCTTCCCTGGCCCTGGCAATGATGTAAGAGGGTATAGAATAACATCATGGTATTGGTCACGCTCACACAGCTCCAGGCTCAAGGAAAGCAGTGAAAATGTGAATTGACTGTAGTGCTGAACCAACAGCTCTTGTGGATACCGCCATGGGGAAAGGAGCAGCTGGGAGCAGCACCAACCAGGCCAAAACTGGGGAGCACAGTGGAAGGAAGCTCAGCTGAGCCCAGCTGAACTGACCAAAAGGAGTGTAGTGGAATGGAAAACAGCAACAACTGCAGGACTGACCTCCAGCACAGCAGAGCAGTAGAAACAGCAGCAGAGGACCCTGTGCAAACAGGATCCCACCAGAGTGCTAATGAGATCCAATCAGACGAGCAGCTTTTGCAGGGTTTGCTTGTCATTGATTTTTAATTAGTTTTGGCTAGCAGGCGGGAAACACTATCCATGGAAGTCCCCTTGCCATCTTGCCTTTTTGCTCTACTGCCACATGGAAACGGTCACCATACTTCCTTTGTCTGGGGAAGCTGTTGGACATGACCTACAGGAACCATATGCCATCTCATTCTTTTTCCCAGCAGTGAATACTTTTTTGGAGGTAAAACATCTCCCTTTGCATACTTTTGGTATTATGTTTGTTTTTATTTTGCATTTCATATTCCATTGTCTTTTGTTTTCAGTAAATTTTTACCTCTACCCATAGTCTCTGCTTTTGTCCCTCCCATACCAGAAGGAGGGAAATAGGAAGTGCCTTACTTGGAATTTAATTTCCTACTGGTGTTAAACTACCACATGGCTTCAGTGAGGAGGGTATTCCAGTATCTACAGGGAGGTCATCCAGGAAACTAATCCATGCTCCTGATGGCAGTGTGTACTGCAATGAAAAGACACATCAGGCAGAAATTTAAACAAGAGAGGCTCGGATTGTATACAAGGAAAACATTTTTCACAGTGAGAACACACAGATGTTAAAGCAGGGTATACAGAGAGACTTTTCAAACTCCATCTCTGGGGGTTTTCAAGTCCTGACCAAAACAGTCTTAAGTAACCTGGCCTGACCTATCTGGTTCGGCTTTGATCATGAGATTGAGCTAGAGATGTCCTGAGGTCTTTTTCAACATAAATTAGATCCTGAAATATGGATGCAGAAAAACAAGAATAGACAAAGCAAGATAGGAGGAACTGTATGTCAAACTAAAGTGAAGCTAGAACAGTGAAAATATAACCAAGAAGGCATTTATAAGACATTCATTAGAAGACAGGCATACAAGTCTCATCTTCATAGGCCATGTTTTAAAGTTTTCTCTCTTGCACACATGAAAGAGTTCTCCCTCCAAAATCTTCCTTCTTCCATTACCAGGGATGCCCCCTAGACAATCAGAAGATTACCGAGAGTCTAACAGCTGTGATTCTCACTGACAAACTGAGTCTTTTCACTGATGTGCACAAATCAGTAATTTTATCACAAGTTAAGTTTCTCATTATAGTAGGAACTGTCTTTCCAAATATTTCATGACACCTTAATAACTATTCTGCAAAGTCTTTCCACAGGACAGGCAGTAAATCAGTAACACATTAAGCTACTATAAGAAAAACAACTATAAGGCATTATACCTGAACAGTGCTTCCAAGAATTACCTTGTTGAGGTTTGATCTCTGTTAACCCAATTCACACATGTAAGTGTGAAATTGCTGTCACAAAGGAACTCTCCTCTAATTCCTCAGTGCTTTGCTTAGTAATGATAAAACTGTTTCAGATGTGGAAGATACACAAAATCTCATAATAAATCAGGTTGGAAAGGACCATATTGGGACCTGTGGTCCAATCTCCCTGCTCAAGCAAGATCATCCCAGAGCACATGGCACAGAATTGCATCCAGACAGTTCTTTAATATCTCCAGTGAAGGAGACTCTACAACCTCTCTAGAAAATCTGCTCCAGTGGTCAGCCAACTGCACAGTAAAGAAGTTCTTCTTTTTGGTGAAGTTTCCTGTGCATCAGTTTCTGCCTGTTGCCTCCTGTTCTTTGCTGCTGGGCACAACTGAACAGATCCACCCTCTCGACATCCCCCTTCTGAAACTGATAGACACTGATGAGGTCCCCTCAGAGTCATCTCTTCTTGAGACTGAACAGCCCAAGTTCTCTCAGCCTCTCCCCAGAAAAGCAATGTTCCTGTCTCTTATTAATCTTTGTAGTCCTCTGCTGGACCCATTCCAGGAACTCTATGTTTCTCTTGTACTGAGGAGTCCAGAACTGGACACAGGACTCCAGATGTGGCCTCGTGGGGGCTGAGAAGAGGGGCAGGATCATTGCCCTTGACCTGCTGGCAACACTCTTCCCAATGCACCCTGTTGCATGCAGAGCTGGACTGTGCTGGAGCCAGTGAAGGTCCTAAGTGAAGGTCCCAAGTAATGAGCGGGCTCTTAGGAACATCACTGCTCATGTCTATCGCACACACTGGAGGACAGAAGGACAGTGCTATCAGACTTAACCCAGCAAGGACTCATCTGTCAGGCTTCATAGAATTTTTGTGAGTGCCATCTCACTTAAAATACTTTTCTTATAGAGAACAGCAATAACCCTCCTGAAATGGACATGAGAGAGTGCTTCCATGCAGAATCGGTACTTTTCAGAGAGGATAGAAAATTATTCTTTTCTTAGTGATCTTGTCCCATTATGGAGGCAAGATACTGGAAAAACACTTTGACAGGCAAAGCAATTTCATATCTCACAAGTGATATTGGATCTTTTTTGGTATTATCCTGCATTTTCTCTTTCATATGCTGGGATGGTGTAATTTCTAGTCTTTCAAAAGTTTATTTCTCCTTTTCAAACCACTTCCATATACAAACTTATATAAAAACTCCACAATATTCTGTTTACTATAGAAACAGATAACTTTTTAAATTGAAATCATAATGGTTTATCCCAAAAAGCTCTTTCAAGCTCCCACTCCACCTTTCTTCAATTCATCTCTGAGTTTTTTCAATTATTCTGTCTTGAAATTATGATCAATAAAATTCTCTTATAAAAAGTCTGAATTGCACTTCTAAGATTTCTTTTCTTTTATGATAACAACAAGAAAAATACTCTTAAAGGTAGAATAGTTCATTTAATCATCTCTGAGATCAGGGTGTTTTCTATGTTATGTGTTGCAATACTGTTCAGTTAGTTGTTCCTTGAGTATTTCAGTATCATATCCTTGACAAAGATTTTAGAGATGCAGCAAAAAAATATCTCCATCATCTACACAGCATAAGTGTTAAACAGATGGCAAAGTTTTACAAATGACAGGTAGCTGCTGCAAAATAAAAAATCGTGGGGGATTTCCAAGCCATACGTTGTTGAGTAACTTTGGCACCGTTCAGTCTCTAAGATCTGTGTATTTGAAGAAAAAAGGGAGGTGCTTGGATAGAGTATGTAGGTAGTCAGAATGCAGGTGTTTTACTTGGAGGCAATTAACCCATCTGAGTATTTCTATAATGTTGTAGAAGTTTTTCAAAACACTGTTAATCCCAGGAAGATATATTTTTTTCAAGACATATCTAGGCATGAGGATGACTATTCTGTGAAATAAAGGTAATAAAAGCAAAAAAGAGTTCATGTCCTTTATCCAACTAATTCACATATGGAACACCAAAAACAACCTTGTCCGTAACTATTGCAAATTACTTAACAGAGGGGTCAATGTATCTTTTAAAGGTATGAAGTTAGTTTTTAATCTCTACTATTCTATGCACAGGCAAGCAAAAATAAGTAAGTGCAAGTCCATATTCATCTCTCATATGCAGACCTGAATTCTTCATACCTCATAGCTGTTGATGCTTAAATGCACCAAAACCCTTAATTGTGCTAGTGCCTAACTGGTGCAATAGTGGGCCAGAGAAAGCTTACAGGAAAAGAGCCAGGAATCTGGTCTTCTAACCTGGGCACTCCCTGGCACTGTAGCCTTTTTAAGGTTGACTGAAACCTGTGGTTATATTTAATGTCTCCAGAATGTGATCCTTGAAATTATCATCATCAGGGTGGGATTATCAAATTCAGTGCTCCAGCCCATCTGAAAAGCCTTTTCTGGGCACAGTCTGTAGGCAGCAAGTTGATACAGGAGCATGTCCTTGATCATCAAAATTCAAGATGCTCAGCTTACTTTTAATTAAGTCCCACATTTCATTGTAGCTTATGCAAATGTATTGCCACTGGTCAGTGAAGGCTGCAAAGAATGTCAGATTTGCTCTGATATGCTGTGAAAAATCTGGAAGGATTTATCCTTCTAGTTACTCACATGCCTTCACTGTAACTACTCCCACCCTCGCTAGAATAACTGGAGAGAGGAAAGAAAAGACTATTGGGAACTCTGATTTTATTTACTAAAATAATTGAAAACACAGCTTCACTTTCAAAAGGAGGTCTGCCCACTACAAACTATGGTAAACATAAGCATAAAATCACATTCTAAGAACACTGATGTGACTTTAAGCTATTTCACAAGCAGCAATACTATCACTTCTTTTCTACAAATTTATAAAAGACATCCTTTTGCAATCACAGCCAGGCTGGTAATCAATTAAATGCAAAGTAAACTTTTGTCTTCAACTATAAACTTAAGATTCCAAGCATGATCTTTTTTTTTTTTTTTTTTGAGAGGCCTGTTTTTTAAATATGCATGAAAATATTTTTAAAAACTCTGACACTCTGGGTTTTTATTTTGATTGCTATCATTAAAGTAAACTCAAATTTTGAAGTTGTTCACTAATGGTTAAATGTTATGTTATACTAATTTGATGAGGCTTTGGAACTTTGTGATGAACATTAGAAGATCAAAGGTATTTGCAACAATCTTTAGCAGAAGTGGGGAAAAAAAACACTAATGATCCTGGTAGAATTGAAACTTTTACTTTAGCAAAAATACTTCAGACTGTGACTTATTTGATGTCAAAATCAGAGTTCAGGGAAAATTGCTAGTTGCCTTTTGTTGTCAAGGTAATTGGTACACATTGTTTACAAAATATTTATCAATGCTTCCATTTTATAGTGTATCATCAGGAGAGAGAGAAAATACAAAATATAATATACATTACCAGCAATTTTGAGGCATTGTGTTGGCACTAGAAAAATAACAGGTTATTACACAACAGCAAAAGTAAGTATAATACATCAAAATCCCTGCCTACACCAACAAATCTTCATAGCTACTGGAAAAACACAGCATCCAGACCTGACTCCCTCAGAGGTCCAGCTGGGGAGGTAAACCGATTCTTTGTGGAGTTTCATCCCCACTTTGCAGAAGTTTTTCACCAGGGTATGTCCATTTGCACTTGGGCCTTGAACATCTCACTCCACTTGGGCATGCTGGCAGAGCATAGAGGCTAAAAAAAAGAAAAATAATAAACACCTGAAGTATGATCCAGAGATCTCCAAAGCTTGACTGTTTCCTATGATAAATAGTGCAAATCTGCAGGAATGGCTGACATAGCATCTGAAAGCAAAGGTAGTTCCATGCTTTATATTGTGGGTATTGCACAGACAAAATGTGCTTTTGACACTTTGAGAACAGCTTAAACATTACAGCCCACATTATCCTGTGACTGGTACAGATGAGCCACATATTTAATTTCCAGAGCTCAGCTGACAGAAAGGGCTCTGCATTTCAAATGAGCAGCAGTGCTCTGTCTCCAGGGTGCTGTGTGCGGAACATCTCAGCCTCTCACTCACTTCCATTCACTCCCTTCATACATCAAAGAGGAAGAGCAAGTAAAGTAAAATTTTAAAAAGGCATGCCCAGCTATTGCCTCAAACAAGAGAGCACCTAGAATACTTACCTTGAGAATGTCCCTTAAGTAAAAAGGTATCCATTTTCCAGCTTGTCATAAGCAACTGCGAGAGGAAGGCACTACTTCTGACAGCAAATATTCAAGCAGAACTAAGCTAATCCTATCTACAGCTACCTATATGCATACAAAAGAAATCAAGAGCTATTCCTTTCTCTTTCAATAAGTCAAAAGAATTCAAAGATCCACTGGGCTGGATCTTTGAAGTTTGTTGCAAAACTTTATTCAATATCATATAGAGGTAAAAAGGCTGAGCATGTACTTTTTTTGACCACAAATGTATTTCCTGATTTTAATAAGTGCTAAGCACCTGCAGATTTTATACAAGTGGAGACTGTCTCTGACAATAGACACATAATTATCAAAACAGCTGCATATCTAGAGTATCAATATGATGAGCTAAAATACTGCCCAATTTTAAGAAGCCACATTCTCTTAATCATTGCTCTGTAAGTACATAAAAGGATTACAAAAATCCAGATGTTATTTACCCAATAGATCCATTTCATTTATTGCTTTTGTGGCTCCTTAGCCCAAGCATGGAAGCAATAAATTGAGGGCACGTGAGCATGCCAACTTTCCCAATTTCCATTATGTTCAATAAAAAAGAAATTTCTTCTTTTCATTACTTTAATTTTCAGACTTTTTCAGTCTTCAAGTCTATGCAAATGCAGAATTACACCAGAGTTAGCAACTATGAGTTCATACCAGGACAACTGAAAACTTTTGGGTTTTTTTTTATAATCAGAACATCTGAAAGTAAAATGTAGTTCGTTTTTTCCTATATAAGAAATATATAATTTAAAAAGTCCTGTACTTATGAAAAAATATGTAATTAAAATTATAATGAAAACACATAAAGAAAATGTATTCTCTGGCTTTGGAAAAAGTATGAGAGTCTGTAACTATATTCAAGTAGGGAGCCATTCATTATTACCCTGGATAATACACAAATATTGAGACCTATTTCATCTAAAACTTCTCATCCAATGATTTCAATCATTTCATTTGGAAAACTGCAGGGAAGCTAAGATATGTTTTATAGCAAAAACATACACAGTATACAAGTATTTATAGAGGCTGCCTCCTAGACTAGTTGGAATTCCAGAAGCCTTCAAAAAAACAGAAAAGAAACCAAAAGTATTGCAAATGAAAATTCTTATAATTTTAGCTGCATCAAGATTGAGAAAGAGTGGAAGGCAGCAAAAAAAATAAAACAGCAGAAAAGCTGGACACATTCAGAGCCTATGTTAAGCTGGTCATTTGAACACAGAAGGTAATTCAAGATGGAAAGAACTCAACAGTTTGGCTGATCCTTCGCTCCTAATCACGGGACATTGAGACAGCTTCTTTAGCCTATGGCCTTCTCTGACTCAAAAAATTACTATGGGCTTGGGGCAAAAGTTAGTCTCTGAACTAGAGAAGCCAGATAGCATGATCAGAACAGTCTAAAACCATCCCACAGCCTATGAACCTGGGGCAGCTTTGTTCTCCTACTCTGAGGAGAGTTTGGCATCAGAAGGACACAAAGGTCGGGAGTTAATGTCTCTGGAATCTTACATCCAGCTAGATGACCATTCAAAGACGGATTAAAGTCTTCCTCAATAGCTGAAACATTTAAAATACATGCCAAATTCCAGGCACGCATTAAATTCTCATTGATCTCAGTGAGATTTAAGATGATTTTTGAGCATTATTTTCAGGAGTGATATTTTCCTATAGTGGGATATGTATTAAATTTTTGTGGTAGCCAGGACGGGGCATTGCAAGGACCTGGGGGTTATTCTGTACTACCTCACTCATTTTCCAGGACGGGGAGAAGGCGTTGCTTTGGGTCACGGCAGCATGCCAGAGTGAGCAGTGAGTGGTTTCTGCAGAGTGAGCAATAATGTTCCATTTCTTATACACTCTGTCATGAGTATTGTTGTTGTTACTGCTCGTTTTCTTATCTCATTGCTGCTTCCAGTAAATTTTTCTTACCTTTTGTGTCTCCAGTTCTCCTCTTCAGCCTCCCACAAGGGAGTGGAGTGGAGCCATGAAGTGAGAGGGATGGAGCAGAGTGAGCAAGCAGTGCTTGCTTTAAAGTGGCTGCAGTGGGAACACTAAATTGGAGAATAGAGTCCCTAAACTACAACAATAAGTTAATCTTTAGGGATAGTTTTGTATTGCTGGAGTACAACGAGGAGGAATATGCTTCTGTGTACTTTTTATACAAAATCTTTTAAGTGGTAACAGTAATCCACTTTGGATAAGTAATGACAATAATTATTCTGGCTTTATTGTCACAGTAAAATAACCTTAATTCCAGAATAGTTTAATACTCAAATTAATTTGCAAAAGCCTTCTTGACACCTAACCTGCCACAGATATCTCAGACTTGATTTTGGAATAAAGTTTTGTTTTCATAAATAAGGAGACTAAGAGATAAATGTTGAAGTGCTAGTAGAGGAAAGTTATTAAGAATGTCCACCAAATGTTTGAGCATCAGGAAAGGTCCTGTAGACTGAATTTCCAGCTCAAGGGAAGAACTCTGTTTACAGGGATGATCCTGTAAACACTGTACCTGATGTCACTGTAGCAGCTCTTGTTCTGCAGCAGGAGTCACTGAGCACATGCCTGCACCCTATTCAGTACATCAATGCTTCACCAATCATGGGGTGAGAGACAGTAAAATCAGAGAACTGGTATAAATTGACCTGTTTTTGTTTATTTTAACAACAGCAAAGAAAACTGGGGTAGTATAACAAAATTACAAAAGGTGCACAAATATTTAAGTAAAATATACTCTCTACATGCAAATTGAACTATTTGTATTCAATTTTGCAAAATGAATTATTAAAGAAAGATCCACATGTCACTGCACACTGTTTTTTCATGCCACCATTGTACCTGTGGGTGGAAGGTGCCACTTCTACCTGACACACTCTTGGTATTTTTAGGATAAATATTGCAAGGCAAAGGCCAAAACCATCAACATGGAAACCTTGAAGTGGCTATGCCTGTGTACATACACCAGATGAAAGAAAGCAGGCACTGAGTTTCTTCCCACTTCACCTTCAGAAGAGGCAACTGCATATTGGAATTGGTTCTGCCTCTTGCTGACAGTGTTATAAAGTTCAAACAAAGCATCACTTGGCCAGTTGGGAGAGACAGAAGTCCAGCTCTCTGTATTGGGAACCTCCTGCTACACACACTCTCCCTCTAAGAGCATTCCTCTAGCAAGGGCTGCTGCCACCTGCCTGTCCACAGCTCTCCCTAAGCCTTAGGGGCTGGTGACACCTCACACTGTCCTCAGACTGTCCACAAGTTGGCAGATGTCCTAGGCCAGGCATCTCCAAACTTATCCTGCTCTTCATTTATCCAAAGCAGTTCCAAAAGTTTCCTAGAAACACAAAGGAGAACAGAAAAGAGAACATTTAAATATTTAACACCATGATGCTTGTGGTGCCACATGAAAAACAGGCTTTTTCCCCACTGTAGAATTGTATTTAAAATTCATTGTGCTGGCATTGTTGTTCACAAATCCCAGGAGTCGTCAGCCAGTAATATCCAACACACTAAGATGAGAATATTCCCCAAATGTCTTTGGCTTTCCAAAGCTACTGGCAGATTGTAATTGAGACGAACATGCAAGTGAGCTAATTCACTTGGGTAAAACATCTTTTTTTGGCTCGGGGTCAGTTCTGTGAATAATCAAAATGAAATGCTGTGCTCACCAGAATTTATTATTTTATTCTAAAAATAGTAAATATGAGTGGGCAAGGGGGACACAAGGGAAAATATTCTCTCATCTGCGGTATTATTTATTGCATACCATTTCTTTTTTTCACTTTCCTTTTTTTATATTTTTTTTCCTTAGGACAGAAAGATTTAGGTCAGGAAATATTTTTCGTGGAAAACAACTAGTTCGTTTGCAAATCCTCCTTGGAATGCACATGCTCTTGGCAGGTTAACATTTGCCTAAAGGGGTCTCTGATGAGGAGAAACAAGGACTTCTGGTTTCATCAGAGCCAGCCCTTAGCAGTAGCCTAGATCAACACACACTCAGCATTCAGAGATATGATAAAAAAAGCATTCCCCCAAAACAATAAACAGAAAGGGAAGGGGGGGAAGGGGGAGGAAGGAGGAGGAGGAGAATGGTGTTAGTGGGTGTATGTCAGTGTGAACAACAATAAGAACAAAAAACACTACAAACAAACTAAACTCCTAAAACCAATGTAAGATGTAATTTGTTTTGATTATGGTTTGTGTTTTGTTGGTGGATTTTTAATGGTGCGATAGTTTTATTTACTTGCATGGTAGGGTAGACTTTGTCTCTAACGATTCAACCTCCAAGTAAGCAGTTGTTTTTTCGAGAACTTTTACCTTCTTGCTCCCTCTAGTGCTCTAAGTAACCCTGCACAATTTTACGTAGTACTAACGAGAATATTTTCCTCATTATTTCCTTTCCCATCACGAGCAACCAAAGCAACTTGATAGGAAAGGACCAAGACTGAATTCATCATGGCAATAATTTGAAATGTATTCCCTCACTTGGCATGCTGCTATGTATTCCAAATTGTTGTAAAGTCCTTTCCATTGCTCAGATTATTATGGCCTATCTTTTGCAGATAAAGCAATATTCAGATTTGAGGCAAGAAGTATAAATACACGCACCACGACAATTGCTTTTGAACACTTTTTCACATCGATGGCATAGGCACAAATTGTGATCATCAATTAAACATTCCTATTACCAAAGGAAAAGAAAATGTGTCCACATGTTGTACTTAGTGACTTGTCTGCATCACGGAGCAGAGCCAGAAAGCTAGTCATGCTCAACTTTGAGCAAACAAGTCAAATAAGTTCTTAAGCTTAAAGGAAAAGCCAGCCTCTACTAGCAGTCACCATTAACATTTGTCACCCTATAGATGGCTAGAGATGGCAACAAGCCTGAACTGCTTGATTATAAATGAGAAGCAGCACTGGCACATTTGCACAGGACAGCAGGTAGCAAATTCATTCTATTCGCCAAACACTACTACTACTACATTTTAGGAAGTTAACCTTTTTTTTTTTTTTTTTAATAATTTTAAAGAGAAGCTGTTACATTTGGGTCTGGAACATGAACACAGCACAGCACACTTACTGCCCATAACTGCAACTGGCCTAAGATGATGCTGTTCCCAGGCACCTCAGTGGAGCAAGTTAAGTCTGAAATACCAAGCTAGCAAGACAAGACAGTGATAATTACCTTTCTGAGGAGTAGAAGCACTTACAGTATAGACATCTTCAGAATCTGCTGTGGAATACATTATTTTGTGATCCAAACATGGCAGAGGCTAGAAAACCAGTACTTCTAGTTTTTCCAATATGACTTTTGCCAGCGGCAAGCTAGAAACATCCTCATGGCAATAAAGCATAATGAGACCAAATCTTCTGCTGCACCAGCACGATACTCCTGCCACTGTGTACATTAGAGGTGGGGAAAAGCAAAGCCCTCAATTCTCTTAGTTTTCAAAGACATTTTTTAAAGCTATTTTTGCCACACACAGGAATATAACGGATCAGAATCAAACTAAAATAAAACACTATCTTCTTTGTTTTTTTTTATATTTACAGATTACTGTGTCAAGCTTGCCATAGACAACAGTGGTCTTAATATAAAAATATTATTTCAAGTTCCCGTGTCAAATAAACTTCCATATTCTTTAATGATACATCAAGATGCCAACATTTTTCGTTTGCATTACTTCAGTTGAAATTTTATCTCCCTCACTATTCTATGTGCCTAAGTCTTTGAAGGAAGACTTAATCCAGCTGCTGTCTAGAAGAATAATCTATAATATAGCAACAAATACTGGAAAAAGTTTTAGCTACCTGTCCAATGCTAATACAATGGCAGATGCTTTTGATACACAGGTGTACTTGTTGAGAAATCAGCCAAAAACATTTAAAATGGTACATTCAATTCAAAGTCATATTCCTTTCTTTAGAAATTCAATTCAATGTGAACCAAGAAAATGAGTCATCCTTGTTTCCTCCAAGTCTTTAATGCTTCTGGCTGCTCAGAGTTTGGTTTCAGATCAAAGCAAGATAAAAGTGAATTAAAGATTCTTCTAATCTGTTATTCATATCTGATTAAAATATATTTCCTTTTACCTATTGCATAATATGGCATATATTTTGTTTTATTTTGTTTTGGTAAGAAAATGGAATACAATATGTTTGAGGAAAATGAAGTTTATCTGCACTTATATCAAAATATATAAAATCTCTACAGAGGTAAACAAATAAGTTAGAAAAATCATTAACATAACTGCCACCCAAATGAATGTTTATGTACTTAGTTGATTAAATTTGTATGGTAAAGCATAAAAAAATTTTCACAATAATCTAAGTGATTAATTGTCATTTAGGAGGCTAAAAAAAGAAAAGTATAGGCTTAAGATAATTTTAAAAGATCTATTATTCATTTGAAAAACTTCAGAACCTTAAGTATTTTCTTCATTTACTTCAGTTCCTGGTCATTGACTTCCCCATATGAAAAAAAAATAAGATAAAACTCCCTACACAAGTCCTACATAAAACATTTTTGCTACCACCCAATTAATTAAAAAAAACCAAACACAAAAAAACCCCACAAATAAAACCAAAATAAACAAACAAAATATACATCCCCTCTGCCCCCCCTCAAAAAGAAAACAAATCAAAACAAAAGAGGAATTAAAAAAAAAAATCCAAGGAGAATGGCTTGTATCTCCCTGGTCTTTTATCAAAGACTATTTGCTATTCTCAGTAAAAAATCTGTTTATGGTTTTGAGTAAATAAAATTCCATAATTGCAGACAATATATCCCTATAAAAAGAACTTATTTCAATAGATGGAAAGTGCACATAAAGATTTTTTGTTTCTCCAAACCAAACAATAGGGAAAAATTTCTGCTATATCCTCAGTTCCAGTACTATCTTTGCAATGCTGCTAATTGACATAAATGCTTCTGCTGGAAGAAACTGGATGAAAGGAGAGGTCCTTGGTTTCACATACTGTCTGGTACATTGTCACTGTTGTCACGTATTCCTCTGCCTATGTTACACCTACCATAGTGGCTTTTCTGGGCAGGTATTTTCTTTCTGATGGCTCTTGCCATCCAGCTTTGCCTTCATAAAATAACTGACTTGGACTGCTGCACCCATTCTGGTCTTCACTAATGCCAAAGGGCAACATGGAAACATACTATCTGCTTTTATGTCACTTTATATTATTGTGATCTAAACTAGTGTCATAACTGTTTCAAAAGCTTCTTGGCAACAGAGGCAGGAACTTCAGCAGCAGGGGTCACCTTGCAGAATTTTATACATGGTTCCATGCCCCATTCAGTTCAGAAGGAAAGAGTGGACCTGAGGACAGCAGTCAAACCGGCAATTGCAGCCTCACCTATACCAGTATCAGAAGATTCAAACATTGAACAGAAAAAAAAAATAGTTGTATAGATTTCCCAGCTCTGCTTGGACCCACTGAAAAAGCCCTGAAACTTGACCATTGCTTTTGAGACACTTTTACTATTTGGATCCTTGAATGTGTCAACAAGAATTTCTCTGTGAGACATCCACATTTTTCACCACTTTCAAAATGACATGAAGAAAGGCTGGTAGTCAAGTTAGCCCATGAAACCAACTAAAACTCAAATTTGTAGAGTCAATGAAAATTAGTTGCCAAAAGTCCTCTGTAACTTTCTGCAATTATTGAAGAAATGTGTTCAAACCTCAGTACTGATTAGAGAAAATCCCACTCTTGAATATTGAATGTTGGCTCAAATAGAATCAGAATTTGCTTTCTTTATTATCAAATGTTTTAAACAGTTGTTCTTGTGAACACAGCTGCTAGGAAACATTCTTTAATACATAGATCCCTATACACATATTTTTGTAAGTGGTACAGAGTCTGTTTTTTTTAATGTCTTCCTGAACCAGGTGTTTTTCACCTGACACATACTGATGCATTCTGATGGAAGACATGGAACTGTTGGAACAAGTCCAGAGGAGAACCACAAAGTTGATAAGAGGACTAGAGAAATCTCCCCAACAAAGCCAGGCTGAGAAAGCTGTGGCTCTTCAGCCTGGAGAAGGGAAAGCATGTGGAGACCTCATAGCAACTTTCCTGTATCTGAAGGGGCCTACAAGGGCCTGTTCTTCATCAGGAACTGTAATGATGGACTAAGAGGGAATGGTTTCAGACTGAAATAATAAATTTAGATTAGATATTCAGAAGAAATTCTTTACTGTGAGGGTGGTGAGGCACTGGAATACATTTCCCAAAGAAGGCATAGATGCCCCATCCCTGCAGGTGTTCAAGGCCAGGTTGCATGGAGCTCTGAGCCATCAGGTCTAGTGAGAGGTGTCCCTGTCCATGGCAGGGGGGCTGGAACTAGACAATATTTAAGGTCCCTTCCAAACCATTCTATGATTCTAAGATGCCAGATAAGTGCAAGTGTGAGTTCTGGTACTGAGCAGAATAGAGGCAAAACATCATCAGTGTCTTTGAATTCTGAGAGAAGTAAATTTATTTTGAGAAAATGCTCTGATGATTTAGCAGAATTGAAAGAGAAGTCCCAGCTCTTCAGTACTCTTCAAAGTGACAATTTTGGGGAAGCTTTTTGCATCCCAGATCTGGCAACCAATATAGTGAGAAAAAGGCAAAACATCTACCAAGGGAAACATTTTCCACAGATGATGAAACTTTTTCAGCTGGAGTCTATTTAAATACCTGTGTAACATGCAGTATCAAAAAAACATTAAGTCAGCTGTCACTTGATAGCATGGGGTAAAAACCAAAGCCTGAAAACACTGATTGATAACTAAGAAAACTTAAATTTTCTAGAAGAAAAATAATCTTGACCAAAGTTGTAGCAAATGCAACTTTGGGGCAGATAAAAATCTCACCCTTCTTGAAAACTTGTGGCACATCTAACTTGTGCAATCACAGGTATTTTTAAGGGAGCAAGGCTTGCAACAATGTTTTTTCAGTTCTTCCTGCAGTCAATACCTTGAAGTGGTTAAAAAGAGGGCTCTTCACACTCTTGCAGAGACCTTCAGGTACAGAGTTGCAGAATCTGCTGTCAGTCTCCATCCCTGAGGTCAGATACATGGCAGATCTTCAGTGCTTCTGCTCTTCTCAGCTGAACGTTGTGGGTTAAAGCCAAATCTGTCCATTTCACAGTTAGAAACATATAAATACAGACACCTTTATTTTCACTTAGATTTAAGGTAGAAATTTATATAGTATATGCAAAGAAAAAATAATTTCTCAAACATTTCTGCAAAGACTACTTTCAAAAGTTACTTAATATTATATATATATATATAAAAATACTTAAATATGTCTATTTTACCCAGTTGCTGGGCACCCAGAAAATCTATTTTTAATTACACATCTTGCAAAGACCTCAAAATATAATTTTATGCATTAATATAATTGCCAGCTTTTCTACAACATAAAAGTAGTAAAAAAAGAGGCTACTAATTGATCAGCATGTAAACAGCCTCAGCTCTGGGCCATAAATAAGCATTTTCACCATGTAGCTGGCCACCGACAAGTGCCACTTCTAATCGCTTAGTTAACTTTGAAAGGGAAAATAAAACCCAACAATACAACACTTCAACATGCTGTGTATGACCTTGTTTCTTACCTTTCACATGCTGAGAATACTCTTTTAGCTAGATTCAATCTATTTTGTATTCACAAATTGCTAACAGAATTATTTATAACAGGCTTCTAAGAAAACAATTTCAGGTTCTTCTTATTAGACAATTATCATTAGCTACAAAGTATCAGATCACTACAACTCCTCAGCTAGAGCATTACACGCATATTCCAATTGATTCAGCATAAATGTCACATACTACTCCATCAGTTTAATACTCAAATATAATTATAAAAGTCTAAAACTTTCACATTTTGTTGAAGTTGAATCACTTTTCAAAATATTTTAGTCTGAGGGAACACTGATGTTTTTTTGAGGTCTGGTTATTCCATATAGCAAAGTAAGTAGAACAGGATTAAGAGTGACGTAAAAATGATATAGGGAATGAAGTTTGCATTTCCCTGTTTCAGCACACACTAAGGACAAAAGAGTTTCTGACACTTTTCTAGAATTACGTGCATTATACTTTACTATTAATCAGCATTTATTGCCTCAAAAAGAGGGTGAAAGGACTGCTGTTTGATCTTACCTTATACCACTGCATGTTAGAGGATCCTACCTTTTTCTGCTGGGCACCTCACTGCCAGTTGATCCCAAGGCACCCAAGGCACTTTAAATTGCCCACAGCATGCACAGGCAGCAAAATTATGTATGTGTGGTGTTCTATAGCTGGAATAAATCAGTTGCACATGGACATCTCACCTACTGACTTTTGCTTATATAGCTTATATTTCCTTTTTCTCCATTTGTATAGCACAGAAAGCAGATATGAACCTTGGTGCTTTGATCAGCCTAAGCTAAAGATGTGCATACACTTCTACAGAGCAGACTCTGATCATGGCTTTTACAGGGCCATTGTGAAAGGAGTCAGATTTTTTCCCAGCACATGCAGCAATAAGCATGAAAGCACTGCTGGAACAATATTAAAAAGTGATAGAAAAATTTAATAAAGAAGAAAGATGCTTTGATTTGTTTCAGTGATCCATATCATTATTCAGCATGGAGAATTCATCTGCTAAAACATTCAGCAGTACCTGGCCTGTTGATAGCAGCAGATTGCTGCTTTCTGCTCAAGAATGAGACAGCTGGAATTTCTGCTCTGTACCTGCTGCCCACCCCCATTGCACCTGCAGCAGCATCATTTCTACTTGTAATGTAAGGATCTCATACACAACTCAGGAAACATTTTCTCTTTAGCTGTTGTAAGTCTGAACTAGTCAGCTCTCAATCACTTCAAGTAAGACCTTTTGGCTGCTAGCTTTGATCTCCCTATTCTTAAGAAGGAAAAATTGAGAGTGCTGACATAAAAAGATTAGATCATATTAAACTGAATCAAAGAAAGTGTCAGCTTTACTACTTACTAGGAAAAGACCAGGAAAGAAATGTCCTTGCCTAAATTGGTTTTAGACAGATCTAGGAGTTGAGCAGTTCCAGTAAGAGTTCGATTCAGCTTCCAAATTTATGTGATTTCAGACCCCAGTGATTCAAATTTCACAAGGACAAGCAAGCTCAAAAGGTACACAATTCCTTTGCTGAAAGTCATATTATACATCTTGCAATACCCTGGGAAAAATATATCATCTCTGGTCATGACTGAACCAAACCAGAGAAATAAGTTTTCTTTCCAGAAGAAAAAATCTCTACAGAAATTTCATATGCAGTCATATTCAAAGTGGCAATTTGAGTTTTGCCATCCTGCCCACTAATATCATCACCCTTCCACCCCACTGAATTTCTGATACTTTAAATCAAAGTTCAGACCTACTGTTTATTTTTGATGACATCATTCTATTACTGTATGAAAATTTAAAAAGGGCCTGAAACAATCTGCTCAAAGGTTGACCAAAGTCCTTCTTTTGACCTAGGCTGTGGAATAGTCCCTTAAAAGTATGACTAGCATCTTCCCAGTTTTAGAGTTGAATATTTCAGGTACTCAGTTGATTTTATAGTTTTGAGCTTAACTCTGGTTTATCATTCAGGGTGAAGGGCTTACTTCCATAGTCAAAGAAATTTCCAGCTGAAATAATAGGAAACTTTCATAACAAGAATCACACAAGGAAAGTATTGCTTAAAATTCTCAGCTGTGTTGGATTCCAAATCCAGAGGTGTTAAAAGAAGAGATATTTCTTAATGAATTATGAATTCAAGGATTCTTTCATCATTAATGTATAATTGACCTTTTCTCTCCAGACTCCTACTTGGTGATTTATTTTGATAAATAAATAAAGGAATGCAACAAAAATCTTCAAAATACTTTTGTTGAAACTTGCATATGTTAGGAATGCGACAGGTTAAAGAAAGGGAAAATATCCTCTGAGACTGAACCTGGTACATTGGCACTCAATTAGATTTTGACCTTCTTTACCCATAAAGGATTGGGGGACAGACATTGTTTGCTACTTCCCTGAATTAAATTGGGTCTCCTGAGATGCATATGAAGTAATTGAAAAAAAGAAAACCACTGTTAACTGAATTTACTCAACCATCAGTCTGAAGCAAACCTTATTTACTGTATTCATCTACTAAACTAATACAATCTTTCATATTTTAATCAGAAAAAAAGTGGCATTTAATTAGTGCTACACAGCCAAGAAGAAGCTCCCCTATCTGAGCATTCAGCTAGGCTACCATTTTTCAGTCTCACCACAGTGAGTCTTGTATGTTTTTATGCTTGCCTTGGTCAGAGCAAACTGCAGGATTGTTTTATTAATCCAACTACCTGACACCCTTCCTCAACAGGAATAAACACTCTTTTGACAATTTCATACAAATCATATCTTTCGGCTCAACTGCCTTACACTGCAGGGACTGGAACCATCTCCTTTCTCAGATCCCTGAATTTCCTTCAGTACATTTCATCAACCTTTTAAGGACTTGTGGTGGCTGAGAGAGAAGGATATAAGTTAATTAAAAATAAAAAAAGACAACCAAAGGAAATCAATCAGTCATACTATCAGTGATCTACAGTCTAGATATACCAACGAAAATACAAGAAAAAAGCCCAAAGCCCTGTGCATATGACTGCTTCCCTTCTACTTTTTTTTCAGTTAAGCACAACAGAAATGGTCTTCTCTTGAGTGGTTTCAAAGTGACTCAGAGATCCTTGGCTGTTCCTTGAACAGTCAGTTTCTTCCATTATGAGGTGCTGAAATTAAGCTGGCTACTTCAATGATGGCATATTTTCCATTTCTGCCCAAATTTTCTGCATGTGCTTTTTTTTTCTTTCATGTTCACTACTTCTCTCACCCTCTGCTTTGTAAAATTGACTGCTTTTTTGTTCTAATTGGGGACCTTAGAAACCTTCCACTGCCAGTCTCATGAAGAAATTGAAGATAACTGTTTTCACATCAAATACAGACAGACATCCCATTGTGCTATGGCATTTCTACCAGGGTGATTGCTGTTGGGGTTTAATGGTTCCAAGGTGCTTTGGGTCTTAAGTGGCTTGGCAGAGTTCTGATATTATACCAATCCATTCTAATGATTAAGCACTTTCATAAGCTCACCCACTCTGACCCAAATGTACATGCAGACAAAGCATGTAAATCTTTAGGGTTTCATTTATTTATTAAGGGACTTAATTTCATCTTTTTTGAACTAGGCAACCTGAATTCCTGATTTTAAAAAAGCATAACGGGCCAAAGCAATGTGAACAAATCAAGCTTCAATAAACAGTCTTCTGAGTCAGCTTGCAAAGCTTAGAACACAAATATATATTTTTTTAAATATTTCATCATTGTACAGTAGGGAATTATAGCAGCAGCTCTGCAATATTGGCCACCTAAAATCAAATTCTTCTATCTCAAAGTGAACTCCCTCACCACTGCCCACCCAAATCATATTGCAGCAATCAACTTCCAAGTCATTGGTTCTACAGTTACAGCTATTTGACAGTGTAGTCCAATAAAAGTGGCATGAGCTAATTTCATAGGAGCTTCAAAGACTTGTTTTGGATGAGGCAGCCACTTACTACAAAAAAAAAAAAAAATCATACTTTTTTCTTCAAGCACAGTATACAAGGAGTTTTTATTTATTAACTGTTAACATATTTTGCACAAGTATAGGCTGAAGATCATGGCCTTGTCTGAAATATCTAGCATTATGATATATTTATTGAAAAGTTTATTGATCACAATCTGAATATTTATCTCATTTTCCTTTAACATTCCTGTTAAACAGCATTTTGACATTCTCTTTGAAGAAAAAGGAAACAGAAAGATGAGAAAAACAAACTAGGTCATTAAAAAGGTACTTGAGAATACTTCCAGCAGCAGCCCGCAGGCTTAGGGGAAAGCTCATTGTCAAGTATGATTTATGAAAACTTTTTAAATTTACTTGAGATAACTGGGAAGCAGACTAGGCTGTTACACTAATAACCTCTTTAACATAAAGCCTTATGGAATACAGTGCATCTTTTATAAAATAAAAAGGTTAATTTAGCTTGTCACAACACAGAACTGAATTAACAAGGAAATCGAAAGGCTCTCAATTTGTACGATAAAATAAAAACACTGGGTGATAGCTATTGCTACCACTTAATTGTTTTTTCTTTCTTTATAATGTAAAAATTAGAGATTAAGTGTGCATGCAAGAAAGTACTACAGTCAGATGAACGCAGAGCCATCACAAAAAAAATCTACTATGCACTGACATTTCAGATTAGCCTTTTTTCCCTCTGTTATAATTAGGCCATTTGTATTTTAAAATTCCAGTTAAATTAAGAAAACATTACTTTTAGGCAGTTTTTTGTTTCACATATAATCAGTTTCTTGCTTAACCAAGAACTGATGCCATTCCTGCAGGCCTACAGATGAAAATTCACCTCTGTTTCTACTGCTTGTTTCTCATACACAAATTATTCACAGTTGAAAAGTTATTTATTGCATGTAGCTTGTGTGTACATATATGCAAACACACACATACACACAAATTATGTTGAAGCAGTATCCTGTTCTGAGCCTAGACTGGGAGACCATCGGGATGAACAGCAGGAGATCCTTGTGAAGAATGTGAGACTCCTCGTTGCTGCGTTGCAAAATTAATGAATACCTGTAAGACATGATAATAAGTAGGATTTTCAAAATAAAAGCACCTAAATTCAGACTTTTGGGATATAGGTGATGGTATTTCTTAGCTGCTTTCCTTAGCTTTTTTGAAAAAATAGTTAATAACTCATGTTGAGGGAACCCCTCTAAATATATGTTTTATAAACTCTAGAAATAATCCTTCTTCCCCTTCCAGATAAGACAGGGGTTGATAAATGGTAAAAATTACAGTAAAGTGAGTTATGAAGATATACAAAATACATTTTATGCATAAGTAAATGTGAAACAATGGTTTTAATCATCTTTGAATGACATATCTAAAGAATCTAAGCCTGTTGTTTCTGCCAATAAATATTACAGATGAGGGTGCAAATATTTCAAGGTGAAGCACACTTCTGATTCAACAACTAATGTACCTCCTTGAATTGGTTTGGTTTATTTTAAGCACTGATCTCACTACATAAAGTTGTTTCAATTTGAATCACACAACTATTTCACAGCAACTCATGCAGAGGGAAAAATGGCTCTTCTTTATTCAAATGATCCTGTCCCTATGCAAAAAAACTTGGGGTGCATTATAACTGTGATTGTTCTATTTTCTATTAACAAGAACTATTTTCTTGTTTAAAACTGACACTCACTCAGGGAGAGAAAACAGTGGTAGGTGACTGAGGTGATGCATCATCATGAAAAATGGAGAGGAAGTAAACCTGAGTGAACAATGCCTGAAGAAACAGGTTGAAATTATCTTATATGCAGTCACTCAGTGAATAGATCATTTACAAGTAGTTAGTAGACCAGCACAGAGGAGAATACTTCAATAATGATTTGCACGTGGGAAAAAGGAACAAATTCACACCATCAATCATAGAAAATCAATATTTTGACTAAATGTGCATCTCAGTTTGCAGAATGAATAACAAGCAGTTGCATATGAAGATGCTGTAACACATCACAATCACCCAAAAATCCCATACTTGCCATCAATGTGTTCTTTTTCTCACAATAGTATTTCATGGTCTTTAGCAGTCAGGTCTTCTCCATCTGTTTGCGCATTTAAAATTCTCACAGGAAAATGTTCTGGAAGGCTAAGGTTTACCACAATTTACAGAGACTGGTTCAGCCTTTTCAAGGACATTGGCAGGATCCCAACTTTTGGATTGTGAAGGGGGTGGTTCACAGCCCCACCTTGTCGTCCTGCACACCTCTAGAGCCATCTAAGCAGAGATTATGTTTGTGCACACTGCAAGTATATGGCTTGCTGTGATGCTTTTAGTATGCTCACCTCCAGCATAAAAGCAGCATGGGACATGGAATCACTGTGTGACCTGAGATGGCCTGGAATTGCTGGAGTATTCCATACAATCAGATAACCCAGAAAAAGATACAATATTCTACTACATCAATAACTATAATACGCAGCACATTTAGGAAAAAAAGACATGGGGTTTGGGAAAGTATGGGGGTTGAGAAGAAAAGAAAGAAAAATTATAAAATACCTGCTCTAATGTCGTTTGGCTAATGGAGTAGTGTTTGATTTGGAGACAAGCTTTGTGATTCTCTAGGACTCTGAAGAGCTCTGCTAAACATCCCTGACTTCTTGGTACATGGTACTCGAGCAGGTTAAGATGTTGTCCCTGAAAAGAATCAAATTAAAAAAAAAAATTAAGTGAATGTACTTTGTGATGAAACTATACTTGCTTATAATGAGTCTAACTTCAAAAGCCTCTTGTTGCAGATTAATATGGAAAATATGAGTTTTTAAAAAGTAACACATTTTGTCTACATTTATAGCACAAAGAGCAGTTAATACTGAGAATACAGATTTTTTTTTTGTGTATTCTGAGGTGCCAGTTTGTTAATCTCATAAAGGATATAAAACTTTAAGGCAATTTTAATCCAACAGACACGTTGTTACAACGCAGTCTGGGAGAAGGCTGAGCATATACATATGCACAACTGTCTGAGCCGAATACAGAATTGTACACACAGAGAGGTTCATATATAAGATGGACATTGTTTTCCATGATCCTTTTCCTAAACACAGTTAAAGTAAAAGCTCTTGAGAGTTTTTATTGAAATATAATTGCTATAAGTCTTTTATAAGGCTTAGTATTAAATCAAAGAATCTCAGTAGAGGCTGAGACTCATGAACTTTGGGCCTTACCAGAAAGCAGTCAAAGCAAATACTCTTAGTAACTACGCTGTAGTCCTACTTCAGGTGAACAAAGATTTGAATTCAACTTCATCAATAATAAAAACAAAAAGAAATTTTCAGTCAGAGAAAATTTATTTACACTGCCTAAATGCCTGTTTGGAGTTATTTAACCAACATCACAAGTCCATCTCTATGAATTGCTTAATAGAAAAATAAAAGGGGATATTGATTTCCAAGAAGATCAATATATCCAAGCACGTTAATATCCAAATACGTACGTACTGTTCTTACCAGTCCCAAATTAATCCTGCCATGTATTACAGCAAGGAGTTTTATCTGTACCTTAAACTGTGTTCCAGGAAAATGCAGTTGTAGACAGTCCAAAATCATTCTTCCATAACTTATTTCTTTGCTAAGCCAAACTTTGACAGAATAACCATCTCCAAACCTGGGAATGAGATGCAGAAACATAAATCCACGCAGACCACATGAAGAAAAGGAGAACATTTGGTTCAATTGGTTTCTCTTGTGATTATATCAAATATCACGCATATATGAATATATACTGCATTATCACTGTGATTTTACTGTAATGTTATTGAACAACAGAATTTCAATGAGGAAGTTTTAAAATTAATATAGTAACAGAGACAGTAAACATGCTATGCCTAATTTTAGTTACTTAGTGTGTTTCACTGCTCAATATACCTGAACTTTTGTTAAGTAAGCTATGCTTTAATTGCTATATTGCTTTAGTGGTCAGTATTAAAGTATGCAGATTACCAATCACATATACAGAAAAATTAAAAAAAAAAAATCCTTCAACTTTTGTATTGAGAACAATGGGCCTGTAGCACAATTTTTCAAATCTGTAAGCAAAGCTGCACCTTCAAAAGCAGATTTCAGCAGTGTGAGTACATTGGAGTTTTAAAGATATGCAAAGGCAAGTGTAGGGATATTTAGGGCGATGGAAAAGTTAACAAATTTTCTTTGTCTCTATGACAGTGCAATCTCTCTCAGAATAATTTAGGAAATGAACTCCTCTTTCTGAATACAAATGTTAAAATTTAAGTACAGGTAATCTAACCAACACAATATTTTTATTAGCTTTACTCAGTGCTTATAATTATTTCGGAAAGTTGCAATAAACCAGTGAACACTGAAATGACAATCATGTTCTTATGCACATTTCTTCATCAATGTGCTGCACCAGTCCCCAAACTGGGGTACACAGACAGAACTCAGCAGAGACATGGGACAAAAACAGGCTGTGCTGCACCCTTTCTCTCATTTGCAGCTACATGTCCTCCTTCCTTTGGGTTCTCCTTCTTGATTAATTGCTCAGGAAAAACACCAGCAGGAGCCACATCAAAAGAGCTTTCCACTGCCATTGCTGTTCTCTGTTGCCAGTGAGCAATGGAAAGGAAGATCTGAAAGGGGGACAGGGAGCTTGGGCAACACCGCCCATGTCTCCTCAGAAATCTGTCACTTCCTCTATCTTTCCAGTGACCATCACTCCCACATCCTTCATTGCAGAATAACTCCCTTGTCTTCATTCTCCAGTTTGGCAATTACTCATTGCCAAATCCTTTATTCCAGTGGTTTGGTTCCTAGTGATTATCCCTGTAATTTGCCCTTGTGCCAAAACCCTCCTCTCTCATGTCTTTCCTGTGTACAACTCATGATTCAGGGCAGCAGCTGGCTTACTTGGGTCTGACATTTTCATGTCATCAAAGCTGTGGATACATCACAGCACACTCTACAAGGTTTCCCTATTTCAATACATTAAAAAAGTGTTTGTAGATTATCAATCAAAAGATAAAAAAGATAGGAAGAACTGTTTTGAGATATATGTCCAGTTTAACCAGAGCATGAGCAATTCCCAGTGAAATACTCCCCATGAAACACTGTGGATTGCACAAAAGATAAAACTTACACCACATATTCCTCATCTATAATAAGTATATAGCAATGTAAGGGCTTTAATTTTTATTGTATGTTGGGTCAGAAACTCTATTGTTATAAAGGAACAGTCTGCATTAATTAAGGAGCATTGCAAGTTTCCACAATGAAATAAAATAGACTGCAGATTTTATTCTATTAAGAATTTCACATAAATTCAAAATGAAATTTCCAAGCATCTCAAACAAAAATCTTAATTTTTTATGTAGCACAAAATAATGGCAGCTTCTGCATAAAAATGAAAAGCCCCATTACATATAAATGAGTGTAGGGATTTTTAGCCTTTGGTTGGTTTGTGGAGTTTTTGTGGGTTGTTTTTTGTTGTTGGGTTTTTTCTTTGATTGAGTTTATTCCTTTGGTTTGTTCACTTTTTACTGTAGTCAAATGAAACCACTGAACTACTTCAAATGGAGTAAGAAACATCCTGATGCAGTGTCCTGCATGTTTCACGAAATAAATTGTATTGAGTCTGGACAGGAGAGTGTAGCCCAACAGACGAACAGTGCTGATTCATCAAGGAGATCCAGAATTAGGTGGAATCCAAAGCAGTGTCTGGCAGATTTGCTTTGCAGTGATTTACTAAGCTTTAAATAGATGTCTAATTAAATGTTTTAAATGCATAGCATCATCTCTGAAAAAAAAATACATGTGACGATAAAAGAGTTGTTACAAAGATGGATATAGTTAACAAGAGTATTCAATTTAGTTGACAGCTAACCCGAGGCAACATCTTACAGGAGATCATTGATTCTGATTATTTTTTTGGCATTTCTATACAATGACCACTGAATTACAGTTTGAAAAATGCTGGGTTTTATGAGACATTCAACAGTGTCATAAAATGAAATTGCTGTATGCAATGAAGTTTCCAAAGAAAATGAATCAAAATTCTGATTAGCAAAGACAGAGGAATCTGTGCAACTTTGGTTTAGTTCTAAATTGTGAATGGCATAAACACCAGCATGGCACCAATAAAAAGCTTTAAAAGATTTTCTTCTTTTGGCTAGTCGAGTTATGATGCTTCTATACCATGGTTTTATACTTCATTTTAGTACAAGAGCTCCCCACACAGAGTAAGCTGATCAGCAATAAACATTTCCCCCTGCTATAATCAGCAAGCTGCTTTCAGCAGTGCACTGAGGCAATGGAAACTGAGTTGACCATTTTGTTCACTCTGTTTTCCTCGCTGATTCAGATAATCTAATTAATTCAAAAACCCAAAGTGGAATTAAAGACAAAACCACAATCTGTTTTGATTAGCACTGTTAGGATCAAACCTTTAGCACCTGATAGTTCAAGACCTAAAGAGGAAGACATTATTGTTAGAATGGCCTAAGCTGAGCCAGCAGACTCATTCAGCAGCCATCTGCTGCGAAAGAATCTTCAACTCTTCAAAGCTATTCAACAGAGAACATATTGTGCACTGCCATGTTACTTTAACAATACCTCCATTTCTATTTTTGTATAAACAAACACACAAAACCTCATATTCTGACAAAATATAATCTTTTTCTTCTCTTTATACTTCCTCTTCTTCAGTTTAACTACTAGTTCATATTTGACTCACCTCATTGGTGGTTCTGGGAGTATAATTTATTGAGTGTTTTTTCTGTTAAAATGCCGACATGAGACTGAAGCTAAAATATAAATTCCCAATTTGACTGCAAAGTAATTGACTTGACTATTTAACAACAGCATCAGCTGCAGAAGCAGGAGCTTAGCAAGACCTACAAGAACTCCACACTTTGAATTTACATAGGTCCTCAAGGTATCTGAGCATTCAGATAACAAGATAGCAAAAGGAACATAAAAAGGTAGCAAGGAATTGAAATATTTCCATACCAAGAATTAGTAAATAGGCTAGAACTTTTCATCATGAAAGAAAGATGACAAAAAAATGGTCAAAAAGTATTTTCAGGGAGCCCAAAATAATGACTAAGCAATGAAAACAAGAAATAATTCTCCACTCATACATTTCTCATGCAAGAGCAGGGGATCTAGAATTAAGTTATGGGAAAAGAAATGCCAAGTCAGTAAGATGTAGTAATCTTCCTTACACTGTGTAGAGAAACTGTACAACTCAATGACATGGGACGTGCTAGATGTCAGAACTTGACGTGAGTTGAATAAGAGACCAGAAAAACTCGTGGTGGGGATCTCCTAAAATCACTTCTAACTTAAGAAGCCTCTAAAAAAGAAACTGCTGAAGGTAGTTGAATAATGTGATAAAGTAACTTCCTGTGCTTATCTTGTTCCTGTACTTTTCCCTCTTGACCATTTTCAGAGACACAATACTGTGATAGCAGGTGCTGAATCTGACCTCAGGTTCCTTTTGGTATAAATGTCACCAAGAGGAGGTCAGCCTGGGTAAATCACCCAGTTCCTCAGTTCCCAGAAGTTTTGCAGCCCCACAGCCACACTGCCAACAGTGAAGTTGATTTATATAAACTATTTTTGTAGAGATGTGTCTACACAAGTGACAGTCACGCACTGAAAGAAAGTGTAACCAAATCTATACTGATGAGGAAGTCCCGTGGATGCTTTCCTGATCCTCTTTTAACCTTGCAATGGTAATGGAAATGGATTTAGTGGCTGAAAGGTTGAACGTTCTCATGAATATCAAGGAGAGGAGATGCCACCTGGGGCAGAGTAGCTTCTCAATGTTCCAGAAGGAACACCCATTCATTGGGAGTCCTGTTTCAGAGATTTGAATGGGGACAAGAATTTTTGTTGAAACATATCTGAGCCTGCATTTGGTCGCAAGGATTCCCTAAAAGATTTAACCCAATGGGTTTTCTTAAGCTTGACTCATGAAAACCTGTTTTATGAGAAGGGTGAAAAGGAAAGTATACCATGAGCAGATTTTATTTGCTTAAAAAAAATAAAAATCTGTGTTTTCATTTAAAAGCTTTAAGAGTTTGCTTGTCTACAAGTGAAACTTTGAAACCACTGTATTAAGTTACAGCAGGTCCAGAATAAACAGCTCATCAGATTACACTCTTCCCAAAGCCTATTTACCAACTCTTCTCTCCCCCAGTAAAATTTGCTGAATGTAACCTCAGGAAATGAAGAACATGGCCCCATTTCCTAAACTTTGAGGAATAAGAAAAGCATCTAATCATCTATATGCTTTTTTTTCCGACTAATCAAAGAGTACATTTCCTGGAGAATGTTGTGCTCTCTCTCTCTTTCTCTCTCTCTCTATATATACATCAAAAAATTATAGCTCAGAAAGTTTACTGATGGAAATATAATGTGCATACTTTGTGTATGCACTTGTTTGATCAAAGGATTGCTTCAAAATTACATTATTGGATAAAAAAATAAAAATAGGAAAAAGAACATTGCCATTTAATGTCTGCAAGGAATTGCATCTTTTAGAATATATGTCATAAATCAAAGAGAGGGAATAATCTTCTACTGTGTTGTTTATCCCTCTGCTTTTGTTTATATTCATTTGCAGGCAGATATGGTTCTACTTTCCGTAAGTGAATAGAATCATGCAATCGTTTAAGCTAAAATAGGCCTCATCTTGGCAAGATAACTTAGTTACACCAGTATAATTGCTGAAGCACGGGATACACATCCAGGTCATTCCTCTCAGCCTCAGTCACAAATACAATTTACAAACAGAACAAGTCCTGAACAACATTGAAAGCAAAACACTTTGAAAAACATTAGAAAAAAAGAAAAGAAAATTGAAATAAAATTATTAAAACAAATTCATCACAGTTTAAGTTTAAATCACACAATGTATTTAATTATTTCATCCATTAAAAAACAAGCACAGCCAATACCAAGGAGGGAAAAATAGTAATTCATTTTTAAATACTGGTATTTAAAAAAAAAAATGCTAAATAGAATTGCAATTGCCCTGTCACTTGTAAAATGGGATTTCCTTCTGCATTTATTCCAAACCTCAGCATTGCTGAACTGATAAACTTGATTAGATGCAAACAGACATAAATAAATTATAAAATCTCTCTTCTATGTAGTATTCATAGAGTTTGTTTCATCACTTTTTAAGTAACCATGATTTTTCCAGGGTAACAATAGAAACATGAAAACAGTTATTTAAATGATGACTAACACTCATTCAGGTGCATTGTTCAAGCACTATTTGTTCACACACACTTAGGCTTTCATAACAAACCATTTAAAGTTAATTTCTGTATTCAATAATATAATCGTCATAACAATTATGAGCAGTGCAGGGTACATCTTATGATTATGAGCAGATTATGAGTCTCAGATTTGTGCAGCTTTGCCTTGCTCTCTGTGTGCTTGTAAATTCTTAGGTGTGATTTCCAAATACGTGGTGAAACCCTCAAAAAAATCTTGTTAATTGTTTACATACATGCACACACAAAATCTCCATATTTAAGCTTCTTTATCTGCACATACTGGCAAATATCAGGGATTTGTTTATCCTTGTAATATTTATATATTTTATTCCCAGAGGAACAGGAGTAGCAGTGCTATATTCATATGTAAAGCTGATGGTACAACCTATAAAGAACCCAAACTGTTTCCTCAAAGCGCCTTCTATGATCAGCAGTGAAAATGCAGGAGTAAGTAACATTTATCATTGTGTTTCTATGACTGGGTTTCCATGTATTGTTTTTTAATAACATAATAATCACAGTATTACACACCAGAACATTTATTAAAAGACTTTATCAATGCCTCAAGGTCAAATCTCAAGCTAAAAGGTGTTTAATGTAGAAAAGATGTAAAATTAAAATTTAAACCACAGTTTTATTTGCTTTATGTAATAAATTTCAGTTGCATCATCACACAGCACCTTGTCATGAAATCCCTATCACGAATGCCTTAAAAGATATACTGGATGTACCTGCCTAGACAAGTGGCTTTATTTGCTGCAATGCCTAGAAAATGTTGCAAATAAGACAGCAGGTTAATGAGGAAAGGGAAGGGAAAGGGAAGGGAAAGGGAAGGGAAAGGGAAGGGAAAGGGAAGGGAAAGGGAAGGGAAAGGGAAGGGAAAGGGAAGGGAAAGGGAAGGGAAAGGGAAGGGAAAGGGAAGGGAAAGGGAAGGGAAAGGGAAGGGAAAGGGAAGGGAAAGGGAAGGGAAAGGGAAGGGAAAGGGAAGGGAAAGGGAAGGGAAAGGGAAGGGAAAGGGAAGGGAAAGGGAAGGGAAAGGGAAGGGAAAGGGAAGGGAAAGGGAAGGGAAAGGGAAGGGAAAGGGAAGGGAAAGGGAAGGGAAAGGGAAGGGAAAGGGAAGGGAAAGGGAAGGGAAAGGGAAGGGAAAGGGAAGGGAAAGGGAAGGGAAAGGGAAGGGAAAGGGAAGGGAAAGGGAAGGGAAAGGGAAGGGAAAGGGAAGGGAAAGGGAAGGGAAAGGGAAGGGAAAGGGAAGGGAAAGGGAAGGGAAGGGAAGGGAAAGGAAGGGAAAGGAAAGGGAAGGGAAAGGGAAGGGAAAGGGAAGGGAAAGGGAAGGGAAAGGGAAGGGAAAGGGAAGGGAAAGGGAAGGGAAAGGGAAGGGAAAGGGAAGGGAAAGGGAAGGGAAAGGGAAGGGAAAGGGAAGGGAAAGGGAAGAAAAAGGGAAGAAAAAGGGAAGAAAGTGCTTCACTATTCTGAAATGCCCTGGGGATCCAAATCTTACCCTTTCACACTCATACACCTGTGTGGTCTGTAGTAACTCAGACCACATCTTTCTTCACTGCTTTCCTCTCTTGTTAAGGGCTCACCTGGAGATGAAGGACTCCAGTTGGCAGGTGCAATTCGCAGTGCCTTCTGGAACACCCACAGCTACAGCTGAAGTTAACAGCAGTTTTGTTTTGAATGCAATGTTGAACGAATGCAAAATATTTAGTCATAAACTGCTCAGATGGACTACCCAAACCCTCCTAACTTTGACATCAATCTTTGGTTACTCCTCTATAAAATGGGAATAATTATTTGAAATCAAGTTTCCCAGAAGTGCTGTGCTGATCCAATAAATGCAGATAATACTGTATTTAAGGACAGGTTTTAAAAACTCCTAGTAAAACACATACTAGAGAAAGAGAAGAATATGAAATCTTAATTAGTTGTTGCTTATTTAATGAATTATTTACAGATGAAATGCAGCATCCTGTGGAAAACATACTATAAAATGACCAAAAAGAAATGCATTCTAATGCTCATGCACAGTAGGGCTGAATAAATATTGCAAAAAGTTTTCTGAGAGTCAAAAGATACTGTATAATTCTGAACTCCAAATCTGTGTGTTTTTTAAGTTTTAATACCTCTTTTCTTCAAACTCTCCACTGGAAAGATAAACCAAAGCTATATTACATGATTACACTTCCACTCCATAATGCATTTTTCATGTACAAGAGGAAAGCTTGTTTTGTTCAAGAAGAATGAAAATTATATAATTTTTTTTATTTTACAGCATGTAAGAAACTTATTGCTTCTATGTCAATTAATAACACTGTGTCCACCAAAGGCTGAAATATTAATGAAAACTTTAATTTCAATCCTTTCTTTTTCATTTAAAAAATCTACATGTGTAGGGCTTGAGGAAAGCAATAAAATATCCTCAATTAACCTTTTAAAAAAAGATAAAATGTAAATATTCTGCGAACACATTTTCCATTCTAACCTAGCTATAGCAAATGAATTAATTGTTGGGTAATTTAATCAGATAGCTTGCTGATAAAATTTGAGCAAAGACTTGATGTCCAGCACCTGACAAATTGGTATGGGTTTTTCTGATATGAGAAGTCTGTCCAGATGGCCCTAGAATGAAGGATAATATTCAAAACGTTGTTCCCAGAGAATTGGCCAGCTGTATCTCACATGAAAATGCTTCTGTGAATTTTCAAAAAAAGCATTAAGTATAATGGCAAATACTGAAGAGAGTGTTTAAATGTAATCCATTCACAATTTAGAGTAATTGACTCCATTGGCAGGAGTTGTCTGAAATTAGGCTTTAATGGGCACAACTGTTAACACATCAATCTCAGACAAACTACATCTAGAACTAAGATGCTAACTTTTTGAAAATTGGCCTTCAGTTTGTTCTTCTACCTAATAAATTTCTTTATATTGTTTATAAATTTTCCACCTACAATAAAAAAAACGTTCTAAATAAATTTTACCCTTACTATTCTGCTGATAAGCATCTGCAGGTACTTTAAATCAGCTTAAACTTACATAAATATAGTCAAGGTTCAGCAGCTGGGAGCAGAAACCCAAAAAATGACATTTTTAGTGAGAAGACATTTTTGGATGAGATTTTTTTAATAGGCTTGCAGAAGGGCTGGAAAAATGAAACAAGTCTCACATGTTAGAAGCAGCATCACTTTTTATATCGTTATGAAGCATTTATGTTTCACATTAGCATCTTCCTGGAGTTCACCCATACACTTCATAACAGAATTTTGTCCTGACATCTGACAAAGCTGTACTCGGTCCAAGATTATGATCACATCTGCCAAGGGCTGAAAGTGTAGCCAGAGAGAAAGAGCTGAATCCTTGAACCTCCCACCACAGTGAAGAAGCAAATTTAACAGGGCCTCATGGAAGACCCATTAAACCTTCATAGCATATCCATCAAAAAGGTGATCATAATCTGAACTCTAGAGGCTGTAATGGTACTAAAGAATAAACAAATGAAACAACTTTGAGGACTGCCATCAAGATAGAATTCAACAAGAAGAGAAGAAAGAATATCATTTTAGTGTATGTGCCTACATTCAGAAGAGGAAAAAAATTCTTGAGATGTACTAATAGAATCACATGTAATATCAAAATATGCTTCTATTTCTTACACTGCTGGATTTATTCTTTTATAAATAAAAGCTGTATGAAAGTTTTCTTTGGTTTAAGTATTCATATAGTGGTTAGATTTCTCTCCTTTCAATCTTCAAAGCCAGATCAGGGCACTTGTTGGTTCTAAAATATTTGTTCAATTTTATTTCTAGAAACAAATTGAAAACAGACTTAAGGATGTCAACAGCTGCTTATAAATTAGTTGTAAAACATAGTGGTTTCTTTGTTAGATTTTACAGCTTGTTTTTTAAAAAAAATTGTTCTATCACCCCATTAATTTATTTTAGTACCATTTTTTCCCTGTTAATATGAATGTGTATATTACTAATCTGATTCATTCACACACATAGCACAAAAACACCATCCAAAAATACAGATTTTTAGGGTATTGGTAATTAAATCAGATGCAACAAAATCAGTTTTGTTTATGCTTTCCTTGTATTTATGGAAGTTGTTGGGGTTTTTTAAACAAAATGTAAGAGATGATGGGTCTTTTACTGTGAGATGGTAATGGAACAAATATAATAGACAGTGCTAATTGCATGAAAAAACTGAAACACTAGGAAAAGACTGGTGATTATATCAGTGGAGGTGGCTGTTAAAGAAAACATCCATCCCTCCAGGTACATATTTCCCAATAGAGGCGAAGATTTACTAACCCTTGTGGTCTACCACTTCAAGAGAAACAGTATTTTCCTCTGTATGCCAATGAGAATGATAGGGATATTAAATCATAGAGAGAGAAGGAAAATGAGAAGGAAGCAATGATTCAATACTCTTCCAAGTCCTGGAGGCTTTTCAGGATGTTCACAGGTGGAGAAGAAAGTGAATTCCTGAAAGCAGGAATACTCCACAGAGGACATGGTAGCATACCAGGAAATTGTCTTCAAGAAAGTTTGGAACTTTAATTGCACAGAATCCACAATGGTCTTTAACCTTCTAACAACTACTTTAATTGTTAGGTATGTGATAGCCTGGGTTTTATGACAGAGGATCATATTGGCATGTATTGGAGAGGTGTTTGGAAGCTAGACTAAGCAACAAAATAACGGGAGTAGAGGAACAGTCTTTGACTTCCCCTCAGCACTCATCAAAAGATTTTCAAAGACAACATGGAAATTACTTTTCTGCAAGCTTTAACAGCTGTGTGCATGTGACACTTTAAGATTGTACTCTCTACAGTGGTTTTGTTCTTTTCAGCCAAGAAAATGTATCAGGCAGTCAGGAAAAAAAAATCAGAAAACTGCATCATTTTAATTAAACCCTTTAATCAAGCTCATGGCTATTTTTTCTTAATAAAGGGTTCTAAAGTTTTTTAAAAAATCAATAGTTACCTGAACAGTTAGCATGGAAAATTTGGAGACCAAATCAACAAATAAGGTAGGAGTTAAAGGGATTTTAGTCCTGCTTTAAATAAAAAATCTTTGTGCAACTTGAGCTACACAGTTTATGGAGAAAGTCTCAGCAATATTGATCTCAAGTGCAAATATTTTCCCATGTGGATGTCACTGATGGACACACATCAAAGAACTGCCATGAAACACTTACCTGCTGATAGTATGAAATATTCTTAATATAGAGAATGTGTGCCTTTTAAAGTTACAATGATTTTTAAAAAATAATTGCTGTGAACATGGCTGCCAAATATTCTTCTTATGACCTTGCTTTAGGGAACTTGAAAGAGGCACTCATACAGCCTTTATTCCAGAATGGCTGATCTATGACTATCTCTATAGTAATGATAGTACCAGTACAATCTCAATAAGAAGAAATATGATGACACTTCCAGCAGGATACTTCTGCACTGATTTGCTGACTGTGATCTGAAAGAAGTTATCTACAGAGGCAGTGCAGCAAATTGAGAAATAACTGCCTTATTTATATGAATGCAGTGCATACTTATGAGTATGCTTTAGATGTCTGGTTTCCATAAGAGAAAAGATGAAAAGATGCTGTTAAAGAAACATCAGAAGTGGCAAAAAAATCACAAAGTCACTGATAAGATAAAGGGGAAGGTAGCCTTTGTGGACAGACTTTGCCCTCTCAAGGTGAAGTGGAGAAGACAGAGACATGTACTCACTCCAGAGGATCTGAAACATAAAAAGTGAAGACTCACATTCATCCCAGCTGACTTTATACACTCAACTGAAGTGCCTAAGTAACGCTATTCTTTCCTGACTGGGAGAACACACATCTTCAAAAAGAATTTTCATCTGTTCAGGATCTGCACTGTCCTCTACATATGAGATGTTTCTCATACAAAAGAAATAAAGGATGCCCTCACCCTCACTAATCTACTCCAGCCAGTGAGATAACAGGCCATTCTATGCTATGAAATTTGGGAAGAGACAGGATGGCAAAGGTAAAGACCTAGATACGAATGAAGCAGAAACTGCTGCAAATCAATTGACTTTTCAACCTCCAGAAATTGGGGCAAACAGGTACTGAAAGGTGTGCAAACATGAAAAGAAGGCTACAATCACACAGAATCATCAGAATGAGAGATGCAAACATCTATTTTTTCTCACTATCTGGATTGCAATGTCTCTGAAAGTTTGTCTTCATGAAAAAGTTTGTAAGGAGAGAGCTAGTGTGAGTCAGGCCCATCTTGCTAAGGCAGCTGGGAAGCAAGAATCTATGGTCCACCCCAAGGGAAAGCCAGAAAGCCAAAAGGTTATTATAAGGCACGTAACTTCCACCTTATAAACAGGGCAGACAGCAATTCCAAACCATTTCTGTAGAGCTTGTTCCCAATGTTAAGTGCATCTGCACTTAAGAGAGATAAGTGCTGAGCTAGTGCAAAGTAGTGTAGCTTTGCTGCTTGTAAATGAGCTGTATCATCATAAATGACTGTCTGTGTGTCCTAACAATTAAATTTACAATTGAATGTAAATGTTCTAGCTATAAGTTGCAGCAACTTTCCTCTCAGCTTCTGATCCTCTTTCCTTTATGGTGGTTTGAGCTCATGCTCTGAATTAAACATCCTCATTAATAGGTATTAAATTAACTCATGAGCAGAGTTCAAACAGAAAAGAGGCTTATGCACACCAGGGAAAGGATGCAGAAAACAGCATAAATATCTGCATTTGTCAGTGAATTTGGTAGGAAGCAGAGAGAGTTCAAAATAGATGTTCTTACTGGCTGCTGACCTGTTAAAAATGTATCTTCCTGTCATGAAAAACCCTCAGAAGGAACCAAAATGTATTTCATCACCATGTTGAATTCTCACAATGTATTCCTTAGGTTATGTGCAGAAGTGCTTTATTTTAGATGTAGATCTGTCTCTTTCAATTACCAATGCAGACTACAAAGCGCTTTAGCAATGTCACACGTCAATTTAGCTTCCTAAGTTATCCTAATTGGCTCTTTTATAACTTCAGTGACAGCAGGAAAAAGATGATGTTTTTAGACATCATTAGTGTTTATGCCTTAGCAGTACTAAAGCATCTAGCCAGCTCTTAGATTCAATAAAGATGCAGAAAATTTGATGTTGATGTATAATACCTGTTTTTAATGTGCTGGGGAGAACCAAGACACTTGAAAGCTCCATTGACCATAATAGCAAGCCTTGTGCAGAGAGCTTCACATTCTTCCATACTACAAATAAATTGAGGGAAAAAAATTAGTAGTGAAAGCAAAAATAAAAGGGAAAAAATTATTAATATAAACTAATAGTTTATACCTAACTTTAGTTAAAGTGGAAGAATCTGGACAGCTGCAAAAACAGGTGCACAAAAACCTTTGGCTTCAAAAGGTAACAGTTAAAGTTGAAACCCTAATCAGTTAATACCAACAGTTATTACCACATGACAGCTAGAAGAGAGCCTTAAGCTGTTATTTATATTTTTAGTCCATGACTAATTGGACATTTCTGGTCAGAATATAAAGGTATCATTACCACAGGCAAATGCCTCATAAGCAGTCTCAGGAATGCCACTGAGTGAGTCATGAACTCTGTTATTACCTTTAATACCCATTCATGATTAGTCTGAGCGAAAGGATAAAGGGAAAATAATGAAAAGCTTGCTCAGCCTTTCTTTTGCATAGTACATGGCCTTGAAAAAAAGTTACCCTCAGTTTGATTGCAGGAGAGAAGGAGATCCAAAACTTTACAATCCAAAGAGAATTTAGGAAATGGAAATGCATCTGATTAGGAAAACAGGGTCCTCCTAGATGTGACTGCTTCAGATGATAAATAATGACTTTGACCTGTAAAACTAATGGAAGATGGGCTGCTACCCTACATATTATGCAGAATTGTGTGAGCAGCTCTTTCAGAGAAGCACTTTAGACATGAGGAACCAGTCAGGGCACACCCATCATCTCAAAGAGGACTCTAACATGTTTGGTGTTCCTACAATTCACTGTGTGCCCTCCCCAGCCCTTCTGAGACAGCTGAACAAGAGATGTCTTGTGTGCCTCAGCCACGGGCCAGTCCAAATCAAAGTGCTTTGACTGAACAAACATTGGCAATTAAGTACTGCCCCAGGAACAATTTCTTTATACTATGACAGGGCTGTGGTGAGATCTGCCAAATTGCCATGTCTGAGAGAGACAGGGAGAGGGCTGACACATCTTCCCAGGAAGTTCACTGAGTAACTCCTAATGCTCCCCTTGGCGTAACGCTCCCCAGCTGTGGCAAGATTACACAAATTTAGGGCTCTAGGGGCAGTTGATAAAGACTCGTTCCTCCCCAGTTAAAACGGAAGTTTTGTTTCTGAAATGTAAATAAAATATTCTCTCTGAAAAGTAGGTAAACAGTCCCCAAAACCTGATTTTTACACAGCAACCCTCTCTATACCTTACATATTTATTTGTTGACATATATGAAAGTTCACTTTATATGTAAAATCCCTCTAGTTATACAATAATCTCAAAGCCCTAATGGCCTTCAGAAAGTAATATAGATAGTATAAAATAATTTCTCCTTTCTTCACCCTGGCACAACAATGTGACCAGTATCGCTGTACTTATTTTCTCTTTCAAGTCATTCATTTGTAGAGCTAAATGTGTAGTTAGTACAACTTGATAGATTTTGTTTGTTCTTTACATGATATTAGTAATGAGATCATAGTTTTCTTCTATTTAGCTGGTGTTTGACAACTAAAGGTTCTTAATCTGGACTGAAAAGTAAAAGCATATTTTTCCTTGATAATCCTGAGATGAATTCACAATACATAACCATGTTCCCTAAATGAGTGTGCTGGTAAGCACTTAGCCATCAAACACAGGTGAGTGATTTTCAAAATTCAGCTTCCATAAATAAAACAGTAACTTTTTGGAGAATTTTTCCATCAATAATGGACTAGGACAACAAATGCATTTTAAGAATATCTAAAACACCCCATGAAAATAAAAAACATTGCAGGGAGTTCAGCCACATTCCTTCATTAATTCATCTATACTTCAAATCCTATTTGTCCAAATGTTTCACTGCTGTTTTGATTTTTGAATTTTGTCTTCTCTGGACATGTTTTCATTTAAAGACATTTTATATAAAATTATACATATTATGTCTATATCTATATCTATATGTAGATCTAGATATAGATATAACCTAAGGGAACATTTAATTTATTTCATTTCACTATAGATTTTACAAAACAGTGCTGATATTTTCTCCATTAAACCAATATACCAGCAATCATATCAGAGACCTGACAAGATATTTAATCTAGATGGACTCTTAGAAGAGGACGGGGTCTCCTACCATTTCCAATAATGCATAAGAGAACAGCTGATGCGTCCATCTTTACTCTTTTCATACACTGATGCAAGGCAGAAGCTTAATAAAATCAGAAGTTTTTTCACTCACACCTACCTTTGTGTGAGTGAAATTTTTGTGCTATTTTTAAGGTAGCGAGGTATAAAAAAATAAGCTGATGTTCCAAGCAAGAAGAGACACTACAACACTGAGTGAAAAGAGCGTGGCAAAAAGAAGAATCAGTTGCATCATCTCTGCCGTGTCTGCAGCCCCTTGAGCAATACTCTATTCTTTAAAAATTAAATATGAAAAATATTTGGGATTTAAATAGGTTCCTTTTCCAGGGATAGGAAGGAATTACCATAAAATTTCAAGACTTAAACTGTGTTTGACAGCAGAGTGAGCATGTCTTCAGAATATCCTCCCCTGCAGCACAGGAATAGGATGGCTGCCAGGGTAAGGGTGTTACCTGTGGGATGTCAGCACAGCTGCACAGCCATCCTGAACTTCTTTCAGGATAGCTTTCCAAAGGTAGCGTTTGGAGCAGGGATCCATTCCAGAGCTGGGCTCATCCTACAGGAAAAATGAAAATGACATAGCAGCATGAAAAAAGCACACTACAGGTTTGCCCAGGATGAAGAATTAACACAATTCACAATAAAATCATATATTTGTCCATTTAAATTTCATATTTTCAGAGGGTCCCTTAAGTGACACCCTGATCAATGTTTTGCTTTAACACATACAGTTTAATGTCTAAATTTATGGAAAGCACATTTTATTAAATAAGTATATATACATAAACAATAGTTAAATATAATCTATTTGTATTTATAAATGCTTATATGTAAAATTTTATATAGCATATATGTATAGTTATAAGTATTTATTATACTATATCTGTTAAATTATATACATATACTCTTTTTGATAAGCGAGGCTTGCAAGTGGTTTGCAAGATGTGCTGCTACAACATCTACATTTCCCCTTCTTATCTATTCCTGCTTTCCTCACTAAATCAAATTTTTCCTTCATCCATGCATCGAAACAAACAAAACATGTTACTACAAAACTAGTAAGAAGGAAACTCTTCCAGTTGCTTTTTATCCAGTGGAATTCCCTGGGGAGTGTCAGCACCTGCTAGACAGATATGGCTTTGGCCTAAGTATTTTCTGGAAAGAATCCCAACTGAAACCTAGAAGCAAAGTTTTCAAGAAACAAAGCCCACAAAACATCCAGTTTGAAGCTAATTTTAGTGCTTCACTACTAATGTCAGAGGTTAAAAAATTCAGTTCAGTCTCTCATTATCTGTGGATTGCTAACAAAGAAAACATAAAAAGCAGTAAACATAAAGCAACCCACAATACTGCTCAAATTAATAGCTTTGATCCTGGATGCAATTTAGAAGTAAATTCAGTAGTTTATATTGGTGTCTTTGCTTTCAGACAAAATAATACTAAAAAACTCTCCCTTTAAAATACTGAAAAACTCCTTTTAAATCTGTTAGCTTTTTAAAGACAACAAATGTTTTAAAGAATTTGACATGTTCCTCTTTTCATTCTATATGCAACAGTCTGTGCCCTGCAGCAAGTAGTAGGCTGAAAGGGATACTTGCAGTGGTACACTGTCATAAAGACATTCAAAACCAGTTGGAACATTTCCTAAGATCAGGAAAAAACACTGATTTAAGATAATCTCCTCCTTTTACTAGCTGAACCAAGGTCAGTTAAAGGATAAAATGCAAATAAAATATCTTGGCTTCCAAGTGAAGCAATGGTGGGCAGTTAGAGGGAGCAAAATTTGTCTGATCTTCTGAAACACGGACCCCAGAGAACATCAATTTTATCTGGTTCAGCTTAGCCTGCAGTCTCTTCCTGGATGTCCTAGTTTCCCCCTCAGCTCTGAGGAGCTGCTTTCCTACCCCTGACTGTTTTGAAAGGTTTATTGCACTATTGAACTCTTCCAAGCCAAGTTTTAAGACAGCAATGTTCAATATTCTCTAATGAAACAATAGGCAATAGTATGAAAGGGAATGTAGTGTTGCAATGATGCAGTTTTCAAAGCTTTGGGACTCCCTGAGCTTCAATACAAAAGGCATTGTTTACCCTGAAGTGGCCAACATCAGGCCGAAAGGGGCAGTAGTATGCAAAAACCAAAACAACCTGGGATAAGTCATTCAAATTAATATAATTCATAATAAGTATTACTTGATTGTGTGACTTGTGAATGCAACAAAATGGAAGAACTAGCCAGATTTATGAAATAAATACAACCAAGGAAGAATTAGGAGTATGCTGAAAGAACATGAGTCAATTAAACATGTATTTGCACCACGGAATACTACAATCGTATTTGTGTTGAGGGCTTTTTTTTCCCTGCTCAGCAATTGCTCCAAGGAAGAAAAAAAATAGGATAAAAAACCCAATTTCACTTTCTATTTTTGTGAGCACTGGAGAATAAAATTAAAGTAATTCATATAGCAGAACAAAGAAGACACTCATACATCTGTGTATCAATTACTCCCTGACTGATCAGGAAACCACCTGATTTTCTTCAGAGTAACATACAAGACAACAAAATTCAATGTAGCCCATTTTCATAAGCACAATATTACTTTTACTCACCAGTAAAAGTATTTGGGGTTTGCCAACTAAAGCCACAGCAGTAGAGAGCTTCCTTTTTGTGCCAGCACTGTAGGTCCCCACCAGTTTGTCAGCATGGGCGTTGAGGTGTAACCGGTTAACAAGGTCCTCTGCAACCTGTGGTTTGAAAATTTGAAGGCCAACAAAGATGAGCTAGATTAGGCAGCATTTGTGCATAAATTGAAAGAACATTCTGTTCATACTTGTTAAGGAAATGTACATGTTTCCTTATTTACCCACACTTGCTGCATATTATTTTTGAATCTTAAACACAGACAAAAAGCTGCTGAGGAGCCCCTTCATTCTTCAAAAATGATAAGGATTTTCTCATATAAAAATTTGGCTTTGTCACTGCTCAGCACAGTCATTTGTGTTTGGTTTGTGTCCATGGATCAATGATCTAAAATGTCTCTCATCTCAACTTATTCTCAACTATTTTATTGATCAAATACCTAAGTAACTGGAAATTCAAGCAGAAAATTCCTCCATCAGCTACAAAAAAAGATGAAAAGCAAGTCACAGTTATGGATTTAGAGTTTCTTTAAGATAAAAAGTAGCAGGATTAAATTAATATAAAATAATATAAATTTTTAATAACTGAGAGGGGTAAATTGATCCTAGCTGGATTGGTTTTAATTGCTTTAACAAGAATGTGTGATCCAAGCAAGCTGGGAAGTCATGTGAGCACAGCTGGAGACAACACTCATGCTGTCCCCTACAGCCTTTCTTCTTTACCCTGTCAGAGACAGTTCTGACATACAAGGCTCCCTAAAATACTAGTGCTAGAGAATATTAAGTGTAGCAATAATCTTCATCCATCTGTATCAGCTACTAGTTCTGGTCTGTCCAAGGAGATATTGCTCAAAACCATGAGGGATGCAGCAGCAACTTTTCTACTTACTGCTGCCAAATGCACCCTGCAAAGCAGCTTGTGTTTGGCATAGACCCCTAGGGGCCTGTGTCAAAGGAGTGATCAACTTTGTAACAGAGCAAGTCAGTCTTCTACCTGTATGTAGAACAGCAGGAACAGCTGGAAAACAAGGAGTTGCATGGTGCTCTTATTGCCCAACATTAACTACCAGAGCACCCCCAGCAGTGTGGCTCATTCTCTTTGCTTCCTCTGTATTACCTTCAGCAAAAAGCAAGGAGGGACTTGAAGGCTTAATCATATCAGATGGTCAGTCTCCAATTAATTCAAAAGCCCAATAGAAAAAAAACCCAATAAACAATATTGTGAATTAATATTCACTTTCCATCATAGACAAACTGCCACAAGCATAATAATATTTTCTGTAGGAAAGTACTATGCAAAAACTTTTGGAAATTATCAAGATGTTCATGACACTTTCAGCAAGATTTTTCAAGTGATACTCATAAAAGTAAGAGACATCTCTGAGAGCAAATTGTCTGTAAGAAGAAACAATGCAGCAGCAGTGAGAATCTACAGTGTTCTTGTGATGATCCTCAGACTGGTATCCATAGTCACTGTGTTTGGGGTACCTGGATGTATATTTAACCTGACAGCACTGCATGTTCTCATGAAAAAGCCACATTTCAGAAGTATTGCTCTGCCTACATTAGATGCAGAGAGTTTTGTTTTGTTTAAAAAATCATAACAACTGTTAAACTAGCCACAGCAGAAACCTTCTGCTATATCAAAGTTACTTCACAGTAATTCACTTTCAGTTAGAGAATACAGCTGTGGCCTTAAAAATAGTTAATCACCTAAGCTATATTCTAAGATAAGGTAACTGAACTTTGTTTTGATATGTAGTTTTTTACTTCCAAATAAAGGTCTCATTATGCACAAAAGCAACACACAAAGTCAATTATTCTAAAGAATATGGCAGACAGCTTGTCCTGTCTACAAAACTGATTCAACTGCTACCACTGGGAATGCATCCTTTAAATGCATTCTAAGAGACTAAAGGATTATCCTCCTACATATTCACCAACAATCACACAAATTACACAGAAAAGCTCCTAAGGGTTTAAGACCAGAAAGTAAAAAAATATGTAATCCCATGTTTACACCAAATATATATTTTAAACTACAATAAGCTTCAGGAGTTATTAAAAAAATAATCAAGAGGACTATGCATCACAGCTGAAATGTGTCATAAGGATATGTCAAAACTATCCTTTAGCTAAGACTAGAACCACTCTAAGACTGCTTTGAAGAGTCATCTAAAGTCAGCAAAATGCCTTTTTTCAAAAGAGACAATGAATTCTGTATGGGGAAGAATTTAGAAGGTGAAGAAACAATGCCAGAGAGAGAAGAAAGTAACCATTCAAGGTGGATGGGTCTTCTTGTAGTCAGTCGCCCCCAAGGAGACTCAATCATTTCAGGTATGAACATAAACTCTTTGTAGGGAGCAACATTAAAAAGAACTAACTTTGCAAGATTTGCAATTCCTCACATAGAATCCTCCTCCCCCTGGTGTGTGCTCAAGCATTCAGCATGACTCCACAATCTCTTGTTTCATAAAAGGAAATAAAGCCTGGAAAGCGTCCCACTATAGGAATTTTTCAAGAAAAGGTTTAAAAGCTACATAGGTAAAAAGAGAGGGGTGCGAATAATTTCATAGTACCCACTTTTTACCCACTTTGCTGCTGCTTTAAAAGTGGAGAGCTTCCAAGATAAACCTTGCAGATTATCACAGTGCACAACACAATTTGGCCAGACGTCTAGATACGTTCCTTTGGTGCAAAACATATCAAATTAGAACTGATTTGGAGCCGAAACACATCAGCAACATAAAGGTAGAAGGAAGGGCAAACTTTCTCATTCTTAAATATTTTCTAGTTGCACATAAAAGAGTCTCCTATTTCTGATACCCTCCTCAACTCTTACTCAATTTCAAAGAGCACTACAGACTATAGCTCAGCAAATATAAGAACACAGAGTTCAATCTTCTTTGAAGAGAGGATCCCAGATTTTTTTCTTTAATGCATATTATAAAATTTCCAGTAACATTTCAGCTTCATCAATAACAACCTAAGGAACAACAAAACAGTAATTTGAATGAAATTAGAAATATTACATATTAGGTTTATATTACATATTAGGTTTATATTACATATTAGCTATTTTGTAGAGGAGCCTAATATTTCCATTATAAATTCATTTATAGCCAGTAGTTTTCATCATAGTACATAGTAAAAAAAATTACAAAAATCCCTCTTAAAGTACTTTAAATGAAAGTCAGAATTGAGCATGTGATCAATCTTCTTCATGCACACATTTATGCCAGAGAATTACAGTTTTAATGGTTTTCTTCCTGTAGTGAAAGTGAGATATATGCAAAAGCACCCTCTTTACCTCCTTGTCATATTCACTATGATACTCTATTTGAATAATATTTCAATGACCTTCAGCAGCAAAGAGTGAGGATGCACATCAATTTATTCAGCAAGCTCATAACATTGAGGCCAAATCAAAAGCTACAGAGTTATGTGCAAGTATATACATTGTAAACACATGAACCATGAAAATATTTAAGGTGGATTCATGGCTGTAATAATGTATTTAAACTTTTTTCTTCGCTCCTCCCCACACCAGCAGTAAAAATTATAACAGACTTCCCACCTATCAGCTGAGTGTTTCCCTATTTTCCAATATTTCTTTAAACTATTTACTTTTTTCCTCATGAATTGTAATATATTTAGCCAAAGATTTTTCCCCCAAAATTAATTTGGGCTAGCCCACCTAACTTTAGAACAGGCATTGGAATGAGCCCTTCAATCTGTAGCATCTAAACAAAATCCCCCAATACTTTGTGGAGTTCCTAAAGGCAACATTCATTCCAGAAGAGGCTATAAGACAGCTCAACTTTTTGCGCACATGTCAACATCTGTGGGCATGGTCTCCTCCATCCGCTAGGGGACTGAGAGGCACATCCATTCCACTGAAAAGCAGTAATTGTGTAACCACTAACGCCTATGGCTTTCCACTGCCTTGAAAAATGACCTCTAACATTTAAGTAAAAATTAAGTGTTGTTAAGGACTCTCAGTCTCTGTGACTTCCAGAAAAACTTGGAGTTACTAAACACTCAATCTATTCCAAGACTAGAAACATCATAGTGTTTCTATCTTGACTTGAAAGGCTGTATCCACCAGTGTATTAGTTTTCATCATTGCTAACACAATAAATAAAATACATATCTTCTTGCTATTTATTTAAACAAATCCTCATAAAACTAATCTGACCCAATGCTGAAAATGTCTATCATACCCATTATAAATGATAATAAACATGGATTGAATTCTAGAGTCATCTGAATAACTTTATATGTCCAAAGCATTAATTCAACATGTCAGGTTCTGAGTAAGTGGATACAGTGTAGTTTGAACATCCTAAATAGAAATTATTCATCAATTCCATATGAAACACTATTTATTTGGCCTTCAAGTAAACTCAGAATTGTTAGATTTCTTACATTTGGAAAGTGTATACCCATGGTGAAGTTTCTGGGGAGCACTGTTTTTATCTCACAATCTCATAAAACTATATACACTAATCCTGCTTGGGGTCCAAAAAAAAAAAAAAAAGTAAACATGCAAAGAATGAATGAATTTACAGATTCCCATTTCCAGCACCTATATAATATAACATGAGAAATCATTGAGATTCTACAACCAGAGCAAAATCTTCCTGGACAGTTAATGAAAAGAGAAAGCATACTTACATTCCAAAAAAGTTGTCTCAGAATAACAGATAAAGCTTCTTTTGAGATTTGCTACAGAAGTTTTAATGCTAATGAGGGATGCCATTTGATGCTGTGCTAATAATTTTAATTTTTTACCAAGCTGAGTGCTGTATTTTGGAACAAATTGAGGTCTAAGAAGTAAATATATACAAGAAATAAAAATTAAAAGTACTATGCTTAATCAGAATCCTTCTAAATAACCTAAAAGTTTTACTCTAATTTTTCCTATTTTGAACAAAAAGAAATTTTCAGAGTAGATCTGTGAAGTATAACAAAACTTCACATTACATGCGAAGCTTAACATTGATAGTAAATGACCCATTTTTCTCCTCCTTTCCCATTCATTTAATTACTGTTTTGGAACATTAAGTGCACTCAACTTTATGTCTGGCACTTAACTCCTGCTGCTGATAAATCTGTCTAGCAAAGGATTGGTCCTTAAAGTTAGTGCTTTAATAGACAACTTCAGCAGCAACACAACCTGTAAGTCCCCTGCCTGCTACCCAACTTCTATAAAAAAAAACCTGAATGTATGTTTCTTTCCTTATCAAACAAATGTACTTTCTAGAATATATGTGTCTGTGCATATTAGTGTAATTAGTCACTGGTAAATATTCAGAGGCAGGCTTGGAGAGCTGTATCATAGGCAGGAGGGAATGATGAGAAAATAACAGCTTACGTTTCCATACAGCTGCTCCTCTAAAGCATTCCAAAGCCTTATTTTCTTTATAGGCAGATAGAATGCTCACTTTCTCCAGGCACCAGCCATTTCTGAGTTGAAGCACAGCAGCTGTTGAGCGCTTGACAGCAGTGCCACACAGTCAGAGGGACGTGCTGACAAAAACATTTGTTTTCCTCAGAGATAGCTGCATTTCACTTTTTGATGGAAGCAAACCAGAGCAGCTAAATATTATTTGCAGGAGTGCTTTGATGCCTTGATCCCAAACATATGGCAGCAAAGTCTGCTCTGCAATCTACGCAGACAAAAATTTTAGACAACTGAAAGGAAGGAAGAATGATCTCTCTTTCACAAATGTGATGCTGAGGCATGGAAGGCTGACTATAAAGAATAGTCTAAGCCTGTACCTAGATCATCTGAGGTCCAGGAATGCTAACATTTGTCTTCTCTTAGTGCACACAGTAATCATAACTCCTATCTAAATGAATGATTGTCATCCCTTTGAAGAAGGACACATATGTGACATACTGTACCACTTGAGGAACTCTTTCCCAACCACTATGGAGAACCTGTCACTTCATGGAGAAAACAGGTAATTATAGTTGAAGGCTCTAGAGCAATAACCACCATCTCTTAATGTATTTATTTTGGATCGAGGGAAATATATGCAAGTTTTCAGTACTGTGATAGTAGACTGAAGTAAAAATTAACACCAGTAAGTTATGAAGGGTAAGCAATCAAACTGTATGACAATTTCTGAGCAGTCTGCAAGTAACATGTTATTAAAACAGGTAAAAGTCTGGTCCTGGAAAATGGATACTGCCCAAGACAAGGGGCAAAGACTTGCAAGAATAACTTATTTTCCCCAGGCTTTCACCCAGAAATACCCAAATGACCAGCTTAAGACAGCAAAACTTCAAAATATTGCCTGTCCTGATAACTACTCAATGTCCCTTACAGGAATCATACTTTTTTTCTGAAATAGCATCTATCTTCTGAGGAAAAAGAAAACAGGCTGCAGAGAACCAGAAAGCAGTCTTCTCACTTGCAGTCAAGGAACTGGTTGCAAACCACTTATTAGATCCTGAGGCAACAGCCAGAAAAATTTTGTGTAGTTGAAAAAAAAAAAAAAGATATTTCATTTAATGCAGTTTTGCTTCTGGAAAAATGAAAGGAAAACAGCAGGCAGTATTCTGGAGGTTAGGAGAGCAGTGCTAGAGGAATAGCTACTACTTCAGACCAATTTATACAGCAGGAATTGACAGATACTAGTTTCATACCACACTACAATTTTCTCATGTTAACAGAGATGCGATTAAGCAGAAAAGACTGAGCAGCTCAAGTCAAGTCATATTGTAAACTTCCATCTGCTAATATAGAAGCCCCCCGATATTTTACACTGTGTCCATTTTGTATTTAATTTCTGGTATTGGCTGACTGGTTGCTTCATTACAGAAAAAAGAGCTCAGTCTGCTGATCAGCACTGCTATATCTGTGTCTCTAAATCTAAGAGCTCCCAGTGATATTCCCTGATATTATCAACTTCTATGCTAGTAAGCTCTCAAAGCATTTTCTTCAGTCTATTCTTCTTGGACAACCCCAAGCTTTGTGTGGCAGCTGAAGCATTTAAGAGACTGCTCCCATCTTGTGAAGTTTAAGACGGCAGAGTGCTGACAACTCCTGTCCCAGAGTCCAGGTGTTTCATTCATATGTACAGAATCATACAACAATTTTTAGTTCCTTCGAAGTTAAATCGTATCTCTGAAGAAAACAGTTTTTCAGAGGTACAAGGCTCAAAACAACTGAGTGGTGTTCTCTCATAGTTCTTTAAGTGTGTTAGTGAAGGCTCTGAACCATCCATAAATTTAATTTCTTTTAGGGTTTTGGTGCCTGAGATTTAATTTGCAATGATGTTATTTTACTATCTGTAGTAATGTTATTGTGTTTTGAGCAGGCATAACAGACAGAAAAAATCCATATTATTTAAATGAAATTGTGGTAATGAAAAACCTTATTAATAAGTTGTTAAGAAGAAATATTAGATAGCTTTTCATGTTAAAAAGGTAGAATTTTTCTATAAACCTGACAGTCCAGCCTGGCAATAGCTCCCTCTTCAAATCTGTTTTGAATAGTTACCTTATGGATATCCTGCTTTGGAATTCCACGCAGTGTGCAGTAATAATAAAGATGCTCCCAACCTGTTAAAAGTTCATCCAGGGCATCTTGCTGTGGACAATATCCAATAAGAATACCTTCAGAGCTAGCAGAGAGTATATCCATTTCAGACCTGTTTAAACAAACCAACAAAGAAAAAGATTTGAATGTTGCTTAACAAATCTCATGGCCCTGGGATATAAGACAAACACACACAACCTCAGTTCTGCAGATAAAGGAGTTTGAGTCTCTTTGCCGTGGTTACTCAGTGCAGCACCACCCACACACGATGCATGCTTTTTGTCCTTTTTGGGTTAGCACAGCCACCAGCATGTCACTGTTGTGACAGCATGTGTTTCAAGGTCAACAGACCAACACATGAAGAAGAATTGTCCATGCTCACCAGTTTTACTTCTCCTATATTTTTAGTAGTACCTGCTCTAGGGAGACACATTTCAAACCATACGTTGCTCATATGGGATGTCACACTATATACTATATGAATACTATATATATTGTATTCATATGAATCACATTGAATATTGAAGAGGAAGGACTTGAGAGAGAGGGGAACATTGCTGTGTATTCTTTGTGTGTCTGTGACCACACGTACGCATGCGCGCATTCTCTAAACAAGACGAAAACAAAACACAGGATATTAAAGCCTAGTAACTTAGAAGACAATACAGGAAAAAGTATAAAATTATCCTGATTTAAGAGACTTTGGCCTTCACTTTGTAGCTCTACAGCATTACTTGAAATTACATTCATTGCTAAGAAGCAAGCTTGATTGCAAGGGTGTCTCATTACCCATAATGACACTAAATCTATCCTATTTATTCCAACATCTAATTCAACACTCAATGATGCTGATTTACATGTACAGAAAAACCTGTCAAAATGAAGACACTTAATAATAAAAAAATCTGAGCTTTCAAAGAAAAAAGTTTTCAAAAGATCCTGAGTAACAGAATGTTTTTCCTCTTAGTCATTTTCTATATTTCTGATTAGAAGAACTAAATACATGATTAATCATTTAGACACAAAGTAAATGCATTAACTGCAGGATCTACAAATACCAGCACTATTGAAAATATAAATATGTATCTCCTGTTAACAAGATTCAGGAGTCTGAGGAGAAAAAAATTCTGCATTTTACATAATGAACTACAGCATGAAAATCTATTTTAATGCTTTAAAAAGATAAATTAACATGATTATGACAAACCTTCTGCGAACAAATTATAATGGTTCTTTGCTGTTAATGGCAAAGATATAAAATCGTGCTATCTTGCTTGGTTTGGATGGTGCTATGTAAGTTATCTGCCTGTAGACACCTCTCTAAACAATGAGTTAGCAAAAGGCAGAAGAGTAATAGGGGAAAGAGGATAACAGAAGTGTTACTCATTAATTTATATCCACTTATATGATATTTTCAATTAATTATATACAGATTTTTTACTATCGCAGTTTCCAACCATACCTACAGCAAATTAAATCCTTTTACTATAGTTGTCTTTACCATAAGATATAGATTGAACAATGCTGATCTTTTTGTAGAACCAGTCAGAAGTAGTGGATTCCTTATTTAATTAATTCTAACGTATCAAAATATTATCCACAATGAAATATTATCTAGATGCTGTCAAACATAGAGAGATCTGTCTGAGGCTTGTTTTGCTAGGAAGATTCATGCACAAGGTTTTCTTTTGGTGCAGCTGCTGTCTTCTGAGAGACTGGGTTTTTGGTAATATGCCAAGTTCAGTCAGAAGAAAACAAATCACATCCAGGGGTAATTTCAGGGACATTTACTCTGCATGAACCCTGTAGACAAGAAACACCTTGTCTGCAATGAGCCCCTACAATGAAGAACAAATTATGGACAGCTGCAGAAAAACAAAAGATATCTAATGTACTTTAGCTAGAACTATATTAGAGCATCCTTACTCAGTTTGCATCAGGAAATAAAAAGTGTCCTCAGTGTTAATTGTACACACAGGGTTCTAGTGCTCTGCCTGTGTAAAGCACCCAGTCTTAGGTGAACAGCATCCCACACGCTGACCTTTAGCTTTCATAAAGTGAGGCTGCATCATTTAATATTCTTACTCAGTTTGGACCATAACTTTGCAACTTTATCCATTAGTGCTGACCCTGGACACTTCAAGAATTCCCATTAACACAGATTCTACTTTATTCGCTAAAGAACTCATGGACCTTTCCACCTCACTCCTCCCCCTCATCTCTGTATCTGACAAATCAAAACCAATCCAACCAGAAGACCAAAAAAAATATATTAAAAAGCATATCAGGATTCTTAGCTTTTAATCAGATTTTTTTAAAATGAGCAGTATAATGCCTCTTCTTCCCTCATCAACATCACAGAGTAGATTTCCAAATCAAAATTCTGGGTATTATCATTCAGTTTTGTCTAGCAAGGTCCTAAGCTTTTTCTGAAAATATAAAAAATATTAAAATACATAGATTAAAAAAAAATACATTAAACCTTTTAATTATAGTATGTTTTGTACAAGAGAAAACAAGCTCCCATCTTAGCAAATTGATTTTCCTTGAAATTCAGTTAATCTCCCAGATTTAATTTTTATGTGTCTAAATTAAATAATCATTTAAAGTAGTGATGGCATGATACCATAAAATCTTCTCAGTAAATGATATACTGTAAATACTTTTCCCTTTCCTTTTTTATATTTTTGATTTGATTCATTAAACTGATTATAATCTTTTCTTCCTTAACAAACATCATCATATATGCTATCATCAGAATCAAATTAGAAATACATTTTTAATATTTTCTGAAATATAGATTAGCATGCAGAAAAATGCTGATTCTTTTTGTCTCAAGCTAGAGAAAAACAGCTGTTTATTTTCTGTCCTATTACTATTAGGATGCCAGAATTTTTTACTTGACTATTCACATTAAAAACAAGATATACAGGAGGAAAAAAATCAGCTCATTTTATAGATGGAGAGAAAGAACATGTAGGTATGGATTCCAATCCCTCTCAGCCTTTTGTCCATAGTACAGTAGACACAATGAAATCTTGTGCAATATCTAAAAATTATAGGGAGGAAAACAGGCTTTTACACTAATACACAACTTTCTATATCTTTATACACTGTGTACTTTAAATTCTGTTAGTAATTTTTGATTAAATTGTTTGATCAAGTTAAGATATAAAACATTTTCTCCTTCATTTTTCTCCTTCATTTTTAAACTACATCCTTATGCTCAGTCAATACTTCCCCTCATTAGTTAAGTTTTCCTTTAGAGTGAACAGCTGCAACAAATGACATCACCAGAATATTTCCAGAAATCTTTATATTTTAAATATAGTCTTAAAGTTGCAGAATTGCACTTCTAGAACTCCTTTATAAATGGCCAACAGAACATCTGGCATCCTCACAAAAAAAAAAAAAAAAAAAAAAAAAAAAAAAAAAAAAAAAAAAAAAAAAAAAAAAGTGGAGTCTATTGCACTTGAAGTATGGAAGATTTTTATTCCATCTCTGTCCAAGTTCTTCGGTGAGAATCATGATATTTTGGTGCATGAAATCCTGAGAAAATATCCAGGACTCAGTGAGACTTTCCTCACTATGGAGTGCTCATCTCATAGTTTTGTACTATTGAGGAAAGAAACTTATCAGACTTTCAAGATACTGGGATCATAAACTAAAACCAGAGTACAGAACATTTTTGATTCAAAGTTGTTCCTCCATTGACCATCTCAAGGCTTTCAACATTAATCTATATATTCTGAATGCTTAAAGAAAGCCCTGCAATCTGATTACAGGTTATATGGGGCTGGCAGGAGACACTCCAGTCCGAAAGCCTTTGCTGACACTGAAAAGCAACATAACGACTGGGATGAGAGAATATGATCTTGGACAAAACTCTGTTTGCTTCTCCTGTGTAAACCAGACCTGCAGTTTCCAGAAGGCCAGAGTGGCTACTGCATAACTAGATTTGGATCTTGTTTGTTACAATGGTTACCACCAACATTTCTTATAGGTGATTGTGGGCTGGCATTCAAAGGAAAACCTCAATGCTGGGTTTCCAGAGACAACTTAGTATCCCTGATATCAGTCTTATGGCTGGCTTTGGAAAAACTATTTCGTTTTTGGCTCCACTGTGCACTTTGTTTCACTTTTATATGCTTTTTCTGCAGTTTTGGAGTGCAATTAAATGCACTGATATATATGGTACTTACAATACCACATACATATATATCTGCTTCTGCAGAGAGATAAATTCTGTTAATTAGTCAAAATGAAATATAAATTTACAAATTACAAAAGTACTTAGACATTTCATTGTAGTCATAACTGCACATTCAATTCAGTGCATACTAATGCTCAATTAACATTACAAAAAATCAAGGTTAAAATGTAATTAATGTAACTATAGCTTCAGTATAATTAGACTAATTATACTGATATACAGTGTAAAAACAGCCATTTCAGCCATTATATTGATGTAAATTTATTCTTCCTTTCAAGTTAAGCTATTTGAACTACATTTTAATTATTTATCAGGCTGAATATCGTACCTATCAAAAGAGTTGAAGTTCTAGCTATAAAGAAATATTTTACTTTTCCCTCTTTGTAGAGCAGTTCTTTGGTCTTATGACTTTGTAATCCAACAGCTGAGACAACTGACACTTAATTCGAATAGGATGGGGAATTGCTGTCATGGAGGATCTCTGTGCAGAAGGAAGACAGAAATTCATGGGAGATAAATTAATTACACAAGGAAGACTGCCAAATGCTTCAGTCCTTGATGGGGCAACTTATGAACAAGATGTCACCTGGTTTATCTATTTTTTTGTATACGCATCCCACTACATTCTAAGTACGAACGGAAAGTCACCTCCATTCAGTAAAGTACAAAAGAAAAGACTGCAAAATACAGGGCACCAAGAAGGCAAACAACCACCAGTCACATTATTCATTATTTTACATTGACCTTGCCATGACACTTAAAAGGATTTTGACACTTTCTCTTCAAAGCTGTGTTTAGCTCTCCTCACTTGAGAGAGGTTTTATGACAGAGTCACTAAAGAGGATTAAACACAAGTACAGAAAGGGGAAGAAAACAAAGCTTGGCCAAAGTACACACAAACACAAAAAAGTGGAACAGATGTACAATATCTGCTGATACATTAGCCCAGCAGACATTCAAAGACTATGAAGACTCACTTTGTTCTCCTTTGTTATACCACTTTGTTAAGTGTCAGCTTTTCTTTGTACATATTTAATGCAGACCTTACTTCTTCAAGCTGTTTGACAGAAAAAGTAACTACAAAAATGTTTACAGTTTCACACACTACCTTTCATTTAGACAGCTCCCACCCTGGTGGCAATCTAGTTATGGCAGTAGAGCCAAGCATGAGATAATTTTAGTCCATTTTTACTTTTGTAGAGCAACAGCTGTGTTACAGAGAACACAAAGAACTCTTCTAATTGTCAAGCAGACCATGCAGTTAATTACTAAACACATTTAAGCTTCAGAACTCTTTCAAAGCCTGTCTCCTAATGTCTCATAAAGCCATACTTTTTGAATAAAATAAAATAAAATAAAATAAAATAAAATAAGCTACTTTCTAGCAATTAACCTTTTTGTTTTGGGTATTTCTGCCCCTTATGAAATGTTCTGCTGGTACTTTTCTATCACTATTTTGTTTCCAAGCCTTCTGAAGTAATTGTTTCAATGTTGCTTTTTCATTTCGCACCCTTCAGTACTGGAGTGGCAAATATCTCTAATATGGAGACACACTCTCTAGAAACCAATTACTGCTCTGTTTCATTTGCACAGATATGCCACTGATAACAGCAATATTAATGAGATACAACAAAGAGTAAAAAAGTAAAGTCCCCTGTGAAAGACATTATCTTCACAAGATTAGCTGTGATTGGTGATAAATTCCTATTATTTCTCTGACTGGACTAATTTAATCATATAACAGTAACAAATAGAATGGGCCTGAAAAGGTTATATAGGTTCCCTAAAACATTTTCTGCAGAGGGATAGGAAAATTTTAAAAAACCCAGGTTTTTTAGACTGCTCAGCTTGTATACTATAAATGTGCCTTGGTCAAACAAATTGTAGGATACAAAGTTCAGGAGCATAGTGTATCGAAAATATCTACTTAATTTGTAATATATCAAAAAGAGAAAACCCCAATTAAAACAGATCAGAAGGCTTCCCTCCCCCAAAATCATTTCCCACCAAAGAAGGCCAGGAAAAAACAATTTGCAGAAAAGATGAATGCAGCTCTAGTATTTAACGAACGTTCCCACTTAATGACACCCTAACTTATGAATCCCAGTGATACTGAAAACTAACATATATAATACCTTGCTTCTATGGATTTTATTAGCTTTTGTTATGAAAACAGCCACAAATCTCTCTCAGATTATTAAGAATGAGCTCAATTTTTTTGTGGTACTAAGCATTCAGCAAACAAACAACCTAGAGGCCAACAAATCTTTAATAGTACTTCAAGATGTAGTGAATCTGCTCTTATGCCCTGTTAAAAAAGGAAGTTCCTACTCAGATATATTTTAAATTTCTTTGAGATTATAGCAGCAGTTCCTTAAATACAAGTTGATTATTGGCGTGTGAGGCTTGTTCTTTATAACCCTTGGCACTTCCAAGATGTTTTAGGTTGACCTTTTAAAAATTCTACTTGGCATTCAACTTACACCTTTGAAAAATCTCATCTTCCATTTCTAGAATTCGTGTTGTTCCAAGTTATAATAGATAAATAATAAAAATTCCAATAAAATTCAAGGCCATTATCAGTGCACCTGGCTCAAAAAGACACACCTGATTTTATTTTAAATTCAGTGTCAATCAGGAAAATATATACATGGATTTGTTTGGTATCTTTGTTTTTAAATTTGTTTTTTAAACCAGAAACTTTCAAGCATACTTACTGAAGGAAATGGAAATTGTTATGAATCAAGGATTTTCTAAATGGAATAAAATTAGTTAGGTTCTCCAATGTTTATAATAGTAATTTTACATGTTGTTATATTTAATTATTTGATCATGAAGAATACATCATCAAGGTAGAATTAGATTAGACATTAGGAAGAAATTCTTCACTGTGAGGGTGGTGAGTCAGAGGAACAGGTGGCCCTGAGAAACTGTGGATGCTACATCCATGGATGTTACCAAGGTTAGATGTAGCTTTGATTAAGCTGGTCCAGTGGAAAGTGTCTCTGCCCATGGTGGGGGGGTTGGAACTCCGTGATCTTAAAGCTCCCTTCCAACCCAAACCATTTTATGATTCTGTAAGGGATCCATCAGACTACAGTGTCTGGTCCTTTCATGGTGACAGAGGACAAAAGACGTGTTCTTTCCAATCAAACACAGAAGAGGTGGGATCTACATCTAAGCTGCATTATTCATCAGGAATGGGTAATCAGAACTAATGTTTTTATGGAATCTCCTTCATTATGTAAATTTTAAACAAAAATTCTAGTTCTGCTGACCAAGAAATGTTCTGAAGCAGTGACAAGCAGCTGCTTTCTTCCACTGACTGCAGTCTCTGTGCCAGGAGCACCAAGCTTCTGAATACACTACCAGAGTATTCGGAACTACCAGAGTAAGGAAAGGAGAAGCCTTCTTACCATAATATCCCCCTTCTTTCTTTTGTAGGAGTCATAAATGCAAACCAATCCACATAAAGTTCCCTGCAATTAGAATTTTAGTCATCCTTAGCTGCTGAAGAATGGTTCTCCAGACCTGTTGGGGTTACCATCTCACCTCTGGAAGAGCTAGCAAACTTGCCTCTTAGTGATTTTCTGGAATACCAGCAACACAATGCACCATGATCTGCTCAACAGCAGTCTCCAAAATATGAAGCAAGGAACAAAGTTAAGAGGGACATAAATTTCTTCTCACAGCTTCAAATTGTTTATTTCTCTAAGTTCAGCTACTGTATAATAGCAGCTCTTGCTGAAGGTTGCCTTCTTGAATTAGCATTTAAGTTTTGAAAACTTGGGAATATGGGATTTTCACTCACTTCAATCCCCATAAACACAAAAAAATCCATAAACTCAATTGACATCATCATAATACAAGGTGATAATTAATGTTGTCAAGGGTATTTTGTACACCCAAATTCAGTTGTCTAAGGCTTTCTCTCAAGCCTCCTAAATGTGTCAAATTTCATTACCGATGTTTTAGTATATGGTAAATAACATTGCATCTTAATGTATGCTTTCATGTTGGATTTATAAAGCACAGCATAGGAAATGAAAGTGACACACACAATGTCCAGGGACAACATTTAGCCTACTGTCAAAAGTCAATACCATACTAAAGTTGACCTCAGAAGTATTTTTATCTGTTTAGCCAGAGGTACGTAACAACACAGCTGATAAAAGGAATCCAGGAATTGTTGAATTGTTTTGTAATTTATTTTTTAAAATTATTTTAGGGAGTTCTAAAAAAATACATGGTAGTCAGCAAACATCCTGTCAGTGTCTAATGTTATAAATTTATATTTTCTTTCAAGTAGACATTAAAATTTTGGAATTGTCACACCAGATCAAATCATTTGCCCATATACAGACCTGAGAACTGCATTGCACAGGGACAGCCATATGTGATCCATGAATACACAGGTGAGACCCAAGGCAAGTCCCATAAAATCTACAGAAAAATACTGCTCAGAATTTAAACAAAACACAGGAGCTTAAATGACCTGATGGCAATATTTTATATTAAAAAAAATATATTTACTCTCCAACTCTCAAGTACTCTGCAGACTCACGCTATAAACTTCTGACTTCCATCATATCCTGGTACAAAGCCATCCACCAGTTCCAAAAAGTAACAAATGTTGATTTTTATCTAGTTTCAAATAATTTAATTTTTAATTTTGCTTAATGTCTAAAAAAAATCGTCTTCTGTTTAAGAAAGAAAATTATAAAATTTAAAATGTCTGGAAAATTATAAATTAAAACAACCATCTTAAAATTCTCTCTAACCATTTTAAAGTCTTACTCATGTCACTTCTCTTAGGAATAACTTTCTCAAAATCTGTTTGGTTTTTTAAATAATTTCTGCTTTTTGATCAACATTTTTTATGACTTTCTATGCAAGATAATGAAAAAACGCACTAAAGTAAAATTATGTTTGCTAGTGGTGAAATTGTTCTTTTCAAAAGTGCAAATTTTCCAGAAAACTGAAGCGTTTGATTTCTAAACCAAACCAATGTAACTTGCCACTTCAAAATTTTAAAAATTCTTCCTTTAAAAATTTCTAAATTAAACTCTTGACCTGTCCTTGTTCAAAAAATTATTTGAAATGTACATCATCTAGGAAAAGAAAAAAAGCCCCAAATCCATTTATATATGTGCATATGTGTATTTACTACTGACTGAAAAAAATAACTTTCTTTCCCCTCCAATTTTGCTCGGGAAAATTAAAAGTATTGATTACATCTAACCCAAAGTCCATTATTCGTTTATCACTACATGAGAATGATAAATCTCACCAACAATACCTCTTATCCTAATTACATAGCATACAGATCAAGTAATTGTTTAATGACTCTGAAGTACATAAGTGTAAGAAAATATTTCAAAATTACCCACTTGAAGCACATCTTATCAGCATAAACCTGGAAAAGTTTCAGTGTAGTACTTGTAGGGAGATATACGCCAAGGGATTTTAACATATGTTAAGATCTTTTTTTAAATTTTAAAATGATATATGTTAAGTCTTCTTAGAGTTTCTCTTTTGCTACCAGACAAGTTTATTCTCAATTAACAGAGCTGTCAAACAGAATTATGTAATGCTAAAATGCTTTTCCACAGAGATTTAACAGCAACAAAGCAATATACATTTAAAAGGGAACAAAATAGATCCCTAGAGTACAGTAAAAAGGACTGAAGACGTGCTGAGTCTTTGATCCTGTGCATTATCAATTAGCACTATTCTGATCAAACCCTGTGTTATTTACCCCGTAGGAGTCCTGATAACAGCACGTCCTGCAGATGGGATGATATCTCCAGTCAGCATCTTAAATGTTGTACTTTTCCCAGCTCCATTTGTTCCCAGGAGTCCAAAACACTATCAGAGGTATTGAAAAAAAAAAATCAATATGCTATACTGAAAAAAATAAGAAATATTAGCCCTTCAAATTTTTTCCCTTTCCACATTTCCTACTGCATGTTTGTAAGAAACTGTATATGGATATAATGTGTGTGCAAATTCCCTTTTCCACAGAAAATCAGTTTTAAAAAAATGTGTATATATATCTTGATTACCTCCTAATTACTAAGAGTGACTTATTTAGGATTCTAGCCCTCCCCAACAATTAAAGCCATTGTTTTTCGATATTATTAGTAAATGTTACATTTGAACAGGAGGATTTTAGGTCCTGCTTCCAAACTCTTTATATCAGTCCCCAGAGTCAATATTTCCAAGCTTCTTATGAGCTCCTTCACTCTGTACAAGTGAACACCAAACATCCAAGAGACTTATTTTGAACTCTTATTTCAGGCCCCTAACTGCAATGATTTAATGCTTAAGCTAGGATAGGATTCATATTAAGTGTACACATAGTCCTTTATGATTTTTAAATACTTTTTCATTATTTTTTTTATTTATTGATAGGCTTTAATAAACAATAACATCCTCCTGGTTACCTCAGTTACAGCTGATCAATAAGCAGCAGGACATCTCTGCACCTGTGCTGCTATGTGCAAGTTTCTCAGATCCTCCAATTTTATATTAGCGATCAAGAAAAGTCTTTTCTTACTCAGTAGTTTAGAAATTAATATCTGTAACTCCACAAACCATCCAAATAATGAATAAAATCCCCCAACACAAACATGCCCAGCCCTACATTTCAATTTATTTAAATAGTTTGTTTGTTATGTATATTTAAAGGCACTGTGATGATTTCAGGATGGGAACTAAAAGTGTGCTGTGGTAACAAATTCAGGATTCAGTCCACAGTTTGCTATTGAGTTGGGTACTCTGCTCTTTGAACACTAAACTGCTATGCTACCTTACTTGCTTTTTATGGTAGCCTATAATACAGTAATTTGATAAAGATAAGCAAGAAGCAAAAAAAATTAAGACTCTGATGAATGCTTAACCAAAAAATAAAAGAACAGTTACTTCTTCAAGCACCACTAGAGTTTCTGTTTTTATCCAGTTTTATCAGTTACTACAACTGAAATTTTTCTGCGTCTATCTACAGACCTGTCACTGTAGACACACTGAGTAGGTCTCAACAATTGCCTAGAATAAAGTGTTAATTTATAAAAAGGGAAAAAGAGGGACCTCTTTACCTCTCCCCTTGGTATGCCCAAGCTTATGTTTTCCACAGCTGTGTTCTTCTTACTGAAACCTCCATAACACTTCCTGAGGTTGTACAGAAGTAGGACATCATTACCAGTTCTTCCACCAAAGAGTCTCTGTCGCTCCATTTCTACATCAACATCTTCTGAAGGGCTGTCCATGCTGTTAACTGAGCAATGACCACTACAACAGAGGATGACAATCAGTGATACATGGCAAACTGGTCACTGCTCTGATCTGCATAACTCTTATTTTCCTGTTCGTAATACCTTAGCAGTTGGCGATGAATTATCATCAGAATTCAGGGGAAAACACCTACTTGCATTTTTTTCTGTAGTTTGCATTAATTCAGGTACACCATGTTATCTGAAGGATTTCTCTTCCGTTGTTCAAAGAAACACACCATTTTCATTCTCCAAAAATTAGTTCAGTGACCACTGTGTCAGAATACAAATGATAACACACCTTGGTTTCCAGAGGAGATCCCAATGAAGGAAAAGACGTAAAAGAAGTAGTAGTGTTCCCTGAAGGGACATTTCCACAAAAATCCAGCCCAGGAAATCCATCTCAAAGGGGCTCACGTAAGAATCTATTCCAAAGTTCCTGGTCAGGTCAAACTTGATCTGATTGTACGAAAGCTCTATTAAACCCTGGCCTAGGCAGAATTGTGGGAATATGATGAATGCCCATTTGAGGATATTGTAGATGTTCTGAAAACTCTGCATTAAGACATGGCAAGGATGGAGGAAAATAAAGAACAAAGGGGAAAAAAATTAGTTTTCTCCAACAACCTAATGAGCACACTTGCAAAACTGGATACTGCATTCAAATCTCGCTCATGGTAAACTGAATTCTAAAGTGCACACTGTGAACTATTTTGGGGACATGGTTTGTATCATATTGTATTTTAGACTTTCTACAGTCATGGCATTTTAATCTTAGTTGAAGTTTACAGAGGGTACCAAAACACATGTAGCCATGATTGTTCTATTTTCTTAAATTTTTAATATTTGAATACTATGAAATCTAAATCATCAACTTAAACCCAAGAGAATACTGAATTTGCTTACACACTTGCATAACACATAATCCAGATTTTAGTTCAAACATCAAGTTTTTGACCTGTACATGAATAGAGAATCAAACCTATTCTGAAACTTCTTTCCATCAAGTTGTTTAAATACCATTATGACTAATTAAAATTACATACATTTAGTGAGAATGCACTGTATAAATTGCTGTTCATACAGTGTATTAGTGATCCTAGGAATATGCAGCTTATCTCTTATGTCAATATTATTCAAACACATTTTACAATGCATATAATCTATTTAATGGACCAGAACAGCTCCCATTATGTGCCAATTACAACTTAATGGTCTAGAAAATGTCAAAGTTTCAATTAACACCGTTTTTCCATTATTACAGCATGCTTTTTTGGGTCATAGTCAAGTTAAAATTCAGGATGGTAACAGTCAATACACAATATTCTAGGACAGAAAAATCATGAATATTTTAAAACCATATAGTTTTCTTCTGGAAAAATAATATTATCTGTATAAATATATAAACACACATATGAACACTCTCAAATACATGCATGCATGCATGTGTATCAGTTATGAAAAAGGTAAACCAAAGACTTTATACTGACCTGCACTTTGGAAATTATAGCTAACAAGCGAGGCAAGAGAGTCACCAGCATGGTACACAGGCCAAACACAAAATTTAAGGAGATGTAAGAAATAAAAGCTACATCTGAACTTGAGAAGAATCTGGATACAAGATACATCCAAGGTAAAGTCGCGTATCTGAAAGATTAAAGAAACAAAACTGTCATAAGTAAGTTATGGTTTTGCCTCATCACCTCCCAAAAAGTCAGAAAAAAACCAAAAATTATTGTTCCCTATTTTTAAGACAGGCAAAAACTCTTCATAATAAGTGATTAAAAAAGGAACAAATTTGGGGTACATATTTTTCAAAAATTTGGCTTGAACTTCCCTAGATATACTCATATTTACTGCCATCTTATGTGAAGATATGATCCATTTTTGCACGTATCAGCTGCATATATTTACTCTGTTCCAGATAGCTCACAATCCTGATTTCTGAATGATTACAAACCCATGCACCTTAGCAAGCCTCTTACACAGATGTAGAAATAAAATCATATATTTAAAGCTTTAATCATGGATACTGAGCAGTTATCTTTTCTGAGAGGCTTTCATAGAATGAAAAACAATAATATGAAGGAAGTAGTGAGAAAATAAAGAGAAGAAAAGGAAGTAAAAACCAATAATTTTTGAACTGGAAATAATATCTGTACCAGTGATATGTGAGAATTGAAAAATCCTACAGACCATGTTATTACCTTAACTAGGTTGTCAGCAGAGTAATACCTATCAAAAATGAGTGCACAGCACTATGAGGATAAGACCTAATGTCCATGGCTACATCATCTTCAATGAGAATGTTTAAAGGGAGGAGTAAGGCAAACAATGCCTATCCAGAATGAAGCACACATTTTTATTTATTTTTAAAGAGATATTAATAAAGATTAAAACAAGGCCCGGGCAATCAGAGCATGCATGCCATGTAAAGAAAATTTATTTTCCATTCAACGTAGTGAAGATGTATCTACCAAACAAGCAGTACATAGACTGCAGGAGCATAGGTATCAGCACACACTATTACAATTAAGTATTATGAAGTGCATATATATAAACACTTTCTATATAATATTAATATGCATAACTGGCTTAATAGTGAGCTCAATGCAGGAGCAACTAGCCAAAAATCTGTGAATTCATTTCTTCAGCGCCTTAAAGTGCAGTTTAGATTATTAAATTAAATCATAAAAGTCCCCTTTGAACTCAGTATTCTGTACTTTATATTAATCTTTTCTATTGGAGAATGCAAAAAATCCTTTACCTTAAAAAAAAAAAATTGCAAAACCTGCTGGGAAGTAATAATAACATTATCTTCAGTTTACAGGAAGATAAAGGTTAAATGACTCAATGTTTGGGTCTCAAATGAAATTGTAAGTATTCAAGATCCCACTATACTTTTCAGCATCCTTTTGCCAGTCTTAATCACACCATCTATTCTTCCTTTCATGTCCATATGAAAATCACTGTTCTCAGAATAACAATATCATAAATACAAGTCCATCCTCAGGAAAGAGACATGATTTACAGTGCTGTTGCTCTGTTGTAAATGAAAGCAAAATTTGATTTCTTTGCTTATAGCTGCTAAGAAATGAGTAAGACTTTCAGATTCCTAAAGCTACATGATGTTCAAATACAGCCTTTAAAGTTGTGGCCGTCACACCTACATTTCTATCCTCTTTCTCTTCCTTCAGCTGCAGTTGCAATTTAGTATTTTCTAATATAAAAGACAGAACATTCTGAACAAAACTGCTTAAGCATTTGGACTAGAAAACACCTCTGCAATCATCTAAAAGAGAAAAAGATGTGGTTTAGTTACATTTTTAAAGGAAGTCACTCTTAAAGTAGCGCACTAAGAAACTTGATTATTCTTTCAAGCACATCCTCCTCTCTGTAACTTTTTTATATAACTGGGCTACTTTTATCTTTACTCTAGATCAGAAAATCTGCACAAGTGTATCCTGAAGAGAAAAACATTTTTAAAGGAAAAAAATGCAGATTATGATGGCATGCAGATGAATGAGGACTATATGCACAGCGCAGGGGAAGAATAAAGCAGCCACAATAGGCTTCATCAAACTTATAGTGTAGCTAGGCTGAATAAATGATAAATTAGGAAAAGTGGTAACTCTAAAGTTTATCAATGTCCTTGAGACATGTTAAACTTACAGACAGCTATTGGATCTTTCGTGTATGTAAATACACACTGAATACACAGATTTTCTTGTTAAAAATCACTGCAACATCTGTTATGTCAGCCAAAACTGAACAGTACAGGAGGGATTATATTGAGCTGATTAATCTCCATCTGCATGCAGCCAACAAAATAAGATCTATTTTCATTCAATGAATTACTTTTCTTTTTCTAAACACTCAAAGTTTTATTCCACATTTTGGTTAAATCAATGCTAGCATAACTGGCATTTTTTAGTACACTGTGGGCAGGGCCAAAGCCCATAGCACACCAGAAAAACCTGTCATGACTTCAGCAGACATGCAGGTCATTACTGTGTGCTTCAATTGCTGCTTGGCTAAGATTTCTATAGAAGCCTATGCCTCACTAGTATGACAGCAACCGGATCACAAGAAGGATTCAAATGTGGTAAAGCTAACAAAAAAAAGGTGTGAGATTTCATAGTGAGAAATCTTTGCACTAAGACTGGTTAGAATTTGCGCCTTTGACCTGAAGGAATCACTTGATGGAAGTGCAGAAGAAAGGAAGTGAGGGTGATACAAAGGAAAGCTACAGAGAAGAGGAAATTATGAATTTTGGATGTTTCATACAAGTTAACATCCTAGCATCATGACCTCTAGAATATTTCATACTAGTTTGTCTTGTCACATCCAGGAAAGATGAGCTCAAACTGGAATTACAAGGAAAAATTATAAATAGAATTATGCAAGGAATCTGCAAGGTTTTACAAGACAGGACTTGGCTTGATTTGGCTTGCAAAAGGCATTTGATGAAAGACAATTATGAAGTATGGTTCTGAATAAACTTGGGCTAGAATTTCCAATAAAAGATCCAGCTTTGAGGATACCTAAACAGTTTCCAAAAATGAGTTGCTGGAGGTTCAAAACCTGGAAAGCAGTTTCAAGGTACTATATAGTAAATTGGGGGATTTTTTGAAGGGTTTATCTGAGACTCTTCCTGGAATAGAATATGTCCTGATCTTGTAGAAGGTTCTTTCTTCTTTCCTTCCCTACCATTCCTTCATGAAACAGCTATATTTCATTATCTAAACATCTGTTGTATAAGATATGCACTCTCCCCTACTAGTGTAGCAACAATTAGTAGCTTGAAATAACTAATAAACTTCTCAGAAGCCTTTTCCTTTAACAATTCATCTTCACCACCTCTATCATCACCTTAGACAGAACATGGGAAGAGTTATTAGACCCTGTGTGTTTCAACAGACCTAAAATAAAATGTCTAAAAACAAATAACTTTTAAGTCAAATGCTATTGGAAATCTTACCCTGAAATCATGATGTATTACAGAAGCTGCACGTATACAACAAAACAACTTTAATTTTACCCTTCTAGTGACACAATAGAATAATTTGATTTGATATCAGATAATTAATTTGATTGATCGCAGGGCTGCAGACCTTACTTTTATAGAGATATCAATCCTCTGTTTAACCAGTTCTTTTAACCTTCTGTAAAAAAAATGGATTTATTTTTTTTGGGGGGGGGGGGTCATTGGTTGTTTGGGTTTTTTGTTTGATTTTTTTGTTGTTGTTGTTGTTATTTGTTTGCTTGCATTTGTGGGGGCATTTTCTGCTGGTCTTTTTTCTTTTTTTTTTTGGTTGCTGTTATTTTTTTTCATGTGAAGCTAAGCAAGAGAGTGGCATGGTAGAACTTTCCTTTCTTACAGTACTATTGGGAGACAATTCTCCAAACAGCCTACTACTTTACATTGGACAGATTTTTCATTGGAAATACAAACTCCTAGAGCTATGCTGAATTACAGAAAATGGTTACAGCTGTAATAAAAGCTGTTTAATTCCTTCTTGACAATATTCTGCACAGCAAAGCACTGAAATTCTGACCTATATTAATATTCCCTCATTTTCTGGAAGATAAGATACAATCAATTTCTAACAACAGACTACTATTACACGGGCTGAGTATCTTCTGATATTTGCATTAATTTTTTTTTTCAAATTGTGTGAGTAAATCTCCCTCCACTTTTTGTGTTTAATTTTCAAACTCACCTTTCATCCTGTTTTCTCAGTATATTTTGCTGAATCATAATCGTTTACAAAGACAGAAAACCATGCTTCCAGCAGCAGGTGCAAACTACATCTAAAGATCTATGTTTGTTTCTTAGAAGCTGTAATTCCATAGTAGCATTTCCAATCACATACCCAAAGAGTATCAGCAGGACAACAGTGGCTGCCAAGTTCTTCCGGAAAGTGAAGGCTGATAGCTGGAAGGCACTAATAACACCAACACACAGGGTGACTGGAACCATGTAAAACAGCTAGAAACAGAAGGAGAAAAAGCATTGAGCAGGTGAGCATTTCTTACTGGTCTTACCTAATTTTCTTAGAAAGGTTTTAAAAATTAGCTTCTCCATACTTGCAGTACAATTATACTATAAGTTAGGAAAAAATAGGCAGAAGAGCTTGGAGATTTGATACCTGCACTTGCTGTGAAACTGCCCTTTACACATGAAATAAACTGACAAGATAAAATCTGCCTACAGAATATCCCCCTTTATCCTATTTCTACTGACCTTTCCAATACATCTATTTAAAAAGCTAACTCTTCCAGATAATGAGTCCATGTGGGGCTATTGCTCCAAAACAACAAATTACACTGTGAATACAGAGACTTGGTTTCAGAAACAGGAGTTCCACTGATTGGTGCTGCATTCATATGGGAGAATAATGATACAATTTTAAAAGAGATTTTAATGAAGGACCATGTGTGCTGATGAAGCAAATTACATCTTTTATTGGGAATGGACAAAATATGTAAAAGCATTACAGCCATTAGGCAACAGGGAAAGCAGTTTTTCTGTTTAGTCTCTTGACATAACAGCAACCAAATTAATCAACCATACCTAACAGTGGCTGGGGTGGGATTGGGACAGGAGATTGATATCAAAGTATTCAAGAGAGATGGGCTCTGCTGGCAAATAGCAACGTCAGGATGCGAAAACCTGTGCTCAGCTCCATTTTCAGTGTCTGCCTGCTCTGTGCACTGAACCTGAGCTCACTAGAGCATTTACTGCCTCCATTTCTGCTTATGTAACATTTAGCGTTATGGCTTTAACATAATAGAATTGAGCTTCTGTGATACAACTGCAATAAAGGCAACTAATCAAGGTCTAGCTAAATACTCAGTGTAGAAAAACAACATACTGTTAAAATTAGAATTTCATGCTGAAGTACAATGAAAACATGTTCCAAATTAAACCAGAGGCCATCATATCTTTGCTACTGGGAAAACATACTACTTTTCTTTTTTTTTTAAGAGAAGGGCAATGGAGTAAAATGTAGATGGATGCAGTGTTATCACCTTATTCACAGTGTACCTTTTCTTTGCCATACACAAGTATCACAACATGCAACCCATAGATACATGCTTCAGTTTTCCTGAAGCAGTTTAAAAATATTGTAGAGAAATCAGAAAGCATTTGAGTCCCAATATTTTTCAATAGACCCGGGGTTTCTGTCTAGAAATAAATAAGTAACTTTAAAATCAAATTCTATCGGAAATCTTACCCTGAAATCAGGAAGTTGTGTATGTACAACAAAACAACTTTATTTTTGCCCCTCTAGTGTCACAAGTTTAATCTGGACAATATTTCTCTATTTCTCTTTAAATTTTCTTAGCATTTACACTTTTTCCATCTGTTGAACATAGTAATGAATATCATTCATGCCTATAAATACATTAAGAACAGCCTGATTCTCATGAGAGCAATTTCATAAATCAAATACTTCTCCAGGCCTAGTAAAGATTCTGCTGCCAGTAAAGCAGGACACAGCCTGTAATACTTAAAATACATAGAGAGGTTTAAAATTTGACAGTTCATATATTCATGTGTTCAGTGTCCCTAAATGATCTGTAGCACAATTAGCATTTAAAGCAGTGTCTGTTCTTTCCCACATCATGATTGATCATGCAGTACTGTGTTGAATTTGTGAGAACATTTTGAGAGATTGGCAAAAAATAATGAGAAGTTGACTTTGCTCACAAGGAGAAACTGAATGATGGACTGTTTTTTAACCAAGCCTTCTTATCTGAAGCAGCAGCAAAAAGAAATACTAAGACTGACTGGCCAAGTAAATAACATGTGCAAAAATGTGCTCTTACCTCAAGATTGCTCAAGTGTAAAAATTCTGATTTGAAGCATGGGCGAGTGAAGATCTAATGTTTCAGAATTAGAATGGTCTAAATGAAAACAGTGTTCCAAAAATTTCTGTTCCTGACAAGGGTATCATAGAATTCAACCTAAAGGTTGGAAAGGACCTTAAGAACATAAGGTCCAACCATTAATCCAGCACTGCCCAATCTACCACTAAACCACTTCCCTCAGTGCCATATCTATACTGCTTTTAAATACTTCCAGGGATGGTGACTCCACCACTTGTCTGTGCTGCCTCTTTCCAGTGCTTAACAAAAATAAAAGGTTCCCATCATAAGTATCTCTCATATTATCCACAACAACACATAACATAGTTATCCCTTAAAGCAGCTGACTAGTACTTTTTCAGTTTTCTCCGCTAATTTCTAAGGTTTTGCCAGTGCAGGGAAAAAAAAATTCAAAGTATAGAAATTCCTGCTATGAGCTGGTGTGTGTAAGATTCTTTCTGTCTAGGCCGATTAGCCAGCTTCATTTTATTTGTAAAAAAGTATAGAAGTATACATAGCTAAAACCAGTAAATCATTTATAATTCAACCTTGGGAAGGAAAGAACACCATCTCTACCCTGCATTAAAGTAGAAGTGGTGTTACCAGGTCAGGCAAGACCTGTCATTCTGTGCAATTCAAATCTTATTCATGTATCTTCTGACCCTATCTCCTTTTGCTCGTTTATACGAAACTAGCCTAAAATTTACACCTGAGCACGTGCTGCCTCAAATAGTACATACCATATCACAGCAGAAGTTAGCAAGCCAGTAAGTTTTGTAACCCAGACCCGTGATGTGTTGCAAGCGTTTTGTCCCAGATACTCTGTCTTTCACTATGGCAGTTCCAATGGATGCCGTGAGGATAGAGAAGCCCAGCATGATGCACAGTGCTACCCCACACTGACGAACATTCTCCATTCTAGAGTAAGAAGCAAAACAGTGCAAGGAAAACACAGTGGGGAAAAACCCCTCAAATGCTAGCATTTTTTCAGGCCAACTTCTCACCAGAACACTAGACATTAGGACCTTAATCCTGATTGCAAACACCATAGAATCACAGAACGGTTTGGGTTGGAAGGGACCTTAAAGATATCTAATTCCAACACCCTGCAATGAGACAAAAAATGTCTCTACACCGTCCACAGCTAATTAAAGAATGACAACAAGATGTGTTAAGTTACAAAACTATAGGTCAGTTACAGAGCAAACCACGTGTCTCAGTTGTAAAGTGAAGCTTATGCAAATATTTTCCCTTTACCCAAAACTAAAATGTAAATCTCGAAAATCATTTGAAACAGTTACCCTGTTAAAAACATTAAGACACAATCAGCATAAATTCAGTATCTTTCTTTACAAAATACTGCAGCCATTTTTGGTATAAACAGTGGACTTGACAGACAGACCACACTAAAAAATGCTTTGCTCAGTAGAACTGAATTGTGTCCATCAATTCACAGCATCTATTTTCCAGTAAACATATATTCTTATTTGATTTATAGTTTCACTTGTCTGCTGATTGCTGCTATGAAACCATAGCAGCATAGTTTAAGAGTTTGCTCACATTTTGTCCTCATCCAACAAGGCTCCTCCATATGGTTGGCTGTAGAGTGTTATCCCTGTGAAAAGAAAAATAAATATTAAATCTCATTAAGGACTTCAAGTTCTGGAGTACACTGTTAACACTTGTTACACATATGAATAAAAAGGCTAAATACTAGGTTATCAACAGAAAGAGGTCAAACACCAACCTGCAAACCCAAATCTGTCTCCCACTGAGGTATTTCAAGAGTTTGGAACCACTAAACACTAATGAATAAACATAAGTAGTAGTTGCTTTTCTGCATTCTGAAGTTCAGAAATTGGTTCAACATATATATTGTACAGAATCTACATCACAGAAGAGACCAAATACAAAACCTAAAGTACAATTTGTTCATATACCTAATCTTCTGGGGTAAGGTAGATCATTACTGCAATTTATACACTTGATTTAAATTTCAGATTGGATCTTCCAGCAGTTTTTAGATTACTGATGTTTTGCTGAGAAAAACTGTTTAGTTTTTCACACACCCAAAATTCACACACCCCAAAAAATTCACATCTTTCATTGAAACTGCAGAGCTCTATATTAAAAACATGCCCAGTTTGGGAGACGAAGAAAAATCCTGCACTGGCAAAGAATTCCTAGGCTTATTTTGGTTCTTTTGGTGCAACCAATCTGTAGCAATCTAGCAAAAATAACTTTGGAATTGGAAGGTAGTTTATGAACAAAAGCTGTGTCTTTCTGCCTTTTTTCGTTTCAAGCAAAAGAAGAAAAATTGGGGGGGGGGGGGGGGTATGTGGGGAGGGGGTAGTGGTGAAGGTGTACAACATTGTCATTACAGAAGTTGCTGTTCCACTGGACTTGATGCTGATTGTGACTTATCTCTCCAGGTGTGCCTGACAGATGTGCCAGCTGTGCTGGTTTTGTGCTGGGTGGAATAAATTTTCCTCACAGTAGCTGGTATGGGAGTCTGTTTTGGATTTGGGCTGGAAACAATCTTGATAACACAGGGATGTTTTAGCTCTGCTTGAGCAGCACTTGGAGCCAAGATGTTTTCTGCTCCACCAGTGCGGAAAATGGGGAGTTGCACAGGGAGTTGGAAGGGGCCACAGTTGGGGTAGCTGACCCTAAGTGACCAAAGGGACATTCCATACTATATGGCATCATGACCAGCATGTAACATGGGGGTAGAATGAGGAATGGGAGGGATATTTGGAGTGATGACATTTGCCTTCCTAAGTCAATGTTAGGTGTGATGGGGCCCTGCTCTCCCGGGGATGGCTGAACTCCTTCCTGCCCACAGAAATGGGTGAATGAATTCCATGCTTTGCTTTGCTTGTTTGTGTAGCTTTTTTTTTTACTTATTAAGCTGCCTTTATCTTAATCCATGAATTTTATCACTTCTAATATTCTCCCTCACATGCTACTGGGGGAGAGTGAGCAAGCGGCTGTGTGAGTGGACCTTAAATGAAAACATGACATCAGCATTATTTGATTAATGTCTAAATAAATCTATGCTGTTCCAAATTAAAACAAAGATACAAACTTCATCCTAACAGCAATCATAATGTTTCCAGTATCTTTGATAAAGATATAAATTGTTGGTACCCTTAGACTGACTCTGTGGGGCACCACTTAACTGAGTTTGTTAAAGTCCAGCTGTATAAAGACAAAAAATATCTTCATTCTAGTAACAGTGCAATTTGACTAAGCACATATTTATTTTTCCTCTTTAATTTTTCATTCCTCATCTTTAAACCCAAGTAATCTAAACATCACTAAGTTGCTGCACAGTAAAAAGCTGAAAACCAGGGTGATTATTAGCTCACACACAAAACTTGTATAAGGTAAAGATTTTTCAAATAACAGTTAAATGCAGTACACTGAAGCCCAACGGTAGTTAGAAAAACAAAAGAAGATTCAAGCTGATAACATTTTGACGTATCACTAGTAGATACCTTGCTATTTGTAGAAGTCTTTCATGTCATGTGCCTTCAGGGACTGTTTAAAATTTTCCTTTGTTTTTCTTTTAAAGCATTAATTTTTTAAACAAGTGCTGCTATTTGTTCTGAAGCAAAACTGGCATATCAAAGAAAATTATTTTTTCCCACTGGAACCACTGAATTTCCATTTATGTAAAGGAGAAGTAGCATGACAGAAAAAAGTTTAGTTGACAGAAAGATTTTCTAGACTTTTCTAATGCTTGGATAAAAGTGGGCATATTAGAAAAATTATCATAGAATATGCAGAATTGGAAGGGACACACCAGGATCATCAGATCCAACTCCTGACCCTACACAGGACACCCTGAGAGTACACACTATGTTCCTGAGAACACTGAACACTTCTTGAACTCTCTCAGGTTGGTGCTGTGACCACTTCCCTGGGGAGCCTGTTCAGCGCCCACCCACCTTCTGGATGAAAACCTTTTCCTTTAGGATATCCCACCTAAAGCTCCCCTGGGTCAACTTCAGGCAATTTCCTCAAATCCTGTCGCTGGTCACAAGAGTGAAGGGATCAGTATCTGTCTCTCTATTTCCCCTCATGACGATGCTGAAGACTGCAATGTGGTCTCCCTTCAATTTCCTCTTCTCCAGGCTGAGAAAAGTGATCTCATCTACTTCTCATAAGGCTTCCCCTTCAAGCCCTTTATTATCTCTTTGGCCCTCGTTTGGGTGCTCTCTAATGGCTTAATGTCATTTTTATATTGTGGCACCCAAAACTGAGTATGATGTTTAAGGTGAGACCAGTGCAAAGTAGAGTAGGAAAATTCCCTTTCTTGCCCAGCAGCAAGACCTCAGGGGGGAACTAACAAAACTTTCAGATTACTGCATTGGTACTAGAGAAAAGTCTACAGCAGTTGACTTGGGTTCCATACACAGAAGAGCACTGCTTTAACTTTCTAGTGCAGAATAAAGGGAAACTGTGAAAAAGAGATAATTGCAGGGGAAAATAAAACCCCATGACATTAAATAGCATAATGCTCCTTGTAGTACTGTAGGATACAATACCAATCAAAAGGCAAATTACACTGAATTAATTTCCTTCTATGGAAGAGTCACAAAAAACTAATTACACTTCTTAAAAGTAGAAAATATTTTTGACAGTTATCTTCCATTTAAACCACGTAGATGAAACAAAGGATTATATTATCTTTTAATTTACACTCACAAATGAAATTAAATTTCACGAGATTGTGGCTTACAAGTAAGAAAAGTTTGATGCATTAAACTAAGTTAAGTTGTGTTTAGAATTCAAAATTTTATCACTGCATGAAATGTAACCCTTGCCTTTCATTTAGTATTTTAAGTTTCTTCAATTAGTCTGGGGCACAACAATCTCTGAACTTCCTACTTTTTTAGTATAATGATTTCATCACTCCACTGTCAAAAAATAAATTATTAATTTATATAAAACAAACAAACTGGCCCGTAATTCACAGAGGAAAAAAGTTTCCTTGAACTCAAGAACTAAGTTATACATTATCTTCAAATACCAGAACAAACCAACAGAATTAATTTATGGTATTTGCTACTATATATATTTTTTTTATTTAAAAAACCCTTTCATGTACTTCTATAACCTATCCCTTCCTACATTTCTTCTAACCACCTAGACTATCTTTTTCTATCCACATCTCTGTCCCAGTGGGGCTGTTAAAGTGAGGTAAAATGTACTTATTGATACTTTCTTGCCTTTATATGCCTTTTTACTTGCAAATCTGCTATAAGGAGGCTCATTAAGTTGAAAACTATATGCTATCTTCAAGAACTTAAAACTATAAATGACAGATAAACTAAGAAGTTCTAAATTATAAAGCTCCTATTAAACAGATGCTTCTGGTGTCTATGCAAGGATATTTTTAAGGACTGTACTTGCAAGCCTTGTGTGAATATCTCCCAGGGCAAATTTTACCATTTTAGTATTCACAGGGGAAAAGCAAGCCAGGCAATAACACCAAATATCATATGATGCAGCACTAACTCTGTCTGGTCTTTTTCATAAATTTCTCAGTATAAAAAATATTTCTTCCACATCTACAGATTGCAGTTATATTCTCCTGACTTAATCACAACAATTTTTTTCTTAATTGTTCTAAAACATCCATCATCTATGTCATCAGCATAAAGTTGATCACATCATTTCTACAGTGATGACTCAGGCTTTTATATGGGCAGAGGTGAAAAATTGTAACAGACATCCATTCCTACCTTTCCAAAACCATGCAAAAGCAATTCAGAAATGGGAAAAACTGTGACCGTGAAGAATCTTATATGTTAATGCTCTATCCAGAGAGAACAAGAACACCATGATGAAAGACTTCCTTAGACCTTTTAACCTTCTTAAATATAAAAATGAATAGTTTCCAAAATGAGAGGCACTATTTCCCCTGTTGGAGTGGAGTGAAGGGTATCTCAAAGAAAGGAATATCTCCGTATTCATGCTAGTTGATAGATTTATGTGTGTATAGTTCTGAAAAGGATTGAACCCAGATGTCAATCACAAGAGAGCACAAGCAGCCAACTTTGCTTATATATTTTCTTAGCTTTTTATTCGGCTCTGAAGCTTCTCTTTTCTTTCTTTTCTCAGTTGTTTTGCCTTAAGTAAACTATGTTTTTGGTGTGTCCTTTTTTTCCCCCTACTTTTTGTCTTTTATTCATTTAAAAGGCTCTGTTGTGATCTCTTGTATTGCTCAATGAAAGACTTTGCTTTATACAATTGAGAGCGAGGTCATTTTTACCGGTCCTACAAGACACATTGCAATGGAAAAAAGACTGGGAAGTAACCAGAGCTTTACAGTTTAACTATAAATTTCAGGAGTAGCATAGCTGGGACCTAGGCAGAAGTGTGCATTTACTTTGAAAATGACACTAGGAGCCCCATGCTGCATGCTTAATAGTAGAACAGGCAGTAAACTATTCATGATATCCTCTTCAGCTTCTCTATGATTTCCCTTTTGTATTCTCCTTTACAGGTGGAACTCCTTTAAAGGAGTAAGATAAGAATCTTACTCCTTTCCTTTCCTGCAAATCTCCTTTCCTTACATTGTTCTTGATTAAACAAATTTTAGATTCTAATTCCTAACCTAGTGAAATAAATTGTTCATAAAATGCTAGTAGGATTGTAACATTTCCTACAGTAAAATACTATACTTCTCTATTCTGGAAAGGAATGCTCACAGGAAAAATAAAAATTCATCCACATTAGACAAGTTTGCTGTGAACATTCTGCATCCTTCTTTGGTGCCTTTCAGAAGTTGCACAACTCAGGACACCTTTCCCTATACCAACATCTTATCAGCAGTCTGCAATCTGCGCCTTCAGGAGAAAGTGCTCTATATCTTTTTATCTCACATCTAAACCAGCTGACCCTCTGTCAGAAAATAAAGGCATACACAATTCGGCATAACTTTAGAGTTGGATGTTTCCATCCTGTACATGATAAAGAAGACATTAGCAGTCCAGTCCATCCCACTTGGGTGCAACTTTCCACATAAACATATTTCAAAATCTGTGGGTTTTCAGTAAAAATTACAGAAGTGATATGAGCCCAGCAATATTTTTTCAGTATCAGTTGGAGAAATCAAGATGAAAAAAATCTTAAAGGTCTTCAAGCTTCAAGTATGCCATCACTGTAGATTAGTCAGAGCTGTCCTTAGGTATATTTCATGGTTGTGCACTGTATTTTGGGTGCGTCTGTCTCTTGGCACTTCTTTGTAAACTCTGTTATGTCAAGCTGAGTCCTGCCTACCTGGATCAGTTTAGATCTGTGCTACTGATTCTAAATACTACAGTTGTGGCAGATTTGAATAGAAGATCATTTTATTTATTCCAGGCATTTTATTTCAGATTAAACAAAATACTAAGTGTAAGAAAAATGGAGGTAGCATGTGTATATGTGTGTGTGTGTATATATATATATATATGTGATAATATTTCTATTTATATAAAATGAAATATTACTACTAACTGAAAATTACAATTTATAGTTTATGGAGAATTTCACAGGCAGCACCATAAATGATTTCTATTTTAGTTTCCCCCAATAACTAGACGTGGTTAAGAGGATTCCGCCCAAAGACCATTTCACAGTTTCCTTTGTAATAAGGTTTAAAGTTATAATTTGCAAAGCATTCAGGAAACTATACAGCTACTTTCCACCAAAATTCAGCTGAAAATTACTCCCTTGATCTCTTCTGCTCTTTTGAAGAATTGAATCTGAAATAAATGTGGACGCTACATGAAAGCTTACAATGAATCCTAGTATGAAAGGTTTTTTTAAAAATCAATGACTTCAATAGGAATCCTAAGATAGGGCAGCTGCGTTACAAAAGGCTCTTCTATATTAAGACATTTTTGTTCTTTGAACAATGATGCAAGAACATTTTTAACTGCTCTACTTTACAGACATCATTATAGGTGACAACCACTCCTTCTTCCTTTACGTAGCCTTGCCCTGAGAGGGAGATGATAGTCCTTCTCCTCTACTCCAGCATGATAAACATATTCTGACTCAATTTTATACAATTAGGTGTGAAATAAACATTTTTACTTGACCAAAATTTCTATATTAAGCGTAAGCTAAAAAATATTGCTTTTTAGTTTTTTATTCCTCTTACTTCATTATTGCATTTTTATTTGCTCAAAATTACATTACTTAGTTGTAAGAATGCAGCATTTCAGAAGGAGATTTTAGAAAACATCATATAAACCTGAATACCAGTTGGAGGTGATGGGTTTTGACAAAAATCCAGCACATCTTGATTTCTTTGTTGAAGTGTCTTACTAACTTTTTTAATTCTTTTATTAACATGTTCATTTTCATCGTCTGCCACTGACTTTATAATCCACTAGAAAAAAGAATGGGTTTGATTTCCTCCACAGTTGAGACAGATTACTTTTTCCTGCAATGGGATCACAGACTTACATGATGATGAAGATAGAGGTGGATATCCACATGATAGAGAAAATGACATATTTTTATACAAGAAGAATTACAGAACTGCTGCTCCAAAAGGGACATCTGATCCACTACCGTCAATTAACTGATATAATCTGATTGGGCCAATTTCTGTTGCTCCATCTAGTTACATGCACCTCCAGCTGGGCATACATATTTCCTTCAGCAGACACACCATTCTTTACATGAAAATTACAAGAAACCAACATTGTGACTTTCCAAGCATCCTCACAGAGAAATTTACCAGTAGTTCCAAATTGTTAAAAGGCAGGAGTGAGGAGAAATTTCTCCACTTGCAGAGAAAGTATTTGAAGACCAGACTACACAATAGCAAAATGGAAGGACTTTTTGCTCACTAAATAAATATAATTTCCTACTGCTGCATGCTGTGGAGTCAGTAACTTGGACTGGCACAACAGAATACAATAAGTAATTTTTTTCAAAGGTTTTTGAACAGATACAAATCCCTAGGGATATAAACCAGTGCAAGGCAGCATATATCCTCTTTACACTTGGTTAATTTTTTTTCCTTCAAACTTCCATACCAAATTGTTAGTCTATATTCCCTGTAACCTCATGACTGCAGAAAGGACTTTAGACAAAAGCAATTAGCCTCCTGCTCAGCTCCGTATTATCAAAACCTCACACAAACTTGGACTAGTGCTATTGATCTCCACTGAAAGTTACTGGACCTGTCCCTATGGGCAAAGCAGGTAGAACGCAGCATGTGGTCTCTAATGACTCTTCCCTCCTTCCAAAATCTTGTGAGAACTCCAACTGGATTCATGTTCAAGAAATACACATAGAATATAACTGCAAAGTGAAAGGGTTTCTTAGCTTTTATATAAGCACTTAAACAAGCTGTTGATCTTGTTGACCTCACTCAAGGTTGTTTCAATATCGTAGTTGCTCCTATTTTGTTCACATCCATAACAATGCTCTACTCTATTGTAGTAAACTTCTTACTGTAAAGCAATTTTATTTTTCTTTTTTTTGTGAAGGAAGAAAAGACTTTGTCCTTACAGTCTCTTTTAAAGGGCTGAATTACTTTTATGTCACTTAAAAGTAATACAGAAGCTCTGGTTCTGTTGACAGGAAAAGGTTGTTCTGTGAAAAAACATGTCATAATGTGAGGCAGAACTACAAAACCATGTTTCTGCAACATCCTAACAAGCTTCCTCACTGCAATTTCCAACAATATTCTAGAGCTGACCTTGCCTTATAAAACAGAATTTGGAAGAAGAAAAAATATCAAAAACAACAGATTTCAGTGTCAGAACACAGTATGTGATCTTCCGACTGCTTACTTACAGGAATGCATATAACAATTTGAGTAAGAAAATATATAAATAGTTCTTCCTTGTTAGATTAGTATCCTTAAATGAGAGAAAGTTAAAATTCAAACTGTACTGAGCTCAAGTGGCTTATATAGCACTGGAAAACTGTTGAGTTTTTGAGAAATAAAATGTACATACAATGTTGGTCTCTGCTTCATTTTATCTTCTTTTGCCAGGGTCGGGATTAAACGTGTGAGATGGTATTTCTTGTTCAGACTCAGATGTTTATTAATTCTTATCTATATTACAGACTCATAAACCATGAGTTCTACAGCACTTCTACCTAACAAACTAAACAATGGCCCCTATCTCTCTCTCTACAAGGCCTTTTAAGGATAAACTGTCCAATTAAGAAATGACACCTAATTTTTTTTTTTTTTACTTTTAACCCAATAACCAACCACCCATGGCCTGCAATGTGGACTTTTCTATCCAACTACAAAATTCCAACCAGACCCACAAAGAAGAAGGTGAAAAAGAAGGACTAGCCTCTGCCCTAAAACCTCCATCTTGCTATATATATATATATCTATCTTACTATAATCTTAAAACTTAGAGTATAAGTTTTCCACCATGTGATGTTACACACTTCTATTCAAACTCCACACCTATAATTCCAGTTCTATCATTCAATTTTTGAGGCCTTCTCCACAACCTCAGGTCAAATGCAGTGTTTTCTTGGGGGTCAGTGCCTCTCAGCACAGAAAGTCTAAAATCTCAGTGATCAGGGTTCCAATAGGTCTCCATAAAAAAATGCACACATCTACATATACAAACATGAGAAAAGAAACAAATACACACATACAGATATCTAGGTAGGTAAACTGACCTCTCTTCTCAAGGTTCCTGTGACAGTTTCCTCTGCATTATGCCTCAAGAGCATAAGTCCCTCTATTATACTTCTCCAATAGATGAAGACATAAATCAATTACATTCTAGTTCTTAAGCTCTACTTCTGCAGGCAGCTAAGAAATTCTGCCACAAGATTATACTATAAGCACATACTTGTACAGATGTCAGTAAAAGACTTGAAGTATTTCTGAAGTATTTCTTATGTTGTGCTTCCTGTGTTTCAGTGTCACTCAATATCAAAAAAATACAAAATTCCCACAATCTTTGGGATAGTTATCATTTTCTTTGAGTGCAAGCAGGGCAGGAAGCACTGATTCTCCATGATAGATATAAAAGTAAGGGTACACAAACATTTAAGTTCCAGAATGGGATATCTAATATTACAGAAAAAAAGCTAGCATTAGTATGACTCATGAAAAGTGCAGGGAAAGTTTATTAAAAATTGATTTCTATTAAAATTTCTCATTAAAATATCTGATTTCATTTCACTCAAATTTTCTGTGTAAACACATTACTTTTGATTCATTCTCATAATTCATTCAGAAAAATAAAACCCCAGCTATCTTGAAAGCAAGCCATTACTTTATTTTTCTTGGACATTCCAGAAAGTCTCTTAATGAATTTCTATTTTTTAGATTCTCAGGATTCCTTCCCCATTTTCACTGGTTTAGTCTTCTTTCTTCATTATAAAAACACTTAAAATCATTTTACCATTACCGACAGCTATCCTAACTTTACAAGAACACTTAAAAATTAGTCATATGCTCTTATTAAATTTCTCTAAACCAAATTCCCATTTACCAGAATTGTAAGAATGAAAGGAACTGGAATGAATAGAAGTTAACCTGAACTTCTGAAGTTAATCAAATCCAGATTTCAGACCAGATTTCTACATCCTAAAAGTTCGTCTGTGTTAACAGCTAAGTCTTTGGCTGCAGTCACTTTTTTAGATGTCAGTTCATAAAAATTCTAATTTAACAAATTTTTATAAAGTTCAGGGCTATCTGAATCAGAGAATTCACATGTCAGATACATTAATTGCTCTTTGGTTTCGTACAATAATAACATATAGTAGCCTTTTCTGCTCCTTGAGTAGCAGGATAGTATGAAACATCACATTGCTGTGTAAATTTACAGGTTAATCTGGATTTGCCCTGGATATTTCTATAAGGAGATATAGTAAGATGCAAAAGAAATTATAAATCCATAGTCTGTTGTGCCTTAGTCATACTATTTAAGTAAGCTCTAGAACTAGTTTCAGAGAGACTAACATCCCAAACCAATTTACTTACTTATTCCATAGGAATTTCTTTGTAAGGAAGTCATATGGCATGTTGAGATTTAAATTCAAATTTTACCTTACTGTGTACTACATTCTCCACACAAACTTTCTGTGTAATAAAAAGTTTCAATTTTAATCCCCCAGAGAAACGGGACTCTGAAAACCTACTGTAAACTGAAAAAAATTCATACTTGCAATTACTATATTTTGGTTTATTTAAAAATTACTTTCCAAAATATATTAATAAATACAAAGAAAGACTATTACCATACTGTCTCATATCCACATTAGAAGGTAAATTGAGCCACAGAATGAAGTTATTGAGTTCATTTAAGTAGGATGGCAGTGAATGGAAACCTTTTTGGTTATACCACACCTGGAAGAAAGAATGGAAATTGTCAATCAAAAATTAGTTCAATCCAGATGCTGTTCTCAAAGCTGACATATCTTTAAGAATTTCATGAAGGATATCTAATTCTTCTGTTATGATGTTTACTTATAGAAGAAAGTCAACCAAGAAGAACAGAATCAGTTGATTTGCATAGGCCTTTCAACAGCATGCAGCAGTTTTCTATTGTTGGAACTGTACACATATGTTTATCACTAAATTGAGATTCTCTGATTTAATGGAACACTGTGTCCCCCTTCCTTTACGCACACAAGTGGTTGAACAAATAGGAGAACAATATGACAATAAAACCTGCCAGTTTGACCAAAAATACAAAAAGATGAGTAAAACTAACACTAGTTAGAAGAATCATTGAAATGTTAGAGACCTGTTTAAGTAATACCTGCATATGACACACAGCATAAAATATCTAAGAACAGAATATGCTAAAAGAGGGGAAAAGAAAGAATAAAGAAAGCATGGTTTACAAGGTAAAAAGCTGCTCCTGGACAAAGCTGTCTCCACCTTCAACAAAGATGAGTGGGTTGTTGAAAATGGAAATTGATGCAGACAAACTTTAAGGCAGACAGGGCAAGCCAGTCTCTTGGAAGAACATAGGGAAACAATTCTCTTGGAACATATATTTTATCATCAGATCATGCAGATTCACCCTGACTTGATAAAATACTCTTAATCCACACTTCCACTTGCTAGAACCATTGCTGAGAGTTTGGTATGTCCCAAAACCGAATATACTGAGGTTTGAGTTTCCTCTGAAGTTAGAGATTGATTCTTATCACCTGTTACTGTTAACCATAGTGCCTTTGAATCTATATTATTGATACTGAAAACCAGGTCAAGTTGTTATATATGTTTATTTCCACTTTCAGTGACATTTAAAACCATCTGATTACTATCGATTTCTCACATCATAGCATACTTTCCTCTCCCCTTTTTTTTTTGTACAGTTGAAAAATTTCTAACCTTTCCCTCTTTGATATCAGGTGTTTGTACTCTGCATTTTGTGCATCCTAGGTAGGGCAATTGTCACTGTCTCTCTGGATTCTGAATCATAATGCAAAGGGAACAGGACTTAATACACATCTTTATTGCCTTAACACTCCTCTTCTAAGATTGCAGTTTTCTTAGATTATTTCTAGAATGACCATCTATACAGTTACATCTTAGAAACCTTCCTAAAAATTATCTTATCATTCCTTTGATGTTGTTCTCATATATTTACAGATAATTCTGCCTTTTTTCCCCTTTTTCCTTATAGTATCCAACTACAAACCTTACTTGGACCCTAGTTAGAGACTTTGACTGTTTCTTCTGACACATTCTCCTCTGTATTTCCCACTGCAAGCTGCCTAATCTTCAGTTCTGTTTCCCTTTCTTAATAATTATTTTGTTCTGAATAATTCTCCTGAATACCTACTTGTTTGAATCTCCACATTTTTACGAGGTGAGGTTTACAATACCCGGACTGTTTTATTTCCTCCCATCTATCCTAAATCAAGATTCCAAGAACCACTCTGAGGTCCACTGACATTTCTTTTCTGCCTCTCAGACTTGAATCTTCTTTGCCACAAACTCTGTTAGTCATTTTTTAAAAAAATTAGCAGCTTTGATCTGCCATTATTCTCGCCTGCATTACCTTTCACATTTTCTACTCTTCTTTAAATGGTATTCACAACTGCTGGAAATCTCAAAAGCATCATTGAACAAACAAGGATGGAAGAGACCTTTAATATCAAGTTCAATCACTAACCCAGCACTACCACTGGAGCTGCTAGAACACTAAACCAGATCACCCAGCATCAGACCCAAACACTTCTTAAATAGCTCTAGGGATGACTCCAGAAACTCCCTGGGAAAACTATTCCAATTCCTGACCCCTCTAATAGTGAATTTTGTTTCTAGTATCTAATCTGAATTTCGCCTGTTTCAGCTCAAGAAAATTTCCTCTTGTCCTCTCTGCAGGCACAGCAGAAGGGATCAGCCACTGCCTCACTGCACCCTCCTGTCAGGGAGCTGTAGAGAGAAATGAGATCCCCTCTGAGCTTCTTGTTCTGGAGACTAAACAAACACAGCTCCCTCAGCCATTTCTGATAAGACGTTCTCTAGACCCTTCACAAGCCTTGTTACCCTCCTCTGGATATCCTTCAGCAGCCCTGTGTTATTTTCAAGTGCCCAGAACTGAACACAGCACTTGATCAATGCTCAATCCACCAATGCTGAACACAAGGGGAAAATCACTGCCCTGTTCCTACTGGCTACATTATTCTTGATACAGGCCAAGAAGTCATTACTGGGCACACATTGGCTCATATTCAGCTGGTGGTCAACCAGAACCCCCAGGTCCTTTTTCTGCCAAAAAGCTCTCAAGCCACTTCTTCACCAGTCTGTAGCAGTGCATGGGGTTGCTGGGACAGAAGTGCTGGACACAGCATTTCACCTTACAGAATCTTGTGCAGCTGTCCTCAGCCCAATGACTCAATCTGAAAACACAAAAGTTTTCCTACCTTCAAGCAGGTCAACACCCCCATACAGTTTAGTGTCATTTGTGTATTTACTGAGAGTGGACTCAATCCCACATCCAGATCATCAACAAGGATGTTAATTAGGACGAAGCCCAAAACTGAGCCCTGGGGAACACTGCTAGTGACCAGCTAACAAGTGGATTTAGCACCACAACTCTTTTGCCCAGCCATACAGTCAGTTTTTTACCCATCAGAGTCAGCCATTCAAGCCACAAGTAACCAGTTCTTGAAGGAGCATGCTGTAGGAGATGGTATCAAATGCTTTACTGAAGTCTGGACAGACAGCATTCTCAGCCTTTCCCTCATTCAGTAAGCAGGTCTCTTTGTCATAGAAGGCCAGGTTGGTCAAGCAGGACCTGCCTTTCATAAATCCGTGTTGGCTGGGTCTGACCTCCTGGATATCTTCCATGTGCCATGTAATGGTACTCAAATGTCTCAAACTCTCATGGACCCAAATTTAAAGAAAAGAAAAAAAGAAAAAACTCTAACACCTTCCCCTCTTTGCAAAGTCATGGAACTGCTTTGTTCTTCTCCAGTTGTTTCCACAAATTATTACGCAAACTAAATCTCTCTCATTAATCAACAAGAGCGGTCTTTAACAAAATGTCATGAAAGAGAACCTAGGATTCCTGAGAAAAACTGAAAAACCTTGCACTGCAGGACCTTCTGTGCAAATAGCAACCAGGGCAAAAAGACAGAAACAAGTGATCAAGGGTAACCTGTCTTTTTCACAGCTCCATACATCCATCTTTAATGATATCATTTTTTGAAAATTTTTCACAGAATAGAAAGTTTTGTGTACATATATAATGAAACTCACTGCAATTGTGTTTGTTGTATTGGGGGGAAAAAAGGCAATTAAAAAATACAACAAAGCAAAATTCTGACAACACATCCTCATTTAATGCAGGCAGGGGAAAGGTCACAAATGTTCAGAGAACACCTTTCAAATATAGCAGCACAACCAGTATTCAAATGAATACCACAATAGAGCATTGTGTTTAACAATATATTTCAATATCCAACATGTTAATTGGAATTATCCTCCAAGCTGCATTATGTAATTGAATTAAACCATGATGAAATTACCAAATTGCAAATGGATATTTAAATTATTATAAACTGGAAAAAGAGACATTTAAGGTTGTTCACTTCATCAGAAGATGTATTTAAGGTCTTTTTTCTAAAGACTTTGAATAAAAAGTTGTTAGCAAAGGTAAAATATAAAAAAAAGGAAATGCATTAGCTCTAGCTGAAACACCTTTCATGTTTCTTTTGTGCCACAGAGGTAATTATTTACAGAAGGCAGAAAAGAGCTGAGGAACAAAAACCTATACACATCAATATAATGAAATTTTATTTTATATTCTATCCATACTTAGGAAAATTCTTTCCCAAAGAAAAACACAATCCCTCACCACATCAGATTGAAGATCTGTGAAGATGTGTTTTACACTATTACATAATCTTTTACTTTCCATTAATATTCCAGAATAAAGCTAGACTAACATTTCAGCTAACATATAGCCTATCAAGAAAAAAGGATGAGAAAGAGCAGAAAAGTCCCTAAGCATTGCTGGACCAGACTCATGATTGATATTAAACTAGAAAGATGCAATTTTTTCTTCTGGACGCTTATACAATTACTGTACTATAAAACCTCAAGTCCCAACCTTTGGGATTGGAAAAAATGTACTCTTCCAAATGACATGTGAACAGTGCAATTTATCTTTCAGCAGTATTTAAAATTATCACATGTTCTTCCTATACTCCATTATGATATTTAAAAAAAAACTATGAAGCCACTATGGAACAAATTTTTGGCCATATTACCAAAGAAAGCCAGAGAATATAGTGATGAAAAATACCAAAAATTTGAGAAGTTATGCTTTTGCCACATAGCACCAATTATCAATGAATGCCAATAATCAATATTTTTAATCAGCCATAGCAAATCAGTCATCGTTTAATTAGTCATGTCATAGGTATATTATCTCTCTTATGTGCACATGTACACATGCTTTATGTGCATGCATATTGCATGCATGTAGTATATACAGCACAGTATGATTAAGTGCAGCAAAATAGTAACTAAATAAATATTTTTAATTTGAACTGGAAAAAATGTTGGCTTTTCAAGTACTGAAGGAGAATATATTAGGATTCAGAAATTTTCTAAAATGAAGTGAATCATACAGTAATTCTCTTCAAATGCAAATTTCTCATTTTCTTTCACATCAGGCTATGTAAATGGTACAGTCACTGTCTCATGAACAAACCTGAAAGGTCAAAGTAAAAATCTGGTCATTAGTTACTGAAAGGTTAATGCAATAACTTGACATTGCAGCACTTGAAAGACATTTCCAGGAGATGCTTTTGATAACACAATGCCCTTTATAAATTTACTTCACTGTTTGCTTTGGGTCTAAAATATGAAGCTTACTTACTAAGAGTTTAAATACAATTTATCCCTGTCCTGATGGCAGATGGAGCTCTATACTAAATATACCAAAAAAAAAGAACCTGAAAAAAACCACATTGCAAGCATGTCAAAACAAGAGTCTAAAATTATTAAAGATATACAAGAAAAAACAGAAGTCAGAAAAAAGATCTTGCTGAAAACTTTCAGATTTCTCATGAAAGAATGATGGAACTGGAGTTTCAGCTATAAAATATATGGGACTAGAAGACAGATTACAATTCACCAAAATTATACAAAATTCACCAAAATCTATACATGCTCAGATTTCTATATAAATAGGGAGATTTCCAACACGTTATATGGAAAAGGTGTTAAAAATAGGAAGTGATTTCATGCAAAACTAAGCATGAAATTACACCGGACTGGAAAAAAAAATCTGTATTTTTCTCTAACCCTTTGTCTCAAGATGGATTTTGCGATGGAGCTTATTTACGCTGTTCCTTGTTTTCATTTTTTTAATTAAAGCAAATAAAATCTATATTTACATTAAAAAAAATTTAAAGGCAGAAGCACCTTTCTTTCATATCTTAATCTTAAATCCGGAAAATGCACAGCTTCCTCTCAACAAATCTCGTTTGCCTCAAATTCAAAAACAGAGACCTCTCACTGATATGCATCAACACTTCTCCAAGACTGCTGTTCCTCTATTTGTAGTTCATCTACATTTGAATGGATCCCAAAAATCAAAGAAGAAGGATCATTGTAAGCACAACTGAAATATAGGGCTTTTCCTTAAGGCCTTTTTGCATGCAGTGGAAGGGTACAGTATCTCCATATTGTGAAAACTTGGGATGACACCTGGAGGCTAAGAAACACTTACCAGTGCAGGGGGTTTTATTTTCCTTGGAATGTTTTAGAAATGTTCTTTTGAGAAAAGAATAGTATATTTGTTATGCAGAAGGAGCTGCTCTTAGAAGATGTTGTTACTCTTAGGAGGAGGGTGGTGAGAGAAATTAAGCAAAGTAAAGTATCCCTTGTAGGCATGAAAAAGCACCAACAGCAACCCATTACTGTGATGTTCAATGCACTTTGCCCAATTCTGACATCAGCTCTTTGTAGAAAACAAACAAAAAATATTATTTGGCTGACTATCTAAAAGCAAGTTTTAAGCTTTGATTCGAAAGTGAGTTCACTGGAACAAATAAAAATGAAAAAAAGTATATCATTTGACTCATTTAAAACTGTTTCTCAGTTTTAAACATAGGAGAATACATCAAGGATTATAAACAGAGAGTTAGACTAAGAGACAGAGGATTTTTTTCCCAATTATTCAAGTGCAAGGATTTCATGTAATGATTTATTATTTGCCAAGTGCTGTGATGTCTGAAGTCTCAAAAAATAATCAATACACACATACAGATGCGCACACATACATGCAACTCTTACCTTAGCCAGAGGCTGAGATTTGGTGTTATTCAATTTTTTATCTTGAAGTTCAAAAGCTTTCATACCTCCAAAAGACCAACCACCATATCTGGTAGTAGAAATTAAAGTAACAAAAAAGTTATCTGCCTTAAAAAACTTCAAAATTATCTGCCTTAAAAAACTTCACCCCTCACAAACTCCTGCCTCATTAAAAAGGAGGGGGACAGTGTAGTTTTTAATCAGGTGAATATTATTGGTTTTTTTCAGAAAAGTTATTCTCTTAGATAAGAAATTTTGCTTTCTGAACGCTGAAATCTTTGAGCAACATGAAGAGTTGTGAGCACATGAAGTATTACTGACTTCCAGAAGCACCTTAAACAGCTTTATTCCTTCCTAAACCATTTGTATACTAGCTCACATCTTTCATCCAAAGATGCTCGCCTCTATTTATATCAAATTAGATGCACCTTTCTTTAATACATATATTGCTAATACTTTCTTCTCCTTGATAAAAACCTACATGGTCTAAATATTTCCACTGACATTATCAGCAGCGGTTGAGTTGTAAAGGCACATAAATAAACTTCAAAATACAGCAGATACAACTTCTGTTGCTGATATCACAGAATATGAAGTATTGCCAGGGGCATACCAGCCATTATTACTTCAAAGAAAATATTAATTGGACCATATCCACCTCTATTTGATTGAGTCTCTGAGGAATGGAAATTATATTGTTCACCTGGTTTAGATATGCATCTCTGAGATGCTGAAATAACTCACCATGTGGAAGAAACTCCAGAGTATGCCTAGAGGTAATCATCATGCAGCTGCTGGAAAAAGTTCTGGGATGTGACCACTGAGGGTCTTTCATGTTACCTTGAATAGCAGCCTAACTCTACTCCGTGATAACAATCACCAGATAAAGACAACAACCCCTTACATTCTCCATGACAAATGTCTATGCTTTGGATCAGGAAGGACTCTGGGGTTTGTACACAAAGGATAAACAAAGCCTAGACATTTTAAGTTACCTTGTTTTGTTGGAAGACCTCACTAAATATTCTTCTACAGGGAATCCCGACAGATTATACAAAATATGTCCTTTCTTGTTCTTCACATAGGGAGCAGTAGTATTGAAACTTGAGCACATCTGGAAAAAAAGTATACATAAAATAAGTAAAGCACTTTCTAACAAGAGTGGCGCTACATTTAGCCTTATTTTTGGATTTTTATGTAAATTTTACAGCATTTCTTTTTAACTGGATTTGCATTTCGCAGCTTTAACAGATTTTCAATAAATTATGAATAGTTTTATGTTTATAAAGCAACTCAAATGATTGTGCCACCTACATGTTAGAAATCCCTTTGATTTCTCTTGCAGCCCTGTCAGTCACTTTGTTTTGAAAACATCAAAAAGTATAGGAATATATTTAGGAATGTTTACAGCAATGAAAAAGGCAAGAATCCTTTTTATTTGTTTTTCCTGAGAAGAAACACAAAATAGTCACCAGATAAATATGAGATGAAAGAAAGATTCTAATTAATGTCATAAGCTTCTAAAAATTTCATTGATGAGCTGCAGAGAAGAATAAAAAAAGATGTCTTCTAGTGATTCAGTGGGACATTCTCACAAGCAATAGTGACAAATATTAAACTCAATTATTTCAGAAGCTTTACAAAGTGCTTTATGTCAAAATCTAATTCTTATTTGACGTCTCAACGCTACAGAAAATAAAAATTCACTCTCAAAGATTTCTCTTATATAGCTCACAGATATGTTCCACCTCCGCTGTCAAGTGACTTCTCCCCTTTCAGTTTTCATGGATAATAGACCTCTCCTGGGTTAAAGTTTCCATCTGTATTTTATTCAACCTTCTTGTATTTTAAGTATAAATCTCTTGAGTATAAGGAGGCAAACTTATTCTTTATTCAAAAAAGTAAATAACCGGTTTCCTCTTTCCATTTTCCCCAAACAGTATTGCTATATCTCAAATGCAATTCTTACTCTAAATAATTAAATCTTTATAAACAAAAGAAACTTCCTTTGTAGGATATTCCTGTTTGGGGAAATACATTTGTCACCTCAGACACAGTTCCATATTTTTGTTTATTACTCAACTCCGGGCAAGTCAGCAGGAAAAATCGTTAGTTAAGAAGGTCAGAAATTCATTATGCTTTTCAAAATCCTTCATTTCTTGAAGCTTGTTATATTCTGAAATCCAAAATCCAAACCAAAAGCAAACTCTATTAAATCTCATTCATGTGTAAATTCCCTTGTGGGTTCTATCAGCTAGGTTCACCTGCCTTTCCCTTTGAAAGTAGGTTGTCTTCCACGTGTTATGGAAGTGTTATTTTTTTAAGCTTGTTCTATATGGCATTTTTTCTCAATCAGAGTCCTATAACATATTTAAAGTTGCATCTACTGAAAATAGTTCACCTGTCTCTGATCTGAAATAACAGAATCAACCTATAGCCATTCCTAGTGCATATGTGTTCCTATATATAAACAAGAAAATTGTATACCATTTTATTAGGTGAAACAGAAGTAAATCTCCAGTCACAAAATAGTCAGACCTGTGAGGATTTATTGCCTCATCACTTTCACTAGCCCTTCAAAAACAGCCAAGGATTCGAAGTAATATACGCATGCATATTTTTTACATATACAAATAAATAAAAAGTACATACCTGTTCAGACACGCATCTGCATGAATCCTGAGGTGACATGGATTCCGTATGCCAGCATGAATTGTTTTTTCTAATGGGAGTAAACATAATAAAATTATAACTAACAATTGAAAGGAATATGTCACTTAACAGAAAAAATCCAGAGAGTAATGAGCAGATCTGGCATGCTGAACACCTTCTTAGCACTTGATGACAGCAGCAGCTGTGTCTGGAGTGACACAAATTTTACTCATTTTTATCAAAGTTGATTTATTAGAATTATTTATATATGCATCAAATGAGCTTCATGTCTCATATTTGCAGCAATTATTAAAATATGGTCACCACTGTATTCCTGAATTTGGAAATCTAGAATGCTTCCTAAGAAATATTTTCCTTATTGCCTATTCATCCTTCATGTGGACACCAGGCTTGATCAAAATCATCCTGAAATTAATCAGAAAACTGCCACTGACTTTTAAGCTGTATGGATCAGATCTTTAACAGGAAAGTCTACTTTTTTCTTCACCTGGATGCCAGCTCCTTTATCAGAACCAATTTGTCACTAACACCATTCTGCCAAAAAAACCCTAAGATAATCCATCACACAGAGAGAAAAAAAATCCAATGTTCAAAATTTAAATTAAGGAAATTGTTAGATTAGTTACAATTACCCGTGTTGTGAATGCATGCATGTGTGCTCCCAATCAGAGAAATATCCCAGCAGAACCTGAGGAAGTTTTCGTAGGTCATCATCTTCATTACTGATCAAAGCAGGCCATAAGGGGTATAAGAAATGAAGAGGAAAGAAAAATAAAAACAGAAAAGAAATAAAGGCACGTTAATATGTCTAGCTCTATTAACCTTCAGTCTCAAGGTCATATTTATTTTCTAAGAAATTAAAGGATTATAAAATCCATGCAAAAGAAACATACCAAAATAATCTAATTTCAAAAAACTCTGTGTGAAAATGTAAAGAAAAATCATTACAATTATGGCTAAATAAATTCCAAGATCTACCCATGGACATCCTTTTCCTTATAATCATGCATTCCTACTGGTTGGAATTGCTAAAGTGTTTTTATACTTAAAAAATAAATTTATATTATATTTATAAATCCAAATATCATCTTGTTATGTTCATCTGTATATTTGCACACCTATATGTGTGCTTAGCAGTCTATACTGACTAGTTCTATAGATAATGCACATTAAAAATAAATAAAAAATAAATAAAAAATAAATAAAAAATAAATAATCTAGTTGGTTTCAAAGCTGAACATACAGAAATTAGGTTGAGTTAGAAGAGCAGCAAGCTTTGTAAATGCTGTGTGGCATTTTCAAACTCAAGAATTGTTTTGAGAAAATAACTTCAGACCGAAGCAATTTCTTAAGATTAAGCATGCAAAGGCTTGTTCAAATGCACTTGTTCATTTACATATAAATGGTCGTGGCTGGTATTGATTTGAGTTCAATCTTCTCCAAAGTCTTTGCCCTTCCTCCAGAAAACCGTTCACAAAAAGTTCCCAAATTTTATCTCTCCCTTACAATAATCTATAAAAGTGTATTAAACATCTAAAAAACCCGCACGTAACTACTGTAAAAAGAGACCTATCATTCTTTCTAGGATACAAATAAGTCTTTAAAATAGGAGAACTCAAGGGCAAAGGTCCCAGAACCCTGGATTTTGATGATGATGGATGAGCCCTTTACCTGAAGAAGGATTCTGCATTGTCATAAAGTCTTGGTGTCAGCCTCAGAGGAGGATAATCGATCGCCAGCGGCTTCACGCTAAACAAGGCCATTGCCAGTGCGACAAAGAGGACAGGCAGCAGCACGCTGGACAGGCTGCCTCTCCAGTCTCGCCTTATGTGCTGAAACCTCTTCATCAGGAGGGCAACAACCTGTATGAGAACAAGGTGGGCTCCACACACACTCGGGGCTCCCGCAAGTGAAACATCTGAGTGAGACAGAGAAAACAGCCTTGTGACAAACAAGGAAACCAAATTGGACTTTCACGTGCTACACTGCCAAATATAGAACATAAAAGTATTTTAGCTCTAATAAAATCAAACCAATAAACCTAGCATGTTCTCCTGAATGGAATAGTATAGCCCCAGACCATACCACTTTCAAGTATAATCAAATAACCAATTAACTCTTCCTATGAGGAAAAACAGATATTCAGTTAACACATCTCTATAGCTTCCCATGCACAGCTAATGGCTTACTGAATACTGTTTTCCCTAGGTATTCCCTATAGTCCTGCACTGATTACTCTGACAAACATGGCCTGTATTAGCACTAATATCTTCATCTACCTTGCTAGAATCAGCCGCAACTTTTCCGTAGAAATATCAATGTATCCTCTTCAGAGCATCACGGCTGCTAGGCACATGGATTCTCATAAAAGCACTCCCTTCATTTCCCTGTTCATATGGGACTGATAAAATCCTCATATCTGTTAGTCAGTTCAGTTTTCAGAGCTCATGGGCTGTCCTTCAGATTCACATGAGAGTGTGTCTACAGCTTATTAACATCTCACCAATCAATCATTTTCCCAATAGACTCTCCCTTAATTTTATTTTATCATTTTCTATCAGACACTTGTGAATCACATCAGTCACTCTGCTTCCATTTTAGCCCCTAATGCCTTCTAGGTACATGCAGGTTCTTATCTTGTCTGTGGCCTTGCCCAATTGAATGTCCTTCAACCTCTTTCCTTCCTCACAGCATAGCAGTGTCTAGCAGATTTACTACCACAGGTATTTGTACCGTAGCAAGACTGAATAGCTTGTTTATTAGAGTGCCCAAAGTAATGCCATATTTTATGAACACTTATGATTTGCCTCTTATTACCTTCCTTTCTGTGTATTGAGAACACTCTAACCAGTATTTCCACATTCCATATTTAAACAGCTACGCGTGCAGATGTTCTCAAGTAACCTCAAATTAACTGTCCTCCTCTTAGAACAGTTTTTTTCTGAGTTATCAGAATTTTAATCCCAGACTCTTTGCATTGTTCTAACAGGTTATTTTTAGCCAAGAAGGAAGAGAAACAGGGAGAAAAAATAATCAGCTAATAAGCCAAACTTCTAACCATGGTCATTGAACAAAACAGCTCAAATTCTGCACTCATTACTTACAGGTTAATCAACCCTCAGTCCCTGGGAAGGTCACATGTCCAATTCTCCATAAAAGAAAACCCCAGATATGAAAAACAAGAAATTACCAGGAATAAACATGATATATTTGAACTGCGTCACCTGAGAGCTCAGCACAAGTGCAGGACTAGTTTAGTAAATTAAGGATGAGCAGTGTATGCTGTTTATTTTGATTTAAAAAGCCTGTGACATGGTCTCCCACAGTCAAACGGGGTGTGGAGGACAAGAAGGACCGCTGGCTGGACTGACGGCTGGCGCCGCCCTGCAGGCTGAGAACAGGGACACCAGATCCAACTGAGGAGCAGCTGGTTAGTCAAGGTGTCCTTCAGGGGCAAAGATAAGCACAGCACTGGCTAAAATACCTTTGAACACAGATGTGTGTGCATACCTGCACCCGGAGGGGATCCACCCTGTTTGGAGTCATCTTTATATCAGGCACTGGGGACAAGCAGAACCTCCTGGCAGCAGGAATAGGTCTTTAGCAGCACCTAAGAGCCCTAGTGGCATCAGGGAGCCTGCTCGTCTCTGCTCAGGGAGAGGACAAGCTGCAACAATCACCAGCTGGTACCTGAGAAATTCTGATTTCATAAATCAGGAAAATAAATTTCACTGTGAAGAGAACAAAACTAAAGACCAGCCTGGACATGGCACTAGGTAACCTGCTCTTGACCTGCTTGACCTGCATTTTCAACACTATTATTCTCTGATTTTAACAGACCATAATTAACTCTAATTAATTTTGGGGTTATTTTAGGGGGAGGGCAAGGGAAGGGAAATTCTAGTATTTATTCCTTTAACTCCACAAGCAAATCTTATTCCTTTTTTCCCCAGAAAATCCCATAGAACAGAAATCTCTCTTGAAGATGTTCTAATCACAGCCACAGCTTGCTAATTTGACAGGGATTTAAGGTTTTGAATCTGTAAAGAGAAAAAGTAGCTTCAGAATTCAGATTCTGATTCAGCTTTGAAGTGCCTTAATCAAGAAAGGTTACATTACAGGCTTGGAATTTTTTGTTCTGTGAATTGGAGTAGGAGGAGAAAACACCCCTGTTAAGAATATTTTTTAAGAGAACTTCTTAGGAATGTATTAAGTTCATATTATCATGGTAAGCTTCTCAATAGTTGTCACAATACAGAAATTCAGACACTCAGAGGCAGAAAAAATTTCAAGGTATGAGTGTTTTTAGACTAAAACACATCCAGGAAGTGCTTCCAGGTCAACATCCTTAAATTCTAAGGTATACCATCTCTCATTTATCTAAGTAGCAAAATGCCAGAAAACAAGCACAGAATTAAGTATTTTCTGTAGTCCCAGACATGCTTATAAATCATTAGCACGAGATGCGAATGAAAGAGCCTTCAAAATATTTGACCCTTTGAATCTCTGAAAGGCAACTATGACATCTACTTTCTGTCCCCAGAAAAAGAAATCAGAGCTGCCATTCATTCATTTTTTTTGACAAACAGAGCAGAAAAAAATTATAACAACTTAATTCAGATCGCCAAAGGAAGGGAAACTGTCACCATGAATATAAATAATTGTCCATTTTGTCCAATATACTGACTCTTACTCAATATTCATAATGCCAGTGAGCCAAGACACAACCCAAGAAGATTTAATAAACCATTATAGTGGAAGTGTATGTTTGACTGTTTGACTCAGGCACTGCTTTTTTAAAAAGTGATTTATCTGAAACCTGATTTTTTCTGAAACCTCCTATGTTTATTGTTTAAAATTCTAATTTAAAAGAGTGTCAAATATCTTTCTGAATTATCTTAAGTTTTCATCTTTATGACCTAGAATTCTGTCATTTATTTGTGTTTCAGGCACAAAACAAAATTCCTTTTTTTTTTTATTTTGAATTTATTCTATTTGATGATACTGGATGGGCTCTTAAATCTTCCTTTAGGAGACAGTCTATAGAAGTTTTCAATCCATCTCCTGCATAAATATTCTCAACCTTTCACTGTCCTCTTATAAAAATCTTTATAGTCCTAATCAACCTTGCTATTTGTCTGAAGTCCTCTTATATTAACACTGCATCAGTCTCAAGATAGAATGTGTTTAGTGCAACTGTCTATCAGATGTGGAAATGCTACTGATTTATACAATAGTGTTACACATTCTTGATCAGCTTGTTTTCTTTATGCATCATACCACTTCATCTGACTGCAGCCACACTGTGAAAAGTAGCTTGCATTGGGCCTTCCATAATAGACTCAATATGGCTCTCAAGATTCCCAAGGTATTAAATCACTTTTTCAACTACAACTTACAGAACTAATTTGTGCTTCATAAAGCTTGTAATTCACGACCTATGTCTGGTTTGTATGTCAGGATGCATAAAACCAGCATACATTTATGGGAAAACAGCGTCTGATTATCAGAGATTCATAAAGGCTAGAAGACAAGACCAGCTGACCTCTCTGTTATGAAGTCAATTTTTATACAGAAAGCTTATGAAAATATGCTCATTAATAATTTAGATCACAGCATTAAAAACCTGACCCAAGTGTTAGAAGCTGTCTTGCTTGACTTACAATTGCAATTATCCACTAGAATTGCAATTATGTTCACAATTAACTTGTACTTCCCAATTCATCCAGACTATCCTTTGTATCACAGACAAGACTTTTGCTAGTTTCCAATACATATAGGTTAATATTAGGTACAGGGAAACAGAACAAATCCTAAAATCCAGAAATTAAGATTATCAAAATCCTTGCCTACAGACTACTCTAGAATTAGGAGCAGAAACATTTATTGTTAAAGTCTCTGACTTGGTATTGGATGGTCCTTTTCTCCTGTATTTTGCAGTTCTAGAAAACAATGAAATTCTAATCTTTTTTCATGGTGCAGAAGGAAAGATGGGCTATGTAACAGATAAATTAACAGCCAGGAGCATACATTTTCAATTCTACTTCTGTCACTTTGGCCTTTAGACAAGTCATTTAGAGTAGATCCAGATTTTGGGAAGGTAATAGTGGACCTCCAATACCCTGGCAATTCAGTTAAGCTAGGTCATATGAAACTGGTTGCATTGGGAGGCAGTACATATTTATTGGCTTATCAGAAGTTTTGTGCCAACAAGTAGTTCTAAGATGAGCACATGAACTGACATCATTCTACATTTCAGGACAGTCTATCTTGGCCCAGAGGCAGTGCTAGCCTACCAATCTGTGCACAGCATTTCATTAGAAGACATAAAAATGTCCTTCCTCTTCTTGCACATTTTCATACTCATTATAAAAATTAATATAATATTGATTTTTTTTCCAGGAGGATTTTGAAGACAGATTTTCATATGGGGAATGTGAATAAAGGCACTTTGATGGTGCAAAGTATAATGGGAATGCATCTGGTCTGTATTTCATTCTATGACTGATTCTTGCTGATATATAATAATGAGTTCTCTCTATCCAAAGCTGATCAGAAGAATACTTATTTGGGGGTGAATTTCACAAGATAAGTTCCCTTAGGGGGTTTTTAGACATAAATCCTCCTAATCCTCCCCTCAGGCTATTTTTAATTTTAGGCATTGTGAACATTTCCTCTAAAAAGTTGATTCAAATTGTTTCCATCTTAAGAATTTCCTGTCTTAAAGTTTCTCCCTACTCCATACACATTGACTAATCCAATTAAGTCACATTTTTGACAGGAAGACCTGTAGGGTTTAAATTAAAAATTTAGCTTTACATTCTGATTCACTAGTCCCACAAGAGAATTCTGCATGGGCCTGAAGACCTTTGAGGCAGAGTAATAGAGATCTAGGCAACTGTAGAGTTCATCAGTAGAATTCAATGTTTTAAAGCCAAGGAACTAGTATCTGTCACTCCCCAATCTTCTAAAGAACCCCCTTCACAACCCAGATCTCCCAAGCCCTTTTCCTCAAACCAGGCAGTTGACTGATTAGATGATTTCCTTCCTTTATCCAAGGTACTATTCTTGTTCAAGATCTGACACACTTAATATTTGATCATATTGATGACCACGGAAAGGATAGTCTGACCAATACACCTGATGCTTATTGAAAAATCAAGAAAGAACCAGCATAACCAGAAAAATGAGCTGCGTACTCTCACAGAAGAAAATCCAACACCCAAATCTCACCATCTAAAAACTTGTTCCTAGAAGAACTGCTAGCAAACTCATAAAGGAGCCTCTTTAATCTCTTTTTTATTTATTTCCTAGAATAAGGGACAATGAAAAAAAATCATTTGTATGCAAAAAGCTTAGGAAAAGAATGGGGAAAACTCCTTTTAAACTTATCACTGTATTTAGAAGAAATACATCTTTAAGTCAGGCTTGAACAGGGCAGGGATTATCTACTCTGAGCAATGTGTAAGTGGCAGAAGGACTGGTAGGATAAAATTGCACTTAAATCTTAGAGGGAGAAACACTGTACAGTACCCTCACACTTGACATGTTGGACAGCATTTTTACTAGTGAAATAAAAGACAGAAGTATAAAGTGGGCTTGTGCAAAAGGAAAAGGTAAAACATCCAGGTGTTAGAGAGCAAAAAGCCTTCATCCATGAAATAATTTCCTTTACTCTTATTTGCTGCATTGTTATCCAAGCAGTGACAGACATGTATCTAAGCAAGAGCATTTCAGCCTGGGCATCACTCATCGCATCCAAGACTTTAATTCCGGTTTTTTGTAGGGAGTAAACACATTGTACAGATAACACAAGCCACATAATTAAATGGCAATGGAAAATAGATGTCCAGAGGACAATGAATCTGACAAAGGGCCTGGAGCACAAGTCTTATGCAAAGTGGCTGAGGGAGTTGGATTTGTTTAGCCTGCAGAAAAGGAGGCTCAGGGGTGACCTTATCACTCTCTACAACTTCCTGAAAAGAGTTTGTAGCCAGGTGTGGATCCATCTCTTCAACCAGGAAACCAGCAACAGGAATAGAGGAGCCTTAAGCTGCACTAGGGGTGATTTAGGTTGCACATTAGGAAGAATTTCTTCACAGAAAGTGTGATGCAACATTGGAATGGGCTGCCAGAGAGGTTGTGGAGTGATTGTCCCTGGAAGTGTTTAAGAAAAGGCTGCATATGGCACTCACTGCCATGGTCTAGGTGATATGGTGGTGTTAGGTCATAAGTTGGATTTGATGATCTCAGAGGTCTTTTACTACCTAAATCATTCTGTGATTCTGATTCTGTAAATCTGTCCACCAAAAAATGAGCTCCACTCTTTTTTATTGTTTTGTTGGAAGAGGAAGAACTGTTAAAACAAGGAATTTTCAGCTTACAGTTTCACATGAAATGTGACTCATACAAACACTTCAAGCTCCAATCTAAAATACTCTACTCCTCCTGGACCTTAACCCTACCATGAGATAGTTTTGTGATAGGCAACTAGCAGAGAAATAATTAAACTTAGGACTAATTTTTGAGTACTAATTAACCCAACTGAAGAGAATACATTAGGATATACAATAAAGTAACTCTTAAAATAACCTGAATAGAATACATCATATAGATTCTAAAGAGATCATTAAATGCAGCAAATGACCTATTCCTGTCCCTCAAACTCTCCAAATTTTGTAGAGTTTACTAGGTGAACTGATCAGAGTCCCTATCTGAATCTACTTTTTTAAACATCCAACTGCCACTGCACTAAGCTGCTGCAGAGATTGACAAAATATTCAGAACAGATTCTAAGTGTGGAAAATAATACAACTCAGGTCCTTATTTTGTCTCCAGGCAAAACATAGCCTTGTTCACAATATGAATATCATCCTTTAATTTCAAGAACTTGCATTTTCTCAAAGTTAGAGCACACGAGAGGTATGAACAATAGATGAAGAGATGAGCACCACTGAATGCAAGCAAAATATTTCTTCTTGATTATACAAAGTAGTTTAAAACTAAAAATTAGATTCTTGTTTACCCTTCCTTTACATGTTTACAATCACAACTACTTATAGCCAACATTATATTTCTACTACGTGAAATATGAATTTAGATATCTGAAACACCCATTCAAAACAGAAAGCCAGCCTCTTTAATTAATATATAACTAATATACACGCCTACAGACTTTCCTGACTGTTTTAACCCCCTATTAAGCACAAGGATACCCAATCTCATACCAGTGGAGAAAAAAACAGAAACAAAAACAAAAACACATTAATCTTTCACATCACTCATGTCAAATAACAGAAAATCTTTTAAAAGTGCCACACCATGCAACAGCACCTCATGTGGGGCAGTAAATAAAAAACTTTAAAACAGATGTACATATGTACACTCCCTAAGTGCAAATTTGAGGAAGTAAGTTCAAATGGATTTAGAAAGTAAATAAAATAGTCAGAAAGACAGTGAACTGTGGCCTCTGCTTTTAATTTATGGACCTGCTTTATACTCTTGCCTTCCCAAACCTATTTGTCTGTTTTATCTACTCATTGCATTCAGTCTTAAAACTAGACTGCAAACTGTCAAAGGTGGTAAGGACTTGGGTTTTTTATTCTTACTATTAGTCTGTAGGGTGTCTGGAACAACAGGGCACGACTTCAGATTTGGTTTCCAAGGCACCGCAGCTCACACAATAAACAATAATAGCTACTACAAGTAGCTAGGAAAAAACAACATCCTTGTTGCTGCTCAAGTGTGAGCTGGTGTCAAAACAGCCCTTGTTGTTTTTACCAGTGTGGAAATGGGCAGGAACATAGCCATAGCAGAAACTTGAATGAGTTTATATTTATTTGGGAACAGAACATTTCCAGGTTATAAAAACGCTGTCATTACTTTCAATGGAGGGAATTAATTTTTGAGCGCAAACCACTATTTCTTTGCCTTTTCCAACCATAAGAACACAAACAGTACATGGCCACAAAGAAATAGGGAACAATGGTGCTGTCTTCCTATCCATCACCCTACAGACACGACAGAGATCCACATACAGTTGATACACTGACAGCCAAGCTAATCTGGTGAATGGCCACCTAAGCTAGTCTGGGCCTGGTGAGAGAGGAGGACAGACTGCTGAATGCACAGTTCCAGTAATTCATAAATAAAGGGTTTCAATTTTTTTTACATTTTTGATACCTAAAACGATCTCTTTTGTTATATTTCCATGGGTTTTTTTCTGCTTTGTCATAATTTATATCTCTTCTCTTTATTCTAGTTGGGATTTTTGCCAACCATACTGAAACCATATCTTAAACCATACCGAAGCAGAAGTTGTATCTAAATACCAAGTATTTTTTTAGGCTTCTGTGGTGAGCTTCACTGTAGCAAGGGAAACTTCATCATTATGGGATGGGAATATTCTTTGGAAACAAACAAAAAGACAAATATTCAGTCAGGTAGACAGATTATCGTGTCTTGGAAAAGAAAATTATTGCAGAATTGAAAACTCTAAGTCTCTGACTTTGAGTTTCTGCCTGACTAACTTGCAACAATAACAACTATGCTAATTTCAATTTGCAGGAGATAATTGTGCAAATATATATCCTTTTATTGCAGTACTATCTCCTTGCAGTGATCTACCTGCAATGAATTCCCATATGGAGGAGAAGACAGGTAAAGGAAGAGCTGAAAAAAGTACAGAATGTGGCTACAGAACGGAAGCTTATCTGCACCTTCCGTTTGTACTCTTTAAAGGTACAACAGTAGAAGAGAAACAAAACTGTCAGAACTGCAAAATAAAAAAATCCCAATTAATTTCATAGGTATCTATATATCCATGTCAGACTCAGCCAAGAGAAAGAATACATTTGTGCATGCACAGGTAACCAACCATCAGATACATTTTGTGCGCTAGAATGTACCCTCTTATTGCAATAAGCAGCACACTTACTGAGGCTGCTTCCTTTCCTTTCTAGGAGTGTAAATCAATACTCAGAAAGCTGCTTGAATTTAACCCACTGCATTCAACCTATAGGCTCAAGTTACAACATTTCAAGATTGAATCCAATGCAGGCAGTAGGGCTAACACCCACAGTACTTTTGCTGTGTTTGGTGAAAAGCTGGTGGAAGGCCAGGACAGCAATAAAATCTGAATGTTTGCTCTACCACGTCCCATAACATTACATGTGAGACTTAATTATAAATATCTCAGCATTTCCAACTAGACAGATTAAATATAACAACAGAAGAAAGAACTATATATTCAAACCAGGTGTTCTAAAACATTTCCCACTGGTTACTTGCTTCCCAGAAACGGAACTTCTAGATAGCAATTGTCCATCATTGTACTGCAGATGACGTCTCTCATGCAGCTGCTCAGTTTGCCATGAGTGGCCTTTGAAAACACTGTGAACAGCACTCTGGAAGAAGCCTCTTGGAATTGCTCAGAGAAAACTCAGATATTAAACAGAGGAAACAACTTCAGCAGAGCCCACATTTCACCGTGACAGACAAGGACATTCTGACCCACTTTAACTTTCAGAATTTGTGCAAGTATTATCTTAATACAAACAAATAACTTGGTCTAAAATACTGCAGCCACCACAATCAGGGATATTTTTAGATCATATCTCTACTGGAGTTATTCTATTAATAAAAAAATCATATCAAAGTTTGTGCAGGGAAACAATTCAAAACTGCAAGTTCTGCAGGAGGTATGTTTTATTCAGACCTGAAGCAATAGTAAACAAACGAAAAATGTGTTAGGTGAATAATCTTGTTCCTCAGGCATTCTCATAAATAGTAATCTCATAAATAGTGGTATTAAACAGCTTCAAGGATCTGGATTAGCAGAACCAACTGCTCCATTTTTTCTAATGTCTCCAATGAATATGGTAACCTAAATAAACTGAAAAATAGATGTAGAGACAGATAGAAAGAGAAAAAATTTACATGGCTAAAAATTTCTACCTATACAGAAGCCCAACACAGGTGTACATGAAGTCCTATTAATATTTCAAATGAAGAATTTGATACCAACAGTGTAATATACATCTTGTATCACCGTGTAACAAGTCCACCTTATCAAAAGTGTAAAAAAGGTGTAGTCCTAAGTGCTCCACACACTGCCTTTCATACTGAAGCTAGTTTATATATGTTGTCCCAGTAGCTCCTAAACCAGTGTTTCGTTAGTTTTGAGAAAAAAATATAACAAAACTCCAAACATGTAGCACTGAACAATGTTGCTAGTATTGAGAAAACAGGTGTGTGAATATTGCTAAAGTCTTTGTGGGCTTTTGTTGCACAAAAGGAATGTTTTAGCAACAGAGCAGACACAACAATTTCACCAAAGGAGATACTTTTGAGAAGGCACTGGACAGGTGAAAATCTAGTTTCACGTAGAAGCATCAATTTCAAAGAGAGCCTTACTAGCAGGACTAAGATGCATAATACACCTTTTACATACATATGGTATTTACTCAATAAATGAGGCAAGATGTCAGGGAGATTTCATGAAGGCCCTTCCCTAAGCAATGTTCTGTTTCAGAATGAAAAGTGTCTTATTCTTGATAAGCATTTCTTTAAAAAATTGATCATTTAAATTACTTACATAATTGAATTTAAAGCATCTCTATTTGCTGATACAACAGCATTAATAAAGCAAAACTGTTTTAAAACACTTGTATGCATGTGTGTACGCACACATACATGCTTTCATCTGTAAAAAATATATATATATGAACACAAAAAGTTCTATAAAATATATGTTCCACTTGTAAAGCTCAAGCAAGGCAAGAAACCATCAGAATTTAATTTTCATATAGAACCTAAAGACTAGCTATTAGCAACAAATATTTTCTGACACCATATGTAATGACTTTGTGATGACTATGTAAGAGTGAAAACTTTCTCCAACACACAGGCCCCATATTATGCAGGAGAGAAATAACAGTTTATCTAGAATATGAGATATAAAAATATGAGATATTTCTTTGAGATATGAGATATAAGAATATGAGATATATCTTTGGAAAAATCAGATTGCTGAACAGCAAAAAGAACATCCTCTAAAAGAATTGAATGGTTTAAATAGGAAGAAAGTTTTACTAAATGTCTAGCAAAAGTCGCATTAGTATTACACTGGGCAACCTATCATTGTTGTTACCAGGCAATCCATTGCTGTTTAAATACCAGTTGCTTTTTGGAAAACAGATTACCACCTAAACCACTTACTGAATACCGACTTTTGGTGATGTTGCAAATGTGAAAAATGTGGAATGCTTGCAAAAAGCGCATGCAGGTCATTCTCAAAAGCAGCAAATGAACACAGGAATGATGACTGCCAGATCTCAATTATCTTTTGAGGAAGAGTTCCACTTTCCTTATATGCTTTTCTTTCTTTCCTGATTTTTTTTTAGCTACTTGAGAATAATTACAGCATGAAATGGAAGACAAGTAGTCCTTCAGATTGGAAAAAGGTGTCTTCTGAATATTTATTTAAAAGACGGGATTTTAAAAACAGTTTTTTTCCAGTCTGTAGCTGTTGAGATAGCCTCAATAACTTATGGGAACCAAAAGAAAACAGCACATCTTGGACCACAAAGAAGATGTTGGAGGGAGATAGACACACACAGTAAGGGAGCACTAGCAAGTATGAGGGAAAACATTGCTGTATGAAGAAATACACTGTCAATAGGAAATCAAAGACGGTCTTATAAACAAGACATAAGAGCTACACAGCTGAGATGATCTGACCACTTGTTTTTCAAGATGTTAAGGGGGTTCATGTTCTACCAATTACCTTTGATAACTAAAGCATTCTCAATGCATTGATATGTATTCTTTATCTCCCACCTCAAAAAAAAAATCTGAACAGCAGAAGAGCTACCAAAGTTTTACTTCTAAAGCACGCAGTGTTAATAACCAACACACAAACAATTCAGATTATGGCAAAGTCAAGGAAGCAGGTTGTCAGAAAAAATCAGGTTCACAATATTCTCATACATGCATATCAGGCAGTAAGATCGCCAAGATGTCAGTATCAAACACTAATTTTCTGTTTAAAAGGTCCTTGAGATACATAGAAATTCAATATATAGTCACCACCATCAGAGGTTGCAGGCATACCAGTTCTGGTCGGCCACAGCTTAAAGTCTCCCTGAGGATTCTGCTGCTTCTATCCTAAGCAGTATCCTCTGCCACCAGGCTGGCTAGAAGAGGCATCTTCTATTCCATTGTAAGATGGGGCTCTGCAACAACTTTCCTGAATTGTTCTCAGATTGAAGTACAAAGGTTACTATTTCCAGTTTCTAACTTATTGAAGTTTGAATCTCTATCTATAACACAATTGACTGGTTCAAGCAAACCTTCCACTCAAAATGAGATTCATACGTTTTAAGAACCAGCAAAAAAAAACCCCAAATTACAAGAAAGAGGCTACTAAGTCCCTTTTATAAAGTTATTTTAATGAAAATGCCTCAATTCCATCAAGACAATATTTTTGTGAGCAGATAAATTGATTATCCAAATTTCAAACATTATTGTTTTGTTCTCTGTTTCTGTACTACTTGCAGAATTTTTACAATTGAGCCCCCTTTTGGAAAGTGCTTTACTGACCATTTTTTTTTCATGAGCTGAAGATAGCAGAAGGTCACTGTGAGGAAGGCAAGTAGGGTTAACTTCCCTCATGTGTCTGAAAATAGGGAGATAAATGCAAGGACAAAAAGGCTGGCAATATGGATGAGCTTCTTGGTATTGTAAGAGCAGCATCCTTTACTAGAAAACAGCTGTATTTCCATTGTTTTCCTGGCAGTCCTCTAATGCCCAAGCCTACCTAAGAGAGATTCCAAGATGTCCAAAGAAAACAACTGGTAGGGAAAATATTTGGATGAGAGAAGAAAGTAGTGGGTAAAAAAATGAAACATTTGAGGAAGGAGGAAGAAACTGACCATTGGCTTTCAGAAGGATAGAAGGACTTACAGTTACACATTGAGAAAATAAACTCATGTATAAATCTTAAGTAACTCAAATGATCTTATTTTTAAATCAGCTTTTTGTGACAATTGACAGGTAATATTATAAGGATGCTCCATCCTTATTCTATGCTGCAGAGAGTCCTGAAAGGATGAAGGAACAAAGATGGGATTCTGATAAATATAAATCTAAATATTTGAAGCGTTTATTAAATTAAGTTTTCAACACATGCAAGAGTTATGACATTTCCTGCAAGAAAGTAATTAAAACAATATTAAACAAAGCTGAAGGAAAATACAATGTAGCCAAGATCTTTAGACCAGCTATTTTGACAGTTTTTTTCAGGACTCAGTGCTGAATTTAAGGCAGTGTTACCTACACTGTTAGGCTACCAGAAGATTGAAATTTACACTTTATCTTCCCCTTATCGGAAGATAGCAAAAGTTTGAAAATTTTACTGCCATTCATGTCAGCAGCCTCTTCTGAACAGAGACATTGATGCTTCATGTCTACAATATTTTTCTCAAGTTACACTTTGCAAGGTGGAGTATTGAAATATTTCCGAGGTTCTTTTATGCAAATTTTACAGGGAATTGAAAGAAGTGAGCTCCATTTAAAAATGGATGTTAAAGTATAACTTCAAGGTTATTGTAAAAATCACTGTGAAGCCTTTCTTTTGCAGTTACAGTGAATTCAATTTGTCCTAGTGGATAAAAGGATACTGCTTAAGAATACAAGAAACCACTTGATCATCTACCAAAAGACATCAAATTCCACTCTGCTGCTCATGTGCGGAAATCAATAACACCCTTTCGTACAGCATATTTTCTGCAAAGACCCAAGTCTTGTGTCAAATGCACCAGGAGAAGCAATTCACTTCCCTGGGCAGAATAACTCCAGCTGCTAATTAACTTTTGCCTGTCTATAGATTGCAGTTATTTGCTTGCTTTTTGCTTCCTTTATTTAATTTCTCTCTTCTGCCCAAATAAAAGGTAGAATTATACCTTAACAAACAATATTCTCCTCTCCATGCATTTAAAATAATTAGGATCTTTAATCAAAATACTTCTCTTTCTTTTTTATAAACTATATTAAAGGAGCCCTGATGGTGCCTTTATAAGGACTTCACTGCCAACCTCCAAGATTAATTCTTCTCTGCTCACATTCTGAATTCCCTATTTTTCCCTGAAGTCACTCAAACGTAAAAATGTGGGCAAAAAGGTTGTACTAGTATTGTAGCATCAGTCTCATCAATTATGAATGGACAGTTAAAATGATCTCTTTGCATCCTTCTGTACATTAAGCTCAAATATAAATCACCTTAGCTGTCTTAAAATGTTTCTCTACCAGGATCAGCAGATAACTCAGTGTTTTCCAGGATATTGCTGCCCATTACGCAGACATGCCTAGCATTTGCCTTCGTTAAAATACCCTTTATTTAGGATGGATTTAGCTTTTCAAGTAATCTAACTCAGTCCTTAGGATGGGTCTTACTTATCACAATTCTGTAGTTGTCCTTTTTTTTTCCCATCAGCAAGGTTATATTTATTTCAGCATCACTCACAAAGATAATTAAAAGGCAGAGTTGAAACCCAGCTGAAATTCACAAAACTCTTCATTCTGATATTTCACTATTAAGGACTGCTTTTTGTCAACTACAATTTCTTAGTAAATTAGCTTTTAAATGAGCTTTATGAGTACCGTACCAAGTTGGTCTCACCAATCCTAACAGGAGCAATGTCACATTTGGCCCAATATAATTCAAAATGGCTAACACCAGCTGTTTCAGAGAAAGAGTTAAACAATTTTAAAAAGTAGTTATGAATCAACCTGCTTCCACACCCACACTTACAGAGGCTAGCTTATAAAAGGAGTTCAAAGGCATATAAGCTTTAATAGCACTTCTGTTACTATAGTTGTCCATATTATGCATCCATTAATAAACATTCTTTGGCTTTGTAAAACATATTCCAGTACTCATAGTCTCTGCAACATTATATGGCAAAATTTTCAAGTGTTATGTATCACAGTGTGCAAAAATATAATGAATCAATTTTGAATTTTCTACAGTTTATTTTCACTATACCTCAGGGGTCCCAACTGTAGTTTACTGCCAGAAGGGACTAGTTCCAAAGTCCTAAAGTTGGTATCTCTCAGAAATTCCTAATTCAATAAACATTACAAAATGAAATAATTTGGCTCCTAAGTAAATCTGGCATCTTAATTCCACAATATTGGTTCCTGAACAAGCCAATGAGACTGCTCACTAGCCTATCACCTACTTTTTGCATATGTTCAGATTACTTTGTCATTTATCCATGCTTAGCTGCTCACCTCTTGGACTTGCTCTTAGCTCTCCTGATTATTTCTGCATATATACTGCCTGCTGTGGATTATGATAATTTTGTTGGCCTCCATTTTCTCTAGGCTATTTGACTTCAAAGGTCTTGTCAAACAGCCACTACAAGCTCAGTCTAACCATTTTTCTGCATACTTTGTATACGTCTACATAACTATAACTGTCTATCGTGTGTTCCAGCTATATATGAACTAATAACGCATGACTGTATTATAATACATGCATGTACTGTGTCTGCACACACAGTCATCCTTGACTTAAAAACAAAATTTTAAACTGTTGTCACAAAGGTGAGTTTTAGTCTAAGGTTTTTTAATTGAAATAAAACTAAAATTTTGAGAAAACTGTCCACAAAGGAAACAAACTGCTAGATATTACATGGTGCTTTGCATTTTTAAAGCTAACAATATTTAAACTGCTACAACTAATTTAATCAATGGACTGCCACTTACCTCTAACATTTGCATTTAGAAATGTTCAAATAATTCTGAATTTATTTTACATTATTTTCATTGCCAACCTTAAGCAGCAGCCAAGCACCAAAAGGCTGCTTGCCTTACTCCCCCTCCTCCAGCAGGGTGGGGAAGAGAATAGGAAAACAGAGAGAGAAAAACTGTGGGTCAGGATACAGGCAGTTTAAGCAGTAAAGGAAATACAAAGAAAAATAAACTCAGAGCAAATAAACAAACCAACTAAAACGCAAAAAAATCCAACCCAGACAATGCAAAGGCAATCACTCACCATCTCCCACTAGCAGACATGCTCAGCCACTGGTAGCAACAGCTACCTCCAAAAAAACTTTTACTGCCATGCATTGAATAACTCTCTGGTAAATTTAGCTCATCTGTCCAACTCGTGTCCCCTCACACCCTCTTTCTCATCCTCACCTTACTCACAGCAGGGAAATGGGAAAAGAGAGAGCCTTGGCACCGCAAATACCACAAATCAGTGATAGTCCAAAAACTGATGCGTTATCAGCATTGTTTCAGTCACAAATCGAAAACACAGCACCCTAGAGACTGCTATGAAGAAATTTAACTCAATTCCAATCAGACACAGTACACTAAGACACTGTAAAGCATAACTAGAAATTATGTCAGCTCTAACTTCAGTGAGATACTGCCATATTTTGCTGAAATAATGTCCCTTGCCTGTTTTTGGCAATGGTCGTCAGCCTAAATCGTGTACTGATTTTCTTCTGTTTCATTTAAGAAGAGATATAGACGAACTGCTATGCCCCCTAGTCTGGAGACATTAGACAACATTTTGGTTTCTGCACAATCCTGACACCTCAAGGGCTCAGCGACAGTAAAGGATAGCCAACACCCCTGCTTGAACTCAGATCTGTGCTTTATGAAAGTATCTCTCTAGTCCAGATTCTTTTACAAATCAAATACCAGCATCCTGTGAGCTGCTCAATAATCCCAGCTGCTTGCTCTAGGGGGTTTTGAAAATTCATTTGACTACTTTGACAACAGAAAGTTTGACTGCCTTTGAACCTGCTTTCAAAGACAAAGTTATACAAGTAAAGCTATTGCCCATGGAGTATTCTGGTTAACTTTGACAATGATGGATACCTTTCATGACCATTTCCAGATCCCTTATGCCTACACTTCACAACTGTCCTTAATGATGAATGACAGTCTTCTGCAACGAATGACAATTTTCCAGTACTCTCATCCCCAAAGAAATGGCATTATCATCACATATCCTTGCTATAATTTATCAGGCTGAAAAAATACACAGTCTCTGATTACTCAATACTTTATTAATGTAATAACTTGAACAAATACTACTTTATACATTTTGAGATGCAGATGGGAAAGTATATCAAGTCCTTAGGTAGAATATACTGTCTTCATTACTTTAGGAACTGTAAATCTTACTCTTTAATGAAAACACAATGTGGAGAAGACAGATTGTTATGATTTTAAACTAGTTCAGATGTCCTAGCTGAGTCCTGAAGAAATAAATTGACTGTTATAAAATAAGGGATATCCAAAACTGTGTTTTGAATAGAAGTCTCATTCTCACCAATGACAAAAGTGGCAATTTTATTTGCTTAGTGAGGTTGGTTTAGTTTTATACACCTACATCTTCACTGATTCAAGAGCAACTGGAATAGCCCAGCAAACAAACTCTCTGGAAAAAGTGCTCTATTCAAGCTTGCATTTTGTAAGAAAAGGTCTCACCTTAGGCCACCATTATTGGCAATGATTACTTATTATTGGCAGATCCAACTGCAGTTATCTTAACAAATAAAGAAAGCTTGGCTAAAAATTGTTATTTCTGTTACTGTAACATTAAAGGTCGACAGATCAAGACTTCCCTGTGCCTGTACTTTATAGAGACAAAATGAAAAGTACTGCACATAGAAGAAAATGCTTGACATCTAAACAAAGAAAACTATAATGTAAATGTCAATCTTCAAATAGAAAGAAACAGAATAAGAATAGAAGCATGAAAGTCCCAGAACCAATGTAAAAACATTAATCAGCTTGATGGACACTGACATTAGAGAACTTGAGTCTTGGATTTTGTAATGATCATTAGTGATGACTAGTGATTCTTCTTATAAAAAGAATTTTTCAAAGAAAAAAAATCTTTGAGTTTTCAGAATTGTTCACAAGGACCTCATCCCAGGTTTGCAAGGCAGAAAAAGAGAAAGTACGAAGCATTTTTCTTTAGAACAAGATGTAAAGGAACCTAAAATAATATGCCACTTAAGAAGACGAATGATCTCCTACTACAAGGAGAACCAGCTTTTTTTTTTTTTTCCTTTTGAACTGTATATGGATGAACATGAATGTACTTTTCTAATAGCCTAGAGATTTTATATCTGTGTTATATGTCTCCAATATTTATCCATTTTCAGTATGAGATGAAGAGGATAATTAGTTTCCAGGGACTGGGATGAATCCGTAAGCCAGTGCTGCTACAGTGAGAGAATGCTCGTGTGCACATACACAGAAGTGTGGGAAGATGACTGTGTGAAGTGATAGAGGTAAATCACAGCAGACATATAAAAAGCTACTACCCAAGGCAGACACACAAAAAATTACCAGATGGTAGCAAGCAGTATTCTCCATTTGCTTGAGCATTCCTCAACTTTGGGAACTTTGTGCATGCTTACATTTGCATTATTGATCTTTATAAATCTAGTTGCTTCAGAAGGCACATCATTTTTTACTTACAGACTGATTCAGCACCATTTTTATGGTCCAGGTGTGTTGCCCGTGGAACATAAGGCATCTTCTCTGAGTCCTGAAGCAGCTTCAGAAAAACCTTTCATGACAGTAGAAAAAAGTAATTTAGAATCCATTTTCTAAAACTATTATATATGTATATCATAAACCATCCAGACTGTCAAAAATTACTACTGACTGCTGTAACCACCTTGCTGGAATATGACTATAAAATTAATCAAGCTCTCCAATGAAAATCTCAGGGATAAGGGAAACTAAATAAATGTCAATAGACGCAAAAAGCACCTATGAAAAACATTGCTGACCGATAAACACTACTATCTGCAAAGATTTTTCAATAGACTGTCTGCCCTCGATTGACTTTTTATGCTCCTAAGCCATGGTATGTGTTGGAACTCAGTTACAGCAGTTTTTACCAATGAAACAGCTTAACTCTCTTCCGATGCTGCAGCTAGAAACCTATGGGCAAAACTAGAACTTTTACCAGAGAGTTCTAATTGTACTACTATGGCTAAATCTAATACACAATATCCTACAGAATTGAGAACCTACAGATTCCAGGGAATTCACAGTGTCTAGGGACACTCAGGAAAGGTTCCTAGATATGTGCAAGCACATGGACAATAACGATACTGAAAGACATTTAAAGTACAAGGCAATCATCAGAGACAGCCAAGGTGAACAAAGTCTTGTAAAACTAACATGACAGAGAGAACTGGGCAACAATGTATATTTTGTAGCAAAACATGAGTGTGCATACCCCAAATTGGGTAGAGATGATAGGATCCTATTACCTAAAATCACTGTGAAAAAACCTGAAATTATTTTTTATAAAAGCAACAATCTAAAAACATGCACTAGATTGAAATTGAAAGGATTTAATTTTCTTAAGTGGGGAAAAACATGTCAGAAGGGACTTAGAGTTAAAATTATAAAAACCCAGCAGAATTCACCAACTTCAAAACCATGACATCTATTTAAATGGTACACTTTGCCAAATAGATTTGTGTTCAGGCTACTATTTCTTGCTTAAAACTCTTTCACATTTCTGTCCACATAATGCCCCTTGAATTTCATAGCCATGTATTTCATTCGTTTGTACCTCAGCCTTGCAGAAGCTTGGAATGGCTTTCATAGTGAGCCTTATTCACACACTCCCCACTTCCTGTAACCTCAAACTAAAAACACAATTAACATTTTCTTATCTTAACCTGAACTGCAATTTAAAGAGTGATCTAAGAAACTCAGATAAAAAGAAAGGAAAAAAAAAAAAAAAAAAACACAAAAACAAAACCAAAACAAAACAAAACAAAAAAAAACAAACAGGAAATAAAGGTACCATGAGCATCTCAAGGTAAACAGAAAAATAACAACCAATTTTTGCTTTGTTTTGATGAAAGTTTTCTTTTGCTTTTTCCTCTCTGTTTGGTTTGAACTGCAGGACAGATTATGCCCACAGTGCAACTTTCAGAAATCATTAAGAAGCCATTTATTTCTTCCCACAAACGAACCTGATATCAGCTATAACAAAAAATTCCTTGTTTCCAAGGAGCTCATACAATAGACAATAAAAACCAGTCAATGTGAAGCGCTTTATAGCTCTTGAAAGATATTTCTTGACTGTCTAAGGTCTGACTGTTACAAAAACCATATTTTGCTTAGTCAATATAATTGCCATTTAACAGTGGTTATTGATTGCATTTGTTACCTGCCAGCTTTCAGGGAACAACTTTGGCCATTAACAACTCCAAGTCCAGAAATTTCTGGCCTGATATTTCTGTATTAGACCCTGGAGGCAGATCCTGACAGTCTAAAGCCACATTCCAATTTGTTTTCTTGGACCTGCTTGCTGGTGGCTCTGAACACAAATTCTGTCAAGCAAACCTAACTAAACTGTAACAACTGAATCATAAAATCACTGAATATCCTGGCTTTGAAGGGACCTCTACGATCATCTAGTTTCAACCCCTCTGAGGTGGACAACACCTTCCACTGGACCAGATTCCTCAGAACTCCATTCAGCCTAGTCCTGAACACTTCCAAGGATGGGAACATCCACAGCTCCTCTGGACAACCTGATCCAGTTCCTCACCACCCTCTCAAAATAGAATTTCTTCCTAATGTCTAATTTAAAACCACTCCCCTTCACCCTGTCACTGCATGCTCTTGCAAAACTTCCTCTCTGTCTCACAGACTCCCTTCAGGTACTAAAAGGCCACAATTATGTCACCTCAAAGCCTTCTCCTTTTCCAGCTGAACAATCCTAACTCAGCCATTCCTCACAGGAGAGGCTCTCTATCCTTCTATTCACCTTGATGACCTCCTCTGGATTCACTTTGACCGGTCCCTGTACCTCATGTACTGAGGCCTTCAGACCTGGATGTAGCCCTGCAGGTGTGGTGTCACCAGAGCAGAGTAGAGGGGCACTCCCTCTGTCCTTCCCTCCCCTGCTGCCCACACTGCTTTGGATGCAGCTCAGGACACATTTGACTTTCTGGGCTACAAACACACTTTGTCAGCTCATGTCCAGCCTCTCATCCACCAGCAATTCCAAGTCCTTCTGGGCAGGGCTGCTCTGGATCTGTTCATCATCCAGCCTGAGTTGATACTGGGTGGTGCCCTGATCCAGGTGCAGCACCATGAACTTGGTCTTGTCAAATCTCATGAGACTCCCATGGGCCTAATGCTTGATCCTTTCTAGCTCCCTCCAGAGGGCATCCTGTCCTTCCAGTGCATCAACCACTCAGTGAAACCAGAAAGTAACTACACCTCTGTGGTTAGGACAATGCCTACACTACAAAATATTGCTGCATGTGTTTACTTCAGTGTCAAAATAGCTGCAGACACATTTTCTTATTTAATCTCATTAAGTCACTGTAGAGAGGATGTAGCTATACCTTAAAAAAAAAAAAAAAAAAAAAAAAACCAAAAACACAAACAAAACCACACCCACCAAATGCTTTTCTTTTCTAATACGTCCTATGTCTATTGTAGCTTCATTAACAAATACTCTGATACCATTGCTCACTCCTCCCCATGGTATGCAGCTTTCGAACATCCTCTTAAGAATGGGAATCATTAGGGACTACATTGTACAGAAGATGTGATAATTCACCTGATGTTGCATCAGATACTGTGGACAGAACTGGTATTAGCCTAACATTATTAGCAGAGTAAGTACCCTCTGAAACACATAGGTCTGGAAGTCAGGATTAGGCACCATAGCAGAGACAGTATATTCTTGCTTTATCTAAATGAAGGCGTATTCTAGACCTCAGCAGAGCATCCTTTCCCCACATGCATTAGCAATTCCTGTTTGCTCAGTTAGACAGAGAACAGTGTTAGTGTCAGCAAGATTGTGGGTTCAATCCCCATATGGGCCATTCACTTAAGACCTGGACTTGACGACTCTTTTGGGTACCTTCCAACTCAGAATGCTCTGTGAAATTCTATTTAATTTCTCTTTTGACTAGCAAGTCTATATCTGACCAAGGACTTTTCCTCTTCAAGGACAAAAAGTACTTTTTGTCCTTGAGGAAACAAGTCTGGCCAAACAGCAATACTAGAGTGAAATAGATTAATGTGATTTGACATCACCAGAAGTTGTTGGAGCACCTTGCATCTCACTAGAAGGTGCACATCATTTCAAGGAAGTATATGGCTTTCCCTGGAAAGTCTCAGTGTAAACTCTCAGGTCATTTAAAAGCAGTACTCAATTAAGAAATTTTGATAAATCTTATTTTGAAAAGTTGTTACAATTGTTTTGTTCTCTCCTCAAAGAAAAGCAAGCAAGTAATAAGCTTTAAAATCTCCAGAGCTGTCAGAAAGTGAAACAACATCACCAAGAGAACTCTTAGTATATGCTTAATTTAATTAACTACCCTTCTAGTCTCCTTTCATTTCTACCAGCACTTTGGATTACAAGTATTATAAAACACACAAATACAAATATTTGGAAAAGATATCTAAAGCCTAAATTTGAGCAAATATAATATAGTGAGATTTAAAGGTGTCACAAACTGATTTGTTGGAACTACGAGTTTCCTTTGAAATATAAACGAAGTCCATTTTCCCTCAGTGAATACGATTTTTAGAGAGTGTGAGTGCCCCTCATATTTGAAAAAGAATAAAGATGAATGTATAAGAGAACAAAAAGAAAGGGAAAAAAATTACAACACATTTTTTCTTTTAAGGCCAGAGTTCTTTGTTTCCAGATTGAATTGCTTGAATAGATTAAATAGTGCTATTATGTGCTATCCTTTTAGTTGCCAATGCAAAGAGGCTTTTGATAAGAGAATAGAGAATTGAGGTTGTAATGATAACTAATGATGAAATGTAGAGATGACAGACATCAGCCCAAATTAATGCATTAAATCTTCAGGCTGAAGAATGATACATTAATACCTAATACCACATTTAAAGATGCTTTTAAACCTCCCCTTGACAAAACAGTTAAAATCAAGCTCTCAGCTGAGTCACAGATTCAGCTCACTGAGAAATCTTCCTCATATCCATGACAACTTCACATTTACTTTATACATGTAAGTTCTGGAAATTGCTGTAACAATTGGGGATGCAACACCAAATCAAAATTACTTCCCAATCTATAATGTTTAGCAGTGAACAATATTATTCCTTCTACCATGTTAATCATCTGATATAAGAACATAAAAACCTTTAAATAATTTTTTACTTGCTTTATAGAATTGTATCACAGAAATGTAATTTACTTCATAACATTAAATAATATATTTATTAAACTCGTAAACTCTGTATGATAGGAGATATTAGTCTCCCATCATCACCTGAAGTGAAAAAAATATATTTCTAAAGGATCTATAGTACAGTACTTGGATAATAGTGGTATAGGGAATCTTGTTATTTAGAAATTATAGATGGGCTAAAAAGAGTCCAAGGGAAATAACCTCTTGCTTATATGGCTACTTACACAGAGCAAGATTCAGAATGATGAAGACGCATAACAGACTCTCTTCCTCTGACCCATTTAGTAAATATACATGTATGTATTTACATATATGTGTGTATATATGTTCATGTATAAATACATCAGACTTTCTCAGTATACACAAAAAATATTCTTTAGATGTTTCATCACATGCTTCACCTAAGCTTCAGAACTAGTAACTTGGAAAGTATTCTTAGCAATTTTTTTTCTGTCCAAAAAGCCACCTAAGCTGAACCACCAGACTTGAAAGTTCAAAGCTTGTTCTAATGCTATGGGTTTAGGATAACAGTGCTTCTCACAAAGTCAATGACACATTACATTTTCCTGAAGTTAATGAAGAAACAAACATTTAAGGGTTACACAGTTCAGTCTTCACATTAGATTTTTAAATGAAAAATATGTCATAGTAGAGGGAGTGCTGAAATCAATGGTAGAGCAAAACTATGGATTCTATCTGCTTTGGGAGGTTTTATTTCTTTCCTTGCTTGCTTTTTTTGTTGTTGTTTTTCTTTTTTCGAAAACATGCTTCTCACAAGAAATTGTGCAATATAAAAGATACAATCAAGATTCTCTAACCAAGAAAATGTCATTACACAGAAAGACTACAAGTACCTCTTCCAAAGTTGTATCAGAAATGCCATAGCCGGTCACATGTAAATGCTGAAGGCTTTGATCTAGAGCTTGAAAAAGACCTTTAAAAGACATCTTATCTGCCCTTTCTGGTATCACATAGGTCAGCTCAGTCCCACTGTTCTCTTTCAAGAAGGCTTCCGGAATGTGGGTCTGTACCAGAGATGTGACCTGAACAATGTGCTTAGGGTCCTGGATTTCAAACACAGAGGGCTATGAAGAAAGAAAAATAATCATACAGAAAAATTTAAATATTACCAGTAGTATTGGTCTTAAATTAGAATTCATGCAGGAAAAAATCCACTGATGAAACAGCATTACAGCTGGGATACAGAGACTACCTGCCAGGAATAAAGGATGGTGAGACAAGCCCCTCTTCAGCTAAATACTGATATTCACCATTTCCAAAGATGCCATTGTGCTCATGTAAATAGCAAAAACAATACCACCCACCCAAAACAATCAAAGAAGCCAATAAAAACATGTTTTGCTGATTCTCTAACAATCTATGCCACATATTCCTGGAAGGCACATACATCTCCCTTAAAATATATTTGGCAGGCAGTCACCAGTTCAGTACAGCACATTTCTAACATACCTTTTTAATGAGCGTTAGACTGTGTCCCTGGCCATACGTCTCCCTCAGGTAGGAGGGAGAACCACAGCACCTCAGCTGGCCACGTTGCAGGATGGCAATGCGGTCACTGAGCACCTCAGCCTCATCGAGATGGTGAGTGGTAAAGATCAATGTGCAACCTGCATGAGAAAGATTGGTACGTGTCTACAAAACCTAGTCTGTAGAGAAACCCCTCGCAAGGGTTGTTTCACCTTAAGGAAACATGTTTTCCAAACTCTTCCAAATCTTAACTACAGGACACAAACAAAATCTGCTGTCAGAATTACCAGTTCAGTTAGACTCACCTCTAAACTTGCTTTGCCCTGTTTTATACATAGCAAACAGTATTAAGGCTTTATAATCTCCAGCTGTTTTAAAAGCTGAAGAATTTCCTTAAAATGACATCACATCAGTATCTCTTTCAATGGATCATTCAATGTGAGTTATTACAGCTAACTGAGTACTCACTAGCTCAAGAGTCTGCTTCCCACAATCAATTTTAGCATTAGTGTAGCAGACTGACTGATGAATATGTTTTCATTAGAAATATATAAGCATCAATATACAGGTATATGCAAAATTGGAAATGGAAACCAGAAAGCAATTTTGAGAAGCTGAAGAAAAGGGAGAAACTGCAGGACAGGATTTAGAACTGAGCTCAAGCTCTTTTTAGATTCAGCATCTTTAAGGACAATAGCAGATAATTCTTGTCATGCCATTTGACTTGCCTTAAAAATACCAAGTTCAACTTAATCTTTCCTCAGAAATTGATGTAATTAGCGTCTGATAATATTTTGACTACACTTTGACTATCCAGTTTAAATTTATTAAAAAAAAAGAAAATCCAGAAAAGATAATAAGAAGCAAATAATGCAGATAAACTTTGTACCAGCTTTGTACTTCAGAAGAACATCCCAGATACTACGGCGAGAACATGGATCTACTCCACTGGTGGGCTCATCCAGAACAACAGTCTTTGAGTTTCCAATAAAGGAGATGGCAATTGACAACCTCCTTTTCATTCCCCCAGAAAGGGCTCCAACAGGTTTGTACTGATGTTGGGATAAATTGACATCTTCCAGAGCTCTGAAACAGGAGTACCAGAAATAGGACTAATTTTGAAAATGGCTTTTTTTAGTCATATTCTGTCCACTCAGAGAACTACTGAAAAGTCATTGCAAATGCAAAGTGATAAAAATTAATACCTCTAACAGATTATACTTTGGTGTCAAAAACAAATAGGAAAAAATTCTCTACCTACAAAGCATAAATGCTTACCATCATGAGATGCACAGATTCTAAATAAGCATTGTAAAGGAAAATGTAAAATTAAAGCTAACAAAATAAATACTAGCTTGTCCAACCACTTTGGCAAACTCCAGATTATAGCTCCTTTAAATGATGATAAAGACTTCTAGTTTCATAACTCAGGCAGTGCTTCAGGTTTTTCAAGCTACTTAAAGAACACTAGAGAAGCCTGAGATTTTAGGAAAGGTGTAGTCATTTGAAGTAAGGTAACAGCACTCTTTTTTTTTTTTTTTTCTTTTAGAAGACACGTGTTTGTGAAATAAATCAATTAGCCATCCCTGGGTAGAATAGTGTGATCTAATCAAAACTAATCTAATTCCTCTGTTCAGGACTGGGAGATACCTTACAGCTGTTTCCAATTCAGCCCTTGCCCTCTGATGCTGATCTTACATCATGGTATGATGAGCATGGTATGGAAACATGATTAATAAAGGCAATACTATAAGGCCTTTAACTTATTTTTCATCCCACTGCATCTAGTGCAGTCCAGTCACTGCTCTAAGAGCTTTCAGCTGCTCTCAGCTTGGCAAATAAGACATAGAAGGCTCAACACTACTAAGCCAGACTCCTGAATCATTTCAGTGAATACGCAGTCTGTAAGCCACGCCATTTACCCTGAGACAATTTCTCATTTTTAAGATAGCAGGTTTCAATAGCTGTTCTACAGATATATAGTGAGGAAAATTATTCTTGATCTCTCTAGAAGCTCACTTTTTTTGGCTAACAAATAGCTTTTGTTTCATTCTTTTCTCATTTGTCTGAAGTCTTTTAAAGCCTTTGTTAACTTTAAAAATAATTGTTCTTAGTAGCAAGGCCTGCAGAGTTCTGTGTGTTCTTATGTGCCATTAGTATGACAGACTGCTGCTAGAATTACAATTCAGCAGTCTAAGTACCACCAGATACAAGATATTATTTTGCATCAATTTTAAACCATTTACTGAATTTGTTTTGTCTCTAGTTCTACAGAAGGAATTCTGTTGTTTCTGGGGAGAGCATAGTGTTCTACAACTAATTTTGTTCAGATCAAAATTTAAGAGTAACAGGCTTTTATGATAGCTACCAAAAAGGAAAGCCACTTTCCCACACATGTCTCTGCATATGCCTGATTGTACACTTAGGAAGAAGTACCATCAACTTGACATTTATTTCCACTGAAGCATGGAAATGCCCAGCCCTTCACAGAGTCTAGCATGAATCAGAAGGTAAACAGAAACTATTTACACTGTCACACTCTTTGGAAAGCATACCTTTTATTCCTGAAGTAGAATAAATATAGTTTGCTATTAATGAACCAGATCTCAGCTTGTACAATTTACTAGTTAAATTAATATACAGTAGGCAAAAATAAGATCTAGTCCTACACCAAAGAAGTATCAGCACAAAAACACTGGCAAATGTTTTTAACTTGACAAGTGGCAAATCCTCTGAGTTCACGTCAGAGCTCAGACTTGTTTATCCCATTGGATTTTTCATTTTTAAACCTCTTGACTTATTAAAAACATTTCAAGCCTGGATTTCGTAAAGGAAAATGAGGTGACCTATTTAAAAATATTACAACAAGCACCACCTTTACCTGGATTTTGTTTCTGACCTTCCTTCTGCTGCAGGTGAGGGAATACAGGATAATAAATATATAAACTCATTTTGTTGATTTATCTAAAAACTCAGGGCAAGCACAGCAGTTTTCTTTCTATCTGCTTCTCCAGCAAGCATAGAGGTAAGACAGCATGAGGCAGAACCCCTGCAATTTCTACAAGGCTAACAACCTCGACTCCAGTGAAAACATCATTATTTGATGGTGCTGTTTACCAGGTTTTTAAGCATTGACAGTTCCACCACAAATACATTCAAGTAAGAGTTAGAAACTAGGAAATCTATTTTCAAGTCATGATTTCAGAACATGAAATGTGATTAAAAACTCACCAAACCGTGCAGTTTCCATTGTTTTTTCTTTGCAAGTTTTACATTTGCCTCTTTTTTATTATTATTATTATTATTATTATTTGGGTGGCTTGCAATAGTCAATAGCCATTACCAATTTACCTGACAAATTTCAAGAAATGGAAGGAAAGCTCACCCGCTAACTTGCTCATGGAGCTGTTGCTTTGTCCACCCGGGAGCCTTCACTGAGCCGTAGAGCAGGAGGTGCTCACGCACGGTCAGCGTGCTGAACAGGACGTCGTACTGGGGGCAAACACCCAGCTCTGTCCTGATGGCAGACAGCTCGGTCCGTATGTCCTTCCCATCAACAAGGATGGTACCAGAGCTTGGTGGGTACTGACCAGTCAATAGGGATCTGATAGGAGGAAAGGAAAAAAGAAAAAAAATCAGCAAGATAACATGCAAATTAGCTCATCGCATTCTTGAGGCAGGTTCCAGCATCCTTAGAGCAACATCAATTCAGTTGAGTACAGTAAAGAAACATCACTAATGTTTTGGGGTTGGTTTAGCTCTTTTTCCATTTGGTGGCTTTATGGGTTTGGTGGGGGTTTTTGGTTGGTTGTTTTCTTGGTGGGTTTTCTTTTTTGTTTTTTGAACATGATCTCAAGAGTTCTTCATTTCCCTTTCTTCCAGAGCAAAATCAAAATTTTACCCAACTAAATCTAACAGATGGTTGTTTCCTTCTTCACATGGGTATTCTGTGAGGAGTATTTCCTAGCTAGGTCTTATCTTGCATCACTGGTTTAATGAAAGCTGATTATAGCCAACAGAAAGGTAGAAACAAACTTCTAAGTCAAGATATTTTTAAAGGCAATTTTTCATTTCATTACTTCCGTTTCTGGTCAACTGCCAAGAAAGAAGTCCCCTGCAATCTCTAGGGACAAAAACATCATAAAACTCCACTCTACAAGTGATGAATACATACAGGTTGCCAGAAAAGAACATTCCTTCAAGGTGTGTTCAACTTCACAATCAGACATGGCCAAGTCCTACTTCAGGTGTTCCTGAGATACCGCATCATGATTTAAGTGGCACAGAGGACCCAGTTCTCTACTCATTACATTCCTTTTGTCATAGATATATAACCTTCACTTCCCATGTGCTTTGGTGAGTTTATCAAATATTTATTTGAGGAAAGAAAAAAAGGCACGGCAAATAGTTCACAAAATTTTAAATTGAAAAAGTATAGCAAAGATCAGAGGGATAGTAACAGCGTTAAAAGTCAGACTCACATAACTGTAGTCTTTCCAGCTCCATTAGGTCCCAAAAGTGCTGTTATCTGGCCCTTATGGAAAGTGAGGTTGAGATCTTTAACAGCAGCCTTCTGACCATCCATGTGCTCTTTGGTGAGGGACAGCAACACAACACCAATGGTAGCTCCTTCAGTGCAAGGGACTTTCCAGTTCTGAGATGCTGGGTCTGTGTGGGGAAGAGCAGCAGAACAAGCTGGTTGCGGAATCTAAACATCTCTGTGTGTGTATGAAAGGAATACCAAAATAACTTAACTTCTGCTGCCATTTACCAAAGCCTGGAACAGACATTCAAATTGTCTGAACTGACACAAACTACACTGAAATGAAAGATACCATGCCAATTATTATCTTCTAAGAATTTTGCCTATTTTTCATTTTCAAAAGCAACCTATAACAGTTATGCCAAGTTACGTGCATGTCTATATGTGTCTTGACAATGTAATAAAATAGTTACTATATTTTATTCCTACTAAAAAATGCATATAATAACATTTCTTGAATAATTTTTAATGCCCATAAGCATTGGAGAACTGTAACTGTGTAAGCCACTTCATATATGTCATCCAGTTTCAGGCACATGACATCAACCTAACACTTACAGGCATAGGCAGTCAATCTTCCCAATTCCCCTCATTCAACTAAGCAAATCAGATCTCTGGAATGATTCAGAGCAGCAGCCTAGTCTAAGTATAATTCAAGGTGCTCAAGTCAAGCAGATATCCAACAGCCTTCTAACTGTGAGGTAACATCCTCAGCAAATTGAGATGCCGTATGACACCAATGAAGTTGCCTTCCTTTCCATGTCAGGTTTGCACTACTTTCCAAATATGAGCACAGTCAATCAGCAGCCCTATTACATTATTACTTTTAATATTTTATTAACTCATTACTACTGAGAGATCTGGCAGTAAGTTGGTTTATTTTCTTTTTAAGCAAAGGCAAGCCAGATTGGAATATTAGTCCAAAGAAACAAATTTTTTTGCCTGAGAACTATGAGAAGAGAGTATTCTTATGAATATACATGTACATAAAATATTTATGCTTTATAGTTACATTCTTTGCAATAGTTTTACATAAATAAAATGTAAACACAACAGAAAACAGAGAACTATCCTATATATCTATATTAAGTTTGAATCATATAAATCAAATTATAAATAAAAAAATAAACAATTATTTCAAAAACTTTTTTTTACACTGTGACTGAAGAAGCTGTTTTGCAGCTTTTACACTCAATTTTAAGCTTCTGGCAGAAAATTCCTTCTAAATTTGAGGTCATTTGCTAGCAAGGTACTACTAGCAGTTGTGACACTACTGAGATCTCCTACCCATGCACCTCTCTTCCAGGTACCTTTCTGCTGTTTCCTAAATTTGCATCCTTTAAATTAACAAAAAAGCATTCAATTGCAGAGCAGGCCTCAAACAATGCAGCTCAGTAAAGACACAGAGGGAGAGCTCCAAGCTACTAGCAAGTGCTAAATCGATTACCCTGGGACTTCTCCAAAGGGGAGCTCCAAGTGGGTACGCAGCGCCCTGGTCACTGCCAGCCCTATTGTAGTTGTAGTTACAGCTGGTAGGACGTACAATCCCAGCTTCTCCCTCACACACCTCTGATCTCCTAAATGTTCTCCATATCCCTGGCACCACCCCTTGCCTGGGCTGTATGAAACAAGTGAAGAAATTGCCTGGAAAGCAAATCACTTTGCTGTTCCAAGAAAATTCTTCCTGGCTGCATTTATCCCATTGTCAGTACAACGGCACACAATTCTTTTAAAGGACAGCAAGCTCCTTTGCTGCATAACAGTTCCAGCTGTTTTAGTTTAATTTTAATTCACACACAGGCAAATTGCTACCAACCACATGGCATGAGGAAAAGCGACCCACGAAGTGTAGGCTTAAATAACTTAAATATCTTGAGCCAGAAACCTCACTAATAGCTGGTCAGGCTGGTTTATGTCTTTGTTTTCCACAGATTATGTGGTGAACCCAAAGGGAAACCTTAAACCCACTGGAAAATCTTCATTTTATGTAATGACCAAACGCAGTCATCTTAGCAAAATGGAGTTAGTCTAAATTGCAGAAATTCAAACAGAACTCAGAATCATTTTTCCACAAGTGTTTGAATGAACCTCAAGACATTTTCAAGTCTCCTCTAATCTAGGAGACAGCTGTATGTAAAACTGCTGAGCTGTTCAGCTTCTTCAGCTACGCTACAGACAACTGGATCATTTCTAAGATATTGTAACTTCCAAAAAAAGCACAATAACCCATCATGTTGTTCTAAGGCCCAACATGGAATACAGGTGACTTACTCCTTCATTTCCAAAACCTACACTAAGTGTGGGAACATCCTTAAAAGGACTGTGAGGGAGAAAAAAGTAAAAAAATCTGTATTAATTGTAAGCAAGTGAACACACACAGAAAAGTAGAAAATTATCTGGAGGCTGATAAAAATTAGTTACAATAACAGCTTTCTAGACAAAAGACTAAGAAGCAGAGACAGAAAGAACAGTGATTAGAGAAGAGTGAAATCAGAAACAGAAGGGAAAGAAATGAAAAAAAGTTTATTTTTCTACTGAAACAAGAAGCAAATTTTAAAAAAAAAGTTAATCTAACTCAACACATTTCAGATTCAATAAGAGTATGAAAGGCACCAGTGAACTCCAAAAGACACAAACAAAACAAAGAAGCAATCTAATGGGACACGATGAAACCAAGAGATACTTATTTTACATCTTTTAAAGATTTTTCTTAAACATTTCTGTACAATAATTTTTACACAATGAATCAATCATTAAAGGGGATAGCAAAATGTAACAGTTACTATATAACATTCATAGTATATACTATATGATGAGAGAGAGAAAAGAGCAAGATCTAAACAAGAGCTATAATACAGGACCAAGCAATGATAAAAGCAGATTGTCTATGACTAGCACATTATTCAGGAAAAAAAAGCCATTGTTCAAATTCTATTACTACAAACCTTTTTCTTGGAAGTTTTCATTGAAGAAAAACATATTAGAATTCAGATAATGTTTCTTGCTTCTCTCTGTACCACACAGGTTCTTCCAGTAGGAAACAGTAAAGGGAAAGTACCATCGGTTCTTTAGTCCAAATTTTCCTATATTAGAATTATGATATAAAATGTTGAAAAATTTATAGTCATTTTGCCTCTGTTTGTAAACTAAAAAGTCCTATTATTGCTTACAATGAGCTGGTTAAGCCATTTAATTAGCCCAAATAGTTATCTCTGCTTAAAGATTTTAATTGTGTGAAAAATTTTAAAGTGTGAAAAAATTCAATTGGTCGTAAAAACAGGTCCTTCCATAAAATAATCAAGCCTCAGTGATGATTTACCCTGTCTCCAAATCAGCTTCAAAGTGTAAAAGAATCAGAGACTTAACCTAGTCTTGTAACCCATAGGAAAGTAAACACACCAAATAGCCTGCCAAGAGAAAGAGCCTACTTTTAGTTATAAAAATAGTGCATCACACCAGTTCTTCCACTAATATCTGCAAAATGCAAATAGGTCAGCCACCATAAGAAACACTTATTGTGGCAGATAAACAAAAAGGGCAAAACCACACTCCTATATACAAACTGATCTTTGGCATTGCCTGATCTTTTCAGGCATTACTTACCCATCACAAAATACACCCTCTCCCTGCTTGGAGTGTCATAATGTTGACACTGAAGGGCAAGTGCCAATTTAAGACAAAGTCTTTAAAATTCAGTTGCATATTCCATCCACCCTTATTAATTAAGGCAAAATTAATTTTAAATTTAAAAAAAAACCCAACAACAAAGTAGCCAGAAGAAAAAGTGGCATATGTAAATCAGAGGGAAGGTAAATCATCAAGGGAAAGGTAAAACACACAGTGAGGCATAAGGCTATGATTGAAAATACATCAACCAACTCAATAAGACCTATAAAATTCATTTCATGAAAAAATTTTAAAAAACACACCACTACTTTCTGAAAATATACTTGAAAATCAATTTGTTTTCTCTATGCACTGGACTGTAGACTGATTGGGAGTAAGATACAGTTACTGTGCTGCCTGAAGATTCATTATCTGAAAAACATGCTGTTGTTCATGGGTTTCAGCCCAGGTACTGACAGGAGACTCCATTTTCCAGGAAGTTTTGCTAGTAGACTAAGTTCTCTTACTGTGAAGATACAATAAATTCCTAATTCTATCAAATATCTGGCCTACCCATCAGAAAACAAAAGATATTTCTTGCCTGGCTGCAAATTCTAGTCCATGTGTTAGCACTATTCTATGTATTTAGACGTTGTTTCCCAGCCCCTAAAATCAGACAGTTTTGCGCAACAGAACCATAATTCAGAAAAATAAATATTTTTATTTTATTTGCATAAAACCAAGCAAGACAATGCCACAATAAGTTTTTCCTATGGTGGCTGAACTGTTTAGATTGTGAAGAGATTAATGGATAAATAATATTTAGTAACGTCTTCAAAAAAAAGAAATAAGAACAAGCACATTGTCTTACCAGGAATAATATTGCTGAAATACCAGCCACTCACAAAATATAAAATGGAGTCAAAGAACATCATCCAGCACATCCATCCAAAGGTCATGTATCCTCCTTGTGCCATTGACTGGTGCACATTATCCCACTGAATTCCTGGTAGTAATAACAATGATTTTTTAAAGGTCAAAGCTAAATCAGCACAGCATTAAAGATCACAAAACACATCAACACCACAAACTTCTGGGTATTTAGGCACTGGCAAAAGACAAATTATAGTTAATAACAGTAATCTTAATGAACAGAAAAAATTTCTATTCCTCTACAAGCCTGTGTTTAGAACAGCAGGTGACACTGCTGCTGGGAAAATGTAGAGAAGCTATTGTAGAAAGGGCTGTTTATGAAGTTTTAGCTGGCCCTGAATTTGGCAAACGAAAAAGAACTACAACACTGACAAAGTGGGGCACTGACCAGTGAGTCAGGCTTAAGCCACTCTGCCAAATATAAAGAAAAGGATTACGCAAGTTTAATATAATTTCTATACTGCTAAATGTAAAGATTTAAATCTGTGAATTCTAGCTAAGAAGCACTGTGTACATTGACTGCATTCAGAGGTAAACTGAAATGAACTCACTGAGTAATTTTTTCATAAAGTTATCACATTGCAAAAGACATGAAAGGAAAAAAGAATGTGTAAACACTAGTGCTATAGAAAAGAACAATACCACTAAAAAGAAAAAAAATTAATAAAATTTTAAGTTTCTTAAAAATACTGCTTTTTTCCACTGAAAATGCTACTTTGTTTGCAGTACAATTGATCATGATATCGCTTCTACAATTCTTTTTTCACAATCATCAAGGAAAGTAGTTTTTACCAAAACATGTTTTGCCCTTCCTTCAGTAAAGATGAGTCATTTTGATGAAGTGTCTGATGGGAAATTTAAGTATTATTTTCTGCAATTGTCTTTTCCACTCTTAGCAACTGCTGTACGATTACGATACTTTTTCGATAGCTTGAAAATCCACTGTCATCAATATTGGCCTTGTCACAATATTAAAAAGCAAGGATTACATCCCTTTAAATAGCTGAACTTGAGCCAGCTTATTAACTCATTAGAGATTTTTTCAGAACAAACTGAAAAACATTTCCAACTGTAGTTTTTGAAATGATAATTACAAAGCTTTTCTCCTAACCAAAGAGCTTACCTATTTCTTGGCCCTCAAAATATGTAATGAAAAATATTCCTTGCCCAAAAGCGGTTGTAGAAAGAAGACACTACAACATCAGAGGAGAAAGAGTATGTGAACATCAAATAAAAACATGTTGTTAACAAGTTCCATGAAATAAAATACACTGTGATACTAAAATCAAGCACAAACTGAATAGACTTTTTTCCCTCCACATAGGCTAATGGTTGCTATTTAATTTTATGTTTTAACCATACTCCCCCATAAACCTTAGTAGTATTTGCTCCACCTAACAGAGCTCCACTGACCTAGTTATTAATACTGGAAAGTGTATTTTATCTGACCAACTGACTCAGAAAAAATGAGCACTTTTTAATACTGCATGAATTATTCCACCAGCCTAATTGAGTGAGTTATTTTGAAATTGGGAAGGCATAATGCATGAAATACAGTTTTATTTCTACGATATTTGATGCCACACTCGTGGATACAGTATGTTAGGACAATACAAAGAAATAAAAGAGCCTCTGGAATACATAGAACAGGAAAGGACCTGAAAGAACCTACATCAAAAGAACATATACATCAGATTTTATGGTTGGACAGATTTCTGATCTATTCTCCAATTGTATTAACAGAGAATCAATCACTAGGGTTTCTTTCCAAACAAATAATGACTTTGACAAGTGGCATTAGTGTATTTTCAAGAACAGCTGATGACATGTTACAAATATTTTGTGGTCAAGACATTAAGAGAATTCATGAGTATGAGGAATGTAATTTCCTCACATTTTCTGCATCATATTTGCCCTGACAATTTATTTTTCATTCCTTTCTACCTTCTAAGTATTTTTTCAGTTGGAGATTTGTTAGTGTGATTTATTTCCAATGATCACAAAAGCAAACAAAAATACAGGAAAAAAATACATTATGGTCTGAAGTTTTGAACATATAGAAATTCACAGCATATTAGAAGGAGAAAAATTAGAAAAGAAGAAAAAATATTTACCATTATTATCTGGTTGGTGAAACTCAGCTGGTTCTGCAAGACCAACAAAACTATGTAGGGCAAAAAGCTGATCATATAGACAAGGCTAGCACACAGAGCTGCTGTATCGGCACTGCTGAAAAATGCTCCCAAAAAATAGCTTAACATGATAACTGTAACTCCAAATTCCAGGAGAAAAAGGAAGATAAGGAAGCCATTGCTATAAGCGAAGATACCACTTGCTTTTAAAATGATGGCCAGAGCACAGCTGCTTACTGTGAGCACAATGACATTCTCCAAAAACCAAGCAAAGAAATGAATGGCTGGATACACACCCATTGTCTTCATATACTGCAAGACAACACAGCGAAGAGAGTTAAAGTTAGGAAACACACTTTTTGTTTCTCTCTCTTTAAACAGAACACATTGTCATCAAGACACTACCAGCTTCTCAAAGGATGTCATCTTCCCCTTAAATTCCTTGTTTCTATGGCCTTGTCCTGTGTTCTCTCCTGGATCAGACAGGACGGATTATAGAGCAGGGCAGTTTCTGAGATCATCAGGCATGAGTACAAGGATTCACCATGCTCAGCAAAACTCACTTTTGCATAGGGTTTCAAGAACTGATGTCAGTTCTTTACTGGTTCTTCCAGTGAGGAGTTTGCCTTTTTATACTCTAAAAAGTACTGAGAACATCCACAGCAATGTATATACAATTTTTTTCCCCAGCCTGTTGTTCTTCTGAAAGAGACATACAGTGTGTAATCTTTATGTCTTAACAGGCAAATATTTATTTAGCACCAGGTATGAAATACCTCTTTTTCTAAAAAAAAAAAAAAAAAAAAAAAAAAAAAAAAAAAAAGCTTTGGGATACAATCTAATAAAACCTCTGACCTCGCATAAGATCAGCAAAATTAATATTGATTTAATATTTTGGAGAATTAAAAAACTTTATCTTACAGCAGAAAGATTAGAGAAATTATATGATAATTATATTATATTCCACAATAATTCACCAAATTAAAAATCTTATTCAAACATGAATTCTGTTTAAAAAGTGTATTTATCCCTATAGAAAATGTATAACAAGGACCCTGTCCTTCCAAATTCTTAGCACCTGTGAAGACTAGCTGTTGATAGAAGCAATCCATTGTCTCCTTTTTCTTTGGTATGCAATCTCTCTTTTTTTTATAATTACAGAATACATAACAAATTCTTGACTTATTTTAGGTAGTTTTATCATTACAGACTGCACAGAGAAAAATATGAAAAATAATCCAAAACAAAAATAATTCAAATCACAAGGTCTTCCCAAATAAGACTTTCCAGCTCCAACTTTTGCTTGTTGCTTTTTGTCGCATGGACCATATTTGCATACTGATGCTCAAACAATCTTGTGAATCTGAGTTGGCAGCAAGAACTAGAACCTACTGCCCAGATAAAATAAGTGAAAACAAAACCATCTGGATTATGAGTACTTAAAAGTGCCTCACAATTTTTGCATTTCAGTGCACTGAAACAAATAAACTTTCTTTTTAGAGGTTAATCTGCCTCTTACCTCTTCAAGATGAATTTCTCTTTCATAAACCAACTTGCGAACCATACCAGCAACTGACACCATCCATGTTAACATCATCATAAGTGGGAAAAAAAACCCTATGTTGTTCAAGAATCTATGGAAGGACAAATATGGAAAGTTGTCAACCTGCAACAACACGCAATGGCTAACTATTTTCTAGCAGAATATTAATAGGTTAATACTGGAAATGTTCTCAAAATATGCACATAATAAGATTTAATATGAACAATAAGATTTATTTCTGTTCAGGTTAGAATTATTTATTTTCTATTTAACTAGATAAATGTACGTACTGGTACGATATTATTATTATTATTATTCTGTATTATAGTATTTTAAACCACATAACTGATACAATTACTCTTTAGGGCTTCATTCAAAGTCAAACAAAATTCAGATTAGTGTCCATGGCAAAGTAATATATTTGGACAGCAAGGAATAACATGACCCAGTGAATTTTCACTCCACTTCAACAAATTTATTACCCTTGACTAATTCTAAAATCCAATCGGGATGTTTTGATGGTTTTACAGAGAACAATCCTACACTTTTGCTTCATCAACTTCACCCTTCAAGAGATCAATTTATAGTTTGTGTAGGACAGCTAAGGATTTAAAACAGATCTCTTAGAGTAATCTAAGGTAATGGCACACTATGTTGACACACCCTCTGTCCAGCAGACTGCTGCATATTATGGCTGCAAGCCCTTTGCCAGGGGTCGTTTGCCAGACAAATGTTGTATAATATGTTATGTCAAACACAGCTGTTGGACAATATTTGCTATGCTGTAATACTCTTATTGGATGTACTTGGTTAAGCCTGTGCAGAGATACACATTCATCCACTGAAAAGTCGTAACCAAGTAGGATCCCAAGTTCTCTAGAACTAATCTAACAAGTATAATACAACAAATTAAAAAGCTGAGATTTTACTTACAGATCACTGGTATGACAAGGGTAAGGAATGGCTTGCACCTGAACTGCTGTCTCTGAGGTGTCTGTCCCAGTCTGTGCTGAAATAATTGCCCTTTCAATCATGTCTTGAAGAGGAATAAAGACATGGTTGTATTTAAACCCATCAGCTGGCAACTTGTGGGGATGGGATTTCCATGTTGGGTTTTTAATCAAATCTGTTCTCATGCTGTATAGAACACTGGTTCTAATTGTATATGAAATGTGTCTTGGAAGGAGATTGCTAGAATCTTGCTTCTTGTCCTCTGGTGCATTGAAGATGATACCTGACACAAGAAGAAAGGAAGCTTATGTCATTTATGCTGTTTCCATAGCTAACTCATGGCTAATTACCAAATGATATAGGATGCATTAATCTGTCAGAGCAGGCCTCTAAACTTTCTTGATCCCAAGCCCAAAAATGGCAGGTTTCAGAGACGCATTTTTCACAGACATGAATATGAAATGTAAAAGATTATTCACATGATAAATGGGTTCATAAAAATCATTTTTATCTGAGGCGATTTGTCTTTTTTTGAACTGCAGTTCTCTCTTTGCATCCACATTTAGCCCTTTTTGGGGGCTGATATCAGTTCCACAGTAAAAGCAGCAGCCGTAAAATTTGTGCAATGAAAGGTAACAGCTTCCATAAGCAGATGACAAAGTAAACAGTACCAAACCACTAAAACTTACTCTGAAATTAATCTTCAAGCCAATTGCAGAACTTCCAGTTTAGCATAGCAGAATTTGCATGGTTTTTTTCTCTAGTCTTGTATAAAGGGAAAAAAAAAAACCCCAACCAAACAGATGCAAGTTTAATACGTAGCTATAAAGATGAAGCAAAATACATGAAATGCTTGTGTTCTTTTTTTGTGCAACCCAGACTTTTTAGAACTTTTGGATAAATGCTAAAAAAAAAAAAAAAAAAAAAAAAAAAAAAAAAAAAAAAAGAGAGAGAGAAACATTCTATTCCAGCTTACCATCTTCCTATGGAAAGGAATATGCCTGCATTGAAACATGTAACATTGACGTGTTGGACACATTAGGTTTCTTAAAAAGCCATCTTCTCTCTCTCTAACAGTGTGAAGAGATGAAAAGGCTAGAATACTGAAAAATACTCAGAACAAAATGTCTTGGCTGACATTAGCATATGACCCTTCCCTAGGTAAGTGGAAGAATAACAGAACCAGAACTTGATAATTCAGTTTTCAGAGGCTCAAGACTTATCTATCCATTTCCTCCCTTAAAGAGACAGTTTGCCTTCTCCAAACTACTCCTGAGGAATTTTCCTTGTCTCAAGCTATGGCCTGTTTGTCTTATATTGACAGAGGGTGGCAATTTCCACGGTACTGTGCTGATCACAAAACTAGTATGGGATTCCAGACTGAACAGTTTCCTTCTTTACAAGTGCTTTTTCATGTCTTCTGTTGTCCACTTACAGAAATAAGGAGAACAAAAATACCCTAAACAACAGTGGGAAAATGTTGTGGAACACTTTTTATAGAATTCAGAGGGAGTCTCTTTTGAAAACACTATGTACAGCATATGTAAACAATGTACAGCATTTTCTGCAAGACCAGTGTGTATGTTAAGGAAAAATATTCTTGCCTTTTAAAATCTTTGTAAAATTGATTCGAAGCAATAACTATATAATGCAGGAAAAGGAGAAAAAGTGTAATCCCAAGGAAGAAAAAAAAATCCTTAAGAGCTTATATACTCTGAAAAAAAAAAAAGCTAATTTCTCTGACGTTGTCTTAAGAGTAAATTTTAACAAACTCCTTTCTTTCCTCCTTTTTGAAAAGTCAAAAATACAAAAAAATTTTGAAAATATGCAAACTAGATCTTGTAATCTTGTTAAGTTTCCTCAGTATTCCAGAAAAATCTTCCAAAAGGCTTTTTTACCTTTTTCTTTTTTAAATATTTATGATCATCCTTTTAAATATTTTGATAGAAATAAGAGTCTCCAAGGATTCATTTGGCCATTCCACAGTTAAAACAATATAATTAGTCTTTTCAGCTTACATCAGAGCATTCAAATGTGCTTTATGTTGACTGTATTATATGTGATTTAATGCACACTTTGAAACTGTGTAACCTTAAACTACCTTATCAATAAACACAGACAACAACTACAAAGTCTGAAATTTTCTGTAAAAATATATTCTACATAAGGTACTTACTAGCCAAAAGATTATTTTCCTCCATGAGTTCATGAGCCTTCTCCTCCAATTTCTCTACAGAGTCAAAAGGCTGGAAGCGGTCCAGTAACACACAGGAGGAAATATTTACAACAAGCTGTGTCAACAGGTCAATCTGTTTACTTGCTGAGCTGTTAAGCATCTTGTTCGTCATAGTTTCTAAGATGAGGAAACAAATTGGACTTGTTTAGTTTTAGTGGTCAGAACAGAAAGGTGTGCTGTCACTTATACATCCTATAAGAGTAAGTCATTTTTGTAATTAAAAAAAAAAATAGTAGTTGTATAAAAAACAGAAATTTTAGTGTGAACTTGTGGAAGTGCAGTTCATATCTCAGCGGCTTTTACAAGCCCTCAACTACTCTTTTCTTCAGGTTCAGAGGAACAAAAACATAACAAATTCTAGCAAAGTTCTAGAAAGATCCCATACTCTTGAAGGTGTAAGACTTCTAACCTTTTCTTATGTTCCCATAATTACTTTTGCAAATACAAGGGAATTACTGTACTTCAGACATCATAATAGATATTAATCTCTCATTTAGAAACATACCACCCAGTTGTTTTTTTCTCCTTGATACTGTGTGTATTTCAAGAACCATATAATAGAGTGCACAAGCATTTTGACAGGAGTCCTACATATAAAAGCATCTGAAAAAAAGCCTAATAAGCTCTTAATTTTTACTTTATCTATGGATCCAGGATGAACATGTGTCTTAATCAAAACCTGATTTCTAAAAAACTCAACCTTTGGAGGAATTCAGATCTTCACCAATTGGTAAAGAATGGAGGAATAAAGCCATATCCTTATGCTTGAGAGGAGAATGAGAAGGATAGCATGATCTAGAAACAAACTTAACCCATCTAGATTTAATAAAAAGATCTGAATTTCCCAGGTAATAAACAATGCTATAAAACATCCAATACAATTTTCCATCTTAAATTTTTCAACACTCACTTGAAGATACAGGCTTTAAAAAGGACAGGTGATGACCTCCTATTATAACAGGGGTGACAGCCAAATCTTGGATCATAGACATTACTCAGCATCAGCACAGAAAATATTACGATAGGAAGGCAGATAAGGGGAAAATGGATGAAGCAGTCTGAAGAAGAGGCATGATTAACAGTGAGAAAGGGTAAAGTGCATAAGCAGAAAAAACAGAGGAACTGACAGTCTAGAATTCAAAAGATAGGCAAACAATGGCAGGGTGAATCCATAGGTTGAGAGAAAACATAACTAATAGAGATAATAAAGGTCTTATTTATGGCTACCCTTGAGGAGGACAACAAAGGAAACACCCACGCTGCTCCTTTTTTTACAGCATTAGAGAGAGGAGAATATTCCTAACATTAAGCCTGAATAGCAGGTTTTTCATTTATTTCTTAATATATATGTACGCAATTATATATACATTATTCTGTATGAAAATAGGCTGAGAGGGTTGGGGTTGTTCAATCTGGAGAAGACAAGGCTCCAGACAGACCTTACAGCACCTTCCAGCCATTATTGTGGCCTGAAAGGGAGCTACAGAAAAACTAAGGACAGATGATACAAGGGCATATACCGATAGGACAAGACTCAATGTGAACTGTAAGAAAATAGGTTTAGACTGGAAGAGGCTGCCCAGGGAAGCTGTGAATGCCCCAAGCCTGGAAGTGTTCAAGGCCAGGCTGGATGGGGCTTTGGGCAACCTGGTCTACTGAAGGTGGTCCCATGGCAGAGGGGTCGAACTATATCATCCTAAATTTCCCCTCCTACAGAAAGCATTCTATCACTGAGTGAGATATACTTACACAAGACCTTAATTCGAAATCAACAATTAGCTAAGAAAAGCTTCTATCATGAGTTAAATAGTTGCATATTTTAGCATAAGAAATAACTTCTATATTGCTGTTGGCTTGGAGTGTGGTATACTACTGGGAAAAAAATTGTCTTAATGTGCCTTAACTTCTGTACACCATCATAGAAATAACACATATACAAAAAAAAAAAAAAAGCAATCTACATGAACATTTTAAAATCAAGATCTATAGAGCTGGTGAACTTGTTTTTTCCCATTTATAAACATAGCAATTTTGAATGAAAAACTTGGTAAATTTGTGTTCACTATTATCTTCATATTTTGTTAAAAATCAAGACAGCCCTCATTTTCCACTCAGCTTGTTTAGCCTATCATTAAGTAACAGGGAGGAAATACAAATGGTTTATGTAAATTCACTGGGTAGAAGTGCTATTTAAGTAAAAATAAAAAGTTGCTGGAAAAATAAATTGGAATAAATCAGGAATAAATACATTTAGGTCAGAAATTAGAAGAAAGCTTCTAATTATCAGAAGATTTGGGTGGTGGCACAGTTTTCAGTGATGGCATTACAGCTATTTGTTTCCTGCCTTCTAAATACACACAAAACTATTTCATTACAATGAGGGCAGCAGAGGGGTAACACAAAGGAAAGCTGCTTCTTTTGGTCTTGTTTCTTTACCACCCTGGCTGTTACACACAGAGTAACATGTAGCCCTCTGTAAGGGAGAGTCCTTGATAGTGAAATTCACGTATGGGAGAAATCACAGAAGAACAACAAGAGAGACACTCAGCAAGCAAGAATTTGAAAGAGGAGCTTGCAGCACAAATGCCTCCCAGTGCCTCCTGAAGGTTTGTAAGGACTGTGCCCAGCAAGGAGCTCACAAGTTCTAGTGGGACAGGGTTTATACAAGATCGGTAGAAAATTATCACAAGTTGCTGGGCTGCAAAGCAAGCATAGAAGAAAACAACTGCCTTGCCCACACACAGCCAGCTTAGAAAATAAAAGGATTAAAAAGAAAACCAAAGGCTTTTCAGCCCTCCGCCTAAATATTTACCTTGCTCCACCTGAGTAACTCTCACATTTTGACAGTTCTAATTCCTGCGTAAAAGTTTTAGAAATTGTTACCCTTGCAGCACGATGATTTTATAGAGACACCAGAAGAGTCCTACATCTATCCACTCTGTCTAGGAAAATTTACAGCAGGAGTAGCACAGAAAACACCTTCACTAAGTCTGTTAACATTTTTTATATCATTGTAGAGAAATAAAAAAGGATACAAACAAAAGCACATTGCATTTGAGGATAATTAAAAGCCATCTGTATGAGAGTGTAGATGTGATACAAGAAGAGAATATTTGCTTTAGTTAGAAGACATAATCACAGAGGTCGGGAGATTTTTAAAAGCTGGAGCTTTGGATGGAAAAAAAAAAGATTGTGAGCAGTAAAATCAGCAACACAGATCTATCCATGGCTTTAATTGGATGCAAGGAAAGTAATTACAGGACTAAGCAGCTTAATCAATTAATTAAATTAATCAAATTAATTAATTAAATAATAAGATTAATAATTTTTTTAAAAAAAACCAAACATAAGAACGGAAGTTTACAATTCAGTTACACATGATTATGTTGTAATAAAACAAACAAAAAGTACACAAGCCAAGATAAAAGAAAAAGAGTGCACATCATTTTTCAAAAAGTAAAACAACCAAGTGAATCTATACAAAGTGTAATAAATGCAGAGGAGTGCTCTGGTGCTTTGGAGAGATCAGATTCACAAAGACATAAATGCTCTTGTGATCTATAGCCCCTATTGATTTTCAGGTTTTATACTGATGTTAATTTTATCAACTGTATTCCCTTAAATTAAGGAAATTCTAGTTTCGTAACCCACTCTACTTAAGTCATATTTTGTCTTGATCATTCAAACTATTAACTATCTATTACATATTATCAAACATCCTTTAGTTCTGTTTAAAAACAATAGCTTGAGAAACAAAGGTACAGATTTCTTTGATGTTGTCTGCATCGGTAAAGATGGATCTGATAACTCCAGAGATCATGGTATCTATTTAATGGAATATTGTTTTTCCATAACCTGTCATGTTCTTCTCAGTGTTAGGTCCACACACAGAATCCAGCTACTATTCAACTAATTGATTGAGATAGCTACGTTTCCAGCATGCTCTGAAGTTTAAGAGACTTGTTTCTTCCCTCCATCCAATCTTTCCAATATTGTGATTCTGTGGGGTCAGGTTTTAGCTTTATTATGATCCATCTTCACCTCGAGGGGTGAGCTGTGCCCAACCCAGACTAGACAGCAGTTCACTGGTTAAGAAAGTCATCTGAAGGGAAAGTAGATTCAAATTTGAGCCCCTTGCCCAAGGAGGACACAGAGACCAGATGCTTTCCAGTTTGAATTCCAGATGCCACTTGCCATTTTTCTTACTGGAAGTGTGCACAGGCAGTCCTAATCTTCAAAGAAAGCCTTCAAACCAAGGCAAATATCACAACCTGTCTGCTAAAGAAAAGCAACACCAGCTCACACCAACTGTGACTGCACCAGCTCAGGGCAGTAGTACAAGTTAAGACTGAGAACACATCTCATTTACAAGCTCTCAGGAGCCTCCATGGATTTTGTACATCTCCTGTCTAGAGGCAGATACTGAAAACCAATAAAAGCTGTATTTCAGGCACATTTATTTATTTTAGCTGTAGTCTTAATCCTTTGACTGTAAAGCAGACTTAATAACCTACATTTCTGTAAAGTCAATATTTTCAAAACAATGATGGTCACAAAGTCCCTCTGTGGGGGTATCTGAGAGGTCATCATTGTCCTCCAGAAAGTGACTGGAACAGATTTCTATTTGGCTCATAATTATCCTAACAGTCACTGACCTGAACCCACACAGATCTGTCCTTTCTACCATCTCCTCTAGGAAGTACCCTGCTCCCTTTGTCCATGATGTCACACTGTCTGTTACTGCATTTTATCCCACCTTTCTCTCTTTCTGATTCTGAAAATCATGAACTTTTCTTAGATGACACTGGAATCTGCTTCAGTACAGAGTTTTCCTTTTGGCACATACTGGCAAGCATTTTAATGATCATGCACCTACCTTACTGACAGCTGGACACTCTGATTTTTTTTCAATTATCAAATTCTTATAAAAGCTCTAAGTCGCTTAAATTTACACCATAACCCATTCTCTTCTTCTACTTAAATCCTTGAATATCACAAATTAGTCAAAAATAATAATTCCCCTTCTCCTTCATTAAGAACCATTCACCTTGGGCCATCTTTCTAACCCTAGAGGCTCTCTGACTGCCAGGTCTCACTACCAATCCAGAAAGGGCCTGCTCCAGGCTTCAGCTCCCTGGTTGTGGACCACAATCCACACTTGGTTGTGGACCTGAGCCCACACTGCTCCCCATGGAATGATGTTCTGCCACAAGATCATCCCCATGGCCCCACTGGGTTATCCCAGGTCTGGGACTGACCCAGGTTGTTTCCTATTGACAGTGCAGCTCCCTGGCTCTAACCCTCTCAGGCTTTTCTGAGGCTCAAGGACACTTCAGGCAACTGATTCTGAATAAATAGAGAAAAAACACAGTTTTTGATCCAATACACTGTATCCAATCTCATTTTCTATTTATTTCCTTCAAAATTTGCTACAAAAACATACTTCTGCCTAATGGAACTGTGGCCACTAGGTTTATAACTCCCTTCACTCATTTTAAGTATGAATGTAATATTAGAGACTCTTCCATGACACTTTTCCACTCCTGACTTGTTACCAATATTATTTCAATATTTTAAATTCATATTATTTAGTCACTGAAAAGAAAAAGCAATCATGTTTGAGACAAACTCAAGAGGGTAAAGTCTCTTATTACTTTTTTTTACTATTATCTATAGTGAATTATATACTATAATTACTATTACCACCGAGTAGGTAAAATATTCAATTTCAGCTAAAAGTAGTTCTAAGCTGAAGTATAACAGGGCTAACCATTACATGTACTTTCATCTACCTACCATATGCTTGCATTTTTTTAAGGAGTTTTTCCATGTTGATATCCAAATTACTTTCTATGAAATGCTTTACAAAATTGTTTTGCAGTGCTTCCTGAAATGAAAAGTGATAGATGTTATCTCAGGTTTATCTTCTCTAAGAAAATACAAAACATACATATATATTAATGTTCAATTCCATTGCCAACATTTCCTGCATCACACTGCAGAAGTCATTTAGCTTCTCCATGCCTTTGGTCTTTCCCTCTTAACAGGTTAATGCCATACATTTCAAATAAATCTCAGGGGGTTGGGGAAAACATATTTAGGAGAGGTGACAGGGGAAGCAACAAATATGTAGAATAGTAAAACCTCAGTAACAAGAATGCCTTTTTCTTTTATAATTAATATTTTCCTTATCAGTTCTTTTCATTAGTTTCACATTTTGCTGGCAAACATAAGCAATGAACAAACAAGCCAACACAACTTTATTTTCCCTGTTGTTCAGTGATACTGGAGCAACACTGAAGCAACAATGCTTTTAAGTATTTTCACGTCAGAAGATTCTCAGTATCAGTCTGTAGGTTCATAACCTAAAGCTAATCTGCCTCTTTTTTAGCTCTTTTTAAATTTGAGGTCAGATAAAGGGGTGGTTTTGCATGTATAGAAATACTGTCTAGATCAAATAGCAAAAAGTTGGAAAATAGAAAGATATCCAATGGTTCACCAACCTGCAGTCTTGAGACTCTGAGAACATTTCCACTGGTTTTGAAAACCTCAGACATCCTAAGCCATGTCTCAGAATAAGTCTTTAAGTTTTCCACAAAACTGAAAGTGAAATTAGCCTGGGGGAAAAAAAAATACAAGGAAACAAATTAAGTGAAATGTGCGCATAGTAAATCTTAAGGAAAAAAAACCACAAAAACAACCCACACAAAACACACTGGCATGCTTTAGATTATCTGCAACTCCTTTCCATTCCATTTTGTTAGTCAGCAGTAAAAATATTCATGTTTTCTTTTCTTTTAGCTAAGAAATGGACAGTATTTTTTTGATACCAAGCAAATTAAAATTTTCCTGTGCTTTGTATGTTTCCCACCTGAAGTATCACAAAGATTTCTTTATTTATAGTGTGTCTTTCATAGAGAGTATCATGGGTATGCTTGAGAAAGACAAAAAAGAAATACAGTTAGGATATATTCAAAAGAAATCCTCTCAGTTGTGGGTTTTTATTCAAACTAGTTTGAGTATGTAAAAAAACTGAAATTTGGAAGCACACTTTGGACAATAAATATAACTGATCAATCAATCTGTTTCAAAATACTCTCACAGGGAAAGACTTGAGTAAAGAAAAATATTTTCTGTCCCAGTCAAACACAAGCTACAATTTCTTTCTTAGTAAACAACCACCAATTTTTTTTCCAGCCTGTTTTAAACAGATCACAAGTATACTCAAGACTAGAAAATATTGCAGTATCTTTTTGTTTAAATTGGTGTTATCAGTCACAGAAGTGCATTTAAGAACAATCCAGCATAGCTGTTATGATAAAAATTGTGACATTTTCTAGCAAAGAGTGTCTGCAGTGAGTTGTAAACTCCAATTTGGGACCACATTATTTGCAATAATTCCAGCTGAAAGTACACAATTTCTGCCATGTTATTTTAAGTGCCTTTTTCAAAATCCCACTCTTAGCGTAACATGAGTAAACAAGTTCCAGCTCTTTCTTCCTCTTTGTAACACACAAAGCGCTAAAGTGACCTTGCATGGTATTTTGTTTCCCTGAAAATCATTATGCATTTAAATTCTATGAGAATCCCACTTACTCCACTTTAAAGAATGATCATTCATTGGGATTAAAGAGAAAGTGATCCGAAATGTTAAACTAAATCTGCTGTCAAGTAGACTAAATAAGGTCTTCTGATCAGAAATAACACAGAACCTCATGGATTGAAACCCCCAGAACCAGGCACGATGGTGACAAGATGAAGGAGACTAGGAAGGCTGCAAGGGTGGCAAACAGGCACTCTAGGAGGTGGCTTTCACCCCAGGACACAGCAACCACAGGTGACACCAGAGCATGAGGAGATCAAACTTTCAGACACCACTAGAAACTATTATAACAAACGGCTTGTAAGATGCTCAGTAGAGCTTAGTGCTTCTTAACTTGATTCTGAGCAGCACAAAGGAATAATTTTTGTGCTGAAATTGTTTTTAAAGTTACAGTAACTATAATGTGCTCGTATTCACCTCCTTACCCCCTGCCCCCCCCCCAAAAAATTTATATACGCACACACATATATATTGCAGCATCATGGATTTTTGGAAAAGGTGAACTTTCTATAATGTAGGCACTTATCTGAAAGAAATTAAAAGCAGCAAAGTGGTAATTTGTGTGTCAAAGATACAGTGTCTAAGGCAGCGCAGAAGAAACTGAACAAATACCTACTGCCTATCAAAAAAGATTTGAGGAAGAGCATATATATATATATATATATATATGCACACATTACAAAGCAGAAACCACTAGGAAAAAAAAGATATTGCTTTTTCATTCATGACTGTAGGCATTTGGGAAGTTCCTGTGTCAAAAGCCCTCCTCATGCAGAACACTTTGGAGAATCTGTCTGTAATCAAAGCAGCAGTAAAAAAACCATACAACTTAACAAAATGAACAGTAAGTAGTTTCCAGGAAAAGATTATGTTCAGCCAAGAATTTCAAAAGTACTCAAGGATTAAATAGCTGAACTACTCACTGTAGTGTAACCTCCTGATTAAAATTCCCTTGTTATGAGGGAAGTGGAAAATAACAAATGCAAAGCTATTTATAAAGATGCTAGGGGAACCAGAGGATTGCAGACTAATAATTCTGAAATTTAAGTAAATTTTAATTTTTTATACTACTAATAAATTACGATAAAGAGTAGTAGGAAATAAAGAATAGAAATAATTACAGCTGAGATATAAAAACATAGAATATTTTAATAGAAGGTACCACAGTCTGAAGTGGAAGAACAAGCATATGAGGAAGAAGTGGTTGATGCAGAACTCACCACACGCACAATAAATACTAGGAATTCATATAACCCAAAATGCAAGTGGACAAATTATAGCAGCAAAGTCCTGGCAAACCTGACCCAAATTTTTTTGGAAGACGGATAAAATTCTTCAAAAGTGATCACTGAGGATCAACTATGAAAACCTTCTGAAATAAGGAATATTTTCATAAGATCAGTTCATCAGTGGCAAAAAAAAAAAAAAAAAAAAAAAAAAAAAAAAAAAAAAAAAAATCTTAGTTCAAAGCTCTAAGACATCAGATATGGCCTTTGAACTCCTGGATGCCAGTTTTACCCTCAGTCATCATCTCAGACTGTTTCTGTGACTGTCACCAGTATCACTCCATACAGTACAATTGCTGTCTTCTCTGAAACTCACAATTTATCAAAGAATGGTCAATTACACACTCTCAAATTTAATAGCCCATGTGGAAAAACTTAGAGAATATGCCAGAGTATACAAACATCAGTATTCTTCAAAGCTGTAATCTGCTACATTTTTCTTCTAGTAAATAGATGACATGGCCACGCAGTCTAAAGGAAACTAGAACTGTTCCAATTTCAGTAAGAGATCAGGCTTGTAAGGGCGACAGGGATGAGGTTTAGTAGTGACATTTGAGACACTGGAGACAGTAGTTTGCATTTAAACTTTGTTCGCGTTCAAGCGCTAGCTGAGATATTTCCGTAATAAAAACAAGAAAAATTCCCACTGCTTTCATATTTGCATATGAACAGATGCCCATTCATAATTGCTTGTTAGATTTACAGGACTGGGAAGAGGGGCAAGAGCGCATTTACAGAGATTTCTGAATAAGCTGATGGAACTTTTGTGAGCCTGAGAATATAAAAGCAGAATAACAATTCCTACCAGAATCTTTGTATTGTTCCAGAGCATTAAACCCCACCCCCCAAAAAACATCCAATCAACCAACAAGCCCAAAAAAAACAACCCACAAGACAACTTCTTTCTGAACTGTATTACTCAGCTCAGATTTCACTAAAAGGTCTGTGGGGGAATATATTGCATGTGAAGAGATTCATCTTTCCTATAGATGTTTCTAAGAACAGAGGTTTACCATATTAATTGGCAAAATAATGTGGAAATGTTTTAAGTGTTATATTTTAAATGTCATTGTAATATAGAAAATAAGTTCAAAAACATATGTAATGTTTATAATTTCTTAAAACTCATTCTTTATAGAATTTCCATCTAGAAACATCAAGAACAGCTTTTTTTACTAAAATTTTTTAATTAATTTTGCTGTACTCCAGAGTGATAATTGTTGTTCACCAGATTATTTAAGTGCAAAATATTAAATCACTCAATTATTTTTTCCAATTCAGAAAAGAAACTACAAAGCTACATAGTATCTTCTATCTACAGTGGGGGGGTTTGTTTAGTTTTTTAGTATTTTTTTAGAACACAGATCATAATACCACAAAATTTTCAATTAAGAGGGAATATAGTTGCCATCACATTTTAAGTAGTTATGGTCATTTTGTGTACCACTTACAAGCAGCAATTATTTTTTCCAAATTTCCATTCTTGCAACAACTAATATTGCAGAGTAAAATTCATATTTAGAAGATCAATGCAAAATTTGCAGAGAAATCTAAAAACAGTCATAAACTCTTCTCTTACAGATGTACCTCTAAGCTAGGCATGAAGAAACGTGTCACTGTCAATAATCAAACTCAAGATAGAACCCCAACCATAGCAGAGCTGTAGAGATAGTAAAACCCTTGAATACCATTATCAGCATCCACACATAGAGCACCTTAGGTATGACTGGTCACTCAACTACTAGTGTTACAAATAATCAGTAAGGATGAACTATAGATTTCATTTTTTTTTTTTTTTTTTTTTTAATTAAGCTCAGTGACTCCCTAAGAACAGGCTTTCCTTCCCTGGGGACAACCCTTCCCACAAGTCTCTATGCTGACCCTTCACAGTTCCCATGATAAGAAAATGTTGAAGGCAAAACTTCCCTAGGATATGTGCACCCTACACCTCAATTCAGCATGATTCACATGACACTCCTGCTAACGTGTTCTTTTTAATCTTTCTAAACAGGGCTTAAAGGACTGAGCAAAATTCTGCTTTTCTCCCCGAGTTTGAACCACTATAACAAGCAGGATAAAAGTTAAGAGAAGCATTAAGTTTAAAGTGAGAAACAGGTGAGACCTCAGGGAGTAGGTTGGATCTGTTTTTCTGAAAGGCAATTATCCAGTTGCTTCTTCCTATCCTGAAAGAAGTGAACCTTTAAAACAAATGACAAAGACAAAATCAATACACAGAAATCGTGGCATTTTTTGATGCTCACCTTCTCCATCACCAGGTCAATCATGCTGATGTTTGAATTGTACAGTATCTTCCCATGTAATAAAGGTTTCAGGAAAGTCCATAGCAAAGCCCCATTAGGAGCCTGCAAAATCTCCTGATAAAGCTTCAAGCAAAAAGGAGCTGCAAAAACAAAGATAGACTCACATTTAAGACAGACAACAGAGGTGAGATTGAAGATTTTATCCAAATAAAATCTTGAGTCTTACTTTAGAGTCTACCATAGCACCATGCCAAAAACTGTTACCAGTGTTTTGTTAACAACACCATCCAACTGCCACTAAGAAATCATACAGGTTCCTACAGAAATTGTTTAAACACAGTCTATGATAGTGTTGAGTATGCAGAACTCTGAACACTGAATAGGGAAAAGAAAATCAGAATCTAAGGAGTTGCTCACAGGCTGCTGAAAAGCAGCCTGTGAATCCCATTATCCTAAGTGTTATACTACTGCGTTTTAGAGCAGAAGGACATATGCAAAACCTCTGCCCACAAAAGCGAATTCAGAGGGAAGAGTCCCCTCAAAAGAAAAAACAAAATTTCCTTTCACATTCTCCATTGCTCTGCTTTGGATTCCTATATAAAAAGAAGTAGGAATATACAAAATTCTTCACAAATACAGACTTTTCTTTTTGTGTAATCTTACAAGAAACTACCAAAAAGACAGGCAAAAAAATTGTCATGACACTTAACCTCTTGATTTGAAAAATCTAATCACCTTCTCCATTCCTAAAAAAAAAAAAATTAAAAAAAAAAAAAATCCACATATTCCTACATCACATGGGGCTACTAATGCATTAGGATGTATATCCTTCAGAACTACGTTCTAAGGAATAGTTTCCAAGATATCCCACTGTATTTGTACTCATGTAAAGGCAATGAGCTCCTCTAAGAAATATTTAGATTTTTATGCGCAGCTCAGGTGTTTGGGTGGATTTATTATTTATTACAAGTGTTTTCAAAATACGCTGTTTCTAGTGCTCTGAAAAAATATTAAATAATGTACTCATTAACTCCTCAAGACAAATCTTTTTACACAATGGAAAACCAGGCGAAAATCTTTTATACTACTGACAAAAGTTAAAGAAAGAAGTGTCAGAAAAGTTTCATTAAGAAAGGCCAGTTCTTTGCCCAAATTTTTAGTTTCTTGAATGAAACAATCATTACTAAACACAATTCTTCTTAACAATAGCAAAGAATTAAGAGGCTACAAGTTGGCCAGACAGAAACGTCAATAGACTAAGGACACAGAAGACATGCTAATCTGGGTTTGCTGCATTCTTCAGAAAAGCATTAGGAAGTGTTTGATATGCACAAAATACATACAAGTTAACCACTGTGAAGTGGTATGAATCAAGTTTCTGTGGCTTCAATATTTTTTTAATTTTCATTTTCCATTGCCCCATATACAAATTTGTAATATATGGGCAACAGTATTAATTCATTTATGGAAACATTGGAACTAACTGATGCCTTAAATATTTCAGAGTCCTATGGTAAAAAAAAGTCTCACAGCACAGCAGCGTTGTGACAACTTGAAAATAGATAATCAAGAAACACTGCTTCTGGCCTAAACAGCTTTTAAAGAGACTAAGTTCCAAACAATCTGTCTAATCAGCCATGCAGCTGACTTCATTCTTCCAAGAGGAAAGCAAGGCAGAGCTGCCTGCTTACCACTGCGTCCCAAATATGTAAGTGAGAAGGGCAAAGCAGAGCTCTGGCTCCCTCCCAAGGGTCCCAGCCAAGCCAGGAACAATTTCTGCCTGTTGAAACCAACAGATGACAGAGGCCTCCTTAGTGACACTCTATCACTGTATTCTTCCCTTGCACAGGGCCACCTGAGGCACTAATAACGTTATTAACAATATCAAAATTAATCAGAGTAAGTCAAATGTGTATTAAGGAAAGGGAGCAAAGGTGAAACTATATGAGAGTTAAGGGATTTTTCTGAGCACTTGACGAACAGAATAGGAATATCAACCATTAAAAAACCCATTCCATCTGGAAGGTTTCCATATTTTACTGCTAAATAATACCACTTTGTTCACCAAAGGCAACAGCAATAAATTCTCAAAGATACATTTTTAACACCAAGTGTTTTAAAGATGTTAATAAAAATGTTTCAAATACAGGAATATTCTTATTTATTATTTTCAAAGATAGAAAAAAAAACCAGAATCTTTTCTGTCTCATGCTCAATTATCTCATAGCAACTTAACTTTAATTGATCAACACTTCGTGCTCAAGATGACAACATCAACTGACATGTCAGTGGGTATAAAAACATTTCCATTTAAGTGGGGAAAAACTTTTAACTCTGAATTCATACTGCAACTTGTCATAGATATTTCTTCTTACTTGAGTCTTCAGGAATGCCATATTTTGCCATATTATCCTCCAAAAGTCCCATGATTCTGGGCATGTCTATGAACAGGTTTGCATTGCTGAAAAATGAAGATTCTTCTTTACACACTGCCTTGATTACAGACTGCAGGGATCCAACAGCTGAACTTCTGAACTGCCCACCTTGCAAAAACTAGAACAAATGAACAAAAACACAGATGAATCAAAGTTGCTTTAAGTAGCTTCAAGGAGAAGTCCTGGTGTTCTGTCAATATTGATGTCTAAGGAGATTGACGAAATTGGGCTGTTGAAACAGCCTATTAGGATGAGGTCCTGCTGTGCTTATTTCTGTTCTTCTGATCACTACTATTATGGGGAAAGGTAATGTAGTTTTAATTGTCAGGATACTCAATGAAAGACAGAAGCATGATGTACTACAGTGAAACATGAAAAATACTATTTTAGCAGTCAGGCAGAAAAGGAACAAAAATATCAAGACAACTGGACTGCAGATATGTTGATTCCAATGCCAGTTTTCACAAAATGTGCTCTTCAGGTAGATTATTCCTGTGGCACAAAAGCAGCTGAAGCAACCAAAGTCATTTTGCTATGAACACTTATATAGAAGACAGTTGCTAATAAGAAAAAAAAAATTCAGATGCACATGCCCTAAAAGCCTATTTTTCAGTAAATCCTCCAACCTGTTAGATGTGCTTACAGTTTTTGCACATCTTGAGTCATACCAGCATTTATTATTGCCATTTGTTCATGACTAGCATACTTCTAATGAGGAGAGGGAGCAATCTGACTGCTCTTATGGCTTAAGCACCATCATTCACCACATTTAACAAGAAAAAGGAAGAACAATAGTCTCATCCTCTGTGCAGCTCCACTTTTCAAATAAGGGGCTCGATTGTAAGAGATCTCATGGGAGGGTGTACAGGTGCACAGCTCTAAGAGGACACAACTGCAAGGCACCACGCTGCTGTGGTACAACTAAAGAGTGCACTGGCTCGCCTGGTACTCATTATTGTTGCAGATGCTTGTCAAGAAAGGCAGAAGTAGATTATCAGACACTACTTGAAGAATCCACAACTGGCAAGTAGAAAAAAAACATTGTGATACGTCAGCACTGAAAAAAATTAGCATTTTATAGCTGGAACTTTTTTAAACAGAAGAGTCAATTTTCAAAGTAACACAGTACTTTACATAAAGACATAATCACAGACAGTTTGAAAATTGCGCTGTTAGAAACAGTTTATCTTGATCAATGCATTTATTGAAGTGCCAGGTGCTTCTTTAGTAATCCTGGAGGAATATTAGTATGTGTTGTTTAAAACTCTGTTAGCTGCTCTCAAAATCTTACTTTTAGCATACAGTTTCAGCACAGAGCAAAGTAAATAAATAATAAACACATTTCATAATACAATCATCCGCAGCCCTTGAATGAATCTGCTGGCATGGACTTCGCTGGAGAAATAAACTTTATTTATGCACAATGCTGTAAAAAATTGGTTATGAATCTTTATTAGTGACTATTTGCACTAGAGGGATAAATGAGGCTTATTTCAGTCAAAGAGCACAAACGTGCTAATTAATTCCAGTTCCAATCAAAATAACTTGAAATTCAAATAATGAATATTTATGTGGTAAGCTGCCACTAACAGGCTGAATCTACTTACTGTCTTTCAACTAAATATCCACTGACTCAAAAAGATATGTTTCTTAACATTTGGCTTTGATAAAGTATGAGAAATATGTAGTATGGATCTCACAAAAAAAAAAAAAAAAAAAAAAAGAATTATCTTTGATCTAGTTGGTCTAGTTTAAACCGTAAAAGGAGGGCTGTAATCAAGGCTGATGAATCAAAAAAAAAAACAGCCTCTTACAAACTAATCAGTCAACACTGTAACAAATTCATGGAAGAGGAAGGCTGGTATGGAAGATTAAAAGCTTATCTGGAACTGGATTTTCAAAGGGAGGCAAAAACCTCATAGCATAGGAGCTCCTGACCTAACTGAACAACTGCATGCTTAAAAAATATTATGAATAAAAACAAATTCACACGGAATCGAAATACCAGCTACTCAGAAAAAGAAACTTAAAAGTCATACTGGACTACAGTTTGCACATAAATCTAAAATCCATTCTGAATCATGACAGTAGAAAGAGAGAGAGAAAAAATAATGCAATTTTCCTGGAAAACTACAAGGAGCTTAAAGATAGTTCAAAATTTGATGAAACCAAAGGGCTAAAGGAAAAACTAGATAATCCTAATTCTTTGGGAAAAAAACCATAAACAGAACAAAGTCTTTTTTGTCCTGAAATTGAGAGCATTAGGGGGATAATATAAAAATTGCTGATTTGATTAAACAGTTTTTCAGAAGCCTATCAAATTTAGATGGCACTATTTGAAAAGTAGAAAAATCATATATACTCAAGAATGAGCAGTTTAGTGATCCAGGAAATAACAGATATCTGGTTCTGATGTTTTTAGGGCAACATATACAGTATTTTTAAAGTGGACAATGATAAAGACAAAAATATTTGAGAAGTAAAATTTAATGCATTCTCAAGTTATTGTTCCTGACCAACACAACATATTTACATGGGAGGGCAATTCCTTTCTCCACAAAAAAGATACATTCTAACTGAAATTTAGGTGAACTCTAACAACCAATTAATGTTCTTGCTCTAGAAAATACTAATAATCATTCATCCAATTGCTAATTAATAGTGGTGGATAAAAAAATTACAGTAAGATGATGTTGCAGGAAGCCTGTTAACAGGAGAGAAAACACAGGATTACAGAGAAGTTATTAGTGTTATTCCTGTGAGCCCTGAAAGAAGCAAATTGCCTAAATCTGCCTATCATTTAATATCAGAAGGCATTGCAGGAGAAAAGATCAGAATGCAATATGGCAAAACACATAATTCAAAGCAAATTTAATAGCAAGATAACCAGTACAAAATCTTATTTATCAACTGAAATCATAAGATGTTGCTATAAAACAGATGTCATCTCAGTATATCACTCATCCTTAATCATCTAAGAGAAAAACTGTGTGCAGTTTATGAAAAAGTTGAATGCAAGCTTAGGAAAGTCATTTTAGTAGGTATAGACAATGAGCAAGCTACAAGAGCCATCAGCTGAAATTCCCCTCAAACACTGTACACATTTTTTCTTCAGATATTCAGGATTAGCCTTAAACCAGCATGCAAAAATGATGCTAGGCTGTCTTAAGTGACTGAGTGTCATATCTAAAAGAAAAAAATGAAGCAAAAACAAATACTAAAATAAGTAATTTCAACCTAGCAAAACAGAGAAGGACTGCAATTGGCTTTCCACAAACATATGGGCAAGCCAGAGAAGTTAAAAATGCTACAGAAATTTTTTGATACAAGAATAAACATAATAGCCACAAATAAACCTAAGTCAGAATTTTATTCCTTTAAAACATCAACAGGTTGTTCTGCAATGATAAGTTCAACAGAGAATTTGTTCAAGTTAGTGGAAGGATTACAGTGTGAGGCTGGCTCTCACAACTAACTGCATTCAGCAACTCAGGAAGTCCCCTGCAGCTTATCTATTGATGAACTACAAGCATCAAAAAAAATTAGGAATGAAAACAGATGTGAATAATTTCAAACAGCAAAACATAAGCTAAAATCATGATTGAAATCAGCAGTGTTTTTTCTCAGGGAGTTATCCGTTCACTCAGTGCTTTTAACAGTAAAATCTGGCACCATATTCCAACTACTGCTGATGGGTAGATGATGAGATTTTACACCACCTTTTATTACAATACGTGTTCCTTTCAATTCAACTTCACATGTTACAGATATAATAGTTATTTCTTCCTTTCAATTTTTCCTTTCAGACAGAAATCCATGTGCACAGTTGACAATTACTTTATTACCTCTTTCATTAAAGAAGTATTTTTTTTTAAATCAACTTCAGTGTCTTTTGAACAAAGATCCAAATATTTTACCCCAAAAACGTTTACATTCTTTATCTGATAATCTTTCAATGTCACTGAATTACTTTGCTCTTGGTAATCATTAGAACAAAAATCCAGAAGGATGGACTCTTTTGGAAATAGAAGAACACATTCAAGGAGGGAAGTGTATAAACAATATATGCACTTCAGTGGAGTATCTATTCAGTAGCACAAATTTGGCCACCATAGAAAAAAAAGCAAAAAATAATTAAATCTTACAGGAAAGTATAAAAAAATCAAGTTAAACATGAAAAAATAAAGTACATCCACACTTCTACTAGTCTTCAAAATTAAAAAAAAAAAAAAAAAGTTACAGAGACAGAAGAGCCCTTGAAATCAAAAATGTAATTTATTAATAAAAGAAATAGGCACTGATTATTTTAATCCTCCACAAATTATTAGGTGGCCAAAATGCCCCAGTAATTTCACAAGAAAAAGAGCTTTACCAAAACACTAGAAAATAAAGACTGTGTCGAAAAAAGTGATCAAAAGAACTTAGAACTAAAAAAGAACAAAAATTCCAACGTTAAATCTATGGCTTATTACAGGATAATAGGGGTGGCCATTGAGAAAAGCTTAAAACTGTGAGCAGATGGCCCTCTGCTGTTCCATTTGTTCTTTGCAAATTTTTTAAACAGCACCTTTTGAGATTTACTTCTACCAAATAAGGAACTTTGGGGTTTTAGTCCAAAAATAAAATTTCATTTGCTGGAGGGAAAGTCTGACACAAACAGAACTAGCTTAAGGAAAGCAGAAAAAAATGCAAGTGTCTGATAAAAGTCGCCATTCATTCTGGCAGCTGAAAAGCTACCCCCAAAAAAGAGAATTTAACTAACTTTGCAAAAGGCAATATCATTGAACTGTAAACTAGGTTTCCTTCCTACTTAATAACACAGGCTTTTATTTTTAAGGCAATTAAAAATCAAAACCAAAACCGATGCACCAGAACAGCATTTTTCAACAGGTTTCTAATCTATCAGATTAGACAATCTTGAAAAAGATAACGCTAAGGAAAATAGTACTTAGGACAGTGTTTACACTGTACTCTAGCAATAAACCACATTACACCATTTACTACTGCAGGATCTTTTAGGGGTTTGCAATTTTAAACCAGATTCAATCCTCAGTTTTCCACAAAGGACAATAAATCCAAAAGGTAATGCCATGGGCAGGTCCTCTATGGAATTAGAATCTTATTAGAGACAGAAATCTTTCTGATGATTCATTTAACACTAGATCCACCACTGTGCTGGCTGTGTAGATATGCATACAGCAACTGCTCTTAAAGGCAGGGACAACATAAATACCCTCACTCGCACCTCATGCCACTGTTTTTTTTTATTGTCAAGCAGAACTATCACACAAACCCCTTGGGTGACGTGAACAGAAACACACGGCAAATACAAGAAGCGCATAGGCTCCCTTGAACTCATATTATTTAAAGAATTAAAGCTATTTCTTGTAAACAAAATAATTATCTGCTTTTCAAAAAAAAAAATAGAACAAAGAAAAAAAACAAGAAACACTTAGCAGAAAAGGCGTGGCTAGCTATCTCCAAATCACAGATAATAGATGATATTAATAGTCAGTTGACAAACACTGAAGTAACTTAGGCTAGGATCTCATACGTTAACAAAAAAAGAAATGACAGAAACAAAATATTAATAGTCTCAGAATTACCAGAGGGCTTGAAAGGGACAAAATTAACCTTCTTAGGGTTTATGGACTCTTCTCTGTATTCCCAACTTTCTAGGAAATCATTTCCATTAGTGTGTCTCCTTACTAAACACATATCCCTACCTAATCGCCTCACCAGGGGAATTAATTTTGCATATTGAAATCCTACACATACCTGCTGCAATGCGGAGATGTCAAACACACCAATATTTTGAATTCCTTGGAGAAACATTGGAAGCTTTTCCATTACATGGTGGACTTTATTGAGAAGTGAACTGATACTAGAAACCACATCCAGTAGCATATTTAATACATTGCTTATCTCAGGTGGTATCTGGACCTTGGAAAAGAAGGAAAAAAAATACAACAGGAAACTCCAGTTAGAAACAAATGTTAACCTTTCAATGAAACACTCAAAAGTATTCAGTCTTTTTCTAAAACTGATTATACAATGTTCCCACGAACAATGTTTAACAAAACTCCTTTTGCTATAAATCCCCAGTTACTCTCAGATTAAGCTGAAGAGATCTCCTCTGTAATGTAATGTTAGTACTGGCTTATGAAAAATCACAAATTAATATTCATAGAACATGTTTACACCTGCCAAGTTGAAGAGAGCTTTCCAACCCAAGATGCTAATGGGATCGGTGACATTCTATCCTTTTAGAATTCAGTGTAAATGGAAACTTTTCCTTCATCACGTTAGAAATGTTCAGTGTAATAATTTCATATTTTAAAAACAATTTGTAAGTTAAATTAAATCTAGAAACCACTTTTATTGCCTAATATGACACCTAAAGTAACTAACTTTCCTGTCACATTGTTCCTGCCTTTGAATTTTTCATGCCCAAAATAATAGTGTGCATTTTATTACCTACTTGACCCAAGTTCAATTGGCTGTTTGCTATTTCCACCTTGCAAATTTGTCATTATGGATTTTCTCTCTGTTCCCTTTGCTTTTGGGAATTAGTTAGATGATACAATAATACAAACTGATTCATTGTTACCTGTCTATGCAAAATAATAAAACCACTATAATCTCATTATATTGTTTCAGTTCTTCCTCTGATCATCTATTTTATCCACCTTTGTCTTCCTACTATGATGTCTGCTCTTGATTTTCATCACAGCCTTCACCAGCCATTATGTAGAGAAAAAAAAAATTGAAAGATGCCCATTAAAAAAAAAATCATATTTGGTTAAAAAAATGGCAGAACTTCCATTACAATTTAGGATAAATTGTAATGGAATTGTAAAAATGACAACATTTTTTACTATTTGCTAGGACTTCATTAGGCTTCCATAGTGTTCAGTAGAAACCCTTATCAAAATAAGCACTGGTTTATTTTCTTCTAATATTTTTTCCCTTCTAGATGTGCAGATAATTCAGAAACTAAAATATTTTCTTTTCCCTCTGGTATCTTTACCTATTGTGGGAAATTGTCTTGTCTTCTAAATTCTATTTTGAACCTGCTTAACTGAGCATACAGCATCCAGAATACAACCAGACCCCTATGGCTTTAGAACAAGCCTTTCTTCCTCACAATGTTATATTTCAGCTATTCATGCTTCTATTTTCTGTTCTGTCAATCAACTACCTCTAAAGATCTGAATGTTCTCTACTATCCTATTCAATAATTCTGCTCTTACAGATAAAACCATTAACTCTTTGAATAACAATATTAGTTCCAGGTTATTTACAGTTGTACAGATAACACAGGTGTGCTTCAGACATGTGCATCCACAGTGCTATGAATTCTTCTGAGAAAATAGTTTTGTCATTCTTGTGATGTGAGCTCCTATGCTGGTTTTAGTTCAAATGTTGTCAGATCAGTCTTGCACTCTTACAAACAATGAAATGACTAATTGCATGAACTGCAAACTCTGCTAGAGATTAATAAAACTGTGTCTTTGACCTCCCATGTTTTCTGCAAAGCTTTCATAATTAATTACTCAGTGATATTTTTTCTGAGGAAGCATCTAGTACCCTCATTCTTCAACTGCAATATTTTGGGGAGTCAAATGAAGACAAAGAATGCCATACGTCCACTCTTTCATGGAGGAAGAACATCTGAAGAAAAACAGAATTATTAATCTATCTACCTGTATGTTTCATGCTACCTTCAAATAAAACCATCTTACCTTGTAAATGATGTGACGTACATTCAAATTTTGTATAATCAACACAAACATGGTATACAAGTCCAGCGCTGGTAAAGAACATAATTCTTCCACTACCATGGAAGTTCTATTGTTTTCAGGCAGCTTTAGCAACAGGCTGAGTACCTCTTCATCACATCTTCCACTTAAAGCAACCACAAAGGCATTGTAGAGAACCTATCATAACATATGTGTATTAAAATATTTTCTCCCTGAAATGCATCACCTTTTTTTATAGTCAATAAAGTGAAAATTTGTGTCACAGTAACATGACTATTCCAGGCACCAACAGGCCGGAAATAATAAACCATACAGCTTTATATCAGATTGCTATATTCTTACTTTGTACTCCTTGTACAAATAAAAAGATGAAGTATACTTGTTATAAGGATTTGCTTTCATTTTCCACTGTTCAATCATTCATTCTTGAGCATTCATGCCATAAGCAGGCATATTTACAATGCTGAGCATACTCCTCCCATCAGATATACACCTCTGCTGCAGAAACACCTGAAGATCAAAATCTAGAGTTCTGAATCACTAACATCAAACAATATGGTCCTTCCTTCTTTCAAAAGACACACAAATTTAACACTTCGGGGTGCCGGTATGGCACAATGTCTAATCTAAGCCAGCTCACATTTCTCAGTTAAACACTGCTTTAAAGTATTATTTAATAGCAGCTGAAGGGACAAATGCCTAAGCAGACCTTGGATAATACCATAGTAAAACCATCTTGTATAATGGCTATTGATTGAAGTCCAGATATCTCAGGAGTTCTTAGCTACCCATTCTCAACAAGTCTAGAAAATTGTAAGGTTTTTAGGAGCCTGTAGGAGCCAAAGTAGTGGACTCCAGTGTACTGCTTAGGACAAAATCTGCCTCTACCCCCTCCACTGAATCCATCTCTTGCTGCTATCAATCAGGGAGAGAATCTGCAAGACAGTCAGGATATGGAATTTAACTCTTTAATTCCTATGAACATTTTATTTTCCAACTTAATAATTTAGTTTTTTGATTTTTATTCTGGAACAGAATTTCGCCTTTGTGATTCCACAAGGTTATCTATATATTTAAAGAATCACTTTTTTGTGTGTGCATTCAAGAAACATAATAAAAACATAGTTCTGTGAGCAGCGTAAGATGAAACTGATTTGGACTTCTTGCTGGGGGAAGAAATTTTGGCAACTTGAGGCAACTTGAAATTTATTTCAGATTTGCCTCACATGAATATCACCATTTCAGTACAGTTTTAACACATTCTATGTTTTATCCCCTAGGTTAAGGTCCCCTGAACTTTCCTTGCAGCTACCAGAGCTAATCGAAACTCCTATATTCAGTAAACAAATGCTTACAGTCTTAAGGTTACAGGTTTTAAGTGCTTTCAAATCACCTCATCACATGGCAATGAGCATGGCCATCACATAAACTCATGGCAGAAATTATGGGTAAATACATTAAGCACAAAAAATTCCCAGGCTTACTCTTACTGTTCCAGAGGAAAGCAGAGTAGTAGCATATAATCACAGAAACGTAAGGCTACAGTGGGCCTATAGCTATCATTAGGTTATCAGACAATGGCTGTATAGACAATAAACACAATGGGTATGTCTAAAATACAGTTCTAAAAAGTACTTGTGCTGCTTTCATAATCATTAAGAGACAGAGGCTTTTAATGCTCCAATCGGACTGGGGGACGATTTAAGCACTAAGCAGATAAAGACTTCTGTATAGTTATCCAAATATGAGATGTGTGTATATATCTAAGCTCTACATATGACTGGCAAAAAGTAATGATGGAAAGTAATTTGACAATTTAGCCAATTAGCATTATTATTGCAAAGGATCAAAGGTGCACTGAATCCCATTTAACAGAATTGCCTTCAGATGACTTCTCTCATTATCATTTAGTGGTATCACAATAACAAGCTAACAATAAAGGCAGTCACGCTGCCACAGAGGCAGAAGAACAAATCATCTGTAAGTAGTTATGACGGTCTGAACTGCCTGTTAATGCTGCACTTTTCACCATCAGAGCTTGCGATGGTTTCTGCAAGTGGAGCATCACTGACACCCAGTGGCTGCTTTGTGATCAGTGAGCTGATCGATTTGCACCAAATGTACCCTCAGCTCCCCCGCAGACACTGGCAGCAGAGAGCACGTATCAGTCAGCTGGCATTTCTCATTTCAGCTGATCACTGGAATCACAGGAAAAAGCAGTGGTAACACTCATTCCCTCAGAACCCCTCAGAAAGCTTACTACATTCAAGAGTCAACAACTAAAAGTGAAAGTACAGCAAGACAGTGGTAAGATAATGTAAGAACAGTGAGGAACACAAAAAGGAATTTAAAAACTATATACATAAGACAACTCCATATCGCAAGGAATGACGGTACAAAAAGGTACAAAATGACATCTCTAGAAACCCTCATCTTTTCTACAATACTGAGACAGAAAAGCTCCAATTCTCTGTCAGGACAAGAGGATAAAACATTGCTGAAAGTAATGAGGCAGTGCCATTTAGACCAGGGGAATAATGCTACTATAAGTTGATCTCTTAATGCATCACATCATTACTTTAAAGTCCTAAAATTCCCAAAGTATTTCACATGGTATTGATAAGTGAAAATATAAGATTCCAAACAAACAACGTGGCTTGCTTTGCTTCATCTAGCACATCATGCTATAGGTTGGTCCACTAATCTGACACCTCTTTTTGATCTTTTACCTCTGAATGAGAGACACTGGCTTCCAAGAGGGTATTGAGAGTTTCTGCAGAAATATTGACAGAAGAACCAATGTCCAGCCTCAACTGAGTAATATTCTGCACAAAATCTTTGACTTTCACATCTAGAAGAGAAAGAAAATAGTGTCAAGAGCACCAATTTGATTTAATTAAATTTCCTACAGATTGTATCCTTTCCATTCAATTCACTGTGTGAAAACATTGCCTAAAGTCAGTATTTTTCACTCAATATCAAAGGGACACTCCATAAACAGTGTCCCTTTGAAATTGAAATAACAAAGAAACAGTTATTTTCCTACAAAATTACACTAGACTGACTTATAGAAAAAGTGAAGAAAACTAGAACCCACCATTCACAAGATTAAAATTGCTGAAGAAAGCTGCTGCTGGATTTTCTGACAACTGTAGCTCCAAATTTTCGGTCACCCTGGAATGACAGCCTTAGTTTCACAAGCCATCAAAACAAAGTCATTGGTTTTTCAATGTACAAAGGCTAACACAAATGGTGAAACAGAACTAAAACAGGCAAAAGGGTCCCATTATGCTCTGTGTGCACACACTGCATGCAGTCAGCACCTCTACTAACCTCATGTGGTATTTATAGGGTGCAATGGTCATCACATTTCATGCCTAAATGAGACTGTATATGTAGAGACAGACACGTGCATCTGTACATATATACATGTGTAGAGATAGATTCCCATAATTACTAAGGGCCCCAGCAAACAGTAGCTCATGGAGGACAGGTCACTTCCATTTTTCATACTGAACACTGGTTTTTAAAACCTAGAGGTACAATTCATTACACTTCAGGATGAAAACGAGTCTATCTAATTATAATATAAGTAATTAAGAGTATGCACATATTAGATATGATTTTCTCTTCAAAGGTGGACATGAGCCCATGGTATTTAGGAGCAGCATCTAGGCTCAAATTCTTCTGTATTACTGTAATTCACAGACAGCATTCAAGCCTCTTATGAAAACAATCTAACAGTCAAACCAGTATAGCAAGTTATAACAATGCCTACTTCTATCTGATTGCAAATTTGAAATACTCTGTAGGAGCAGCTTTACTTAAAATCTAATGGTTTTCCCCATGCAAATAACAACTATCAGAAGTTGATTAGAGTACAATCCCATCAATTTACAACCACTATACTTGCCTTTTGAACTGCTGAACTGATCGGAATACTTAATATTTCACAAAATGATATTCAGCTATTGAGGGGAAGAGTTATATCAAAAGAGCTATAAATAAAAAATTTGGATATCAAAATTTTTACCTAACCGAAGTCACAGGAAATTAAAAATTTTCTTAGTTGTGATCTAGAGCATTCAGCTGGTAGAGAAGCAAGATCTGCTACAAGTGCTCCACAAAAAATGTGGGTTTGGAATTATTCAGTTATTCTAAATATCTTATATAACTTGTACATTTTTTCCACTCAGTTTCAAGTTAAATGAATAAAACTTTAAAAGACAATATTTCTCCTGTAATTACTTAATTTAGAACACAGACATATGCACAGAATAACATCACTAATGATGAACCACCATTTGGGGTATCAAAACGTGAAAGGCTTTACATTTGCAATCGTCTTTGGATGTTCCCCAGCATTAGCTGGCATTCACAGCTGTCACTGCTGGTATTCTGCAAGGCTCCCACGAAGGTCTCCAAAGTATTGGAAAGTTTTTGGTTTATATATGCCATACTCTCACAATCCCCCTTGTTGAAAGCTGGCAAATATCTTCCAATATCCTGCAGAACACAGTGATCACATGGTTAGTAAATTCATGAGATTGTGTTACAGTTTGAAGTAGCAGCTCGTGGGAACTAGATGATTTGTATTTTCAAACAGGAATAAGGGCAAGGTAACAGTCTCTTAGCTATTATACAATTTATTGAAACTGGATTAAATGTTTTCAAGATCCAAGAAATTTTCAAATATTTGAGTTTTGGAAAGAATCAGATCAGGAATTCGAACTAGCTTGTCAAGGAAAGTAACCCACTAATATAAATGCAAACCTTTTAAAATTTGTTTCAAAATGAAATTAGCTTTTATTTTCTTTTTCTCTTTTTCTTTTTCTCTTTTTAGTCTGACCATTTTTATCTTCTTCCAAAAAAGTGTTTTGAACAACATCAGTTTCCCAATAACAAATCAAAATATTTGGATCCTCACAGTCAAAGTTTTCATGCATTATGCTCTGCATCATATGCACTTTTATATTTTCTCCTGAATATTTGCAATTATGATTTTGCAAAGCTTTTTTATTGTTTGCAGAAGTGGGTCATAGAAGGGTGGTGGCTATACAAATGCATTTGGCCTGCAAAAGTCTGCTTTGAGATATGAGAGGTGCCTCTTAACATCTGTTTACTTTAACACATTGCTGTTCATATCAGAAAAATGTCCAGGTAGACAAAGCAGCAGAGCTATTTAATAAAGAGAAGACAAATTCTATGATAAAAAACATGACTTTAGTATTTGTCTACATATACACGTGTACTATCCAAAGGCCTGCTTCCAACTCTGCCTGACTCTCTATATGCCAAATATTACTCCCATTTGCTGGCCATTTCATGTTAAACAAAAAGAGGCTGAATCCAACTGGTAATAATAGCTGCTATTTTAGCTGGAATTATTCTGGCCAAAAAGTTGATTTTTTTCTAGCTTAATTTTACAAATGTTCCTGTGAAGATTTCAAAGTATAAATGTACTATAACTCATTAAATTAGCAGAATAACAGAATTTAAAGAAATTAAAAATGGGCTGACATTGACAATCAAATTATCCTAGTTATAAGACTTCTAATAATTTGACGTCATACGTACAGCTTGTAAAGCTTACCAATGTTTATTTAAGGAATTCCTTCTGAGTATCTCTATCAAAATTATCAGAGCTATACCTATTTAATGCATGTTATAAAGTACACTTGTAGGTGAGGGAATCACTCGAACCTGATAATGATGCTGAACCACAGCAATCCCTTCAAAGACAGAGAGGAGCAAGTGACTCGTTAATCCACCTTTACACTTTGTAATGGCACAGAAGATGTTGCTAAAGACAATGGGCTCCTCTGCAAGAGAAAATGTCCAGATTTATTCAGATTTTAAAAAACCCACCTTGAAATCAAATTTAAAGTTAGCCAACTAACAAGGAAGAGAATTTTTTTAACAAACAAGGAATGTCTGATGTTTTAAGGCACAGAGAAATATTTCTATCTAGATTCATGTAACATTTCAGAGGACAAGAAAGGCTGGTTTGATTCAATTCCATTTACTCTTCTCCATTACATTTTCCTGATTGATAATAAGAACATCCCTACCTGCTACAGAACCAGAGAAGAAAATTTCATATTTGCTCTTTTTGACCAAGAAGCATAACTGTCAGAAAATGAGTATATTAACCACATCTACCTTTTCCTTGGGCAGGCTCCCCTGATGCTATTTCCCTGTAGAAACACCTGGGTGTTACTAACCCTCCAGTGAGCAGTAACTTTCAAACCCAAACTACAAGGGGAGTGACACAGCATTGCATAAAAATTTTCCATATCTTGGGATAATGAACCCATATTATCCCCCGGTCACCCATGGAGGCCATTTCTACCCAAGCTTGCACCCACCGTATCCTTGGAAAAAGCCTCCCTTCTACTGTCTGCAGTGGGTTTGTACATGGGATAGTAGTGAAGGAATTTGATTTGACTGCTGAATTCTCATTCAATACCAAGGTAATTTTTTCAACTATGTTAGTTTTTTGGTTTTTTTTGGTTTTTTTTTCCCTTAAGTTTGGTTCTTAAGTCAAGTAGAAAGAATAATAAATATTAAACACTACTTCTTCAATCAAACATTGGTCTTGCTCATAGAAGTAATACAATACAATTCCTCAAATCAAACCAAATCAAGTAGTTTTCATCTTTTCTCATTAGGTTTCATAATGTTTTCTGTGACAAACAAAAAATTATGAAACACTCCCACAAACAGATGATTGAAATGAGAATGACAGAAATTTAGTTCCCTAATCTCAGTTGTCTCAAAAAATATACTGTTCTTCAGAGGTCAACAGAACACAGGTACCTGGCTACACAAAATTCAGTATCACTTATGCTAGCTCAACATCACTACTGTTTTACACTTTGGAACTACATCCATCACAGGAGAGTGGAGAAGGCAGGCAAAACTGGGTTGTAATGTCACACCTTACAGTCTTTTGGAAATTAATTTGGCATAAGACATTACAGATCTCATCCCTTGCTGTAGAAGGGCAGGTTCACGTCTCCTCATTGCTCTTTGCAAATAGTTTTAGACACAGTTGGCTAAAACACGAGCTTTGAAAAACTTTGGCTTTTGTCTTCCAAAGAAAACATAATATGAAATTATACTCGGGTCAATATAGAGCCTTTCTTAAAGTGCACAACTTGGGAACATATACATAAGGAATAGAACAAGAACACATTAATTTTGAACATTTTGTTCAAGGTGAAGTTTTTCAGCTACAGGTAGCCAATTCACTGATATGACATGGCCAGAAGTGGGAGATGCTGCTTCCTTTAAATACTTGCCCCATATTTTGCCAACTCCACACTGCCCTGTGGCAAGTCTGGCTCATTAAAAAAAAAAAAAAAAAAAAAAAAAAAAAAAAAAAAAAACCCACAACACTTATTCAGCTCACAAGCTGAGAAAGAACAGCAAGATCTCCTGCTTTCAGTGGGATTTTAAATCTACATGAATACTACAGAAAGAAATCATCACTTTGTATGATCTGCATCAGATTTTTTTCTGTGCCTCCATTGGTTTAATTTCTAGGCATCAGTATGCTTGCTTTTCTTGGGATCACCCAAACATTTTTGTACAAAAGATTGCTTAAAGTAAAGTTCTAACTTAACAGCACTAGCATATAGGGACTCAGAGTCACTAGTGTAGTAACCAACCTGAAAAGATTTTGAGAATATTCAAAATGGTAAATTGCAATTTCTGCAATAGTACGACACCATCAGGGTATAAATGTTCCTGAAGAATGTTGCAGATTTTTGATGCTCTGCATAAAATCAGAAAGAAAACATTATTTTCATTTCAAGGGTACCACAGAAAAATTTCAAGTGACAATGCACAAATGCAGTCTTCAACTCATCACACAAGGGTTTCAACATTAACAGTTATTACGTTTGTTTGAACTATTTCAAAATCAGAATATAATACCTTCACATTAAAAATATATTCTAGGGGTGCTAGAAAATACCTTCACAACAATAAGCAAAATCATAATAGCCTCAGAAATATTGAGAGCCCACAGGATATGCTGACTTGATGGCAAAGAACAGATAATCAGCATGTAGGGAAAATAAGCCACTTTGCTAGTGTTTGGTTTGGGGTTTTTTTCTTTTGATTTTTTTAATATTTTTCAACAGATTAGATTAATACGTGACCCTGATGGCCAATAGTTTCACATAACCATTATGTGAAATGGCTATTTCACATAAGGTATTTTCATGAAATTCATCAAAAAGGTAAAAAAACCACACCAGAACATCAACTTTACAATGCCATTTCTCAACTGGTTTACGTCAGCAGGACCAGTAGCTCCACCAGCAAGATACTCTGGAGCTGTTTGGAGCAAGCAACTTGTGGGCTCATTCAATATTGTTTAAATGCAGCAACTCCAGTCTAGCAGCCTTTTAATTAAGTAAGCCATCAGTAAATCTGAAGCAGTTTCCTCTGCTTCTGGATTACATCTGATCTGAGTAATCGAGCAAAAATGATCATGGGCTCAAGATTCCTTCAGACACCGCATTTGTTAAACTGAAAAACTTAACATAAGACATCAACGAATTTAAGTTCAAGAAAATTTGCATAGCTATATGTGGATATAGGAAAAAGCCTCCACACACCCCACAGAGAATTAGGCCCAAGCATTCCTTTATATTTAGCTCCACAGGCAAAAATTACTGTTGCCTGCCAATTAGTGGGGATTCAGCATTCAGACCTGCAAGGACTTTAAAACACAGATATCTTCAAATATTTGCTTCTATAACAGCTCCAAAGAAACGAATTCAAGTATCAACACATATTTTAAACACAAACTAAAAGCAACAATCTGGTCCACACAATGTGTTATGTGTTCTGATACCAAATATGGCTGGTTTGAACAACATAAGTTGGAAAAAATCTGCGATGAAACACTAGTTAACTTAATAAAAGTTTTGATTGAGCTATTCATTAACAGAGAGCCTGTCACTGTCAGCACACTTCCCAAAATTAGTACATTGAAAACACTCACCTCAGTTCTGCCATTACATCCTTATGCAAATTCATTAGTAAGACTTTTATTTTATTCCTGTCATGCTCTCCAGTAGACTGAAATATTATTTGCAAAATCTCTCGCATGATCTCCAGAGTTCTGCTTTGGGAATGAGTAGAAGTTTCTCCATGTGGTGCATTATGAAAAAATGAATCAATGAAGTCAAGTTTATGAAGCTCAGTATTGTTTGTATGCAAAGCTTCATCTACAACATCAAGATCAGCAATTATACGAAGGAGGCTGTTTAACACAACTGGAAAAGCAGCGTGAGTATTATTCAATTTCTCTCTGCTAACATGACTGTCACCAAACAACAAACCAGTGTAGTCCTTCTTAGACTCATTTTGGAATAGCTCCAGAAAGGCAACAATATCTTTGACAGCCAGCAGTAGGTCATTTGAGGAATTTTCATTAGTCATAAAGAGAATTAGAGCATGCATTATTTTAGAATAATTTTTACTGTTACACTCACATAGGATGCTCTTCACAATGTCTCGTATATCTTCAAAATTTCTTGATATAGCATGTGAAGATGATGTCTTAAACTGCTCTAGTAAAACATCAGGAGCCATTGAGGATGACTGTCCAGTAGCAAACTTTAGCAATTGAGACCCTTGATCTAGCACCACAAGTAAATGCCTTACACTAAAATTCACCAACAAATTTTCTATGCTTGTAACTACAGGAAACCAGAAGTTCTCAAAGTTGTCAGATATATTGATGTTCCCACTTAGAGCTGATATTGTCATAAGCATTGTATGTGTCTGGTTTCCAGCAGGTGACAGTGTCATTAAAGGCTGAACTATAGAAAGAAAAGAAAGGACAACTTCAGTATCTAGGAGTCTAGAAACTTCACTGGTCATATTCTTAACATTAGCAAGAACACTCTTAAGTGATGTTCTTGACTCTCTGTTCCATCTTAGGCCACCATAAAGATTATCCAGCTGTTCAAGAAGACTTCTGGCCATCTCAATTTCTGACACTGAAATGCTGCCCAGAGTTTCCACGATTTGTAAAGCCATTTGGCTCTTTGGTGTGGAGGAACAATTGACTGCATGTGTATTATTCACCTGCAGTGGCACAGCATAAAGGGAGAGCTCATTCCAAAAGTCTAGCAGCTCCTTGACAACTGAGCTATTTACATGATGGAGCACAGAAAACTTCAAAATTATAGAGTTCCATTCTTTGATCTGATGAAAAAAGCAAGTCAGGTTGCGCATGATCTCTATCTGAATGTCCTCCATAGAGCAAGCCAAAATGTCATCCAGAGTGATGAGTTTGAGATCCTTAATGATTTCAATGACAGCATTGTAATGAAGAGTAGAATTGGTATGCACAAAGTCACAAGGTTTAACAGTGGGATCACTCGGAGGTGTTGCTGTTGTAAGAGTCCAGCAGAATGCCGCAGAAAAACAAACAGAGGCCTCCCCAGGTTCATTGGAGATGTCTGACAACGTCTCCAGCAACGTTAGAAGATCATCTACCTGGTTAGAGAACTCCTCATCAGTAAACATCTGCATTTTTTCTTCCTGAGTCAGTATGAAAGCATATATTTCAGTTAGTGCTTCTGTAATGTTTCCATGAGCCAATATTTCTGTGAGGCTGATGACATCAAAGAGGAGATTGAACACATCTTCTATGCTGTAGAGCTCATCTTGTTCAAAAAGCTGTGCTATTTGGCGCATATCAGTTAGGTTCCAGTTATATGATATGTTCTCAAATGCATCCCACCACTCTGTTAAAGAGCCTAACTCAGAGTTCTCAAGAAAAAAAGGTTTGATATTTTTCAAGAAATTTTCTAGGTTCTCCTGAACCTGTTTGAATCTACTTATCAAAAATTCAACATCCATGTCTCTCATGTTTTGCACCAAGGCAACCACATGCTTTAGAAACTCCTTTTCATCTCTTAATGGATAGACAATAAAAGTAGGAGATTTGAAAATTTCAAGTGCCTTCCTTACCAGTTCAATATTCAGACCTACTGTTTCTATCAGTTTCTGAGGAAATGTTTTGTGTTCATTCTGCAAGTTTGAGTCAAGTTTTCTAATCATATACTGAAAGAGGTCCATCACCAAATTGATATTTTTCCCATACAAGAATAGTTCCATCTCATTGTCCAAATGAGAGGAGCTATTTTCTTGGACTTCAAAAGTTTTATCCTTCAGAAGATTTCGAATTTCTGACAAAAGTTCCACTGATGTAAGATGAACGTGCCAAAAAAGATTAGGGAGCATTCTTGAAGTCCTGTTAAAACCATGGTTTGACTGACTAAAATGAGTCTTATTTGACATATACAATGAATTTCCAGTTGAATCACTGATAATGGTTTGTATTTGCTCTCCAGAAATATTTAAAAGTGTAAGAATAAATTCAAGCATATTAATGTCATCTTTTACATAAAGTTCAGGGAGAATAAATTTCAAAGTTTTTGCTATGGTATTGAAATAAACACTTAGACAAATCACATCAGAACCACCTAGGGAACATTCAGGGAGTGTCAAATTAAAAACCAAATTAATAAAGTCCACCACATTCATTAGCTTAACATCTGTCTCAGCATTTCCCAGAGATTGCAGAAGAAATAAAATATGTTTTGCACTTTCAAGGTGGGAAGGTGACTTGTATTTTTCAGTGAGATTACGTAATCCATGGATCCATGTGTTACAATCCTGTGCTTCATCCATTGTACTATGAAAATCTAGAAAGGAGTCAAAATGAGATGAAAAATTTGTTTGCAAGTAGCTTACGTCTTTCGGAGTATTATCCAAAATTAATTTGGTAATATTCTGGAAAGTGCTGACACAAACCATATATTTATCTCGAGGTACACTTTTTAATAAAGCAGATGTATCATTTATCTCAGAGAGAATAATTTCAAGGTCTTTTTGGGAGAGCTTAAGAATATTAGAAAGGGAATTTCCAATGGAAAATACACCAGCACCCTTATCTTCGCCCTCAGATCCTCCTGAGATAGAGGCATCAAGCCAAGAATTCAAAAACTCTTCATTAACAATCTTCAGCAGAGATTTCTGTATTTTAGTTATCATGATTCCCATTGTTTCTAAAGCACTTTCGAAACTGCTATCTTTAAGCAAGTTTGTGGCATCAAATGCATTGTTAATCACACTTAGAAGATTAACAAAGAATGCATCAAGATCTTTCAAGTAATTTAAATTTCCATGTTCCTGAAATACAGGTTTTAATAGCTTCATTGCTGCTCCTGTAGCTTCAACAATAGCCATAGCACTATTATTGCATAGTTCATCTTGAGTTACATTTAAAAGATTTTCAGAGAGATATGCCAAATCATCTCTTAGGCAGACAAAACAGGTTGAATTCAAATTTAAGATTTCCGACGCTTCTTCAAAAATTTCTGTCCACGCTTGAAGCCATGAAAAAGTGCAGTGCAAAGCAGAAGGCACACTATCCCCCCAGTTTGTTACATCAGACAGGACACTGTCCAATGGAAGCAGAAGTAAGTTATAAACCTCTACTGAATACTCTACAGAACTCATGTTTGCTAGATAAAAATCAGTGCATCCACTATTTACCAGGCATCCTGGGGACAGATCAAAAAACTCTTCCAAATAACATAAGACAGCTGTTTGGAGTTCTTCATCTATAAATAAAGTTTTAAGGCTGCTCAAAGTGTCATAAACAACTTGCATATCTTTTTTTCCATTCTGTGCAAGAAATTGTGCCTGAAACTCTGTGTAGTTGTAAATAAATAGTAACTTTTCACAGAGAGACTTACTGGTGAGGTTCCAGAGAAGATCGAAAGTTTCAAACAGAAAATCAAAAACTAGTTCCTTATTTTGCAAATCATGCCATACAGGAGAAGATGACATACTTTTCGAAGTCTCATAAAGAAGGTTTAACAGAGTGTTATTGCTCTTTATATTTAAAATCATATCATCATTCTGGTACAGAGACAAAATTTTTGGAACAAGTAAGGACACACTACTAGAGTTTAATTTTTGGATATTCCTGAGGAAATCATGCACGATTTCTCCTAATTCTTGTACTTTATACATAAAATTTGCATTTGAGAGGAATAAAGAGGAGGTATTACTCACTCCAGGAATTGTAGTAAATGACACATTGACATGATCACGAGACAATGCTCCAACTCCATAGAGATTTCTTTGGAAGTGTCCACTTAAATGTTTTAAATGGTCCAAAACAGTAATATTTAACTCTGGCCAATCAGTCAGGATATTTTTGAGCAACACAATACTTCTATTATAGATTTTGTTTTCTGTAATAGAAGATAAAATTCTAGATAAGGTCTCAATTACTTCTTCCTCTTCTACTTGACTCAATAGAGGAACCCTAGAATCAAGTTCATGGAATAAAATTTCCACTATATGCCAGAAAAAATCTGTCTTTTTCCTCCAGAAACCCTGAAGAGGCTGCAGACTTTTTTGCAGCTCATTATGGAGTTCAGAAACTGCAAGTGAGAAATTTGTGGCAGAATCCTCTCCCTCAGCAAATTTTTTTATCCATATAATTGCATTATTCAAGGCATTTTCAGTTAGAGACTTGTTTGAAGAAACTGAGAAATCAAACATTATAAATATTTTTTCTATGACTTCTATAAGATGAAAAAGATGATCCCTTTTCTTTTCACCAGGAATCCTTAAGTTTTCTTCTGTCTTCAAAACCTCTTGGAAAGACGTCAAAATCCTAAAAAATTAATCATAAAGTTTTTTTCTTGTTAGTTATCTAGCAGGCAGACAAGATTTTTTTAACTATATATGACTTGATTTTAGAATCTAGGCTTATTTACTTAATTCAAGGAAATTCCAAATATAATTTAAATAGGAATCACAAAATCTGAATTAGCAAAACTTGACAATTGCTTTGGCTTTCAAAAAATGTGAAAAAACCCTACTGGAAAGTCACAACCTTATTCAAATCAAAACCTGAATGTAGACAGCAGTTAAAGAATTGTGCATTTATCAGTACTTATAATCAAGCTTGTAAGCCACAGAAAGTCCAACACCTTTGACTACATCACATTTTCAGCTGCTGTAAAGAACAAAGGTTTTATGTTCCACAGAACAATTATTTTACAGACAGGAATGCATCAATAAAATTTACCAAAACCTCTAATTTTCTATGAATTCTAAAGAATTTTTTCTTTTCTCATAATTATTGAAAGCTAAAACATTCCAATTGATTGACTGATAGCTGAACACTGCTATTTTAATATCTACAAGAACATGAAATCACAGTGAAAATTGGAACGTAGCAACTGATATTTCTATTGTGTCAGTATTACTTACCAAAACAAAAACCAATTACTAGCCCCGTAAGATTGGTCAAAAGGAGGTGCATGGAAAAAAGACTCTGAATGTAAAGGCCTCAAGTTGAGAAAACCTTCTCCTTAAATATATTTTCTTTCTCTCCAGACTCTGCAATCAACAGAGGTGGAGCACAAAAATATTGTGTGCTGCAAACAAAAGGGTAAAACTGCTAAAAAAAGTACTTTGCTGTTGCTTATAACTGCAGCAGAACAGCAGTTTCCTTTCATAAATTAGAACCAAATTTCAAAACATCCTACTAAATTTTTTAACAGCTTGACAGCAATCTCTCTCTTACTAGTTGATAATGGATTGTTTCTTTTAGATTTATCCTCAGATGTCGATTTATACAACATGAATCATATCTCCTCCAGTTATAGCATTTGATATGAATAATTAATTACAAGCAATGAGAAACTGAGGCAAATATTATAACTCCCAGAAGCAATGCAAGTCATCCAGTGTGCTGTTAGAAAGAGGCAAGTATCAGCTCCTGTGCTCTGCCAGACCTTTCTTGAGGCTCTGCCAATTCTGACAAACATTAATTCCCTTTATGTACAACTTAACTCCTCTCTAGACTCTTTCAGATCAGGAATATTTTAACAGCCTGACAAAACATATCATTCTTAACAGGCACAGGGTTTACAGCCACATCTTATATAAAGTGTTTACATTTGCATTAAGTGATGAACCAAACAGAGAAACTTGAAAATGTAAGAGAAGTTCAAAAATATCAAAAGAAATCATAGACTCAGAGTGCCCTAGACGAGATTGCAAACTACATACGTACAAATAGTTCCATGGTTTAGAACTCTCTTTTCCATACTTCATAGCTGTTGCTGTAGACTTCTGTCACAAGATCTCCTGCACAACTGAGTTTGACTTCTACAGTAAAAATGCTAAATATTTCACATGCACTGGACTTGCTATAAATGAGAAGTATTACTGAGTCACACCAACTACTTCTGGGAATTAAACTATGTTTGCAGAACAAGATAAAGAATTCAGGTCCTAGTTCAAAATGCCAACTATCCACAGCTGCTGATTCCCGTGAGTCCTGATCCTGTAGTAGTCAGATCCTCTGCTGAACCTGTAGGAAGCTATACTCTGGAGCACAAACTTAATTTTTTTTCCAGAATATGTAAGCGTCAGCACAATTATTTTACTGTATACAAGGTTTTGAACTACAAAATAAAAACTAAAAAAAAAAAAAAAATCACAAAACAGACAAAACACAGAAATCAATTAAATGCAAAGTGAAAATTAATATTCAGGTTGAGCTAATCTTATAAGATAAGTTGCAGAAAGACAAGTATAACTTACCAATCATGAGATGAAACATATCCTTCTGAAAAATAGGCATCTGATTTCTCATTCCATTGCTGGATCAGGGTATTTATCTCTGAAAAAAGTTCCCTAGCTTTCCTGTCATCTAGAAATTGAGACATTAAATCAGCCATGATTCTTCTAAGTTCCAAAAAGAGGTTCTGAGAGAGACCGCTGTGGCCAAGCCATTGCTCAAGTATCTAATGGATTGAATGCAAAACAGAACATTTAATTAATCAAAGCTTTCTTACTTAGGCAGTACAAATAATTTGCATGTCTTTAAAAAAATTCAGAGTCAACAACGATAGTAAAATTTCTCCCTAAAATCCTCAAGAAATTATTGACATGACAAAGGTTGATTTTTAATACAATTTTGGCTGACATACAAGTTGGCAGTGTAACAGCACACAGACAACTGACAGCCTATGTGGTGCTGACCTTGCCTAAAGACCCAGGAATGGAAAAAAGGTGGACTGAGGCTGAAATCAACCAAAAGCTGACTTCCACAGCCAATTACTCGGGCTTTCTTTACCAGACTTCTGCCTATACTGCCAATATGATGGAAGACAGCAGCCTTAACATTTTTGGAGTCTCATAACACAAAGATGGTGAAGGAGCCTGCATGCTCCCACTGTGCAGCCCAGAAATAAGCATAACAGGGCCTGGCCAAAACTACTGACTGCTCTCTTTTCCTTCACCATTACTTTTCTTTTCAATGCCAAATGAATATAACAGATTTACTAAAAGAGATATCCTGTTCACCAAGATAATTTGTAGTGGCCAGCAGCTTACAATATTTCTGGTTCCCGTAAGAATGTCAACCTTTCCTAAGAGTTTTTAAATCATGGCTGAAATTAGTACTGGGTTTTCCTACATAGAAATTAGTGCATCACTTTTGGCAATCACATTGAATTATTGCCTCCTGCTTCATACTTCATTATACAGCAGGGAAACTTTCCCAAAGATTACGTTTTTGAGGAAATACACAGAAAGCCGTACATGTTCTCTTTACATAATATCGCAAAGATCTCCACAGTAGCTTGATACATGATTCTTCTTTTTTAATGGAGAAAAACGTGATATTTGAGTATAAAAACAAATACCAGTGTTAAGGTAGCTAGGTGTTTTTCTTAGGAAATATCTGAATATTTATTTCTTTCATCCATGCAACTACACATATGACATCACAGAGAATGCATGCCAAGCTATTCTGCCAGATCAGAATTTTAAGATGCTCTACTGGAGGTATACTTTTATCTTCCTTCAGCCACTATTGCCAGAGACAGTGAAGGGAAATAATAAATAAATTAACTATGTATCAGTGGAGGTGTCTAGTCACTTTTCAGTTTTGTTCAACATTCAGTCTCAGGTGGAACAGTAAATGTTTACTGGAACAGTAAATAGTTTCCTCTGACAGGTCTCCAAATTGCAGTATATTTCATTACATTCCCTATTAAATTTCAAATCTGAATCTCTGTTAATGAGAAAATCTGATTAAGTGGACACACAATGATAGATTATACTTCCACCGCAAAGATTCTTTATAAGGATTATTTCATCTTATTAGCAAGAAAGCTCATTAAAAAAAATTTACAGTTAACTTAGATCTTTTAACTGAGTTACTGCTGACAACCTGCATGCAAAAACTAGGAATTCAAACTTATTAAAAGTTACCCGTGCATAGAGTTTGAACTTGCTGACAGCATGAACAAGATACAGTTTGGCCTCATGCTGTGCAGAATTACAGCCCTCTCCATTATTCTCTTTCTTTGCTTCATCTTCTAGGACAATAGCCAGAGCAGAGCACACAAACTGCTCCAGTGTCTCTCCTGTGGGAATCTGGCAAGGACACAAGGAATTGATGAGTATTTCAAGAGTGTTATCTCTCCTATCAACTTACTTATCTGGGGAAAATAAGAATAACACATAGCCTCTTCAGTGAGAACAAAGCCCATTTACCCAGCCTCACATTCCTGGGCACAAACTTCAGAGTACTCCACATGCAGGTAGCTGTGTAAAATACCAGTGGCCCCATAAAGGTGCTCATACAGCAGGCAGAATATCAGACTTGTATACACAAGGAATTTTCACCTTGTGGCTATACTAGTGCTACTAATTCTACATTAATTTGCAGGCTGGTGCTGAACTAACCTGACTAGGATATCGTACCCCTACAGTAGAATAGCTATATTGAAATAACTTCACAAGTATAAAAATTACTGACATAATAAGCACTTAGTACAATGATACATCTCAACCAGTGATAACATGCAGCAGATTTGTTTTAAATTGAGGTTGGTGGGTTTCAAGAGAGTGGCCAAGAAAACAGAATATTTTCCTCACAGATTAGTTTATAAATTCTGTAATGAAAAATTAAATATTCCCAAGCCTATGAATATTATTAAAGCTCACAAAAAATAGTGCCACATATTTTAATCTGTTATTGCCTTTCTGAGACACTTTACACCCTTGCTTCTTTCAACTTTGGCCAGAGAATTTATAAAAAAGTTTTGCTGGTGCTTTGATACCAAAATAAATGGGACATTAGCTAGATAATTGAACTGCTTGAAACAAACATTGTCCAGGCTTCCATACTTGCTTTCAAAGTTTTTGATGGTCTTCATTGTTCCAATACATGTACAAAATATTGAGATACTAGTTTAAATAGTTAGCAAGTGAGTAGCCTGGGATTTCACAGTCAACCATAGCTACTAAGCTGCAGTTGAATTGAGTTCATTTCATCAAGCAGGCCATCACTGATATTTCATTAAAAGGCCATTCAAAAGTCAACGAGTTTTTTTTATCATTTATCCACTTGTTTAAATCAGTTATTTTTACAATGAGCTCTTCTGGAATGTAACTCTAAACTGTACTGCTCTGCAAAGATCAAACAGATTTTACATAGACATCAACATGTTCTATTAAAGAACTTGTAGATTTAAGTACAAATGCAAAAGATGCTTCCAGTTTTCTGCAGTTCAAACCACACAGACCACCACAACAGACCACTTTGGTCTAGAGGATAAGGTAGAGTACCCTACCTTGAAGAAAAATTTTCTTCTAAATGTGATGCACCAACAGGATATTTGATTAAGCACCACTGAGATAACTCAGTCTAGTATATTCATATCAAGACTGCACAACTGAGAAGAAAGGACTCTTAGTCTCCCTTAATTTACACACAGAAGAGACAGGCATTCTTTGTCCAGCCTACCAGATGAAAGATGCTACCAGACAAGCTAATCCCGTCAGACTCAAATCAAGGATTTGGTTTAAAAGCTTAGTGGAGCAGTCCTCAAAATTCTGTACAGGATTGGATAATAAACTCTGCCATAAACTGTTGTGACTTCAGAGAAGCATAAATTCATTAGTGTACACAACTAGACCTATCAGAATCTTCATGTGCAGAGATTTCAGCTAAAGCTAAATAGATTCATTTTCTGGGAATGAAGCCAGGATATTTACAACCTTATAGCTGCTTCACAAAGATAAGCACAAAGCATTCTGTAATGCAGGAAAATTCAGGGTACAAATAAAAAATATTAAAGAGAAGGACATGGAAGTTTTCAACTGATTTACCTCTGTTAATTTTGCTGTATAACTTAACAGCTTTTCAACATGAGTGCCATCAAAACCAAACCTGGATTCAAGTTCTGCTTTCACAGCAAGTGGATTCCACAAAACATCCGCAAAAGAAAGATTATATTGAAAACCTGCAAGAAAGGAAATACTTTGCTTATTTAATTCATTCTTTTTATTCATGTTCTTTTTGGTGGTTTACATTTGTTGAACTCCAAGTACCACAGTCCCAGCTTTTTTGGGGAAAGCAGGATGTGTGCACCTGAACACCAATTTCCTAGGATAAAATCTATGATTGCACTAATGGCAAATCAGTTAATGTGATGGCACTTTAGCAATTGGTGTGATGATGGTGGGATGTCCCTGTATAGTGATTGCCAGAAAAATCAGTGGGGTGCCATTCTGAATTGACAGAGTCATGCAAACGTGTGTGTGATCACTGGTTGTGAATCACTACTGAGAATGAGAGTAACAGGAGAATGCCAGAAGTTCCAGAGAAATCAAGTTCATCCTCTGTGCAAGGGCTCCAGCACATCACCTTTGTCCCACATCAGCCTTCAATTTTGCAGGTGAAGTGGGTTTTAGACTGCATAATACTTTTAGCCTGACCTTCCCTACCGAGCAGTCAGCTGCATCTATACATTGTGTGCTTCAGTTTGCCCACAAAACTTGCTTCTGACCTTTTCTTGTTTTCCTGGGGCCAGCCTACCTTCTCCTATTAAACCCATCTTCCATAGTGAAGCAGCAGATGGAGAAATGTAATGCTTCAGCTGACAGTAGAATTTATGAGAACAGAAGAATGAAGCCTGAACCAGCCATAATTCTTAACACACATCCAAAACAAAAAGTTCTCCTTCTATCAAATGGAAAAAACTCTCCTTTCTATTGATTTAGTATCTCTCAAGAATTCATCTCTGAAAGACTCTTCTAAACACCATGTATTGGACCAGTTTATCTGATGCTTTGCTTATATGATAGTTGCCAGAGTCTGATAAAATTTATTTTTAGTGTTGGTATTTAAAAAGCAGATCAATAAAGAACTGGGTTAGCACTACAGCAATATAGTCTAGTCCCTGCACATCAGGAACTTAGCAGAAGGTCCAACAGTTACTATCATATATTTCCAGTATGCCAGTGAGATAGTTCAAAGAAAATCAGAAGGAAATTTCTTACCTTCTAAGCTCCTATCCTGTACTGATGCAACAGTCAAATTCAGTGCCATTTTCACCACTTCATAGAAACTTTGGCCTAGTGGCATCACAGCTAAATCCTTCAGTGACACTAAAGTACTGAAAGTGAGAAAAAAGCAATAATTGAGCTGTTTATACACCCAGAAAAATCTGAAAGGACTTTCTGGAAAGAGACAACCTTCAAGCAGTTGAGTAATAAACCACTTTTTTTACTGTTGAAAAACCGATGTTTTATGAATTTAGAGTTTAAATGAACAAAACACAAACTGAGACTTTACAGCTGGAGTATCAGTCAATCTCCATTAAGGAAATGTGTCCTTAGAGGATCAATGTCCTCTTTAAAAAAAAAAGGGGGGGGCGATGAAAAATAAGAGCAAAACTACCACAAAATTCTCTGTTATCCCCACAAGGAGGCAGGATACTTCTATGTTACTTCCCATCGATCTTCAGGGAAAAAACCTTTTTAAAGCAACATGATACTTATTTCTCAGGAGAAGTCAAACAAAGTGCAATACAGAATGCATTGATAAAAATGTATCTATTGAATTTCTTACAAGTGTGTGCCACCTTAGCTGTGAAAAAAAAAAAAAAAAAGTCTGTCTTAATGTAACTGTAATTTACTACTTCAAATTTATGGAGAGAAGAGAGGAGGGGAGAAAAGACAGACGAAGAAAAAAGAAGAGCTACAAAGAAACAACCAAAGCCCACAAAAACCCAACACCAGTCATGTAGCTCTAAAAAGTCTCTTTTTAAGTACTTCTGAGACACATCAAACAAGGTACAAAAAGTGAGAAATGTAAATTCAGAACCTTTCTATGGGGTAAATTCTGCCTTAGATAGGACCTCTAGAATACAGTATACTAGAATCTATGATGAAACTAGTCAAGAAACAAGCATTGGTTTTATGGTTTGCTTTCCAAATTGCATTGATGCAGGTAAATGTGGCCACTGACAGGCACAGAAATCTTAAAATCCCCAAGTAAATGAAAACACCATATGCAGACTCAAAACATCTGAGTCTCCTTTGTAGTTTTGCATGCTAATAGCTCAGACAACAAGCTGGAATAAGGTTACAAATTACTCAGGCATAAGGGAAAATAAATTATAAAAACCAAGCACGAACATAGAAGCAATTCACACATTGTAAGAGAGACTTATTTCTCAATTTGAAAAAATGTTATTTTATTATATCCCTCTTATCAGGGTGGGGAGCTATTTGTTGTTTGTTTTCTTTGGTTTGGGTTATCTTTAATATAAAATTTTAAAAAAAGACAGTGGGGTGATAAAGGGTATCAGAACTACACAGTAATTTGTCATTTATGATCTTTGGGGCCCTGCTTCCCTATGGTCTGAGGCTGGTGTGGTACATGGCCAGTCCTACAGAGGCAAGGGCAAGGTTCAGAGGGCTTCTCTTGCTTTCTGATTGTTATTTGACTACAGTGACAATTCTGTCAACCTATGACAACAAACTTTCTTCCTTGGAAAATACATATCTAACTTTCACCTAACAATTACCTTATTTTACCAAAAATTCCTGTAGGTACATGTCATGATCTATGCGTTAATTCTGTGTCTTCCTCTGAATCCAACTGTCCATTACCTGGTTCAGAATACAGCCTCTGGGTTTTTTGTTTTTTGTTGGTTTTTTTTTTCTTACTGCTTCATTTCATTCAAGAGAACATCTAAAGCCATTTTGATTGCAAGAAGCTTAAGAAATAAAATTGAGTAATTTTCCTTATACTGACCAATTGTTACATACATTCAAATCTGATTAGGATCAAAATTATTTTCTTATTTTCATGTTTGTCTTTCAAAGACCCCCAAAGTACATTACAAGTTTCAGAGCCATATTATGTGATGGGTTAATTTCAGGCATTGCTAACATGAAGCCTCTTATCAAAGACTCCTAGGGCATCTCTGTTGAGTTTGGCAGAGGTGCAAAACACAGTTATAAAGGAATCAGTGTGGGTGAAAATTCCTAGTGCAGCTTTATAAAAGCAAAATCTGGTAAAGAGAAGAAAATTTTAGCCTCTTTACACTTTAAAGATGCTTATTTTATTAAGTAGAAAGTGAGAAGAACAAGAATTGCTGATAAAATGTTAAAATAGAGCACTTTCAAGAATGTGTAAGTACTTACTTTTGAATAACTTTTAGAAACTGTGTTATGGTAGCTAACTCATCTTCTGTATAAAAGCTGTTCAGTTCAAGATGAGGGAGTGAATGCAGAAGATTCCAGAAATATGGTTGCTTGTACAGATTTTCTGCTCTAGAAATAATTCTCTCTGCTTCATTCAAATCCATCTTTAGGTGGAAAAAAAATAAAAAATTACATGCAACCCTTCCAATAACAGAAGAGGGGAGGAGGAAAAAAAAAAAAAAAAAAAAAAAAAAAAAAAAAAAAAAAAAAAAAAAAAGAAGAGGTGCTGGCCCTCTTGAATTTTAAACCATTCAAAATAATTTTCCAAAACGGAAACATGTCTCTAGATTTGGTAATATACCACATTATTTTAGTGGCATTTTGAACTGACGGAAACTTTATTTCTGATATATCTTTCTGCTTCGATGGAAAGAATGGAGCTGAAGGTAAAGCTGAGGCATCTCTTTCTGCTCAGAAGCGTAACCAAGGGAAGGATTTTCTTTGAGCTCTCCAGCACAAGAAACTCTTTAGCCTCACAATGAATTTCTAAGTCTAGGGAGTAAAGATCAGGGGACTGCCCAGGCCTTGCCATCCTTGCCTCGCAGCTCTTTCCAGGGACTTGGAGGGGTCTCAAATAATAACTTACAAGGATGGCTCTTTAAAGATGAACTGCCTGGGATAAAACAAATTCTTTCATAGGACTACACAATATGATGCCTGTGCAAAACAGGATTTATCACTCTTTTTTATTATGCAGTGTTTGCTACTCTGAATTAATGTCTCACTAGGGGGTTTTGCATAATGGTGACATGAGCATGTCTTATACAAAAAAAAGTTTATCATTATCAGAAATAGAACTTGTGTGCACAATCTACTACTGTCAACTTAATATTTTCTTAACATTGAGAAATACATTTTCTATTCTATATTCCATTCCAGAAATGAAATTTCATATTGATATAGATCCCTTCAAACAATGATCTTATGAGAACTTAAAAAATGTTATTATAAAAATGCCATCTAATTTCAAGTTATAAACTGGAAAACCAGGTTTCATGAAGTAGCAGTAACAATCACTCAAACATGGAAAAAACCATCTGACAGATGCACCTGTAAATTGCTCCTAATAAACAAATACCCTTCAAATAGTTGTGATTTTTAGCTGCTAACAACCTAGACTGGTTTAAATAAGTAATCTAGAAACCACTGAACACCTATCAAATTTATGAGAGATCATTTTTTTTATTAAACACTTTTTTAAGATAATTTAAACACTTTTTTAAAAATAATTTATTAAACTTGGCAGAATACAAATTTCTAACCATTATAATAAACATGCCTCAAATCCCAGAACTGTAATATAGAAATAAACTGTAAAAAAATACTTACAGTAAGAAAAGTTGTGATGTTATGGAGCCCTGTAAAATTAAATATTTTCCTTTAAATAGAAGCATTATTAATTTTAGAAGAACCAATATTACAAGCAAGAGCAAGCAGTGAACAAAGGATGTTCTAGAAAAGTAAAGGCACAGGAAGCAACTAATATCCATTTGATTTTCTGTGCTTCCCAATACCCTTACTGTAATCACAAAAACAATTTAAACGACATTGTTTACTCTTCAATTTTTTGGTAAGGCAAAATCATCATATCAGTACTAAACTAATGTTCTAGCTACCACATGGCCAGGTGTGAAAACTACGATTTCCCCTAAATCTTTCTGCTTGAAAAGTCAGCCAGAGACACAGGGTAGTGGGAGGCCTTCAATGTCCCCCTGTTACAGCAGCAAGGCTGGAACAGGAGACTCAGACCCTGCTTTGTCCCGTCTCACTGTTTCTGTGCAAGACTGAAGGTCACCTAAGGTCACCAGGTGTAAGCTGTGTTGTTTTCCATTCCTATACTCTTTAGGACAACAGAAAAATATGGGGAGGGAGAGCTAAATCCACATAAACTACTTTTGAATGCACAATAGACCAAGTAACCTTGTATTCTGACTATAATCTTTGTCTTTTAAGCTTCCTTCTCAGTGTTTTCATAACTCTCAAGTATACAAGGGCACAGTTTTAGAGAGCTAATTTTTTTTCTGATAATTTTGATGGCCACAGTGTTAGTAATCATAAAAGTGGCTTTTTTAAGAACAGCTAAAATTTTAATAGCCTAATTTTAAGATCAATCTGTTTTTTCATTTCATGGCCATCACTAACCAATACACAAAGAAATTAATTTTCAGAAAAAGCACAGCTTACCTGAGAGCCTTGAGTTTTCTTCCCATAGCTTTTCTAAGGTCATGGCTTTCTCTGTAGTATCAATAAATTCCTTCGCAAGGTCTTCTATCTCTTCCATGAAGTGTAGATCAGGTCCAATGGCTCTCTCTGGACCACTTTGGGGGCTTGCACTATATTTTTGAAAGAAAAAAGAGAAACAGATGAGGTAACACACTGAAATCAAGTAACTGAAAAATGTGTAGATACTCACAGCAGTATTCTCATTATATTTTGATGATACAATTATGTACTTATATAATTTCTATTTAGCTTAATTCATTAGCATGTAAATTGCAGCACTGGGTCTCAAAACCTCAGGAAGGGTTTTGATAATTAAATGGGCAATGAAAAATTGCTGAGGTCACCTATGCCAATTCTAGCAGCAGCCAAGAACAGATACATACAAAAAGTCTTTAAAGTTTCTGAACATAGTCAGCTTTTCTCCCCTGGTTTATCATGTGTCCTGGTGGCAGTTCTTTGATGACAAAGTTCAAGCTTTCCTATTGCAACTAAGGTAACAGCTTGTTTTTCCAAATACATGCAGCAACATGTAAAACCAGTATTTTATCCTTACTACTGGCTTTTTCCTGATTTTAGCTTGCAGACATACTACTGGTAAATGTTATCTCTACCACATTGCTATCTGGTGACTATTCAACAGCACAATTTCATAATGATACTTTTAAATGAAACCAGAAGTCAGAGTCTCTTAAATGCCTCTTTACAGGACAAAATTACTTAGACCCTCCTAAAACACCATAAACAAAGGAATAAATATATTTAGCATGTTACTAGGTAGGGAGTTAAATTCTGTTTTATCTTATAGGAGATTCAAATTATCTTAAGACCTACATTCTGTCTAGCAAAAACATTGCTATTTTGCATGTAAAACACAATTAGCTGTCACAGAATCACAGAATGGGTCAAGTTGAAGGACCACAGTGGTCATCTGGTCCAACCTCCCTGCTAAAGCAGCATCATCCCAGAGCCCAGGATTGTGTCCAAATGGTTTTTGAATATCTCCAGTGAGGGAGACTCCACGACTTCTCTGGGCAACCTGTTCCAGTGTGTGCACCCACACACTGGTAAAGAAGTAAAGATGTTCTTCCTTATATTCAGGTGCGACTTCATGTGCGTCAGTTGTGCCCATTGCTTCTTGTCCTATCCCACTTACAAGAATATAATAAAGAGTTACATTCCTTTCCCATCGAGCTTATATGCCAATACTTGTTTTCAGCATAATTTTTTACTTATTGAAAGAAATGTCTAATGAGAACAATTCACAAACCAAAGAAAGCTATCAGCCACCACTTTCTCATTCTCTCATTTCTCTTTCCCTCACTCCCTGATCCTCATTTGTTCAGATACTCACAGAACTGTTTTCAACTTTAGATTAAGGGAAACAAAGAAAATTTAATCCTAAAACAATCAAGTTCTTATTGTTCCATTGCAGCTATTTTTGATCCCTACTTGGCCAACAGAGAGTAGGATTTAGGAAAACTCTTTCACTATCCTCAATCTTCAGCAGGCTAAAGGCAGAACAATTCCTCAACACATGTTTTTCTCTTTTAAATGGAGTTTTAAAAAGCAGCTCTATGTTGTACAGAAGGTGCCTTTTAGGGTGATTGAAGTTGCACTTTAGTGCAACTTTCATTGTCTTTGAGAACTACCACATAAATTCCAATATTACTGAACCCCCCACTGCCCAAAACTCCAGACAGCTGAGAATAATCTTGTTTGGCAAAGGACTGAAACACTACCTACATACTGAAATCTTCCTAGCACTCTGCTTTCTAAGCATGAACAAGAGGCCACTATAACAACAACCACATTTGATTAAAACATAAATCCAGTCAGAACTTCAAAAAACCAAATCTCTAGCTCAGTTTCCATGGGATTTTCTCACAGATTTTTATTGGGATAGGGGGGCAGGGAGTGGTTTGGAGGTGATGGTGCTGGATTAGGTTGGGTCTTGCTGAATTCAACTTGACAATTAAACTCTCCTAATAATGGTGCTTAATAACAGGCATTTAGATAACTGGAGCGTACAGTATTCAACCCAAATTCGTTTCACTCCAAAGTAAGCCCAAGCCTTGTACCACCACCTCCAAATCACCCTGTTTTAGAAACATTACAAACAGAAATGCTCAGGGGAAAAAAAGGCACCTTACTTATGTAGGAGCACACAGCAGAATGTCTTGAGGGGCTGCAGGAGCTGCCTGACCTCCATGTCAGCAGCAGGGGACACATGGCAGTGACAGGGAAAGTCAGTAACTCCATCTGCTCTCCCCCCATCACTGACTCTGCTGCACCCTGCATCTGCAAGTTTGGGTTGATAAGCAGCAGGGAAACAACAAAAAAAGCATTCTCTTTGGCATCTAATTTTATGTGGTTTAGCCACTTGTTTGATGCACAGCAGAAGCACATTAGATAACACAGGTTGAATTGACAGCTTTGCTGGGCTGTCCTTTCACTGTTCCCAGGCTGGACTGGGCCAGGGATACAAGCTACTGCCTGTGAGGTCCCACATGAAGCCAGGAAAATGAGACTGGGAAAATGCACAGACTAGAAACATTTGAGGAAACAGCAGCCAGCACTTTGGATCAAGAGCTCTGAAGAGGGCAAAGTGAAGGGAAAAGCATGTCGGTGGTGAAAGTGCAGAGGGAGCTGAGAAACACTAGGGAAGGTGTAGATATTTAGAGTACGGCAAAAGGAGCAAATCCAAGGCATAAGACCCCGCTATTACAGAAGAGAAGGCACATGTGCAATCTGAAAGACCCATAGATATGTCATTTTCCTAAGCACAAGCCTCTCAGCTGCCCAAGAGCAGCTGTTTGGATATGCTGACCATGCCTCTGTGAGCTACTAGCTTTGTGGGGATTTCCAGGTCAGCAGCCATGTCAGCTAGCTGCCATTTGTGATCCTCTTTTGCCATCATTGCCACAAACCTTCCTCTGGTTATTCTGGGATCTGAGCACAGCCTCTTTTTGAAGGGGGAATGGCAACAGGCATGACATTGATTATCAGGTTCAGTTTTATGAAACAGAATAAATTATTACTGAGGTCATATTTGCTGAATATCTGTGTTAAGATTAAAGGATTTTATTTATTTTCAACATAGTAATAGGAGACCACACTTAGCTCCTAATAAGAGTGCTACAAGTTACTACTGATGTCTTAATTCAGCACAGGTTACACAAAAATGCAGGAAGATGTCACCGTCTTACCAGAGAGATAAGAAACTACACTTCAAAACTAGCTGCAGAGACAGTTCAAAGCAAACAATTTTCAGACAGTGTGTCAACAAAAATACTTAATTGTTGTACTGTTACTCTCCCAAAGAGCCTTCATTTAGTGCTTTCTGGAGCCTCAAGTGACACTAACTCACTTGCGTATGTGTAAAGGAAGTCCTGCATTTCCAAGGAAATTCCTTAGCAGCAGTTACTAGGAACAATAGAGAGGGGAAGCAAGGGATAATAAAAAAGACAAAAGGAGGAAGCCAGCAATTTGTAAGAGAGGACATACATACCTAGAATTGGGATGTTAGAAGAAGGAGTTGGGGGTGTATATATAAAATTTCATTATCAATCATAGTAGCTCTTCTCTCAACTGTACATTTCCACAAATTTCATGAGAACAGAAATCAAACTAAAGACATATATTGGTACAAACTTTGACCATGACAAAATGCTGCAAAAGAGCAAAAAGATTCTGCATCTCTTTGAGAATGTAAAATTAATTATCATTTCCTAAAGCCATGACTCAAAAACATTAATTCTGTCCAATTTACTCAGTTACTCAGGATGACAACGAGAACATTTCAGAGTTCATCTGAGAACTCAGCTATGACATGAAATGCCATTTAGACTGGTGATTTTCATAAGCATCTCAGCAACCTCATCTCAGCTCACCCCTGTCACCACACTAATAATTTCTTTCTAAAATTGCAAAGCCCCAGCTGGCTTCCATTCTGCACTGTATCAGGGTTATAAGCCTGGAGACATCAATACAAATACACACGCTGGACAAAAACTTACTGTGTGTCTCTCACAGAAAGATCTTTCTCTTCTATGTTGATACAATTATAACCTTCCTAAAATGCAATGGACCAAAATATATAAAGAATTTTAAAAAATATATACTTCTTAATTTGCTCTAAAATGAAGAAAATCCATGTTTAAATTTCCTTTTATCCCCAACTCTCTGGCAATCTATAAGCAAGGTCACAAAAACTGCTTCTGTTTCTGTTTTCCAGCTACACAGCCTGCAGCTACAAAAGCTGGCCCGGACACAAAGTTAATATTGCAGTAAGTTGCTGCAACCAGAAGCTATCTTGAAGAATTCTTTCTCATTTGAAGATATACCTCACTAAAGAAAAATCTGACCCTTTTAACGATTCTTACACAAAGACTTTTGCTGATGCTTAGACCTCCCTTGATTTTGTTCTTCCACACCTGCTCTTGTACATGAGTTCTCCCGATGCTCCTTCACTGGAGAACCCAGGCCAGGTATTTATAAAGCAAAAGGTTTAGACAAGCAAGAAGAAATGGGCTGGCATGAGCAGACCTGCTGCAGGAGGGGACCAAGCTAGGAGCTGAGGCAGCCCTGAAAGAGTCCATGCCCTCACCAAAGGGACACTGTCCCCCAGGGCCCCAGCCTTCAGGCAGACACAGGGGTGTGTTACAGCCTCCAGAGAGAGCCCCAACACGGCAGGGTGAGCCCAGGAGCCCAGTCAGGTGCAAAAGGAGACAGAGCTACCACATGGGTATGGGTAACCCATCCAGCAGAAGTGCCAGAGACAGACCTGGGCTCCTACCACCACCTCCTACCACATCTACTGGGTGAGGCTGCTCAGACTGCTAGTACTTGTAGCTAAATAAAGAGAAATAAAGTAATATGCTTAGAAACAACCTTTCAGGGTATTGCTTTAATGATATTTGTGGTTCTAAGCCTGAGAATAATTTAATTTTATTTAGGTATTTAGAAGTCTAACTAACATAGATCTAGGAGTCTAAACTGCAAATCCCACCTTGTTCTGCAAGATTTGCCAGGGAATTCAGAGTACTATGAAATCATGATATTTCCATGCACATGCATGGAAATGTGTGGGTGTAAGGCCGTAGGACCCCTGGGTGCTGTGTGGTTTTTACACTATTTGCATTCTCCCAATTTTACACTGTCCTCCACTAAGATGAGGTGGCAAGTGAAACATTCTGGAAAGAGCAGGGAAAAATATCCTTTGCCATGGGAGCTCCTGAATACTTGCTTGTTCCTCTGCTCTGAGATACCAGTATCAGGCTAGGGAATCATATCAGTGAGCTGCCAGCCAGCAGCTTTTCAGCAGTGGCTGAAACAGGAGCAAGGAGAAAAGCCACAGAGCTTTACAAGGCAGCAGAGGAGGTGGCAGATCTTGCTGCAAAGCAAATTTAATGTGGTTGTAGGCTTCATCTGGCTCATCATCTTACCATATCAGAGGCTGTTGCCTGAAGGGACAGGGGCACATCTGTGAGGGAATGGCCTGCACCAAGATAACTTCACCCTGGGCTCAGCCCCCCTCATGGTAGGGGCTGCTCACTGACAAATAATTATTGATGATTTGTGGATTCCATGGTGGTTACAACATAGAATACTACATAGAATCCAAGTAGTCATAGAACTACTTTCTCCCAAAGACAACTACTACATTTCAACTTGATAGCATCAACGTGGTACATACTGTGAAAACAAATGGTCAAGCATCTGTGGAAACTATGTAGTCTCTGACTCACCCTTACTAAACACATTATTGACATAAAAAAATGTTCCTTTATCAGACTTATGGTTTGATATAAATCCTTAAAGGGAAGATAATTGTTATTACTGTTCCTATGCCACCCCATTCTCTCCAGTCAACAGGGACTGGATTCAGTTATGTTTGACTGATCAAACTGACATTCTATATTCCTAAGGCTGTTGGCAGCCAGCATAAGTCAGAGCAGCCCTGAAGTTGATTTAATTTATACTGATGGACCTGGTGGAACAGACTGACCTCAGAATGAACTTCATCCTACCTTTTTAGCCTTTTTCCTTACCTAGGCTATATGCTACTCAGTGCAGCCTATTGAGTATATAAATATAGATACATGCATGCATTTTATTTTTCAGTTGAATAATTGAAAGCCACTGAATAATTCCCCCAATTCTTAAGTAGGTCTAAGACTGCCTCCAGGACATTCTTTCCTGATTTCTTTTTGAGCTGGAATATAATTTGGGCAGTTAGGTCAAAACAGTGTAAATAATCATGCCAAGCAGACAATACAGTTCATAGTTTCTAGAGATTTAACATATTTAGATGGCATCTGAACTAGTGATATAAATAAAAGCTATACTTTAAGGGAATCATTTTTTAAAAGACCGATAGTTACTGCAACATTGGAATAATGTTGTATTGCTACTGCAAGTAAGAGGCTACAGGTTTGTACTGAATTTGAAAGACCACAGCACCTTTGGTTTGCCTGAACTTGACTTGTTTTTGTTTTAACTTTAACTTACCTTTTTTTTAAATTTTCCTGGCCAGAAACCTCTGATTATTTGTTGTATTTTCACTTGTCATTGTATAACACCACCATAGTTTTATACAGATAGAAGAAGCAAGTGACCATTCAGTGCAGAATGAGATGTTTATGATTAACAAAGCAGTGCAGAAGAACACAGACCAAGTATAATAGCAGAGGCCTTGAGAGGGGGAGATGAACTGTACTGGAGTATCTGGGATGATAAGAGATGGGGCACAGACTGGCACTGAGGACCCCATGGCTATAAACAAGTCACCAGTGTTCAATTAAAATTCAGAGCTATAGTTAGACAAAGCTAATTTCTAATTTCTAAAGCTAATTTCTAACTGATTTCTAAGTACCAAGAAAAAATAACAGGTAGCTAACATATGTCAAAGGTACCATATACATTCAGGGGTAGCATACAATTTTGAGTGTATCCCAGAGATGCAGACCAATGGAAACAAGCAAACATAAGTGACCTCAAGTGCACCCTCAAGTGAAAAAGAATTCATCAACACCACATTCCTCCAGGTAAAGTACTGTATGTCATGACTTGACATAACAACCCCATCACCTCCCCAACTGCAGCTGCTGACACGACCCAGAGAAACTGTGGAAAGGTTGCAGAGAAAGGGCTAGAAACTCAGTGCTCATGTAACAATTTAAAATGTATTAGTGGGAGGAGGAAGCAGAGGAGAATTTTAATAGAGGTATTTTTTTCTGTGAGTATCTTGAGTAATAACAAGATACTCGACTAATAGTGGCTTAAATTGTTAAGATCTCAATTTCTAGTAACAAATTCTTGCTTTATGGAGAACGTGTTAGCCCATAAACAAGGTTTATTTTATATGGGTTTATGTTCAACCAACAGTTCTCTACATGTCCAAATAACTGAAGCAGACCATCTAGATCAATAGATAAGATAACGGCCTAATACTGTGGTACTGAAGCTTTCTAATTTGCTGTATGCTAAATTTATTGCTATCTATAAGCCTTTACAATAATAAACCATAAACATTTGATGTTCTGAAACACCTGGCTCAGCCCTCTAAGATCTTTTGGTAGATATTATCAATTTTCTAGGAATAAACATACATATATAAGTGTATATATTCTGATTAGCAGACCCTAATTTGACTTTATCCTTTTATATTTTGAAAGGCTGCTTGTGACTATATCCTTCAGCCAATTTGCATAAGTATCTTTGTATCTGTGCTTTTGGAGTAGATGAAATTACTTCATTTCTTAAAGAAAAATTCCAAATTCAAATCAATCATTTTTTCTTTCTGCATTCTAGGATCATGTGACAACAACTTCTTATGAGTACCTTCTTCCAGGTTCTTTCACGTTACAGAACTTCTGCTATTCCTTATTGGCTCTTCATGGGTAAAACTTACATGACATTTATTGTTATTTTGGTTTTCTGGGTTCACTTCTCCCACCATATATGCTCTCAAACTATTCAAAGATTAAATACAATTTTGGTTCTCAGCTTCACTTTCATATAATAGAAGACTCTCTAGTAAAGGATAAAAGTATGGGCTCACGTGGCAGCAGAAAAAGGGAAAGAATATGACAAAATACCTCTACAATTTTACCCCCAAAGAGTGTTCAGTGTCTAAAACCAGCAGGAAATGCCCAAGAAATGCAAACAAAAATTAGCAAGAGGTGTGACTAAGACCTTACATCCTTTGCAATCATAAGAACGCCAAAAGAAATTTTTAGCACAGAATAACAATATTCCTATGTTTCCTGTCTACGTGGCAGTAAGAACCTTTACTGTAAAAAAAGGTGCACTGTGATGGAGACAAGTCTGTCAAATTCACATAACTCACCCAGAGCGGCCGTGTCTCACTGTTGTGTAACTGGTATTCCTGCATCTTGAGCCAACATTACAGAAAAGGGTCCTCATGAAAGGATAAAGGCCCCGACTTGGTAAATCACGAGCTTCTAAGTAACCTAAAACAAAGCAGCAGCAGCAAGACAAGTAACATTTCATTTACAAACTGTACCATCAGACTGTGTCCCCTTGTCCTAAAAGGCCTCTTTGTCAGCTGCAAGCAATGAAGTTGTATCAATGTCAGGTGTCTCACTTAGGAAAAACTCAGTCATCACATAAAATTAGTAACCTCTGTGTAGGATTGCAACAACAAGCTACATGTGACACTTGAGAGCAATCTTTGAAAAGCTGATTTTCCTGGTAGTAACATTTTCGTAGTATCATGTGGTTGCTAGCCTCTCTGCCCAAAATCATGTGACCTGGATTGGAATATAGATTTCTGCACAAAGTGGTATTTTCTCTTTTCTTACAGGCTTTCAAAAAATGAAAGAATTTGTACTCAGCAATATCTGAACATGCATCAACCAAGACTGTCTAAACAGCCACCTTTCCATAGCTCTGGAATTATCTGTATCTCTCCATAAAGCAGATGTATATTGTGCAGGCTAGATTCTCCCCAGATATTTCACTCTACAGATCTAGAATTGTTTTACTAAACTGATTTTTAATGTAGCTAAAGCTGATTTATGCTTGTTTCACTGGCATTGGTAAATAACAGAATAATAAACTGAACAGATTATAATAAATCTATAATAAATCTATCTAAATAAAATACTATAAATCATAAATAATGCTTTTCTAAACAAACTTATATTTTGGCAAGATAAAAGCAAAAATAGCTTTATAAGGTGGAGAGAGCCATAGCAACTCTTGAAGTGTTAAAGGAATTTGAAGAATTTAACAAAATATTAATTTTCAATCCCAGGAAGTGGGTAGGGGTAAGGTTCATCTCGTCCAATTTCAAATATCCCCCTCTGAGGCAGTCATCTAAACTCCATTACTCAATAGAAAGCAATAAATACAACTAAAACCCAAGTAATCTCCCTTATTCCAAAACTGATGTTTAAAACTTGTCTTACTAATCAGATCTTAAACTTTGTATCTCTTTCCCACCTAAACACAGTCTCCTCAGATCCCTAGCAGGACAAGATTAAATCTCACTCTAGGACTTTTTCCATTGACTCCACTACATTTAAGTCTCCCCTTCTAGGATGTCTTTAGTGTTTGCTAAATACTTCTACGAGCAGAAGCAACCAAAATAGAACACAAGTGAAACAAAACATACAGTTTTCCTTGTATTTTGGGGGCTCCTGGAAGCGGATGGCAGCTAGAATCAGGAAAAGTACACATGGCCACAGTATTTCAGTGAGAGAGAGGACCTGAAAAAAGGAAATCAGGACATCATCAGTCTATAGAACATAGGGTTTGAGAACAAAACCTAAAATATGTCTTTTAATTTAAAATAAATACATTAAATATCCTCTCTACAACTACTTAAGGAAAAATAAGATCATTAAAACAAGTCAGCACCTGGCACTTCTATTTGAAATCCTTATAGCATTGTGAAATAAACTTCTTTTAGAACAGAAACGTAGTTTTCATTTCAATTTATAGTGTTTGTAGGTAGTTTCCTCAGGTCAAGACAGAGCTTTTGGCAAGGTGGTGACTTTCAACTTTCCCACACCTCAGCCTCCTAAGAAATCAGCAGCATTCTGCACCTTGTTGCAATTCCTCATGCTCCCCTGACCCCTTCCTGGTGGCACAGCTCCTTGTCCTTCCCTGGTTTCCTGCACCTTGCTGCCATTGCACCCTGTGTGTCACCTGCACTAAAATGCTCTCCAAAAGCTGCCTTCATCATCTCCAGGAGGGAAGACCAAGCTAAAAAGCCCGAGGCTGCCCACAGCCACACATCTCATATCCCAATGTTCCCATTTCTAGGGCCACAATGACAAGGCACACAAGCCAATGTGCTGCAGGACTCAGAGTTTGAGTGTCTTCTCTGAGCAGATTGCACATACACAGGGCACGTTCACGCCTCTGCAGAGAGGGCACATAAAATGGATTGGAAGGAAGAAAAAGACACAAAGAAAAGCAATTGCATCAATTTTCAGCAGCAGAAAGGAAGAAACAGCCATTGAGACAAGTTTCAAAAGATTTCTCGATTCCCTGATAACAGCATTAGGCAAGTGAATAGGGACAGAAGCACTGTAGAAATGACAGCCACGCTGAAGGTCTCCCATTAGAGGCTGCTAGCATCTCTGGAGCATACAGGGGATTTTACTTCTAAAATGTCAGAGTTGAACCAAATCTCATCACGGAAGTGATCCCTAAACTTGGACATGTCAGAAAAATGCCTAAGAACCATAACATAATGATTAAGAACAAAATCCAGTGGCAGAATCTTCCCTGTGGAAAAGGACATCTGTGCTGAACATGAGACAAGGAACTAAGGTTTCCTGAAATTTAGGGAAATTGCCATTTATTTAAACTGATCACACTCAAAAAAATACAGGAGCCAACCAAATAAAAGCAATGATGGTGCTTTCAGTCTTTTAGGGCTGCTTCCCAAGGTACAGGGATCTGTGTGTAACAGTGCCACCCAGCATGGCAGGGTGCCCATCTCAGGGACCCCAGAGGGGGAGATGGATGAGGCCTGCTACCAAGGCAGCCTCAACCAGGAGTCCAGCTCCTCAGTCAGTGTCACAGCAGGTCAAGCCAAACAGTGGCCAAGCACAAGGGCTGAGCTGGAGAGCAGTATCCCAGGCAGGAGCAGAGGGCACAGAAGCCCCATTTCAGCTGGTCCTTGAGCTCTAGTGAGGCTGCTAACAGCTGTCAAGCTTAGCAGTGGCCCAGAACCCTGACAGTATCATCCCCTCCTTGGCATATTCATCCCCATTCGTCCTGTCTGGGGTCAGATGGAGGACCTTGCTGTGGAGCAGAGCCACTGCTGCAGAGTATCCGTGGGCTCTCTGCGGGGAAAGGAGCCAGCTGCAGCAGCTGAGGGAAGGGGCATGGCAGAACAGACAGGGGAGGAGATGTCACCAGGCTGCCCAGGAGGGGCTGGAAAGGGTCCAGCTGTCCATGGGGGCACACACCACAACCATGACAGCCCACAGCAAGTGGCGGGGGAAGGTCCCACAAGAAGTTCTGGTGAGAGGTGGGAGACCAGAGCTCAAGGAATTTACAGGGGAAGACCCTGGACCCACAGGCTGGACTCCTTGGTGCCATCTCAGGGCTCAGGGCAAGCCCAGCTGGCACCAGGGCACAGCACCAGCCAGCTGCTCCCTGAGGGGCAGGGAGCCAGGCAGGATGCAGGGCAGCAGGACCCTTGCCAGGAAGGGCTGGCCCAGCAGTATCCCAGCAGTGTCCCAGCAAGGCAACCAGCTCTGGACCTCCAGGTGAGCCAGGAAACCAGCCTGCAATGAGGGTCAAACACAGCCCTGCCATCTCTGGCATAGTCCATGGGAGGAGGGTACAGCTTGGACAGAGACTGCTGCTCCTGCTGACAGGAATTTGGCATAAGAACTGAGAAGGCAGTTGGCCAAGGAAACAACAGGCCGGAGGACTTAATGAACCACCAGCAAGCTGCAGACATTAAGCATCCAAAACTCACCTTAATAAGTAAGTTGTTTGTCGTAAACATGAGAAAGTAATGCTGCTTTATGAGGGTCACTTGTGTTCAAATGGGAAAAGTGCCCACGGAAGGTCCAAAGAAAGAGCATTTGTGAGATTGCAGGAATGCAGTCCTTGTGCAGCTGCTTTACCCAGGAAGTGAGGGGAGCTGGAGCCTGAGAGCTCATGACATTCTGGGGAGATGCCATTGGGAGGAATGATGAGTTTTGGTAACAGAGATACAGGACCCAGCTGATTTTAATTCCGATTATCCTCTAAATTAGGGCATCAAAATTTGAGAATCACATTTCATCCTTTACCTAGCTACAAATTTGGAAGGCAATAAGCATTTGCATTTTTTTTTAATGACAGTTAAAAAATGCAGCAATGGAAAACTGAAGTATCAAATTTGCCTGGTAGTGTGTATCTGCTGAGCTTCTAGAATCTGTAGTTCTGAAGTAAAAGCTTCTGAAAACAGAAATGAGAATGTATCTTTGGCACAACTGCAATTTCAAACTCCAGCAAGTCAAAACATACAAAAGAACCTGTCCTGCCTTTCAATGTTGATAGAAGGTGCTGATGCCAATCTGAATTTCAGTCAAAAGACCTGCTCCTTACAAAACTCTTATAACTGTCACAGCCCCTTCACCCTTCACTGTGTAATATGGACTAATGCCACATGGCACTCATGACACTTTGCTAGCTCAACAGCCCTCACTTGTTTTCCAGCCCTAACTGCTGATAAATAACCACGAGGAGACAATTGTCTTATACAGACACATCTACATGATATGGAACAGAAATTAAGCACATCAGATCTTTCAAGAGGTGCCTCTCTCTTCAGATACACAGGGGTCTGACCACCTTTGCATAGGTGGGTGATCTACCTGGATTTCTCCTGCAGATGGAGCACCTTCACAGCTCAGTGTTTGCACAACAGCACACAAGGAGTTTTTGCAAGTTCCCCGGGGCAGCTTCTGCCTCTCAACAGACAGAAGGAAGTTTGCTTTGGAACACCCTTGTAATTCCTGGCTTGGAGAAGTCTGCATCTCAGTGAGTTCTCCTTTCAGGAAATCTACCAATTAGACAAACTTAAAACTTACATGAATTAAGATCTTTGTCCTTCAGAAATATATGAGGGAACACTACACAGAACAAGAGGAGAAATACATCCACATGCACGAAAACAGGAGATACAGAGAAGCCACTTGATGCACACTGATTAAACATACAGAACTGCTCAGGCATGGAGAAGAATATGACCAACTGCATCCTTCCTCCAAAAGTATATTTTATATTAGAAAACATAACTTTCATTAACTTTGGGAAAAATTCCTCTCCAAATCACAATTTTATTGAGGCTAAATATTTCTGAAACTGGAAGCTGTGTGTTTATTTAATTGAAATAATCGTATCCAAAGCAGCCAACATGCTTCACTGCAAATCCCAAGATCATTACAGGCAAGGGAAATTAGCATGAAACTATTAATTGACCTTTTCTCCCCCCACAATAATATCCTTTCACTTGAGAAAATTCACTTCCTTCTATCCTAAAAGATCATTTCAATCACAGTAAAGGTAAAAGACATCTCATATCTAATTTTCATCATTTTCATTTTGGCTTCTGTTGAAGTACCTGCCACATTATTTTACAAGCTGGAATTTGAAAGGTTAAATTAGGCATTTGAGAGCAGATAAGAAAGGAAACTTAGAAGCTTACACATTTGTAATACACAATACATTCCCTGTATCTAGACTTTGATCACAGTCATGCAAGCTTTCTTACATTAACTATAAGCACCTGTAATGTGAAGAAAATTGATTTTCTCCCTTGCCACTGCTTACCAGCCCTGCTACTATGTAATGTTTGTTAAAAGATAAGCAGTGGCTCTTCAAAACTTTTATGAGATTTGTCTCATTTTTGAATTAGCAATTCGAGCATTGCTGTATTCAGTCATTTTAGAATTAAAAAAAACCAGGTTGCTCTATACTTGTGTTTTCAAAAATTAGATGAAAAAAGGCAAAACAAGGACCACTTTCAGCCAGCCTGTCGTTACCAATCTGCAGTAAAAAGGGAAAATGGATAGACACAGTCTTTCCAACAGATACTAAAAAATTCAAAATACTCCTTTTTTTAAGCATTTCCAAACACTTACCGGTTGCCTCACACGGCAGAGCCAATTTTTCCAAAATAGAGTCTTGAACTGGTGTACAGCGTGCCCCATATCTTCTTTTCTTTTCTTCATCCACTTGCAGAGTGGCTTCTTAGGGACTCTAACTCAGAATCATCTCACCAAGCAGTCCAAATGTATTATTCAGACAGAAGCCGATTAATTCCAGCACTAGTGAATAGTGCAAGAGATTTGCCTGCTTCCTGAGAAAAGATGAGATTATGTTTCTGCCTCTTGTTTTGCTTTCGTTGAGGAATCTCATCTTTCTGTTTTTCTTCTCAGTGCAATGAACAGTAAGGGGATGGGTTTATAGAAATGCCTTCAGGCTGCTTTACTCCACAGCATACATTCTGCTCTTGTTTCTGCTTTTCTGGAATAAAAATGGATGCAAAAAAATGAGGGCAGGGAGTGGGGAGAGTATGGAACACACATTTGTCTTTTTACAAAGTTTTGTGTCTTTTTGTCACTTTAGTGTTTATGTCTGGTTGTTTGCAGATGCTTGTATTTTTGGAAAAAAAAATAGTAGTAGGAAAATAACACTGTATCACCACATAGCCCTAAAAATGCCACTGTGTTTCTAGAACATCCTTGTAAGTATACATCTAGCACTGTAGTAGCCTCAATGCATTGTCATATGGCTGCTGAATTTTCTTTTGTGGAGGGTGTATGTTTGACATTTCATTCTCCTTCACTTGCATAGATGGAGAATATTCCAATAATTGAAAATGCTGTTAATTAATAGCCACATGCTGCCTGGGATGAAAACCAGTCTTACAGCAGCAGTTCCTTCAGCAAAGAGGTGGGAGAGCAATTCCTTCTGCAGAAGGAGAGCATGTGCTGACCTGCGGCAGCAGAGCCAGTGGGAGACCCAGCAGAAAACTGGTGGTGCAGAGGATGACCACCCTACCCACCAGGAATGATAGAGGACCAAACTTTTTGGGTGGTTTTGTTTTGCTTTTTTTCTACACAAATGAATTGGCTAATAATCTGATCCCCAAAAGCTGTCTCTATGGTCAATAGAGACACACAATACAGACATTATATAAGGTAATTCAAACCACCTAGAATCTGAGTCACGATTCACACACATACTCATAGGACAGCATGATGCCTGAACAAATATTCTTTTTTTTTTGTTATTGCTGAGTAAATTGCATCATTGCACTTTCTACAAATTTATTCCTATTGAATGAAATACACATCCTAACATTCATAGTTGTTTTTCCCCATTAGATGTAAAATTCCCCAAAATACAAAAAACTTTTTAAAAACTTATACAGTTTTAACTTATAAAACTTATACAAAAAACTTATACAGAAGTCATCAAAGAGGAATCCAACTTCCATTAGATTTAAGCCAAGGCAGAAATTTATATAGTTAATAAATCTGCTACATCTGCAACGAGCAACTGCACATCTGCAGGTCTAATTGGTTGTGCCAGTTTCTATGGGATGAGGATCAGGTAATATTGAGTGCCTTAGCTTCCCCTTCCCAGGATTTGGGTCACCCAGCAGCAGTTTTGGTTCTTCAGAGCACATTGTAAACTTAGTTACTCTGTTTGCTGGGAAAATGACTGATCAGTCTGATAAAATGTCTGTATTTGAAATGGTGCAAATTTCTGTCTTAATTTTACCTTTTCCACAGTTCAAGGGATAGAGAAAAAAACAGAATAAGTAGGTGTCATAAATTCATCAATTTTACATGGTGGTCAAAATCACCTCCCAAAAACCAGAAATCACAGATGAAGTTATGGCAGAATACAACTAGCTAAACACCTGTATTTCACAAATATGGTGGGATTTCCTTTTATATTCTCTGCTCTGAGACTGAAAAATTACTGAAGTAGTTATTTGGTTCAAATAGAAATGAGAAAGCCCTCAGGCCATACTAAAAAACTAACTAGTTTAATGCTTACCCATGAATGACGTTAAACACTTGCGTACCTTTGAGTCAGGATTAACTAATACCTTACCAAGGAGCTCCACTTCACACTTGGATGGCACTTCTGCTTTTAGTCAAGCATTGCTAAAAACCCTGCTATTTCAGAGCAGGGACGGTCATTTTTCTCTCTAAGATCAAAGGTGACATTCTGACATAGTAGTGATGCAGATTCTGTGCACAGCAGAAGTATGCATTTTTTAACAAAAATTTTTCAGTAACTGAAATTGAAATACTATTAATTGTTAATATGTGTGGGATTGCACAGCCATTCTGGAAAGCCAGGGAGCAGAATCTACAGAATGTGATTTGTAGGAAATTATAAATTACTCAGCATAATGAATTACAAGCAGTTACTTATCAAAGCAACGGATATGGAAGACAGTTCCTGTCTGTAAGTGTGTGGGCTAAAGCAGCTCTCATGAACCACATGCCAAATTACTTTGAACAAGTCTTTCTTCAAAATCTCTGCTCATCCGACTGTGATGTGTTAATTTATTATGCTCTATATAATTAGAGTCTCATAAATGTGGCATTTTATTTTCACGCTAACAGGAAGCATTTTGTATGCAATTAAGTGTCCAGTACTAATGAACTACTGACTCCCCATTTTACCACATAAGACACTCCATAGACAAACACCTTTCACCATCAAGTTATGTTGCCTCTTAATTCATTAAAGAAGTCTCTCACTTCCTATAAAAACTCATTCTTGACTAGTTTGGTGTCCTCCAGTAGCAGACCTGTTTTTTCTAGAATGAAATTTAGGAAAGTTAAAGATACCCCATGAACATTCCACCAAGAACAATCACTGCAGTGGCATTCTGGGAAATTACTTCCAAAAGTAATTTTAGAAGACACAGATTATATGAGCTTGACTGTCTAATTCTGAATGTCATAGAAATATGAGAACTATTAAATCAAACCATCAGCCCTCCCACCCCCAAACCAAACCCTTGGCACAAAAGGTATAATAATATGAAAATGAAGCACAGAGGCAGGAAAATCAAAGGATTAATTAGTATTTTTGGAAAGGTGTATCAGCAATATTGCTGCCATCCTGGAAGCTCTTTTGAATCCCTAGGTTTCATCAGGACACCATCAAGCAGTATTCTGTGCAAGTACCAGCCTTAAATATCTATATTGACTATACAATTATTTCACTATAAACAACAGGTAATAGCTATATTAACTGAATGCTTTCAGGGCTCCTTGACAAAGTGGCTGTAGTCAACAGCAACATCTTGAGTATTGCACAGCAAATTAGAAAGCCGTGGATTTCATCATGTGCTCCACTCACTCTGTCTGGAATGGAAAAAAAACAGGCTCAGAACTGGGTCTTTGAGTAAGGACAAGAGAGTGACCTGCCCTTTTTTGTTTCTGCTTAGCTTTAGCAGGCTTTGCCTTAGTCTTAACTTAAAACTTTACTTGTATAAGTTTTCCAAAATCACTGGGGCTGAAAAGGCAGAAAACCTCTTGCCAGCATCCAGCTCCAGTTTTAAAACTCGACTGCTTTATAATATCATACCATCAACACCCCATGTCTAGTCTACAGTTTTAATATGATGTAATTAGAGTAGGCTGGCAAGCACTTCCAAAGAAACATAATTTTGTATGTTAAATAGGTTAAAGCCCAGGAGCCAACAATACTGTTTAGTATAGACAGGAATGTAGTCAAATCATGTGAGAATATGGCTGGGAATCTGGCAAACTAAACTGTTTTCCTATCACCACCCACCACTTCTTTCACTTTTATTAAGTAATCACAAGGTTTTCCTTTTAACATTAACAGGAGTACTACTTGTAAATATTTACATGGGCCAGACCTGTGTTCAGACAAAGTGCCTGCAGGATGACATCAATTAGTAGCACCTTTCCTGGGAGACGCTCCGTGTGTGCAAAGTTAGGGCCTGATGAAAAATGTTAGTTGTGGGCAAGGTCAAATAATAGGGCTGATTAAAATGGAGCTATGTGTTAAATCAACGAAACAGACCCAATCTCCCACGGAGGTTGGTAGGTTGTTTAAGCTTCTGGGGAGCTCTAGGAAGTTTACTCTCGTAAAATGACAGACTAATAGCAAATTGAAAATTTTCTCACAGCTACAAGCTCACCATCAACAAGAACTGTCTGGAATCAGGCTCATGTGTCATGTAAAACCAGCTCTTGTCTGTCTTTTGCTGCTGCTTCGCTTTGTTTGTGGCCCAAGCAAAAGCCCTGTACCTGTCAGCATTATTCTTTCTTCTATTATTGTACCATAGAGTTTCAGATTTGATATTGCTCTGTTCAGTGACCTCCTTTCTCTTCAGCAGAAGACTTTCTAGATTTGTAATTTAATCCATACTCTGGAGTATAATATTAAATGGTAATTATTTTAGAAACATACAACATGACTTTTAGTCACTCGAAGACTGGGAAACTTTCAGGGAAAGCAAACCTCAACATCTTGTAGCAAACTACAACAGTGACATCAAATCACACTACTGTGCCTTCTTATATTCAGTTGTTGCACACAGATCCAATCCCCAAAGCCCTGTTTCCTGCTTTGGTTTTCTTTCACCTGTCTTGTCAAAGGAGATTAGAAACGTCCTTGATTCAACCATATAAACATTTTATTTAGGAGTATATATTGAGATCCCAACTTGAAAAAAATCCAGTTCTGTTATACAATGCACTGAAAATCCTTTACAAAGAAGAATGCTGAAAAAACGTGTTGCATATTATATACATATATATTTTCGAGAAATACTGAAATTATCAAATTATTTCACTTGGTTTTTAAAGAATAGATAAAAACATTTGTTGTCTAACCACTTCTGGACATAGGTCATTCCAAAATGTTCCTTTTCAGAATTTCTCACACCTTCCATTATAGAAAATCCTTCTCTGAAATATATCAAGATGCCAAAAATAAAAATCCACTCCTTCAAATCACTGAGTTAGTTACTGCTCTTTTTCAGTCTCTTGTATATGTAAAACCATTGCATTTTAGCCTGTCTTCATTATCTCAACCATTTATTTAACAAAATGGTAGGAATAGGCCAGAACACCATGAATCACAGAACAAATCATTAGTAGGAACCATTTTCTTCTCCCTTCCTATTTCCATGCTATTCATATCTTCTGCCTTTCTTCTTTGCTTTTATCCCTTCTGATCCCTGGATTAAACTGATTGTATAGTATTTTGCTAGGTACAGTATGGCACAGAGAATCACAGCAGGCCTTTGATTTGAAATGGGTTTCTGGGGTTTGCAGGATTTGTAAATCTACCAGGAGACACTGTGTTATGTTATACTGAACACATATATAATACGATATGTGTTTTTTTAAAATATCACCACTCTGAATCCTGATTCATATTCTACAGAAAGAACAAGAATGGCTCATATTGAACAATTGACTTGCATATAAAACCTGTCAATATTGTACAACTCTCCCTACAACCTACAGGAAGGCAACTTCTCGGCCGGACGCACACAAGTGACTCATTTCTTTATCTCCCTATCCAGTTGGAGTCATAAGGAAAAATACAATTGTTCTTATCATGGTAACATTCTGGTGAGTTTCCTCTGAAGTTATGAAAGGTATTTTATTGCATATCATATGTGTCTGTAGAGTGACCTCTTGCATTGGGAATACAGCACCAGAGGAGAGAGAACAGCAGAAACAGGAGTTTACTTGATAGCCTTTGACTTCTAATTTTAAGCTTTCAAATACCTCTTTACTCCATCTGGTGGGAAGCACAGAAGTAAATCTTTAAGCAGAAAGAAATGTACAGTGTCCTAAGGAACAGTGGGAAGGAGGAAGGACATACAGGCAATAGGTGAATGGCTCATCTTTTAGAGGCTTCTGCCAGGGTCTTGGCCATTGATTTGATACAACAGCTGCCTCACCCCACAGATGCATGGCCCTTAGCTCCAGCTCAGGAAGACCACAAGATCATTTATATTTTAGCACCTAGCACATAAGAGTTTTCATATTAGTTCTTGAAGTGCCTACATTATTTGACTACAAATACAAAAACTTTTTGGTTTCATTTGACAGCATACACTGTTAAAACAATTCAAGAAATTCTTTTTAACAAGTTTCCAGATTCATTCCGTCTTTCCTTTAAAAAGACAAACCACACCATTTTAGAATCATACGTCCAGGACAATTGTAGTAATATGCTTCCCCAGAGCTTCACAGTCACATTAGGTGTTTGTTTTCCAGGTAAAGCATTTTTTCCTTCTCTTTAGGAACTTCTTATTAAGTGTTTCTTGGACAACAGCCAACTGTCTCTTCCAAACCCATCCTGGTCAGTTTGGTATAAGATTTCCTCCACCACTGAGTGCAGCACGGACTGATCTTGTTTTTCTCTCCTTGTTACTGTTTCAAGAACAGGACCTTGAAGAGAAAAGATGTGCTTTGTTTCCCAAAGGACCTCACAAACTTCACGCAATGCCTAGGCAAGCACCAGGCATAGTTTAACACATATTTTTTTAATTTTTAGTTTTTTTAATAGAGGAAAAACAGTTCAAACAAAATGTGGAGCTATTCCCACCTCTCTTCTACCCTTAAGCTAAGGAAAAACATATTTTCTCTGAAAACTTACATTCACTGTATATCCTGACCATAAATGAGAATATGTGGGTTTAAAATTAAAAGAAGACTAGATTTTAACTTTCCAAAGTTACTAATATGTTTACCAGCTGAAAAAATAGTCAAACTTAAGGAGACTGATCCTCACTGCTCATGAGTCACCCTTCCTTTTTTAATGTTTTCATCACATTGTTTCCAGTCTCTGTCACTTGGTGACTCTGCCTACTACTAACATCACTCTCTTACAGTTCTAACGCTTGTGCTTGTTAACACTGCAGACTACAATCCTCACAAAGAAAATCTCATTTTGCTGGGTCAGCCACAGCTGTACTGAGAGCTTATTCAGAGTTTTTGACCTGTGACCCCTGCTAGGACCAGACCTTCCCCCACTGCAATGAAGAAAGAAGGAAAAAAAAATTAAAAAAGGGGAAAAAAAAAAGAGATAAACACACTTTCTTTAACTGACCACGTATTTACATTTGAACCACAGCAGCCAAGCAGCAAGGACTACGATCTAAAAAAACACCCCAAACACTTAGGCCAGTGTTAGTGGAAAAAACTACAATTGCAGAAGGGTCTTTGATGGCGTGTACCACCACTAAGAGGTATACTCTGGTTCCTCAGAAGGACTGGGAACCATTGCAACAGTGAGTGTTACATCCTGAGAATGGAGATGAATGCTAATTAAAAAAAAAAAAAAAGTAACTGAGCAAAAGCAAGGAAACAAAAAGGGCTACCATAATACAGCCCTGTGAACATACTGTGCATCTCCAGAATGCCTTTGGTTCCTCTTCATAAACAGCAGCCTTGCTTCAGCAAAAGATTGCTAGTACTTCAATGCAAAATTACTTAATGCATAAATATTTCCTGGGTATTGATTCAATCCTTTAGTGAAAATATTCCTGGATCAGTATCTAGGCAGTACAGCTATTCCATAGCTCAGAGTCAAGTCCTTAACCCTTAGAAAATTCAGTCCCACACTTTGCAATTTCATAAAACTTTAATATATGAAAATAGTATTGTTTATTTGTCAAAGTCTGCAAAAAAAATAAACTGCATTCTCTTTAAGTTTTCTTTACAAGTGAAGCAACAAAGACAATTATAACTTATATAATTTTTTATAACAACAAGAATATTATCCTAATTTTTAAGTTAATTTACTGGTATGCACACACTTGACAAAAAAGTTTGATTTTCTCTCTAGTATTTCTTTTACAATAGGGATAAATAAAGCTTTTACGTGTATTATCACAGGCTTATCCTTCAAAACAGATCCACTTTCCAATTCACAGAAAAGTGAGTTTCATATCCAGCAATGCATAACTAAGCAAAACTTAACTGAAGTCCATTCAGCACATTCAGTTCCCAAGGAACAGTGACATAAATGATTAATTTCCACTGACAAACGGAATGCTGTAAGTTATTCTGAGGCAAAAGGTCTGTAATGCACAGAAGTCACAACCATGACTGGATCTGTATAAAGGCCTTCTCTAAAACATGAGACGAAGATTTCATACTTTCCCAAGACTTTTCTTAATGAAATATCCCACTAACTTCTGTGGCCTCTGCTGGTACTCCACAAGGACATCATGTGGGCTGCTGATTTGATCCCCTTCAAGCCGATTCAGAAGAGTGACACACACTACAGCAGCTAGAAATTAAAAGACAGCATTAGGTAGGAATGACACTCTTGCATTTTACAGTCCAAAAGCATAAACATTTGAACTAAACACTAAAAGAACAGAAACACAAGAGAAAACAAACCCCAAGAGAGAGTGTGCAGCACCATGAGATGATAGGGAACTGGCATGGTGTGAATGATAAAAGGTTTCAAATAGTTTAAGGGAACTGCTTGCTACGCTAATAAAGCCAGGGCTCTCGGGCAGCTGCAGACCCTTACTGTTATATTACAATTCCTATGTTTTCCCTGATAGGAAGTATATTTCACAAGTACCCAGGACATGACTGGTAAGAAGTGACCTGACTCACTGTTCTAGCAGAGCCAGTCCTCCACTGAGTGCCTGTGCTGTAGGTGCCATCCCTTAGGAAGTAGTAGATAAGCTGCCTCCACATTCATAGGCAAGGAACACTGCAAGCACATGAGGACGTCGAGGATCATCTCAGGTTCATATGCTGCCTTTCAGTAATCAGAGCCCCAAAGGCAAAACCCCTCCTTTCACTCCAGCTCAAGTCTATTACTCAGCCCTATAACTGTGCTCTGTCTGGGATTTGTGCCAGCGGCAATTTCCAGAGCACAAACAGTAAATACAGGTTACAGACCTACAAAGCAGAGACGGCAAAAGGCCTCCTAAATTGCTCAGGTATAGTACTGGTTGGGTTTTTAATCCATTTCAAGCCAGTAAGAACTGAGTGTGTTTGATATAACCATTGGCCTTTTTGCTTATATTTCCACACTTTGACCTCCTCAAGCTTAAGGGAATTTGAGAAACATCAGTGTTTTAAACTGGCATATTCATTGCTAAGGAAAGTGAGAGAAGACAGTTGATATGATAAGAAGAAAGATGCTGTATTATATTATTTGTAATTGCCCTTACTTAGCATGCATACAAAAATTTAACTCATGATTTGGAATGGTTTATTCAAGATGGCATGAAAAATCCTCAACTGTTTAGGAATCACAGTCTTAAGTCTACAAAAAATAATTATATTTTCCATTTGATATGAAAGTATAGAAACTGAGTATAGTTACATATACAGAGATCTGAGAATTACCTGATTGCTTAAACTAAGCAGTTGCTTTCTGTAAACTTTAAAAGCTAACTGGAGAAAACAAATAAATGCCATAGGCTAATTAGGTACTTTATTATTTACATGGCTGCCATGGGCTGGAATAGCAAATGACAGAAGTAAACTGTGTAAAAACTGTGTGAGAAACTATGATAAATTGTGACACAATTGACACAAATCAAAAAATCATAGCAACAAAATTATAAGCAGAAATATCTTTTATATACACTTATACGTGCAGAAGGTATGTTAACACTCCTTCGCAGTTTTTAGCCACAAATCTCTTGCAACACAGAAAATTTCCTGTAGCCTGGATAAAATGACTAAGTTAGTTTACCTTTGACACCACTGAGATTACACATTGCAGCAAATACAGAAGACTCCATCTCAATGTTTCTGACACCAGACTCATAAGCATTCCTCAAATACTGCAGTTTTTCTTCTTCATCATATAAGCAGATTGCACCATCCAACCTGCCCTGTCCTAGAAAGTAATTTTGTAAAACATTTCAGAGTGATGAAGTCACAGAGCAAATTCAGTTTTGAAAGCAGCCAGTTATTACGTTTTCCTCCATACAGTGTTCAGCTTTTACTACTACTCTTTATTTTTGTGCACAAGACAAATAGGACAAAGTGATTCTTAGCCAGAGCACATACATATTATTTGTATTCTTTATAACGTGAATATCACTTAAATCCAATTTAATTAGTCTTCTTTGGCTTCAATTCTCAAATTCATAAACAGGAAAATGTACATAGCACATTCCCACACATATAACAAGTATCAAATTCCACAAGAAACTTTAAGTTGTATGGGAGAGCTGCATTTTTAATATGTTTAATCACTGTCTAAAAAAATCACCAGCTTCAAACGGTTTTCCTGTTTCTACCTTAAAAAGATTAACAGTTTACCACTTACAGACTTTCCAAGGTAAGAGACTTAGAATCTCTTAAGCTAACTAGCCAATATTATTGTAAATTTTGAGAATTTTTTACTCGAATTATTCAAGAATATCACCAACAGATAAGACAGCAGCAGATTGAGCACAGCAGAGTCGAATTACACTGTATTTTACTCAGTGTCTTCTTAGGTTTGGGAGATGTACTCCTAAATTTAATGTCCTCGGTCCTGTTCTCAGCTTTTGCTGTATGAGTTGAAAACATCCCTGACACTTTTTTCAGTGTTGCTTGCACCTGTGGTTAGTGCCTGAGATGCACAAAGTGACAGTGTGTGCTTCTGCCCAAGCTGGAGCACCATGATGAAGACCATTTGTCACCTACTCAGCAACAGACAGAGAAAGTGGGATCAGGTGCCACTTACAGTCTGTTCTCACAAGGTTTGAAAGGTGTTTCTGAATGAACATCTAAATTTGGGAGATCAGAAAAGCACCTGAATGCCTGTATGTTTATCCAAAATAGGCCTTGCAGGTTTGTGTCTCATAAATAGCAGCACTGACACAACCCAGCGAAATATTATCTTTGATTGTCTGATCACTGCTTTGCTCAAACTGCAACTACTTCCAACCCTTTTTTCAGAAAATATTTACTTTAGGCACTTAACCAGTGCAAAGAAAACCAACCCTAAACAAGTCACAAATAATTCCCACTCCTCTAATCCCCTTGGATGCTTCAATAGATCACATAAATTTTGTGACAATATACCTGACAGGTACATGAGAAGTGTATAGTACACTACATGTACTTCAGAGGATCTATTAAAGCTGGCGAGAAATCTCCACAAAATTAAAAGTTTGATACAGAAAACTGCTAAGTGTAATACTTGATTTTATGTAGATGAAAAATATTTAATTGAGATTTGTGAGCCAAGCCAGAGCAGGGAATGCATTCTGTTAATGAATTGGAAGCTTAATGTTAATATATTATTCAGTATTTATGTATTGGTGCTTACCAATGCCCTTCTGTTAGTCTACCATCAGCCTTACCTTCATAGAAATCCAAAGTGCACATGGTGTTTCCAATGACTGTATTGAACTGACCGATTTCTTTACTGCACTGCATCAGCTCCTTAGCCAGCTGCTCATCCAGGTTGGTGCTGCGAATTACTGTCTTTCCCAGAACAACCTGTTCCAACTGAGGCTTGAAGGTGGCATCTACAGACTGCCGAGTTATAACCACTGAGCCTGGCTCCAGACCTGCAGCAAAAGGAAATAACAATGCAGTTAACAAGTGGTTTCCAGACACATAAAACATACATCTTGACCCAACCCTGCTTGTTTTAAGGGTGGCAATTTTGCCTCTGAGTCTACCAGAGAATTTTTTTGTCCATGCCTAGCTGCTTTGGTTTATTATTACAAATAATTTCTGAAAGAATTAAATTTTTCCTTTTTCACTTGTGTCTTATATTTTCCATACAGGACAGGAATATCCTTCTTCTCACATTGTCAGATCTTTAAGTGCATTTTCCCTATGCAAAAGGAGATGTTCCCTTTACTTTCAAAATTACAGGAGAAAAATGATGCGCTTCTCCTGTGGAAAACTGTTCTGGCCCTTAATATCCTGCATGCAGAACAGTGCTTTACTCTCCTGCAAAGATACTTTGGTTTGCATAAAGAAAGAAGGAAATCCAGAGGGGAAATACCTATTCCACCAGAGGTGCCAATGCGAATGATGGTTATGTCGGAACACTTGGCATGATACAACAGTTTGATCAGCTCGTGCAACATGATTGAAATAGAAGGAATGCCCATACCGTGCTGAAAAGGAAACATAAATTAATATTCCACATTCCCAAAGACAACACAATATATGGAAGAAGCAGCTGGATATTATCTCCTGCCTGATACTGTTTTCCCAAATGCCAGCCCCAACTTCTCAGCCTACAGAACAATACTGAAAGGGCCTACAAATAGACTCCCACTAGCTTTGGCAGCCTGTGGATGAAATACAGGATTTCTAAAAATCATGAATTACAGAAGATTTAGATTCTCAAAAGTATAAAGAGTGTCCTTTCCTAACAGCTGATTAATGCACTTCATCATGGAGCATTTCCTAAACACAAGAAAAACCCCACTCTGATTTTTCACTAACCTGAAGTGCTAGTGAATGGTTAAGCTAATTTTTTTCAAAACACGGACACCGTGGTTTAGTTTTGAGATTCAGCAAATATAATTCCACATTATCTTGCACAATATTGTGACAATTATAGTTCACAAGAAAGGGTGCAAAATAATACTACAGTTTTGCAATTGCAATTGAAGCACGTAATTCTACCTACAAATTAAAGCTAGAAATTTCTTTGAAATGCATACATGGGTTGGCAGCACCAGTCCCATGGAATGCTGCTCTTAAGCACGTTTGACAGTGCCATTGCATATACATAGCTCTGGGTGTGATGCAGACATTTTTCTATACCCCACATGCACCAAGTGGCCTTCCCCCCCCCATTTTTCAGAGTACAGAACAGGGACGAGGCAACAGCAACTGCTCAAAAAATCAGTAAGGCCATTCCTGCAAAACCTCAGTGGTACACTGAGGGAAAAGGATCCAAGAAGCAGCAAAGGTAATGGAGATTTTCCCTCTCACAAAAAAGGGCTGAAAAGGAACCCTTTATTAGCTGACTACACTACTTTGAGCAGCCGGATTTGGACCGTGAAGCATTTAAAAGAAACATTCATTTAAAATTTCTGCTTTGAACAGCATCAGAACTGAACCACGTCCTGTGATGGCCGAGGGAAGTACTCACACTGACGGACAGGACAGGCCCCACTTTGTACATTGCGTAGCGGTCGGTGCCCGCGCAGATGTTGGGGTAGTCACAGCCAGGGCTCCCCAGCCCCAGCTCCTCTGCTATGTAGGCAATAAAAGCTTTCATCCGGGAAGGACTTCCTCCAACACACACAAACTGGGGTGCACAGAGTTCAACAAAACAAAATCAATTGCATGATTCCGTATGCCAAAGAACAACGTGAGCGTCCAGATGCCTTCAATTAGCACAGACTTACACGCAGATACGGTGCTTCTCATAATCATTCTAAAATGCCATTAAGAATAATTATTGAAAAAACCTCAACTGTCTATACAGCACTCAAATGCCTTCATCTTGTTTAAACTAATGAAAGACAAATATTGACATGAAGACCCAACAGAAGTTGTATCTGAATAGAGCCTACAGCACTTGTCTTTTTACTGGATGAAAAGAGACAGTCAAAATAAAATATCTCCAGCTTTGTTGGATACCAAAAGTGACAAGAACCCACAAATTTTTTCCCCTTTTGCATGTACTCCTTAATCTCTGGTAGGCTCACGTATTTAGTCTTATTCTGAGGGCAGCTACATTTTCACCTTCTGCAGAAAAGCTCATGCTTGCTGAAAAAAGCAAAGCATCTTACCTTTACATCCCCAAACAATGTTGGAAAATCATGGGTACCAGTCCCAAGAGCAAAATGGTACAGGATGTCTTCTTTCATTTTCTCCAGGTGAGGGTTGCAGAGATGAATAAAATTCTCTCTGCCAAGACAGCAGCATTGTGAAACATATAGAATATATACAAACCCCTACATTGAACAGATGACAATTCTTCAAAGTTAAGCACACAAAAGTTGGGAAATGCCACATGTACAAATGCCTACACTGCCTTCTTTTGGTTCCTTGTGCATTGCGTTAAAGAAAATCTAAGCTTCATAACTGCTTTATGTCTTATAAAGTATCACATTTGACATTTCACATTCCATTCATCACACAGGATGAAATTGCTGAAGAAAAGCCCAGATGTTTGGATGCAGTGCAATTTTTATCTTAAACAGTATTAAAGCTGAGGACCAGAGTGGAGCTTTATGGTGAGCAGAACAATGGGAGCAGGACCAGGAAAAATTCAATAGCCCACCATAATACAGAGGCAATCTTTAGCAAAGCTGAAAAGCAAACTTGACCTCTGTTTTGACTGAAACTCCATCAGCCACCTGAGAAGAACAGGAATGATTTTGCCTTTGTGGACAAGCACATGCTAGATTTCTGGAAATTTGTCTTACTCTGTCATACAGACAGGAAGGAAAAAAAACCCTATGGCATGAAACTGATAATAAGGGTACAGAGGATCTAAATAAGGAAAGAGAAAAGTGGAAATCTGAAGCAAGAACAAAATCATAGAAGCGTAAAAAAGAACAAGAAAAAGGGAAAAGAGAAGAAGAGGTAAAAAAGAATTCACTTCTTCCTAAGTGCTTCTTGTAAAGCAATGATATATTTTAAAAGAAAAATAAAAAATTAATCTGTCTGAAGAGACAGGAAACGACAGGACAAGGAGGGAAACATGAACTACCTGGCCTGTGGGATCACCTTCATGGAAAACTTGATAGTAGACTAACTAAACAAGCTGAACGATTTATAAAACATCTGCCTTCTGTGCTTGATGTTTTAAGCTCAATTGAAACAGGTAGAAGACTAGCCAATAAGTACAAGCTTTAGCAAAACACTGGCCAGTACTTCAAAGTAATTTCTCAGAGATGGAATCAAGCAGTAAATAGCTTCCAGACACAAGAAGATGACTTAGTAGCTTAATGAAGGCTCAGTGGAGGAACAGCATGGCTCAGTAAATTCAAACTGCTTTGTCAAAGGAGACAAACAAGACAGTTCACCTGGACTTCATTCAAAAATCATCAGGAAAACTCAGTAACAACTCTGAAGCCTAAACAGAAGTGTTTAGCACTATTTTAGTTGGTCTAGGTCACTAGGTTATCTTGTCTGCCTTCTAATGCCTCTCCAGAAAGGCAGTGCTTTCCCACAGCTCCTATGCCATATCTGCCTGTGCAGGATGAAGGCTACAGTGGCCAAGATGCCCATGCTGAGGTCACTGAACTGTTCCTCAGAAAGCAAATAGTTACAACCCAGATGTTTTGAGTACGGCAATTTCTTCTGTTCTTGATGGTCTCTCTACAACATCATTAATTACCCAGTAACAGCTGCACAATCAAGGAAAGAGGTGTCATCCCAGCCCACCCTATCCAACCCTTCCCACCACAGACAACCACCTTCAGCGACTGAAGGAGCTGCCCACCCAGGCAGCCAGTCCATTCACCCTTTCATTAGGAATTCCCTTGCACCTCCCATGGGCCCCGTTTGCCTCTCCTCATACAAATCTTGCCTGAGGTGGAACCAAAGGCTTTGGCTGCCTTTGTTCTTCCTTCCCAGAGACCTGTTTGACTCTGGGAGAACTAAAGAGCAGGTTTATGGCCTGTCATGAAGACACAGACAACGTAGGAATTCACCAGCTCATATTAGCAGAATTTCCAGGCTGCCTCCCCTGAATTATTCCTGTTCAGTTTTGTGGGACTCCCTACACTTATTTACTGTGTCACTCACTAATGCAGATGCAATATCTGGCTGTACTGATGTCCTTTGGAATGGCTGTCACATACAATAGGATAGGATATGATTTGAAATAATTTTACAGTCTATCCTCAGGTAAGCCAAAACCCCTTATTTCCTTCTTCATGATAACACTGGCAACAAAAGCTTCTCTCCAGGAAATAAATCAATAAAAGGTGAAGCCTCTATTAAAAGTGCAAGGAAATTCATGTGGTATGTGCCAACACCACTGTCCTCGTACCTGGCCAAACCACAGCCTCCTTCCTCATCAGTAGCTATGTTCCACCCTTTTCATCTCACACCTCACCAACAGCACTCTCTATCCCACTGCCTCAACACTGTGAGGGGCCGCTATAAACTCGCTCACCTTATCTGCACATCTGATAGTAGACTTGGACCCCGGGGTAAAATGAGCAATAAAAAGTAGCATATTGTTATGTGTACATAGGACCAGTGCCATGGAATTACAGGAGAGGCAAAGTTTGCTTGATAAAAATCCTTACCATGCAAAGCTCAGGGGCAGAAAATTTATTTCCCTAAAGCTGTTGTAAAGCACCTACAATTTATAAGGGTGTAAGTAAAATACGAATCCAAACACTAAACAGGCATGTAGCAGGTTTTAGAAAAATAAGCTTTAAGTAAGTATTAGAGAAATATCAGAAACACTGAAATATTTGTTTGAGCTCTTGAAGCAGCAACCAAAGTCAACATTTCAGCAGCTCATTGGATTAAAATAAATAAAAACATCACCCTGCTTTGAAAAATTCACTGCTGAGAGAAGTTCATATGGCTAGCCAGCAAAGTCCTCTGTATAGGTGCAGTAAAGCAATAAAGCACTCAATTGCCAAGAGAGCTGCTACTGGATACTAGGTATTATTATCATAAACTTTATCTTAAACTTAAATGAGTGTGTAATGAGTTTGCAGAGGAAGTTTAAGTGTAAACTTGGACAAAATAATTCATTTCTCAATCTTACTTTGAGGCCTGTCCATCATCAGTCTTCTTCTCTTTAGAGGAACCAGGAGCCATGTATGTTTTATACCTAGAATTATATTAAAAAAAAAAAAAAAGTGCATCAGAATAGTCTCTCCTATAAAGCTGGAAGCATTAGTAAAGAAAGAAGCCTTCTGTATTGATGACAACTACCATGAATATTAAGCTCCCCAAATAATCCAGCCACACTACAGTTTTTATAACTGGAGCAAAAGGAGCAAAATGAGCAATTTTTACAGCAGAGTATCACCACTTTCAAAGCCCTCAAGCCTAAATTAATCCCCTACTATTGCAACCCCCACCTCACGACTACCTCTGTTCTGTGGTATGAACAGCTGCAGGTTCACCAGCCACAGAGAGGCAAGCAAGACCCATTGCTAACTAACTCATCCACTTTCTTCCATACCTCCCACACCAAGAGTGGCTGCCAAACCAGCTTCAGTCCCCTTCCACCTTTGGGTCTAGAAAGTCTCCAAAGCTCAGCTCTAGCTGTCAGATGCCTGAAAACCAAGTCCAGGAAGCATCTTACTCATAATATCCTCCTCATTAAACTCCTCCTACTGACCTTAAGAGCACTTCTTTCTTCAGCATGAAGGAAAGAACATGAAACTAAAACACGATTTCAAAAAGCCACAGCTCTCCAGTTTATCATCTGTCCTGAATACACTTTTTTTTCTGATCCATTGCCTTAACCTGCACATGGAAAACCTTCTCCTTTCTGCATTCTTCTTTGCATTTAAATAGGCAAATCTATCACTGAGTCTTTCATGCTGGTCTGAGGACAGAATTATAATTATAGAATGATTAATTTGTTATTATTTTCAGAAGTGACTAAGGCTACGTGGCAAAGCTGGTACTTTCTGAGAATGCCCTTATGGGAAATATACTGAATCATAAAGTCTTGCTCTACCCTCCATTAAGAAGGGACTGACAGCACAGAGATTATAACACACAGGACTGTAATCCTTAAAAATTCCAGGATTACATCACAAGGAAACAGAAAGAAATCTGCCTTGCAACAGAATTACATCATATGTGGATTTCTAACGAAGTGCACAACCTAACAAAATAAACAAGAGACCTGCCTGTTAAAAGCCACTGAATAATGAAAATATATTAAAATTTATAAGGGCAATTTGGTTTTTTTCATTTAAAATATCAACCTTTATTAAGTAGCCCCAAACTTCACATGTACTAGGTATACTAAATGTATACAACTATCTATGGTCAAGGAGATGAAGAAAAAAAGCTGCATATATAATCAACTACACTTTCTTATGCTATAGTCAGCTACTACTGGGCATTGTCATTATACCATGTACATCACAAGAAAAAGACATCATTTCTTCCTGCAGTGCCACAAGTCCTGATAAAGAGGAGTTAGAAGCTAGGAAGAAGAAACGGCAAAGTGATTTTTTTAATGTAGCAAGAAGAAAAACGGCTCCAAATAAATCAAGGATATTCATTCAGCTCTTGTTCACACTACTAAGCAGCCAAGTGATTTTGAAGTGTTCTTGCTTCCGATGCCCTAAGTAATCACAGATGATACACTTAAAAAAGCTGAGAACAAAGTTCTGACAGTCCAAAGGTCCAGCATAACCCCCCTAAGAGCAGGCAGCTGGAGGTGTTTTGGCAGGAATTGAAAGGAGCGAGCATAAAGCAGCTTTCCCATGGCAGACCCTGACAGCAATCAGGTAGTAGCTGACAAGCAACCAGTTAATGTAAAACCACAAAACTCTCACACTGTCTAACCAAATGGAAATTTTTACAGACACGTCAAAAGCTTCTGCAGTCTTCCTCAGCCAAAGTTAAAACTGATGTTCAACAACGTGCTCCCAGCAGGACTCAGACAAAGAAAGGGCTCACAGCCTGTTTTAAGGGTCATACACATTTTAGAATGGTCTTGGGTTGGAAGGAACCCTAAAGATCACCTGGTTCCAACCCTTCTGTCATGGGCAGGAAAACCTTTCACTAAACCAGGTAGCTCAGAGCTCCACGCGGCCTGTCCTTTAACACTGCCAGGGATGGGGCATCCACAACTCTGGGCAACCTGTTTCAGTGTCTCTCCATTCTCATAGTGGAGAATTTCTTACTATCTCATCTAAGCATCCAAAACCTCAGATTGGTGGTTTAAACCCATGCAGAATCCACTATAATTGCCGCCTCTCATTTTCCCCAGCCACCCCTCATTTTTTGAAGAAAGTCCACACTCCGCGGTTTCTGTGCAGGAAAAAGCAGGAAAAAGCTCTTGTCCGGTGTTCATCCATCATCAGGAAAAGCTGAAGTCGCTGCAAAATTAATTTTACCCTGCTGGCCCCCTCGCTGCTGGCGGAGCGCTCCCCCGGCTCCGCACACAGAGCAAGCGGCCCCGGATGCCGCGGCACCTCCGAAACGAGCGCTCGACCGGAGCCCACCGCCCTGCCCTGCCCTGCTCTGCCCTGCCCGCTCTCCTCCGCCCGGGGTCCGGCCACGGCGGCGGGAGACACGGCGGGCACCCCACCATGCCCCCGGGAGCCGACCGCGGGCTGCCGGGGACACCGGCGGACGCGGATCTCACCGGGAGCGGCGGGATCCGCCGCTGGGAAACAAGGAGAGCTGCTCGCCGTTCCCGGGCGGGCTGCGGGGCGCCCGGCAGAGCCACCTCCCGCCAGCGGCGGCACCGCCCCGCCCCGGGCCCGGTTAACTCCCTGCGCGCCGGGCGGGCTGCGGGAATGATGCCGGGAGCGGTGAGGATGCAGCGGTGCAGGGAGCGCCGAGCTCCGGGCCTCGGCGGGAGAGCTGCTGCCAAGGGCACGGGTGTTCAGGAGGACCTTATCCTAGTAGACAGAGACGATAGGGATGATAGGGATGATAGAGATGATAGGGATGATAGAGATGATACGGATGATAGAGATGATACGGATGATAGAGATGATAGGGATGATAGAGATGATACAGATGATACGGATGATACAGAAGATACAGATGATACAGAAGATACAGATCCAGGTACAGATACAGTTACACACGCTGGTGTCGGCCGAGGATGGCGGAGCCAGGTCGGTGCCTGTGCCTGCCCTTGTGTGTGTCGGCGCGCACACGCGGCTCTCGTGGGTACCTCAGCACGGCAAACACGGTGCGAGGAAAGAGCAGAGACGTTTTCGGCGACTGGAAGCGTAAATTCAACATGGTTCATACAGTAACTGAAAACACAAAAAGTAACCAAACCCACAATCCAGCAATGCAATTTTTTTAAGTAAGTTTTCGTACCAGAGCCACACTGTAGTTTGTCATAGTAGGGAGTACTTGGGAGACAGAACAACTAAAATCTTCTCAGTAGAGAATTTTCTGTGCCTCAGGACAGTAAACACATTAGGCACAAGGCATTGCCGAGATGTACTTATTAAAAAATCACGTATTAGGATTTTAGAATAAAATTTATTCATATCCTGTCTCACAACAAAGGATTTTGTATGGGAATATGAGAGAGAAATCCCTTGCACAGATGCATCTCTAGGCATAAACTACATGAAAGAGGAAATGCTCACTAACTCAGAAAAATGTCACCTGTTCAGCTTGTTTAGATTTCCAACAGGTGAAACAGAAGAACAGGTTCCTTAATCCACCTTCCATTTTCCTGTTCCTTATTTGTCAAGACTTCCAAGCTATAGTACTGGAAAAAACCCTTAGAAGAGTGTTTAATTCCATGGAAGGAAGTTTTCCTTTCAACGGTAATATTACCTGCCCCTTCATCTCAGGGTCCAATGAAAAGCCTGATTTAGCTTTCAGGTAATTTTCTATTCATCTGTATATTAAGAGAATAATCAATGTAAATTGATTTTTCATAAATAATAAGGTTACTATAGTTACCTTGTCTGAAAGGTTCAATAAATTATGGATTTCTATGAGTCTAATAATTTGTTGTAACCTTTGCTCTCAGTTATCACTAGAAAACTTTAAATCTCCTTTTAGCTTCCTGGTTTTGTTGTGTAGTGTTTGTTTTTTGTATTTTAGTGGGAAGGATCCTACTGCTGTTTACAAGGGTGAAAAATACATAGCTACATACTGGGTTAATAACAACAATATGCAGCTGGTATCCACTTTGAAGTTTTTATATTGAATGGATGAAAATTTGAGCTATGGAAAATAAGCCTGTCTGTCATAATCAAATGTATTCTCCCTTGTGCTCACTATAAACTATTTTTACAGTCAAATGGTGAAATAATTCAGTGCAGCTGTTTTACCCACTTCATTTTGATTTTTCAGTTATTCTGGATGTTTTGTATCATGACAACTATTAATAGAAGGACAAAATGTGCTAAGACTGAACTTCTATGTTTCTATTTCTAGCTTTTTCTCCCACACTATAGCATAGAATGTAACTACATTCTGAAAAATTATCTGCAGAAAAGAGCAGAATAGGAAGCTATTTATTTACAGAAAGAAATTGGGCTTTATGCTACATCTTTTACAACTCAGCCTGCATATTCAGCACAGATAATTGTATTTAAGAAATAGATAAGCCAAAATCAGTGGAATTTTAGATGCTTCAGAAGCACATGGGTCAATTACATTTTTGTTTTTATTGCTACACAAAGAAAGTTAATGCATACGTACCCGTGATCTCTGAAAGCATGTTTATATTTTAGTCTAGTCCAAAAAGACGGAAATGGTTAGAATAATATACTAGGTATATATTAGTCTAGAGTGAAATGACTGTGTATAAAAGGAAGATTACACTCCAATCACTAAACTGCCAAGTTATTGTTAAATCTTTATCGGGAATTCTCTTTTAGAAACATTCACATGCTCAGGATAGTTGGATGCAATTCGTAAAATGTAACTGCACTTGTATCTTTGAGCTTGCAAAGCAACCAGTATTAAAAAAAAAAAAAAAATCTCACTACTTAAAGGCATTCAGGGCAGAAATAGAGCACAAGGCAATGAAACAAATGTTTCAGCAATTAAAACAATAAGGCAAGATTTTCTAATAAGCTCCCAGCTTTTGAATTTGGCATTTCTCTGAAAAACAGAAATGGAAAACCAGAAGCTTCCACTGCTTTTACATGGAACTGTTGATGACTTTGAAAACTGCCAGCAGCGTGACTGCGTTGACTCAGAAGTAAACAGAACAACGTGATTACTGCGATAAGGTGAATTCAAACAGCGCATTTCCATCCTTGGGTTCAGCTGGAGCTTTTTGATTTGTTACACCACTTTCACTTCACATCCCTCAGAGAACAGGCAAATTATGTGTCTGCTGCTGCTCTCTCTTATTCTGAATGCACAAACAGATTCCAGGATTACCCCCCTGCTCTTGTGAAGAGGTTGTTAATATTCTAACTCACAGTATTCAAACTGTCATCCATTCAGACTCAGTTGACCAAAAGTGCAAATCAAACTTCTACTTGGCTTGACTAAGGGAAGCTGAATACATATTAATGGCAATCATTTCAGTTGTAAAAGACCACCAAGATCATGAAGTCCAACCTTCAACTGAGCACCACCTTGTCAACTAACCATACCACTAAGCCATGTCATGGACAGTTGTTTCTTGAACACTACTAAGGATGGTGACTCCACCACTTCCCTGGAGAGCCCATTCCAATGCTTAACCCCCCTTCCAGTGAAGAAATTCTTCCTGATGTCCTACCTGAATCTTTCCTGAGTGTTTTCTCTGTCACTGGTTGGCTGGGAGAGACCAACTCCCACTTGGTTACAAACTCCTTTGAGGAAGTTGTAGAGAGTGACAAGGTCACCCCAGAGCCTACTTTTCTCCAGGCTAAACAACCCCAGCTCCCTCAGCTGCTCCTCATAGGACTTATTCTCTAGAACATTCACCAGCTCTGTTGTCCTTTACTGGAGTCACTCCTATGAGTTATGTTCTATCTTATTTTCTCTCCCCTGTCCTGCTGGGAAGGAGAGGGATAAAAAGGCTTGGCAGGCAGCTGGTGTCCAGCCAAGGTCAAGTCACGACAACTGGACAGGTTTTATTGATATGAGCTCCACCTCTGGCATCCCCTGATGTGCTAGCCTGGAAAACTGGATTTCCCCAAAAGCTCTGCCTTCACAGCAAAATTAATGGTTTCAATGTATCTGGACATAACCCACAACACAAATTGTAAGTGAAAACAGATACAAGGTAAGTAATCTCACACACCACTACAGTTACAGCTGGATGTAAGCTTTTTTTATATTTAGAAAAATTTGTTGAGCAGCCAGTAACCATATATTTAAGCATTTGCGTATGTTTTAGCCTTTTTTTTTTTAATACAACTTAGTTGAATTGCTCAAAATAATGGAAGGCAAAGAAGGACTCAGGTGCTAGGTCTAACAACAACAACAGCAAAATTTCTACAGTCTGCTATAATTTTTGAGGGTTCAGATGGTTTACCTATTTCCAATCAATTTTTAGATCGAAGTTCTAAAGAAGAGTAGTATTAAGCCAAATACTCTAAACATTCTGTTCAAAGAAATCTATATTTAGTAATAAATTTTAGAATCTTCAGGACTTGGATTCAAAGGTGTAAGATGTACTGAATGTAATCTGAAGAGGAAATCCAAAATTAGGAGTCTACTTTTCATGGTATTAGCAAAAATAAATGGTAATGAAATTGCATCCACTTTCTATTGAACTTTATAATCAATATTTAATTATTAATAAGGTTTCAGGGATATATCCTAATCCAAGTAGAAAAAATAGCCAGTGTTGAAATATCAGTATATCTTAACTTTTCAAAATATTAAAGTACAACTTCTATTCATTGCTATTTCAAAGTACAAACTTCTGCTGGTGTGCATAAACAGTGATCTAGCATATATTTTTCTTGCAGTCAAGACTTCAGGATAGATAATTCTTTTATCTAACAGCTGAGTGTGCAGACATCATAGATAGCTGAGTCCATAGCACTGTTAACCAACGATTCAGCTTCTAGACAACAAGACTATACCAGGAAATGCCACCAGGTCTTTAATTATGTGGTTAAACACTAAGACTGATCAACTAGCTCTTGTGCAGAAAGGCACAGCAATAGAACTGTCCTAGAAAGCTGAGTATCTGTTCAATGTAAACAAGCTTTTGGGATGAAGCAGCAGTCTTTTCAGTGAAGGTTTGATTTGACTTTTTTACTGCAAGTGTCTGTACCAGTTCAATTCTTTCTATCTGCATTTCATCCCGTACCACACAGCTCCCCTTCACCTTTCTTAGTGGCATAATTCATGAGTACAGCTGTACTCAACTAAAGAAACTTGCTGATTTGGACACATAATAGCATGCCTGTGTCTGTTCAAGTCAGCAGCAATATGGTAACTCTGTTTGAGAACAGCAAAGCAGCAGGAGTCTTGTGCAGAAGAAAACCTCAGTTTTGCTTTATTTTGTTTATTATATCAAGAAAATGTCTAGGACTAAGCACTGACAACTGTTGCCTGTTCTTTAAAATTTGCTGTTATCAAGCCCAGTGAAGTTCATCCATCTCAAAAACTTCTCAGTTAGGGATGAGTGAAATTACAAAACTAATCTAGCCAAGATGCAAATAGTGGTCTATATAGGCAATACAAGGCTCTAGTTTCCCCAACAGTCTAAGTTATTTATTACATCCCTGAAACGATGGCTTTAACTCATTGCTTGCTGGTGGTGACTCAGATCCTTCTGAATCTGCAATAGAAAAAAAAAATAATAAAGTTTACAGAATAACTTTAACCATAATAATAAAAAGGTCAGCTAAAATTTATGGTTTCTTTCTCATGTCAAAACACAGATAAATTCCTCTACTTTTAATTTGGAATTAACGAGATAAACAAGCTGCCTAAGAAATTTGCAGTATTATGTAAATCTGTATCCAAAACAAAGGGATTATAGATTTACATATGGACTGGGTTGTATTTCCTTCCTGATGTGTCTAGGACTTATTCTGTGCAAGTGAGAACAGAGAAGGCGTCATCTCAAAAGGGAGCTGCAAGGTACTCATGCTGCCAATTGCTTTGGATGAACAGAAAAAAGTACACAAGTGGGAAAAAAGTAAAAGTACTACCTTCAGCAATCATGTAAAAGAATGAAAAGGACAAGGTCAAAACTGAATGAAGATACACATGTGGATGAAACCATGGTGTTAAGACCATTAAAAGCAATCTCCTTTTACATTGAGATACAGAACCAATCTCAGTTGGAATAGCTATGATTGCAAACAAAGGCAATAAAAGCAAAGCAGGGATCACATTATCAAAAACTTTGAAAAACAAAGGCAACTCAAAAATTAGATGTATCTATATGTCAGTCTATACATCACACTGACTTTTCAGCAGCCTTTACAGTGTACCCTTATTTTTCTTCTCTATTGCCTAAGTGGTATAATCAAACCAACTTTACTCTGAAAAATCTTCAAGTTTCCTTTATAACTCTTTATATATCTGGGCAAAAGCATGTTGCTTTTCAGGGCCCCAGTGGAAATCATTCTTCTTGCAGGTAACCAGGTAGAGAGAGCTCATAATCGGGCTGTACTCAGGAATGTGCATCCTCCAAAAGCATATGGCACCTAGGAAAGCTTGTGTTTCCTTCTTGTTGGTTGGTGGAGACATTGCTGTTACCTTGCTGATGACATCAGTAGGAAGATGACGCCGTCCATCTTCCCATTTAATTCCCAGGAACTGGATCTCTCCAGCAGGTGCCTTAACTTTGCTCTTCTTGATAGCAAAAATATTAGACTTCTCATTAGAGAAGTCTTTAGAATCATTAAAGAAAACAACTATCACCAAATTAATCAAATCAAGATTTTGAAATCCCCTTTTACTCACAGTAATGGGAAAGAAAAATGTCAGCACACAAGAAAGGTAAATAGAATCTGAAAACAAAGAAGAATATTCAAGGTTTTCTTTCATGCTGAGGAAGGGAACTTTTAGACTCCATGGTTGAATTGTTGAATCACTGAGCCTCTCAAAGTAGCATCCTCTGCATGATCAGAGTTTGGATACTTAAGTTAACTTAAAGAGTGGCTTCTAAGGTTATGCATTCCCCTTCAGATCCAGACTGAGATCTGGCTTCATCCCTCAGTTTTATGATATTTTTTCTTCTGAACAAAATCACACAACTTCTAGTTCTCTGTTTTCTCCTTATACTCACCTGGAGGAAGAGGTTTTGCATGCCAAAAAAACTCAAAAAACTGTAGATACATTAATGGAAGATGAAAAGATTAATTCAGACAGAGCTGAAGTGTCAGAGAAATTAAAATACCTGGCCTCTAAGACTTTCATACATTAATATACCAAGGTCAAGGGAATAATGAGAATGCCTCGTGCATACAAAAGGATTCCCTGACACAAATTAAAAATGTGCACGTAATGGGAGGTCCAACAGCATTTCCAAAAACTGCCATAGAAAACTGATATAGCAGCATGGTTACCAAAGCAAAAGGTCTTTGACAGAAGTAAGTGAAATTTTCCCACCCTTTAACCTTTCTATTTAAGTGTTTCCAAGTGAAGTCTTTCATAGCTGGTACTATTGCCCATGACAAAGTAAGGTTTGAAAGCAAAGGTGAACACTGGATAACATTTTTCTCTTAAATTGTTGAAATTCCACTGCCTTCAACAATGCGCATATATTTGTTTTGACAAATTTCTACAAACAGTAATCAATTTCTTAAACAGGAGTGCCAATGACACTTTTGACAGAAGTTTTCAGAAAAATATTAGGGGCAAGAGAATATTCATAACAAAGAGGCAACAAATATTTTACAGTCTGCTTAAATTTAGGCAGGATGGCTGTGTCTCTGCATCATTTTTCAGAAACACATCCCAGAGAAGCCCCTGGATTGGAACAGAGCATACTGCAATTGTAGAGATGAAAAAAGCCCATGAAAGCACCTGCCTTCGCTGACTACAAACAGGAGCACTTCTTTCTTTAGCTGGTCATAGGGTATTGTAAACTAAGCACAATAATTCAATGTGTCTCACCATATTCAGAGACACACAAATACTGAGGCTGCCCTCTGCTGTTACCTTGAGAGTCCAGCTCATTTTAAATCAGCTTTCAATAACGTTACCTTCAGATTGCTCGCTGTTTTCTGATGTTTCTTTAATCTTTTTTTCCCATCCTGTACGCTGCTGAAACCAGTCAGTCCCATAACCATTGCTTATTAATTTGCTAAAATTTACTGCTTCACTTTTTCTCTGAGCAGGCCTGTAAATGCAAATATATTAAAGGAAAACAAAAGCAAAAGTAAACAAAAATGGGCTAGGTGGAAAAATTGTATTCTGCACAGAAAAGGCCTTATAATATAATTTATTTATAATTATAGTATTAGTTTTAAAATATAACCATTTATAGCCTTATAATTTATTTATAAATAACAAAACATATATTCTACGTGTAATCATCTAAGAAGAAAAGCCAAAACCAACCAAACAAAAGCACAGAACTATGCCTGATTTAGTACTGTGTAAATTTACATGAGAAGAGCCATCTCTTTCTTTGGAATTTTACATGTATAATGCTTACATAGTTCTGGTCTTAAAGGCAAAAAGTACAAAAGGGAATTCCCATAAAGAAAGTGTAAGTGAAAAAGGCTGACAGAGGCTGACAGTACTCATTCTGTGGTGCACAAAAGTTAAATTATGTCACAAATTTTCTCTTAAATTCATCTGACAGTTTAATCACTTATTTGGCAACATTAGTTCAAAAACATACTAGGATTACTGATGACTGAGGAATAAAATTTTTAATACAAAGTATGCAGAAACAATTCAGCTGTGCACACAGCTGATGATGCGATTACATCACATCACACACGACATAAAATGTGCTTAAAACACATCTTGCAGGTGTTCATTAGAGTATTTTTGCTCTAATGTCTAAGTCTTTCTCTAAAGCGTCAGTCCTACTTGTTTCTCTGTAACCTACACTGACAGAACTTACAATGTAGATTATAATTTTCACCTGTTCACTGCTATTAAGAAAAACTCAGTTTAGAATACCATAAAAATCTGCTACATGAAGATATGCCACTCTGTTCTTAGTTTTCCAAACAAAGTTATATTGAATAATTTTCTTTTATGAGTTAAAGTACTGTTATTTTAGCTGTTTTAAATGCTTTTAAAACTATTTTAGCATCACATATGATAGCAAAGTTAACAGCAATAAAGATCCACAAGTCTATATACATATCCACTAATTCCTGAAATTTCACAAGGAACAATTTCAATTGTACATATGAATAATTGCAGGCTTAGGTGTTTAATGATTTTCATAAATATACTACTTACATGGGTGGGAAGGAAAGCTTATTTGCTCCACTAAATTCCTTGTTTGTAGAAACAGTTGGCATTCTGCTTGGATATTTGGGGCTTATAGGTGGGAGCTTTACCTGTGATAGAGAAATCTGAGCTCAAAAAAAAAATAAAAAAAAAAGGTGTTATAAAAAAATAGCCAAGAAGATTATTTGATAGCATTGCCTTCATAAGTAAAGGTGATATTAACGACCTAAATATGTCCAAATTTCTATGTCTTATCTACATTATTTCTATAAGTAATAGTAATGGATTATTGAGGAGTAACAGAAGATGAAGCAGCCCCTTAGTTAGTTATTCTACATGAACAGTTATTCTACATTAACTGTTTGCTCTCTCCACAATGTGCTCTACACAAGCTTTCCCCTCACAGCACATTTCTACCCAAAATTAAGCTTCAAATTCAAACTTATCCATTGCAACTTCATCTTGGTCCTCTTTGTATGCAGAATATGAAAGCAGACCAGTCTTACTAAAGTCAAGAGGACTAGACATTAGCTTACAATTTAATTGCTATTTCTTTTTTAGTTTATTTGGGTTTTGTTTTTTACCAAAAAGCATAAAACATCCTATATAATAAGAAAACTGTTGTGGTATATTAATTAAAGGTTTGATATTCAAACTAATACATATATATTGGGAGAAGCCTACAACAGAAAAATATATTTTACTTTTATCATCTTTCCAATGACAGGTAAAGAAACTCAGTATTGACTAAAAGACTGAAAGATGACACCTAAAAAGTCAGGGAAAGACAACACACACTCACAAATCGAAAGTGAGAAAACTTGTAAGTTGTGGAGAAACATGAGCAACACATACCAAAGCTCTTTATTTTAACTTTGCTCAAAACCAACAGCTGCTTTAAGGTGAACTTACTTCCTTCTCAAATAAAAGCATGAAATTAAATATCCTCAACAACTCCCAAATACTTTTCATTGACAGTTGCTAAAAATTTTGAGTTAAAAAACTCACTACATCTTTAAAACTACTTACAGCTTCTTTGTTGCGTGAAGGAGACAAGGGGGAAGTCTTGAAGATAGCACAAAATTTTCAAAGCTTATTAACAAAGTTTTTGTGTTACACTAATATATCCTTTTAATTAGAACCTACATATTATTTGACCATTTTGTTTTCTTAAACATGCAACACAGGAGAGCACACCATGGAATAAGATATCTTAGTTGCAGGTTATTTAGAAATAAACAGGACAGGGCAACTAAAAGTGAAATATATTGCTCTGTAAACTTACAAGTGCATTAAGGATAACAATACTTTCCACCTACGTGGACATAGCTGATGCAATACAGTTAAGGGAGCAAAAGATCATAAAGTGCAAAACTTAGATGCATCAACAGCAGTCACACTTGGATTGCAGACACTACAAAGCACCCGTGAAAACCTCTATAAGGAGAAGATTCCAAAGTGTGAACACACCAAGGACTTCTCAAGGAGCCTGTGCACACTGAGTATGGAAAGAGCAAACAAAAGTATAATGGCCTTTGAATCATCTAATCAATGAAATAATTTAGAGGCTACTAAAAAAAAGTCAGATCTGAATGTTCAGAGAATGTACGTGTTCTTATTATCTGGAAGAGAGTGAAGCCTAGGACAGACAGTTGTACTGATTCTGAGCCAGGATATCAATGCAAACACATGTAAGGTCAGTGCTGAAACTCCTTCAGACTTCAGTGGAGTCAGACTGGGACATTTATCAAAGAAGAGATGAGATTAGCAAGAGCATGCAGTGATACCACAGCTATGTGAGATGAAAAGGAGAGTCTCTGTCCAGCCTGGAGTTTAAAAACCGCATTAGCTGCTTAGAACTGCTTTTCAAGTTTGTTCAAACTGTTTGCTGAAGCAGCCCATTTGTGCTTTACATTTCAAAAATGCCATCCTATCGTGCAGAAATGGTAGCACTGTCTTCTATCACTACACTGGACCCCTTCAGACTTGACACGCAAGTTTCAGATCCAGGACACAATTACCTACAGTTTCAACTGACAAAAATGACCTCAGGTGACATTTCCCACATGCTGAAGGCAGGATGGCATGCAGAGTGACACAGAAACACAACTCAGTTTGATAGTCAGGATACACAAATAGCAAATGGAGAGAGATGAGATTTTCCTCTTGGCATCGAACAAAAGCACCAGGAAAGGAGGTCTAGTAATTAAAGAGTTAATTAAAGGACAAGGGGAGGGCAGAAGCTAGAGAGATTTTTACTAGAGACAGAAAAAGGTTCAAACTGTCCAAAATAAAGTCATGAAAAGAAAAGGGGAGAGGCAAGGCAAAGAGAAAGGTCTTGAAGGCTGTGAGCAAGAGCATTGTTTTAAATGTTACCTTCTTTGGCATTAAATGAGAGGCTAGCATAAACTACAGGGATTAAAACATTCTCTTACTGTTCAAGCAAACTAATTAATGACAAAAGTAGCAAGGGAACACATCAGAATATGGCTTTGGAGGGCACCTGCAATCCATTCAGTTGCTATTTCTTACTTTGCTGGGAAAATTCAGTACTAAAAGCAGACTCTTGTGCCGCTACACTCCAATGATTACAGCTGAGGGGGCTTTTTCTCTCTGACAAGCCTCTGTTTAGCAGCAGCCATCAAATTTTCCAGATAAAACAAATTACACAGAGAATGTTCTTGGTTTAAAGTGTTTTCTCCCTCTGTGAAGAGATGGCAACAATATAGTCTAAAAATACTATGTTTATTATAAATACACATTTTTTAATCTTGGATTCAAGACATAGAATATGTATTGTGTCTGGCTAGTAGGTGAAGAACAATGGATATCTGCAGCCAGCATGGTAAGATAAAAGCTTTCAGATGAAATCTTGGTTGCTGTGTGATCAAGGACAAGATTCTAGATTACATTTCAAATCTCTCTCTGAAGTAAAACCCTGACATCAGATGAGCAATCATTTTTCTACAGCACATACATACCTAAGTACATATGCATATATACACAGACATTTCAGGCAAGTGCTTGAAAGAGAGGACTTTGGAGATGAAGGAGTAACTTTACTGTTGCTACAGGGGTATTGCCAAATGCTGATGCAAACCCTGATGACACCTCCACCTGACCTCTCACCCATACAGGCTTTCCTCCTTCTTAAGGTCACAGCTTTTTCAACCCAACCCAACTGAGCCATAAGATGCACAGGCAAAAGGATCACAGAATCACAGAATGGTTTTACATGAAGGGTCCTTAAAGATCATCTAGTTCCACCTCCCCTGCCACAGGGACACCTTTCACTAGACTAGGTTGCTCAGACTTCCATCCAGCCTGCCTTCGAATGCTTCCAGGGATGGAGCATCCACACCTTCACTGGGGAACTTGTGCCAGTGCCTCACCACTCTCACAGTAAAGAATTTTTTCCTAACATCTAGTCTAACCCTACTCTATGAGTTTGAATTGATTCCCCCTTGTCCTGCCACTCATTGCCCTGGTAAAAAGTCCCTCTATCTTTGTTGCAGGGTCCCTTCAGATACTGGAATATCATAATTAGGTCACCCCAAACCTTTCTCTTCTCCTGGATGAGCCATCCCAATTCTCTCAGCCTTTCTTCTTAGGAGAGCTGCTCCATTCCTCTGATCATCTTTGTGCCTTCCTCTGGACTCCTCCAACAGTTCCCTGTCCTTCCTATGCTGGGCCCCCAGAGCTGGATGCAGCCCTGTAGGTGAGATCTCACCAGAGCAGGGCAGAGGGGCAGAATCCCCTCCCTCCCCTGCTGCCCACGCTGCTTTGGATGCAGCCCAGGACACGTTTGACTTTCTGGGCTGTGAGTGTCCATTGCTGTCTATGTCCAGCCTCTCATCCACCAGCACCTCAAAGTCCTTCTGGGCAGGGCTGCTCTGGATCTGTTCATCCCCCAGCCTGTAATGACAACAGGGGCTGTCCCAGCACAGCTGCACAGCTGCAGGACTTAGTAAGACACTTGGTCTTACTAAGTCTTGTGAGATTTTCATGGGCTGCTTCTCCCTGGGCCGGAAGTCCATCACTTTGCCATGAGCACTAAGGCTAAATCCTTCATACACTAATACTCTTTGCTGATTTGCAAAATTGCCAGAAGAATAATACTTATTGCTGTGATTAAGGCATTAGGGAGGAACTACAGGATCCATCCTGTGGCATGGAGAACCATGTAATGGTCCCCCAGATCTCCAGTTCTCCTCTACACAGCAATAACCACAAGGAACAGTGAAGATTTTAATACTTCAGAAGAAAGTAGCCTAAAGGCTGAAACCTTGAGAGTAAGGGCCCACTTGGGAACAATGTTTTCCAAACCGAGCAGAAGAGGTACCCTTAGAGGTTAAATGGTTGTGCACTCGTTCCTAAGGGCACCCTTTGGGATTTAATTCCACAGTTGCATCATGCATGTCTCTTCTGAATAATTGCTTAGTCACACTGGACTGAAAAATATTTTCAATACATTCAGTCTCATACTACCAGAAATACTTGAGGTAGTTTGCTGCTGCAGTGTCATCATGTAGTCAAATAAATAAATTGAATATTCCTTAGAATTTTGTCTGTGGTGTTTTGAAATACATTATTCTTACCTTTCAATACACAAGATGTAAGGTGGAAAACTAAAATTGAGACTCTTTGGTAGAGCTAGTTCCATTGTCTCACTCAGAACACGCTTTGGCAAGGTACTCTAAGAGCATGGGATAGAAACTTCCCAAAAGAGGATATTCAAGAAGTAGCTGTGAAAGAAGCACCATGAGGCATTTCAAGATATATGATACACTTTTCAATGTACAAAAGGATGCCGTGAAGCACAGCCAAATGCAAAGATGGTGGTACAGAGATAGAGCTAAACCTAGCAACACAAAATCTGTGTTTGCACCTAGTCTTACAGAAAAAGATTTGGTAGATATAGAACCTTAGACAATACTTAACTTCAGCTTTCAGGAGAATAGCATAAATTATATATGAGGGCCTCAATATATTTGCAATCTGAATATACAACATATATTCACTTTGCATTCAGTCATAAATAAAGCACATGATTGAATGAAACTGGGAGCACATGAAACTTTCAGACACATGACTGAATGAAACTGGGTCTCAACCAAACTCCACCAAAATTGAAATTAACCTCAGCTTCACTTTACATGTCAGCACATGGGCTCGAATTACTGTTATCAAAGTTAAGTTTGACTCTTAGAGCACTGAATGTAATTAGTTCTTAAGTAATGGAGAGAGGAATAGCACTTCCTCACCATCCTAGTTCTGTTCCTATAAGAGGCACTGCAGTATGTCAAGTTTTTATTTTCAGTGCCTTAAATCTATTTAAAAAAAAAAAAAAAAAAAAAAAAGAAGCTTCAGTGACAAACATGACAAACATCAGGCAAATTACAGTTTAAACACATGTTACTTGATTGCTTGTTGCCACAGATTCAGTAAACATTCCCAAGCCTATTCATTAATGAGGTCTTCCCATTTACACAAGACATCGTTCTTAATTTGCAGTAGTTCTTCATCTCAGCAAAGGCTGAGGACTTTTTTTCCTAAAATGTCCAACATCTGCCCTTCTATTCAAGAAGGGAGGTACTAGTGTTCAAGCACATCAAATGCCTTTCCAGGTATACCCCAAAGACCTATGGTAAATGTGGCAACTGAGAATACAGAGAATGTTTAAAAAGCATAAGGCTTCAGCATCTAAATTGGGCAGGGGCAGGGAGGATGAAAGAGGAAGGATAGCAGAGAGGTCTCCAAGACAAAACATCCATGTCAGTAGAGAAAGCTGGGCATATTTTGGGGCATAGCTTGAGCTGTACTTACTTTGTCTTGGATACATCTTTCATTCAAAGACAGCTAGCACAGTACCTTTGGGAACTCCCTAGCACTTCCAACTAAATTAAACTCCTTTTCCAGAATAGTCTTTTGTTCTTATCTTCCTTTTTCCTCACACAAGATTACTAAACAAGATGCCTCTTCACCAAGAACGAATTCCAGGGGAAATAAAGCATAAGAAAATAGAAACTAACTACTGTTTTTTATTTATACTGAAGTATATGTACCATATAATGTGATGGGAAGCTGCATTTCTGGTTCTTACGCTACACCTGTACACCTGCAGCAATTAAGAAAACATGGCTTTCTTCTTGTTCTCTAAGTGCAATATAAAAGTTGATTCTGGAATACAGAAACTCACATGGATTACAGATTCCCTCCTATAAGAAGCAACAGGCCCACACAGAGAGGCGTTCACAAGCTCTACAAACAAAGCATCATCACAGGCTGAGTCTCTCCATCCTACCTTCTTTTTCTCTGCCTTTTCTTTGTCCTCAGCTTCCCGCTGCCAAACACTTTTTGTATCAAAATCAAAAGGCCCTCTTCTTGTCTCATAACTGTTTCCATGATGGTCATCAGCCATAAACTCTCTGTGATCCATGTAATCTGGTAGAGAGGGAACATAGCTCCTGCAAGCAAAGATTTGATGCTTGACAAGGTCTACAAATCCTGCGCTTTAGTACAGAAGCATTCAGAAATGTTAAAAGGTGAAGAGAGAGGCCAAAATGTGTTGGGCCTCAGCAATCTTACCGTGACTCCTCAATCCCTGCAGGACTGGCACAGTGTGAGTACCAGTCAGGTGCAGCATATGTTGCTGGAGAGGATGTCATTACCACAGGAGTGTAGTGCTTCAGTAGGTCTGGAGAGAAAAAGACATAAGCCAGTACCTTTCTGACTTCTTATCTAGTTGCAAAAGCACTACCTTTTTTTTTCAGATTGCTGTTTTGTTAGGAAGAAATTAATTTCCTCATTTTTTCCACTAGTTCATTTCAAAAGTCCAGAGGATCCTCCTGTAGCATCTACGAGCATTTTACACCACACTCAAAGTAAAGCCAAAGAAAACAAAGGAAAACCAAAGAAGCAAGACAGTTGCTTACCAGGTCGGCCTCCCTGCTTTGCCAGCTTCAGGTAGGCTGAATCAGTCTCTTTGATCCGCTTCCCATGGTACCCAGATTGTGGCACCTCATGGGGAGCTCTTGAAAGGTCACTGAGACCCGGAATCTGGGAGGGAAGTGGGCTTTTCTCGGGTTTTTTCAGCGTCATGGCGTATTGCTGTCTGGCAATAATGGAAAAGAAAGTATTTATGGTAAAAGTTAACTGCTAGCATCCCTTTTTGCAGGCAACTTAACAAATTGAGCCCGCCTGGAACACAAGTGAGGTGCTGCATTTCATCGTGGAGACAAAAGACCAGACTTGCTTATTCTGGGGGATATAGCACATGCATTTTCTAGAGAACCAGGTGCAAAACACTTTTGTTTCAGTTTTGAGACAGCATTCAAGTTTTCCCATAAAGTGTTCTCATCCAGAGGATTGTGCCTCTTCATTCAGAAAACTATTTCCAAGGATGTATCAAAAGCAGCGACAGGCACACAAGACAGCAAGAAACACTTCAGCCTTTGGTTTCCTTTCCTTCACAAGCACTAACTAAAAGCAAAGACAGTAGCTCTCCATTGGCAGGTCTTTATCTGTAAAACAACCAAACCCAATCTCCAAATAAAAATATAAAAAAACTACCAAACACCCTATCTCTCCATACATTACTTTCTCAACTTCTAGTGAGCAAAAGAAAATATAAACAAATCCTTCACAACGGGAAAATGGATGGCAGATAAATAAGTAAAAGCCAGTACAAGGTACTGTGCCATAGAGGATGCAGAGGCACTTACCGGAGCGACTCCAGCTGCAGCTGATGCCGTTCCGTCGGTGTAAGGGCACCACTCCCAGGCAGCAGTTCTCTGAGGAGCTCCTGGCACACACACACGCGCACTGGCTGCGCCCAAACTCAGCCCCAAGAAACAACCCAAAGCGCTGCCTCCCCTGGGCTCAGGGGCGCAGAGGCACCAGCGGGAGCCGCTGCCGTCTAGGGGCGGGTCGGTCCCCGGCGCTCTCCCGCTGCCGATCTCGGCTGGGGCCCCGCTGCGGTCGCGGCTGCAGCTCAGAGAACCGAATGGCGATACCCCGAGAGGCGACCCGCAACCTCCGGGGAACGGGCGGGACGCGGCCCCACGGGGAGACGCGGGCGGAGCCGGATCCTGCCGGGGGCGATGCGGGACAGCCCGGCCCATGGTTCCTCCTCCTCCTCCCGTCTTCCCCCTGCGGGGCTTGGAGGCTGGCGCGGTGCTCGGCAGCAGCCGCCGGGGCTCAGAGCCGAGTGCGCGGCTCCCGGCGGGATCCCGGCTCGGAAAGCGGCGCAGCCGTGCCGGGACCCATTCCTCCCGAGGAGGGGAGGACGCCGTCCCACTGTGACCGCCCGGACCTTGCCGCCGCTGGGAAACTCCATGCCAGCTGAAGCCAGGGCAAAGCCCGTCTTTTATTCCATGGCATTTACCATTCTGTACTATTTAATCTTTGCCTTCTGGCCCGTCCATATACTGAAAGGCTGCTGGTACCCTTTTGGGTCCTTGAAATACCCTCTTACGAGATTTTTCTTTATATTCCTGGAGCCGGCAAGCCACTTAATCCACCAATGCTGCTTCTTCATCTTTCCATGTCTGGGACTCTGAGAACATGGAAGGATGATGGGATAGAGTGGGATGGTGAGACTGTGAGGATATGGAGGGATCAAGAGACATGAAGAAAATGATTGAGTGATGGAACATGAAGGATACAGTGAGACATAGAGGAGATGGAGGGCTAGAGGGGTGGTGGAATGGGGGGAGGATGACTCATTAAGATGTTGGGATGTGGAGAGGATGGAAAGATAGTGGGACATGGAGATTGTGGGATGTGTAGGGACAAAGAGGAAATGGAGTAGTAGAGAACATATAGAGATGGTGGGATACTGTGGGACTATGAGCTATGGAGGAGATGGAGGGACAGTGAAAAATGGAGGATAACAAGCTGGAGAAGACAGGGCTGTTGGGCCAAGGGGTGGTGGAACAATCAATGGAGAGGCCAGACAGGTGAAAGTATTTGGGACAGAAGGACAGTGGGACATGTGGGGAAATGGAACATGATGGGTGGTGGGACAGAGCAGTTGGTGGCTAAGGGAACACTGATGCCAGGAGCAGCAGAAGCTGCAAGCTCAGCACCCAGGAAGTCCCTGAAGGGATCACCCAGGGTCTGTGCCACAAGTGGAGGCACCCTGATGCTATCCTCCACCTCCTGGGGACCCTCCCTCTCCAGTCCTGGATGTGCCCTCAGGCACATTTCTTCCCACACAGAGAGATAGATTGGTGTGAGGCATGTTGAGATACTCTGTGGGGCAGTTTGAGGTCGAGGTACACCCCATGGGTGAAATCATATTGCACTGTGGGATGGTTTGCAACATCTTGTGGGGTGCACCAGGTCCACATGGGTTTGCAATCCACAAAATTTTTAGGGTTGGAAGGAACCTCTGAAGATCATCCAGTCCAACCCCCCTGCCAAGGCAGGGTCACAAAGAGAATTTACACAGGGACGTATCCAGTTGGGGTTTGAATGTCTGCATGCAGGGAGAACCCACAACCTCCCTGGGCAGCCTGTTCCTGTGCTCTGCCACCCTCAATATAAAGAAGTTCCTCATGTTGAGGTGAAAGTTTTTGTGTTTTAGTTTATGGCCATTGCTTCTTGTCCAGTCTCTGGGCACCACTGGAAAGTCTGGCACCATCCTCTGGACACCTGCCTTTGAGAAGCATTGATGAGATTCCCTCTGAGTCTTCTCTAGACTTATCCCCAGCTCCCTCAGTCTCTTACCCTGGAGAGATGCTCCAAATCACAAATCATCTTTGTGGCCTCTGCTGGACCCTCTCCAATAGCTCCTTGTCTTTCTTGTGTTGAGGAGCTCAGAACTGGAATCACAGTACTGCAGATGTGGTCTTACTATGCTCAAATAGAGGGGGCAGGATCATCTCCTTCGACCTGTTGGTCACACTCTTCCTGATGCACCCCAGGACACTATTGGCCCTCCTGCGCCCAAGGACACACTACCAGCTCATAGTCAACTTGTCATCCACCAAGACTATCAGGTCCTTCTCCACAGAGATGCTCTCTTATCTCATTCAGCTGTGGCCTCATATTTTCCCTAATCTTCCTTTTGCTGCTGGTATACCTGCTGAAGCCCTTCTTGTTATCCTTGATAACACTTGCCAGATTCTATTCCAAGGGGACTTTGCCCTTCCTCACTGCATCCCTGAATACCCTGACAATGCTCCTGTAATACTCCCACGTAGCTGTCCCTTTTTCCACATCCCATAAGTTTCTTTTTCATAAGTTTCAGATTTACTAGAAACTTGTGTGGGCTCCATCAATATTACAGGTGCCATACAGTGGAGTAAACTCACCCTCCCAACACAAACCCAACCTCACACAAATTGCTGCTGCTCAATGCATTTTATTGGATGACAAAGGTTAGGGGGGCTAGGGGGAGTTGGGCACTTGGAAGTCTAAGTGGGACAGCTGTGAGTTCCAGTAGGATACTTGGCAGTCCAGAGCTTCACTCTTCATTGAGTCCCTTCTAATGGAGAACAAGAAAAGGGGGCTGTTGTGGGGCAGACATGGGGTGGCCCATGAGGCACCTGTGGGCAGGTGAAAATCCCACCTTGGCTCCAATGTCACGGCTCTTGGCCCGCAGCTTGTTGACCTGGGACTCAGCGATGTCAGCACGCTCCTCTGCCTCATCCAGCTCATGCTGTGCCTTGCGGAACTTGGCCAGGTTGGTGTTTGCCTGTTCCTCCTGAGGTGCAGGGACACCAGTGAGGCTCCCACACAGCTCTGTCTGGCCTCCTGCAACCTCATCTGTTCTCCATACATCTGACTTTCTTATTGCTTCATCTGGCCCACAATAAAACCCTCTGTTTCTTCAGGCATCCCATTTTCAAACCACCCAGCCATCTACTCAATCATCCATCCATCCATCCACCCATCCATCCATCCATCCATCCATCCATCCATCCATCCATCCATCCATCCATCCAATCTTCCACCCACATAAACTTCAAGCATCCTGTCCATCCTTCCATCCACTCAGTCTCTTTCCTTCCTTCCTTCCTTCCTTCCTTCCTTCCTTCCTTCCTTCCTTCCTCCAACCACCATTTTTCAATCACATGACCTACCCACCCTCCTCACCCTCTGACACCTCACCCCTTGACCACCTCATCTCAAAGTCACCTGCACCTCATCTCAAAGTCACCCACATCCTCTCCCACATCCTAAAGTCATGCTGTCCCCTCCTGGGGAACAGTCCCACAGTTCCCCGCCTAATGCTCACCGCCTCCTCTGCCTGTCGTTTGTAGGCCTTGACCTTCAGCTGGAGCTTGTCCACAAGGTCCTGGAGACGGACCATATTTTTACGGTCCTCCTCTGTCTATAGGGTGAGACACACATGGATCATGACCTCATTCTACCTGTGCTTTGAATCACCACCCAAGCTACAAAGGTCAGGAGACAGTTAATGATGTTATTGGGAAGTGGAGCCTCTCTAGATCTGAGGGTGGCCTCAGCTCTGGGAGCAGGAGGTGGGCTGCCTTCTTGCCCCTGATGAGGCCCCACCTGAGGTTCTGGATCATGCAAAGACCCCACGGATGCTGGGACACCAAGAGGTGGCCTGGGTGGATGATGACCCAGACCATGTTCTGGATCCCACTGCAGTATCAGACATACATGCAGTGGTGGTCTAGTATCAAATCTAGACAGCCTGTGTTTCTCTGATGAGCAGGTCAACCATATTCTAAGTCATGTACAGCATGAGACATGTGGCCCTGGGGCCACATGGAGAGCAGCTGACCTGTGCCAGCCTAGGAGCCCCACCTGGTAGCTGAGCTCTTTGACACGACGCTCAGACTTGCGGAGACCCTTAATGCTCTCAGCATTGCGCTTCTGCTCAGCCTCCAGCTCATTCTCCAGCTCCCGCACACGAGCCTCCAGCTTCTGCAGCTGCTTCTTGCCTCCTTTGAGGGCCAACTGCTCAGCCTCATCCAATCTCATCTGCAGGTCCTTGATGGTCTGCTCCATGTTCTTCTTCATCCGCTCCAGGTGGGCGCTGGTGTCCTGCTCCTTCTTCAGCTCCTCTGCCATCATGGCCGCCTGCCCGAGGAGAGAAGCGAGCAGAGAAGGAGGACCAAAGCATGCTCTCCATCACCCTCCAGTGGAAGGTGGCCTAGGTGTTGGTCCCACCATGGCACTCACATCAGTGATGGCTTTCTTGGCCTTCTCCTCAGCATTCCTGCACTCCTGGATGGCCTCTTCCACCTCCGTCTGCAGCTGGGAGATGTCAGCCTCCATCTTCTTCTTCTGGTTGATGAGGCTGGTGTTCTAGAGATAGGAGAGGATCTCAGGGGGTGTCTTCTGACCCATCTTTCTTCAGTCCCCCAGTACTTAATGCTCCTCTACTCCCTGCCAACTCTGCAGGCTTAAAGGATCTGCAGATCTTGACAACGCAGCCCATTAGAAGCCTACACCTATGGATGGAGGTGACCTCTCTCTTTGAAGGTATGTGAGGTCTCACCTGTGAGTGGAGAAGCTGGACCCTCTCACTGGCCTCAATCAGCTCCTGCTCGGCCAACTTACGGGCCCTCTCAGTTTGTTCCACCACTGCCTGCATCTCCTCCAACTCTGACTGGAGGAGGTTGTTTCTCCTCTCCACAATGGCGATATTCTCCTTCAGGTCCTCATTGGCTCTTACTACATCATCTAACTGCAGTTGAGTGTCCTGTTGGGATAAATACAACGGACATCAGCCAGCAGCTCCAAGGGGCTCAAAGGGGAGGATCTCCTTAGAAGTGGGTGATTCCACCTTGAGGTGAGCCTGAGCTCCTTTCAGGTGGGACTGAGCCTCAGCAGCCACGCGGTTGGCATGGCTGAGCTGAATCTCCATCTCATTGAGGTCACCCTCCATCTTCTTCTTCAGCCTCAGGGCCTCATTGCGGCTCCGGGTCTCAGCATCCAGAGACGTCTGCAGTGAGTCCACCACCCGCAGGTGGTTGCGCTTGGCCTGCTCCATCTCCTCATCCTTCTCGGCCAGCTTACGCTCATAGTCTGCCTTCACCTGGTTGAACTCCAGCTGGGCCCTCAGGATCTTTCCCTCCTCGTGCTCCAGAGAGGCCTGGTGGAGACAGAGAGAAAGTAGAGGGCCACAGAGTAGACTAGGACAAATTAGGGCCTCACGGGGGATGTGATTTGGCTCACCTCAGCCTCCTCCAGTGCAGCTTGGAGCTCCAGTTTCTCGGCATCCAGCTGCTTCCGGACCTTCTCCAGTTCGTGGATAGTCTTGTGGCTGCCACCCAGCTGCTCTGTCAGGTCCGAGATCTCCTCTGCACAGATAAGAGCACATCAGACTTGGAGGAAATGGTAGAGAACAAGGTGGGCAGGGGCAGTACCACAATCTTACCTTGGAGGTTCTTGTTCTCCCTTTTGAAGGTCTCTAGGTGCTCAAGCGACTCCTCATAGGCATTCTTTAGCTTGAAGAGTTCAGTGCTGAGGGACCTGGCCTCCTTCTGTGATGCCTCCAGCTCCATCTGTGACTCTTCAAACTTCTGCTTCCACTCAGACAAGATCTGGAACAAAGCAACGGATCACCTTCTGTCCCGGTGTCTCCCATCTGATCCAGCCTCACCACTGTGTCTTCCTACCTTGTCAAAGTTTCTCTGCTTCTTGTCCAACGCAGCAGCTGCTGCATTTGATCTCTCCACATCTGCCATCAGGTCCTCTATCTCATTCTGCAGCCGGTGCTTGGTCTTCTCCAGGGAGGAACACTTGGCATTGACTGCCTCCACCGCCTCCTCAGCCTCCTGCAGCCGCTGGGCCAGCTTCTTCCTGCCATGGGAGAAAACCTGGCTGTGGTGACCCATGGACCAAGTGGGCCAACTCAGACCTTATTCTACCTATTAGAATAATAGGGCTGAGGCTCTGGATATCTACCATCCCTCCAGATCCCTATACCTTCTCCAGATTCTTCTACAGTAGAAGGGTGTTCACTCTTCCCTCTCCCATAGAAGCTCTCTTCATGGAGAGATTACTCACTTGGCCTCCTCCAGCTCCTCAGTGCGCTGGATGGCATCTGTCTCATACTTGGTTCTCCACTGTGCCACCTCAGAGTTGGCCTTGGAGAGTGAGCGCTGGAGCTCAGCCTTGGCCTCTGTCTCCTCCTCATACTGCTCCCTCAGAAGGTCACAGTCATGCCGGGCTGACTGGAGGGCATGGGCCAGCGCATTCTTGGCCTGGATGGGGGAAGCAAGGAGAAGGGGAACTTGAGCTGTGTGTAGGTCCTCAAACTCAGTAAGCACTGGTATTTCTCAGCCAAACTTTCTCTCGGTCATCCCAACCAAATTCAGCATACCTAGACCTAGAGAGTTCTAAAATGGGTATCTCTAGTCTGGCCCAGTTTGACTTTCCCTCATTCAATGCCATCTAACCACCCATAGGCCAACCAAGCTGCTTCAGACCTGACCTGCTCAGCCCAACCTCTCAGCTGTTACACCAATGCAACCCAACTCAACTACTCTTAGATGCAACCAACCCACTGAACTGGCCTGAACTTCACTGTCATTTGGTGCTACCGCCATGAGGGTAAAGGACACCTTGTCTTGTGACCCCCCTGGAGACCCTATCACCCATCTCACAAACCTCACCTTCATCTCCTCCTCCAGCTGCCTCTTCAAGTCCTCCATTTGCTGGGTGTATGACTGCTTGCCCCTGGTCAATTGAGAGACAAGGGCCTCCTTTTCCTCCAGCTGGCGGGACAGCTCTCCTGCAGAGGGCAAGTTTTCATGAGTGTGGCAGGGATTAAAGATGTGGGGCAGGGACTGAGGATGTGGGATGAGGGGTATGGTGGGTCAGGGTTCCCACCATTCTCAGTCTGGAGCTTGGCCCGTTGGGTGCTCGTGTCATTGAGGACTCGTTGTGTCTCCTCCAGCTTGGCCCGGTGTTCAGCTGCCTGGTCCTCCATGGTGCGAGAGATCTTCTCCATGCCCACCTTGGAGGAGGAAAGTATGGAGGGAAGGAATGAACCAGGAGAATGATGCCCATGGTGGAGATAAGATGTCCACCTTGGCCTCCTTCTACCTTGGCCTTTATCAGTTGCTCCATGTTGGAGCTGAGGTCATCCAGCTCCAGCTTGAGGTCACTCTTCTCCTTCTCCAACTTCTGCTTGACACGCTGTAAATTGTCGATCTGCTCGCTGAGCTCGGCCACGCTGTCGGCGTGCTTTTTGCGCAGAGCAGCGGCCGTGGCCTCGTGCTGCAGCGTGGCCTCCTCCAGATCCCGCCGCATCTTCTGGAACTCTGCCTCCCGCTTCTTGTTGAGCTCGATCTGCACTGAAGTGGCACCACCCGCCTCCTCCAGCCGCTCGCTGATCTCCTCCAGCTCCCGTGACAGGTCTGAGCGCAGCTTCTCCACTTTGGCTCTGCCTGTCCGCTCTGCCTCCAGCTCTTCCTCCAGCTCCTCAATCCGTGCCTGTGCTCCGAGGATGAACATGTTTTCAGAAGTCTTGGCTCCGCCCAACTCCTCCACTCAACTCAACCAATTGAGCTGAAGACTTTTCAACCCAACTCACCCCAATAAACTGAAAACTCTTCAGCTCATCCTAGACATCTAAACATTTGTCAACCAACTAGAAACTCCTAAACTCAGCCTAACCAGATAGAGACTCTTCACCTCAACCCAACCAGTTGGAGGCTCTCCAGCCCAAATAAGCAGAGAATAGACCCCTCACCTGCAGCTCTTTCAGCTTCTTCTGGAGCTGCAGAGCCAGAGCCTGCTCATCCTCAACCTTGCTGTTCTGCTGGTTGATCTCAAACTCTTTCCTGCAAATGAAAGCAGTTAGCAGTGAGGTCCCTGCCCTTGCCCCTGACCAGTTTAGACTGGGGAAAGAGGCCCATCTTTACTTCTTGAGCTTCTCCTCCAGCTGCTGCTTGTCATTCTCCAGGTCCATGATGTTCTCCTGGGTCAGCTTCAAGTCACCTTCCAGCTTCCTTTTGGCCCGTTCCAGGTCCATCCGGACCTTCTTCTCCTGTTCCAGGGAGCCTTCAAGCTGTGTAGAAACATCGAAATAGGGGTAAATCTCAGTTTTCCATCATATCTGCCCCAGAAAGCTCCTTAGCACTACCCATGGTGGGACCAGATCACACTCACGTCATCCACTTGCTGTTCCATCTTGAGTTTGGCCTTTGTTAGGGTGTTGACTTTGTCTTCCTCTGCCTGCAGGTCATCCAGAGTCTGCTGGTGAGATTCTTGCAGGGACTTCTTCTCCTTTGTTAGCTTGGCAATGGTTTCATCCAGCCCAGCCATCTCCTCTGTGAGGTTCTTGACCTGAAGGAGGAGAAACACTAGGTCTCCAGCTTAGTACCAGAGGTAGAGCAAAGCTGGGTGATGCTGCTGTTGTCCTTGGCCAGTGAGGCCAGCGCAGTGGTAGAGAACCTAAAAGATGTTGAGCCTTCATGTAGCCCAGATCAACTAGCCTTGAATCATCTCAACCCAACACAATCAGATTGTGTTGACCCAAATCCCTACAACTCAAGGTCAAGGCTTCTCTCCATGCTCACCTTGTTCTCAGTGGCATGTTTCTCCTTCTCCACCTTGGCCAGAGTCAGCTCTAGATCATCAATATCCTTTTTCAGCTCTGAACACTCATCCTCCAGCTTCCTCTTCCTAGCTGTCAGCTCTGCATTCATCTCTTCCTCATCCTCCAGTCTCTCTGTCAGCTCCTTCACCTTGGCCTCCAGCTGGATCTTGTTCTTGATCAGCTGGTCACAGCGCTCCTCAGCATCGTTGAGGTTGTCCTGCTCCTGTATTGGAGTGGTACATCAAGTTGGGAACCTCTGGAGGAGTTCTGGTCACCCCCCTGACATGGTTTTGGGGGGCAGTCTCACTCACAGCCTGCACTTGGAGCTGAAGGTCATTCTTTTCCTGCAGCATGGACACCATCTTCTCCTCCAGCTCTTTGCGCCGGGTCTCTGACTTCTCCAGGGCCTCCTTCAGCCGCCCAAACTCTTCTTTCATGTTCTGAAGCAAAGCCCAGGAGACCAGTAGCCACATCCAATCCCCTCCATCCATCAACGCCACCCAACCCATTTTGGATCTCAAGCTGCCTGCCTCAACCCCTCCTCCTACCTGCATCTCCTTCTCCGTCTCAGCGCTCTTCAACAAGGGCTTGATCTTGAAGTAGAGCTTCATCCAAGGCCAATTCTTCACCCCCATGAAGGCCCTGATGTTCCACTGGATCACCAGCAGTGAGTCCCTAGAATGATAACACAGATGCCACTACACCACAAACCTGGTGACCCACCAGAGGTCCCTTCCCAAGGAGAAAGACCCTTCCCTTCTCACCGACGCTCCAGGATCTTCTTGAACTCAATGCGCATGAGCTGCCCTCGGGCCTGAGCTTGGATGCGGGTGATGATGCGGGAGAGGCGCTCATCCCGCATTTCTTCCAGAAGTCCCAGCAGCCCAGCCTTGAAGAAGACCTGACAGAGAAGGAGGCAGGTGAGAGGGTGAATTGGTTGGGAAGGTTCATAGACACATGAATGGATTGATGGGTTGTTGGGGGAATTAAGTGATTGATGGGGGTGTGGATAGGCAGCTGGACACATCAGTGTCTATCACATGACCCCATGGATGATAGGACCATGGAGAGACCACGTGCCCTTACTTTGGTGTGTCCAAATTTGTACTGGTTGTGGTCAATGTCAATGGATCCTAGGAGCTTCTCAGCGCCCTTGCGGCTGTCAATGAACTGCCCCTCAGGGATGGCGGCAGGGTTCAGGATGCGGTACCTGGTGACCAGAGAGGACACAAAAACCCTCAGGTCAGCCTCAGCTGGGTTGTCCATCACCTCCCCACATTTTCTCCTCTGTGCCTACCGCTGGCGGAAGTCCCCGTAGAGGATGCGATTGGGGAAGCCCTTGCGGCAGATGCGGATGCCTTCCAGCACTCCATTGCAGCGGAGCTGGTGCATTACCAGGGGATTGTCCATCACACCTGGCAGTGGGTTGGAGGGGTGATGTCAGCCACAAGCCACACCTACCACCCTTTTCCCTGCCCTCAGCCCTGCCCATTGCTCACCTGGCTCCTTCCGCTCATTGGGGATGATGCAGCGGACAAAGTGAGGGTGAGTGGTCTTGAGGTTGGCCATCAGCTTGTTGAGGTTCTCCTGTTGAGGAGAGAAGAGGGAAGAAGCTGACTAATGAGAGAGCAAGAGAGGGTATGTGGGACTGAAGGGGTGATCCACCATTCAGGAGGTTGTCCTCCCACTGCCCCATACTGGGTCCACTATTAGGTCCCTCACCCGATGCAGGGCTGAGACAGTCTGAAAGGAGGAACCTTTCTTCTTGGCTCCTTTCCCCTTCCCTCCATCACCACCTGGAGAGAAGAAGGGTAGAGTAACACAAGAAAGAGGGTGACTAGTGGAAAGTAGTCTTCTCCATCAACTCATCCCTCCATCACCTCACCATCTGTTTACCCACCAGCATCTGCCCCAGCATAGTTGGAGAAGAGGTTGGCCAAGAGCTTCAGGGCTGATTTCTGATAGAGCCCCACCACTGTCTCATTGAGGGGGTCCTTGTTCTTCTCCAGCCACCCAATGATGTTGTAGTCCACTGTGCCAGCGTAGTGGACAAGAGAGAAATGGGCCTCTGGCTTCCCCTTGACATTACGTGGCTTCCCAAAGTTGGCCGACTTGCCCAGGTGATTATCAAAGAGCTTGGCTTTGAAGGTCATGTCTGAGGCTTTGGGAAACATGCACTCCTCCTCCAGGATGGACATGATCCCCATGGGCTAGGAAGAAAAGCAGTGGTGGAGGACACCAAGAACAACCCAGATGACCAACTTTGGAGTCCCTGGCAGGCTCCAAGTGAAAGGGCGCTTCCCTAGCAGTCCCTTCAGCCCCCACAAGACTCTGGGGGATGTGGTACCTTCTCAATGAGATCAATGCAGGCCTGGAGGTCCATGCCAAAGTCAATGAACTCCCACTCAATGCCCTCCTTCTTGTATTCCTCCTGCTCCAGCACGAACATGTGGTGGTTGAAAAATTGCTGCAGCTTCTCGTTGGTGAAGTTAATGCAGAGCTGCTCAAAGCTGTTGAACTGAGGAAGGAGAGAGATGACCAATGGGGTTAACTGGATCAACTCAACACCCAACCGGTTGAATAGAATGCCCAGTAGTATCTATGAGGCCAGCTCAACACCCAAGAGGATTAACACAAGGCCCAGAAAAGATCAAGTTTCCAGAAAAGGTCAATATGAAGTTTCAGAAGATCAACTCCAACACCCAACTGGATCTGCCCAACCCCCAAGAGGACAAATACCCTCCCACCCCCTCAGTCCTCACATCAAAGATCTCAAATCCAGCAATGTCCAGCACACCGATGAAGTACTGCCTTGGCTGCTTGGTGTCCAGAGAGTTGTTGATTCTCACCACCATCCAGTTGAACATCTTCTCATATACAGCCTTGGCCAAGGCCCCAATGGAGTAGTACACCTGCTGGACATTCTGCCCCTTGGTGACATATTCATTGCCCACCTTTACCCGGGGGTGACACAACCCCTTGAGAAGGTCAGCTGAGTTCAGCCCCATCAAGTAGGCTGACTTGTCAGCATCTGCAGAGCATCAAGAAGAAGACATGCTGTCAGATTCCACCTAACCTGGTGACCCCAAGACCTATGTCAACCTGTACCCACTCACCTTCAGTACCATCTGGTTCTGCCTGTTCTTCCCGTTGCTTCTGCTTGAACTTCATGTTGCCAAAGTGCATGATGGCACCTGTCAGCTTGTAGACACCAGCCTTCTCCTCAGCCGTGAAGCCCAGGACATCAAAAGCGCTCTGGGTGATAGGTGGAGGGGAATGGGAAAGGGCCTCGCCACCAGCTGTGGCCATGGCTCTCTGCTGGCCACCATTTGTGTCCCTCTGCCCTTCCAGCTCATCAACTCATCCATCCGCCTGTGGTTTCATTTACCCATGGACTCACCCATTATGGATTCACCCATCCATTCTTCCGTCCATGCATCCATCCATCGACTCATCCATTTATAGACTCATCCATCTATGGACTCATCCATTCACCATTAACTCCATCCATGCTTCCATGGACTCATTCGTTTGAGGATTTGTTCACCCATGGACAGATCTGTCCACCTAAATACTCTCCTCACCTGTTTTTATCTCCACCCACAACCTCCTCCACTCCCTACCTCCTGTCCTACCTTCTGTCCCTCATCCCACATCATCCCACTCCACCAACCCACCATCTTCCAACCCTTCCTATCCTCCACCTCTCATCCCTATGTTCCTCCTCTCCTCCACCCATCCATCTTCTACTATCTCAACCATCCACTTGGCACTTCACCTTCAATTCATCACAGGGATGTCCACCTGCCCAGCCCACTACTTACGTCAGTTGCCAACAGCTCTTCAGAGTCATCAATGGAGGCCACAGTCACCTCTCCTTGGGAGACATAACTGTAGTCATAGGGGTTGTTCGTGATGAGAAGCATCTCTGCTCCATGGGCCCAGGATAGAGAGAAAAACCGAGCATTTGCACTGGCTAAACAGCCCAAATCATCCTCATTTGCCCCAGAAAGGAGCAGAGAATTGGAGGAAAGGACATGGAAGACTTGATGACAAGCACCCTACTCACCCAGCAGCTCTGGCTTCTTGTTGGAGAGAATCTGGTAAAAGATGTGGTAATTCCTCTCAGCCTTCAGCTGGAAAATGACACGGGACTTCTCCAGGAGGTCTGAGGTAGATATGGAGAGAAGGAGGATGGAGGTTGGGGTGAGAAGATGGATTGAGATATGGAGAGATGGATGGTAGTATGAGGAGATGGAAAAGGAAGGGTATCTGGATGGTGGGATGAGGAGATGGAGGGAAGAAGAGAGAAAAATGGAAGGTCAGATGCATAGTGGGATGAGACAATGGATCCATCAACCATGAAGACAGATGAAGGGACGGACCTGAGTGGAGGGGAAGCAGGCAAGGATGGAGGGAGGTAGACACAAGGAAATGGAGGGACAAAGAATTGGAGATGAAGGGTCAGGTGGATGGTGGGATAAGGAGATGAAGATGTGACTGGATGGATGGAGGAAGGAATATATGTATGGATGAATGGAGTTCCTGGGTGGATGGATGAAGTTCATGCGTGGAGGAGTCCATACATGGATGAGTCCTAGGATGGATGAATAAATCCATCAATAGATAAGTCCATGGATGGATGGATGCTGGACTACAAGACATCCTCTCGTTGGGCTCTCAACCTACTTACAGGTCTCAATGTCAGCTGATGCCAACTTCCCTGTGGCCCCGAAATGGATTCGGATGAACTTCCCCTAGGAAAGCAGTGGCAGGAGGTGGAGGTGGCTGCCTTCATGCAGCAGATCCCACACCGGAGATCCCACACCACTGACCCTGTCCCACAAACTGTCCCACAGACCCTTCTTCATTGAACCAACCCCCATCACTCACAAATCGGGATGAGTTGTCATTGCGGAGGGTCTTGGCATTGCCAAAGGCCTCCAAAGCAGGGTTGGCCTGGATGATCTGGTCCTCCAAGGTGCCCTGGATGGGGTGGGACAATGTTGGGTGTGGACACCACTTAGGTACACTCTCTGCCAAGGGTACACTGACTAAGGCACTCACCTTGCTGCTATTGGTCACCTCCTTCTTGCGGTCACCAATGGCAGCAATGCTGGCAAAGTATTGGATGACCCTCTTGGTGTTGACTGTCTTCCCCGCCCCGGATTCTCCGCTGGAGGTGCAACAGTGAGATATTGGATAACATCCTGGTGGGTTCTTCTACCCACCCCACTGCTATGGGGAAGGGTTGGACAAAGCAGGGCCTTACGTGATGAGGATGGACTGGTTCTCTCGGTCTGCCAACAAAAGAGAGGAGTAAGGTGGGATGAAGTTGGGAAACATGCTTGGGGTCTTGGGGTTGAGGCTGAGGTTCTTCATCCTCCCAGATGAGAACCAGTTCTAAGTCAGGAGTAATTTTTTGGAGTGGAGTCTTCTAGTCTGAGGTTCTCACAGGACATCCTTACCTGTCAGCATGTTCTGGTAGGCGTTGTCAGAGATGGAGAAGATGTGGGGGGGAGCTTCACTCCGCTTCTTTCCCCGGTAGGCAGCCACCACCTCAGCATTGTAGACGGGCAACCACTTGTAGGGGTTGACAGTCACACAGAAGAGCCCTGAGTAGGTCTGGAGAAAGGAGCAGGTGGTTCAGAGCCAGGAGGTGTCACCCCACCAGTTGGGGACATCCTAGGTCTATGTGGCCCAAGGGATGTGATGATGGGATATCCTGATTTTGGCTGTCTGAAAAGGGGCTGGAGAAGGGACATTTTGGGTCTGGATTGCCCACAACATGCAGAGATGGGACATCTCATGTGCCAGTGGCCCAAGGGGTCTGGGGATGGGACATATTATGAAATGACATCTTGGATTTGGGTGGCCAAAGTGGTTAGGAGATGCAACATCTCAGGTCTTGGTGGCTGAGGCAGTCTATAAATGGGCTATCTTGGGTCTGGATGGCCCAAGGGAGCTGGAGAAGGGCTACCAGGTTCCAGGTGTCCCAAAGTCTGTGAAAAAGCCACACCAGGTTTTACATGGCCATAGACTCTCTGGAAGGTCTATCTGGTTCTAGATATCCCAAGAGCTTTAGGGAAGGGTCACTAATTTCCATCCACCCCACAGGCTGTGAGGAAGGCCCCGCCTACTTCCCAGGGGCTCCAGGGGCTTGTGGGAAGGCTCACATAGATCAGCCAAGAGGCATAGCGCTCCTTGAGGTTGTAGAGGACAGCAGGCTCATGGAGGAAGGTCAGCATCGCCATGTCCTCGATCTTGTCAAATTTGGGGGGGTTCTGCTGGTGAATATCAGCTTCCTTCACCGTCACAGTCTGGGGGAAATGGGGAGACATGGGGGTGAGGGCTGGAAGGTGTCCATGGCTTGGGGGGTGCCTCCGAGAGTAGAGGATGCTCCGCTAATAGGATTTCTTCCATGGATTGGGAAGGGTCTCCTATGGGTTGGGGGGTACCCCCATGGGTTGGGAGTCTTTAATGCATCAGGACCCCCACCACTATCAGCCTGGTTTCCCCCTCCTCCATTTGCTCCCGCCCCCCCCCAAACCTTCAACCCCTCTCCTTTCTTTAACCCCTCCCTCATTAATTTCACCTCATAAATCCCTCCCTCCTTAACTCTTCACTCCACTACTTCCCACCAGCCCCTCACCCCTCATGATGCCCAGCCCCTGCTTCTTTCCCCCACCAGTCAAACGCTATGCCCCCACCGGCCATCAACCCTTCCCATCCTTAACCCCTCCCTCCATTACCCCCTCACCCCCATTAATCTTTTGCCCCACATGGCCCCTTGCCTCCCTCCCCTCACCCACCGCTATCCCCCAGTTGCCCACCTCTCCCAGCTCAGTCTGGACGGTGGCCTCCCCTCCCTGCCGCGCCGTCACCCGTCCCCGAACGAACTCCTCCCGGGGGTGGGGGACGAAGCACTCGCTGCGCGGGTCGAAGGGTCTGGTCTGCGCTGCCAGCCGCTCCCGCTCCCCCGGCCGCAGGAAGGGGGCTGCTGCCCCCAGCGCTGCCAGCACTGCATCCGCCATCCTGCCCCACACAGACAGGGACCCTGCGTCACCTGGGGGGTCTGAGGCTGTGGCCACAGGGTGTCACCCCTTGTTCCATGGCCCCACATAACCTCGTTGGCCACAGCCCATTGCCATTTATGGGCCCCCATAGCCACGCCCAGACCCCTATGGCTGTGGCAGACGCCGGAGGCAGACGCGGAGCTTTGTAGCTGTGCACAGCCCCATGCATGGGTCCCTATAGATGTGCAGGGAGCCCTATAGCCCTCTGCATACCCATGCAGTCATTCACTGCCCCGTGCACCGACTCCTGTAGTGATTCAGGGACTCTCTGCAGGGACCCCTATAGTCATTAAAGGACCCCTAATAGTGAGGTACAGGACCTCATAGCTGTGTATGGCCCCATGAACAGAATCCTATAGCCTTTCATGACCCCATGTATTGAGCCCTATACAATGCACACACACCCTATAGCTGTAGGCAGACCCCTATAGTCATGCAGGGACCCCAATTTCCATGCACAGACTCCTGTACTCATGCAGGCACCTCCACAACTAGGGACGACCAACCCCTGGGGTGATGCATGGACTCCTGCAACACAAAGACCCCTACAGCCACACACAGACCCCCATAGTAATTCAGGCATCCCTACACTGATGCAAGGAGATCCATAGCAGTGTATGGGACCCCTATAACAATGCAGGGAATCTTAGGGTCCTGCACAGCCCCACATGCAGACCCCCATAGCAAAGTATGGATCCCCTGTAGTGATGTGCAGACCCTATAGCAACACATACACCTATAGCACCATAACCACCTCCCCCTCCGCCCCCGAAGCACTTGTCCCCACGCTGCCGCACCCTCACCTGGAGTCTGTGGATCTAGAAGGTAAGATGAAGGGAGCTGGAAGAACATGTGGAAGGTGAGTAGGGCTACACCTCATGCCCCCTATAGACCCACTTTGCCACATAGACCCCATGTGCCCCATAGCTCTGCTTGTGCCAAATAGGCCCCCTGGGTGCCCCACAGACCATCAGTGTCCCCTAGATTGCTGTGCCCCCATAGATCTCTTTCCCGCACTGTTCCCCTCAGTGCTTCTTAGGTCCTCTGTGCCTCATAACCCCATGTGTACCCACAGGTCCCCACACCCCAGAGAACCCTTATATGTCCCATAGGCTCCCTGTTCCCCATATCCCCCCCAGATTCCTGTGCCCCATAGATCCCCATATGCCCCATAACCTTCCTGCACCCCATAGCTCTCCATATCCTCCCTCAGCCCTTCGTATCCATATCCCACATTCCCACTATGCCCCCACCCTCTCCCTCTCTGCCCCACACCGACACCTATGCCAGCCCCGCAGCCCCAAGGCCTTTATAGACCATCATGGGATGGGGAGGAGCATTCCTGGGGAGGGGGATGGCTGATAAGGGAGAAGGAGGGGGGCACCTCTCCTCCACTTCACCAGCCACGAGATGGCATCTCTCCCGTGACCCTGGCATCCAGGACCCACATATTCACCCCACAGGATGATCTATGGGGCAGAGCTATAGGGGTGAGCAAGGGCTGTCCAGACTCTTTGTAGGGGTGGGATGTGGGGTGAGCTGGGGGCCCTGGATGCCTGGGTCTCTTGTGTAGGAGGTGTCCATGGAGTCCAAATGTCTGGATCCCTTGTGCATGGGGGCAATCTGTGGGGACCAGGGTGCTTTTGTGGGGTTTGTGATGATTCTGTGGGTCTCAGATGCTTGGGTTTCTTGTATGTGTGAGATCTCTGGAGCCCAGATGCCTGGGTTCTTTGTGCAAGGAGAGGATCTGTGGGGCTAGTACTCCGGGGATCCTTGTGAAGGGGATGCCTGTGGGGCCTGGATGTCTCGGTCCCTGGCCAATGTCCTGTCACCCGTGGGGTGGTGACAGCTCTACGCTGCCAGGTCTATATCGGGACACGGCCGGACAGTGGAGGGGAGATTGTTATCTCGTCCCCAGTGAGGCGCCGTGGGGCCAGCAGGGGTCTGAGGGACGGGGGGGTCTGGCAGCAGTCCCCGAACACCGTGTCCACTTTGTCATCAAGGAGGTGACAAGTGTTCCTGCGAGGTGACACATTCCCGCGGGCGGGGAGGTCCCCACCTCCCCATTGTGCCCCATAGTTCCCTCCCCCCTGCCCCACAGACCGTCTCCTTTGCCCCACAGAGCCCCTATAGAGCCCCATAACTGCTCTATGGAGCCACAGAGAATCTCCAGATCCCCACAGAGTCTTCTTAGAGCCCCATAGGCTCCACATAAAGCCCCATAGAGACATTACCCCACCCTTCTTCTGCCCGGGTTTGGCGGGGGAGGGGAGCCGCCCGGACGCCGGGGTCCCCTGGGGTCCATCATGCGGCGCCGCCGGGACCGGGAGGGATGGGGCGACAGATGGACGGGGGAAGGGAGGGTGGGGGGGGGAGAGGGGAGGGACAGGCAGGAGTCAGAGGGACAGTGGGACACAGAGAACATGCGGGAACCAGGGAGATGTGGAGGAGGTAGAAGGGCTGTGGAAGATGGAGGACACGGGGCTGGTGGGCCAAGAGGTGGTGGGGTGATGAATGGAAAGTCCAGAGCAATGGAAGGACATGGGACAGAATGTCAGTAGGGCATGAGGGTTTGTGGGACATGGTGTGTGGTGGGACAGAGCAGCTGGTGGCTAGGGGAACACTGGGGCCAGGACAGAGGGACCCCAGCACCTGCAGCAGAAGGTGAAACCTCAGGAGCCAAGGCATGTCCAAGGCATCCACTCAGACTCTGCTCCATATGTGGGGGGCCCAGATGCTGTCCCCCACCTACAGGGGTTGCTCCCTCCCCCAGATCTTCCCGAGACGTGTCTCTCCCCCCACATGGATCTGGGTTGGTGTGGAGCATGTTGAGGTTACAGAACACCATGGAGCAGATAGATATACACTGTGGGGCAGCTCCAGGTTGAGCTCATGGTTCACATCACAACCATGATGTTGTGTGGTTGGGTCTGGTTGCATCATGCTGTGGGGCACACCATGCTGCACATTGGTTGGTGATCTTGTGTGGGCTACAGGCAGTGTGTAGGTGCCATGCCATGGGGAACCCCCAGCCTCCCCACACAAACACAGCCTCACAAAAACTGCTGCTGCTCAATGCTTTTTATTGGCTGACCAAGGGTAGGGGGCTGGGAGTGGGGGTGGGCCACTTGGAGGTCCAGAGGATATTGTTGGGGGTCCAGAGCTTCATTCTTCATGGAGTCCCTTCTGATGGAGAACGAGAAAAAGGGACTGTGAGCATGAAGAAGTTGTGGGGCAGACATAGGGCAACTGTAGAGCAGGGGAAGGTCCCACCTTGGCTCCAATGTCACGGCTCTTGGCCCGCAGCTTGTTGACCTGGGACTCAGCGATGTCAGCACGCTCCTCTGCCTCATCCAGCTCATGCTGTGCCTTGCGGAACTTGGCCAGGTTGGAGTTTGCCTGTTCCTCCTGAGGTGCAGGGACACCAGTGAGGCTCCCATACAGCTCTGTCTGGCCTCCTGCCACCCTGCCAGCTGTCGCTTCATCCTATCTTCTTATTGCTCCATCTGGACCCACCTGTCCTTCCAGACATCCCATCTTCCAGCCACCCAATCATCGACTCAACAAACCATCCATCTAACATTCCATCCACCCATCCATCCACTCTTCCAACCACCATCTCCACATCCTACCACCTGCTCATTTTCCCCACTTTCTCTTGACCTACTCTACTCAGCCCCTGACACCCCATGCCTTGACCACCCCAAGGTCCCCTGCTACTCCCCACATCCTCTCCCACATCCTAGTCCCACACTGTCCTCTCCTGGGGGGTGGTCCAACAGATGTCCCCTTCAGTGCTCACCGCCTCCTCTGCCTGTCGTTTGTAGGCTTTGACCTTCATTTGGAGCTTGTCCACAAGGTCCTGGAGACGGACCAGGTTCTTGCGGTCCTCTTCCGTCTGTGGCATGAGACACATGTGGGTCAGGACAAGACCCTACCTTTGCTTTGAATCACTACAAGAGCGGCGAGGGTCAGGAGGTAGTTAATTATGTTCTTGGAACAGTTAATTGTGGTTTTAGAACTTGTCTAGTGGCCTAAACTGTGGGGAAGAAAGTGGGTTGTCTCTGTTTGAAGGTATCATCGTGATGAGGTCCCACCTGACTTTCTGGATCATGCAAAGACCCCATGGATACTGGCCCACCGAGAGGTGGCCTGGGCGGCTCATGACCCAGACCATGTTCTGGATCCCACTGCAGTATCAGACATACATGCAGTGGATGGTCTACTTTACCTGTGTCTCTCTGGCCAGTAGTCAGCCATGTTCGAAGTCATGTACAGCATGAGACATGTGGCCCTGGGGCCACAGGGAGAGTAGCTGACCTGTGCCGGCCTAGGAGCCCCACCTGGTAGCTGAGCTCCTTGACACGACGCTCAGACTTGCGGAGACCCTTGACACTCTCAGCATGGCGCTTCTGCTCAGCCTCCAGCTCATTCTCCAGCTCCCGCACACGAGCCTCCAGCTTCTGCAGCTGCTTCTTGCCTCCTTTGAGGGCCAACTGCTCAGCCTCATCCAATCTCATCTGGAGGTCCTTGATGGTCTGCTCCATGTTCTTCTTCATCCGCTCCAGGTGGGCGCTGGTGTCCTGCTCCTTCTTCAGCTCCTCTGCCATCATGGCCGCCTGCCCGAGGAGAGAAGCGAGCAGAGAAGGAGGACCAAAGCATGCTCTCCATCACCCTCCAGTGGAAGGTGTCCTAGATGTTGGTCCCACCATGGCACTCACATCAGTGATGGCTTTCTTGGCCTTCTCCTCAGCATTCCTGCACTCCTGGATGGCCTCTTCCACCTCCGTCTGCAGCTGGGAGATGTCAGCCTCCATCTTCTTCTTCTGGTTGATGAGGCTGGTGTTCTAGAGATAGAGGAGAGGATCTCAGGAGGTGCCTGTTGAACTGCTCACCCATCTTTCTTCAGTCCCCCAGTACTTAATGCCCCTCTACTCCCTGCCAACTCTGCAGGCTTAAAGGATCTGCAGATCTTGACAACGCAGCCCATTAGAAGCCTACACCTATGGATGGAGGTGACCTCTCTCTTTGAAGGTATGTGAGGTCTCACCTGTGAGTGGAGAAGCTGGACTCTCTCACTGGCCTCAATCAGCTCCTGCTCGGCCAACTTACGGGCCCTCTCAGTTTGTTCCACCACTGCGCGCAGCTCCTCCAGCTCTGACTGGAGGAGGTTGTTTCTCCTCTCCACAATGGCGATATTCTCCTTCAGGTCCTCATTGACCCGTACCATGTCATCCAGCTGCAGTTGGGTGTCCTATAAGGCAGCATGTGGGAAGAGGGTGAATGGAGATGGTGGGGAAGCGTCTCAAAGTTTACCTTTCTTCCACTCTGGCATGGTGGAACCTACTACATCTCAACATGCTTAGGGGACAGAGGTCTGATGGGTACCTTGAGGTAGCCCTGCAATGTCTTGACTTGCTTCTGAGCCTCAGCAGCCACGCGGTTGGCATGGCTGAGCTGAATCTCCATCTCATTGAGGTCACCCTCCATCTTCTTCTTCAGCCTCAGGGCCTCGTTGCGGCTCCGGGTCTCAGCATCCAGAGACGTCTGCAGTGAGTCCACCACCCGCAGGTGGTTGCGCTTGGCCTGCTCCATCTCCTCATCCTTCTCGGCCAGCTTACGCTCATAGTCTGCCTTCACCTGGTTGAACTCCAGCTGGGCCCTCAGGATCTTTCCCTCCTCGTGCTCCAGAGAGGCCTGGTGGAGACAGAGAGAAAGTAGAGGGCCACAGAGTAGACTAGGACAAATTAGGGCCTCACGGGGGATGTGATTTGGCTCACCTCAGCCTCCTCCAGTGCAGCTTGGAGCTCCAGTTTCTCGGCATCCAGCTGCTTCCGGACCTTCTCCAGTTCGTGGATGGTCTTGTGGCTGCCACCCAGCTGCTCTGTCAGGTCCGAAATCTCCTCTGCACATATGATAACCCATCAGCATTGGTGGAAGGTAGTGGAATACAACAAGGAGGGTGGGGAAGGGCCACAGTCTCACCTTGGAGATTCTTGTTTTCCCTCTTTAAAGTCTCTAAGTGATCAAGTGACTCCTCATAGGCATTCTTTAGCTTGAAGAGCTCGGTGCTGAGGGACCTGGCCTCCTTCTGTGATGCTTCCAGCTCCACCTGTGACTCTTCAAACTTCTGCTTCCACTCAGACAAGATCTATGAGGACACCACCTGCTCAGCTGCTGCTTTGCCCATAAAGAACCCTCTTTCCATCCTCCTCCTCCTTTTCCCAATACTCTTCTGAAAGGGCCTTGAAGCTCTGCTAAAATATGGCCCTTGAAAGTTGTTCAGCTTTCTTCTGGACTTCTCCTCCACATTTTTGATTCATGGGACCCACATCTCTCTACCCCCTTCCTACCCTTCTCCTTCCACCAGTTTTTGGTCCTCCCACCTTGTCAAAGTTTCTCTGCTTCTTGTCCAACGCAGCAGCTGCTGCATTTGATCTCTCCAAGTCTGCCATGAGATCTTCAATTTCATTTTGCAGCCGATGCTTGGTCTTCTCCAGGGAGGAACACTTGGCATTGACTGCCTCCACCGCTTCCTCAGCCTCCTGCAACCGCTGGGCCAGCTTCTTCCTGCCATGGGCGAAAACCTGGCTGTGGTGACCCATGGACTTAGTGGGTCAACTCAAACCTTCTTCCACCCACTGGTTGGCTGAGATTCTGCTCTGAATGTCCTCTACCATCTCAAAATTCCTATATATTCTCTGGATCCTTGTACTGTGGAGGAGTCTCCACTCTCCCCTGCCCCATAGAAGCTCTCTTCATGGAGAGATTACTCACTTGGCCTCCTCCAGCTCCTCAGTGCGCTGGATGGCATCTGTCTCATACTTGGTTCTCCACTGTGCCACCTCAGAGTTGGCCTTGGAGAGTGAGCGCTGGAGCTCAGCCTTGGCCTCTGTCTCCTCCTCATACTGCTCCCTCAGAAGGTCACAGTCATGCCGGGCTGACTGGAGGGCATGGGCCAGTGCATTCTTGGCCTGGGAGAGGAGAGAGTTGAGATGAGAAGTTGGGGCCATATCAACTTGAGCTATATTGGCATTCTCCAACTCGAACCACCTAGTTACTTACCAACCAACCCAACCTAACCCAACCCAACCTCCTTATAACCCACCAACCCTACTGAACTTCTGAGAACCCTCAATTCATTTTCTCCTACTCTGAGGGCAGGCTCATGATGCACATCTCAATCCCAAACCAACTGCGTCCTTGACAATGGAGGTGTCTTTCAGCCCTACTGTCCCCCCAGCAAAGCCCTGCCTTGACTTCTTCCTCTAACTGCCTCTTGAGGTCTTCCAGCTGTTGTGTGTAGGTGAGTTTCCCTCGTGTCATCTGGTTGATGAAGGCTTCCTTCTCCTCCAGCTGCCTAGAGAGCTCACCTGTTGGGTGAAATGGTTGATAATCACTTGTGGGACACACCCCAAAGCCACCCCACTGGGCAAGAGCTAGGCAATTGGGTAGGGAAGAGCCAGCCCCTCACCATTTTCTGTCTGGAGCTTGGCTCGTTGAGTGGTGAGGTCATTGACCATGCGTTGAGCCTCTTCGGACTTGGTCCGGTGCTCGTTCATCTGATCTTCCATAGTGCGGCACATCTTCTCCAGGTTGGCCTACAAACAGAAAGGGCAGGAAGATGAAAAGGAACCTTGAAAGGGCAGTAGAAGTGTTGTCCCTTCATTGCTGGAGACCTCTTTCCTACCTTGGCCTTTATCAGTTGTTCCATGTTGGAGCCCACATCATCCAGCTCCAGCTTAAGTTCACTCTTCTCCTTCTCCAACTTCTGCTTGACACGCTGTAAATTGTCAATCTGCTCACTGAGCTCGGCCACGCTGTCGGCATGCTTCTTGCGCAGCGCAGCGGCCGTGGCCTCGTGCTGCAGCGTGGCCTCCTCCAGATCCCGCCGCATCTTCTGGAACTCTGCCTCCCGCTTCTTGTTGAGCTCGATCTGCACTGAAGTGGCACCACCCGCCTCCTCCAGCCGCTCACTGATCTCCTCCAGCTCCCGTGACAGGTCTGAGCGCAGCTTCTCCACTTTGGCTCTGCCTGTCCGCTCTGCCTCCAGCTCTTCCTCCAGCTCCTCAATCCGTGCCTGTGCTCCGAGGATGAACATGTTTTCAGAAGACTTGGCTCCACCCAACTCCTCCACTCACTCAATTCAATTCAAGTCAACCCTATCACCTGTAGACTCTTCAGCTCAACCCAGACATCTATAGACCCTTCACCTCAACCAAGTGTTGATCCCATCCAGTTTTCTTCAACCTAGTCAAGATCTGAGCTCTCCAGATCAACATGGCCTTATTTTATGACACTCTGCCTTCTCAAATTACCTTGACATTCTTCAACTCAACTGGTCTTGAGGACATTCAATTCAACCAGTCCTAGAGGTAACTGTACTGACAGACAACTCAGCACAAACTTCTCTAAGGACATTGGAATGAATGTGATTCAACTCAGATGGTCTGCTCAGCTCAGATGATTCTGCCCTAGATGCTCTCCCTGCCTTGAGTACTCCAAACCAGCTCAACCCCCACAAAAGCCAGCCTGTCCAGGAGTCCATGAGTAATTTCAAGGCAATAAATGACAGAGAAGTTCTGGGACAAGGGACATGGGATGGGCTTCTGACCTCAGGTGGGTGGCACACTGGTTTAGCTCCTTCTCAAAAAAAATATGAAGAAGGTAAGGGGGAGGACTAGTTCCTACTTCTGCTTGACGCCCAAGCTGAAGCCAACCTCACCTGAAGCTCTTTGAGCTTCTTCTGGAGCTGGGCTGCAACTGCTTGCTCGTCCTCAATTCTGGCATTGAGGGCATTGAGCTCAAAGTCTTTCCTAGGTGTGGGGAGAAACACCAGTAAGTCATTCTCCCTAGTGCTCAGCAGAGGTGTTATAGGTAAAGGACAAGTAAATGTGCAGGCCCTTACTTTTTCAGCCTCTCATCCAGTTGTTGCTTGTCATTCTCCAGGTCCATTATATTCTCCTGAGCCAGCTTCAAATCACCTTCCAGCTTCCTTTTGGCCCGTTCCAGGTCCATCCGGATCTTCTTCTCCTGCTCCAGTGAACTTTCCAGCTGCAAGTGAGGGAGAGACACACCCATCAGTCCTTGCAAACACACAGTCCAGAAGGACTTCCACACCCCAAGGGACAAGCTATGTGCCCGCTGTGGGAGTGGAACCGACACTCACATCATCCACTTGCTGTTCCAGCTTGACTTTGGCCTTGGTTAGGGTGTTGACTTTGTCTTCCTCTGCCTGCAGGTCATCCAGTGCTTGCTGGTGAGATTCTTGCAGGGCCTTCTTCTCCTTTGTTAGCTTGACAATGATCTCATCCAGCCCAGCCATCTCCTCTGTGAGGTTCTTGACCTGCAGGAGGAGAAATATCAGGCCTCCAGCTTGTACCAGAGGTAGGACAAGAGACAGGAGGTTGTTCTTGCTTTTGGTGGAGCTGAGTCCAAATCAGGAGATGTAGGAAAACACAACCAGTCTTGGTTCTTGGTGATGCAATCCAACCAGTCTTGGATCACCACAAACCAACCCAAGCAATTTTACATCTTCATGACCCAATTCTTCTAGCCTTGAATTTGGCAGCCTAAAGAGCCTTGATTCTGGGCAATCCAACCCAACCAGTCTTGGGTCTTCACCAGACTCTGTTCACTTTGTCTTGAGTCAGCTCAATTCCCCACAATTTGAGGTCAAGGCCTCTCCCCACGCTCACCTTGTTCTCAGTGGCATGTTTCTCCTTTTCCACCTTGGCCAATGACAACTCCAGGTCATCAATGTCCTTCTTCAGCTCTGAGCATTCATCCTCCAGCTTCCTCTTCTTTGCTGTCAACTCAGCATTCATCTCCTCCTCATCCTCCATCCGCTCAGTCATCTCCTTCACCTTGGCCTCCAGCTGGATCTTGTTCTTGATCAGCTGGTCACAGCGCTCCTCAGCATCAGCCAGGTTGTCTTGCTCCTGGAAGGAATAAGCTTGGTTTGAGGTGAATGAAAAAGGAATGTGGGGCCAGGATATCTAGGTCACTCACAGCCTGCACTTGAAGCTGAAGGTCATTTTTCTCCTGCAGCATGGACACCATCTTCTCCTCCAGCTCCTTTCGCCGGGCTTCTGACTTCTCCAGGGCCTCCTTCAGGCGCCCAAACTCTTCCTTCATGTTCTGTGGGAGGCCCAAAGGTGCCGTGTAAATCTCATTTCTTCCTTTTTGTTCACGCATACCATTTTCTCTCTCCATCCACCCACCCACCTTCCCCACCCATGGCCTTGTCCTACCTGCATCTCTTTCTCCGTCTCAGCACTCTTCAGCAAGGGCTTGATCTTAAAGTAGAGCTTCATCCAAGGCCAGTTCTTCACCCCCATGAAGGCCCTGATGTTCCACTGGATCACCAGCAATGAATCCCTGGAGAAGCCACATCAAGATGTGGGTCACCAGGGGCTTCCACTCAACATGGATGCAACACCATCTCCATCTCACTACCTACCTGCGCTCTAGGATCTTCTTGAACTCCTGACGGGACAGGAAACCACGGACTTGGGCCTGTAAGCGGGTCATGATCCGGGCCAGGCGCTCATCCCTCATCTCCTCCAGCAGCCCCAGCAGCCCAGCCTTGAAGAAGACCTTTGAGAAGAGATGAAGATAAGTGCTGCTGGGATTTGGAGGCATGGTGTAGGGATAGGTGGTGTGGATGGAGGGAGCTCAGATGGGCAGGTGGACAAGTACATGATGGGACCACAGAGTCCATCGGGTCCCACCATGAAAACCTTGTGGATGGTGGGACCAACAGAACTGAGACCAAGTGACCTCACCTTGGTATGTCCAAATTTGTACTGGTTGTGGTCAATATCGAGGGATCCCAGGAGCTTCTCAGCGCCCTTGCGGCTGTCAATGAACTGCCCCTCAGGGATGGCAGCAGGGTTCAGGATGCGGTACCTGGTGACCAGAGAGGACAGGAAACCTCTGAAATCAGCCCCAGTGGGGTTGTCTACCCATCTCCACATTTTCTCCTCTGTGCCTACCGCTGGCGGAAGTCCCCGTAGAGGATGCGATTGGGGAAGCCCTTGCGGCAGATGCGGATGCCTTCCAGCACTCCATTGCAGCGGAGCTGGTGCATTACCAGGGGGTTGTTCATCACACCTGGCAGTGGGTCATCAAGACTGGTAAGGGAAGGCCTGCGCCATAGCACTGCTCCCCACCACCACCTTTGGCTAGGGCCCAGCACTGTCCTCTGGACCAACCCTCAGGGATTGGCTCACCAGGAGACTTGGTCTCATTGGGTATGATGCAGCGAACGAAATGAGGGTGGGTGGACCGCAGGTTGGTCATCAACTTGTTGAGATTCTCCTGAAAGATGGAGGAGGAGATGATGAAGGGAATGAAGACAGCTCCCAGCCTGTCCCACCAAGGATCATTCCTTGCCCTAGGACATGTTTTCCATGCCCACACACACTGTGGTCCACCAGTAACTTGGACTCTTACCCGATGCAGGGCAGAGACAGTTTGGAAGGAGGAACCTTTCTTCTTAGCTCCTTTCCCCTTCTCCACAGCTGTTGGAGAAGAAGAAGGGATGAGATAGGACAGGGACAGGGTGGGAAGAGCCCCAGATGCTGAGGAAGGGGGTTCCTCTTACGTGCATCAGCCCCAGCATAGTTGGCAAACAGGTTGGCCAAGAGCTTCAGGGCTGATTTCTGATAGAGCCCCACCACTGTCTCATTGAGGGGGTCCTTGTTTTTCTGCAGCCACCCAATGATGTTGTAGTCCACTGTGCCAGCGTAGTGGATAAGGGCAAAATGGGCCTCTTGCTTCCCTTTGATGTTTCGTGGCTTCCCAAAGTTGGCCGACTTGCCCAGGTGATTATCAAAGAGCTTGGCTTTGAAGGTCATGTCTGTGGCCTTGGGAAACATGCACTCCTCCTCCAGGATGGACATGATCCCCATGGGCTAGGAAGAAAAGATTTTGTTGGCTACAATGAACACCAAGTACAATCAAACTGGCCAACTTTGGGGTTCCTGCCAAGCTCTAACTGAAAGGGCCTTTCCATAGCCTCATGAGGCCCTGGGAGATGTAGTACCTTCTCAATGAGATCAATGCAGGCCTGGAGGTCCATGCCAAAGTCAATGAACTCCCACTCGATGCCCTCCTTCTTGTATTCCTCCTGCTCCAGCACGAACATGTGATGGTTGAAAAACTGCTGCAGCTTCTCATTAGTGAAGTTGATGCAGAGCTGTTCGAAGCTGTTGAACTGAGGAAGGAGAGAGAAGATAGCCAGTGGGGTCAACAGAACAACTAATATATTCAGTGGTGTCAACCTGAGCCCCAGCTGGTCAACACAGATGAAAACAAGGTTGTCTGACCATCCAGTGTGATTAACTCTACACCCAGTGGGGATCAACACAACAGTCAACCAGGGCTTACATCAAAGATTTCAAAGCCAGCAATGTCCAGCACTCCAATGAAGTACTGGCGTGGCTGCTTGGTCTCCAGGGAATTGTTGATCCTGGTTACCATCCAGTTGAACATCTTCTCATACACGGCTTTGGCCAAGGCTCCGACAGCATAAATCACCTGGAAGAGGGATGTCTCATCAGTGAGAGGGGCCTCTTGGTGTCCTCCTTGCTGGAGTTGGTACCATGTCACCCCAAATGGAGGACATTTTGGGGATGTCCTACTCACCTGCTGGACATTCTGCCCCTTGGTGACATACTCATTGCCCACCTTGACCCGAGGGTGGCACAACCCCTTGAGAAGATCAGCTGAGTTCAGCCCCATTAGGTAAGCTGACTTGTCTGCCTCTGAGGATGAAGAAGAGAAAATATGAACCTGGAAGGATCATGGAGTTTACCCAAATTTCCACCTCAACCTTGGCTTGACCCAACCTTCTGTGCCATCTGGTTCTGCCTGCTCTTCCCGTTGTTTCTGCTTGAACTTCATGTTGCCAAAGTGCATGATGGCTCCTGTCAGTTTATAGATGGAGTTCTTCTCCTCTGGGGTGAAGCCCAGGACATCAAAGGCACTCTGTGGGGCAAAAATGTGTTCAATATCTTCTCCAGCCCACAGAGATCCATACACACTGCCTGATGGCCTCCCATCTCACATCTGTGGCCAGGAGCTCCTCTCCATCATCAATGGATGGAACTGTGGTCTCTCCTTGGGAGATGAAGGCATAGTCATAGGGGTTGTTGGTCACCAGCATCATGTCTGAAAGGAGAAAAAGTGGTTGGGACAGGCAGCTCCCAAAAGGGGAGTGGGATCAGGTATTTGCTGGTAGATTGGGAGCATGACTCACCCAATAGCTCTGGCTTCTTATTGGAGAGGATCTGGTAGTAAATGTGATAGTTTCTTTCAGCCTTGAGCTGGAAGATGACACGGGACTTCTCCAGGAGGTCTGGGTTGGGGATGAAGAGAAGATGGGTAGAAGTTTGGATGAGGAGATAGAGTCAGATGAATGAATGGAGGGAGGCTTGAGGATGTGGAAGGGTAGATGGATGGTGGCATGAGGAGAAGGATGGGCAGGTGGATGGAGAGATAGATAGAGGGAGGGATAGTGGACAACAACATGTCCTTTCATGGAGCCCTCAACCTACTTACAGGTCTCAATGTCAGCTGATGCCAACTTCCCAGTGGCCCCAAAATGGATCCGGATGAACTTCCCCTGGAAGAATTGTGGAAGAAGGTAAAGGTGGCCACCTTCTCCAAGAACACCCCAACCCACAGACCCTTCCCCACAGACTCCACCCCATAGACTCTTCCTGGCAGACTCCACTCCAAACACTCACAAATCGGGATGAATTGTCATTCCGGACGGTTTTGGCATTGCCAAAGGCTTCCAAGGCAGGGTTGGCCTGGATGATCTGGTCCTCCAGGGTGCCCTGGATGGAGTGGGACAGTGTCAGGGGGAGTTCTCACAGTAAGGGGCAGGAGATGTAGGGTGTGAGGTTTAAATGGATGAATGGGGGAGCACAGCAGTCCATAAAGGTTTGTGTGGGTGATCAGGTTGATGGACAGGGACGTGGGTTGATGCCATGGGTGGATGGAGGGATGGTTAGTTGGTTGGATGGGGATGGGACAGATGGATGGAAGGTTGGATAGATGGTTGGTTGGTTGGATGATTAGTTGGATTTTTGGATATTTGGTTGGGAAATTGTTTGGGTGGTTTATTATGTCATTGGTTGGACAGAGAGGTGGCAGAATGTTGGCCACATACCAGGGTGTCATCCCCCACCCACTCCCCTTACCTTGCCCGGGGCCCCCGCCTCCTTCTTGCCACGGTCACCGATGGCAGCGATCACAGCAAAGTACTGGATGACCCTCTTGGTGTTCACTGTTTTCCCCGCCCCGGATTCTCCGCTGAAGGTAGCCAAGGAGAGCAATGGTTGGATACTGGTGCTATGGTGCTGGGGATGGGGACTCACTGGGGAGGGATAGATAATGGATCTCCACAGACAAGGCCATGTACTGATAAAGGGCTGGCCAGTGGGCATGACTTCAAGGGGGAAGGGCAGGGGCTATGTGCCAGCTAGGGAGGTCTTATCTGTGAGCAGGACTAAAACAGTGTTTACAGATGAGATCACTCACGTGATGAGGATGGATTGGTTCTCCCGATCTGGTGGGAGGAGGAGAAGAAACATGAGGTTCTGAAGCCCACGTTGGCTCTGCCCCACATCTCCTGCTCCCGAGAAGGGAGCAGGGTAAATGGTTATGGGTCCCTACCTGTCAGCATATTCTGGTAGGCATTGTCAGAGATGGAGAAGATGTGGGGGGGAGCTTCACTCCGTTTCTTTCCCCGGTAGGCAGCCACCACCTCAGCATTGTAGACAGGCAACCATTTGTAGGGGTTGACAGTCACACAGAAGAGCCCTGAGTAGGTCTGGAGAAAAGGGCAGGTGGGTTAGAGCCAGGAGGTGCCACCCCACCAGGTGGGTCCAAGGGATCTGTAGAAGTGACCTCTTGCGTCTAGGTGATATCTTGGGTTTAGGTGACCCCTGTGGTCTGGAGATGGGACATCTTGGGTTTAGGGGACCAAAGAGGTCTGGAGAGAAAATGTCCCAGTTCTGGGTGGCCCATGTAATCTGGAGAAGGAACATTCTAATTTTGAGTGGCCCAAAGGGTCTGAGATGTCTTGGATCTGGGTGGCTCAAGAGGTGTGAAGAAGGATCATCCCAGTTATGGGTGGACCATGAGATCTGGAGAATGGACATCTTACATCTATATGGCCCAAGGGGTCTACAGAAGGGGTGTCTGAGTTCTGCATGGGGTCTCAAAAACCTCATGGGCTCCCAACTCACATAGATCATCCAAGATGCGTAGCGGTCCTTGAGGTTGTAGAGGACAGCAGGCTCATGGAGGAAAGTCAGCATGGCCATGTCCTCGATCTTGTCGAACTTGGGGGGGTTCTGCTGCATGATCTGGTCCTCCTTGACCGTCACTGTCTGTTCAAGGTAAGGAGGATTCCATGGAGCAGGAACACAGGGCAAGGAGCTGCCCCAGTTGTTCCCTCCCTAAGGGCTGGGAGATGGGCATCTGGGTGTTCCCTTGAGAGCCAGAGGAGGTCTAGGTGTCCCTCAAGTGATAGAGAAAATGTTTTGGGGTCTGGGTGTCTCTGGGGTAATAGAGGAGGTTGGATGGGGTTTAGCTGTCCAGTGGGTTCTGGGAAAGGTGGATCAGGGTCTAGATATTTCCTGGGCTTTAAAGATGCTGTGGAATCTGAGCATCCAGTGGGTGCTGCAGAAGGCATGTTGAGGTCTAGATGTTTCTTGGGTTCTAAAGAAGGTGAGTTGGGTTCTTTGTGTCCCATGTGGAATAAAGTTGCTGTTTTGAGGTTCTTGTGTCCCAGATGTGGATGGGGTCCCCCCACCTTGCCATGTTCGGTCTCAGCAGTGATCTTGGAGCCCTCACGGCTGATAATGGTGGCCTTGACATACTCCTCCTTTTCATCAGGGACGAAGATGTCCTTCTTCAGGTCAAAGGGGCGGGTCTGGGCAGCCAACCGTTCCTTCTCCGACTTGCGGAGATAGGGGGCAGCCTCCCCAAATTCAGCCATCTCCACATCAGGCATGGTGGCGCTGGACAGAGCTGGGTGGGGTAGGACAGATCAAACTCTGGAAGTGCTGCCAGTTCTCCCAAGTTGACCCCATTGCAGCTCTTTTCTTGCTGAGCCCATCATTCCCTATTCTTCTCCACATCTACCACTTCCTCTTGGTCAACTCATCTCCATTCCTCCCACTGCTCCCAGTTCTTCTCCAGTGCTCCCACTCCTCCCAGTTGGCCCATCCCAAGTCCATCCTCCATGCTTCCATCATCTAGAGTTCCCTCCCAGTGCTTCCACTTTCTCTCCAGTTCTCTCAGTCGGCCCCATGCAAAGTGATCTCATCTTCTCCCATTCTTCTCCAGTGCTCCCCAGTTCCTTTCCAGTTCTCCTAGCTCCCAGCAGTTGTCCTCATCTCCATCCCAAGTTCCTTCTTGGAAGTCCAAATGCCCTCCCTAGTGCTCCCTGTTCCTTGCACTGCTTCACACTGCCTGCCCTTTATCCCACCCCAGTGCCTCCCAGTATTCCTCAGTACGCCTGCATCCCTCCCGTCCTTCTCAGTTCCCCTACAGACCCTCCCAGTATCACCCCAGACCCTCCCAGTCCCCCCCAGTCTCCCCAGGCACCCCTCAGTTCCTTCCTCTACTCAGCCCCACCTCTCTCTGTGGTCTCCGAGTCAGGGGATGACAGTGCAGAGTCAGGGCAGTTCTGGTCCTGCTCCGGGACACAACAACCCCCCCACAGTATGTCCCAGTATGTTCCAGTATATCCCAATATGTCCAATTACATCCCAACATCCCAGCCCCATCACTATTTCGCCAGTACACCACCACACAGACACACATACACAGAGTACTGCTCAGTAAATGCCAGTATCCCCCTAGAATTTATCCAGTACCCTCCTTTCTCCCCCAGTATCATTCCAGTCCCTCCCAGTTACCACATAAACCTTCCCAGCATCATCCCAGTCCCACCCTGTTTCCCCACAGATGCTCCCAGTATCATCCCAGTCTCCTGCAAAGACCCTCCCAGTTCTTTCCTAGATCCTCCCAGTCCCTCCCAGTCCCTCCCAGTTCCCCTATAGACCCTCCCAGTATAATCCCAGTCCCTCCCAGTTCTCCCATAGACCCTCCCAGTCCCTCCCAGTTCACCCATAGACCCTCCCAGTTCCCTCCCAGTTCCTTCCTGTTCTTTCCCAGTCCCTTTCTGTTGCCCCCAGTTCCCCCATAACTGCCTCCCCAATCCTCACAGTGCTCCAAGTGCCCCCTGCCCCACCTGCCCCTGGGTCTGCAGGCACTGGCTGAGGGACCCCCCCTTATATCCCCCCTCCCCCCTGCAGCTGCGTCACCAGGAGGGAGGGGGGGGCATGGACAGATGGGTGACCTCAAGGCCACCTTACCGCCCTATAGGGACACGGTGACCCCTATGGAGCTACAGTACACTCCCCTAATCCATAGGAACCTCCCTCTGTTCTGTGGTCCTACAGGACCTTCACTGCCCCATAGGGTGCAGTGACCCTTATGGGCCTATAAAGGTCCACCAGCCCCATGGGACCCCCATATCTCACACCCACAAGGATCCTATAGCCCCCCCTCCCCCCCCCCCACTTCATAGGACCTACTTTCAGCTCCATAGGACCCCCCAGCCCCATAGGACAGCACTCCAGCCCTATAGGAAGTGCACAGAGCCCTCCTCAACTGTGCAGGGTTCCCATTACTTCCTTTCAATAGGACCCCTGTAAGTGTGCAAAGCCCCACAGAATCCACTCCCAGACATCCCTCCCCAGTCCTATGGTCCTATAGGACCCACGTCCAGCCCCATAGGACCGCTAAATATTTCCCTATATAACCCTCATCCTTTCCCCCCCTTACCACAGGCAACTCCTGGCCCTATAGACCTTCCATACAACCCAGTACTAGCTTCATAGAATTCATAGGGCTCTCCCAGACCCATAGGACCCCCCACACCCACAGAATATCCCACTCTCAGCCCCTATAGGGGCCCCCTCTAACTCCCCTTTCCTTCCACCCCGCAGTTTATTATGGGACAGATGAGGCAAGCCAAAAGACTCGCCTGGATGCCTGGGTCCCCCTGGGGTGGGGGAGGGGACAGACAGACAAAGGACAGGTGTGACCCCCCCCTTCCCCCTCCATGGGAGCTCAGGCATCTGTGCCCCTCCTCCCATCCCTTTGTTCCCTCTCCCTCCCCCCACAATGGGATATTTTTGGGACATCCCCCCCCACAACCCCTGACATCCGATCAGCTTGTGACGCCAGTGGGGCTGTGGGGCACCTTCACCTTATAACCATATATGGGGCTGGCCCTACAGGTTCCCCTTCCCCCCTCGACCCCCATAGCTCACCTAAGAATAGACAGGGGCACCCAGGCATCCAGGCCTCATCAATCCATGAGATGCCCTATAGAGGACCTGGTGTCTGAATTTCACCAAAGTTTCCTGATTTTTCCCCCAAATTTCCTTGTTTCTCGCTGATGGCCAAATTATGGCCAAATTTAGTTTTCCCCAATTTCCCCCTAATTCCCTCACTTTGCTAATTTCCCCTAAATTTCCGCTTATTCCCCTTAATTTCCCTATTCTGAATTTTACACCTAAATTTCCTGTTATTCTCCCTGAATTTTCCCATATCTCCCTCTATTTGCCCCACTTCCCTCAAGTTTTTCTTTATTTCCCCTACACTTCCCTATATTTCCATAAGTTTTCCCTGATTCCTCTAAGGTATTTCATTTTTCCCAAATTTTCCTCAATTCCCAAAAAAATTCCACCAATTTCTCCTTATTTTCCATTAATATATCCTTCATTTCCCCTAACTGAAATTTATTTCCACAATTTATCAATTTTTTCATATTTTTCTCCTCATTTTTATTACTTTCTCCAGATTTCCCCTCATTCCTTCCTACTTTGCCCCAATCTTTCCTAATTTTCCCGCATTTTCCTGAATTTCCCCTTTATTATTTCCAAAATTTTCTCAATTTCACCCCAATTGCCCCTTAAATTCCCCTTTATTTTCTCACTATTTCCACAATTTTCTCAATTTCACCCTAATTGCCCCTGATTTTCCCCAACATTTTCATAACTTATCTTGTTTTCTCCATATTTTGCCTAATTTGTTCCAACATTTTGTTGGATATGAGGGGGAATCATAGCAATAAGGATGAGGTAAAGACCCAGGTACTTAATGCCTCCTCAGCTTCAGTCTTTAACAGTAAGAGCACTTGTTCTCAGCGTACCTGAGACCCTGAACTGGAAGACTGGGATGGGAACAAGAACAAGGCCCCCATAAACCAAGGACTGGACCACTCAGCCATTTCCCTCCCAGACATTCCCTCCCTGAAATGCACTCCTGATCCTGCAGAAGCTCCTCATCCTTCCAGGGCAGGTGAGGTTGGCTATTGCCCCTGCCTTGGCTGAACAGCACTTGACTTGAATTTGGTTCTGACTATTAGAGCTGGAGCTTTCCTTGACTTTAGTTTTGGCAATTCAGCCTTTTGTGTCTCTCCAGACAAAACCTCTCTGGGCTTCCAACCCCCTCCCACCCCCATCCACTCTCTAATGACAGGGCTTCCTTTCCTGGTGCTTCCTCAGTGCCAAGAGCAGTCTCATCTATTCCATTCGACTATTTGTGTTCCCTGACCATCACACAGAGCTGTTTCTGTGCTGCCCCATCTGCCATCCTGCCTTCCATATGTGCCAAGTGCTGCCAGCTGGCAGCAGAGCCGCCTCCCACCCACCCCAGCCGTGCTCCCCTGCCCATTTGCATCCCCAGCACAATGGCCTTGCACTCAGTCTGGGGAAAAGAAATGGCATCTATGGCCAGATAAAACTGACCCAATATCTTCCACTCTTCTTCACCAGGATCCCTGTGAGATCTGTTTGAAGACAGGCAGGAAGTGTGGCTCAGGTTCCACAGTGGCCCAGCACCTGCAGCCTGAGGTAGTTAAAAAACCCAGAGGACTCTTTCTGAAATGAGAAGCGGAAATGAGTGTCCTTTTCCTCTGTGGTGTGTGACTGCTGACAGAGCAGTGCCACAGAGATCAGACCACAGCAGCACATGTAAATACAGACTGCTGAGACTGTCCTTTCTTTACAGTACTCCCTTTGAGTAGTACTCAAGACATGGATGGAGAGGAAGGTACGACAAAGGCAGCTCAAATTCCTGCCATGGCACTCTTGTTCTCTATCAGTAAGTGTGAGACAGCAGGAAAAGGAAGTGTGGCCATAAACAGGACCTGTTTCATCAGCAACAGCCTTTTGACTGGCTGTGTCAGGAAACTAGAGGAGAATACATGCTGCAGGGAGGGGAGAAACGTCTGTGTCAAGACTTCTGTAGTGTGCTCTTCCTCACAACTCCAGAAAGCCGAAAACCTAGCCTGCTTCAAGCTTGGCAATGGTCTTTGTGCCTCCATCATGGATGGAGTCCTGGACTTCACTCTCAAAGGAAGGGGCAATGGATTTTATTGGTACAAGAGCGAGTTAACGAAGTTCAATAGCAAGCTTGACAGTGACTTATCAAGTCGCAAGGTTGGAGCTTCATTCAGCACCTCTCTTAACTTTTTTTCTGCAGGCCAAGAAAAAAGGAGCAATAGAGGCATGGGAAGGCAGTTCCTATAGAAAACAGCCATGGAAACCACATGTGGTTAGCTTTTTCTTTTAAAAGCAGTCTCCAGGCAGGCTGCTGTGAGCTCAGAGACACCCAACAGGTGCACGGCATTCTGATCCAGTGCAAGTCTGCCTAGTCTGAACTCACAATTCCTGCTGTGCCTGTAGCTCGGGCAGAGACAGGAAGGGCTGCAAGGTACAAACAAGGGAAAGCTGCTGCTGTTGCCAAGTGGTTCTTATCAAAGACAGTTCTCTCCTCTGCTTTCTTGCTTGTTTCCCTCCCTGAAACTGGTCCTACCAAATGCCCTGCCCCACTCTATCTCCTTGCACCAGCCCTGAACTGCTCAGTCCTTTGGGGCACACTCTAAAAAATCGTCCCTGGGCTCAAAGCAATTCTGCCCAAAGCCAAATTTCTGAAATGGCCCCATGCAGAAGGTTGGGGCAGCAGGACTCTAATGCTGATCAAAAGACTCAAGTCTTCATGCCAAGACAGTGCTTTGCTGAAACCTTCACAGGCCAAGTTCTGCCTCAGCACTGCTCTCTGTCAGTTGTGTGCAATGCCACAGACTGTGGGGACACTGCTGTTGGGTCCAGCTGGCCTTTGTCTGAATGGCCACGGTGGCCACTGTGTGACCAGAGGGTGTCCATTTACAGCCCTGACCACAGGCTGTGCGTGAGATGCCCTGTGTGCTCTGGCATTATGCCAGCAGAACCAGCCTTCACCTGAAGAAACCCTGACATCCCCCACTGTTGAAGGGGTCAAACACAGAAGGAGATGCAGGCCTGGCACACTGCTGCCTGCTCCAGAGGCATTCTCCACCAAGCTGTCCCTCATGGCAGACACCTGTCAGGCACATGCCAAAGCTCTCCTTATGCCTGGAACTCAGTCTAAGATGGGGTCATGCCTCAGGGTGCCTGCTCCTTTTTTTTGTGGTCACTGTTGCACTACAGGGGCTGCAGCAGATGGACAAATCCCCTACCCTAGAACATGCTCCTGGTACTCCAGAAGCTCCTCAACCTCCTGAGTCAGGTGATCCTCTCCCTCAGCTTCAGAGAACTGGCTTAGCCCTCTTGAGAAAGTTAAGCCCACACTTCCTCTGAGGCAGGGGACACCAGCACATCCCTGTCAGCAGATTTTTTTCTCTTAGCTGGGCTCTTCTGGTCACAGCAGGAGAAGGCAGAACAGAGCCCTGGGGATATCCTAAAGCACCACCCTCAGGTGTGATCTGCAGAGAGACTTGTTGAAAAAGAACAGGAAGACACACAGTATTGGGGTCATGTCTTCAAAACCTTTGTTTTCCTGCAGGGCAGCAAGGAGGAGAAGCACCTTGAAGCCTTCAGTACCCACACAGTTCAACAGCAGACTCAAGAGCAGCAGTAGGGACTGCAGGTCTTGAACCTGGCATCCCTGGCTTGGTCTTGTATAAGCCTGAGTCAGTTGTAGAGTTGTCACCAAGTGCACCACAGGTCACCTGGGAAGGCAGTGTTTTTGGCATCATTTTCTTAGGGATGAAGGCCTCTGGCTCCAGAGGAGGTTATGGAGCCACAACAAAAGCTGTGGTCAGACCTCTCATCTGTGGGAGTGGAGAGGAATTCTTTGGAAGTGGAAGGGACATAATGAATAATAATGACATCCCATTGGTACCTGTGCTGTTGCTGTTCTCCTCTCCATCTCAAGAGAAGGGTCAACCCAGTGCCGTTAGAGTTCAACAGCCAGCAGGGCTTGTGTTTCTCCTCTCCAGCAGCATTTCTTTACTCAGTTGAGGTTTGTCAATGACACCAAACTGCATAGGGAAATGGGCCCTTTGGAAAGGAGAGATGCCCTGCAGGAATACCTACGTAGGCTGAAGAATGGGCTAGCAAGAACTGTACTGTAAGGACAAATGGGATCTACCAGGATGGAGAGCATCCGTGTGGAAGGGCCTGGTGGAGAAGCAGCTCAATATGGGTGAACAGTGCAGAAAAAGATAACAGGATGCTGAGTTACATCAAAAGCAATCTCACCAGCAGAGGCAGAGGAGTCATTATCCCATTCTATACAGCACGCATCAGGCCACACCTGGAAAAGTGTTCAGTTTTGGTCCCCAGGATGCAAAACAGATGTGGATGGACTGGAGAGGGTCCAGAGAAGGGCTCTAAGATGACCCAATGACTGGAAAGCCTGACATATGCAGAGAGGCTACGTTTGTTCAGTGGGAAGTAAGTTTGTTCAGTGGGAAGTAAGTATCTTCAGCCTTGAGAAAAAAAGGCTTATGGAAGACTATATTACCATGTTCTAGTATATGAAGGGTGGCCACAAAGAAGATGTAGATTCTATGTTTACAAGAATTCCATGGAAAGGATGAGGGGTAATGGGTAAAAGTTACTCCTGGAGGAATTCTGTTTCACCAGTGAAACCAGTGAACATTTTTCCCAGTGAGAACAATCAGGCGTTGGAATGATCTCCCCCGAGAAGCAGTAGGTTCCCCAACATTGGATACATTTAAAATCCAACTGGGCAAGGTGCCTGGATTATCTTGTCTAGACAATGCTTTGACTTGACAAGAAAGGTTGTATCATCCAGCCTGTCATTCTCTGGCTCTATGATTCTATGACATGTACCAGAAGCAGATAGGGAGCAATTTGTTTCTACCTGGCAGGGATTCCACTATATACATTTCCTCCTTTTGTTCACATTTTAATCAGCCTGACCACTGCTGTTTTGTCGAAAGAACTGGAAACATTCCCATTGCCACAGGAGGTCACTGTTGGGCAGTGTATGTGTGTACGTGGCAGTGATGAGCACGGTCATTCCACTCTTGAAAAGAAGCTGCTACCAACTTACAAAGGACTGGCAGGGACTGAACCCTTAAACCAGGGAAGGAACAAAAAATTGCATTGTCAACACCTATTCTTAAACCTGTGCTGGCTGGTAAAACAGTACCTTTAGGTGTAGCCTGTAAGACCCCTGTACAGTGTTTTGCCACCAGGTTTTGCTACACAGCCAATGCCACAACAAGTACAGTCAGGTAACCTTTAAAGGAAATTAATACAGAAATGTTGCCTTGGGCATGGAGGTAAAGTGGACTTTGCACTAACTATGATGGCCTCAGAGTAGTGGTGTAGGAGAAAGATGAAGCAGGTTGTTTAAAAAATAGTGTCACTAATTAGGAAATAAATTTATCAGAGGCCATGCAATTGTTAAAATCCTGACAGACAGCAACTGGTAGTCACTGTATACAAGTTTTGAACAATCTCCTGTGCTGAACCAACAGAAACAGGATGCTTTGAACACCTCAGTGTGGCATCTAGGACATTAGGTGAGAATTCACCACTGTTGCTCTGAAAACACTGGGTTACTTTGCAGTGGGTTTGGGGGAAAGAAACATAGGAAATGGAAGCGAAATTTATCATTACAGAGTAAATACAGACCAAGATCCTGGACATACCAGTGAAATGTGTTCGTTTGATGTGGAAAGTGTCTATCTTGTTTGCTTTGGAAAGTGTCCATTGAGCAAATACAGTACCTATTCCTTGGAACTACATTAACACTCCCTGGTGGGGTGTTATCATCAGAGAGAATGTTGGCAACATCTGGAAAGTCGGCATCCTTCATATATCAAACAAGCCTGACCCTTACATTGTTAGAGAAACGTTGATGCAGAGTGCAATAATCAAGCACACCTATGGATCATGGTATAACCAAGCACACCTTCTCCATGACATAGGCTAAGAGGCCCCTTGGCTGGCCTGGGACCTGAGGAAGGGAATTTGACCCCTGGACAGGGGGGTGTGGAGCCAGTCCAGGGGGCTAAGAGACCTTGGCACAGAGCCCAGGAAAACACCGGGTTTGATTTTAATCCCTGGGAAAAGCTTCCAACATTGCAAAAGGAATTACAAACCACCGGGATGTGAAAATAGTAGTTTAGTATAGTAGACAATACAGAATTCAGTAGTTTTAGAGTTTATAGAATAGAAGTAAATGGGGACAAGATGGTGGAATTTGGGTGGTACCTCATGTACTTCTTCTTCCTCATCCTCCATCTTTTGGGGTGGTGATGGCACAAAGTAGTTAGAATGGATTGGGTCAAAGTAGAAATGACACTTCTAGTGTGGGCACTGGGCATTGGTACAAAATAGTAAATAACTGACACGTAGTTATCTGTATAAATGTAAGGGAATGTCCCATCTGTGGGCAGTCGCCTCGTGTCCCAGCTGCTGTACAGACCTTGGCTGGGAGCAGAGAAAATTCTGAGATATCAAATAATAAACAACACAAGAAACCTGAAAACAGACCTTGAGGACTCTTCTTTTTTACACCAACGCGACTCGGGGCTTTTAGAGGGCCAAGGACTTTAAACCACCTAAATCTTGGGTGAGGAAAACCCCCTCGAGAGCCCAGTATATTTGAAACCCACTAGTGAGGTAGAAAGAATCAGATATCCATCTGACTGCCTGTAGCTTCTCTCCAAGAGTCTGGCAACCTGGACTTGGGTGGAGAAATGATTACATTTATAAAGGACCCCCCCAAAACAACCACAACACTGTTAAAGCTCCTGCTCTTCTGTGTTAGTTTTTCCTCTTGCGCAGTTGTACATGTGTGAAATAACAGATAACACAACAAGGGACAGTGATGACTGCTGGGAAACAGAACCATTAGAATTCATTGTAAGTCAGTGAGTAACGAGTCATCAAGGTTGTGTGCCACAGGGGGCAGTACAAAATTGAAATTTCCCTGATTTCTATTCCCACTACTACAGCAGTAATAGTTACTCAAGGATTTCTAAAAAGATTTGCAATTTTTATCTCTCAAGATTTTGGATGTTCTATTTGAGTTGATGGGACAACCTTAGCTCAAGTATAATCCCATTACTCATGATTGATAGTACTTACGTGTGAGCAACGGTGATGTCCCACCATAACATCTGCAAAGTTAGGAATCTTTCCAGAGGATTGGGAGCAGTTAGATTGGGCACAGGAGCATTGAACTTTATCAGTTCAGAAATCCTGAATAATTAAGTGTCCAGTCTAGGACTATTAAGCAGATAAGCTATAATTGAACAGACCCTGGATATAATAAATGGCAAGGATGCAACTACTGACATCTTGATAATTAGCCTAAACCCTTGGAGAAAACTACAGAAGATTTTCAAGTAAATGTATGCTGGTGTTCACAATTCTGTTTCAAATTTCAGCAGCACCATTTCTTGTGTTGCCATGCAAACCTTTATTATAAATGAATATGGACTGCAAACCCATTGGATCCATAAGGGGAATGTTGTGATGTTAAGAACCCGGTTATTTGGATTGATGCCAGCATTGTAACCTCCATTTATCAAAGCTTAGGAGTAGCAAGCAGAAGTAGTCTGTTGGGTAGATCTGTTTAGCACCATACCATCAGTAGGGGAAGTGAAAATGAACCCATTTACACATCACATTCCCTGTTACTGTAGCCAACAGAATGTGGCTGACAGTTCAAAGGGCAAAATATATGGATAACAAAGGTAACCCAGTCAATACTCATGGATGTAAAATGGGGAAAGCACTAACAGCACTGCCCTGAACATTTAGAACTACAAGGCACCCTTGTACAAATAGTATGGCCTCAGGTAACTGCTGTTTAGGCTAAGTGTGTGATCATTGCATGGTTGTACTCAAGTAAAAATTGGGTCATATATGCATTTGGTTTGCTTTGTGATGTTTTCTGTAATGACAGGATGACTTTATAGAAACTAAAAATCTAATTCATGTTTTGACTGCTGGAATACTATCTTACAGCTTGGAGAGGACCCTTAGGAACATTATGGGATGTGGTACATTCTCAAACTGAGGAAATGAAAATTTTAATCAACAAGTATAAGAAAACAATTGCTTATCAAAAGCAAATTACTGTTTCTGTACTGACTAAACTTCCACAACTGTACTAGGAACTGAAAATACTACTTAATATCATTGGTATGAGATTTTTATGGATTGTACACCATCTGCAACTGGCATATTGCATCTTAGGTTGAAACTCAGGATCACTGTATTTTTTTCTGCATTTTTTTAATGCATCCAGAGTTAGTATTAACATCATGCTGAAAGCATGTAATCTAATAATAAACTGTGATGCTAGACTTTCCTATGGAAGTGCTCAAAGCTTTCCCCTACCCTCACCCACAGTGAGGCAGGAAAAGTTGCAGTACCTCACCCACTGCAGTGTGGGATTTACCAGACTTTTTGCCTATACTTAAGTGATGAAGTGTGGGTGATTACTTGACTCCTGCCTAGGTTTTGGCCTAACACACAACTCATGCTAAAGCCTGATGTATGGCAGTAGCAGTATGACTAAGCTAAAGTGAGAGCAACATGTACACTGGCTGAGAGAGTGAATTTTGGAGTTATTGCCTTTGTCAGCTAATGAATTTGTGACTTAGTGAAAGTATGAAGCAGAGAGTTATCCATTAGACTAGTCTGCTGAGAGAAGATTGAGACCTTGTTTGATTTTTACCTAATGAGGTAATGAAGTACAGATTGGCACACAAGAGAGCATTGTCCTTTAGATTGGAGAGATCCAAAGGAACTCTGGCATGCATGTCATCCAGAGTCTGCTACGTGACTTTGCTGGCAGTCCACTGACTGTTTGTTCCTCTAGCAAGGGATAGGTTTTCATTCAACTGCTTTCTGTCCCCTAAGTATTGCTTAGCTATAATAGGACAGATATGTTTATAGGGAGCTGATACCTGTAATAGTTCTGTGAAAAATGTCATTGTATGTTAACAACAAAAGAAAACTTATTTCTAGTTTTGTCAAGCTCTGAAGACAAGCTGTGTTGACAAGTTTGTTTTCTTCTATCCTCCCATAAAATTAAAGATGGCTATGTATTGGTGCAATGAGAAAAGAGAAAAGAGAAAAGATGAGAGGAATGGAAGAGCTTTGCATTTCTTAGCTTCATTTCCTATTTTTGTGCTGGGCGGCTCACTGACATATCAGCTTTCACTGAACAAAAAAATTCCTTCCTCTGAGAGACTGGAGTCATGCCATCATACTGCTTCTTGCTTGACAAGTGTGTATTAACTTAAATGGTTTGTTTCATCTGCTCCTTATGGTGCTTTTGTATTAACACCAAGTGATGATTAAGAAAGGTCTCTTTTCTTTTTTATTCCAGCTTTAGAAGTCACGATCACAGACACATTGTATGGTAATAAGGTATGTAATTTTTACACTTTTTTTTTCCTACCAAAAGAATTAGAGAGTTAGTCATGTGCTAAGCAACATATTTTGTTTCAATAGAAACACTACAGAAAAGCATAGTCAAACTCTTCATTTTCCATACATGAATCTCTTCTTTTCCTGTGACAGCCTAAGCAATTCATAATGAATGTTTCTCATTTTTTAAAAAATGTAACTTTCTTACAGTTAGGTGAATGAAAGCATGTCAGTTTTCTGTATAGCATAGTTTTCCTGAGAGAAATTATGTATTCTATCAAATTATTTGCAACAAGCTTTTTTTTCCCCCTAGAATTAATTCATCATTGAAGTTGATGCCAGGAAGTGATTGCTCCTGAACTAGGAGCAATTGCAAAAGCTCACATGCGAAAACTGTGCTCAGACACCTATTTCAGATCATCTTGGACAAGCTGGAAATGCTGAAAGAACAGGAGGGCTATGGCTGGTCTTTATTCAAAGAAAAAAATTTAAAAGATTATAAATGTATTGCTTTGACAGAGTCAAGGCCCACCCCAGCCCCTTGAAATAGAAATTAAGGGTGGGACAGAGCAGCAGCCTGATCAGGAGAAGAAGAAAAACAAGCTGTTTTCCAAGAAATGGAAAACACAGGAAAAAAGGTGATCTGTTCTATTCATTACCCCAAGTAATATTTTTCCTATATTGCAAACTGAAACTGTAGTTGAGGAGTAGGAAAAGTGGGAAAGAAGAGGTGATTCTTGCACTGGTGGAAACCGTTTCCCATGGGAACCCCCCATGGATGCGGGTGTTTGCAGGGACAAGGCTGTGGCCACAGCAGCATGAGAGTGCCAGGCTGAGGAAGGCTAGGGCAGGTGCTGCCCGGGTGCAGCTGGGTGAGGCTTGCACAGCTCTGAGAAGAGGCCACAGACCCACAGAGAGGAGCCACAGCAATAATTACCACCCACCCTCTCAGGCATTGCCGGCCTGTGGTGGAGCAGCTATGGGCTCCTTGAGAGAGCTGGGCTGATCTGTAACCCCAAATCTGATTTAAAATGCCAGAGATGCAGCTCTTTCTCCTACCATTCAGCCATCACGTTGTTTCTCAGCTACAACTACATCATGCTATCCACGTCTGTTTTCTCCAAAGACACGCCTGGGCAGCAGGAAGCTCATGTTGAGCACTTTTGGTGATCAGGGATAAGGCAATGCTGAGCTGTGATGGAGCAGAGTGGGAGGATTGGACTGCAGGGACCCCTCCACAGTGACCCCTTTTTTCAAGACAACTTTGTTGAATAGTGTGGTTGTTGAAATAAAGCTGACTCAGAGCAGGAGCAGCTTTTGCTGGGTGAGCTCCCTAGCAGCAGGTGCTTGTAAGAAGGTTTTCACCCACAGCTTTTTATCTGTAAAGAAATTGCAGATGGCACCTGGAACAAGATGATGCTTGTCAGTATTCAGATTGTACATCAACGGCACTTTTTGTGATGCAAGATCAGTAATATTCTACTTAACTTTTTTCCTTTTAAATGAAGATTCTAAACCACTCGTTTGTTTCAGCTGCTGCAGATTTTAACTGTACAACATGAAATCATCTGGAAGAGGTCTACTGTTCTTTTGGTTAAAAGATTCAGGCAGGAAAAAATTAAGTCATAAAAAAATTATCAGGTAAAAGACATATTTAGTTTTGGTTTGTGCAAGAGGAAAACTCAACTTTCTATTCAGCTTTAAAATCTCTGCCTTCTGCTCAATACACAAAGTTTCTGTACATTAACATTTTCCTATTTCTTCTGTCTGTGTAAGTTAGTCTGATAAAAAATAAACTCCCTTCTCCTAGTTGCCAAGAAGTTTTCATTTTTTTGAGCAGTACTCCACTACCAAATTCCCCAGGAATTTGTTTTGGGTTGCATCTACAAAACACATACAGTCTTTACTTACTGTACTTTACCACTCCTAAAAGCCTGGGGGAAATGGACATAAATTCAAAATTTCTTGAGATTATCTCAAAGGAAGCTAGAAATTTGAAAGGCTCATAGGGCTTGCTTGAGGCTGCTGTTACCCACCTTTGTTTTGGGTGAAACTGAACCTGCCTGCACTGAAAGATCTGGACCGTGGGATTCTCTCCAGGAAACACATCTATAAAAACTTTAATGATAAGCTCTGTCAGAGTTCTGAAGTATTTGTAATGAATCATTCAGTGCTGCATATCGGCCTCCTCTTCTCCCACTGAGTCATAATTTTCAGTAGGAGTAAGCATGGGCAAAATGAAATTTTATGATCCCCTTTTGCCTTTCTCTGACGACTGGTCTACTGAACACCAGAGTTAATTAAAAGGCTGCTAGGAGGAATTGAATTTGGTGATACAAAAAGGGCAGCTATCATCAGCTTCAGCAGTAATTGTAATAAGGAGAACATACAGGAGAGGCCCTCAGTGCCAGATATAGATAAATCTCAGGGTGTCAAGGTTCAAAATTACAGATGAGAAAGCATCTGCTCAGTTGCTAGCTGAACTTCAAAACACTTGAAATTCACTAGTCATCTCTCAGAGAAGTTTCAGGGTTCTATATATCCTACAACTAAAATTCTGCATCTGCTAAAATATCTCTTGGCTGAAACTGGGAAGAACAGCAGTGAAGTCCCAAACTATGCCCAGTTTTCCCTTGGACAGTGTTGTTGGTGTCCATCCTTCTGTCATGAACCTTCATCCACAAAAGTAGCTAAGTCTTAGAGCTTCAGGGGGAAGGTGAGTTCCATAGGTGCATGGGTATTACCAGATGATAACGCCACACTTGTGGAGCCAAGAGGACAAGAAGTAAGAATGGGCTGGAGTTGGTGAATCTCTAAGATAATTGTATTTCTGCTTTAGCAGGGATCTAAATCCAAAAGTCCCTCTACTGAGCAAACAACTTAGGGCAGGAAGTTTCATGCCTTCAGCCTTGCTTGTTTCAGAACCACTGAATTAATTCTGTATCTATATGAAGATGTTTTCAGGAGCAGTTCTGGCACTTTCAGCAAACCCTCTGGAATAAAAAGAAAAAATGGATTGCTCTTATGCAACCACTCAGGTGCCCTATGCTATTCATGAAGAAAGACAGGCTGTTCATTCTGTCACTGACATTGGTTTGTTGGTAAACGTGCTGGATTTGAGGCTGTTTTGTAAAGGGTCTGATCACCCTCATGCAATGTACAGGAAGCACAAGTATGTAGCTATGATATCTTATATTTCTAGGGTGAGGATTTAAATCCAAGCTTCCCTTTTGTAAACTTCAAAGCATGGAATGCATCATTTAGTAGCATTAAAGATCTGCGTATACAGCATCCCTGTGTTATCTTCAAAATGTTTGTGTACTCTCAGGCAAACAAGAAGTTATACCACAAAAAACACAGGGAAGAAACCCACACTGCAAAAATGACCAATTGCTTCCAAAATGGCATCCTGTAAGAGCTGGTATAAAACCTGAAAAATAAAAAGATGCCAGCAAATTCTCTGTGCTGACTTACAATGAGGAAGGTTGTTTTAGAAAGTCTTCAGATCCTTGTTTTACCTTCATCATGTTCAAGTACAATCCTTTCAATAACACAGTTTCACTGACTCCAAAAAAATGAAAATCTGTACTTTACCCATTCCATGGAGTCCTGGAGCCTTGGTTAAGGGTAGTCTGGGATATATCAGCATGGTTTAGATTCATGGACAGGAGCTCAAGCAATGGTTGCGCGGAGATGTTGAGTAAACATGTTGCATTTATTTACATAGTGCTTTTCCTGCCTTAGCTTGAAGGAATAAACATAATATACATGACAAAGTCTGAAAAAATGGGCCTCACATTTATGAAACTGGCATTCATGTCTGGCACTGTACAAGTGTTTTACAGCAAACTAGAGTTGTACCAGGGGACCACCTTCTGTGCAAAGTACTGATAAGGGTACCTCAGCTGCATCTGTCAAACACGGATACACAATTGGAGCAGGTTGCTCAAAGTGATGTGGAGTTTACATTTTAAAAAATGCTCAAAATATAGCTGGAGAAGATCCTGGAGAACCTGACCTAAGCTGACTTACTTTGAGGAGGCTGGTAGTGGGGGAATAGATAACCTCCAGACATCCCTTCCAACATGCATTATTTTATGAATTTCCAAATTAGTGTTACCATCAGGTGGAGCAGGAGAGCAATAAGAAATAGACTGTACCAAGGTGGTGGTTCTGAGCTCTTTTTAGATAATTTTAAGATATGAATAATTTTAATTATATGAAGATACCACTCCTGGATGGGAACTAGTTTCTACCAAGGCAGCTGTGTGGGCAGGAGCAAGATCTGAGGCCTGACTGCTCCTGCTGGTGTTGATGCACTTTATCAGCATAGCCTTGAGCATCGCATCGGAAAGATTTCACTCATATAAACAGTGAATCCAGACATTTGGAGGGCACCTCTCCTCTGAAAATCATCTTGTCCCAAGTGCTTCTGTGAGCAGAGGAAATTCAAAGTTAAGTTTCATGTAGCTTCAACATGCTTGATATGAAGGAGATCCCCAAGTTAAAAGAAAATAAGAAGTGGCATTCACCTCTTATCTTTCAGCGTTGCAAGGAAATTTAGAATGACTTCACATATTTTGTTACTTACCTTAGCACACTGAAATGAAAAAAATACAAATAAATACTGAGCAATGGACTAGAAATCACTTGCTGTGACTAAAGAGATGACAGATCATATCTAAGTTATTACTGACATTTGATGGGTTTCATGTTTTGTTTGATTAATGGAATGTGCTTATATCAGGAACAATCAACTCTGATGGAAATATGGAAAGAAGCTGAAATCTTTCCATAAGTCCAGGTACTAGATATTTATGAATTAAGACTATTTAGTATTAGCTATCAAGAACTGCAGAAAAAAAGTAAAGCTAAATGAAATGCTGAAGTAATGAAGAAACTGATGGAATTATGAGCTATAAATCTAAGATTAATATATTATTTGATTAATTTTGTATCTGAATTAATTTCAGAAACATCATTTTTTCTTTGGGAAAAAATCTGCAGTTGGGAACAAACCAGACTCCAGTTCTGGGCAAGTTAAAATCTATGTGAGTCCTAATGTTTCTGTCTGACAGCTGTTGAATAATTTATAGAATGACATCTTCTTTGTTTACATCTAAAAATAGTACTAGTAATTCAATACCAAGTATAACTATTTTCATTCAAAATATCACTGATGCCCTTTCTGCAAAGGAACCCTGTCTCTGTACTTGAACAATAGAAGAACTATATAGATGGTTTCTTTGGGTGTAGGAGTCAGGGCCCACAGGGCCTCTGGGGAGCCAAGAGACCACCATATACACAGAGTCCTCCATTCCATTAGCAAAAGAAGCTGATGGTTGGATCCCTTCTTTCATACACTTGTCTTTTTCAGTTCAGTAAATACAGTTCAAAAGATAAACTTTTCCCAAATGTACTGGTAATTAACTGCTAAGAGTTTCCTTTTTTATGACACAAAATCTTCTTGGTCAGTGCTGCTGAGAGGGCTCTTTCCCCTCAGTTCCAGTGGTTTGTTGGCTGTTGTCTCAGCTTTGTCCTTGGTGTACAGCTGGTAACAAGTGCTTATGGCTGGCTGGTACTGCAGAAGGCAGTGGGACACTTCTGAGCATTCTCCCTGCTGGCCGTGCTGATGGAAAGGATGGTTAGATTGCTCTGCACGTTGCAAGGTCATTGCAGAACACATGAAACCATAACTTAAGAGAGTTCAAAGTGCCTGGAGAATGGAAATTATAATTTTAGGTGCTACAATACTTAAAAAAACTTTTTCACTTCTCTCATTTATTTTTTGCAACTTTTTCTGGTATGATTCCTGTTTTTACTCTTGTATGCTTGATGAATACCCTTTCTCCTCATAACAGATAATGCTGGGGAATTTAATGAAGAAAAAAATCCATGGAATTTCTTTAAAGTTTCATTGGTCTAGAATGATATTGGTACAATACAATTTTCTCTTCTGTGATTCAGAAGCTCATGTGAGTCATACATTATTTCAAAGGCAGTCCCAAGGGCTCAGTCAAGGAAATATTTGGGCACCATTAAGTGCTGCTCTGTCCTTTGAGTCCTAGATGAGACAAAACCAGTAAAAAGGAACACAGCAAATGAGTGCCCTTGGAATGAATAAAATGGCATGCATTTATGTATTTCTTTATTATCTTGCATTTTAATGATACTACTGAGAATGAGATTCCCTTTACATTGGTAATTATAAAGGAGAGCAGATGGTGAAGGCTTATCTTAAAGTGTTAATTAAAATAGCTTACACAGACAAGCCTCTACTTGAACAAAGTACATCAGGAAGATATGAGACATGAGTGAGTGCCCTATTCCAGTGAATTATTCCTAAATAAAGCTACCTTGGAGCGAATCCATCAGAGATACTGAACTACACGTCAGTGAAATCTCTTTCTCTCAAGTTCAGGAAGCAAGCACTAGATGACAGGTTCTAAGTGTATGTTTCTGGAAGTGAAGGGAAGTGTGGGTTCACTAGGAGGATTTGTATTCCTGCCTGCCTTAGTAGGTGTTCAAATAAAAAAAGTGAATCTTCCTCACTGTCTCTAAAGGTTTGTTGGCAGGCATGTGCAGGATCACTTCTGTGTGGGCTGTGCGGAACTGGAGGAATGCCAATTCCCCTTTGGGATTCATCCCGTTAATTCATACAGGTGACTCAACATAAGACAATTAGTCCAGAGAGAGTGCCTAAGCCTCCTACCTTCATGAAAACTAGTCTGAGGGTGGTGGCTGTCAGTCTGCAATACTCTGCTTTTGAAAGAACTCAGCTTGGTTACTGAAGACATAGTTTTAGATGCTGCTGCTGCTTTTTTTTTTTTTTTTTTTTTTTTTTTTTTTTTTTTTTTTGGGGGGGGGGGGGGGTGGGGACACAGCAGCAACACATCATAGCCGCCAAAATATTTTGTAATGAAATATGAAGTCATCCACTGGATCAAAGACTAGAAGCCAGTTGCCCATATATGCTCTGAAATGATCGCTGGGCTAGTCATATGTACAAACTTTTTTTCTTGTTTTATTATTTGAGCCACTACATTTTTATTTCAACTGTATAAAAAAAAGAAAAAATGAAAGGCAAAGAGAGGAATAACATTTCATCTTCTTTTCTCCTTTGGCATGCTGAACTGCTGAACTGATGACATTGGAAGCTATGAAGACTGAGACTGGACTGCCCTCTTCAGTTCGTTTTTGTGCTGTTAACAATTTTGAGCTCTGGATTAAGAGTGTGGAAGAATACAAATACAAACGTCAGTGCATTCATCTTCAGCAAAAATTTTTCCCCAACCAGATATTGTAAACCTCTTTATAGAGCTCTGTTTTTTAAATAATAATAGGTGGGGGGAAACAGTATTTCTGTCAATACTTTACATCATTTCTGTTGGGTAGGTTTTGGCAGTAAAGACAGACAATGTTAAAGATCATCTGGTAGGATAAACAAGATGTCAAATGCTTTGACTGCCTTTCCTTAAGGGTTCAAGCTCTCAGACTGTTTTCTTTTCTGAAAGGTAACAGAAATAGCTCACAGTTTGTCCTTCTAGCTGCAAAATTGTTCTTTAACCTTGGCTTGCTTAAAAAGTACAGTGGGGTACAGTGTGGAAATATAACCAGTTAAATAGCTTCAAAAATGTAGGTGTTTGCTGGGCTCTTCTGTCATCTGCTTTTTTTACTTGATGTCATTAAATGTTTGTTTGTCCTGAAGTACTGAAAAATTCTGGATGATTGAGAGTTGAACTGTGCTAAATGCTTCCTGAGCACAACCAAGACCGAGAAATCAACAAGTTTCAGGCCGGAATCTTCAGTGACTTGTGGCATTATGGTAGATTCCAAATGCATCCTGGCCTCAGGGAAACTGGAAGGTGGAAGAGATGGCTGCAGGTCAAAGTGAAGGACAAGGGGGACAGGTACAGGAGAGGGACTGTTCTTTCTGACTAATCACTTCAAAACAATTCTGTTGTTTGTAAATGGCCTACCTGATTTTTCCTGTGAAAAATTATTATTCAGGTCATATGCAAGACAGAAAACTGCATTTTCCCCCCAGGCTTCTTTTTCTTGCCCTGTGTGCTTTGACCAAGTGCTTTGATGTTGCTGTTCTCTCTCCTATGTTCGCTCTCCTGTAACAAGCTACAATTAGGAGTAACTTATGCTGGATTTTGTCTGAGCTCTGCAAACATTTTTTAGATGCTGCACCTACTGTCAAGAAGTAGTCTAGATTTCAGACTTGAATAGGGTTTTATAATGAATGTGTGGAAATTGGAAGCCCATTTCATTAAAAAAATATCTCTGCTAGACTCAAAATTTAAACAATATATTTTTGCAATAAAGCCAACTATCCACCAGGAACAGAATATTATGCCCTCAGCATTTTAGAAACTGGGATGAGTTATTTGTCCTCTGTCAGTTCCTACTGCCTGTCATTCCCAAAAGACAGTCCCTACTGTCTCATTCAGATAGTAAGCAGGAATTTAACTAATATGGTTTTAGTAGCTTCTAGGTTCTAAGAAAATCTCTTATACTTGGTGTTCTGAGCATTCAAGGCTGCTCAGAGAAAATAAAATACAGCAAGGAAGAAGTCTGAGATATTGCCAGATAACCTGATATGAAGACTTTTTGTACAGTACACTGTGTGATTATTTTTTCTCCCTGTTCTAAAGAATAAAATAAGCTAACATAAAGTCACTTCAGACCAGTATTACATCAAGGAGTTGATGTATGAACCAGCTGCTAAGCAGATTCTTTCTAAATCTCCCCTGACATTTTGTTTCAATTTATAATGGGAAATATATTAAAAATTGCTTTGTAAAAATCAGGTTTATTGCAGAGTTTATTCAGTTGTTACTCTATGCCATTACTTAGCTCCTAGTGATAGCATTGTTCATGCAGACTTAACATGGAAAGGTTTTCTTCCTCCTCCTTTGTTTAGTGAGATCCAAAACCTGCACAATAGTTTGATTTCTCTATCTAATCTCTGCAATGTCGTGTACAAAAAGGAACAAAAGCCCCTCCCACAGCCCTTATCTCCGCACTCTGTCTAAAGCAGACACCGAGCCCAGTCATCTTATTATGATGATGCAACCATGAATGAGCAAAAGTGAAAGTTGAAATCTAATTGTAAAGTTTGGATTCAATCACACAGTCAGTCTTTAGTCCACTGAGACCTTCCTCCTGCTCAGACAGAGAGAGGGGAAGGATGAGGCTGTTGGTGCCATTTGTGTTTGTGTGTGTGCTGAGTGTGTCTGTCTGTGCTGCTTTGTGTGTCCAGCCTTGTATGTCGTACCTAAATCGCCTCTGTAAGTTTGTGTGCACAGTCTTGCTGGGAATACATGCTGGATTCAGCCACTTCAGATTCTGAATTCCCAGTGGAACTGGGAAAACTTTATCTACCAAATTTCATTATAAAATACCAAAGTGATATTGCCACACATGATGACCCACGGAACAGAGAACAGATCATAGCTGATCACTGTTCATTTGTTTAGATTGGTAACTGTGTACAGAGGCTCTTCCAAAACACGTCGGAAGAACTGGCTATTACATAGGAGGAGATGGGAAGGGAAAAAAAGGAAAAGTATAATGATGCCAAAAGAATAAATTAATCTGAACAGGTCACAAACAATTTTGGACCAAAACTACAATCTAAGCCCCAACTAAGTTTAGTTTTCATGTAGCTTAAGGAGACTGTCTATTGGACATATTCATTATGTTCAGGTTAGGAAACATCTGAAGGAGAGGAGAGCACATACATCATGAGAGAGTCCATTGGAAAACATGCCATAGGCAAGTATAATATTCTTCTCTCATTTGTATTAAAACCACGCCGCCTTTTAACAATCTCTGTGTTATTATTAGCATGGACTGTCATCACTTCATAGTCTTTGACTGGCCAGTAGCTGAACTGATGCCTACATCAATACTTTGCAATAAAATTAGGCAGTACTGTGCAGAATTTCATTACATTTTCTGATTAACATTTATTAGAGTAATTTTGCCAGACCAGCATAAGGTGTTTCACAGTTTGATAGCTCTCCTTTCCTTTCAATGATAATTGTACCAGAGAACATTTTGAGGCCTTACATGATCACACTTCTCAAGGGATTCTAAAGATTGATTGTTTTGCTTCCTCTGATCTCAGAAAATCCTTGCCAAAAGGAGCGATTGGGCATATAACTAGCATTTCTTTCTTCTCATCTACAGCACTAATTTAATACCACTCCAGAAAATATATGCTTTTGAAATTTGTGTCTTCAGTCATTAGGAAACTTTTGTATTGCATATGTTAATTACTTTCAGTAAGCCACAAAGCACTTGTTTACTGAGATACTTTAATGCCTGCCAGTAGCTTGAACATGAACACAAGTAGTTTTTATGGGTGACCATTTGGGGTTCTAAATTTGCCCACAGCATTTCTGTCAATATATTTCAGTGCAGCACTTCAACAGAGTATGTTGACTTTAGCAACACCCTGACTTCTGCAGTGAAGGCTTCCTCATCCTTCAAATTACTCATAACTGATACCTGTATTCTCCAGGACAGGGGTAGTACTTCTTAATCTTTAATATTTGAATGGGACATTCCTTCACCAAAGAATAGTCTATAGACAGAAAACTGAACTCAGATTCAGATATACCTCCCGCTTCTGGTGGAATAATGACTCTGAACTTTATATCTAAAATAATATGGATATATTTCTCTGGTTCACATTCTTCTTTTTTTTTTTTTTTTTTTTTTTTTTTTTTGTCTAAGATCAACACACCAAGGGAGGTGTAGAAATGTCTATCCTTACCCAGAGTTTTCTCTCTGTCTGGAACTTCTCTGGTTCAAAACTTTTTTTTTTTTTTCAATCCATGATCATTTCCATTTCTTGCTTGCAGAATCAAGTCAGCTAGCCATTAATTTCATATTTTCAGTCTATGTTCACATGATTTTGATATGTTTTATGCTTTCCATTGCCACTCAGTGTATATACCCTGGGCTGAGTCTGTAGGATAATGGTTGGGGAAGTTTCTGTTTGATTAGTAAGCCTAAGACCAAAAAGGGCTATTTCTGGAACATGTGTGATATAGTTGTGATGAATTCAAGACATCTTGTATCTTAAGAAGGGAGAATATCCATTGGGATGTGTCAGCTTTTCCAGGAGTCCTTGCTAGGCCATGGGTGTGGTGAAGTGGTGTGTGGAAGGATAAATAGGAGAGTGTGCAGGACTGTGATGTGGTTGATACTTTGCCCTTTAAACAAATAAATTTGGATTATGACTGCCTGTGATATATTTTTTATCAATTTATGAATCTGTACCATTCCTCTTGAAGTATGTGCAAATGCCAGGGCCCTGGCCTGAGCAGAAAGTAGCTGAACTGAACATGTTAAAGTGCTGAATGTGACAGGAAAAATTCATGGGCTTAATAAGTATCTGAGTGAGAAGTGGTCAAAAGTTGCCTACAGCACTGTGAGGGACGTAGCACTTGAGGGGAGTAAATGAAAGGTTTGGGGTCTGTGGGGGTCTGTCTGTATCTACACTGAGAACTTGCACCCAGCCTTGCTGTGACCTCCCCATAAATATGGAACCACCCCCCTGAGCAGCACCACCTGAGGCTGGAGAAATACCCAGGGTCCCAGCCCTCACAAGGCAGGAAAGAGGATTGCCCTGCATCCGCTATCATGGAATCACAGGATGGTTTGGGTTGGAAAGAACCTTGAAGATCATCTCATCCCAGCCTCCTTGCCATGGACAGGGATATTTTCAACTAGACCAGGCTGCTCAAAGCCCATCCAGCTTGTCCTTGAACACTTTGAGGGATGGGGCATCCACAGGCTCTGTGGGCAATCTGTTCCAGTATCTTACTACCCTCACAGTGAAGAATTTCTTCCTGATATCTAATTTAAACCTACCATCTTTCAGTGTGAAGCCATTTACCCTTGGCCTGTCATACATGGACTTTAAAAAGTTGATTTCTTGTCTCCAAAACTCATTTTTTCCCCTCTCTGGTTCTTATAGCAAACACACAGATACAGCGGGAATGCAGTTGAAGCACATGGGCATGCAGAATGAAAATTTTAGGCATTTACAATGTAAGCAATAACCTGTTCTGCAGTTGCCTTCATACTCACTGGGGACAGCACAGGGACAAAACTGCTTGCAGGGCCAAAACCCAAGGTATGAGGTGGACTGACCAAATGGTTTTCAAAGAACTTTTGCTGATTATTACCAAGGGGCTTCCAGGCAGTGAGCAAAAGTCTGGGGTATGTTCAGAATGGATGACACTCCAATGTATTCCATTGCATTTTGCCATGCTACAGGTTGGTGTTGCCATGGTGTTCTAGATGTGAGTAGCTTGCCAGAGAGAGAAATTTCTGGCTAGACATCAGGTTGTGATAGCCCTCTTGCTGGCCCTAGTGTTGTTTATTTGAGTGCAATATGTGCAGATTACTTCGGGTGAGTGGTCTTTGAATTGGCCTAATTGCAGTATATTTGTTCAGAAAAGCACTTAAACACACAGGCAGCTGTGTGCCAGTAAGAACTGTGCTGAGGGCCAACTTAAAATGTGGTGGGTGTGTGCTAGTGCCACTCTGATATGGGCAGGAATTACAAAGGCAAAATGAAGCAGTGCAATGAGTGTTATTTTCTGCTTTTTGTCACGAAAGGTCTTTTGCATGTCAGTCTCCAAATTACAGACCTGGAAGACTCAAAGAAAATAACTTTTACAATAATTCTGAGTGCATGTTTGAGACAGAAAGGCATATAACCAAATGCAGCTCTAGGGTGAGCCTGGAGCTGGAGAAACCTTAAGAATTTAAAAGTAAAAAGCTTCTTTCTTAGAAGATGTATGGGCACAGACTGTGGGGATGCAGGAAACATTTTCACAGGTTGAAAAGGCCATTTTATAACAACTAGCTGCTGAAGGAAAAGGAAAATCTGATCACTCAGGATCTGATGTGCATAAAAGGGAGGCTTCTGGATTGACAATTTCTTTGCATTTTTGTTTACTTTAAGATTTAACAAGCTCCACCATGCTATGGGGCTTAAAGTCCCTAGAGAGTTTTTTCTTTTTTTTTTCTTTTTTTTTCGTTTTAAATAATATTCTTTAAAATATGCATTTTGTTGACCATTCCAAAGACAATGATGTAATTAAATCCAGGAACAAGCTGCAGTTTTAAGTAAAAAATATTGGAACATGACTGAGATTTTTACCCTTCAGAACAAATGTGTATATTTATTGCTGTGAGATGCTAAAATTTTAAGGTCAACCTGAACTCTGTGTGAGAAAGAGATGGCAGAGCAGGCCACTTTGTGAAGACGAAATAGAAGTGAGGAAGAAAAGGGTGCATAGGTCTTTTCAAATAACCTGCCAGCTGCTTGGCTTTTAGAGGTTTGTGTAATTAAGGCACAAGGCACAGGATTTCTATCTCCAGGCAGCTGTTGCAGTCTTATTGATACACTGGTGGACAGATAGCTTGCAAAAGAAACCTTGAGATTTGTTATAGATCACGGGAGTGGAATTAAAAGAGGGCTCTTTTTTGAAGTTACACGGTTGTTGACAGAACACCTTTGAATATAAAGACTGTTTTTCAAAGATTTTTGCTATTGTGAAACACAGGAGAGTGCCTAATAAGAAAAAAGATAGTATTTTCTTTATTACCAGATATAGAACAAGCTTGAATATCTTAATTAGACACAAGTTCACTGAAGGATCTGTTGGGAATATGACAGCAAGGCTGTGCTGGAGCTGGGTGGAGAGCTTTGCTTAATGCACCTCAGCTCTCCCTCTGCACCCCTCAGGTGGGAAAAGCCATCAGGAAGTCACATTGCCCAAAAGTGTTCATTGCCCTGGGGCACAGATCATGATGGGTGTAAAAGAGGACCAGCGTGAGGCATGGTTAACACTGCTTGGAGATAAAGTTGTCCTTTCTTTTTCTGATTAGGTGAAATTACATCTCAGGCAGGAAAAAGGGGGTTTGGAATTCCCTGTATGATACAGTGCTTGGCATGAGATGGGAAAAGAGAAACTCCACCAAAAGTGAGGTGTGTATTTCCACAGCACAAAACAGGTACAGAATAGTAGCATGTAATACAGGAACAATTCCATGCTTACCCTCATTGCAGCACATAGTACTGAATGAACTTTGCCTGAGGAAAAACGCTGTGAAATCTGTGTGGCAGACTTATTCAAAGAACAATTCTTTACCATCTCAGTGCCGTGAGAGGTCCTAAATTGGTTTTGTTTTGGTGTGGGGTTTTTTGGGGTTTTTTTTTGTTTTGTTTTGTTTTTTTTTTTTTTCTGTCACATTTTCCTCACAGAACAACTGGTTTCATCCTCTGACTTAATCAGCAGTGAAATGGCAGCTTGGAAGTATGCCAAAGACTGTTATGCATCTGTCAGAAATATGCATGTTTTAGGAGGCTATTTTCCAGTCCTTTTATTTGCTTATAATGATACAAATGTGGCTCAGCTACTGTGGCATTGCTGATGCAGGGGATTAGCAGAACCTTCCTCAGAAGATGTTTTAAGAGACACCCCTGTGCTAGCACCTGGTGCACCCAGAACACCAAACATGCTTGTGTTTCCATGCCCAAGAAATTCCAGCTTGGTGGAGGGGTGGGAGACCTGCATGACAGTCAAAGGGATTATTTGAAATGCTACAAACCAGTGGGGTAAATAAATCTGTTTTGACTATGTAAAAAGAGGTGGTTGTCCTCAGCTGTACTGTGACTGGGAAAAATTATCTTAAAAAAGAGATGCAACGTGTATATTGACCATGCAGAAGAATAAAAACAGGGAGTAAAATAACCCTTAAATACCTAACCAGAAAGCTTAGTCACCACAGAAAAGGATTTCTCACTAGCTGTTTTAGAAAACAAATGTATGATAGAAACACCTGTTCTCTGATTCACTTTTAAAACTTAAAAAGAATGGCAACAGTGAACTTCAGGACAAAAAAAAAAAGGATAAAGAAAATAAGAATGGGATATGGATGTTGTCTGCTGTGCTGCCATCCTCAAAAATACTGTGCAGTATTCTAGTTACTTGCAACTTCTGTATGAGAGATTGCTTGGCAGATTCTTGTTCATTTTTTTCTGTGGAAGGATATCCTTTGGCTAATTTCCAGATACCAGAAAGCATGGTTATTTTTAGATAATTCGATATACTCTGCTAGCAAATGCAAAGAAGATGAAAAATGATGACTAAGTGTGGAAAGAGTGGAATCTGAGGATCACAGGAATCTTGATGTCATGCAGATAGCTCAAGTTTCCTTCCACCAAGAAAAAAAAAAAGACTGGTCTGAACACCAAGTGTGTGTAATCCATGCCCTCTACCTCCACCATGCAGAAGCTGTTGGTTACAGCTTTCAGAAAAAGCATTATATTTTACCTCCTAAGAAAGCCTGCTTCATCCTTTGTAAATCTTAGGCTGCCTTTTATCTTTTGTTTCCTCATTTTGGGTGTCTGATGTCTGCAGTCTTCTTCTTCTTCTTCTTCTTCTTCTTCTTCTTCTTCTTCTTCTTCTTTTTCTTTTTCTTCTTCTTCTTCTTCTTTTTCTCCTTCTTCTTCTTTCTTCTTCTTTCTTGTCCTTTTTCTGCCAATCTTGGATCATGACTCAAGGAGCATGACTCTGGATCATGACTCATTGTCTGGACTAATATGATTTTGGCTCTGTTTGTCTCAACTTTCTGTCTTGTTGCCCTGTAAGACCTTAAAGGAATGCTGGATCACATTTAAGTTCTTCATTTTTTCTATGAACTTTCTTTCTTACATAAAGGATGTTGTGGGAAATTATTTTCCACTATTCTCCTGTGAGTCCCATTTCAGTTCCCTAGTCCATCAGTTAGTAAGTTTGTAAAGAACTATTGTTTATGCTATATTTAACTTCAAACTTTCCTGAAGCCCCTTTAGATTTTTAACGTTTTCTTCATTTCTTCAGCTATATCAAACTTTTTCCTTTTAACTTAATTATTAAAATGCTTATTGGAAGCCTGAGTCTACATTACTCTGTGTTACTCTCCAAATGAAAGGAGACAGAAAATGGTTTTGACATTTGAAAAGAGATTTGGTTCTCCTTTCAGCCCTGTGTTGATTTCCTTTCATTTTAAATATGTGCTTTTTATAATGCTTTACAGGTATGTACTACTCCACCTTTATCAGTGCAGTACTCAACCAGTTATTACCCATTCTACCCTTTACTAAGTTCTTTAGCTTCCAGATCCTGAAATAGCAGTGACTTCTGCAGTTCCTCATAAGACTTTTTCCTTCTTCTCCCCTGTTATACTAGGCTTTTGATATAAAATGGAATAAGGACACATCTCTGATGTTTGTGTGTCTGCAAAGTGGGCTGCTTCCGAGTTAGTAGTGCTTCTCTAAGGATATGAGTACAGTCCTTGTCCCCATACTGCTTCAAAGCAGGTATAAGCTTAAAGAAGTGGCCTGGAAGGGCAAAGCATGACACAACAAGCCGATGAGAGCCCCTCTCCTACCCAATTGCTCCATGTGAGTAATGTGTTCAGAACTCTGCACCAAAACAGTAGAGAAAAAGAGATGAGAAATGGAGTGTGGACAGAGAAAATGGTAAATTGAAAATGAGGGAACAGTGTAAAAGAAGATGATAGATGGGCATAGAACACAGATGTAAAAAAGACATTATTAGCTTTAATATTAGTCAATACTCTTTATCATACCTCTTTGTGTTTCTCCTGAGAACATGAAGAAGATGATACAATGAATTACTTAATGATTTGAGCCCTTCATCTCAGAAAAATCTCACACCACAGCATAAGAGCTAAATGTTTTATGATAATAGGATCAATAAAGACCATTTGCATTCATAAGGGAGGAAATGCTATGGTTTAATGACTTCTAAGATCAGGAACAAATTATGGGTTTGTACGAGTCCTTCAGTCATATCACTATATTCCATGTGAATGGTCACATAAAATGTAATAACTGAAGATTAAAAAGAGCAATACCTTTCATTTACATTACCTGATGAAATGATTTTAACTTGTAATTCTGCAATCAGTCTTAGTCAGCAAGTACTTGGTGCTTAAATGCAGAAGTGATTCATCAGATTACACAGCATTACAGCAGCTGTAGGTACTGTCCAAATTCTGTCATTTCAAATCAAATGGTGAACACCCAGCCCAATGCCTTACAAACTCAGACATGCCACTAATGAATGCATTATTTCTGCTGTTTTCTTTGCCTTCAGCATTTTGGCACTTTTTTCCTGGTTTTGAGCTTCTGTAGGAGGGATAACTTAGATAAACCTGCTTAAATTTGGTGCAATATTGATACAATAAGATTGTGGATACCCTGTGATCCCATTCCTGCAAACCATGGAATCATTTTATGTCGTGACTATGAGGTGTCTGTGCTCAAACTAAATGGAATCAAGCACTTCCTGAATTATGTTTCTTTCTGTTTTCTGCACTAAACACATTCTCTTCTCTCAACAAGACCTTTTTTCACTTTCTTATCTTCTGTATAAGCAGTATCAAAGAAGTAAACTATGGTATTTTAGTCTGTTGTCCTGCTCTGTACTCTTTTCTGCAGGCCATTTTCCACCATACAACCTACACAGGAAAAGCTGTGCAAGGCTGAACGCTATAAAATACCAACAACAGGCCTCAAAGATATACAGGAAAGAAATCTCAGGGACTAGAGAATTAAAACCAGTCAAGATTATATTAAAGACCTCAGTGGCTGCAAACCACCAGACTTTGTTGAAAGGGGTAGCATTAGGTAACACAACTCTTTCTGGGTTCAGTTTCTGTTCTAACATCTAAATTCTTGCAGCAAGTCAAAGGCTCACTTAAATAGGTATCAAGAAACTGAGTTAATATCTTTTGACTATGTCTGCTTTAAATAATAATGCACCTAGGTAGAATGAAACACCTACTGCTGAGGGAGCAATGTCCAGATATGCTGGACATAGATGTACCTTTGGCAGTTTTATTTTCATCAAGCCTTGGTCGCATGTCAAGTCTCATGTATTGAGTAGTCAAATTGAGCTGGAGCACATTAGGTGTGCTGTTGACACACACGCCTTCTGGTTCAGTTTCATGGCCAAAGAATTCAGTCCCCATCCAGTCACACCCCTCCACAGGGTGCAGAGCAGTGGGGTCATCAGGACACTTGCTTGAGGAATGTCCTCAAGACCCAAACCTCTGCCACACAACCATTGTGGCCAGTGCCAAAGCAGTAGTCTGCCTCCTTCATCGTGTCCCACACCAGTGGAAGCAGAGGAGTGTGCTCTCTGGAAACATTTCATTAGGAAAACACAGAAAGACTTGCACTCAGTGTTTTACTTGAGTCCTTAATTAATACACTCAATAAAATTAGTTAACCAAATCATTTTCACTAAGCCCACATTGCCATGGTTACATTATTATTATAATTTAGCCAGCATGTCACTGCCAGCCAAAGAAAAACCTCATAGTAATAAATATATAAAATCTCATCCTTTTCTTGAATAAACAAGGTCACTGTGAGCTTTCCATCTAACTGAGCACTCTATTTATTAAACTACCTGTATGCAACTCAGTTCTCAGGCCTAAGTATTCTTCACTGAGTTTTGCAAAGCTGAAACACTTCAGCTGGGAAAAGGGCTCCCACTGGTCTCCTGTGGTGTGGTGCCCATCTCATGTGCTGCCAATTCTGGGCCCAGGAGCTTTCATAGTTCATTGCTTACTACATTCGAACAAACCCATGTTATGGAAAGTTACACCTGAGTAGTGAGCAGTCTGTTTACAGAGTAGGCACCAGGATTACTCATCTCTGCTCTATTTTCTAGTTGTCATTTACTCCTAAGTTTTCAGTAGGAACAGATGATTAGAAGTTAGTCCTGATTTCAGCTGAGGCACTAAACTAGATGACTTTAGGATGTCCCTTCAGACTTTAGGATGTCCCTTCAAATCCACACCCTACTTTGAATCTATGACCAGGAAAAAACTGTCTGTATATTTGTCCTAGAAAACCTACAGTTCTCGTAGCAATTAAACATTTTTTGCAATGAGCACTTTATAGAATACTGTATACTGTTGTGCACCTAAAATATAAACCAAATCCAAAGTGGTCAGTGTAACAAGCAACATGACCTTTAGCGAAAGAATTCAAACTTCCCTAAGTCTACCATATGAATATTGAAACACCATTTCATAATGTAGACTTATCTAGATTTCTCAAAAAAAAATCCCCAAGTAGACTACTCTTGTATTATAGGATGTAGTAAATTTGTAAAAGTTTTGCTTCTCTTAGTGATGTAAGAGAGAGAAGGTCCTTGATTGAAACTTCTGTATTTACATTAGGTTTAATCAGAAGCCCATATATAAAGTAATTTGATTAGGCCTGTGTGATGTAGATTAATGGAAATTTACAGCATGTCTTTATCTGGTTCAAGATAGACCTTTTCAAGGATCAAGACATATTGAATAATTATTTTGTTAGCTAAATACTCTTTTTTTTAGGTACAGACAACATAACCAAAAACCAGAGAGAAAAACTTGGTTAATGTGACAGTAAAACTAGTTTCCTGATCAGCTACATATACATATATATATATATACATACATATATACATATATATACATATATATACATATATATACATATATATACATATATATATATACACATATATATACACATATATATATGTGTATATATATGTGTATATATACACACACACACATGTGTGTATATGTATATGTAGAAAAAATATCTTTATATATATATTTATATGTATTTTTATATAGATATAAATACACTCTACTCTTATATGTTACCTACCCTTGCATCTATATTTAAATTTTAAGAAAGCTCTGACAGAAAAGCCATATGTCTTTATTAGTTTTAAAAAAACTGCTTGGAAAGGCATAGACTACCTAGGGATAGACTATCTAATATCACTCATTGTATACTGAACCCAGCTCTTTTGTTTATCATCAGTAGCTGGTAGAAAGGTTATACATGTGTGGGTCAAAACAAAATTAAATGGAAAAGGTGGGTCAAACTCTTCCTGGAATGCTCTTCACCCAGATTTTTATGAACCATGAATTTTCAAGGTCATTCTTCATAATGCTTTTTTACTGCTTTCAACAAGCACAAAGGGTTTTAGAAACTGGGAACTCAAATATAGTTCACCTTGGAAAGGTGAAGGAAGAAAAACAGCTTGAAAAACACAAACAAGAAGTGAAAACTAGTAAAACTATTTCAAAATCCATGGTTTTTATTTGGCCAGATTGTAAAACAGATTGCCAACCAGCCAAGTGTGTAATGTATTGCTTAAATCTATTTTTCTACCAGAAAAATAGAAAGTAAATGTCATGGATAATTTTGAAAACTGCCCCTGGGTGTACAAGTCAGGAAGTCTATCTTTGATGTAAGGAAAATTGAGTGAAAGCGGAAGGAAAGAGAAAATTAATAAATCTGTGATCAATGATCAAGCAAGCAAAAATCAACACAGTTTTTGTAGAGAGAAGTTATCCCTCAAAAGCTGATGAATTGTTCTTTTAGGCAGTGAACAAGGAAATGGATACATATATTTTTATTTTTAAAAAGAAAAAACAATACAGTCAAAATGTTTCCTCAAAAATGCTCTCATTAAAAATAAAAGAAAAAATAGAAAAACAAAAGATAAGAAAAATTGCTCATTTAAAGAGCAAAAATAAAGGATGAGGGTAAGTAGCCAGATCTTACCACAGATCACTTACATTAACAGGGATACACTCTAGGATGTAGGCTCAACATATTCACAAATTACCTAGAAATGCCATTGAATAATGAGTAGTCAAAATTATTCAAAGCCAACAAAACTAAAACTGATCTCAAAGATTTGAAAAATGTCTTAGAATTTTAAAAGCCCATGAGATCAAATGGCAGAGGGAATTGTGTTAGCAATTACACAGCTGTGGGAAGGGCAGCAGGAAACAGCCCTGACTGCCCAGGTACAGCAGTGAGCCATTGGTGCTCCTGAGAGGAATGTTGGAGCTGTTGACAATCATTCCTGGTGAACACTAGTGCCCAAGGAAGGAAAAAAAAATGGAAATTAGGAATAAGAGAACAAAAATATTATTTCATTGTGCACATCCACATTCCAGAATACTGTTTGCCAGTTTGGCTGCACGGTCTTTAAAGGATGAGTCACAACTTAAAGGTACGCAGGAATAAACAACTGTGAGCAGAAAATCAGAAAATCAGAAAATGGAAAATCCCAAGTGAATTTAAAAATGTGAAATATCATTCTGTGCTTTGTGCCTATTCTCATTTTGGAGGTCTCTCCTCAGCAAGAAAGCAATCACAGCCTGGCTGCTTGCCCTCCAGAACCCAAAGACTCAGTTTGAATAGTAGCAAAGTAGAGGTTGAGGATGTCCCAGAACGACCTCTGCCATCAGCCCAGCATGGCCCAGAGTTTATCAGCAGAGATTATCAGAGTTGATCAGCACATGTCCTGCTGAGGCTTTTGCCAGAGCTCAGGCAGAGCAGGAGCAAGCTCTGGATAGATACCTCATAACCTGCCTCACTGCTGGAACGCAGAATGGCAACTCGCTCTGGTGAACAGGCACTCGTCTGGGCAGGAGACCTGAGCGTCGTTAGTCACGTGCATTTACTCTCTCATATCAGCCAGCTAATTTCTTGACACTTGACACCTTTGGGACTGGAAAAATAACTCTCCTCTTGCCAGGTAGCCAAAGCTCCAAAAATGCCCAGAGTACTGTCCTGCCTTCTGTATGCTCCATAGGGAATTTCCTGAGCTGGATGTAGTTTAATACTTAAAAGCCAAGGCAGCTTACAAGCACAGGCACAGGCCACTTCATGCCAGCTGGCTTCAGTGTCTGGGTATGTTTGCTACCAGGCATATTCAATTTGCTGGTAAAAACACTTGTTAGGGTTCAGTGTAATATTCCTTTCCCCTGCTGTCTTTTGATCAATTTCTACAGAGAACTCTTGCTGCTGTTGCTTCTGTGATCTTTGTCCTCTGTGTGAAGTCCTTTTGACCATGGATGACTCTGCCTGGCTCTGCCTGCTCTCTGCCTGTGTACTTTTTGTCCAGGCACTGTCCACCCTGACTAACTTCTGAGCGTACAAATAAGCCTCAACAGCCCTGACCCAGTGCTGCCTGGGACCTCCACCTAACACCCTGTCCCAAGGACCAGGAGCTCTCTTTAGGCTCAGCTCTGGATGTTCTGTTCATCCCTGAGGCAAGTCACTGGAGTATTGGTCTCCAGTTCAGCTCCAGTCCCCACTGACTCAATCCCTGTCCTGCAGACAAAATCTCTGGCTTGACCTGGGACCAGCCACAATAACACGAACATGCTTGGAGGGGTCTGGACCCTTTGCTGAAGCCAGTCACTATCCCTGGTTCTGCCCTACTCACCTTGCATAGGGGCTGTGGGACTGGGCTCTGGCTGAGACCCCTGCTCTGTCATCTGAGTTACTGCTCTTGATTCTTGCGTCTCTGTCCTTTAGGGAGCAGCAACCCACTGCTGCCTTTTGATGTGCCCTATTTGACTCCTTTTCAAAAAAATAATTGTTTCTTGCAACAAGGATTACTGAGACCAGGAATAGGACCCTGCTGCTATGTGGTTTTGCTTCAACAAGGCAAGCATTTTCATACCACTTATGAAGTCAGTCAATTTGTGTTATGTAGGATAATTGCACAGCATTTTCATTCTGTCTCTGCATGAAAATCTGTTAGCTTAGTAGATCCCCTCTACTGTCTCTTCTGTAATCTTCTGGCCAGTGTTAACACAGCCCATGGAGTCTGGGGTTATGTCTATTGACATAACATGAGTCAAACTGTGCCAAGCACATAATCTAATAGTGATACAGGATTCTCCAGGCTGATTAACATTTAATAAGCCCTTGTGGCAAGTGTTTAGCCTCTCCAACTGGCACACTCATCAGCTATGCCTGGGCATGGTCTGGATGTGGGAACAAGCAGGCAGTGTGGACAATATTGTACCCTCTGTCATGTTTACTCTGGCAGTCTTAGAGCCCTATCCCAGCTGACCTTGACACAGTAACCTCTCTCCCATGTTTATACTTTATAGAATCAGAGAATCACAGAATGGCTTGGGATAGAAGGGAGGGGACATTTAAGTTCCAACCCTCCTGAAAGGCATACCTTTCATTAGACTAGGTTGCTCAGAGCTCCATCCAACATAGCCTGAGATGCCTTCAGGAATGGGGCATCCACAGCTTCTCTGGGCAACCTGTTCCAGAGACTCATCACTCTCAAATTAAAGAATTTTTTATCTCATATCTAATCTAAACTTAGTCTCCTTCAATTTGAATCCATTCCTTTTTGTCCTGTCACTACATGCCCTTGTAAAATTCCCTCTTCAACCTTCTTATAGGCTCCGTTCAACTTCAGGTACTAGAAGGTCACCCCTAAACCATCTCTTCTTCAAGCCGAACAATCCAAATTCTCTCAGACTTTGCTCATAGGAGAGCTGCTCTATCCCTTTGATGATTGTGATATCCCTCCTCTGGACTCACTACAACAGGTCGATGTGCCCCCTGTGCTGGGTCCCCAGAGCTGGATGCAGCCCTGTAGGTGAGATCTCACCAGAGCAGAGCAGAGGGGCAGAATCCCCTCCCTGGCTCTGCTGCCCATGCTGCTTTGGATGCAGCCCAGGACACGTTTGACTTTCTGGGCTGTGAGTGTCCATTGCTGTCTATGTCCAGCCTTTCATCCACCAGCACCCCAAAGTCCTACTGGGCAGGGCTGCTCTGGATCTGTTCATCCCCAACTTCTGCTGAGGTTGCCCCTTAGGGCCATTTCAAACACAGCTCTAGCTCTTTCTCTGCTACAAGGGAAATACGTATTTTACCCCCTTCCTAGAATGTCAGCTCAAGGGAGAAGAACTTTTTAATTCTCATTATAGTCAAAGGACAACAGAAAAGTGTGTACACCAAGGAGACGGCAACAATTGCCTCTCTTTGTTAAGATCTCCCATAGGATTGAGGGTTTGGAGAAGATTTGAATACCAGCTGTTGTGTCTCTTGCCACTCAAAGAGAGTTAACAGAGCATCTGAGGCAGATAAGCTGCACACAGATGAGCAGCCATGAAAAAATATATATGTTCAAGACAGGGCATACACAGGATCAAGGCTGCAGCCTGTGTTCTGGTGTAGCTCAGCATGAACTGCAGTTCTTTGGTAATACAGAGCTTTTGGCCACAGGCAACCCAGGCTGGAATGCAGTGGCTGCCTTTCAGGGTCCCATTTTTCAGCCAGGCCTCTTGGCTTGGTGAGCTGGAAGGGGAAAAATGAGGCTGAGGATGCCATAAAGGGCTGCTACCACTCAGAGGGTGTACACTCCAGAGGGTGTGCATGAGAGGTACTTGCACTATTCCCTTGGTGTGAGTGATTGTATGCAGGGCATTATTTTATTCTTGAACAGGCAGATGTAGGGTCCTCAGTTCAGCTGGGAAAACTAATTGTGTGTGCCCATCTGCAACTCTGAAACTGTTTCAGCTCAACAAATCATTCTGTGAGTCAGAAAGCACCAGTATTGCAATCCCCTGCCATATGATGGATCAACCAGGAGATGCATGTGTGGCTCTGCCTAACATTTGACTATTTAACAAAACAATGCCTTAAAAACCTCAAGGAATGCAATGAATCTGAGTGTTCCTAGTCTATATGCTTCCTCCTCATGGCTAAAGATGCCTGATATGAGGGAAGTGAGTATAAAGAAACTAGTAACATGTCAAAGAATATTTGTAAATCGTACCTTAAATTAAACACTAGTGTCATTGAGTTTCAGCGCTGATTAAATAAAGCCTTAACTCTGTCCTATAGGCAAAGAATGAGGATAGCTCAGTGGTGCTGACAAGGGCCACATCTCTGGGCCACCTCTCTATTATTTGAACATGGCAGAATCAAGTCAGCTTGGTTTCCATGGTTTCCAGCCAGGGAGAAGGAAGAATACAGGGATAGATTTTTGCAGGGATCGGATGCTTGGTATGCAGTGTACACAAAGCTGGGCAATATGCCATCGAGAGTGAGGGGAGAAATCTTTCATCACTTCATCAGATAGTCTCCTATAGCAACTGCAGCAGTAAAAGCAGTAGCTGCAGAGGCAGACAGCTGCATAGCAACCAGCTATGTCAGACCAAGGGTCCCACACTCCCTGCTCATGCATGCACACTACTATTACAGAACTATTTGATCATGCGTTTCCCAAACAAGATCAAGCTTTGTAGGCACAGTACCCAAAGGACACTACTTCCCTGCCCTGGAATACAATGGAGTATCACACATGCTGACCTCTGAAAGGTTCTCTGGAAAGCAACAAATGCTGCTGGATTTGCACAGTACCAGTGGAGTGAAGCAGTGATCATGGCAACAGCTCCCTGCGCACACCTAGTGTTAGCCTCGACTTCACTGCAGGTTCCTCTGCTTCCTCCCTTTCCACCTCAAGGAATGGAGCACCTTACACTTGACCATACAGTGCCCGCATCAGCCCTTAAGCAGCCCTGTGTGCCTGCTGCTGGTCAGTGATGGCTTGTGGTCACTGAGCACACTGTGCAGGCTGCACTGCCCCCACCATCTCAGAGCAAACCTGGTGGGTGCTGTCCAGGGCTCTGCTGTCAGAGAGACATCTTGGGAGCAGGAGTGTTTACAACACACATGCCAGAATAAAGGGTGTCTTGGAAATGGGGGAAGGTTGTACCCATTTGCTGTGGACATGTTTATTCAGAGCTGGTGTCTGGGCAGACCCAGGAGTGGGCCAGTAAAGAGATGGCCACTGGCTGCCCTCCCTAGGACACCAAAACCAGAGTTCTTCATGCAGAAGTACATCTCATCCCAGGGGAGAGTCTGGGCATTATGTTGTGCTCCAAGAGAAGCCAAAATTCCTGGCAAGTGATTTATTTTTTTCCTAGTTACTGTTGAAATATTTCCCCTCCTGCCATTTAAGGCCATGATTCCTTTTTTTGCTCGCAGGTAGAGAGGAGGTATCACCCCTGTCCTTTCACCTCCTTGGCATGTCAGGCCCAGTGGGCTTTGCTCAGGTTGTTCTAGCCAGCCAGTGTCAGTGCCTGGAGAAGGAGAGATGCTGGGAGAAGGAGGAGTTGGGCTTTCTGAACACCAGATGAATATTGCTCCAGAGCTGATCCCTGTCAGGAAGCATGTGTGCCCTGCTGTGCTAGCTGCATCCATCTTCCTTGTACTTGAAAGACAGCAGTCCATCTGACAGGGATGCTGGCCATGCAAGCCTGCTCTCCAGTGACTGATCCTTTGGTTTGTTTTCAAGTCTGGCTGACAGCTGAAGAAATGACAGATGGCCCACAGTGCAGACCCCTGCGTTTGCTGCCCAGTATCATGAAGCATCTGATTCCAGAAAAAAGTTCAAGTTTTTTTCCTTTTCTTTCCCTTAAAAGCCAGAGAAAGAAGGATACTCCTCATACCTGCCTCTGTTCCCAATGCAGATGCTGCAGGCAGTGGTGATGAAGCAGGAGATGTGTGTCTAATCCAGCATGAGAAGTAGACTACCCAGGAATGGCCCCAAAAGTGGCAGCCTGTGATGCTCAGGCCAGGATTCTGGCTAAAGACTGTGGAAGCTGTGGAGGATAGGAGGCTTTGTAGGGTCTCCATTCCCAGAGGCAGGGAATCTCACAGCCAAATATTTGGTGAGATTAGCAGAGTGGGGTCAGCCACGACTGGTTACACTGGATCAGCCATTCAGGTCTACCTGGAACACCTAATGGAGTTCTAAAATTTCCCCTGACACTGGCTCACAGTATGTACTCCTCACACTGTCGTACTGGGTTCCTCCAGACAGGGAGGGAAACCAGCCAAGGCAAACTTCTTCCCTCTCCTGCACTTTTTCTTCACTGGAAACTGCCAGAAGTGGAGGAAACATGAACTCCCACCAGAAACACCCCTTTTCCATTTGCCACAATGGAGGTTCATGCTGCCTTGGAGGTCAGATTCCCTGAAGCACATCAAGAAAAATTGTTAATGCTATTTCCCCAGCTAGATTGTTAAATAACCTTCTCTTCTGGTTATTCATGGACTCCAATGATCAGCCTTGCCTTCCTGTCTGGAGCAGCAGAATTTGCAAGCCTCCTTGGAGATAAGGCAAGGTACAAGCAAAAAAATCAAACATCTGCTGCAGACTTCTGCAACAAGAGAGTACTGAGATGATGAAAGAACAAACTGAAGAGGGAAATCATACATATAAATGAGGCAGAAAATCTTGGACATCTGGAGGTAGTGACGTCTGAATACAAGGAGGAAAAAGTGAGCTGAAAGGGATCAGCAAAACAAGCAAGGACTTAACTGTAGGAGGGCTGAAGTCTGGCTCTAAAGCAGAACAGCAGGTGCAGTGTATATATTATGCTGTGACAAGGTTAATTCATCAAAAAATCTTTGCTAATTGGATTTGGCACAATGATTTTGTACTAGAACTGGTCATAGTATCTTGTGGGGCAAAACATTCTTAATACAATAGTAATAAGTCTTAAGGCAGAACTCTGAACTCTGTCAAACACAAATAAAGGAGAATGAAATGTAGCGCTTACTAACATACACAAGCACATCTTATCAGCACAATGAAAAGCAAAATATTAGCACATCTTATAGCAAGTACATAAATGAAAATCATCTTTTGGTTCTAATCATGCAGCCAGAGTACTCGTCTGCAATAAAGACAACTTGTAATCTTCTTGAAGATTGTATCTACTTAGCATGTCCCAAAAGCGATAGTATCTCAAGACTGATAAAGAAGGAAAAATATAATTTTACAATAATTGCAAAACACCAGCATTTACATCTTTCTCTTCCACAGGAGGAACAGTCACAGCCTTTCAGGATTTTGAAAGTTTCAGTCTTGTGTATTTGGAGGTCAGGGACAGCCTTAGCTGTCATGACCACGAAATGGTGGTGCTCAGGGTTGTGAGAGGAGGGAACAGAAAAATTGCTGAATAACAACTGTTGGCTTCAAGCTCAAGAATAGTTCATCTTGACATGCAGAAATTCAAGGAAAAGTAGCCAGCAACTTTCATGTAGCTTCTGACTAAAACAGGAACATAGTACAAGGAGTTCTTGACTGAAGTCACATCTGAAAAATAGTGTGCAAGAAGTGGAAGCAGGGAGGTATCAACAAGAAGAGACAGAGCCTGAGCCCACAGTGGTGGGGTTAGGAAAGCCAAAGCCCATCTAAAGTTGAATCTAGCAAGGGACATGTGAGAAAACAAAGAGGGCTTCTACTGATGTACCATCAACAAACAGGGGACATAGGAAAACACGGCCCAGTGCTGCATGGAGTAAGTCAGAGAAAAGCAAAATGCTCAGTGCATCTTGGCTCAGATTTTACCAGCAAGACCAGCCTTCATGAGGGCACCAGGCCCTGGGAGCAGTTCAACAGTCTAGGACAAGAAAGACTTTGCCATCATTTGAGTTATTAAATTAGGGAATGTTTAAAGCACCTGGACAGACGTGAGTCCATGTGACCTGATGGGATGGCCCACAAGTCCTGGGGTTGCTAGCTCAAGAGATATCCTTATGACCTTATATAACCTCATCCCCTGGTCAGATAGGGATATGCTGATGGCTTTGCCTTCCAGTTAAGGCCATCAGAGACTGCTATAATTTGTTTACATGAAAAAGTAAAGTGCTACAGTTCTCATTTCAAAAGCATCTGAAACATCAGGTAGAAAAGCAGCCTCTTGCAGAAAATCAATGTATTGATTTGCTTGGCTTTTTTTTTGTTAAACAAAGACAAGGAGAGAGTAGAGAAAGAGATAAGGGTAAAATGAAGGCCCAAGCACGAAATCAGATATTTGTTTTGGAGCAAGGAAGCCAGAGGCACTAAAAGAGAAGAAAAAAGGAGCAGTCTTTGCAGCAGGCTTATATGGAAATTCAATTTAATTGAAGATACTGTAATTTCTTTTTCAATCTGATGGTGTAGTCACGGCTTGATCAAAATAATGCAATTGACATTGCATAGGGTGATGGCATTTTGATTTCCACATAGCTGATCAGACAGACACATTTTTTGTTTTATTCCTGATTTTTATAGCTATCCATGACTGTTCGCACATTTCGTCATCAATCTTTAAAAAGATTTAACCCATCACAAAAAATTGCCCATGTTTCAATTTTCATCAGCTTCGTAAAAAGAAATGTTCCATTAATGAAAGAAAAAAAAGCAAAACACAAAAACACATAAGGCTCAAATTGCTTGCTCATGAGCAGCAATTTCTCAAGGCCATTGTCTTATGTAGGAGAATACTACTACCACAGTAACTATTACATGCATCTATGATGTCTGAAACATGTAACGTTACCATTAATTTATCACTATGTCTAATAGAAGGGTTTGACTTGGTGGTTCTTTCCTAGGAAGGAATAAAAAAAAATCTTTTTTAAAGAACAAATATTTGAGAATAAAACATTTTTGACTGAAAAGATTTAAAAAATAATTTTTTTAAGAGCTTTATTTTAAAAATACCTACAAGCACCCTGTGAACATCAGTAAAGCAGGGCATAGGCAGAGGGAAGTGATTAAGAAATCACTGGAACCACTGGCTCTTGCCATGCAGAATCAGGACAAGTGAGATTTACTAGAAATATAAAAAGCAAATAAATATGAGAGGGAAATATCGAATGTAGAAAAACAATGGAAATTAACAGTAAGACCTACAGGCAATGACACAAATTTGGAAATAAAAAAGGCAGCAGAAAATAATAGTAAGGCATATAAACCATCAGGAGAGTCAAAGAATTGATGTCTCTTATGAATGACACATTGAGAAAATGTGTTCCTTATACCAGGGATTCTGAAGAGATTATAATGATAGTATCAATGCTTCTATACCATGAGAAATGTTTTTGCTATTAAAAAATCGAACTTTCAGGAATCAATACATTCTAGAACTTGCAAATTATAATAAAATGTTGTCCTTTTCAAGAAATAGGAATTAAGGATCTATGAAAACACACTGAAAATTGCATCTTCATTATTTTTAAAACTTAGCCTGCTGTGTGGGGAGAAGTGTACTGGTAACACTTCTGGCTTTGTCTTCCACTGTCACAAACCTCAGTCAATCAGAGTTCCATTGAAATGAGGCACCAGGCCTCATTTATGTAGTAACACCTTTACAGATTTATTTAAGCCATCCCTAATGTGTGCAGCTCAATAGCGTACTGAAGGGCTTGCTTTTAAAGAATGCACTTTGAATCCCTGATTTGATTTCTGAGGTACTGAATTCACACAGTGGTTTTGCAGAAAAAGAGGTTTATTCTCAACATTATGAGCCCTATAAGGACAAGAAGGCAACAGTCAGCCACTACTTATTTTTTCAATCAAAAAATTGTTCAGTTTTTCTATTGAGGCTGTTGATTTATCATAGATATGCAATTCTTTACTGAATTTGGCTACACCAGCCTCTTTGATTTGCCTATGCTTCATGTTCTAATGGTTCAAAAGACAGATGCAATGCACGTTTGGATCTCTGCAACAAAACCAAAAAAACCATGTAGTCAGGATCATACAGACACCACTACAAAAAACAAACACACACATACACACCCCACCTCAAAAAAACCCCCAACAAACCAAAAACAACCAAAAAGCCTAGAAAACAACTATTTAATTCTAATACAAGACAGCCTCTAAGTGACTGAGGCAAGATAAAACTTGACAAAAGTAATTGAACATAAAACTCTGTCCGGAATAAATGAGAGATATAAGGGGTTTGACTGCTGGCCCAGAGTATCCTACCATACACTGCCTACAAGCAAGAAAGGTGTCCCTACAAGAAAAAAAATAATGTCAAGGAAGATATTGAAATTATAAGAAACATTTCCAAGCAGTACAAAAATAAAAAATATCACTGAGTTTTAAACTTGTAAAATCATAATAAACCTGAAAAAGGATTTCCCATAGCTTTAAAATAATCTGTCAGGATGTTCTTTTGTATCACAGGAATTTATGCTGATGCTGGTTTGTGGTTGGAATAAAAATAAACCAGCTTTAATAGAAAAGTCAATTTATTGGAATTCAATCACAGATTTTCTTCACAGCTTTTGGCTAAGAAATCTTGGTTTAATCTAATTGAAGAAATCATTTGTTATATTCTTAAACAAAGAAACAAACCCTAAAAAATATTTAGAAAATAATGGAGAGAGTACCTCTTTGTGCAGCTCTTAAAAATGTATTTTTCACCAAACTCAGAAATCTTCTTTTGTGTCATCTTCAAATTTTTTTGGTTTTCCTTAGAAATAATAGGCTAGATTCTGGGGCTTTGCCTGCAGGTAGAACCTGATGGAAATCAAGGACTATTTTGTGCAACTACAGAAAGGGATCAGCAATTCAAAACCCATGTCCTTTTTTCAGTTTTACAGATACTTCAATACATTGCAGACAGCATTATTTCTTTATTTTATTCTAATAAATGGTGATCTGGGGCTAGAGTCTCTATTTTAAAAAATTGTTTCTTTTTTGAACACGTGAAAAATTAGGATTTTTCCATTCAGAGAGAGGGGAACAAATTCTATGTTTTATTTTCTGATGTTGTCTCAAGAACAAGAAGGCATATGTAATTGTTTGTGTAGAAGTTTTTGCTTTCCCCAGCAACAATTTCAGCTCTGCAAATGCAGTCCAGCACCTCTGACTGTAAACACAGAAATCCATCAGACTTTACTGGGAGATGAACACAGTCCTAACTGCCAAACACTGCTATTTAATGAGATGCTGTGCTGTAAATATCAAGGAGCTTATTGACTGTTGTTGTGAACCAATGTTTTTAGGTGAGAGGCACAGGGAAAGGCTCTATGGTTTTGCTGAAGGTAAGAGGAGATGTAAACGTATTTCTTTGCAGTTTTATTACAGATTTTTATGTTCTTGTTGGTCCCAGGGAACTCATGTTAAGCAAAGAAGAAATTCCTGAGTATCCTTCGTATTGAAAACATTATGTTCCTTTCAGCTATAACACTGAAAATGTGCCTTCTACATCACAAAGGGAGATGAAAGGACATTTTAATAAAAGGATGACCCTCTCAGTAAAAATGCCTATTTTCCCCCTGTGCAGCACATAACACCTGCTGTCTCCCTATAAAACAAATGATTGATTCTGAATCACTTTGTGTGGCAGAGTTACCTTGGGAACAAAATCGTGTACCAGCTGTGTCACAGCCATCACTCAGCAATTAGCTGAACTGGTCTTCAAGCAGAAACAATGTCACTTTATCTCACAGGTCAAAGATTTCAGGTCAAAAGAACACAGCTCTGTATTTAATTTTGTATATCTAAGTCAGTCTGCAAAATGCTGTAAAGAGGCTTATGGGGAAAACTAAGAGAAAATCTTATTCTTTTGCACAGAGATTTAATAAACTGAAACTGGCCAAAATTAAATATTGCACTTGTTCTCTGAAAAATATGTTTCATTTTCAATACTGAGGCAACAGACCTTCCCATAAAATGTTACCCAGCTGCTAGATGAATCCTGTGATAATTATGATAATCATGAACTTCATGATCTTAGAGGTCCTTTCCAACCTAAATTATTCTGATCCATAAAATGCAGTCTTATTCTTGTAATATAAGATAAAGACAAAAGGTTTGCTTAATTCTTGAGTATTCTATATTTTGAAAAAAAAAATTAAAATGCTAATTTAATCAATCCAGGATCCTTTATTAGTGAAACTAATACTGCTAAGACAGCTAAAGTGGTGACTTCACAAGATTATATTTGCTGTACTGACCTCAAACTTCTGAAAGCACTGTGGTTTCGCTATTTTGCTTATAAAATCATCCGGAATGGTGGGACCCCAGCTCCCTAGTAAAGAACTCTGTTTTACTGAAGGCTTACAGGTCTACAGTAGTTCTTTGAGATCACACCTTCCCTTATGAACCTTGACGCCTAGGCATGGCTACAGAATAAGAGTGCAGGGGGTGCAAGGGTGCCGGTGCAATGAATTTTTTTCAACTCCACGCATTTCTTCTCTCTTTCACACACCAGGGAAGCAGTGAGAGGAGCAATCAGTTGAATTTTTCTGGAGTTAAAGAAAAAAAAGGCAGCATCATGCCAGCACTAAAAGCATGCCACTCCAACTATTATGAGTGACAGTGTGCAGAAAGTTCAGTCTGGAGCCCTGGGCCTGACCTTGGTCTTAGAAACAGCTTTACACACTTTCCTGAAATTGTAGGAAGAGTTTTGCTATGAGGGATCTCTTGAGGTTTAGCAGAATCCCCGCCTGCTAGCTCTCATCCTTTTACTTTTGTAACACATCCTCCCTACCACTGCAGGGTTTTGCAAATGACAAAAAGGACCAGTGAAGGTGATGCAGGGCAAAGTGGAGATGGGTACAAAACACAATGAATACCAAAATAGGTACCAGCAAGTTTTAATCGTTCACCAACCTTGATGACAGAAGAGTGGAATGTGTGAAAACCAACTAATCATCTGGATTTCTAGCAACCCTCCAACAGGTCCACGGCAGCTACCCTTGGGGAGAAAGGCTTTTTTGTTCTGTAGCTCCAGCTTCACAAGTCCAAGCAATGGCCTAGAAATGTGCAATCACTGTCAGGGGTCACACTCTGCTTTACAATCATCACTGATAGTTCCTTGCAGTGCAGAGATATCACACTTGAGACAGGATTTTGTCTAAATGTATGGATTATCTCGAATTAGGAAACTAGTCACCTAGGGAGTTCTGTACTGTTTTGGGGGGAGGCTTCTCGAGGGATAGGAAATATCAAAGAGAATTTTCGATGTGGAAAAGAAACAATCATTCATTGTTCCTTTACAAAGAGGGTATTATGAAAAAAGGTGAGTTGGGTTGTTTTTTTTTTTTTTTTAATAGTGAGCTGCAGAGCAGAATTGCAGTGATCTTTATCAGATTTAACTGTTAATACTATCCTCTGTCTTTCTAAATACCTCTGGATTGGTATGTTTGAGTGCCTAAGAAATATTCAGAGGTAAGATGGTATCCACAGTCTGTTGATTGATAGAAAATATTGTGTATTATTTACAGAGGAGGAAGTAAATCATCTATTGCTAGAGAGATAAACCTACAACAAAACTGAGGACTAGTCAAGGCTGTGAGGAATGGGTTAGGAAAGGATTAATACTAACAGTAACAAATGTTACAATGACATATTCATGCAAATGAAAAGCCTCCAATTAAGATAGAGACACAATTTATGTGTTATTCCAACATGAAATAGTTAATATTGCTTTAAAAATTCTGGACATTTTGAAATATCTGACAGAGATGAAAGAAATAACATGTAGAGGTAAATTTTTATCTTTGATGACCTGTCATGAAATGTATTGAGTACCAGCTGCTGTGAATTTAATTTCAAAGTTGTTTTTGACAGCTTGTTCCAATTATATCCTTATTGAAAGGCTAGATTTTTGGTAGATTGACAAGTTTCCTTTTTATTTTTACCTTCTAATGAGCAAAACAATCTGTTACAGTATATTGATCCAGCTTATTTATTTCTGGCTATTTAAAATATAGTCTGTTGTCCTTCTCTTCAGATACTCTTACCACCTGCAGTACAGCAATAAATATGCTTGCATTTTCAAAAATAGGTGGGGGGAAGGTCACTTTTAAGGAATTAGTGCTTTTTCTGTGAAATGAAACTATATTAAGACCTATGGGATTGTGTAACTTAGAGGATTAAAGTATTTGAATGTGTATTGACATAGGCACACTAAGGGTCATTACCCCCGCTCCAGAAACACAATAGACCACACAGCTTCCTTAAATGGCAGAGATTATGACTAATATTTAGATACTATCAACATCTTTTGGCCTGGTTCTGAGCAGTGCATGAAGACCTGATTGAGGCTATCGCAGTTGCAGAGTCATCCTGTGAGAGTGATAGTAACACATGCAGAGTGTAGGAGCAACAGAGACAGTCCCTGCATCCATTCAGCTTCAAGAGGGACACCATCAATACAGGAGAGCTTCTCAAAGGGTGGGAGACTGCAGCCACAAGTAATAGCAGGGGACATTTTGATTGAGGTGAAGAAATCTTTATTTAAGCAGGTTTAGACACTACCCAAAGAGGTGACAGAATCACCATCCTTGGAAATTTTTAAAACTGCCCAGACTGAGGCCTCAGCCAACCTGATCTAGCTTTGCAGCTAGGTCTGCTTGGAGCAGGTGACTACGGAGGCCCTTCCACCCTAAACCCCTCTCTGAGTCTATGATCTTTTTTAAAGAAGCTGTCAATTAAGCAAACCACTCTCCCAAGAAGCAGAGAGAGCATTCTGATCATCCATCACACGGGAAATTCAGAATACGTTCCACTTACTGGGGAGAATTTCAGAAAGGCCAGAAAGGAACTAGAGTGGTTGCATGGCAGTGTAAAAGAAACAAGAGCAAGGACTATTATGATCTTTCAGTAATGAGGAAAGATGATCAATACTGTTGGATTAAATGTAAACATATGCTAGGACTGTCCAGGCATGAAAACTAAGAAGAAATCCTTTTTTAAATGCTTCAGGAGATGAAAGGCAGAGAGGCAACCAGCAGAAATAATAAGGAAAGAGGATACAGAAGAGACAGAGAAAAAATAACTCATCTGCAGAAAAATACTTATCACAAATTTATTATTTCTCTACTATTTCCACCTTACAGGGTACATGAAGGATCAATATATTGTAACATAAAACCAGTTCAGGGATACAAGGTTTTTCTAATGCTTAAGATAGGAATGCTGCAAATTAACCAATAGAAAAAAAATCCCCAAATAAAAATTCATGAGGTTAAAAGAAGGACCTAATCCTGAGATAACAAAACAAAAATGTTCCAGATTGTGATTGACGGTATAATTGATGGAGTGCAGCTGATCTAGATAATTCAGCAATGAGGGTTGGGTCTCAAATTTGTTGATATTAATTACATTACATTTTAATTTAACTTGCTTCTCCTGATAATTTAATAGTGGTGGCAGGTATTAATACTATTACAGCTGAAGTAGCATCCTAATGAGATGAATCAGATCATGGCCATAATAAGAATTTCCACCTGTGTGAGCATTTGAGTTTCCATTCTGTGAAACAAGAATGGAGATTTCAAAAATGCACCTGTGGCTTTTCACACCACACATGAAAATGCACACATGCACATGGAACATCATTAATACTGCAAGACTGCACTACTAAGCATTCAGCTCAGGACATATTTCTACAGTAATTGTGTCCTTGCTTGTTTATCTTGTAGTTAAAAAAGAAAAGGGAATAATTCGCCACTTTTTTTTTTTTTTTTTTTTTAAGCTTGTGATAGCATATTTACTTCCCATTTTCAAGGAAGTAGGACAAGAAGGACAAAAGAAGGACAGAATAATGCAAGTTAAGGTGGCAGAGACTCTTGGGAAACCAGAAAGAAAATTGCAATAAATAAGAAATAAATTCTGTATGCATGGTAAAAACACATTTTTTCATTCTGATGGGATAATGTGCTTTAGTAGTACATAATATAGATTAGATTTATTGATAATTCTTAAAAGCATTCAGTATTTTCCATCTGTTCATGTAATGGGACAGAGAATCAGAAAAGCATAAGATTTTCACCATATGCTTTGATGCTGGGAAACACTGAACACATTCAGCTCCCATTTAATTTTAGGATGGTTGATGAGAGTTTAAAAAGTTTGTGTTATAGACAGGGAGATAGCAATGTTAATGTTGATATAGTTTATTAAAAAAAATATATACCTTCATCTAATACAACACCTCCTCCCCAAATATTGAAAATCTGTGAACCCTTACCCATATCTTCAAAAATTATTGATAACAGATAAACCAGATAATATCATTATTTTTTTAAAAATCACAAATTGGATAAAAATCAGATGGTTTGGGGGGGTGTTTTTTTGCAATGATTGTTGCAACAATCTGATAGATTGTTTTTCAGCTTGAAATAGTTTCTAGTAACTTCCCTGTATATGGTAGATGATTCTATCATCAGGTACCCATCCTTTATTTACAATTTTCAGCATTCAAAGATGAGCACAAAAATCTCCGATTGTATTTCCCCTTTTTTTTGCTATTTATTTTTCTATGCATCTTTTGCTATTTATTATTCTATGCATCTTTATTTTGTTTTTTATTGTTTTTTATTATTCTATGCATCTTTATTTTGAGGAAAAAAACAGTTAATGTATGCTTTTTCTCAAAGTAATTCTGTTGTTTTTGAAGAAGAGTGCACATAGTCCCCTATTAAAGGAGACGGAATATTGAGTATTTTGCAGTTCATTGTTTGAAGAGACTGCACTAAAAATCAATTTGGCTAATTGAATATAGTGCTAGAATGTAGTTAAATGTCTTTAGACCCCTTCCAACAAAATATAGGTCTTGGTGTATACCTATACATAGTCTATCAGAGTTAAAATACGTCTGGCAATACTTTGTCTCACTGCTAGAAAGGTTTTCTGCACTGCAGTCTAAATTTCTCTTCTTTTATTGTGATTTCATAATCTTTATCCTTATTAATGTGTCTCTGTTTTGGTGTAAATGTTTTAACTACTTGCAGAATGAAGTCAGGGGTTTTAAACAAGACATACAGGCTGTTATTGTTTTACTTTGCCATGTATCTTCTCAGAATTGAGATCATTTTTACTCTCTGCTTTCAAATCTCTCCAGGATGTCAATACTGGGTAACAAGAACAGCCAAACAAGATTGCACATAGAGTCTTTGTTGTTTAACAATCGCTTAGAGTGCCTATTCTTTTCCTGGTGTGAGATGTTCCTCTTCTTCATGTGCCAAATAAAACTTGGCAAAACATGCTGCACTCTTTCTGATTTATTGTCATTGCCTAGTCTCGTTCAGACTTTATATTGCTGAAAGGCAAGGATACTTGGGCAAAGTCAATTTAACCCCCTCTTCTTGTTGTGCAGCTCAAGGGGGAAATAACCATCTGCAGGAGCAACTTGGAAGGACTCCCGGTGTGATAAAGTGGGAATAGCAGTTGTTTATGAACAGCCACCATGCCTTGTTATAATTTTTATTCACCACTCAGTCAGGTAGCAGTCTAAATTCTTTTTTAAATAGACAACTTCCATTTGAAGAGAGACAAGAGTATTCTCTAACCATGTGCAATTTGCCACTGTCTTTATTGGCTCTTTCATTTATTTGTATCAAGAAGTACCATCCTCCTCCTGTCTCCAAAAGGAAAAATATGCAAAGGAAAAAGAGGCTGAGGAGAAAAAAATATAACAAATAAACAAATAAAACTAGCACAAGGGATAGAAAATGAAAGTAAAGGAAAGTAGTCAAGAAAGCAAAGCTGAAAAAGAGCAGGGGAGTGTATCACCCTTGTCCCAAAAGTCTTGCATTCTCTTGAATTTGATTTTCTATTATTTATTGTGCCTGCCATCTGTTCATAGATACCAATGAGGGCTTCTGCCAGCTCTAGGGCAACAAGATGTTGTTGTCAAGATGTTTCTTCCCTGTACCTACTAAAAAGTAGTGTTAATTGATCAAAGCAAAATTTTTGACTACACAGATTGAAAGCACAGAACAAACTCTCATTAATACCTTTTCAAAACATCCGTATGAATAACATACTTGTGATTTATTTGTGATTAACCTACTTCTGAAACAAGGGGTACTAATGTTCTTCTAGATCACAGGTATAGTGAAAAGAGGCAGAAGGCCTGTCATTCCTGGTAGACATTTTACCTGTCCAGAGCTCTGATGGTGGCTCTCCACATGCATGCACATCCATAAGGATCAGCACCATTCATTTTCATGCTTGCAGTAGTTAGGGTACCTTGCCCAATCAGCCTTCCTTCAAGCCCTCTCACTCTCCTTCCAAACTGCCCCAATCTCTTCAATGTCAGTTTCTTGTGGCACCTTTGGGGATGGATAGTAGGTACAGGAATAGAGAGCAACGACACCGACCGTTCCAATTCACTGGAGTGAAGTAAAAAAGTTCTGCTGTGCTACAGGTAGGAACATGTTTTGGACAACTATTTAAGTCATTAAATTGAACTTTTTATCTCCCTGAAAAGAGTACCTAAAGGGTTTCCCTATGAAAAACCTAATAATGGTTTTACGACCTTCCTTCTGGCAGCAGCTCACTGTGTGCCAGTAAATTCCTCCTCTTGCAATGCATTGCAAGGCAGAATTTGCCAGCTGCACTGGAATTATCTACAGTGGTGTCCCGTGGACATGAAGAGTGCACTGGTTTTTGGCAGTGCTATGGACAGCTGAGGAGTGCATTCAGTACTGATGTGGTGTTGCTTTGGAAAGGATCTACATTTGGACAACACTTTCAGGCACACAATGTGATTCTTGAGGTGTCCTGTGCAGGGCCAGGAGTTGGATTTAATGATCCTGATCAGGTTCTTTCTGACTCAGCATAGTCTACTCAATGATTCTATGATACATCTGCATCCAGGGTTCTCATTCTACCTGATGCAGAATGCCTATGGAATGTCTCTGAGGACCTGTCAAATGAAGTCTAATTACTTTGAGATGAACTGCAATTACGAAGTGGGGAGCAGGTACCAAATCCTGCTTGGTTTAGGCAAATCCATTAATCAGTACAGAAGGCAGAGTCTGAAGTAACTTCTTTGACCTTCTCTTTTGCAGACATTTTCTAAAATAGACTAAGAGATTCCTAAGGTATGCTTCTATTGATATGAGCAATTTTGATTTTTTTTAGTTGTGTGTTCAAGTCTTATTAAAATTTTTGAATGACTGTCTGGTCCTTTGCACCAAAGCTTCTATGACAGACAATGGGAAATACCCTGTGGACAATGATAACCCTTGTTGTTTTGGTTGTTTTATCTTATAATGTGCTGTTAATTTTGTAATGGGATTGTCCAAGAAATGCTGAGGCAGTGTCTTCACTCTCCAGTGTAAAACACTTCATTCATAAAGTTATGGCTTTTCTCTCTGATGGATGATAACAAAACTTTTGTTTCCCATCTATATCTGGTTTATCAGTTAGACACTACTCCTGGACTTCTAAATTGTTTCATACTTCACAGGAAGGAGATGTGCATTAAAGGCCCATTTCAACCGTAATAAAAATAGAATCTAATATGGAACAACATATTACAAGTGAAGACATCTGTTCACATTATTATGAGCGTCTCAGTCCAATTACATTCACTATAAATTATGGAAGAACAATTGAGATAAAAATGTGCATATTATTGTTTCAGAGCTTCAGGCTGAGTTGAAGGTTAGGGGTCCATGCATTCTGAATTCTGAAAGCATTCCCTGAGATATCACAATCTAGACTTACTGCAATAAAATAAGAAATTATATTCAAAAGAAGGTTAAACACAGCTTTGCAAATATATTTAAACATTGGTTGGCCAAAAAAAACCCTCAGAATTTAAAAAATCTAGGATTTAAACACTGTCTCTAAATAAGAAAATGTGTCATGTCATACTGTCCTGGACAGATACTCTTCCAATATAATATTTACCTTCTTTTAAAATTGGCACTAGATTTACATAGAAATCAGGAATATTCAGTGCAATTCCATTCTTTGATGCAGCCATATCACTGGTGAATTTAACCTACTGTTTTTGAAAAAATTATTTCTAAATAATCTGGCTCTGTTGAGATGAGAAAGGATTTTATTTTTTTCTGTGGGCTCCAGCAGGATCATAGGATTATAGAATTCTGTAGGTTGGAAGGAAGCCATAACAAACATCTGGCCCAAACTCTACCTCTAAACTGAACCAACTTAGATTACATTATTCAGGGCATTGACCAGTTACATTTTAAATAATTCTGAAGCTTGACATTTAATGAAGTCTCTCAGCAATCTCATTAATTTTATTTTTTCCCCTAACAATTAATTAGAATTTCACACTTTGCAATGTCTGTCCATTTCCTCTCACCCTATCACTTTTATCCCTGAAAAGCATCTGTCTCTATTTTTTCTAAACCTTCTCTTTTAGTAGTCAAAGAAAGCAACAAGATCCTTCTCTTATCCTTCCTGTAAATAGTAATCGAGTTGCAAAACTGGGCATAGTTGTCTTGATACAATTTCAACAGCGTTGAACAGAGAGGGAATAACACTGCTCTACCTGCTGGCTTCACTCTTGCCTATGCAGTTTCAGTATTCTTTGTGCTTTATCACAGGCCTGCATGGTTGACTCATCATGTTGCGCTCCTGAAAATCCCCAGGTCCTTTCTGACAGCAAATGACATCGATGAAAGAGAACTGTTTAAGGCTGGCATTATCCCAGCATTATTTCTTTAAAGAAAAGATTTAATAAACAGGAAGAGTATGAGCTAGCTCCACTGTTCAACACATTCTAGCAATTCAGTTTGAGTGATCAGAACAGATTGCTGTTGATTTACTTCATGTTATTGCTACAACATCAGTGCGTCACAGTCTATTAATACCTCAGAGTTTCATCTTACCTCCATAATAGGGCTTTTTAGGAAATTAACCATCATTTTCTTCTCACTTTTGATACAAATAACCTATAATTGTTCAAGCACAAGAATGTGAAATGTAGTCTGTATCTACTCTGCAAATGAAAACTACATTTGCTGGCTGCCTTCAGTGATTCTGGCCAACCACTGGAAGTTGTCAGGCTGCTCTAGTACCCTGGTGTGTGAGCACCTTCCCTTCATGCTTCCTGATGTGAGCATAGGTTACTTGCCTGTGTGCTGCAATTAGACACAGGAAGTTCATGGACAAAAATTCCTGCTGGTTTTCCTAACTTCTGGTAGGATTCCATCGCTCCCATGCTCTTTGTTTGTTGTGATAGGAAGCCACAAGCTGGAAAGAAAATGCATGTGTCTTGCATCTTGATTCACAAATGAGTGACACAAACCTGGAAAACATTTGAAATCTCTAACAACTGGCAACAAAATGGGAATAGCAGGGGTTGGACTGAAAGGCAGGACATAGGTAAGAAACAGTGGTTCATGCTTTGGAGGTTATATATACATATATATACATACATATATTTGGTATACATCCTCTGTGTAGACAATATCTGGATTTCAGTAGCTTGTAAGAATGTTCCTTATCATTTCAGCACATTGAGTCTGAACCTTTTGGTTTCCAGGAGGACTATAAGGATCTCAGACTTCTGCAAAGAGTGAAAGTTACTCAGGACTAAGAACTTGTGTGTCAGAGTAGGTTAACAGCTTGGGATTATTATGCCCTTAATTTTGTGCTGCAGGGACAGCAAATGGCTTGCTTTTCATTCAATAAATGAAAACTAAACTGGGTAAAGCATATCCACCACAGAACCATATACTTGGATATCACCTTCCAAAACTATTTTCTTCTCCCTTACATAGATTTGCTCATGCAGAGCTAATGCTTAGACAAAAAAAAAAAAAAAAAAAAAAAAAAAAAAAAAAAAAAAAAAAGCTCAGACCACTTTAGGTATCCAGAATTATTTTATAAGCATATCTATAGAATATAGTTGTTTTCCATAATTGTTATCATCAAGGATGGCAGCTACCAGTCTTACATTTTTATCTTGCTAAGCTTTTCTACTTCCTCCTTTTTAATACAGAAAACCAAGCAATTTTAGTCCACCTTTCTATTGCTTTGATCCATTGCAGTAATCACTGCTTTTCTTTCACAATGGATAAATAATGAGTATTTTTCCTTTTTTTCCTGGCCTAACTAATTTTTGTGGTCCCTCTCTGCATGTCATTCTTTCTAAAGTACTCACATCCTTCCTCTAAGAACTCATTCACCAGCCCTTTGATGCAGATCTAGTCTGATTTTCTTTGTATGCCCTGGTCTCTGAGCTCCTATTAAGAGAGATTTCCTTTAGTGATGGGGTAGCACATTGGTCAGAACCTTAGGGTAGATCTGTTGCACTTTTTCTAAAATAAACCCTACCAAAAATATACAAAGCTCTTTCTAACTCTAAAGTTATATCTGGTGAGAACATAGACTGGACTGTGGTCTTTTGCTGACAATGAAAATGTAACTATTTGGGGAGAGAAAATCCAGAACAATCATAAACAACTTCTGTAAATCAATTTACCTGCACTGATTGTCCAGGCAAAGTTATGTCAGATACTACAGTTATAATAAATACTTCACTGGAAATGTGTGCAAAGGATAGTGCAGTACTCGCTGCTCCTTTCTTCAGGAAAACAACCAAGAAAAAAAAAATAAAACCAACCCAAAACAAAACAAAACAAACCCAAAACAATCTTCACAAAGTAGTTTTCTGATTCTAAGACAAAATATTCCTAAGTCCTGAGAAAGAGAAATTACTCTGAGCAAGTTTCAGACATGTTTAGTAACACATGAAATGAGCTATGTCTGTAATACCTGGATTGTCCTTTTGGAGAAGATATGACAACAATATCTAGATTTTTAGTGTAATCTTGGGTTTTGACTATCATCTTATAAAAACAAGTGCAAAGATCTTCTGGTGGGAACTGGAGATTGTTCCTTCTCTAGGGAAGAACTGAGTGTGCTTATGGTGTGAGATGCAGGAGAAATAAGTGACGCATGGAGGCAGAAGTCTACAGCCAAAGAGAAATCTGACAGCTTTAGAGTTAGTTTGTGCTTTTCTTAATAGATCTGAGGGAGCCTATGCTTGACTTGCATGCAGGGCTGTCTGAGGTTTTCTTTCACATTTGGTAAAAAAAGTGGCTGACTTCTCATGTGCATTTAAACATTTACTTCGCTGCTTCTCTCCATACATCAGCCATTTGAAAGACTGTTTGTCAGAAATGACAACTTCACTGAGGTAAATGTGCTCGAATGTACCCATTGCTCAAATTCATGGTGCTAAATAGATTTGCTCTATCAGCAAAATTATCAACCCTGAAACAGGAATCTCTTTTGTTCCTGAATCCACATCTCTGATTCAGAATATGTCAAATTATGACTCTAGATAATCCAAGATATTCTCTGCCAACATCTATCCTGTTAAGTAATTTAAGGGTTTGCCCCATGCCAGTTCCCTGGTTGTTAAAAATACATACACACGTGTTGGTTTATTTGTTTCTGAGCACCATCTTGGAGTAAGTACAACTAGTTTTCTCTGGAAAAAAATGCAAATGCAGTTCCCACCACCACTTGAAACAGGAAATATGAGTAAGTGCATGGCAGAACTAGCTCTTTCTGCCAAACTCAACCATCTTGACATAAAGACCTATGGCACAAAGTGCACGGGCACACATTATACCAATGTTACAGAAACACCCACTCTGGTGGGCTGTGACAGAGTCCTTCATGGTGTCCCAAAGACTTCGAATGAAAAGCCCACAACACTGAACAGCTGTATCCTAGGCCATGGGCTTGGCCTGAGGCTCGAGTCTCCTTTGGTCTACAAAGACTGTGTGGTTCAAGCAAGCAGTCCTCTTACTCTCAGCTGTATGGAGCCAGCCTTGCTCAGTTGTGCTTACCTGAGCCAGGCTGGGCAGGGAGGGCAAATGAATGGGCATTTGAAGCACATATGAAGGACAATCTCATGGATGAACACCAAGCTATTGAAGCAGTTCCAGCTACTGGGAGGCTGCTATGAGGACTCCTCAGAGCCTTCTCTTCTCCAGGATGAACAGCCCCAGCTCTCTCAGCCTTCCCTGACGCTGAAGATGCTTCATCATCTCTGTGACCTTGTGCTGGACTTTCTCCAATAAGTTCACATCTTTTTTTGTCCTCAGGAGCCTGGAGCTGAATGCAGAAGTCCAGATATGTCTCACCAGTGCCAAGCAGAGGTGAAGGGTCATCTCTCTTGACTGCTGCTCCTAAAGCAGTCCAAGAGGCTTTTGGACTTGGCAGGCCCCAGCTCCTCTTTTCTCCCCCAGCTCCCCCAGATCTGAGCTCTCCTAAAGTTAATGTGTTTATCAAGCTTTCATATTGTTTAATGCTTTGAAAGCAGATTTTATCCATTCACAGCAATGCTCCTTCTGCAGCTTGCCTCAGTCATTGAAAATTCCTTACAAGTTTCAATTACCACAAGGAGGAGTATTTTTCATAAAAGGGCTGTAAACAACATATATTGTGAACATTTTCACAGCAACACATCCCACCTCCCAAGACAGCATTTTAGCTGGCAGCTAAGTTTACTTTACATTTTTAGCTCCTAAAGATGGCAACTGTAAATCTGTATATTATTAATTGTTGTGACATATAAAGCAATCAACATACCAATCTGGCAAAAGCAGTCTCATAAAGTATGCAGAACATGCATATAGTATGTGGACTATTAATAAGGAGGTCCCCTGCTGGTGAACAGGATTTTTCTTAATATCATTATTATTATGATAGAAAAATTACCTTGATCAATGCTCTATTTTACCGATGCATTTCTCTTAAGGGCTCCTAATGGTACAATCAGATTTGTGCAGGTCAACCATTGATTTTGTTTTTTATAACATTTCTTACAATGAAGGGTAGAATCACGGCAAATTTTTGGAGAGAAATTGCTATCCTCATTGGAAAAACAACCAATACCAAACAAACTGGAATGAATGCAAGAATAGGCTGGTTTACATAGCAGCATATTGACCTGCAAAAGTTTCTGTGCACATTACGTTCCTGAGAACAGAAACAAATTTAAGATTATGTTAGTGCTCAAGAGGCAAAAAAAAAAAAAAAAAAAAAAAAAAAAAAAAAAAAAAAAAAAAGCTAAGTGAAAACTGGGGAGAATCAGAAAGTGCCAGAAGCAACCACCACTTACTGAAAACACCTGTTTTCTGTTTATGTCGTCGCTAAGTATTTGCAATTCATTAAATAGTCACAATCAGAGTCTGATTATTTCCCTCTTTTCTTGCTCTGCCTAAGTGCTGCAGTCCATTTAAGCTGGTTAGAGCTTCACCTGAACAATGAGTACTTAAAAGTAGACTCAAATGGCTTTGTCCTTTTAGGTACATCTGCCTTATTGCCAAGAAATACTGACATACCCCTGTAAACAAGAAAATCTTGCCAGCCACACACCAGAGCCAGATAACTGAATAAATTGGTACCAGAGAAGTCCTGAAGCTCCTGCAGGGACCTGATTCAGGAACTTAATGTAGGTACCAGATTCAGCATGTTTATATTTGTCTTTGTTCTGAATGCAGAGAAGAACTGGGAGAAGGAGAGGCAGGTTTATATTAGGTTATAAGATCATTTGGACATATTAAGCACAGTTCTGACTCAATGCATCCTCATATAGGAAAAAAGGTCATAATTTTTAGTATTTTTCTGGGATCAAAATCCTGCATTGCACTCTATTCAGTGACAAATATTTTCAGGATAGACAGACCTCTGTGTAATGCTTCCTCATGGGGCTCAGCTCTGTTTGTGAGGTTTTTTTTCTGTACTCTATCTACTGTTTCTTTAAAGCCTTCATGGCCATTATTTTATTTCTTTAGGTTGTCGTAAGTGGTCTCTTAAGTTCTTTTTTCAAGCTTAGTGAGACTCTTTCACAAAGAAAAAACCTTTGCAGCTGCTAAAATTAAAAACATTATAATTTTTTTATTGTACTGTGCTGCTGTGTAAATGCACTGGATCCTTCTGTGAAAATAAACCAAAAAAAATCCTGGAAAGCTTTTGAAGGTCTTACACAGTTTCAGCCTTAGGTGAAGTATTATAGGTATGCTATAAATCCCCAGAGTCACACAGGTTATAAAGAAAGTGCTGGCTCATCCCCAAAAATACAGAGTGTAATCCTGTATCTTTTTCTGATTTTGATCTAGTACACTGATGCACTTCATTTCATGCAGATGGATCAAAATCAGTGTCTGCTCAGATTCATTTCATTCTGTTGTTCCAGAATACCTGTCCTCAACTGAATCACCATGCAAGATAATGTATGAAAAAGAAATAAATGGACTGTGATCTAGATATTGCTTCAAGTGGCAAAATCTATGTTATTCCCTTTGTCTGAAGAAACTCACTGTGTATTGGGTGATTACCTTTTTCCTTCTGCTTTAGTCAGCCGCTTAATTGAGGTCCTGTTTTACAATACTGAATAATGCATATCGATTCATAGCTTTCAAAAAACCTGCAAGAGTAAGATTGGCATCTGGTGGACTTGACAGATGCACGAGGCGCTCACAATGCTTTTCTGTCAGGCAATTCAGTCCCCAGAAAAGGAGACTGCATGACTAATGAGTTTTGCACCTCCTCTTCATGTGCTCATCTGCTTTCCCATTGATGTAATTTATGAGGCACTTCTGTGAGTCACGGTTAGCACACTGAAGTGGCAGCGCTTGGTGGCAGCCATTATAATAACCATAAAGCAAATAAAACAGGATTCAGGAAAGTGGGAAATGAAGTCTTGGCAGCAGAGAACACCTGTTTTCTGTTTATGTCATCACTAAGTATTTGCAATTCATTAAATTGCCACAATCAGAGTCTGACAACATATTTACATTCACAGTTGCTTTTACAAATCAGAATTATTGCATAATTTCTGGACTTCTTAAGAATAGGTTTGGTTCATCTCTACTAAATGAAAACTTTCGTACCAGTTTGCTATGATGAAGTGACTAATTTATGTGACATCACTTTAATAAAACTTTTGACACTCACATGACCATCTGCTAAAGAGAACAGAGCAGGTATTCCTAAACTGTCACAGAGAGACACTTCTGCAGCCCCTACAGACACAACTACCCAAGAAGCAGATGGGGCTCAAAATAAACCTAATGTGTTTGAAATGCAGTTGTGTCACAAAGACACACTTGGAGCCGAGGACAGGAAGTTTTTGGCAACCATCAGAAAACTGCTGCTGTCTACAAGGGTCAGTAGGGAGCCATTTAGTTGGTTCTTTGGAAGTGTATCAGTACAGGTACAGTACATCACAATTTTTTCTGTGTAGCCCACTGGTATTTGCGATGAACAGAAACACTGTGTTCCATGACAATAAAATAAAGCAGGGAAGACTGTGTTCAGTCAAGAAGACAAATTTGAGGTAGATCAAGACAAACAGTAATGTTATTGTACATAGGATTTATTCTGACGGAATATATGAGTAGGGTTGTCCAGGGTCTTTTAGGTACAAGACAATAGGATAAGTCATGAATTTCAATTAGCATCCCAAAAGCTGTATTCCTAGAAGTCCAGAAAGCTGAGCAATGCTTGTATGCATGCTATGAAAGAGGACATAATAAAGTGAATGTGCTCAGCAAGTCATAAGATATTTTTATAAAAGCAGACTTTTGCTGACTGTGACAAATGTCTAGCAATCCAATGCTGAAATAATCATTAGGGAGAATAGAGACAGGAAGTTCAATAAGAAGTGCAAAATACTGAATCAGCATTGAAACTGACTGCATGAACAGCAGTCCTGCTGAGGAGAACCCAGAGACAGCAGGGAATGGCAGGCTGAGTACAAGCTGACAGTGTGGCACTACTGTACATAGGGCAGTTTATGTACTGTTCCATGCTGGAATAATGGTGAGCAGACTGAAGGAATTTCTTACCTTCCTTCTCTCAGTATTATTGATGAATCCCCATGGATGTGCAGATAGGGGTCCTTAATTTAAATAGGGCCATGGAGAAACTGGAGACAGTCCAGCAGATAAAAGCTAAGATGATTTGGGACACAGAATGTATGTGAGGAGCTGGAGTTTGGTCTTGTGAAGAGGGCTTTCAGAGTGCTGATCAGCCTAGGTCTGTGCAAATGGCAGCTAAAAGCTGATGGTGTCACTCATCTTTGCAGAAGCCTGAGATGGACTTGAGTTGCAGTTTGAGAGGCTTAAGGTGGACATTAGGAAAAGATACATTCACAGGAAGGAAACGGTTTATTCATGGGGCAGACAGAATTTATGATTTTGGAGGTTTTCAGGACTTCTTAAATATAAACATGACTTACCTAATCTGCTGCAGCAACGGCCCTGTTTCAAACAGAAGTTTGGAGTAGCGACTCCAAAAATTCCCTGCCAAACAACATTTTTTACAGTTTGTGGATGGTCTCAGGGTTTAAAACAATCTAGAAACAAAATACCACACATCCATTTGCTCACTTCCCCAGCAAGATCAGAGAGAGAATGGAAGGGCAAAAGTGAGAAAGCTCATACGGTAAAGACTGTTTAAAAGGTAAAGCAAAAGCCACACATACACAAGTAAAGCAGAACAAAGAATTCATTAATCCCTTCCTGTGGTCAGCCAGATGTTCAGCCATCCCCAGAAAAGCAGGGGATGCTTATACAGTGATTTGGGAAGACAAATGCTCCAAATATTTCTCTATTTGTTCTTCTTCCCCCAGTTTTATATATTAAGCATGATGTCATATGGTTTGCAATATCCCTTTCATCAGCTGTGGTCAGCTGTCCTGGCTGTGTCTCCTTCCATCTTCCCATGCACCCCCACCCCTCTCATTAATGTGCCAGTATAAGAAGCAGAAAAGGCCTTGGCTCTGAGCAAGCCATGCTCAGCAATAACAAAAACATCTCCATATTATCAACCCTGTGTTCAGCTCAAATCCAAAACACAGCCACTGTGAAGAAAATCAACTCAACCTCAACCCAAAACAGCACAGATGGCTTTTTTATCTAACCTGCCTCACATGATGTAGCTGTAAGCAGTCTGAAAGCAGGTGGGAAGACTGAAACCGTATCAGCAACACACAAGTTAAAAGGCCGCCTAAAACTGAAGTCAAGGATTCATAGATATTGCTTGCAAAGTCATCCAGAGAGAGAGAGCGGAAAACAAATCAAAACTCTGAGAAAAGGCAATCTGAGACAAACACAACTCAACCTGAAAAGAAGTATTGAGAGGTAAGAGTTCTCTAAACTCATTTGTTTTAAGTTAAGAAGGTGAAGTAGCATACTGCAGCATTGAAATAAAAAGTTAAATTTCTAATACCATTTGTAAGAGGTGTCACTCCCTTATGAAAATAAACATTGACACTCAAAAAAGAAACAAAGATTCTGCAGAAGAGAAGTAGCTTTCTTTCTCTTCTGCACAGACCCATGAAGCCCCAAATCTTTTCTGCCTGTAAAAGTCTAGAGAAGAAAGATGAGATTAAAAATTCGAATTATTGGAGAGACCCACTTCAACAGACAGAAGCTCAATAGGGCAGAGCACCCTGATACCCTTACAGGCTGTGGTGAAGCACTTCCTACTTGCTGAAGGTAATGAATTAAAAGTAGAAGAATGGCATAAAATTTAGCAGTTTTCTAAAGATGAGTCTAAAGGTGTTTTAAAAGGCAATGTAGCCATTGATTCAAAAGCAGTTCTATTTGAAATTTGTTTCAGTAGATTACACCAGGTTATTTGTGCAGAAACTAATATTTCTTGAAGGTTAGTGCTGAAAATGCAGGGCCATGATGAAAAGGACATGAAAAAGATCAGAGGGCTGGAGCACTCTCCTATGAGGACAAGCTGAGAGAGCTGGGGTTGTTCAGCCTGAATGAAAGAAGGCTCTAAGGAAACTTCAAAGAAACTTTTCAGTACTAAAAGGAGGTCTATAAGAAAGATTGAGACAGACTCTTTACAAGCATATGTAGAGATAGGACAAGGGTCAATGGTTTTAAACTAGAAGAGGGGAGATTGAGACTAGCTGTAAGGGTGACATTTTTTACAATGAGGATAGTGAGGCAATGGAACAGATTGCCCAGAGATATGGTAGATGCCACACCCCTAGAAAAAGCCAAGACCATATTGGATGGAGCTTTGAGAAACCTGCTCATTGCAGAAGTGTCAAAGTAGATGAGCTCAAAAGGTCCCTTCCAACTGAAACCATTCTGTGATGGTGCTTTATGATTAAACTCTCTACATAGCATTATTTCAGAGATGAGCCACGCACTTTTGATGGTATTTACCAACATAAATCAACCAAGACCTTGTGTCTAGGTACTGAAAGAAATCTATCTACGATTACCCAAACAAGTCTGCACACTGCAATCTCTGTGGTTCAGAGGTTGAGTTTGCTGCATTTGTATGGTGTTCTATTAACTGAAAATGCTGGTTTATGGATTAAATTTAAATTTTAACCTGAATTTGATTATTGTGCTTATTAATGCATTGCTGGTTTAGTAAAATCATAGTAACTTAGCTTAGTGTATTCTCAGTTAAGTAAATATTGATCTGTCCAATACAAGTGAGTTGTATGGAATGAACATTGAGACCTTAAGTAACCTTAGACAAGAAATTTATGACTCAGCTGTCTCTCTGCAGGTTCATTTCCTCTCAGCAGCAATTCAGAAAAGAATTAATCCACTGCAGAATTAGCTTTCTGCAGAAATGCAAATCTGCTTCAGCAGAGCAACATTATTTAAGCGCTTTTATTGCTCAAGCAATTGGGGGTGACGCCTTCTTGGAAGAGCTTATAGAATTTTGTAGAGTGTGAAAGTTACAGCAATGTGCAACCACAGTACAGAGATGGAGATAGATGCAAGAAGACAGGAACCTGAACTGTATGGAAAGAAGCCAATTTTACACTTCATTATGATTTCAGATGTAACCTTCTCCGCCACTGCCTCTGTTCCAGATCTGTTATTAAAAATTTGAAGTCGTTCATAATCTTGGTATTTACATTTTCTTCATATTTCTGAATCATTATGTTCTGTTGAAACACAAAGTTAAAGATACAGGGTCTCATAGTCCAATTACACACCCTGTTGCAAAATATTATGGCATAATATTTTGATACCTTAGTTTTAAAAAAAAAAAGTTTTCTAGCCTTCCAATGTAGAAGCAGATAAAGCATACAGTCAAGGACATTTCTGAAGAAGCAACAGAACAGGTTCTTCTACAGCTACATATATACAAGAAAACAACACAGACATATATAGAATTGATCTATTCACCTCCTTCAACACTAAAAAGCATTTGCAGGTAGAAACTGAATTATTTTTGGCGGTGGGCAGGGGGAGAAGGCAATAGAGAAAGAGGAGATGGAAGAGAAATTACTACAGCAGCATGATCTTACATTGTTATAGTTGTTAGACAAGAATTACTTTAATATTACAGGCCAAAGAGTGATTCTCTAGTCTGCTATTTAAAACACAACTGGAACATTTGAGTCCTCACAGCCTTGAATATTTTCACACATTCCATCTTCCCAAAGAGAGCACAAGTGACACCAGCCTGATTTCAGAACACAAAAGCATGGGTAAATCCCCCCATGCAGTTGAGTAAGTCAAGTATAACTATCTAATTTCCAGCACAGAGCTGAGGACCATGTTTTGAGCTGTATGAGTTCCCTGTGGAGAACATGAAGAGAGTCAAGGTGCATCCAAATGCTGACTTAAAAGCCAGCTCAGCCAGACAGCCTGCTGTGAATATTTGCTTCAAGCTAACATGAACCTATCTCTCTGCTGGTTACACATGGAGCCTGATGTGATTGACCTGGATACAAATATGTAAATTGTAAACCTTTTCTTTTAGTCAAATGAATGCTACCTGGAACAGCTACAGTCTGCCTAAAGTAAGCTGAGGGAGAATATTCAGTACACATAAGACTCTTAAGTCTGAGTCTTCTCTGGAGGCTTCCAGGGCAGATCTTCAGCTGCTGAAGTGTTCCATCATCCTTCTGTACCAGCAGGTAAAAATAATTCATAATTCAGCACTCAGGCTCATTTTGTTCCTGCCTTAGACTGTAAGAATGGGGACTGTATCTTCTTGTCTCCTCAAAAGGTTTCCTAGTTTCACTAAAAACTTTTTTCACTAAAAAGTTTCATTAGGCCACAGGCTGTTTCAGACATAGCAGCTGGGAGACAGGGACAAAGAGAAAAGGTTTAGATTAGTAGTGCCACATCCTCTCTTTACCTTTTGGCGCCATGGGCTGTTAGAAATGGAATTGCAGACTGCCTGGAAAGCAGCTGGAAGAAAGAACATCGACACATGCTCTCACTTGCTCTGGATGCTGCCTCAAGCACACAGGGGCCCCCGTGACCCATGGCTGTTCCCCAGCTGCTGCACACAGAACCCCCAAACACACACAGGACAGGGAGCGCCACAACCAGGAAAAAAGAATTTCAGGGGAAGACAGGATGGACTGCACCAGTGAGGCACTGGTCATGGATTTTTCACAAAACCTTTGTTTGCTATCTCAGGTCTCTTGGAAAAAAAAAATAATTAAAATGCAAGCTGCTGCATCTGTAGGTTGCCAGGAGCAGAGCTGGATGTGGCTGCTGTGCATGGAGCAGCATGATTGCACCAGCCCCACTCCCTTCACAAAAAAAGCCTGCCTGCTCCAATGGGGAGAGAGTGTTCAGAGTTTCATGTGCTTCGTTTTCACAATCAGGGATTAGTTATGCTTAAGATCCATGAATCTGGTTCTTGTAGTTTTAAAAATAGTAAAATATTATATAAGCTATGCAGCATGGGGCTGGGGTCTTTTGTTCAAGTGGTATTACGAAATGGGAAGATAAGACTTGCGTAACAAGCCAGGATATTTCAATAACAAATCTATTCACTGTAAGTTTCACTCTTGGTTTTGCAGTTTCAAAAGATGTTCTTTCAAGACTTATTCATGGCCAGTCCCATATCCTGGGATCCAAATTAAAATCTTCCCATCATTCTTTTAGTGAAGAACATAAATGTGTGAAAAGCCACTAAAAGCAGGTATAACAAAAAAAAATGAATGCAGTAATCCACAAATATTTCAGTGTGGAGAATATTATGCAGTTAGCACATAGCAACTAAATTAGAAGGTAAGCAACAAAAATAATCCCCAAACTTCACAAACTCATTTTAATGGAAAAGTACAGTTGCCAGAGTTATCCAAATCCGAAAAATGCTCTGCAGTATCCTTAGCATATTCTGTTTACTAACCCTGCATTCTGACAAGTATTCAGAGCCTTCTTACTGAAGGAGAGGACAAGCCACCAGGTTAGACACTCTGCTATCTGAAATAACTTTCCTCCTCCACCATTTTAATGATGGAGACAGTAAAACTTTGAGGTATTCAAGGATTTGCATGCATTTTTGGAAACTGTAGATTGGCTTTCCTGTTACTATTTAACAGAAGAATCAAGACTGGCCACAAGTAGCAGTGAGGCATTAATGTATGAGCTTAGTCTTCATAATATGAATGATCAAAGGAAAGATCATAAAGAAACTACTTTTACTGAATGAAATACAATTAATTTGCCTGAGTTCTGGCACTTGGGACATGGCTCCTTCCCCATTTGCAGGACGGTTACGGAACAGGCTTGGTGACCTAGTACCGAGAGAGAAGCAGAATGTTGCACTTGTGGAAGCATTCAAGTTGTCCATGCATAAACCACATATTATTGACAGGAGGCAATGGCAAGGGACAGTAATGGTAGGTTTCCATTTGTGGTGGACAGAGGCCCCCATCTGCCTCCTTGGCTTGATATCTAGATCGATTCATGGCTTGCCAGGGGCTCAGATCCAAGATGTAGCAGAGGAACTACCAAGGATCTTGGGCTATCACTCCCTGCTGCCCATCCAAATGGGCATCAATAACACTGCCAGAGGAGATCAGTGGGGTCAAAAGTGCCTACAAGGATCTGAGAGCAAGGATCAGGAATTACAGGCTAGCCAGCCTGCAAAAATCCTGGACCAGGGCCCCTTGAAGCACATTTCTGGGCCCATGCAGAAGAAAGTTATTAGGAAGAATCATCATGGGTTTACCAAGCATCAGTCATGCCTGAGCTATCTAATTGCTGTCTGTGACAAAATGACTGGACTTGTGGACAAAGGGAGAGCAGTGGATGACTTTAACCTTGCCTTTAGCACTTGTCAGACCTTGTTAAAACATTCTTCCTTCTCTCAAATTAAAAAATAAAAATTACAACCAATAAAGTTCTGTACTATTTCTACCAGTTAACACATGGGTCCTTAGCTGCTTCTGACCACAGTGAGTTGGCTTGGAAGAAGAACTCACACAAATAGTTATGTGAGTCAACTTATGGCTTTGCCATGCTGTAAATATAGGGAAGATATTCTCATACTTATTTCAATGAAAAAACAATACAGATTTCCATTGTGTTGACAGATTTTTCTCCCACATATAAGCAATGGTGTACACACAGATCTCTTGGTGGAGGTCTGCAGTCCAGCTAAGTGGATATGGGCTGACAGAGCACCTGGGGTAATGCCACAAATGAGGAGAGGAAAAGCAGCTAAAGTGTCAGCAACAGGACATGAAACTGAAGATATCAGAGCAGTAGCTGTAGAAGAAACTTTCCGAGGCTCTGTTCACCCTGACAATAACCAGTCATATTTCTGGAATCACCAGCATCAATGCACCTGCAGGCATTTGTCTGGAGACTGCAGTATTTCCTTGCTCTTCAGCCGAGAGCAGGTTCACCCTCCCTCTGTCTTTCCTGTACTTTTCCCATCTGGGTAAGTAAAGGCATTGCAGAGAGATCTGCTGACATCTTGAGAACATTTTCTGTCACATGCCATCAACAATTATCATTCTTCTTGACCTTCACCACTGCTTTTAAGGTCTTACTTTTCTAGGCAAACTCATCCAAAGCCGTCTGCTTGCAGATTTCTATAGGTGATGCAACATTTGGTCCCTGAAGGGCACCAAAGCCACTCCACTCTGCCCACAGGCACACTCACATGGCCCTGAACAGACCATTCTTGTTTCTGTGAAGTAGTTTCTCCCAGAAACAGCCTCCAACAACTTCAGGGTGCTTTTTGACAGCAGTGAGACACTGGAGGTAAGAATAAGGCACAGGTACTTGTTTTCTGCATGGCAAGACCTATACTCTCATAAACATAGAGAAAATATTCCCTCATCTGGGGCAAAAGCTCTCCATCTGTCCCATTCCTGAAGACAAAAGCAAGAACACAACCACAGAACAGCCCTCTCCCCATGCTGGCAGCCCATCCACACCTTTGCCTTTTAACTCTACAACCTCTGCATGTTGATGCTGATTTATCTCTCTATCAGGTTTCTGCGATGATGTTCTTCATTACTACTTCCATCCATTTTTGAAGAAGAGGAAAGTGTCCTTTGCAACTCATTGTAAGTCAATTTTCTGCCCATAGAAACACCTTCTACAAACTTAAAGAAAAGGTTAAATTCACATAAGCACACCAGACAGTCATTTCCCACACACAAGAGTCTCATTAAGCCAGGATCAAGAATGGCTTCACAGGAGTAGAAACGAGAGACCTGATAAGGAGATGTCACTGAGAAGAAGGCAAACTACTACCTGGGCTGGACCTAGGTACTGCAAATCTGTTCTGATAGAACAGGGTACTGTTCGTGCCTGTGATATAGTAATCCTCAGCTCCTGAGTGATCTCTTGTGGAGAAGCCTTGTCCTTGTTGCCCCCTCACACTTCTTGCTCCCTGTGGCACAAGGCCATCCTGCTGCCACAGGCATGAAGATTCATTACTGTGCTAGCAGTTAGTTAGTCCCTTTGTGTCTCTTTTGCCTAGCTGCATTTTCCCTTGGGAACCATATTAGTGTAACTGTAGCCCTGTAATGTGATATTGTCACTGCTAGTGATGTGCCATAAGGCTGGCTTGAGTCTGCAAGGGCTCAGGACTGAGGCATGAGTGCTCTGTCTTAGTTTCTTATGAACTTCCTGCAGCTTTATTTCATGTGGTTTGGATGTGGCAGCAGTTTTTCTAACTTCTGTAGCTACACCAGAGCTGTTTGGTTTGCCTTTGTGTGATAGAAGCATTGTTTGCTATAGGTAACAGTAACAAGCTGTTGTTCCAGGTAGACCTAGAATTTTTACAACTCAAATAAAATGCTGTTGAGTAGAGAGATACAGGTCTGCAATGACAAGCATAAGATGTGGCAGACAGGATTACAGCTATGGAATGAGAAGAGATGGGGCACAGGATTGGCACTGGAGACTCCATGCTATAAAAAGATCAGTCATGATCAATTATTCTTCAGACCTGGAGGTGGACAAAACTGGGGTTAGGGCCAGGAAGAAGAGCAAAGATATAGTATATAACATACATAAATCTAAATTTAATATAAATGGCACTATGTATCCTGGAGCTGCAGACCAAAGATGAAAGAGAAAGGTGTACAGGCATGTTAGCAAACACAATTTGTGTGTACACAGTATTATGCATATCATACTGTCAAACTGGACATTATATTTCTCATGGTAAAGGATTCCATATGTTGTCCACTTGCCACAATATTCCCTTCCCTACTGACACCATCATGAAACTTCTGATCTTCAGACACAGAACAACAATGGAAGGGTGAAGATAACACTAAGAAAATGGCAGAAACTAAAAGATGTTGCTTTACATTTAGTTGTATTACTATGCTATTACTATGCTATTACTATGGCTTTTTATCTGTACATAAATATTCTACCTTTTTTTTATGTAATACATCTAGACCAATAATGATTCCTGAATTAGACTTAAGATTTTACCTTTGCTAACAATAACTTCTTGGCCTTTATACACAAGGTCTGCTTCCTCTTTGCACATAGACTTGAATGCAACATCACCTGAGTGGGTTTGAATCTGTCTGTATTGAGAGACTCCACTAATAGCTTTTGATCTGGGATCTTTACCCAATTTCTAGTAGAATCATTGATATTTGTCCATGTGTTGCTTGTTACATGTTTATATTTTTGCTTGTGTATTTGCTTGTCCATACATAATATTCCTTGCTTGGATTGTTCCACTGTTTCTATACACATTTAATTAAAATGCTTACAATTATAATCCACATTTGGCTCCTACCACAAAGCAGACACATGCACCAGCAAATTATTATTTACAGCAAAGCTGGTGAATGTCACAAAAGTCAGCTAGGGATTAATAATGTTAAATATATTTAGTAGTAAAATAAGTTACTGTGTTACATTCAATGATTTCTACAGCTACAGCCCATGGTGTCCCCTTTGCATGCTGACTTACACAGTGAAAGTGTAATTAAATAAGTGACCAGTGGAGCTACAGCTGCTGTTTAAGCCTCTTTTTGTTCAAGTAAAAGTAAGACTGAGTTATTTCATTAGAAGGAGGGAATCAAATAATTTCCACCTGAATTCTGATTTACAGGGTTAGTAGTGCTGCATTTGTGTTAAGCACGAACGTATATATATCTCGCCTTGGCTTCTCTTTATATCAAAAGTGGAACTGGTCTGGGATTAACCAGGTTATTGGTTAATGACCTTCTGAGAAAGTCGAAGTGCAGGGAGGAAGACGTGGTATTAATAATTCTAGCAAGGCAAGGAATTATGCACTCAAATGTTGTCCAGTTATCCCTCCTGGTGCCTAGATTCAAATTTTAGATTCTCAGAAGTTTCACTTTGCTTGATACCTCAGCCCTAAAAAAGCTGGCTAGAAGTGTCAATGTTTACATGGTAACAATTCACATTCTTTAAAGTCCTGTAGAGGATGGTCTCACCTAGTACACAGACAGGAGCTAAGGAGGAAAGAGAACACAGTGAGTAGAGAAAGCAGCAGCATCTCTTTCATAGAAGAACCCTGAGGCTGACATCAGAGACAGTGCTGCAGAGACAGTGTTTCTCTGCCTGTGGAAATCAGGATCTAAAGCTCTCTTTGAACACTCTCCCCATGAAACTACATTGCAGTTTCCCAAGTAGCACCTCACAGGCTAATTTGAACTGCAAGCAACCAACAAGTATCCTGCTGATACCAGGAGCCTTTCTCTCCACCAAACTTCACAGGATGTGATAAATGTGTGTGAATGAGGGAAGGGGCAGAGATCACTTTTAGGCTTTTGCAGTAAGAGTAAAGTAGAACTGGAGTGCCACTGCTCAATCCTTGCTCCCTCAATCCAACCCTTTGCATGTGCATATTCACCTTCCTTTAATTTGTAAGACTTTAGTTTCACAAATAAAAGGGTGGAACATTCTTGATACCAGGAAGTCTGAGATGAAAAGTCCTCAGCATCCTACTTTGTATGGAATAATTATTGATTATTGAATCAGAGATTTATGGCAACTATAGCTCAAGTTTTAGAACATTTGCCTAGAAGCAGTTGAATACCCAATATGACAGTGATATTTTCAGAAAACAAGGAATGTAACCCTTTCAAATTAATGAAAATCAATCAAAAGCCCTGTGAGAGGGAAAGGTGATATTATTTTTAAACCAAACTTATTCTCCAACCATCCTATTATTCCTTCCTCAGTTTTACTCATATAAACATGTATACTGTTAGTATAGGATGGATCACTTCTGCTTAACATGAAGAATTAGAAGAGCCAGCTGCTGAATCCTTGTTATGTATTCTGAAATCTCTTTGCTGGTTGGCCAATTATTTTGTACCCCTCAGGATTGCCCAGTTATTGAAGAATAATCTTTTGCCTCAGGAGTTCACTTACAACAGCCTGCTAAAATGTTAGGTAAGGCGGCTGCCCATTTTCTGTCATTTCCTCATTTTGAGTGTCTTGTGGCTGCAGTCTGTCTTCCTACTGGAATTCTGGGATAAGAAGAGCACAGCTCATGTGATACAGCCCTGCAGCCATTGCTTTGTTGTCAGATTGCAGTCTTTCATTGCCGAGGTAGTTGTCCTGCGCCCTTGCTGCAAGCAGCACCTCCCTTAGTTGCCACTGATTTTATTTCTGTCACATACATCATTGGCCGTTGATGCTGGCCATTCTTCCAACCTGTGCTCTAGTGCTTCTTGGGATGCTTTCATGTAGATCTGTTTCTGTTCATGCTGCCTTCTCAGTCTGTGTATTTCTGCTTTTTAACTGTGGGTTAGATGTTTTCCTCCAGCCTGGGTGAAGGCATGACAGACTTTGAAAGCAAGCCTTAAAGCTCATGCCTTGCCTCAACCTTTCTTATGAGCTGGAGAGGCTCTCAAGGTGCTGGGCTTTCTTCTCTCTTATCTGTAGGTGTCAGAATGCATGAGAGAGAATGCATGAGAGAGAATGAGTATATTCCTATTAAGCCTTCCAGAGGCACTAACATAAACAAGAACAGCGGTCTACACGTGCAGATATACTTCTCTCATCTGTGGAACCAGACCAGAGATGTCAAGTGTAGAAATCCCTCTTCTGGAAGAATTCCCTATATAAAGAGAAATCAGTTATCAAATAATATGTCCATAGTTTATCACCATCTCCCCCTTTTTGCTCAGCTGTTTAAGCCTTACTGAAATACAAGAAAAAAAAAAACAAGAGAACAAAGCTCATAGAGTTTAAAAAAATGTTATAAAAACTCATAGATAAAATTCTTGTTCTTCAAAACGCATTTCAAAAGATATGGAGAGAGAGTCCTTAGTCTCAAGTCTTTGAGAGACCATTGGAAGACAGTACTGTTTGTAGATGTGAGGTTAAGAATCCCTAAAGCAAATCTCTCCTGAAATACCTTATTTTTAAGGCTTGATAAACATACGCAGAGCTATAGAATTGCATGTGCAAGAATAACAGTAGTTCCTGCTGGAACTATGCACTATGCTTATCTCCATGGCAGCCAAGCAATTAAGAAAAGAATAAGCAAACATCTACTTCTGCACATTTCTTTCCCCCAGCCCTCTTCCTGATTTTCTGTTGTTTGCCAGCATTATGTATTATGATGTTTGACTCAGAAATGTCAAGGTTAAAAAAGTCATGTTACTGAACAGGGCAAAACATTTTGTATCCAGCCCTTCAAAGTTCTGTTCCTGCTGAAGATAGTCAGCCTGATCCTGTCCCACCTGGAATGAGGAGGGACTGAAGAATGAGTGTTGTTACTGGGTATCAGCTATCAGCTCTTCCCAGAAGCAGCTCTGCCAAGTCTTCCATTTCACATTGGCAATTCATAGGCCCCCAGCCCTAATCTCCTTTCCCTCATCACTGAGGGATGTCTACATCCTGTTCTGTCCTGTTGTTGGCACTGTGAATCCTAGTGACCCATGTCCCTTTCTCTGGTCACTGACACAGACTTCTCCACACAAGCACAGGCTTGAGAGTGTGACTGCACAGGAAAAGTACAGTAAAGAATAGGATATTGGAAGATCAGAAAAACTGCAGTTGATGCAGGACTTGATAAGACAGTCATCAACCAGCAGCTTGCTTATACATGGCTGTCTTCATCTATCCACACTTTTCTCCACTTTGCCACGTTTGTAATTCCTGCTGCCCACTTTGATCCATCTCTTTTCCCACACCTTTGCCTCCTCCCAAATAAAAAGCTGTAGTTACATTTTCCCCATTGGTTCCAGTTTTGCTACATCCATAATTACATTTAGCATTTCTGATACCTTTAGTTGTCACATCTCAGCCTCGCATGATACAGAACCCTTAAGGTTGGATAAGACCTCTAAGATCATCCACTTTCACTGTTAACCCAGCACCACCAAGGCCACCTCTAAACCATGTCCCCAAGTGCCACATTTGTACATTTTTTAAATACCTTCATGGACAGTGACTCTACCACTTCCCTGGGCAGCCTGTTCCAATGCTTTCGGTGAAGAAGTTTTCCCAAAGCTCTACACAGTTAATTGATATGGTAACCTGGACACTGTGGGTTTTTTCCCAAGATTGCCCTCCCGTTCTCTTACAGTTACCTGGGAATCTTGTTCTTCTCTCACACAGTTCCCCATAACCAGCTGTGAAATCTAGGCACTTTTCATGGTGTTACACTGTAATGTTTGCCAGCTGCTCACTCTACTGTTTGTTATGTTTGGCAGTTTCTGTTGTTTTTTCCCCTATTTTCTCATGCTCTGTTCCATTACCTAAGCCTCATCATGGGGCCTAATCATATCCATAATGTGTTTATGGAGAGGGAAAAGTTATCCATATTGTGTCCTGGCGCAGAAATCACAGAAAAATACAGATAACTTGTCCCCTAGATGGAATCACAGAAAACGTGATTGGAAAGGATTTCTGGAAGTCGTCCAGGTGAGTCTTGAGAATTGCCAAGGGAGGAAATTCACCACCTCTTTGGTCAACCTGTTTCAGTGCTTAACTACTCTCACCATGGAAGAATTCCTTCCTTATGTGTCACTGGCATTTCTATTGCTCTGCCTTGTTGCTGGAAAATTTTCCTCTTGTCATTTCACTGCACATATCTGATCCAAGTCTGGTGCAAAGTTTTCTTTAACAGCATTAAAGGAAATCTTGTTCCCCTATCCTATGGCATCCACATTTCTGCTTATCCGAGTCACATCAGCAACATGTGCGGTTCAGGACAAAGAAGAGGTTTTAAAAAAATCAATTACATTTAACCAAATTACTTAATGAAAACAAAGGTCAACCTTTCCTCATAAATAGTTCAAAGCCCATAGAGATGTTATGAAATAAATCACAGTTTTCAATTCTGTAGAATCACTTCCCCTAAATCAAGACTACCTCTTGTACAGAGAGAAAAGGAAGGAGAGAGTCTTGAGTTTATAGCAGAAGAGGCAGGGAAGCTGTTCCAAAGCTTTTAATGAAAGGAAAAATTCTGTCAGAAATTCAGAAAAAGAACTCTATACCTGGCTAAGGATGTTAGTATTGTCTGAGTTGCTAAGCAACTACATAAGTTATTAATTTCAACTTTAAGTAAATTCTGTTATTTCAAGAATTAATTACATCTAATTTGTATTATTTAGAAGGAACCAAAGTGACTTTGTAGTGATAGAGTACTTCTCAGTCTTTCACTTTACAGCAGCCTGCAACTAATATATAACATTCATACGCTGGTTAAAAAATATAAAATTCTTAATCCAAATGCAGATACCCAGCTAGAATCAGCCTTCTTTCCTCAGTTTTTCCTCTTTCCTTAAGATGTCTTAATGTCACCAAACCTGAAGCTGATCTCTACCACTCAAGTCCTTGTATATTTGTATCTGCATCTCTGTCAGTTTATGGCAGAAAGATGTATTATAGTAATCAGTGTTCTGCTGAAGGTACAGCATCTTTTCTGATGCTTATAAGATTTATGAACTAAAATAAGCCTTGGTCAGCATAGATGTTAACTATTTCAGAAAATGCTGTTGAAATCATCCCAGAGTACTTTTTTGCTGTTGTTCTTTTTTGTTTGTTTGTTTTTTTCTTTGTTTGTTTTTTGGGGGTTGTTGTTGTTGTTGTTGTTGTTTGGGGGTTTTGTGTGTGTGTGTCTGTGTCTGTGTTGAAATAGGTGCCAAAGCATAGTCAGACATTTTGGTTGTTGTACCATCTCAAGGTAAAAAAAAAAATCAGTGACACAAAAAAAGAGAAAGCCACACAGAATAGGATGGGGAATCACTGAAAAGAAGATCAGCAGCTTAATACATTTGCAGATGTAAATATTTAAATTATGACCTTTTGTAATTTGTACCATGCAACAAATTCATACTACATACTTAGAAGTAATACATAGATCATTGCATAATTTCTCATCAGTTAGAACGATTCTGCTTTTGTCTGTACCATGAATATGATGGGCCAAATTATTATTGTCACCTAGTGAAAGCTGGGGAGGTTTTACAGATCTCAACAGACCAATTTACACTGGTCAAGCACCTTTTTACTCCTGTCTTGGCAGTTCCTTATTGTTGTTTGGAGAAGGAAGGTAATTTCACATTTGCAGTCTATCTAGGAACTTGTTTATTTTCAAATAAGGAAAAGTTTCTTCTGGGTGCTATTTGAGGGTGAACAATAGCCTCAGAGCTTAATTCAAAAAGCAGCTCTTAAGCACACAGTTGCATAATGAATATTTATCTGGCTGCATGCAAAAGCTCTGAAAATCTTGGCTCCACTGTTCTCCTTCTGCATGAGACCCCCTTTTGTTGGGAAAACGCTGCCATCGCAACCAAGGGCAGCAGAAGGCGAGGAGGCTGGCAGGCAGGGAGAGAAAGCAGGTTGGGTTTTCAGGCTAATTACAAGGTTTTGTGTTCTGGGTCACCTTGTAAATGAGATATGATGCTCAGAAAGCTGCAGCCAAAGCTGCTCGGCAGAAAGTGGAGCAAACGCACAAAGGTTCTGCTGGTGTTTAGCCTTTCTTGAACACAACCTGCAATTTTCATGGTAAGCAATTACAATGGCTCTAGAAAATTGGTTCCTAGGGCATCTTGCTAAATAGACAAAAGTTGTTTTTATATGCCGGGCTGTAAAACCATTCACTCTGGGTCTGGTGAGTGATCTGTATCAACAGACTTCTCCCCTCAGAATTCTTTTGACACACTTGCTAAAATGCATTAAAATTAATTTTAACACAGCCTCAACGAAACAGATTTGAGCAGCTTTGCAAGCTAATGCTGCTTCAAAACATTTTGTCATATTGATCAGTTTAGCACTCCTTCAGTTTAAGGCTGGCATGATTTCTGATTATCTGTACTGCACATGTAAAACATTTCTAGGCTATCTGAGGAAAAGATCTGAAGGCAGCTAGAGCCTGGTTCCTACATCTCCTGTGCCTGTGGCCTGTGCTTATGTTGTTCATTCACCTCATAATTCTTCAGCTTGAACCACACTTGCCACAGGAATATTGTGAAAATTAGTATTTGCACTGCTCTTCGGGGATGCCTCGCCCTCACTCCTGCTGTTTTCTGGATGACAGTGGGCTGGTGTTTTATTTACACAGTGGGGTTCTGGTCTGAAACGCTGCTTAATAAATGAGCACCAAAAACACTTTTACTCTTAAAAAACCATACAGGGTGTATATATGTTAGATCATACCAGGGCTGATTCCTGATACAGGTTGTAGATGCTGTGGGGATGTGAAATTGCAGACAGGATTGCAAGAGCACTTTGGGAGCCCCTCCAGTAATTGCAGCCTAATGCACCTGCACACTGCACCTCAGCTTTAACTGGGCAGCTCTGCAAGGAGGGGACGTTGCTGCTGAGTATTTGCAGCTCTGGAGCTGTTTAAAAGCTATATAGATGTGGCACTTAGGATATGGTTTACTGTTGGACTTGGTAGTGCTGGGTTAATGGTTAGACTCAATGGTCTTAAAGGCCTTTTCCAACCTAAACAAATCTATGATAGTGTTTACCTGAGATGATGAGGACATCAGGATGGACCTCTGTCCTTCACTATTCCCAGTCTGACTCTCACAGACTATTCTCAGCACACCATTAACAAGATTTATTCTCTTACAGTTTTGGCTTTGTTCCTGTCAGCCTTGAGCAACATGGATAAGTCACTTCCAGAGAGAAAAACAAGGGATACAATGAGTCATCACTTCAATAGCTCAGATCAGGCACGTAACTGCTAGAGCTTGCTCATAAATTTGCAGGTCACAAGGTTTAGTTTACATCAGAGCCATCATGTCTAAGACCTGCTTTTGGATTCTGCCTGTTTTTCAGTGAAATATTTTAGCCTAGCTCAACTTTCATAACTAAGTCAAAGAATGCCTGAATGAAACCTTATGTTCTCCAATATTAAGAATTTTTCTGGAATGTAGTAGGGCTGGTAAGATGATTTTGTCTATTCTAGCCTTATACATAAGCATTTTATTAAGTTCTTTATCTTCTTTTGAATTCTCTGGGGTTAATATTTACAGTCACTCTGGTTTTGCAATTTTTTATCTGTGTTGCAGTAATACTAAAGGTTGCTGTTGTATAAGAGTTTCAACTGTATAAAAAAATCCAGTCAATTTTGCATATCCTCTGTGCAACAATAGGGCAGCATCTTTCTTTAAAATGCGTCAGTCCTTTGAAATTAGGAAGCAATTTGTTGGTCAGCGCATCTAAACACTAAAGATGCAGTAAATCGATCCCTGCCCTCAGGTCCCCCAGTTCCACAGTTACTGCAAAAGATGCAAAATTCAACAAGATTTTTATTCCAGTGAAGAGCCAGTTCAAACCAATTGAAGAATGGGAGAATAGTGTCAATTCCTCAGACAAATCTAAATCTTTCATCCTGCCCTTACTGGGGTTGCTTCAGGACTGTTGCAAAGACAACTACTATAAAAATGGATCAGAATAGCCTTTTGCTTCATCATTACATCTCCCCAAATACTGCTGCCTCTGCAGTACTTTTTTCTGTTTCTATGCCCAGGAGATAAATCAGCTTCAATAATTTGCAGCAATTTATAATTATTGATGAGTCTTCAGGTTGCCTTCTTTGAAGGGAATACATATCCCAGTAACCACGAATTTGATTATTAGGACCCACTTCAACCCCCTCTTTTTCTACTATCAACTGGACAAAATTGTGTGGAAATTGTTCTGCAGTTTTCTAGCTCTGCAGTTTACCAGATCACTTAGAGAAAACAGACCAGCAAAATTGCTATAATTACTTTCAATTTTTAATAGCTCTCTTGTGCTGTGGCTTTAATCTGTATGAAATTGCTAAAGCACTGAGTAAATAAAGCAGCTGTTACAGCTCATGGAGCTCCAATATGGCCACGGTTTCCTGAAGAATGTTCAATACTACTACACAAAGTACATATAGTCACTTAGATAAAAATATAAGTCAGTAGAGAATATAGAACTATAGTTAAAAAAAGGACCCCTAGATTCTTACATGAGAAAATGTCAGTACCGTATGACATGCACAGTGTGGTATGGAATGGTTAGAACCTGACAGATGCACAATTCCTGGTTGTGCAGGGCTGGATGACTGCATACTTGTACATTTAAATACCATTCTTATATCTGTTTACACATAATCACTAACATGCGTCTGTGGCTGTTTAAATGATTGTACAACTGCAGGCTATGATAGTTTGAACTTTTACATATTCATTTAAATGTGTCTGTGTTTACTTGACCAGCCCCAGAGTGCAGATAAGAAGATAAGAAAAGGAAATGCCAAAGCTGTGAGACAGAAATTCTTTTTTTCTGTACTTTTCAAAGGGCATCTGATGTAGTTCCCAGATGGCTTACAGGGGTGAGTTAACATGCTACAATATTAAAACTCGGTCTATTAAGCTGTTTTGAAATTAAACTCAATGTTATATCAGTGGCAAGAGGTCTTAGGCACAGCAAAATGGTTTTATGCTGGAGGATCTTTGGGCAAAGGAGGATGCCTCTACAACTCTCAGTTTAATATTTACTCTCAAAAAGCACAGGTACCTGATCCAACAAATGTGGCTAAGATCCTTTACCTTTGCCATCATTTAGAAAAGAGGAGTTCTAAACATTCTATCAATGTTGACAAATCCTCTGAAAAAAATACCGGAGGGTTTTATACGTGAACTGAAATTGACATATACTTTATGCAAATGTTTGCTTAAAAGCTGTGTACATTGCCTTAAATGGCATGGTTCTGGATAAATACAGTGTGCGCAGTTATCTTTGTAGGTCAGGAATCTGACTTGCCAACTACATTTGTAATCCTGAAATGATAAGGAAGAACACTTCAATCATCGAGGAACAGCAAAAGCAAGATTATATATTAAGGAAAGTATGTATTAGAAAAAAGCTAACACAGCTTTTGGCGCAGGGAAGGCTTTACGTAGATACAGGGAGGGCTGTTGGAGCTCCCTAAAAGCGTGTGTGAGCGTTGGACATCAAAGATGCATAGACAGACTCTGGATTCCTGGTGGTCCTTCAACAAGATACATCATAAAGAATCTTAGAGCATCTCTCAGGATTTAAAAAGTCAGAAGTGAATATTGGAAACAGTTCAGAGAAGAGTGGCAAGTATGATCTGAAGCACACAAAGGCTTCTGTACGAGGAAGAGCTAAACAGAGTAGCCTGAAGCCTGGAAAAAATATGATTTGGAAGGGAATATTGCAGTATTCTATACAACCGCAAGTGAAGAGGAAAGGAGACGTGTTCTCCATACATCTTCCAATACAAGCACTAAGAATTAAATTAGTGGATGACTAAATCAAAACAAATTAATATGAACTGTGGAACTCCTTGCTCTGAGATTTTGTAGATGTTGCAGCTTAAAGGCATTTAGAAGGCAGTCCAAGAAATTCATGGAGGAAAAAAACTGAGACTTATAAAGCACAAAGGTAATATACATCAAGATGATCTCACAGAATCATAGAATTGTTAAGGCTGGAAAAGAGCCTCGAGATCATTGATCCCAACCATTAACCCAGCACGGCCAAGTTCACCACTAAACCACGTCCCCAAGTGCTGCACCTACGCATCCTGTATCAGTGGAGACTGGGAAAGCATAGCCAGTTAGTTGTGTACTGCTACATTGTTCTGAGGCACAATTTTGTTTGCCTGTAAATCCTCCCTTCAGGTGCCTGTGATCTTTCCTTAGGCTGTTTGTGCTCCTCAAATAATGATAAAAGGTAACAGCAACATTTGCACGGCAAGCTTTGTAACTGATTCTATGATAGATTTTGGAGCCAAAAAGAAGAGAGAAAAAAAGAGGTTTATTAATGAATTCCTTTCTTTTGCTTTCACCACGATCTCAGTGAGTTCCAACACAGACTCCTAAGGGTTCTTTCCCCTCCACTCAATCTAAGATGCCTCCACTCAGCCTCTAAGCTGAGCAGCAGGTTTGATTTTTCTTGGAATCGTAATGCTCTGCAACCCTGAGTATCAACCTCTAGAAACGACAGAGGTTACACGTACCCAGAGCAACTTTAGGAAGTCCATTTATATAAGAGCATAAAGTCTGTCCAAGTAAACAGTGTATCTGTGAAGTTGTGTGTATTCTGCAGTGTGCTACATAAACAGAGAAATTCTCAGGCCAGCTAAAATGCAATGTCACATAGTTTATGCCTAAGGTCTCTGAAAGAAGAAATGTTGATGGGTTTCTTTAACCATACTTCTCTTAAACAGGATTTGCTGCATCACTGAATCCATCTTTTGTTTTGTTGAGTAGCAGATGCCTATTCAGTTATTCATTTAAGTATTGTAACCTAATAAGTGATGACCGGAAATTATATTAAATAATCTTAGACTGAGTGACATCTGGTGTTTGATTAGAGATCTATTCAAAGCCACTTTATCTGCTGGAACTTCTTGGGTCTTATGCTTTGACCAAATCAGAGAAGGTCTCAAAAAAGTATAGGTCAAATGTAAAAAAATACCAGGTAATAGTCTATTATTGAGAAATGTAGTAATACTTTAAAACAAATAATAAGCTTGAGGATGGAATTTCTCATACATTTAAATGAAAATATCTTCATTTAGCAGTGTATTTCTAAGGTGATTAAGGGTAAAATATTTTCTCCACAAAAATGGGACCTAACAGTGATTTCAGAGAAAATGATAAGCTTCTCTTTGTTTACTGACAGGAACTGAAAGTCTCCATGATGGTACAGAATTGGCTTGGTATATGCTAATACATTTATATAGACTCGAGAATTTTGAATCCCTAGTAACACTCCAAATAAAAGTTTATGACTGTCAACAATTAACATGAACAGTAAATGCCTATTTTTTTTTTTTTGCTGCAGAAATGATACAAATATGACCCAAGTAAGTAATTAAGTAATGCAGCATGACACTAATTTGAATTATCTTTTCCCAGATTATATACAAAAGTAGCTTTGTCTTCCTTTGCGAAATATTTGGATAAATTTGTTTAATACAATTAAATTGCAAACAGCAAGTGAAGCAGAGTCTGGTCAGGTCTGTAGGAAAAGAAATTCTAAGTGCCATTCCTTAGCACATGAAGGGACTTCTCTTCCAGGAGAGGAGAAAGAATTGATTTGGAAATTTTCACACTGTTCTGAAAGATGTTTCTTTTTTTCTGTCTGCATTACATCTTTTTGAGACTAAATACAATCTAGTTCTCAGTATGAAATATGTCACAATACAGAAAATAGAGATTCCTGATTTAAGAGCATTACAAGAGCTGTTATAGAAGTATCCTTTAAAGTGTGCTCGCTTCTCCATTGCTTTAATTAAGAAAATATACAGAAGGATCTTAAGCATATGGAAGTAATTGAAATACATGCAGCAAGCACAGTTTTCTCAGAGCAGGGCAGATATTCGTGTCACCTTGACTCTCTGCTCTGCAGAGCTGGAAGGACATCTGGCACCTGCCCAGAAATGCTGCAGCTATTAATCATAGTAGAGTAAGAAATGACTTTGTGTTGAAATATGAGTATCCAGAAATACTCTTGGCAGGGATATTTCTCTGTTATAAACTTGCTGTTAAACTGAGTGTTTGGAACACTTATTACACATTTTTTAAGTCTTTGTTTATAGAACTCACCTTTATATATTTATTTAAAAATTTATTTAGCAAGGTTTCAGTAAAACTACAAGTTCAGTGAGTATTTCCTAACTGATCTAGTTAAAATCTCAAAGATCACTTATGGCAAAAAGAAGTGGACTGCACAGTTTATCTGCTCTATTTCTGTAATCAGAGAAGAGTGAGAGATGAGATTATAGAGTACCTGGGATAGCTGCTAGAATCACACAGTAAGCACTTTCAGTCACTTGGGAACTGCATTCATCAAAGGAAGCAATTTATAAACACATCACAATATGAAATATTTGGGAAATTGGCAAACCATTCCCACCACTTAGCAGTTAATCCAACTGAATTAGAAAGGTCAGTCACTGAATCCCAAACTGCTCTGCCTAGGATAACTTTTTTTGCCATCAAGAGACTCTCAGTCTTCTGAGAGTATTTTTATTGGTATGAGAGAAACAGATTGTCTTAGGCACACTGGTGATTCATCTTATGCTGAGAACTGGCTAACAATGACAGTACCTTGATCTGCATGAAAAAAAACCAAATTAACAAGAGCTATAGGTTGCATAAACCAACAGCTGAGCAGCATCCAACTCCTGTAGCAGCTATGTCTGTCCCTGTCAGACTGCACAGCTCTGCATTACTTGTTCTTCTCAAGGAGGCTTAAGTAAAAAATGTTTCAAGGACAGGGGAAGGCTGGGCCCCCAACGGCTTCTCCTTCCGGTAAAAAAAGGGACAGAGAGGATGCCAAGCCTTAAAAGGTGGCAGTAAAATCCTTAGCACCTTCTTGATCCATTTCTTTCTGTGCCTGAGCAGAAGAGTTTTACACTGACTTTGTTTATCTTAAATGGAGTATTGGAGCACACAGTCTATTTTAAACAACTGTGTACTGGGCAGCATTATGTAGCATGTTCTCATCTTACAATGTTTGTAATAAAGATAATTTTAAAAAAAAATAATTACCTGTAATGCATATTCCCTATTATTTTCAAAATCTTACCAATCTAACTAAAAATTCAAGGATGCACTTGAAACACGTATGCTTCTAACTTCCTTTTGAGATAACTAAAGGGCAACAAAAATCTATTTTAGAAGCTTTGCTCCCTGGCTGATGATGTTTTAATGTTATCCTTAAATAAAATTCCATCTCACCTCCAACCACACAATCCAGAAAAGAGAGCAGGAAAGAGGAAAGATCTAACAGTCTCCTTTACCAGATGCCTTGAAGGTCATCATCAAAGTAGACATCAGGATAGTTCAGCCCTGTGCTCCTTTTCAGAGAACCAATTAACAAATGAGAAAAAACAGGTTGGATTTTTCTGTTCTGTATGCAATTGGAAATGGAAAACACCATTGTTTCTAACAATCCTCATTCCACATTACAAACTCATACACAGTCATTCTGGCTACCTTTTCTTCTCTGAGACAAACATAATTTACAACAGTTACCTCTCTTCAATATCATGCTAAATATGGACAGTTGCAGCAATAGCATATTTTGCATCATTAGCCCAGAAACAGTTAATGAAGCAAGGATAAAATAATAGAAGGTATCAAAAAGTTGGAACAGAAGCTGAACATGAAACCTGATGATTTAACTAAGAGGTTTTTTATGGCTTGTTTCGTTTTTTAATTTATTTTTATTCCTAATGTATATACCCACCACCCAAAAAATGTTTTCCTAGATTCCATACAAAACACAGGCAGCTGAGACTTTGTGATGATGTGACCTAATGTTATTCCCTAACCCTCCATCTCCACCAACTATCCCAGTCACTTTTACCACAACCACCTAGATATCCAGGGAAAGCATGTGATCCATGCTTTGGGTGTAAATCATGTCTCTGAGCTAGAGAAGCCTCAAACCTTCTTATCAGCAGGTATGGATGTGTTATGGGGGTAGTCATCCTCACTGTGGCCAGCCTGGGGTACTTAATTTTCTAATGACAACAGCAAATCAATACACTCACAGAGCAGACATTTCACACATTTTCAGGGCCTCTGGGCTGTGGAACTGCTTATCCCTCATGGCTCTCTAACTCCAAGTTAATCCCAGGACAGAGGGTGATGGGATCCAACTGGAAGTGGGCAGGTTTAGGTGAGGTGTCAGGAAGAAATTCTTCACTGTGAGGGTGGTGAAACACTGGAATGGGCCCATATCTGGAAGCGATCAAGGCCAGGTTGGAGAGGGCTTTGAGCAGGCAGGGGAGTGGAAACTAAATAATCTTTAAGGTCCCTTCCAATGCAACCTAATCTGTGATTCTGTGAATCCATAAGATATAAACAGGACTTCCTGGAAGCAGCAGTTTTAGAGTCCTACTCCACTAAATCTGACACACAAGCTGGTGGCAGTGCTAGGTGACAGAATACCCAATATCCAGACCAGCATCTACAGGCCTCTTGCCTCCTAAATGTTCTCTCATCTGTCATTTAAATACAGCTTCCCCTGCCTGCTGTCAACAATTTTGCTCTTAAGCTCCTTTTCCAACTACATTATACACACACAAAAAATCCTCTTTACCCGTGTCCTATACACATCCCACCTGGCAGCCACAGGCCTTGCCCCAACAGCTCCCAGGGAGTCAGGGCAATCCACACCGAGCCAAACCCAGAGTGCCTTTTCCCCATCACTCTTCTCTTCCAAGTTCATACAGTAAAATTGTGAAGGTGAAAGTGATTAGAGGTGGAACAAATACAAGAAAAAGCAAGTGTGCAGGGCAGGGTAATATCAGGCACCAATTAGATTAACTTAGACTGGAAGGTAACAAATTTTAAAAGGAACACCTAATTTTCTGTTTTTGTTTTTCCTCTTGCTGTGTCAAAGTTTGGTGGTACTTGGCATCATGGATGGGCTCTGCTTCAGGCAGGTAACTGAGCACAGGCAGTGCTTCAGGTGTGCAAGCTGTGCCACCAGTAACTTCAAACATGCCTAAAATCCCTGTTCAGTCTTCAGTAGACTAGGCAGGCCTGCTATGGAGCACATGAATACAGTGCTGCTTTGGAGCTCCTGCCCAAAACCAGAAAAAAGTTAAAGTAATAAAATAAATTGCTGATACAAAAAGTCAAGATAGATCTGGGAGAATAAACATAAGCACAAAAAGCTCCAGCTTCACAAATATCCAAGACTAAAAGGGCTCCTCTTGCTCTCACTGCAAACTCAAATTTATCCCACAAATCTCCAACCCCTGGGTATCCTGTTCCATACTGGGGCTCCCTTATCTATCAACAGCTACAGATCCCACAGAGGAGCTCACAGCTAACCAAGACTTCAGGTGACAATTACTGATGCCCAGAATCTCCAGTTTCAGGTACTGAAATGGAAATTTTCATCATAAAACCAAAATACCAAGCTGAACCACCTACAGATGTAAATTTTTAAGAGCCAAGTTTTGATACACATTTTATTTCTATCAGTGTGGAACTGAGGAATATGCTTTTTTTTTTTTCCACAGTTTTCAGTTCCCACTCCAAAGAGAAGCATAGAAAAGAAAAATGTCATTATATAGATTTTTTTTCAAATTTTTATTCAACAACTTGCTTGCAGAAAATGAATAAACAAAAGCTTGCATTAAATACTGTACAAAATATTAAAGTCATAGAGGAGCTAGTCCCCAGGTATGCTCACTTTTTATATCCTCAGCCATCTGCACTGCAGCTCCCAGAACAAAACAAGATCTGAAGGTTTTCCTGGCTGCAACTAATTATGACACACGAGAACTGCAGCCCTTGACAGGCTCCTGCTCAGTAGAATTTGGCAAGACAAAAGCAGTCAACTGTTCGTACTGCAGTAAAAAACCAAAACCCTGAAGTTTACAAATGAAAAATAATCAAGTGTAATAAATGCATTTCTCTTAAAAAAAAAAACAAAACAACCAGATGAGCCCACAGTCCTGAGGCACACTTTTCAGAAGACAAAAAACCATGTTTTTCTGCTATGGAAATGCACTTAGTGGGAAATGCTCTGCATTGATGACCTGTAGGCAACTACATTTCTCAAACCCTTCAGGAAAGAAAAGCAGATTACCATACGAAGTTTCAACCACAATCACTGAGAAGAAGTCTTCAGAAAGATTCAGTAGCTTCAGACCAGAACCATGAACAATCTTTAAGCTCCTTTACAGTCACCACTGCCATTTTTAGTACAGTTGTCAGGAGAGCCTGGATTCCCTCTCTCCAATCAATGTTTTTATAAGGTGGTGTCAGTTCATGGGACATTTTTAGAGCCATCAAAGACCAACTTAAGGAGGAGGATCTTCTCCTCTAATAGCTTTGTACTTTGCCATATCTTCTGGGAACACCTTTGTCAGTTCTTGAATTAATAGGCTTTTAAATTTCTGGAAAGAGAAAAAAAAATCATCTGGACAATTTATTTAGATTTCATCAAGCAATGTTACCTGATGAACAGAAATGTTTGTACCCAACACATCTCTCAGTGAACTGAAGTACCCCAAAACCCCCAAACCCACACAAAGAAAGCTGTATTTACAAAATCCACAGAAAATGCCCACATGAAATCCACAAAGAATGCATCAGGCAAACTAAAATGTCCTTGAATTCCCAGAAATCCACTTGCACTTTCTCCTAAGAAATACAAAGCAGTTGGACCTCTCTAGTAAACTCTGGTGCACCAATATCTGCTTGACCTTATTAAGGAAAGCTGAATAAGGACATGTCCTCTTGATTTGATACAGAATCCACTCCACTTCCAAAAAGCAACTCACACCTGCTTTAAAGCATACAATTTCATAAGCACAGAGAAAACAAAAAGAAGCTGAGGACTTATGTCTACATTCTGCAGCACAACTTGTCATCCTCCACACTAAGTTCAGCCAAACAAAGAACATTCTCAGAACTCATTAAACTTCCTTTTCTAATTGTGTTTTTCTGCAGTAGTTCCAGGAGTTAAACAGTACCACAGAACGCTTAGGTTCATACTAAATGGAAGTACGAGTTCAGAAACCGCTAAACACTGGCCTACATTTTCACTAATTTTATGAAGATTACCTGATGATTATAGAGCATGTTTGACATTTTAGCCCTCTATTATTCATTCATCAATTCAACAAAATTACTTTTGTTTTGCTTATTTCTAAGTCTGCACACAACAAAATCACACACGCGCAAAAAAACTGAGTTAAATATCTCTACTGCTACATACAGCTTTAACCAATATAAAATCACAGCGAAAGCTGCATCCCCAGCTGTGAGATGAACTACAGGTTTCCTTTCCTGAAAAGGCTGCATCAGCATCAATTAAGATGCAGGGATGCAGAGCAATTCCTAAGACAAATCACATAATAACAGAAGTTAATAATTGCACAAGTGAAAAACACCCACATATTTGCAGAAAAGTAAAAACTTTGCAAATACATTATTGCATTATACTTCCATTAATTCTGGTTTACCTTCATAGTGTCAATTTTTCCTTTCACTTGCTCATTTTTAGCCAAAGCTCGCTCCAGACACTCTTTAGTGTAAAGCTGAGGGTTGCGGCCTTGATCTATGTATCTGAAAACAGAAACGACACGACTAAATGATCACATTCCCATTAGGATGCTCTCCAAGGTGCAGAATTACTCATCTTGCTGTCTTTTTCTTTCTACTGTTACCCAAAATGCGCATTTTAAAAACCACCACAGTTAAACTCATCCATTTCCAAAAGGCAGCTCAAGGACAAGGCCATGGCCAGCAAACCTCTGTTTCCAGAAAACGTGGAGAGCTTTGAACAAAGTACTAAAAGCACACGAAAATATAAACATATATATATATATACTTATCTACCAGCTCCTCACAGGCAATAAGGACAGATTCTCAAAGGAAGATGGTCCTTTTCCAATCAACTGAAAAGGCACTAAGCAGGAAGTGGCCCAGATGGGACATGGTGAGCATTATGCACATGAGAATATGGCACCCAGCAAATCAAGGATGAGGAGGGGCTGCACATACCACAGCAAAGAGGAAAAAATTCACACCCCTGTATCAGCAAACCTATGTGCAATTTTGTTCTGTAACACAATTCCTGGAAAAGGGAAACTCACTAGAGAGAACATTTAAGAGTCATCACAAATTTACAGCTGGAGTAAAAGCCCAATTGAAAAAAGCTGTGTACAGCCAGTAACACACTGGAGTGCAGCAGACCAGTAACATCTGGACTTAGAAGAAACACTAGTAAATTAACTTGTCATCTGTATCACAAAAGCTCTCTGGTACAGCTCTTCCTCTATGTTCATTTTTCTTTTGATGTTCCAGTTCTGCCAGACTGCCACTCCTGAAACTAAACTGACTTACGTTATTTTCACTTGAAACTTTAAATTCTGATCTTAATCTAGTGTAAAAGTCTATTTTAAAAAATGAAAGCTGACACACTAAATGGGTGTCCCTGCCCATGGCAGGGGTGTTAGAACCAGATATTCTTGAAGGCCCTTTCTAACCGTTCCCATTCTGCGATGTTATGAAAACACTAAATTGGGCAGAATTCGTGTTACTGTTATGAAAACACTAAATTGGGCAGAATTCGTGTTACTGCCTATACATCTAGAAGTAAAAAAAAAAAAATCTGAAAGGCCAGGCTGGACTGGGCTCTGAGCAACTTATCTAGTAGGTGGCATCTCTGCCCACGGTGGGAGCATTGGAACTAGATGAGCTTTAAGGTCCTTTCTGACTCAAAGCTCCCTGTGGTTCTATGAAGACAGGTGTGTATTTTATCACTCCTCCTACCTTTCTGCCTCCTCACAGGCAGAAGGTACTTCTGACCTCCTCCTGCCACGTTTTCATGAGGCATTCAGAAGAACCGCGTTTGAGACAAGCAGCCCTCACTCAAAATACCCACACTACCTCGTTTCACCGACTGCAGCACCTGCCCTTCCAGGCACACACAGACTTACTCAAAAACTTCCAAGGGCACGCTGATATCGTGAAGCTGCTGCCGGCATTTGTCGATATCCTGCAAGCCCGTCACCATGAAATTCCTGTTGGGAAGAAAAACCGGTCGGGTTTAGCCGATTTCGGGGTCGCTGCGCTGGCCCTGACAGTGGGTGCGAGGCCAGCGATACCCAGACAGGAAGAGAGCCCCGAGGCACCACCCTGGGCCTGCAGGAGGAAAAGGCCCCGCAGCCCGGCCCGGCCCGCCCCCGACCAAAGCCCCTCACAATTTCTGATTGAGCCCCGTCTGGCTGCTGGGCTGGAAGTCGCTGACGATGATGCCGAGCTGCCTGATGTTCTCCACGAACTTCTCCAGGTGCTCCTCCAGGGAGTCGAACTTCTCCGCCATCGCCGCCGCCTTCCCCGCGCCGCGCCACTTCCGCTCAGGGGCGCCTGCGCGGGAGGGAGGCGCGAGGCCGGGTGGCCACGCCCCCTGAATGGGGCACGCCCCCTCCTCACGGGCGGCGCCGCCCCGCCGCCGGCGCCCGAGGGGCAGCGGGACAGCGCCGGTTCAGGGAGCGCAGCGCAGCGCTGTGTGTCCGGTTTGTCCTGTGCCCGCGGCTCTGAGCCCTCCTCGGGCCTGTGCGAGAAACAGGATCGGTGACAGGCAGAGGTTCTTCTTCATAATAAACCCCACACTGGAATCAGTTGGGGAATAGCCAAGCGTAGAAACAGAATCGCAGAGCGGTTTGGGATGGAAAGGATCATCTACTTCTAGTTCTCTGCCATAGGCAGAGGAACCTCCGACTAGACCAGGTAGCTCAAAGTCCCTTCCAACCCGGGCTTGAACGCCGTCAGAGATGGGGCATCCACAGCTTCTCTGGGCAGCCTATTCCAGTGCCTCACTACCCTCACGGTAATCAGTAAACTTTATTCCTAGTATCCAATCTAAATGCATCCTCTCTCAGCTTGAGCCCATTACTTCTATCATGAATTGGTCTATATTAAACAATCCAACTATCTGTCGTCCCTGCGGGATGGTTGTCTGACATGCTTAGACCCCCACGGCACATCACAAAAACTGTGTTTTACAAGCAGCTGATTTCCAGTATGTCTGTTTTGGGTTAAATCTGAGCAGATCAGTCCAGTAACGTCAGGAGATAACTCATCCAGCTCTGGAGGCCCCAGCACAGGAAGGATGTGGACCTTTGGAGTCCAGAGGAGGCCACCAGATTGATCAAGAGGGATGGAGCACCTCTTCTGTGAGGAAAGGCTGAGAGACTTGAGATTGTTCAGCCTAGAAAAGAGAAGGGGGGACCTAATTACCACCTTCCAGTACTTGTGGGGTGTCTGCCAAAAAGATGGAGGAGGACTTTTTACAAGAGCATGCAGAGACAGGACAAGGGGGAATGGCTTCAAACTGAAAGCCAGTAGAACTAGATTAGATATTAGAAATAAATTCTTTACTGTGGGCATAGTGAGGCACTGGAAGAGGTTTCCCAGAGAAGCTCTGTATTTCCCATCCCCGGAAGTGTTCAAGACCAGGCTGGATGGGACTCTGAGCAGCCTGGTCCAGCAGAAGGTGTCCCTGCCCACGACAGAGAGTTGTAACTGGATAATACCTTCCATCCCAAAATGGCATTGAATGTATTTTATACATTTTGTAGCTACAACTTGCAGCGATTTCTGCTCCACAATGAGCAATGAGAACCATTGAAATCTGCGATTCTTAGTTTCTTGGCTGTATCTTATTTTTGCATTTATTCATTAATGACAGTAACGCCATCAAATGGTTGGTTTCTATTCTGGGTTACGATGCTAGACCAGAAGCAGAAAGTTGGGGTTTTGCAAAATGTAAAGCACTGTTTGGGAGTTGAATTGAGTAGAATAGAATTGAATATGCTAACCTAAAATTAAAAAGCAAGCTTTTAAAAATAAAGAGCACTGAATACTAAGGAAGATATAGGACTGTGCAGATGTGAAAGTAAAAACTTATCGTAGGATGCAGAAAAGAATTTTTCAGTTCTAGGCCTTGACAAATATTGTCATCCTATGATAAAGTAATCATACTGCCATTGATCAGCAGTTGCTGACCATCCTGTATCTGTCGTTGGCAGAATGTTGTCTGGACACCAGAAGTCCCAGGATTATGAGATTTTAAGACAACTACTTTGCACATGAGAGATGTTGGTCTGAGGAAAGTAATAACTTTTTCTAATATTTGGAAGGAAGAATGTAGAACAGGGTGCACTTACTAAGTTAGATCTGAGCATGAGGAACAGGGCATCAAGTTTTGAAAGAACACTGTGAACACAAACAATTGTGTCAGATGTGGCTCTGCAGGCAAAAGAGACTGGAATTCAAAGAGAAAAGTTGCTTATGTCCCTCTTTGCATACAAGGAAATACATCCAGTGGAAGTACGGAGCAGAACCACTTGCTTTAAATTCAGAAACAAACAAGGGGTTTGAGGTATTCTTAAAGCTTCCTCTCCTTCCTGTTTGGATGAAAGCCTTTGGTTCTTGAAACTGAGCAAATATGACTTCTAGCTTGCTTGGGATAAATCCTATAGATGTCCATGATCACATCTAACTCAGGGAACATATTCAACAGAAGAAAATAATGTAAGTTTAGCATCAAATATAGAGATATCTAGTTCATTGTACATCTATATTTACTAGCCTAGTTAGGTTCGCTTAATGAATTATGTTAGATAAACATAATTATCTAACATAATTATGTTATGTTAAGCACAATATAGTGCTTAACATAAAAAAATTATGTTATGTTAAACACAATTCAGTGCTTTTAAGGTTAAAATTTGCTGTAAATATATTACCAGTTGGTAAATTTTTGTCATGATCACCAGCTTGGGCATTGGTTTCATGTTCAGGGGTAAAATGTAGAAGTAAGAAACTTCAGCGAGAAAGAGAGAGAGAGAGAAACAGAAAGAAAGGAAGTCAGTCTGACAAATAACCGCATTGATCAATAGGTATGTAAAGAGAGGAATATTTAGAAAGAAAATGTCATAGCTCGTTGATGTAAGTAATGGTATTGCACTCGTACCCTGATTTTCATAAAGGAAGTGGACAATTACAGACTTGTAAGCTGGACATCTGCACTGGCAGTTAAGTAGGGCTTGTAATAAAGGATGGAATGAGAGGCCATATGGATCAATATGACCCATTTGGGAAGAGTAGCACAGATTACATGAAAGAAAATCCTGTTTTGCAAACCCCTAATGAGTTTTTCAGGGGGTCAGCAAGCATGTAGATAGGAGTGATCTAAAAGATACAATCTACTTGATTTTCCATCAGCTCTTAGAGAAATCCTTAAACAAAACCTTTTAAGGAAATAAAGGAATGGAATTAGAAGAGAAATCCTAGACTGAATAAAGAACTGAATTCCAGATATTAAACGCAGGACAGGGGCAAACATTTAATTCTTGCAACGGCAGAATTGATCCCAGAAGAGTCCAACAGGGAACTAGGCTGAAAATTGTGCCATTTAGTATGTTTGTAGATGACCCAGAAAAGAGATCAGATGGTACAATGAGAAAACTGGCTTATGAGAAAATTATTTGGCAGACTAAAGATGAATGCAGTTTGTAGGAAACTGTAGAAGGGCCTGAAAAGACTTCAAGATGGATCATGTAAAGCCGTGTGCAAAGCAAGCATAACCCCTCTGGTTTCACATGAAGATTCGTGACCTCTTGACCATTACCACACAGGAGCAAGACCTGAGGATCAAAATAGAAAGTTCTTTGAAAACATCAGCTCAGCGCTCAGCAGTGATAAGAAGTCATGTGGAGAGTAAGGAATTGTCAGGAAAGAAATGTGAGAACAAAGCAGAAAATATCATTGTGTATAAATCCACAGTTTGCCCCAACCTTGAATACTGTGTGCAGTTCTCATTCCCTGGAGTGGACCTGGAAAAGGAGTAAGAGCAGGGCTGCCAAGATAACTGTAGATATGAAATTATTGGAAAAGATGGGAGACATGTCTCATCTTGTCATGGTCAACATGGTCTCGCTTTATTGTAAAACCAGTGGTCTTTTATACACACAATAATTAGCTCATGCATATTGCAAAATCTAAGCTCAGGATTGGGTCTAACACTAATGCTTTGTTTTCTATTACTAGCCTTGCGATTCCAAGTTCCCATCTCGTTAATTTTCTTTACTGCATACCAACTATTCTCAACAACTCAGCTGGTATCTCTGCACCTGTGTTTCAAGGGCACTGTTGGCCCTGCTTCAGTCACGTACGCCTAGTTTCTCACACAGAGATTAGCTGAATCTGGCTGCTATGTCCTTTCTCACGCAGCCACATCTCAGGCAGGCTTCCCACATTTCCCCCGTTTTCTTTTTGTGCTAACAAAAGCTGTTTCCCACCACCATCAATCATGTTCATAAGCATGCGTTGCAAGCATTTTATAAAACATGGCAAAAGCAATAAGGTAGCTACAATAACAATTAGCAAGATTATTCCATGTTGCAGCAATGAAGTTATCCAAGGGCCAAAACCGAGTCCTTTCAACCAATCATCAAGTCCAAAGCCTGTGGATTTCTGTAGATGTGTGGTTAGTTCTTGCAACTTAGAAAGCTGAGCATGGATAGAGACTGAGTGATCAGACAAGTTCATGCAGCACATCCCTTCAAACTCTTCGCATCCATGTCCTTGAGCCAGCAGCAGGAAGTCGATAGCTGCTCTGTTTTGGAGGGACGCATGCCGCACTGAATCCACATCGATCAGCAGGTCTGAAATGGCCTTAGAAGTAGCATTAGTTTGTTTAGCCAGCCAACAGGCCATCCTATCCAACAATGTTAAAGCCCGAGCAGCTGCTGCTTGAGGGACAAAAAATGATATTGCAATGATTTCACCCGGGGACCAGAACGTTACATCATCTCTGCACTCTGGGGTGTATGCGTGTGTCATTCGTTTTGACCTCAATCGCATGTGATTTCTGTATTTGTGTAAGATCATGGTCATATTAGGTGTCAATAGGGTCAACCTTCCTAATGTACACGGACCACCCTCTATCCTTGATGGAATACCAGCCCATGCTCTATCCCCACAAATGAAAAATATCCCTTTTGGCAAAGCAATCGGAGTGTTAGATGACCGAGAAACATTCGTGCTAGTGTAGTTACACCAAGCAGTAACATTTCTATACGCAGCTATAGTGGCATTAACAATTATGGGAAAAGTCTGATTTCCAGTAGGTGTACCAGAGGCTCGAAGTGTACTTGTCCAATTAAACATAACACAGGCATCTGCTTTCACTGATCCTAGTAGTTCTAGCTCTTGAGGTTCCCTGGGAGCTGGAGGGAGGTAGGGAACAATTTGGTCCCAATGATCTGCATAGTTTTGGCATAACGTATGGGAATGGGTCGAGGTGAAAGGACATGGCCACACATCAGTGGGCAATCCCACCAGGCAGGTGGTAAAGGGGTTACCGGGAGAGGAGAGAGACAGGCAGATTGCCTCCTGGCCTGTTTGATTTGCTAAGGTAACCCATATGTTTTCTTTAGGTTGCGTGGGAGCCCAAAAACTTTCCACCCCCTGCATGATGGCCACAACGATCAAAATCAACCCCATGTTTGCGATTAATCCAATCCTGCCTTGGATCTCTCCTTTCGTTTTTTCCTTTTAAGTTTCAATCGTTGAAATCTGCGGTTAATACTCTCCCAATCAGCCGGATCAATGAACCACTGCCGAGGTGCAAAACATGTAATCTCACAACGCTTTTGCAACACCTCAGACTTTCTAATAGCCTGAACTCTTATTATGGCCCTACTTAGGTCGTAACGGAAAAGGGCCAGAGAGCGCTGTTCTTCGCTCTCCAGCAGGCGTATGGCCTGCCCAAAGGGTAACCCTGTTTCAATTGATAATACTCTCTCCGGGTGGGCAGCTCTCCAAGACCGCACACAGTTAGGGCACGCAAGGTCAAAAGATAACTCTCGCTGATGAACCCACTTGACTGTGTTACAACCCCCACAACGCAACAATATCCAGGCCCTATGGGTACCATCTACACAACAAACACAAGCATAAGGCGACAGCTGTCCGCTACTATATCGATGCAAGCGAGAGATTAGATAATCAAACTCATCCGGTGATCGTATCTGCAGCTGGGCTGGGCTGAAGCAGGTCTGCAGGAAGGGGAGATGTGGTCTGAGTAGAAGACCCAGCCTCAGTTGAGGATTCCTGATGTAAGTCGGCTCCAGTTTGAGGCCGCTGCGCCGGTCTCGCGCTCCGAGCCGGTATCCACTCTGGTCCTGTGACTGTCGTTGAGGAGGCTAGTAAGGGCCAGTTCTGTGGCCAGTAGTCCGGAGAAATTATACTTGAGTCCGCGCCCGTATCCAACAGTCCAGTTAACTCCACAGTCTTATCCTTAAATCGTAGCTGCAGCTGTCTTTTAGGCCGGGACAAAAGATCCACGGTTAACAAGACAAGTCCTCCGGTGCTTCCGAAACCCTTTTTCCCCCGCGGTGTTGGTTGAATCGGGGGGAGGGCTTTCGCGAGTTGTGGTAGGGGCACCACTTGAGCCAATCTCTGACCTTTGGCGATTTTTAAAGGTGGAAAAGGGGTATGTACCATGACCATGATTTCTCCGCTGTAATCAGCATCCAGCAACCCTGGCAGGATAAATAGTCCGGATATCGAAGCTGATGATCTGCCTAATATCAGTCCGCCAACTTGATTGCCTTCTATGATTATAGGTCCAAAGATTCCCGTAGGAACAGTCTGTGGGTGAGGTGTCATCAGCGTAACCTCTACTGCGGCTGCTAGGTCCAGACCGAGGCTCCCGGCTGTGGCTGGTCGGAGCTGTTGGATGGCATTGCAGCTGCTACTTGTATCCCGGCGCGGCTGCTGCTCGCGCTGTGTCTCGCGTTTCCCTGCTTACGGCGGCATGTAGCAGTATTGTGGGTGTTAGATTGACAGTTAATACACCAGACACTCTTAACCTGGCACTCCTTCCTGATGTGACCGGACTTTCCACAGCGGAAGCACTTCATGCGAGAGCCGACCTGACCGGTGCGGTTACAAGCCATACCGGCCGCTGCAGTTTGGAGAGGTGCAAGGGCAGCCATGACCTGATTCTGTGATGTTTTTGCCTGTTCCTGGAGCCCTAAACCTAATTGCTTAATTGCCTCCACTAAAAATGCCTGAGAGCCAGATGGCATGCCGGCAGCCTTTTCAAGCAACAAGGGAACGGTCCAGTCTCCATTCATAGTATTTATTAATGAGCGAGTCTGTGCGTTCCCATTCTGTAATATACACTGCTTCAGTAATGCCCCTTTCATAAACTCTTGCACCCCCGCTTTATCTATAGCCTCGGCCACCTTATCTACAAACGAACCCAGCGACTCTTCCCTACTTTGTTTAATGCCCATGTATATAGGCGTTCCCCCAGGATCTTTTACCTTATTCATAGCCCTACGCGCTACCTCCATTGCCTCACGGACTTTATCGGGGCCCATTAACACCTGAGCTTCTAGTCTAAGGAATGCGCCGAGACCTAATAGCTCATCTATTGTTATTCCGTGCAAAGGATCACCCGGTCCTCTTTGTACCGCCACAGATGCCTGAGCCTCTGCCTGCCAATGCGCACCAAACAACATAACCTGATGCTGTGAATAGATCAATCTAGCTATACCCCTAATATCCCCAGGCAGAAGCAAATACGCATTAAAAAGATATTCAAGCATCTGCTTTGCCGGCTCACTGTTCACACCGTATTGTGCCACTGTAGTACGCAATTGTGCTAACAGCTTCCAGTCAAGCGCGCTCAGATTTGCCGTCAGACCTCCAGCTGCGTTTGGGGTAAACACCACCGGACACGCCAGGCATTGAGAGGCAACCTCCAGCAACCCTTTGTCCCCACTTTCCGCACCTTGGCGGGCCAGCGATACCCATAACTCACGCCGCTGCCTTGCCAGGGCCTCCGCTAGGTCGGATTCCGCCCCAGGGATAGGCTCCTGACTGCGGGGGGTAGGCAGATGGCTTGAAGCACCGGCAGGGACAGGGGTGCGCTCAGGGGAGTGCTCGTAGCTCTCGTCTAGGGGAGGTGCCGATGGCGCGGCTTCAGCAGGGGCCGGTGGAGCAGGCAAGGTAACCGTGGTGAAGGCAGGAGGGTTGGGGGCATTAGGATGTTGCTGCGAGGAGTCATAGGCATAATTACGTTCCTGAGCGGCTTTGATTTCTTTTGCAGCTCTTTTTTCTGCCTGCATTAATAACAGCTCATTGTGCACCACCCGCCAGAGCTTTCCAATCTTTTTAGCCAGTTTATCATCCTCCAAGGTCAACTCCCACAACCTATCTCCGAACTTTCTCCATTCCGACAACTCATGCACTGTGTGGGGATTAGTAAAAAAACCCATAAGACTCCCCGTGTCTCAAAAGTAAAGGTAATTCTTTATCCAGGTCGATACCCTGTATCCGCCTCTGCCTTAAGCAGGCGGTAAATAATTCATATGCCGCTTGCCTATCCATACTCACGTCAGCGCTGTTGCAACTCTCCAAAAGGCTGTCGGCGGCACGTATCGGCTGAGCTCGTCGTTACGATCACTCAGGGTCGGGGCTTCCTCGCTTATCGCCCTTATACCATTCTGGTTGCCGCAGAATCCGAACCCATCATCTTTTCTCAACTCCTGCAGGGAGGGACGCAGCGCATCACGTCCAGGGGTCACCAGATATTGGAAAAGATGGGAGACATGTCTCATCTTGTCATGGTCAACATGGTCTCGCTTTATTGTAAAACCAGTGGTCTTTTATACACACAATAATTAGCTCATGCATATTGCAAAATCTAAGCTCAGGATTGGGTCTAACACTAATGCTTTGTTTTCTATTACTAGCCTTGCGATTCCAAGTTCCCATCTCGTTAATTTTCTTTACTGCATACCAACTATTCTCAACAACTCAGCTGGTATCTCTGCACCTGTGTTTCAAGGGCACTGTTGGCCCTGCTTCAGTCACGTACGCCTAGTTTCTCACACAGAGATTAGCTGAATCTGGCTGCTATGTCCTTTCTCACGCAGCCACATCTCAGGCAGGCTTCCCACATGAAATGGCTTCTGTAATAGGAAAACATGAACAGACAGGGACCCTTCAGTCTGAGAGAGAGTCCACTAATGAGACTTATGGCCAATATTTCACTGTATTTACGAAGCCATGAGTGGTCTGGAGTCTAGAGTGCCTTTCAGCACAAAAACTAAAGGCCATCAAAGTAAAGCCAAGAGGTGACAACTTCAGCATGCGCAAAAAGCAGTGATTTTTGTCACACAAAGTTCATAAGCCCTTTGGGACTATTTGCCAATGGATATTACGGACAGAAAATGCTTGGCTGTGTTGAAGGGAAAATGGGACAAATGCTTGGTAGACAGTCAGGGAGACATAGGTAAACCACTCCTGGCTCAGGAAATCCCATGAACTGAAGGTAGCCCAAGGCCAGGAGGGTACTCAGGAGAGGTCTCATAGATGTTTTCTTTGTCTTTGTTCTTTAGCATTTACTTCTGGTTAGTGCTGAGCACAGGATACTGACCCAGATGGAGCCTTCCTATGAATCTGGGGGTTACTGCTGTGAGGTCCTCCCTGCTTGGAATGTCAAATAATGACCTGTGCTGTGAAGGAAGCAGACAGATTGCATAATGGTATCTTACCAAGCAGAACATAAAAAGATTGATTTGACACTGTTTATACAGCCTTTGGGTATGGAAAAAGCTCAGCTCGCTGTTTTCTTATTTAGTCTTACATATACTCCAGATAAATTACTTGTCCAATATAATATGACACAACAGTGTTTAAGATTCATTACTGAAAGTGCTGAGACAGTCAACTTCTCATGAATACAAAAAACAACAAATAATTTGTCTGTTTGTCCGTCTCTAGAACTGTGACTCTCCTCTCAGCTCATGTTTTCTGCTGCTGGCCACTAAAGTGGAGGAAAATTAAGAAAGGAAGTAAAATACATCAAGTTTTCTCTCCTGTCTTTCTCCCTTTTTCTTTTGCATGATTAAATCACTTCTTCATTCTGCAGACATAGAAATGGAGATTGAAATTTCAGGTCATTAACTGGGAGCATCACCTGCTAAGAATTCCATTCTGTGAGCTATCTACCCTTCATTGTTTTAATTACAACAGGTAATAAACAGAAGAGAAGCAGGGGAGATAGATGTGAACGGCACAGAGGATACCATTCACCTGCTCTTGATATGTCAGGCTGATGGCAATTTTGTTTAGGATGTTTTTCAGCTGACTCAGAAGCATGTGGTACTGTCGCATTTTACTGCATAAAAATAACGTGCTACAATAAAATAAAATAAACAATTTTTAAAAATCAATTATGCGGCTGAATAAGAGCTGTAATTATAATTTCCATATAGATTTTGTGTTTAGTAATGTGTTCATTAATGACTTGAAATAATATATGTCTAACAACAAATTAGCAGGATGATGCATTTATGCATCATGGCTGGATGTCAGTCTTACTGAGCTCATCTTAATTTATTTATCTAAGAAGCAGCAGGATCAGGATTTTGTTCATAAGATAATTTTGTGGTCTTTCAAGTCCTGCAGATCTGGGAATGTTCTGGGACCTGATCCAAAGATAACTGAGACCCATGAGGATCTTTCTATTGATGGTAAAGGACATTGGATGACAGTCTGTTCTTACAACACTGCCTCCAAGGAGGTCAGCAAGACACAGCAAAGGACTTGCATATATGTTTCAGGACAGGAATATTATTTTCATAGTGTAGTGATAACTCATCTAGATCTGCAATACTGAAACCTTTTATTTCATAGTACTTTTAATATCCCATGAAGAATTAATTCTTAATTTTGTTTAAAATAAAAATATGCTGAGAAATCAGTGGAATTATCTGTGGTTTTTTCCTCCTGGAATATTAAACTTATTCATCAGACTCAGTTTATATTACATTCATATTGCTGCCATATGTCATTTAAAGCAAAATTAAGGTCTACTCTTCTGAAATGCAGAGTTGCTTTCAATAGTTTCCAAGTAGCTTTTTTAAATCACATGTGTGAGAAATACATGTATATAAATATTTATGTGTATGTATATGTATGTATATGTATATGTATATGTATATGTATATGTATACGTATATGTATATGTATATGTATACACAATCATACTCCTACAAAAATGCTCTTCTGATTATGCAATACTAACAAGTAAGGTTGATTTGCTTATTGCTGGTTTTTTCTTTTTTTTTTTTTTTCCCTGTAACTCAGAATAAGTAGCATCCTGTATTTAAAACTGATACTGTTTTCATTACCAGTGATACAGGAAAGAAGGTACAGGAATATCCTGGGCAGGGAGAATTTCTAAAACGCCCAGACAACATTTGTGCTAGCAAATGAAAAAGACCTAGGACCATTTTCCAGCACTGAGTCCAGCTGGCATGGAGCAGCCCTTATTTGTATTCCAAATCCTGACATGTACCTGAAAGCAGTTCTGGAAGAATATGGGTGGCCCAGAAGAAAAAGCTGCCTGTGTACCTTTGCCACTGTTCTATGGTGTGAGTGCCTGTGCTCCTGTTACTTCTCATTTTTCCTGTCACTTCTTATTTTTCTAAGGTACATCTGTTAGTCACAGTGTACAGGAAAAAGGAAATAATGGCCACATGGGTTCCAACCAGGGCACAAATCAGCAAATCAGAAAAATTACTTTGCATTCAGGGTTATGCCCCTGATAGAGGTTTAGATAAGTATGTTGAGCATAGCCATGGTCACAGCTGGTATGGAGCTACTGGCACCACTGGTTTGTGGCTAGATTACCACAGAAGGATAGAATATAAAAGGATAGAATGGTTTGAAAGGGATCTTAAAGATCATCCAGTTCCAGCTTTCCTTCCATGGACCTGACACCTTTTACTAGAGCAGGTTTCTCAAAGCCTTATCAAATATTGCTTTGAACACTTCCAGGAATGGGGCACCCGCAGTTTCTCTGAGCAACCTGTTCCAGTGTCTCAGAATCCTCACAGTGAAGAATTTCTTCCTAACGTCTAATCTAAATCTCTCCTCTTTAGTTTAAAACCATTTCTCCTTGTCCTGTCATTATCTGCCTGGGTAAAAAAGTTGCTCTCCCTCTTTTTTATAACACTGGGCTTTATGGGGATGTCCTGTAATAGGGGCTGGAATCAGTGAACACTACAGGGCTCAGCCTGATCAACACAAAGTGTCTCATGTTCACAGAAATCCCCACAAACTGCCTCCAGTTCAAACTGCGACTGCCAGTTCTTCCAATCTATTTCTGAAGTGCTCGGGGTTAAACCAATAATGGTGTACAAATGTGTGGGTAATGGTAGGCTCCGGAGGACTACAAAATGTGGTGAGGCAAAAGGCTTGAATATAAGGCTCCTCCAGTCCATTCTGTCCTGCAGACCCTTGGGACATAGTCCTAGCCTGTTGGCTCTCTGGTATACTTTATCATGCCAGTAGGAATTCTTTCCTGGAAGGCACTAGGAGACAGGCAGGCAGTGCACCAAAGACTCTCTTTGTACTATTATTTGGGAGGGGCCTTCAAGTGACTCTTCAATTTTAAACTCATTCTTCACACTTTTGCATGTTGATATCCACTGTCTCCAAAATCTGCCTGCATCACTGTGAAAGATACTTTACAATTCATACCCAGTATCCAGTCTTCAAATAGATTTTATTTACAGAAGTTGCCTGAGGAAGACTCTAATTTATAGCTATTGATTCTTTCCACACCTCTGTCTAACTGATGAAGAAATGCTTTATTGCCCAGTTAGTTTAGATACAGATAGTATACATATCTATTCTATGCTTTAATCAAATAATTGAATCATCTCTGAGACTTCTATATGATAAAACATATTAAGCACATTGAATTCTTAACACCTTTTTCTTTAATGAACTCCAGCTTTTCCAGTGTTTCTATTTTTTCCAATATCAGCAGAAAAGGAAAGGTGACCTGCACATTGCAATCTAGTATTGGTCCCTGCAATGGTGTTGGTCCCTGTTCCCCCATGCCTCATGCTTCTTCTGTATTTCTTCCTATTTATGCAGGGCTGCAGATTTCCTCTATTCAACAAGATTCCTCTATGCCACCAGATTGCAATGATCTGGTACATAGTGACCCCTAATTTCCTTTACTGTTTCCTTTTACAGGGAGTATGGTCTGCAGTTACATAAACTTGCATGACGTGCTCCTAGTAAGATGACTTCACAAATGGTTTTTATTAAAACACATTTTATTTCACAAAGACAGCTATTCAATTCAGTCTGCCTCCACACTCTTTATCACTTTTCTGGTCTTTCTGTATGCTCTTCTTTTATTTGAAAGTTTTTATTTACCTCCAGACCATCAATACAACTATTAAACTATGGCAGTAGCAGTCTCCTGGGAATTCTGCTGGCAATATTGCCAGATAAAGTCCCACTTGTAAACAGATCACCTTGTCTGTCATATTGCTCCCAAAACTGAATTTGGAATGATTAGACCAGCCTGATGTGAGGCAAATTCCAGGTTAAGTCTGGCATAAGGGACTGCCCCAGGGTCCTCTTTTTACCTATATGGATAAGTTTTCTCAGATTTACCTTGTTGAAGCCATTAGTCCAATACTATCCCAACAGGCATCATGTCCCTGCAGCTGCACATCTCCACAAGCCCTGGCTCAAGCTGCATCATGTACAGCCATATCATCATATAATAAAAGCACTGTTTTCATGGTCCTTCAGTGTCCTTGACTTTCCAAAACAGTCATTAGCACAGGCACAGTACAGACTGCTTTCTGTGAAGGATGAAAAGCTAGAGTAGGCAAGTCCATTCTTGTAATGATCACCCCATAAACCCGATACTTTGGCTCTTTCCTGTGCCTACTGCCTCCTTTCTGTTCCCCAGCACAGGTCTGAGGTTCAGACACAACCTCAGAGCACCTCTCCAGGGAATGCCAGTGGGCCCTCCTGTCTTGGCAGGTCTTCTGGAATGAGAAAAAATGTGACTAGAGATGGAGGTAAAAAAATCCATATGAGCACAATTCACCATGGTGTTGTGGTTGAGACCTCATGTATCTTCCCTGATTTTCACCTTAGCAGGCATCTACCGAAGAAACAGAAGACACTATGTGTCCTAGGGCCTATGGCAGAGAAGACTGATCATGCATGGGTAGGGAACAGCCTGCCCTGATGCCAGAAAACGGCTGATGGAAGAGAAGGGACCATCTGTTCTCAGAACAGGAGGAAATCAAAAAAATTAAACTGATTCAGGAGGCGTTTGTTCCCCTGTTTAAGTCCCTGGTGCTACTGGGTTGACAGCAGCCCTTCCACTCTCTGTCTTCCCTTTGCCACCAGAACCACCATGTCAGACCTGATTACAGCCTCCTTGGATGAGTACCTCAGGTAGAGGGATGAGTACCACAGGTAGAGGAATGAGTCCTTGGGCAAGCCTTATGAGACACTTCTGAAAATAAGCACACCTTACCTAGAAGCCTGGATAGATCCTCCTTTTCCAGCTTTCACATATTTTTCTGCTTTTGCATTTCATACACAAATGCCACCACTGGCTAAGGGTTCAAGAATATGTATGAATCTTGTTGCATGGGATTCTGCTGCAATAGCCAGCTATGGCTGAGAAGCTGTGTTTAGCACTACCCATCACCACTGCAGTAGTTGCAGTCTAGGTCTACAACAGACCTAATTTAACCCACTATGAATGCATGTCTTAAACCCAAGAAGATTTTTTGCTTCTATTTCCCATATTTCAGTCTAGAAACAAGGATGTCCAGGGTCATCTTCTGTCTCATAAATCCAGATAAAGCAGTTTGCTTTAGAAACAAAAGAAGTGACTGATTTCTTCTAATTGCAACGAATTGGTTATCATAGGAACAACCAGATATGAAGCAGCCAGCTGAGGTTTGCTTTACAATACAACCATCCCAGCCCTGACAAACCCCCTCTAAAGTGCACAGCAAGCCAGCAGCTGGGGTACCTTCCAGTGCTTTTGGAAGCAGGACTCAAGCTCCTACCATTCTCTTGTAGGTGATACTGCAGGAAGAAGTCCCTGTTGTTCCTAAATCTAACAGAGAAAGACTCCATCCTTTTGGCTTGCTAGTGATAAACCCAGCAGCTGATCTACGACTGCGTGCAGATCGTGATAAACCACCATCTCTATGTGCCTCTGCACATGTACAAAGGACCACTGACCTGCACTGATCCCACATATGTGGCAAAATCCATTTTACATCTGACTGCAGCCACAGGGTGACAAACCATTTGCTCTTCCCATGGTATACAACCCAGTACTCCCTATATTTCTCCTTTTATTGGTTTTGCAGAAGTAGCAGTGAATCATTCAAAGAAATGTCATTCTTATTCAAATGGAGCTGCCACCCAAAAAATTTATTTCTTGAACCTAAGTGATGAAGCATATGATGTCATAGAATCATAGAAAGAACCAGCGTTGCATGCCTGATGCTGTGAATTCAGTAGACTTGCTGTTGTAGCCCTGCCTGTGGATAACTGCCAACTGGGAATGTCATCTTCAGTTGGCCCTGTTAACGTGGAACCATAGAATCAGTTAGCCTGGAAAAAATCTCTAAGATGATTGAGTTCGAACATTAACCCAGCACTGCAAAGTCCACCAAAAACTATGTCCCTAAGTGCCACATCTACACATAATACAGGTCTTCCGACATATTCCAAAATGTACTTTGGACTGGACCAACATTTCTATAATATTCTGTAGATGTGACGTCCTTCAGGGTCCATCTGTCTCCCTGGGAATTCTTCGTGCAAGCTATACATTCATATCTCCAGCCAAGGACCAGGGAACTACCAGCTGGTGGCAGCAGCAGCTTCTCCAAGATCAGGATGTGAGGACTTGATCTCAGCTCCTGGCGACACATTATGAAAGTAAGCAAATAAACACTCCTCATTTTAAAGAAACGGAGCCATTATCAGCAACCTTGCAATTAATCTAATTACCTTAAAAAGAACTTAGCTTCTCTAATTTTTTAGCTCCTTTTGAAATTTTTTGCATAGTAGTTAGGGGTTTGTAATTAGCACTGAGAATTAGGAAGCTAAAACATGTCTTTCACTGTTGTGATGACTAGGGTTCTGTTAAGATCTTAGGATAAAGGAGGAAGAGTTCATTGCCCATAAATGCATTGCAAGTGACTTTTCTTATGGCTGTGTGCTGTAAAGAGGAAAATGAGATAATATGGTGAGATTTAAGGGAATATGAAGGTAAAGGATTGACTGGGGTCAAAGAAAAGCTGTTGAGCTGGCATCAAAGAGGAAGGAGTGTGTGGTGTTCTGGGATCCAAATGTGATCTTATGTCATCTTATACAAATGTTCTAATACTTCCCCATCCTTACTCAAAATACCTCACTGAGTGCCATCATCAGTCACATCAACCTGTTCTTTTAAGGCTGCATCACTCTGGCAGCACCTCTTTTTAATCCCTTCTACCAACACATCCTTCTTTTTTTATCTCTTCTTTCTTTGTCTGCTTCTCTGGATTTATGTAAAAACTCCTTATCATTGGCCCCTCAGGACTTTGTACATTGTATTATGGTACTTTATCGTGTTCCTGTCACTTCAGGAGAGCAAAAGGACTGTGATGCTGTTTAAAAACTTCAGGATCCAAAAATTATTTCATGGCTCCACAAGGTCTTTGAGACTAAGTTACTGAAATTCCAGCATTCTGCCTTTAAAGTTACACTAAAGTTGGTGTCTCTGTGTTGATTTTGTGTGGTTTACACCAACATCCATCTGTTGCTTAGATGACCTACAGTGCTTTTGCCGAGCCAGAGGTTAATCTGGTGCTCTGAGCAGGTAATAGGGGTCATTCATGTGTCCTTTTGGTGCTGTGAACCAGAGTACTGGAACACCTGGCGTGCTCCTTTCAGGCTCAGCTGCTGGGCACTGACAAGTGGGACAGGTCTGGCAGCACCCTCAGCTTTATGTGGAATGGACTGCAGCTGAAGCAGGAGACCCCTCAGACTGTTCTTGGGGTAAAGAGCCATCCATGAACAGGACTACCTGAGGCTCAGATTGATATTGTTTGCCCCAAGTTAAAAGCATGATTGTTGCCAGGCTTCACCGATGGCCTTGGTTCTCTGGTTATATGAAGGAGGTTAAAAAAGTTCATGATCTCTGGCCTTTAAAAAATCTAATCATAATTGACAGTCATGCAAAGAGAAATTTTGGTATCCTAAGTGGAGGGAATAGCTGATAGTTGCCATTCCCCCAACCATTCCATGGCATACAGCATTCTCACCGAGCAGCTACAGAATTACTTCAAAGATAATACTGTATGACAAAAATGTGGCCAGATGTCAAGGCTGAAGGTGGAACAAGGTAAAGCATGCATTGTACCTTTATTTGGGGAGAAATTTGTGAGTGACTTCTGCCCTTTAGGGTACTGGCCACATCTTGAATTTGTGTATGAGTGCAAAAATTAAAAAATACTTGTGTGTGTATGTGAGAAGGTCATACTCTGACACAGAGTTCTGTGATTCAGAATTACCGGATGCAAATGTCTTTTAGTCAGTAAGTAGCAATACATGGAAATGAACACCCTGAACATAAAAAGCTTCTCCTGAGCATTTCCAATGCTGTGCAGACTTAAAAATCAGCCAGCCATATTCTCCATGGATATTGTTTACCTCACACATTCTCAGAAGCTATTACTGTGATACAATGGTTATTCATTTACCCAGGTATCCTTTGCATTTACCTGGGCTTATCATGTCTGTTGAGTGAAGGTCACCTTAAGAACGTTGTTTAGCTAAGTCAGTAAAAGAGATTAGCATTGGCAGATGGGCTTCCAACACCAAGATGAAGGTAATTTCAAAGGATGTGTCGCACATATAGCTCTGTAAGTTTTAATATTCCAGGAGTGAACAATTTTGTGTCCTTCTTCATTCATGCTGTTTGTTGCTGAAAATGCCGTTCTTTTGAATATCCTTCTAAAAGTAAATCATGTTGTTCCTTTGGAGGATGAAAGGAGGCAAACAAAAAATGAACAGTCAAAGGTGCCCAGTGAGATAGTAATAAGCATCAGGACAACTCAGGCAAAAGAGAGAGATATTAATAAATAGCTGAAAAGGTGTGTGTTTGCAAGTTTGCAAAGAATTAGCTAAATATAACTCCATTTGATTCTAGGAAGGAGGCTGTGTCCCATGCTGTAAATGAAATCAATGGAGCCTACCAAGATCACCTAGGTAAATAAGTCTTTCAAAAGAATTCCAGGCCTAGAGGCTGGCCTAATCCTGTGTATATCAGCACAATACATGAACCCTAAGATTCTAATGCCACCTATGTCAATTTATCTTCAGACCTGCAGAGGAAGGCAAAAAAAGAGCAGTAGAGGACAAATCATGCATCAGGAAGAATAAAATAAAATCTTTCCTAACTCCAGTGGAAGCCCTGAGGCATGGAATTATTATAATGCAAATTGACAGTGATTTAATCTATTTTCTCACACACTTGGGGATACTGACACACCAGATGCCCAGGGACTCATAATATAAGCCTAATTTTCTCTCTTCAGGCATTTTCCTTTTCTATTGTGTTGTACAATTATGCCCATAAACTTCTCAGGCTCCTTGCTGCCAGGCTGCAAGTTACTCCTTCCAATGCTCAGGAGAGTATTCAAACACTTCCTTCATCATATACTTGGAAGCCCTTTGATTTCCAGTGCAGATGTATTCAGGATTACTCACTGTACTGCCATTTGATCATGTGATGAAGTCAATATCCCTCTCTGACATTTACTTCTCAAATGTATTTATAAAGTGTTATCACAGCCCTAATCAGTCTTTGCTGAGCTCTACTAAACAAAAAAAAAAATCTTTTAATCTCCTGAAAAGATATGACTTTTGTTCCCCAATCATTCTAGAAATGCTTCTGTGCACTTGCTCAATTTAAGTAACATTTTTATTTGGCATTAAAATTCTGCTGCATTTAAATGGAAGTAAACAATACACATATGAACTTTTTGCTGAACTACAGGTGACTTCTTTTTTCCAAACTCAGTAAAAACAAGAAAACCACTAGTCAATATTATTCTACTAGGATGGAAAAAAAAAAAAAAAAAAAAAAAAAAAAAAAAAAAAAAAAAAGAAAGAAACAAAAAAACCTCACCAAAAAATCCACCTTCCTGCCAGCCCCAATATCAAATTGGTATTGCAATGGGAGTTCAATCTCCAGCTAGCAGCAGATGCTTCTCTACCACAGGAAGAGTTTGAGACCCCCTTCATCAGCTGCACCTTGCTCCTCATGGAGCAGAGGGCTGCTGCCAGACCTGAGCTTTGAATGCTGTCCTGTGTCACTAATAAATGGCTGAGCCTGAAAGCAGATCTCCAGCTGAATATATAGGAGAAATATCTGCCAGAGGTCAGTCTGTTTTTCATACCCAGATGACTCTCTGATTTGAAAGTCATTGCATCAGTCTAGGATGTCTTTATGCACTGTAAGTGGATCAACCAGTCCTGCTCCAAGATAAGGACAGGAGTGCCTTGTCTGGGAGATGGTAGGTGAGTTCAGTTTGACTCCTGCACTTGGCAAACTGGTGAGAAGGTATAATAATGAACAAAGTTAATAGATATGTTTCTACTATTTAAGATACTAAGGAATGGAAATTTATTAGGAATATGTAAAGAGGAATCCTGGACCAAATTTGATCTTTTTTTTTTTTTTTTTTTTTTTTTTTATCAGTTAAGGAATATGTAGCTAAGGACAGTCTAGATACAGGGGAAGTCTCTCTCCCCTGCAAGATGTTTTACTACCTGTTTTCCCTCAAGACTTGACTTCAAGCCATCCAGAGTCCATACTGAACTAACCACAAATAGTCCATACTGGACTAACCTTGCTTGCTGAGGAAGCCTGGGTATGAAAAAGAAGAGTTCGCTCCATTACTTCTGCTTTTTGACCCTGCAGACAATATGGGCACAAACTGTGATGAATTTCACTATTTTCAGCACCACCAGAGCAGCACTCTGTAGCAGCAGAACCCTGTTTGGCCAGGCACACCTTTTACACCTTCCTCATCACTGAAACAACTTTCTCCTCACTTCCTTCATTAATCTTGTACCATTTCAGAGAGCAGTGGTGGAAGGCCACAGAGGGGATGCTTGGTTCTGGCCTCCCTTTGCAGAAACCTGGCTCTTTTCTTTTGGCTTCACCACTGGGTAGACACCTCAGTTATGCAAGTCAGGTAAACAATTTCCATAATGTTAAATTAATGATCACAGCTCCTGCTGCCACCTGCCACAGGAACCCCATGCAGAGACCTTTCAGTTTAAAACATTAATGTAGGTGACACAAAGGCTTGTGTTGCTGTTGGCAGTTGTGATTCATTTCTGCATTTGTGCCACCCCACCCTGCCTTACCCTCGGTATTCATCCAGAGGTGACCTCCGAGCACCTTGTTCCACCTGACTGCCTGTGGGAGTTGAAGCCGCAGGTGAAGGTTCTGTGACTGCCAGCTTCTGCACCAGAGAAGGAACAGTCTTCCAGCCAGTCCCATCAAGTTTCTCAGTGTCCTGCTCCATATGCTGATGAGAATTTTCCGTGTCTGCCTTAGCTTCTCCCTCCTGCAAGTCCTGCTGGAGTAATTTTCCCAGTGAAGCACAGATGACTTGTTTCCTGGAAGCCATCACACACCACGAGATGTCTGGGTGCAGTTTGTCTGATGTTGGGGAAGATGAATCAGGGAAACCTTATAAATATGATTTCTTAGCAAAAGATTCTGAAAATATGAAACCTATAATCAAAATAGAAATGAAAGCTTACTTTGAAGGATACTGAGTCTTAGTTACTATATAACCTGAAAACAATAGTCTAGCTAGCTGAAGGAGAATCCCTTTTGATTGAACAATACCTTTCTGCTGGCTAAGGGATCCAAAGGTCAATGTAGCAAAACAGAAGTCTAAAGAGTAGTTTTTAGAGTTTAAAATATAACACCAGTATGGTAATACTTTTGTATTAAAGTATGGTAATATAGTAGTTCTTATAGGCTGTATGTAGATTCTATAGGATTTTCTATCTTGTGTTAGTTGGTCACTGTAAATTAGAATATTCATCACAAAAGGAGACATAATGTATAAAGACCCCTCTCTCTTACCTCTCCTCTGAACTCCTCTCTTACCCTTCCTCTTCCCCCTATTCTCGCTCTCTCTTGCTCACTTCCCCCTGTCACCTTGCTCTCTCACTCCCTTCTCTCTTAGCTCTCACCCTGCTGTTCTTTCTCCCTCTCTCTTTGGGACTGCCCTTCAGCCGAGGCTGGTGGCTGAAGGCAAGGCCCTTTTACCCACAACCCTTGCAATAAAACCACGTGTTCTAGAATATACAGGTCAGCAGAATTCCTTGTCCCAGCCGTCCACAGATTCGCCTACAGTCTGCATTTCAGAATTTTTCCAGCTCCATGGGTGGGCCATCAATAGGTCAGGGGAGTGGCATTTCTGCCACACCAGAAGGCTACTAAGGGAAGGCTTGCACACAGTTTCCAATAACCAATAAACTGGAGGTTCTTCAACTGCTCAGGCAAATGTAGGAGGTAAGAGATGAATATGGGATGAACGGAACAATCTTTGACACTTCAGCCTCCACCCACTTCACATTCACCTGGATGTCTGACCTCCAGGGAAACACTCTGTCAACAGTACTTCACAATACAGATCTTCTCAGGGGTAGGGGATTTAGCAAACATCTCTTCCTGCAACAGACCCAGCTGGGTATCTGCGCACAGGAAAGGATCAGAGCAGTTATCACAGTGTTGGATTGGCAAGGTCAACAGGACAGAGGACAGGAGCAAACAAGGACAGTGTTGTGTCAGTGATGGGCCTCCCAGGCCATCACTGACAGTTTGCTCACAGCCCTTCATCTTCTCCCTGTTCAAAGCAGGCCAATGGAGAAACACCGGCTGTCACACACAGGTCAACTCTGCCAGGATCTCCTGACATTGCTCTGTGGAGTCTTCAGCGAGGCAAGCGGAGATCCACCTCCAGATCCTCCACTGGGAAATGTGTTACGGAATATAATGCTGCTATGTGCACACACTGCTTATTGCTTTACATCCTCCGCAGAACAGATGTAATCACGCTTTGGGGCCTGCCTTCACTATTCCCCAATTCAAAGCATTTATTGTAATTTTTTTTTCCAGTCTGTGAAGGTAAAGAAGATGGTGGGGATAGAGACTTTGGGAATCAGCTGCTCCTTCCTGTGCTACAGAGTCCCAGGAGGACAGACGTACTTGGTCTGGAGGGGAGCAGGTGTAAGAGGGATGGGATATATATATATCTGCCGTGCTGAGGAAAGCAAGATTGTCCCATCATTCCCAACACAACAAATACCAAAATGCACGCGTGCACATACACACATACATATACATGCACTTACAACTATTTTTTAGCCATGCTTATATATCGATTTTTGCAGGCATTACATATGCGATTTTATGTGTTTAGGCAGGTAGGTGTAAATATATATACGCACATGCACTTCAATGCCATCGTGTCCTTACACATGACCACAGAGCTATTCCGTCCCCGCGTTAGGTGCGGGCTCTGTCCATGCGCACACACGTGCGCGGAGCTGTCGCGGCGTCGCTTCCCGGCCGTGTGGGCGCCGACACGCGCGAACACACACACGTACGTGTGCAACACCTGCCCACGCACCCGCGGCTCCGTCCCGGCGCCCCTCCCCGCCGTCACCGCCCCCGGCCCGCCCGGCCGGCGGGGCCGCTGCCGCAGCGCGGGGCGGAGCGGAGCGGGACGGTCCCCGCGCTGCCCGCCGGCCGCCGCCCCTCCGAGCCCCGCAGCGGCGGTGCGGAGGCGCGCAGGCGGCGCGGGGGGCGCGGCGGGGCTGCGGCGGCGCTGCCCGGGCGGGCGGCCCCTCTCCCCGAACAAAGGGCCGAGCGCGCCGCGGGCACAGCGGGGGCTGCGCGGGCGGGCTCCGACCCCCCCGCCCGCCTCGGGGGGAGGCGCCCGGAGCGGCGCGGGGCCCGGCCCGCCGGGAGCCGCCGGGGATTGGCTCGGCCGAGCGCGATCCGAAGGTGCCGGGGAAGCCATCTGCAGCGCAGGCGGTTTCGCCGCCGCTGTGCGGGGGAAGGGAGGGGGCTCTCCCGTGCGGGCGGCTGGGGGATTTTTTTTTTTTCCTTCCTACCTTTTTTTTCCCCCCCACAACTCTCCTCCTCCTTCCTTTGCACGGGATCATGGCCACAGCGGCGGGGCCGTGATGTCCGCGGGAGCAGCCCCGCTGCGGCAATGCTCCCCGCCGCAGCTCTAGGCAGGGGAGGCGTTTGAGCGGCGGCCGCACATCCTCCGGCACCGCCGCCGCCGCCTCTCCGCGCCCCGGACCGGCGGAGAGGCGCTTCGCCGCCCGGCCGCCAACAGCGAACCCGCCGAGCCGGGCTTTAAATTGATAATAACCACACCGGAGCCCCGCCGGTGCTCAGAGGCGGGAGGGATCGCACAGCCGCGCTCAACATGGCCACTCTGCTGCGGAAAATCGGGCTGATCCGGCTGCACAGCCGGGACACGGAGGACCCCAAGCACCACCACCACCGCAGCAGCAGCCAGCAGGGCTCCTCGCTCCGCGGCAGGGGCAACCAGAAGAACAGCAGCAACAAGCCGCAGCCGCAGGGCCCCCCCGGGGGCGGCTGCAGTAGCAGCAGCAGCGAGGGCAGCCCCGGGGGCCACAAGAACAAGAAGGCGCCGGAGCCGGCCAAGCAGCCCCCGCAGCAGGCGCGCTCGGGAGTCGGCCGGGAGAAGCCGCGGGAGGCGGGCAGGGAGCCCGGCGCCGGCAAGGAGGCGGCGCAGCGGCCCGGCCCCGGCTCCGGCCCCGGGTGCGGGTCGGGGCCGGCGGCGCTGGTGCCCGCGGGCCGGCAGCAGCACTGCACGCAGGTGCGGACCCGGCGGCTGATGAAGGAGCTGCAGGACATCGCGCGGCTCAGCGACCGCTTCATCTCGGTGGAGCTGGTGGACGAGAGCCTCTTCGACTGGAACGTGAAGCTGCACCAGGTAGACAAGGACTCGGTGCTGTGGCAGGACATGAAGGAGACCAACACGGAGTACATCCTGCTCAACCTCACCTTCCCCGACAACTTCCCCTTCTCGCCGCCCTTCATGAGGGTGCTCAGCCCCCGCCTGGAGAACGGCTACGTCCTGGACGGCGGGGCCATCTGCATGGAGCTGCTCACCCCCCGCGGCTGGTCCAGCGCCTACACCGTGGAGGCCGTCATGAGGCAGTTCGCCGCCAGCCTGGTCAAGGGGCAGGTAGGGCTCCCTGCTCGGGGAGGAGCACACGCATCCATGGCTCGGGGCGTGGGTCTGAGCGGTGTTCGGGTGGGAACCCCAAAGGCGGCCGGCCCGCGGCTGTCCGCCACCGGGCCCGGTCTCCCCGAGGACCTGGTGTCACCGCTGGGGCGAAGGCAAGGGCACGCTTCTTTGGCTCCGGGGTCCCTTCTCGGGCAGGTGCGGCAGAGGTGCGGGGCGGCTTGGAGAGACGAGGAGCACATGCATCCATCGTGTCCTCCCGCCCGGCTTTTGTCCCTGTGCTTGGCTCTGCCGCCTGCGGCACGCCAAGATATCGTGCTCATTAACCCTGATGGGCACCTCCTTCGCCCCAGAGCAAAAGGCGGCACTCCGGGCTCCAGTGGGGTTTGGGATCGGAGCCTCCTGCCCTTCACCAAGCAGTCGGCCATACTCGCTGGTCCCTTGCGTGCAGTGCCGCTGGCGGAGGGCGCGACGCTGGAGCTGCTGCCCCCAGGTCTTTGTCTGCGCTGTCCCGCATAGCATCCCTCCGGGGACAAGGGGCCACCCCGCCTTTGGGGCTTGGCACCTTGCGCTGAGGTGTGTCGCGGGGTCGCGCCGGGAGTCGCTGCCCGAGCTGCTGGCAAACTTACACAGGTTTCAAATCGTCCGGCCCGAAAGGAACGAGTAATTTGGGCTAGGGGCTGCAGCGGCAGCAGCCAGACGGTTCTTGCCAGCTCTCCTCTTCAAAGGGGGTGATCGGTTCTCCTGGCAGAGGATCTCGTCTGACCTGAATCGGTGCATTTTATGCTGCTTTTTTTTTTTTTTTTTTTTTTTTTTTTTTTTTTTTTTTTTTTTTTTTCCTGCAGAATATCCGTAGAAGAGAAATATTTCATAAGCCATTTTTAATAAATGGGCAAATATTGCTGGTAGGCAGTAGCTCTCTGTGAGTAGCTCTCAATGGCCTTATATTACGCTTTATCTTACAGTGGGCAATGCACACATGGATGTGACAGGCTGTTCATGAATGCCTTTGAACTCAGGGGACATGCACAGCTCTGCCTGTCAGTAAATTATACTAAAGTAACTTCTTAAATTTCTATTTTGGCAAGGAGGTGGGGAAAGAGTAAATAATAACATACTTTTTATTTGCTTAAAAATGACGTTACTCCTGTTGCTTCTATGGAACTGTTTGGCTGAGCAGAAGTAAAGAAGTTGTTTCTTCTTAAGACTGAAATTAATTTTGATTTTTCAACAGGCTCTTTTTTAAGTGGCTCCTTTTCCCTTTAACCTATTTGATTTGGGCCTACTGCTCCTTTTTTTAATCAGATGGTATTTTTCTCTGCACTTCATTTCAAGAGGTCAAATTTCCTAGGTCACCTTGGGATAGAAAAAAAAACCTACCAAGAAAAAAAAAAAAAAAAAAGAGTTTTAATTAACACGGAGCCTGAGGTACATTGAAGTTCTGTAGCTGCTCTTGCTGCATCTCACTGTTTGTTAACCTCTTTTTAGAGAGGCCATAGTTGTTTGTTACAAGAATTTAGGACACTGCTAAATTCTCTTATTTTGTAGCAGTTCAGCCGCTTTCTGCAGTGTTGAATGTTAAAGGGGTTAAATGAATATTTACTGGGATCATAAAATGGCTCAGTGAAGAGAAGCACTGAATTGTTTTATTAGTAAATTCTCAGCTATATAATATATAATTCTCAGCTATATAATTGGACAGTTTTCTTCCCTAAACAACTTAAGAGATTTCCAGAAAGTAGCAGCAATTTTTGATGACCAGAGGATGTTTATGTGTTTATTTATCATTAATAAACCCATGTAAAAAGCAAGAGTTCCAGTAACATTCTTCCAGAAGTTTTCAAAGTCAGTTATGACAAAAAGAGAGCTGGGATTAAAAAACAAAAAAAGGCAGAAATAAGCTGCTGACAGTAACTTAGTAGTTAAATTGATATAACATGGCACGTGTCAACCTCTCAGATTGTTCAATCCAAGTGGAAAGGTTATTAGGCAGTACGGTCAATACATTTATTTTCTGGGTTAGAGAGATGTTGCCTGTGATGGTTTACCAGCCTGTCACCGTAGCTGGGCTCCGTGTCATGGGAGCCACATTTCTGTAATTGCACTCCCCTCGTTATGTAATCCCCACTCCATTGCATAATAGGGCTCAAAATACGACTGGCACTCCCCTATCCCTGTTTCATTTTACAGGTGATCTACTTATGACCAGTTAGTTTTTAAAAATAAAAATGGAGCCGACGGCGCATCGAGGGCGGAGGTGCTGCATTCCCCAGCGCTGTGTGGCCAGGTTTGGGTGACTCCTGCCGTGCCGTGGGCAGTCCTGGTGCCTGCAAGGAGCCGTCCCAAACAAACAGCCGTGGCTGTCAGCAGGTTAATTGTCTAATTTCTCTAAGCAGCCTGCAATAGCATGAAATATTCAAGATGCTGTTCAAGGCTGGAAGGGTGAGGGCCGTTCTCCATCGCCTCAGAATGAACCTGCCTGAGCCAATGGCAGCAGCCATCGGGCTGAGGGGGAGATGGAGCACTGCCGCCACCAGTGAGTCAAAGGGACTTTCCAAAGAAATGTCACTGGTTCCCAGCGCCATGATTGAGCATGAAATCACCGTGAATACTCCAGCCTGTGACACATGCAAGAGTGCCCAGCTGGCACAGGCACCAGTGTGAGTGGGCAGGGCTGAGCCTTCCACTGGCACACCTTCCTCCTTGGGGCAGTTCAGGGGATAGAACCAGGGTGGCTCATTTTGTGAGACATTTCTCGTCAGTCCCATTTTGCTGAGCCAACTGTGGCAGTGTCATTCTCTGCTGGTTCTTCAAAGAGAAACAGCACTTCTTGGTCTGCTGGTACAGCCAGTAGTAACGGTGAGCATGTATGACCTTCTGTTTTTTGACAAAGTGATCCAAAAGCAGATAAAATTAACATTGAAAATACATTTTCAGACAGTTGAGATTCTTGACAAACTCAGATGTTTTTTCATGGGTTTCACAGACCTTTTAGCATAGTAGAAGAGAAATTGAGATAAGTCATTCTGACACCTCATGGGAAGTCACTCAGGAGTTGTGTCTGTACAGAGATTTAAATGTGCAACAGAGAAATTAAGAGTTAGCATTTTTCTGTTACTTTTCAGCATTATGCCTGTAAATGGTGAAACCTGTGTCCAAGTTCCCAGATGTGAGCGTATCTCCCAGGGCCTGGATTTTAAAGCAGGGTGGCTGTTTCTCTAGATTTCACCAAGCAGGAACCATATGCCTCAGGTGACCTTGCTTGAGAGATGCTCTACCTTATGGGATGCACACCCTAGCTTCCTATCATGAATCTAGCATTGTGTTTTTAGATATTTTTTTGTGTCTATAAATAAAAACATTTAATGTGGAAGAGAAGTGGCTTTTGTCTGAATATAGCAATCCAACAGTCCCAAATTTAACTTTTTTTCTCTCTCAGTTTTCAAGGAAAAAATGTTAATTAACAAACAAGTTGGGGTTTGTTTGGTTGGTTGCTTCAGCTATTCAGCTGAGAAAATCAATTATTCACACAGCTCTAGTCAGTATCTTGAGGGGAATTCTCAGTACATCAAAGGCCAAAGACTGTTTATCTGTCTGGGATCCAGAATCCTATTTTAAAAAACTTGGTGTTGTCCTTAACTCAACTGTAGCCTGGCTTTTAAAGGGATGACTTTGTACTTGCTTCCTGCACAGTCAGCTGCTCGCTGGCTCCTGTCATCACAGGCAAGAGTTTGGCCCTGCTGAACCGGCGAAACAGTCGCTGTGAGCTGCTGCAGAGCTGGGGTGCCAGCCAGGAAGGTGGGGTGATGCTAATGAAATAATTTAAATACCACTTGTTTATCGTCCTGGAGGCAGCTGTTCAACATGTCTGTCTAGGCTGAGCTTCCCATGTCTGTCTTTCTGTGTCTATCCAGGCCAAGGAAGTGGCCCATGGAGTATTATTCATTCTTAGCTTTTTAAAATGATTTATTGATAATTTCAGAGAGATATTTAAAAATTAGTCAGTTGTTTTCCACTTCCAGATAATGGTGTCATTGTCATAATAATATCAATAATGGAAGGAAGGAAAGAAGAAAGGAAGGGTACCAGTTGTAGGAGAGGGGTGTCAGAGCAGGAGGTTCATCCTGGCTCTCCTTGAGTGACAGTGCACACAGATGAGATCAGTGCCTATATTTCAGGGAGGAGTCATCTCTGTCCTTAGAAAACATGGCAGATGATGTGTTCCCAAAGGAGAAGGAGTGAACTTTGTCCAGAACTAAGAGAGAGTTTTGTGCCCTCTAATAGATGTGTTGTTTCTCACTGGACAGAATGGTTTGGTGGATGTTTAAAGAGGACAAAGCTATATACACCAGTGTCCAAGTAATGCATCAGGGTTTTGGTTTTTTTTCTTTTTTTGAGAGCAATAAACAGAGCTGTACCTGATGCCTTGGGGACTTTACATCTAAGCTTGTGGTAGTGCTGACCAGTAGATGCCTCGTCCTCTTTTTCACTAGTCTCTTGTTCTCTCCATGGAGGCTGGGGACCAGACTGACAGACAAAGGCAGCTGTCAGGTAACTCTCAGGTCTGCAATTTGTCATGAAAAAAGGTCTTCATTTTGAGGGAAGTACTCCCTTGTTCTTCCAGTGAATAGGAGGACCATAAAATTTTTCCAGGATCCTTTCAGGGAATAGAAGAAACATAGAAATTTTGCCAGGACATATTACAATGGGAACAGGGTACCCCTAATTCTCAGTATTCTTGCTGTTGTAGGCTTCTATAGAATGATTTAAATAAAAATTAAGATACAGTTTATAGTTAAGCTTTAATTTTGTATCAGAAAAGGTCCTGAATTCAAATAAAAGTTGTTGGTGTCTAGTACTTTGATCCCTCACATTGTAACATTAGAAATACTTCAGCGGAACCCTGTTCATTTGATTCAAATGTCGTGTGCCTTGTGTGACTATTGAATGAATTTATCTTTCCATTTTAAAGATTTAAATATCCCAGCTGCGTTTTACCAGACTGAAACAGCAGAAATAGGCTTGTTTTATGACAAACAGCTACAGAAGGTAGCAGTTAATCATAGTCTAAATTACTCCCTCTTCGTCCTTTCAAACAAAAGTGTGAGCGAGCAGATAGCAGATGGGACTTGCACAGTGTCCAGGAGGTCAGCAGACTCCAGGTCTTTCAAATATGTATAGCAGAAATTAATTGCAGATCCATGGGTTTTCATACTCCAGATGCTGAGTTTGAGGAGTGTAGCCATGAATAAATCAGCTAATCTCAAAGGCTGCAGAAATGTACAGAGACCACAGTGGTCTCAGAATTATTTGGAGCCATTGTATTACAAAAAAATTGTAATTGTTTTCCTTTTTGCTTTTGATTAGTTGCCGAGCAAGTGATCCTCAAGGGAGGAAATGTTGCTTTAGGTCCATGGGTGAAAAACATCGACTCATGTACAAAGATGACAGAGGAGACTAAGACTGTGTTAGGGGACTTGTTTCCCATGAAAAGGTATAAATGCTGGGCCAAAGAGATAACAGAATATTGTTTGTCTAGAGAGGAAAATCAGATCTATTTGCCTTCTAAGATGTCTCTTTCATTTCATTTGAAAAACGTTGGATTGGAAGCTGAAGTTTTAGTGGGAGCATGTGTGTTGAGATGCTGGGCCTGATAAACGGGCTGGAAAAAATAATTGTTCGTGTGTACTCTGATATATTGGTGTTCTGACCATCCACTATTATTATGCAAATGTATTCTACTGAAGGGAATGAAGGCACAGGGATTCCAGCTCATTGAAATAGGAGGTTGGCTTAATTCTTTTAAAAAGCAAAGGGAACATAATCTCCATTTTTCTCCTTCTAAGCATAAAAATGGAAGTTTTTAAATACTTTTAACTATCATTATTACTGTTAAACTCGTCATCAAATAAATGAAATCCCTAAACTGAGCCAAATTACTAATTTCAGAACATGCTTTTATTCATCTTGGCAATACTTAGCTGATCTCCTAAATAAGAATTTGAAAGAATTGTGGCTTTGGATCTTGTGAGAAAATTGAATTTGCTGCAAAGAGCAAGATTCTTCTTCCCTGGATTATATAAGAAGTGCTCATTTTGTTCAGTGTGAGTGTTCAGGCAGAGAGAACCATGAAGCACCGGGGTGCTTTGTCAGATACTTCATTGAAAATTGTATTTTTTCAAATGCAAAAAGCCTAATCACGAAGGTTGATGTCCTGAAGGAGTAACCTAAATAACCCACTTTCTATTGTGAGGAAGATTTACTCTTCTTTTTACAGGCTAGTCTTGAAAATATGCAGCTTTCCCAGCATCCACACAATGCCCAGGGATTTCCATGCATGGCTGGATACTTCCATTGAAGTATTACTAGATTGAAGATTTGTAACTCCACAGTAATTCAGCTCCTCATATCCTGGGAGCCTGATTGCCAGGCATGATCTGGGGCATGTCCCCCTGTGGGCATCTGCTCTCACAAAGTGGGACGGTGGTTAAGTAACATAATATTTACTGCATCTCTTTTTCCCATCTAAGCTCCTTTGCGCTGGCAAGAGTCAGTAAAGGGCTCTTCTTTTTCCTTGACGTATTCAGTCCTTCACATGCAGTTTCCAGTTTTCTCCTGTAAATGCCAAAAAAGGTAATGCTGGCATTCAGTGCACAGGGAGATGGGCGGTGGGAGGATTGCTGGGTGCAATTCCTCTGCAGTTAAACAGGGAGAACCTCAGATGCTGTGGTAGTTATGCTGGCTGAATGGCTCAAAATGTGTCTTAATTGTAAGGTGCACAGGATCTGGCTGTTACACTTGTAAATAGAATAGCAGGTTTCTCTTTGATATCATTGTACTTTTTAAAAGTGCGGGGTCTGGTCTGAGCTGTACTCTACAGGTCATTTCTGGAGGCTGCTGGGCATTGGTGTTGGCCTTTAACTGCACCTGGAAACAGCAGTAACTGAGTAGATCCTGGAAGTCTCAGGGCAAACTTTACAGGAAGGACGTGATTCTGTTACCTAACCTGTCTCGCAGTGAAATGAGCACTGCACTGGGAATTGAAAGTGCCTGAGCTAGGGAGAAGCATAGGTGTGCTTTGAGGGAAGAGAATTTGTAGTCCCTACTGGTGTGCATGGAACAGGTAAGTGGGCACCACACTTCAGATGCTCAGATGATTCCTCTTCTGAAACAGGATCGAGGTGCCAGTCTGATTTGCCCCGTTCCCATTAAAAGTCACACTGAGGAATGATTCATCAGGCATGTCCATCCTCAACCAGGCATTGCAGATGCGTGCCTGCCTCATGCACGTGCACAGTCTGTCCTTGGAAAATGTCTTTTTATCTCCTGCACGATCTTGTGCATTTTCTTTGTTAAAATTGATGATCCTCATCGATTTAATCCTTTGCTGCACAGGCTCTCCAACACCCATGGAACTTCTGCAGTGACTCCTTGATAGAGTTACAAGTCAGTTATAATCCCAAACCTGCATTCAAAGATGAGTGAAAATAAACCCAAGGAAGGAAGACATAAGCCTGCGTTATGAAATGGCCCGGAGCTCAGATGCTTGTCATAGTCAGGCTTTATGAGCTGTGGAATGACTTGGTATTTTTCCTGTTTCTAGGCTCATGCTACAAATGGTAACAAGCCCCTAGCTACAGTAAGAAGGGCTCATTTCCATAATACACGTCCGTGAAAAAACCAAAGCATCACAAAACAGAAGATGATGTTATTAGTTTTTCAAGCTTTCTATGAGTTTCTATAAATATTAAATTTTCTGTAAATTTAACAGTAACATTTCCATTAAAATATACCTAGCATTGAAGTGTTCTATAATTTTTTGCCAGAGGAGGTTGTTTCACAGTTTGAGCATTTAGCCTGAGAAAAGGTGATCTGAGTTCAGCTGCCAGGTTTTGCCACTGACTTCAGGTACAGTCATGGGCAAGTCATATAACCTCACTATATTCCTCTTTCCCATGTGGAAAGTACAGAGAAATTTATAAATGACCCAAAGGTGATTTGAGGATATGTGCTTAAAGCACTCAGAAGTGAAGGCTCTCTGAGTAGATGTCCATGTGCATCAGTATGAAACATACTGCAGTCGAAAGATTGGCACATTCATATAAATAGCAGGAGAAAAGCACATCCACTTCTGGCTCTGATCTTACTAAATTTGGGGTTAACTCGATTAGATGTTCCCAGAGGCAACCTGGTTTTTACTACTGTTTTGTTCTTTTGTTTTGTTTTAGCATTGTAAAACTTAGGGGAATGTAAAGATAGGCATTGTTGTGATGCCTTTGTCTTTACAGCCCGTCACAAAGAATGGTTATCTCGGCTTTGCTTTGGTTGGGTTCACACCCATGACTGTGTTTAACTTGGGGAGCTTCAGGTTCCTGATGCAGAGGACCTGTGGGCTTATGCAAAGGGTTCCTGTCACGTTCCCAGCCTTTTTGCCTGGACTGGCCCTTAGGAGCTCTGCCAGTGCCTGATTCCAGGGAGCTCAGCAAAATACTGAGAATTCATAGCAGAGAAGACATTCCTCTGTCAGCTAGACTAGCAAGTCCCTGCCCTTCTGGTGGCAGGGAATGTGGACTGGCTCTTTTGACAGAAGCCCACCATGTTGTACTGTCTTCAGCCCTGGAGATGCTTGAGTCACCAGTAATGTAGCCAGCCACCAAAATTTTCTTATTCTTTTCCAAGCACAGAGTTTGTCCCACCCATAAAATGCAGGGCGAAAGTTTCTTAACTCATCTGTGCTGAAATCGCTCAGCCAGCCCGGTGCTGACTTAGGGAAAGGCGAGGAAGAGCAGCACAGTGCTCTGTAGCTGTCAGACAGGGATTGGGGCTGTAAGCGTTTGTATCGATTAAGAGCTACTGGCACCAGGCTACTGGCACAGACAAATGAGCATAAATAATTACTCAGCTGCAACTCAGATTTCTTTTTTCCTGGACAAAGAACAGTTATGCTCCCAGAAGGCACAATTTATTGGATGCTTTAAAGCACGAACTTGCTACTTTTTCACTTCTTTTACGGATTGTTCTTAAAAAGGAGACCAAAAAAGACATGGAAGTACTGCTTTGGAAATTACACATTTGCAGGAAACCTCCTTGTTTTAATTTCCTTATGCTGCAACATCATTTGTCTGTATCACTTTCTATACTGCTTTATTTTAGCTACAGCTAATAATCATATACAGTGCAATATAAATTGTGTGCGGCTTTTGAGACGTGATTAACTGTGCCTCATCAGTACTTGAAGGAAAAAAATTACAAACCATGTAATTGGGGGGAGAGACTGTATATATTGTGCTCTAACAGTGATGTTGTGACACATTGCAATCACTGCACTGAGAGCATGACAGTACTCACTTCAGCTTTGCTCTGCTTTTGAATGTGTCTCTAAAGCCAGTGGAAATATTTTCCTCTAAAAGCTTGTTTAAATATTCTAGGATAAGGCTGGTTCAGGCTTATGCAGTGAGTGCTTCTGTTCCTTATCAGAAAATGTTTGAGTATGTTTGCATGGAATAGTTGGGGCCCAAAGCCATTAGTCACTGGCACATTATGAAATGTGTTACGTGCCGGAAACTCATAGCATGCTTCAATATTTAGGAAATCCATAGATTTTTTTTTGTCATTCATAGGAAAGCCTGGCACAACAGACTTGGAAAATGGGCATATCCTTGTGGATCATCTTCCTGTCCATGAAGGGATCACCACAGATGCTGTGTCTGGCACAGTGACTTCCTGCAGTTTTCTGTGTGCTTCTCTATCCCTGCTTGTTTTCCATCTCTTGACATTTACCTAGGGTTGGGTCAGCAGAACCTGCCTGTAGAGATCTGTTAAGAGATGGAGGCAGAAAAGGAAACTGTAGCCATCCTTGTATCCTTATGCTGGCTTACATGATGGGCTCAGTTTAGCCCAATGTGCAGAAGGCTTGTGTGATTTGCCCTTGGGAGACCATCCTGGAGTTATTTGCGTTGCCAGGACTAATGAAAATACGCAGGGATGAGGAGATTGTGCTAAGAGCTGTGCTAAACACATGAAGGTTTGCCTGCTTCTGGGTATTCTAGTTGTGCACTACTGGAAATGTACGCAGCTTTTTGTTAGCTGGTCCAGGTAAAATGTCTGGGTATGACAGAAGATTTGCTGTGACACCTCAGAGATCCACAAGATCAAGAGATCAGCGATCAAGCATGGGGGCTTGCATTGTTGGCACAGTAACGTCAGCCCTTACAGGGCTTTTGGCTGTGTACATTAAATCTCTGAAAATTTGGGACCTAATAAAGCAGTGAGTGGCATCAGGAGTGGACTGAGCACAACCTTGAAGGGTTCAGGGCTTGGCTGTGCAGTAGCACAGCTGACCTGTGTTGGCAGTTCAGCTCCAAGTGTCTAAGCTGGACCTGGAGACCACCACAGGTCCCTTCCAGCCAGTACTTTGGTGGTTGCATGATCCTGTGGAAGGCTGACCTGTGGTAGATAGTCCTGTCCTTCAAGGGAATGCCAGCTGGACACACATGGAAGCACGCCTGGTACTGTCCTAAAATTATTTGGTTTGGATCTGAGAGCTACCATCATTCATTTGACAAGAGAGGGAACTCCCTTTGTCCAGAGAAACCCTTTTAGACTGTCCTGACTCTGGAAGGACCAGAAGAAATGTCAAGACTGCTTTTCATGATACCGTAGGCCAGCTATGGGTAAATATATGGTCATAGTGGGCTCAGGAATTTCAGGCTTCATATTTGGTTTCTGTACAGGACTTAGCTCTTTTTTTTGACTACTTTGTGATCTAGTGATGCTGGGGAGGAGTTGACATGGCACATTGCTGATAGTGATACTGACAGATTTTAAAGAGCTAATGGTTGTTGAGTTGAATATTTCACACATAATTCAGTGTGACAGAGCATTATGAAGGGGAGATGTGTTCACAGAGAGACTACTGTGGCATCACCTGGAAGTAGAAAAGCTCCCAGATTTGCCTACAGAGGTCTATAGATGTGAATGTGTCATGTTTTAACCTCACCTGCCAACCAAACACTCCTTCACCTCATCCCCTGGCTGGCTGAGGAGGAGAATCAGAAAAAAAAATAAAAACTTGTGGGTTGAGATAAGGAGTTTGATAATTGAAACTAAGTAAAATGTAATATTAATAACTATAATGATAACAAAAACCCCAATAGTAGTTTAAGATGGAGAGACAAAAAACCTACAAGAAAACCAAGTGATGCACAACCATTACTCAACACACACAGACAGATGCCCAGCCCCATCCCCAAGCAGTGATTGGCCCCTCTCAGCCAACTCTCCCTAGCTAATATATTGGGCATGATGTTCTATGAAGTGGAACATCCCTTTGGCCAGTACAGCTAGCTGTCCTGGCCAGATTCCCTCTTGGCTTCTTATGCACCTGCTCACTGGTAGAGCACAAAGCACTGTGAAAAATCCTTGGCTTAGTGTGAGCATCAGCTAAAACATCCGGGTGTTATCAACATTATTCTCATGCTAAATCCAAACCGCCACTTTTACTAGAAAGAAAATCAGCTATTGCAACTGAAACCAGGACAGGGGGACAAATCATACCTGGCAAATCATACCTTGGGTCTTTTGCTGAACATGGCAGGAGGGAGTGGTTGGTCGCTCAGTACGGCTGGAGTCCTGAGAAGGCTGCCCACAGCAGATCGTGTTCTAGGAGTTCTTTTTGTCCGCCATTATCAGAGTTATAGTCTGGATGCTGATCAGCTGTTTGTGCAAGCTCATTAGTTTGGGCAAAGCCTGGATGAGTGGCATGTGATTGCTCACTGTGCCACGCAGGCTGGCCGCAGCAGGAGCACGAGCCATGGAGGAGGCTGAGCGCAGCACACGTCCCCCTGCGCTTCAGCACGGCTGCATAAAAACCAGTTGGGTGCTGTGGCATTGCTTTCACCTTTCATATGTTTCTAGCTTGTTAAAATTATATCTTCATAAGTACATGAAGTCACAGCAGATGGCAAAATCTGAAACGTTCTCTCCAACTCTTTAATTAGGTTTTCAGTTATCCCTTTATGAAAGGCGCTCTGTGAGCGTCTGAAAGTATTGCGAGTATTTAAATAAGCTCCTGGTGTGACTTCTCAGAGCTGAAGTCAATGGTAATATCTTTATGAAAGGCTTCTTGGGGTCTTGCTGTTGTTTGTAACCTCTTGTGGAATGTTTTGATCTTGTTCAGATACCAGTTTGATAGCTTTCCTTCATGTGGTGCTGGACATGTCAAGACATTGGCCATGCAAATGATCTGTATTCCCTAACCCGGCAGTAGTGACATATGTGGTTTGGGGATTGGTCAAAATGCAGATGTACCCAACAGAGCTGTGGACAGCACATATTTACATTCTGTATTTGCCATCACCACCACAGAATGCAGCAGCTCCCAGGTGCTAAAATGACTGCATGTTTAACAAGCAGGCTGAAAATAAACTGTAGTCAGGGCTGGTAGCGGTGCCTGATAAAACATTTGATACTTTCTTCTATAATTGCATCCAAAATGACATTTTTACTTAAACTTGGGAAGAATTTTCTAGGAATGGCAAAAAACTAAAAATCAGTAAGACAGTAGATACCACCCAAGTATAGGCTTGAAAGCATCTGAAGTCGATCAGCTGAAATTCCAGCCTTCTTTCTTTTTACCCCAGGTTTACTTGAGGCACCAAATAGGGAAACTTTCAGTCTAGGAGGTTAAATTTTATCCAGATTATAAACAGCTGACAGGATATTGATTAATAAGAGACAGTGCTGACCATGCCACCCATCGTTTCTGTATAAGTATAGCAGTACATGGACTGTAGCAGGGTAGAATTAGCTGGTCTTTGATGGTGCAGTTCACATACAACCTGCATATGGTACCAGTGTGGAAGTTGATTTAATGATCCATCACATTAATAACAGAAAGGTTTCAGAATAAACTCATGAAATGATGCTCCCTTCATCTGATATGGCTCCAGTAACATTTTACATGATGTGATGATGTTTACCACATCATTACGACACCAGAGAATTCTTACATTCCTGCTTTGAAAGCTGTACAGTCAACACCAAACATGAGCTGTTCACAATGCAGAGATCCTATTTCTAGGTGAATCATACTGTTCTAGGTGCTGTGCATATAATTCAGAAAGGTATCAAAACCTTAAAGGATAAAAAATAAACTGCAAAACACAGGAGATGGCAAATGGATCTAATCCAGAAATTGAGCAGCAGAATAAGTTTATATTTACTTTCTGAAGTATTTCATCGGTGAGATTTTGAGGACAGCATTTTCTGTGCCGATTTAATCATCTGTTGCACTTTGTTTTATCTTTTCCTATGTTTCTCTAAGTGTGCTTCCAACAAAACCCTAGATTAGGAAGAAAATACAGAATGTTTTATAACCACGAAAATATTCCTGCAGAATAATTATGATTGATAATTATATATATGATATAATTATGTATGATAATTATTCAATAAGATTTTAAAAATATGTTTCCCAGCTTTATTTAATTATTCCATCTGTCACAACTAAAAATGAACATTTTCTAAGAAAGTTTATGATCAGGACTCAGTTGAGAACCATTCAAATCATCCTTATTTGGGATATATTAATTGCCAAATTTGTGTGGAGACATAGAAGGTGTCCAGCTGTTTGGTCTGTCAAGGGGGTTTAAAGAGGAAATAGATTCCTAGTCTGTAAATGGCAGATAGGGAGAAAGAAGAGGAAAAGCACTGACAGGTAAAACAGCTGTTTTGGGGAAAAACAAATGGGTATAAATTGAATAAATCAAGGTAGGAATTGAAGGGTCTTTGTAATCTTTGGTTAAGGTATGCTCTGAGAGACAACTCAAACTGCACTGAAAAATTATTTGTTAAAACAGGAGTAGGAAACAGCTTTTTTCTTTCATGTGTCCATAGTTTTGCTGTAACAGGAGCAGTACTGAACACAAAAGAACCTCTGCAATATTGAGACAGCTTTCTAGAAAGAAATCGTTTGTCCATACTGCATACTAATCTTACTCATTTTAGTCTGTAAAAGTGAATTTGATACTCTGAGGAGAGATTTTGTTTTCCTTTTCTCCCCCATTTCCCCCCTTTTCTTCCCTCCATATACCTGACTATTTTCTCAGTATTTGTTGCATGCTATAGCAAATGCCAAATTTTGGGTTAAATTCCAAATTGACAGTAAAATCAGGGAAGAAAAAGATTATTTTTGAGCTAAAAAACAAAACAAAACAAAACAAAAAAAAAGAGAACATACTAACTTGAACAGAAAAAAATGAGAACATTCTAACTTGGTTCTTTAATAATTTTAACACTGTAATATGATAGCTGCTCATCAAATGCAATTTCTTGTTAAAAAGGCTTTCAGTGCAATCTATCAAACAGCTACTAAAATTACTAGACTAGTGACTTTGATAAATTTATGTTTTGTTAGAAATCTAGTAGGCATAAATACTTTAAAGGGTTTTATTTTAATTGTTTTGTTTAAAGGTATTCATTGTAGAGTGGTATTAATCTGCAGCTGTAATTCTTTCTGTGTCTCTGTTAGTTGGTGATTGGCACAGACCAATGTGAGAAATAAGGTAAGCTATTGATAACTCAGTAAAAGTCTCTACTGCCAAACAAGGGTTTGAATTTCCATACGGCTGTGCAGTTAGAGGTAATATCTAATAGCAGAGTAATAAAAATGCAGTATATGCAAATGGTATATTTTCATTCATTATCAAACTTGGCACGAAGGGGTGATAAACACATTCGAACTTTCAATTTAAGATGGGAGCAAGTTGGTTAAAGGCAGTCCTTTGAGGAAGGCAGAGCTGTTCATTTCTCGGCGGTGGGTTGCAGGAGGAAGGATGCAGTGTGTTCCATGGGATGGATGCCGATTTTGGTGTCGCTGCGCGGTGAGAGCCGCCGTGCCCGGGCAGTCGCTGTGTGCCAGGGCTGCCCCGGCCGGGCAGGAGCGGCAGGAGGGGTGGGTGTGAGCGGCCTCCCGCCAAACACGGAGTGCCGGAGGTGTCCCGGAGCCGCGGAGAGGGAGGCGAGCCCAGAGGCACGGCCGCAGCAGCCGCGGGTTGCTGCAAGCGGGGCGGCGTGCCAGCGCAGGGGCTCGCCGGGAAGGAACAATCGCCAGATGCCTTTTTTTTTTTTTTTCCCTCCTTTTTACCCTCCTTTTTACCCGTTAAAATGATGGAAAATCATTTTAAATCATCTCTAATAATGCATTTGTCTGCTCCAGCTTGGGAACTGTGCTTGCTGGAACCAGTAAGTGAATGCCTCTCCTGCGGATGAGTTGAAAAGTTAAGCTGTGGTTTCCAGATGCGTGTTCATATCTTTAATGAGGGTTTTCTCTTTGTGTTTGGCGCAGGGCCGTATCTGCAGAAAAGCTGGCAAATCAAAAAAGTCATTCAGTCGAAAGGAAGCTGAAGCAACATTTAAGAGTTTGGTGAAGACCCATGAAAAATATGGGTGGGTCACCCCGCCCGTCTCTGATGGCTGATGTTAGCAACCGGCACTTGACAAAAATGCTGAACAAAAGTACTGTGACATCTCCTCAGTGCTGTACACCGCCCATCCTTTTCTACTTCAGCTTCAGTTACATACCATGAATGTCAAGGAGACATCTAAGTTATTTATGAACAGATGTGTTTACAGAGGGAGAGAAAAAAAAATGCTGTGTAGGATTATATTTCAAGACTGGAGAATGGTCATCATTGAAGTCACTTGAGCGGATGCTGAGATTGCGTCATTTGCCCCCATACAGCCCACATTGTCTTCAGCTTCTTTCCATGACAGCAGCACCAAACAGCAGTACTGGAAAGTCTATCCATTGCTGCTCAGTTCATTTAAATGTAAATGAAACAGTTAATATTTAATAGGGAAGCAGTGCATTGCAGGTACATGTTTGCTGTGCTGTTTATCTTTGTCTCCTAGCAGGTCAACATAACTTGAAGATTTGTCTTTATGTGGAACTGTGGTCTGCTGTGACTAAATTTAGACCTCATTTGTGCTCTATATATGACCTTTAATTCATAAATGAAACCAGAATTAAAATGCTGAAAGGTCCTAGTGTTAAAAAATTATTAAGTGGAATCACCCAACCGGTTACAATAATGTGCTCTCTGTGCTGATATTGTGATGTGCTGTTCAGAAATAAACCAGTGCAGTTAGCTGAAGGTTAGGTGGTTTTTTAAAACACATCCACACCAGGGCTCAGAGGGGTTGGTTGGTGGTAGCAGAACAATGATTGCCCTGCCAGTACCTTCTGCAGTAGCATGTGGCCTGTCAGTTCTTCAAAACAGCAAAACAATGAGTGGAAATGGACAAAGCAACCTTAAAATTTTATCTGTTTAATTTTGAAATGATATGCCAGTAACAGAGTAAAAATTTTCAAGTCAAATGGAACATGGTTTGTAAGATGATTTGCATGACTGGAATTTTTCTTTTTTATTTTCACTCAATAGACATTGTATGTACTTAGAGCCCAGTATCTGAGAAAACTCACTGATGTATATAAATGTCTTATTATTTAATCATTAAAATTTAAGTTTTCTGGTAAACAAATTGAAAAAAACCAACTTTCTAAGGGACTCCATAAAAGCTGAAGGTAATGTTAAGAATGGAATAGAAAAGTATTAAAAAATGTGGATTTCAAATGGAAAATCGTGCTGAATAAAATCACCAGTATCGTTTCTGTTGCCTCGGGAATTCAATCATTTTGGCTAGCTTTTGTATTCAAAGTAATGGGGTTTCTGTTGTGAGATTCTAAGCACCATAGAGATGTATCTGTTGTGGTATTTTAATTGAAAGTAGGACAGTATCGATTGTAAGACTGATTTGGAGGGGGAAAGCAGTGTGTGTTTGGAAGCACTTTCCATTATATGGCTAACACGAGAACAAATTGAAATGGTTGACAAGTTTCTTTTTGTATTACAGCAGCATTGGAGACTATGCAGAGAGCTTGGGGCTCTGGAGTTTGATTTAAAACTACATGCAGCATAGAAGAACAAAAGCAGTACAATGGAGTTCAAGCACAAGAGAAGAAGCAGCAGATATTCTTGCAGTACTGGTGCAAAAACACTGCTCAGTGAGGCTGTTGAGCTTTGTCAGCTAGATACAGAGAAAAATAATCAAAGCCCTCGCCAAAAGGAATATGCAGGTCAGAGCCACTCAGTTTTGTGGGCATACCCGGTTTCTTGCACTTCTGATCTCCATCAGTAGTCACTTCTGTTTCTCCTCTGATCATCTGTGGTGTGCCTTAACTCAGTTACAAAGAGAAATGCTTCGTACCACAAATCTGCTCAGATCTTGCTGTCATTTATCTCACTCTTCTATACACTTGGAGACAAGGCTATAAGCAGTGTATATATGTACTTTTCTTCTCAAACTGCATATCAGTTCTGTGCATCCAGCAGCAGAATGTATCTTTTGAGTGAGGATTAACATTTCAAGTAATTCACTTCCTCAATTTTTATAAGCTTTCTTTGCTTTCCCTTATGGAAGAGGAAACTGGTATGTTTAGTTAAGCATCAAATAATTTGTAAACCCTAACAGGACTCCCTGAGTACACAGAGAGTGATCTAGCACTGAAAGCATAAGGTTTGTTATTTCCCTTCAGAAAAGCTCTTCCCTCATCAGCACAGTAAAATTATGTTAAAAACAGCAAGAAGGTGTGGTAAGTCTTTGGGGGAGATTATTTCATTTTCTGCTGGTTTTTAACCTCTTTTTTTCTGTCAGTGGGTTATTTTAAATCTTCCTGAGAACCATATCTTTAATATTTAATTAAAGGGTTAGCTAAAAGGAACATAGTGGGTGGATTGCTACCACTTCCCTCAAACCTACTTATTATGTGTCTTCTTAAGTGCGCTTTAAATAGTTAGAGCAAACATCATCGCTAAAAATCACAGTTACTTTCTGGCTGTAGGAGGTTCTCTGCATCACTCAGTGTCTTGGAGCAGTAGGAGAAGCAAATCAAAAAATCTGGAGTGCTTTGAAGCTGTAGCAGAAGGGGAGCAGAGCGCGTGTGATCATAAAGCTGCAGCAACAACTCGTGCAAGGAGGGAAGAAGGCAAAGTACGCTGCATGAACTAGGGCAGGATGAAGTTCCTGCTGCACCAAAAATAATACTGCTGCTATTAAAGAGACGATGGCTTATGGCAGGAGCAGACTGTGCTGGGGGCATGCAGGAAAAAGGGGACAGCAGGGAGTGCAGAAGCTTTGTGTTTCTGAGCAGGAAGGGAGGGAGGGAGATGGCTAGGAGAGTGGTTAATTAAGAGATCTATAAAGAGAGTTTATCTATTTTAGGGAAGATTAGTTCATGTTTTTTGTCTAGCTCTATGCTAGACAGGTTCTACTTTCTCTGCAACAGACAAGCCTAAAAGAAAAGCAAAGGAGAAATTGGGAAAGGAAGGCTATATAAAGGGAAGGAAAAGGAAGACCCAAGAAGAAAGAGAAAGTATGGCCTGGAGAAAATATAACTGGGCAAGTAAAATACAGGGCAAAAAATAGAAGACTGATAATAGAAGGGTATAAAACGAGAGAGGCAGCACAGCATCAGAAAAAGCAGTTTAGGCAGGACATACCGCAGGAACTTACTGCAGCCCTGCTCCAGTTACCTAAGATCCAATAATGCCCTTTTTGTTTGTATCCCAGAAAGTGAGAGCTTCTTCCATGTTCTATCCTTCTGGCAGCTGAGAAGAAGGATGTTAGGATTTGGAGCTGTGTTGTGGAACTCAAATCAGGCTGTCAAGTCTCTTCTGTGACTGAGAAATAAATCCAAGTGTCATTCCCAGATTCTAAATTCCAGGAGGCCAAAATGAAAACAGATTGGACAGTCATCTGCTTGGTCAAAGTTCCTCAAAATCAGCGAAGTGGGAGGATTTCTTTTGCAGAGAGCATACCTCAATATTCCCCATTTATCCAATCAAAAATCTCCTTAGGATTTCTTGTAAAATTAGCAGTCAGCACGGGTCCTTCGGCTCTCATTAGACCCATTTTATCAGGAACATTATTTTCCATCTGCTGTCCCCAGAACAGATGATTAATTTGAAACTATCATCTGGGGAGGTGTGAAGCTGTATTGGGAAGTTACTTCCTGGCTTCTTTGGAATACATTCCTTTGGAGGATCTTTGAGTCTGAAAAAGCTATTTGAATGAATACAGGCATTAAGAGAAGCAAACTTATGATAAAGGAAGAAAGCTGTCCCTTGAATACCTAAATGCTGAAAGATTTCCACAAAGAACAGAATTGATGGTTTATATGGGAATGTATTCCTCTGTTATTAGAAATCGGTCCTAAAAATTCAACAATCAAAACCTTAGCAGTCAAAGACCTCTTGAACTTATGTTGTTCTCTGTCCCAAACACAACGTGTCTCCTTCATCCCAGCCTAAACTTCAGTCCTGAGCCCAGAGAAAGATCATAGATATGGTGTGTTTATTTGGTGCTGTGATACTCTATTATGTTAAAAAAAGAGACTCGTTTCATTATCCTTGTCAAAAGCAGTGCATAAGATCCTAAAGTGAAACTTCTTTGGTGAACAGCAGGGTTGGAACAAAGCCTCTCTACTATGACAAATACATGTGATATGACAATGTAACATATATATATACTTTTAGAAAATTCATTTGGAAAGACACTGAGAGTCACAACTGCCAAGCAATGATGGATGTGATGGCCAGTGCTCTGATGTATATGCACTTTCCATTCCACAGGAACTTGCAGTAGGGAGAAATATCTTTTTGATAGGCTGACTGTACAGAGAAAAATAGTGTTGAATTAACTGGCTTTGGGTTTAAACATTAATTTAAATTAAATGGGTTTTCTTCTCCACTTTTTAATCTATTTTTCTTTCAAGGTTTTCAGGCACACACTGGCAGTATGATCATCATGGTAATTTAAATGACTCCAGTGAGGTGGCTGATCATGAACACGCTTTTTGTTGGAGAAGTTTTTAGAGGATAACTGACTTCCAGCTGAATGCCTGGGTGTGGAGCTTGGCAGACACACTGAGGATTTACTTGTCAGTGTTACGTAGGCAGATGTGATGCATGCGTAGGCATCCCACAGCCTAGCTGAAATCATGGGGAAGCATCTCCATAGAGTCAGTGTGATAAGTTTGTCTCTACCATGCAGGACATAACTTCTGGTGAAGAAGTTCCTCTGAAGCTGTGCTATGATCTATACAACAGAATTAAGTAGGCCAACCTGCTGAGACAATAAAATTCTCCAGTTATGTTTTCCCTCCCTGACAAGCACCAACTCAAATAGTCTGCTATAGACAATACATTTCAGAAGATGACAATTAGTAGCAAAGTAAAACTCCTGGATATTATCTCCTGCAGCTTTCCCAGTGCATTCCTGAGGGGAATATATATCCCTGATCTAAGCCAACAAGAGAGACAGGGCTGTGCATATGCACTGAGACCGTGTGCTGCCCTACAAAGTGCCAACTGCGAGATATGGGGGGGGGGGGGGGGGGGGGCAGCAAGCCTCTGAGCTTACCTAGACAATATGCATCCTGTCTTGTTGTCAAACCCTACTAACACTTCACAAATGTGTATTACTAGGACTGAATCCAAGGATTCAGTAGCCTCTGACCCAAGTTCTTGCTTGCAGAGCAGATGGGTTACTAAATATGCACTGGGGGCTTTCATGTAAGTTAACAACACAGTAAAATTTTTCTTTGCTGGCTCTGAAGAATAAGGTGACTGTCAAACTAGGTCTGAGCACGAATAAGTTGGAAGTGAGTCACCTGCTATTATCAGAACAGTTGCACTGTAGAGGTGGTTTCGTCCTTACATCAAAGGGTGGAGGTGAGCTACTGAGGGAGAGTCACCAGTAGGACATTGCAAGAAGTTAAAAAGACAGCTGCCTTCTGTCATGTGTGTGTCCCACGTTACTGACTACTTAATTGCATCCTCCTGAGTGTACATTGCTCTGCTTTGTAAATTTTAACCCCTTCGAAGTTTTACTCATATGCTAAGGAAACATTAGGCAAGTCATGTAAATTTACACTAAAAGCCGTCGTTTCAATCTGGAAGCATGCAAATGTCGTGCTGACGCCTGTCAAATTTCACCAGCAGCTTCCTTGCACAAGTCATGGACAAATCAGTGATGACGGTAGTTAACACAAAAATAGAACCTCTGTAATTTGGATGTTTGACTTCATCTTTTCACTGATTGCTTTGTCTTTCGGTTTGACTGACTGCAGACGAGAACGTCAAGCTAGCAGCAGTGGAACTGTCATAGCATTTGTTTATTTATAACAGTTCCTTTTGTTCATGCTGCTAAATAAGGTGGCAATAAATATTCATTGCTGTTGTGCTTCACCAAACAGGAATTCAGAAATAACTCCTCACACTCTGAAAACTTTGCATTTTATACTCCGTGTTTGCCACCACACATAGCATTCATTATCTTTTGCTGTCAGATATTCTCATATTTTCTTATTCAGTGACCTCCTGTGTTTTAAATTATTTGTGGTTCATTAGCAGAGATATGTGAAGTATGTTGCAGGTCCTCTTGGCAAAAATCAGTGAAATGTAACTGAACCAATTCTAGTTGCCTGGGTGATGTAGAAGTGTACTTCACTTGCCATTTGCTTTAGCAAGATCTGGAGATTTCTATGAAATATTCCTCAACAAAACCAAGGCTTCAATTTCAGCACAAAATCCATGCTAACATGGGTTAGCATGTGTCTCAGGAATGAAAGCAGACCACCCTTACAAGAAATTTAAACCATTCATGACAGGATCATTTAGTTCTGAAAAAGCATGGTAACAATAAAACACAGGTAATGTCATATACTGGATGAGGTTTTAATTATTTGATTGTTACATAAATATACTTCTGCAATGTATTAATAGAATTTATGATAATCCCAGAAAACTGGGAGGAATTATTGATATTCTGGAAGCAAGTCTCACATTCAGAGGGACCCAGAGAAGCTGAAGGAATGGTCCAGCAGGAACTTCTGCTTAAACTGGGAAGAGAAGGCTGAGAGGGGGCTAGCAGCAATCTTGCACCGCCTAGGGAGGGATTACAGAGGAGATGCGAAGATGCATGAAGCAATCTCTGAGGTGAACAAAGAGCAAGAGGTGATAGATGCAAATTGCAGGAAGCAATGTCCCAGCTGGATAAAGAGAAGAACTTTTTCCAATCATGCAAGCAGGCAAGCACTAGTGTAGGTTGCCCAGAAATAATGGAATCTCCACTGTGGGAGATTTTTGGGACTCAGCTGCATAATGCCCTGAGTAACCTGATCCATGCTTGAGACAAGCATTTTGACTAGAGATCCCCATAGTTCTTTTCCAAACTAAATGTTTCCATGATTCTGTTATATGTATTATAAAATCCTGCTCTTCAGACATGTTGGGAAAACAAAGTTTATAGCCAAAAATATGCCTGATTCATAAAACTGCTAACTGCCAGAAAGTATAAAGTATCCCTTTCCAAGCACCCTGTGCTGTAACTTCACTGCATGGACGTTGAAGTTATACAAATACCTGCTGAATGTGTCACTAATTCACCCTAAAATTCTTGCATACCTGCACCAGCTACGACTCCACTGTTACAAATATTTTCCATGTAAATGTGTGTTTTGAGAGAATTTTTAATTCTGCTGTCCCTGAAGAACTTTAGGCTTAACAGGTTTGCCATGTTGTCTGTTTTCCTGCAATGCAAGATTGATTACTTCCCTCAGTAGAAGTCATGGAAAGCAAGCCTGGAGCTTACAGCGGGGATCTTCTGCAATAAAAATATTTAAATTACAGAAAGCAAGCTACTCGAATTGGAGTTCTGCCACAGTGCAAGTCTCTCATGATTGGTAAGGTGAGCTATCCTTGAGTTCTTAGGGCCAAAGCCTCTGTTCTCAGTAATGCCCTAGTTTTACCTCCTCTAAATATTCTGCAGATTAACATTTGAGGAGGATTTTGGGGACATTTCTGACAGGGACTTTCTCCTGTAATGTGTCATTTCATAGAATCACAGAATGTGCTGTGTTGGAGTGGACCCACCAGAATCATCAAGTCCAACCTTTGGCCCTTCACAAGATACCCCAAGAGTCACACCATGTGCCTGAGAGTGTTGTCCAAAGACTGCTTGAACTCTGTCAGGCTTGGTGTTGTTAGCACTTCTCTTGGGAAACTGTTCCAGAGGCTGACCTCCCTCTGGGTGAAGAACATTTTTCTAATATCCAACCTAAGCCTCGCCTGACACAACTTTGGGCCATTCCCTCAGGTCCTGTCACTGGTCACCAGGGAGAAGAGATCAGTTCCTGCCCCTCCTTTTCCCCTCATGAGGAAGCTGTAACTGCAATGGGATCTCCCCTCATTCTCCTCCAGGCTGAACAGATCAAATGACCTCAGCTGCTCCTCACACGGCTTCCCTTTGAGGCCCTTCACAATTTCTGTTGACCTCCTTTGGACACTCCTGATAGTTTAATGTCTTTCTTACATTGTGACACCCAAAACTGCACACAGGACTTGAGGTGAGGCCACCCCAGTGCAGAGCAGAGTAGGACAATCCCCTCTCTTGCCCAGCTGGTGATGCTGGGCCTGATGCTCCCCAGGACAGGGTTGGCGCTCCTGGCTGCCAGGGCGCTGCTGACTCATGTTCAGCATTCCATCAGCCAGGACCTCCAGGCACCTTTTTGTAGCACTGCTCTCCAGCATCTCATTCCCCAGTCTGTCCACATGACCGGGGTTGCCCTACCCTAGGTGCAGAATCCAACACTTGACCTTGTTAAAATTCATACAGTAGGTGATTGCCCATCTCTATAATTTTTCAAGGTCTCTCTTCCCTTGAGGGAGTTCCTCCCAGTTTAGTATCATTTGCAAACTTTCTTAGTATTTCTTCATGTCCTGCATCCAGGTCATGTAACAGTACAATTCTTCTGCTTTACATTTGATGTCCACATTCTGCTGCACAACAGATTTAACTTTCCTTCCCTGCTCCCTTGTATGCTTTACATCACTGCACCTGAATACAAAAGCCTTCTCTGACTTCACTTATTTTGACCCCATTTCTGAGATAAAGTTGTGTTGTCAAGTACCCCTCCCTCACAAGGGTAGTCAGAGCACTTGGAAAAACAAAGGGTTGGAACAAAGGGCTCATGTATTCCAAGTGAGTCGTCCTAGAGCACAGCTGGTAACATTGCCACTGTGAATAGTGCTGTGATTCAGCTCCCCTATCCTCTGCATCCCGAAAAATGGAGTCATACTGGAAGTGCCATCAGTCGGAATGCTAGGCACTTGCAAGAGCGGTTTTGCTGCTCTCCGCAAGCACAAGCGGTGCCCAGCATTTACAGGGCTCTTGCAAACAAGGTGCATCTGTGCCGAGTTGCTTCTCCCCTCTCCTCCATCACTAAGCAGAAAAAATCTGATCCTCGTCCTGAGCTTCTGAACAGTTACTCTATGGGCAGTCAGTTATTTCTGATGTACTTTTAAATTCTATTCTTTTTTAATTTGGTGTTTACTTTTATACATATATATACATACATACATACATATATGTGAACCCTGGACCCAAATCAAGACCAAAGATGAAGCAGACTCTGTTCATAACACCCATGAGGTTTTCAGACCTGGGGCATAACTACATAGACATCTTCTGCAGGACTTGGGGTAGAAATTACAGCTTTATCTGTGACCGTTTCTGGTCCTATTTCTGTGTTGGCAGAAATAAATTTAAAGGTTTCTGCCCACTGGAAGTGACCTGAAGAGTCCAAGTATTTTGTGACATGAGTTTCATGGACAGACATTGTGATCCATCCATTGCTAGCTGAAGCTATCAACAATTCATGCACCAGCCCTCAAAAAGTCCCAGCTGGATGCTGCCCATAATGCCCACAGTAAATTCTTTATGGAAGAAGCATAAATGTAAGCAGACAAACCAGGGTATGAGTGGTGAGGATCCACCATGGTAAAGGTGGCAAAGGAGGAGGCAGAAACCATCCTTCACCAGTACGCCTACTGACTGTCTTCCTGGAAGAGCTTACAGGTTCTTTGGAAGTAAAAGAATCAGAAGTTATTGCTTCTCCCTCAGGAGAAGCTTCAGTTTATGCTGTTGGTTTATCTTGAAATCTTCTTTTAAACAGAGAAGAATATTAATTCCTTCCTGTAACATAGCCAAAGAGGGATGGATGAGAAGTCAGGGGTTACCTAGCTACTTGAAAGATGACCAGAAATTCTTTTTTACAGCTCCTTGTCCTACATTGCTTCATATGCCTTAAACAGCTATTCTGTTAAATATGCCTTTCCACCTTCCCAGTGTTTTCCCAAGTGATTTGAAGTACGTGAGGACTGTACTCAAGGGGTCTTGTCAGTGACACCATCAAAGGCCAGTACAGGCTCCTTTTAAATGTAAAATTGCTGGTAGGAGGGAGAGCACTCACAAATGTTAATGTATTCCCTGCATCCTCAGCTAGTAGGCACTTGTAACTGAAGAGCTATATTTGATTTGATACGGTTTTAGGGGAGTTTTGTGCTGGAATGAAAAAGGAAAATTGTCCTTAAGAAAAAAATTCAGTGGGTGCTTAGCTTAATGACCACAAAGAAACATGCTGCAGCCTTTGTGTGGCTTCAGGTTAGATTTGCCGGATCAGAGCAATTCTGGCAGCCATCTCCTCTTAAAGCTAAATGTATGAATCTGAGAGTAGAGAGCCTTGGTTTATAACAAGGTCATCTCGTGTCTGTCACGGAAATTAATTTCAAGAAATAGATTCTCTCTTCAGGACACTTTGTCAAGTTATCTGAGATTTTGCCACATGTCATGTAACAAGAGCTCTAGCATAGTAGAGAAATTTTGATTTCCCAGTACCAACAAAGTAGCAAATAGCAGTATTTTGATTTCCCAGTACTGACATCCCTTTGCCCTCTAATGCTGATGCTCTTAAACAAATGAGGAAAGCTTAAAAATACTCATTAACTCATGAAAGTAAACAGCTGGTATATCCAGCTTAAACTGACGTGGGCAAAGCACAGAGCGTTCTTTAAACATTTGGCCAGATTTTTCTCTACATAAGCAGAAACTAGTAAAAGGATAGGAAGTCCCTGTTTCCAATAAAAAAAAGTCTTCAAAGAATTCTTAGGAATGTCCTTAACTTTTTACAGAGGATATTTTTACAGTAAGGGCAAAAAAATCTCTTTTAAACAGACCCCCCCTGCCACTGTGCATTGCTTCCACAGCTCCACAGACGTGTCCTGCCTCTGGTTCCCTGATAGACTGCCAAACCAGGAATACCATTGCTCAGTAAATTACAACACTGGCAAAGCTTAGTCAACATCTGTAATGTAAAGAGATTCTCCTCTCTGACTCAAATAACTAGTCAAAACGTAATACTTCGTAGTAATTCAGGTATCTTAATGGAATCCACCATCTTGTAAGAAAATGCGAAGTCTCAGCTTCTCCATCTCAGAAGGAAATATGCAGTAGGAGACTGCTCCTTATTTCACAGCTCCTTGACCAGAGACATCTCTTTGTCTACAGGTTACCTATGGAAAAGATAGATTTTTTCTGCTTCAAATTGTTTTACTTATCTAAATGAATCATCTGCTGTTGCCCAAGCATAAACCTGTCAGATTTTTTGTGCTGGGGTAGAAATGGAGAGAGAAAAGTAGAGCAGGGTAAGGGACAAGAAAGGAAAGCAAAGTTAACACAGCACTAGCCTGCAAAGATGTTTCTAATTTAGCCAAAGGGAGCAAATTCAGAGAATCATCTACAAGAAAATAATTGAGCTGAGACAGAAAACCACCCTCATGTCACTCCTTCTGCACTCTCTTTTTGTCACTCTCTATCAGTAAGGCAAACATCTATAAAAGGGACTCACACAATTAAATCTCAGTTGCCAGGAAATACCTTGCCCTCCCTTTGTGCATCCATTCCTTCCTTCCTGAGCAACATAACACTTTGCATTGAACCTGAGAATTCACTTAAAAGGAAGCTTCACCTTTTCAGAGACAAAAGTATTTAACATCCCCACCCCCAAAGAAGACCAAAAAACCCCATCCATTTTATCAGCACTAGTCACCAGCATGCTTTTTACTCAAATAAAAATAACTTCTAACTTAGTGTAAAGGGACACAACTATTTCAGAAAGTAGAAAGTGACCTTATGGAAATCAGTAAGAGGAGCTGGTGTCAGCTTCAGTGTGTCATTCTGAAGACATGATGGCTTCTCCAGATTGCTCCAAATGACTCAGCACTGGGTATTGCATTGAAGGACGCCAGAAGCATCACCATTGCCTCAAAGCTGTGCATATCCTTAGGGAGCAATTGAAAAGGATGAGAATCACAGAATGGGGTGCTTTGGAAGGGACCTTTAAAGGTCGGCTAGTCCCAAGCCCTCAAAATGATCAGAGTCATCTTCAACTTGATCAGCTTGGTCAAAGTCCAGTCTGACTGTGAGCATTTCCAGGGATGAGGCAATCCACAGTTTCTCTGGGCAACTTGTGCCAGTGTTTCACTGCCCCATCATAAAAATTTTTTCCTTATGTCTGAATTGACTCTCAAGTTGGAAGCCATTTCCCCTTGTTCTATCACTTCAGGCTCTTGCGAAATGTTTCTCTTGTTCTATCACTCCCTCTCCAGCTTTCCTGTTGGCTCACTTCAGGTACTGGAAGGCTTCTACAAGGTCTCCCTGGAGTCTTCTCTTCTCCAGGCTGAACCACAAACCTCTCAGCCCTTCCTCACAGGAAAGGTTCTCCATTCCTTTGATCATCTTTGTGTCCCTCCTCTGGACTTGCTCCAGCAGGTCCCTGTCCTTCTTGTGCCGGGACCCCAGAGCTGGGTGCAGCACTGCAGAGGGGTCTCTCCAGAGCAGAGCAGACGGGCAGAATCCCCTCCCTGGCCCTGCTGCCCACGCTGCTTTGGATGCAGCCCAGGACACACTTTGGATGTAGTTTGGCTTTCTGGGCTGTGAGTGCACATTGCCAGGTCATATCCATCTTTGCATTCATCAAAGCTTCTCAGTTTGCAGTTAGGAGCTTTGATTTTGTCTATTATTGCACCTGATCCCTCTGCTCAAAGCTGATCAAAAGGAATCTTAGTTTTCACATTGTTACATGCAGGGCAGCTTTGGCTACTTGGTAACTTTATTGCCAGGATATTTGAAGGCTCAGAACATGCTCTACAAACACACAGGCTTTTCCTAAAAAATGCCTAATGATATTTATATGTTGTATCTTAAAACCTTTCAGTATCACTTGCAAATTCCAGCTTCTGTTCATGATGTACAATAAAAACAACTGCTTTATGTTGTGCTAGGCTAGATTTGAAAGAGGCATCTGGTTTGTATTTTTGATATAATATAGGAATGTTGAGATTGGTACAAATTAATTGTCCAGCTGGATGAGAAGTCGTCTAATTCTGTGTCCTGATGGCTCAGAGGGGAGAGCCAGAATCTTGTCCTGGGGATCAGAATGATTCAGGTTGGAATGGAGATGATCTCATTCAACCCTTTGCTCCAAAAAAAGATCATCTGGGACATTAGATCAGAATCCTCAGGGCGTTGTCCTCCTGAACTCCAAATATGTCAAAAGTTACCTCTGGGCACCTTCCCCACCCCTCTGGGCAGCCAGTTCCAGTGCTTGGTTATCCTCTGGGAGCTTCCCCTTTTCCTTATGTCCTATTAGTAGCATGGCTGCTGGCTCCTCTCTTCTTCACAACAGTCTCTGAGAGAGGCCTGCATTGCTGAGAAGTGAATAAAATCAGTTCAAAAATATAGAGAAGAATGGTTTGATTTATCCAGTTTGTGTCTCAAGATGATATTTCAGTGTTTTATCCTCATGGAATCTCCCACCAAGCAGAGGTCTCCCATGAGCTGCCTACAGCAGTGCCCAAACCTCACCACCATGTTGGTATTCTCCATCTAAAATTCAAGTGTTTGTAGAGTTTTATCTTCTCCTTCCACTTCTTTTTCCTTTGTGTTGACTATGGAGGGCCATTTGTCATGGAATCCTCCATTGACTTGTCTCTCATTAGGTTCTTCATTCAACTTGCCTTGTAATAGTCTCAGGCTTTAAATAAACAAATAGCCTTGTAGTCTCCACAAATTTTGCTAATCGATTTTCACATCCCCTTTCCAAATGTCCACATATTTAATGCTATGTAGATCACCTGTTGAAGCTTAATGTTTTTAAAAATCATGATGTTTTTAATCTTTTGTCACCTTGAAAATTGATTTCTCAGTTCTACTCTGCTTGTTGTATCAAGGCTATCTTTGTAGCCATAATAAAAATCTGCATTTTTATAGCTGCTAAGAAAGGACTTCCTGAAAGGTTGTTGAAGGATGGATTACATTACGTTGTCCTTCATATCTGGATTTTTGTTGTTGTTGGTTTTTTTGGTTTTTGTTTCAAATTATCAGTTAAACATATTCACCAGATGCAGCTGTAAGTTTTAGTGGCTCTTGATTCTGAGGATCACCCAGAAATCCTGGGTTTTTAATCTGGAAAATAAAAAATCCCAAACAAACAGAACCAAGACAGTCACTCAACATTGTGTGTCTCCTTAACCTTATAGCACAAAATCAGGATTTAGTGAGAAATTAATGTCTTATATGTAATAGATATTATTTTATATGTTATGTAATATTATTTATATAGATAGACTGTATAATGCAACACTACACATTTTATATTACATGTATTTTATACATTCTGTAATGCGAATAGGACAGCTTACATTCTGTTATATAATAAATCAAAAAGGCTTCAGGGTGGCCTAATTGCAGGCTTCCAGTACTTGAAGGGAGGCTTGAAGGGAGGCTACAAGGAAGATGGAGAGGAACTATTTACAAGAGCAGGACGGGGCAACATGGCTTCAGACTGAAAGAGAGTAGGTTTAGATTAGATATTAGGAAGAAATTCTTTACTGGGAGGGTGATGAGGCACTGGAACAGATTGCCCAGAGAAGCTGTGGATGTCCCATCCCTGGAAGTGTTCAAAGTCAAGGCTGGATGGAACTCTCAGGAATCTGGTCTACTGGAAGGTGTCCCAGCACATGGCAGGAGGTTTGGAACAAGATGGTCTTTGGGGACCCTTCCAACCCAAGCCATTCCATAATTCTGTGAAATAATATGCAATGTTATTATGTAATCTGATAGCACACATTATATCATTATACAAACATATGCATATATTATACACGGTTATATAAGCCTATAGCAACATCCATATAGAGTATACAGTGTATGTAATATAGTTTATAATATAAAATACATAAAGTTTATCAATAATCAGTAAAATTTTTAATATATTAAGTTTAAAGCATAAATAAATATAAACAATACAAAGTAAATCTTTTAGGGTAATTTGCGTATATACATATTTAATAAACATTGAATGTAGGGTAAGCATTGAGGTTTACAATGTGTTATATACTATGACATAATTTCATTTGCACCCCTTCAGTATCCAGTTTACCCCTCTTCCAAACTCTTGAGGACAAGTCAGCTGGGCCTCTTGGAACAGGCTCCTGTTTTATGCGTCATATTGGTTTGGTGCCTCCTGTTTTGTTCACCAGTTTGTTCTCATACTTCCCATCCTCAGAAGACTTTACCATCATTCCTGAGCCCAGAACTGGCATCTCTTCAATATTGTCTGCAGAGGCGGTTGCTATTAGAAAGTCTCATTGCTTGCCTAGCAATGGCCTTAATTGCTCCCTTCAAGCACCAGAGAGAGCAGCTCTTGCATGGACACATTTCCCTCAGGAGCTGGAGCCAGTAAGTGCATCAGTGCTTCATCACATCGCTCAGTCCTGGAAAGCAGCAGTTCCAGCGCTGTGCATACACACAATTCCCCAGAGGCATCTTCTCCTTTTAACATCAGATGTTTGACCTTCAAAATCCTTCCACATTCCTCTCACCCGCAGCCAGCTGCAATACTTTAAATTGCATCTTAGTCCTAATGTTGCCGGATTCCTTTGACTCCCAGAAATCTTCCCCAACTTCTCAAGTTACTCCTAGTGCTTATCTTCTGCCCTCCCACTTCCCATCGTGTTCATCCCTTCTCCCTGAAGCTTCCCCTGCCTCACAGCCCCACTGAGGGCTGGCTGCCTATGTCACCTCCCTGCTAGGAAGCCCTCTGTGAATGGATGCATCCTTCTGGGAAGAAGCAGGCATGCAGCATTTAAGAGCATGTCCACATCCAGGCCACACGAGCTTTTCCCCTGTGCCAGGAAAGCGCCGTGGGGGCATGGCCCTTAAAGAAATGAGAAGCTTTAACTTGGCATTTGCAATGGCTCCGCTCGCCTACCTCTGAGTAAGCATTGCTCGGGCACACTGCTCTACTCAGGGCTTCTTCACCACCCTGGGCTCCTCCAGACACATCCTATATCTGCCAGAGGTTTAGAACAGTTTCTTAAACAAGGTCACGCCACTCTGATGAACTCTGACACAAGGAGAGCTTGTGAAGCTGCTTTCAGAAGCTGTCTTAGCTTTGGCTTTTTTTTGGGAGGCTGTTTCTGAGCATTTCCCTTAGCTGTGCCAGAGATGAGAGCAGTTTGGTGCTGGGAGCACATATCTTCCAGGCGGAAGGGGGTGAGCAGCTCTAGAGCCAGAGCAAGTCTTTCTATCAGAGACCTTCAATCCCAGTCAGGGGTCTGGAGGCAAATACAGTGATTTCCAGTAATCACAGTGCATTTGCTAGATTCTTGTTCTCAGATCTTGCTAGGAAACAGTAGTTGGCATCTGTGCTTGGTGCAGCCAGCCATAAACACAAGTGTTGTCCTCACCAGCTGTTTCAGACTTTTTATATTTATCTTAACTGCATCTACTGTTCATTCTTTCACAGTAGGGCTCCTCTATTGGCAGTTCCAGCGGTGAGCCTGACAATCTGTATATTCCCTCTCTAAATCAATGGTAATTTATTGGTAATCAGTCATGTCCTACTGAGACCTCTCTGTCATTCTATGCATTGTGCTTTGTTTTGTTTTGGGTTTTTTTTCTTTTTTTTTCTTTTCTTTTTTTTTTTTTTTTTTTTCTTTTTGTGTGAAATCACATCCACAATATTTCAGGAAAACACAGTATTTCAATACAGCTGTATAAAGTATTACTCCATGCAACTCTCCAGGACTGGGGTAGAATGGCTGGAAAGCTGCCCATTGGAAAAGAACCTGGGGGTGCTGGTTCCCAGCCAACTGACCATAAGCCAGCACATGCCCAGGTGGCCTGTATCAGAAACACTGTGGCCAGCAGGACTAGGGCAGTGACTGACCCGCTGTGTTCGGTGCTGGTGAGGCCACACCTCGAGTGCTGCATCCAGTTCTGGGCCTCTCACTACAAGAAGGTGTGGGAGTATGTCCTGAAAAATGCAAGGAAGCTGATGGAGGGTCTGGAGCACAAGTCCTATGAAGAGTACCTGAGGGAACTGGGGTTATTTAGCCAGGAGAAAAGGATGCTCGGGGGAACCTAATCATTTTCTACAACTACCTGAAAGGAGGTTATAGTGAGGTGAAGGTCAGCCCCTTCTCCCAAAGTAGCAAGTGATAGGACAAGAAGAAATGGCCTCAAGTTGTTCTAGGGAAGGTCTTGGTTGGATACTGGAAAAAAATGTCTTCACTGAGGGAGTTGCCAAACATTGGAAGGGAGTGCTCAGAGAAGTGGTGAGGTCAATGTCCTTAGAAGTGTTCAAAAGGTATGTGGATGTGACACTTGGTTTAGTGGTAAACACGGGGTGATGCTGGGTCAACAGTGGGACTCATGAACTTACAGGTCTTTTCCAACCTGAATTTTTCCATGCTTCTGTGAAAACAGCTGCCTGCAGTTTTTTGCCATATTTTGCTGAATGGCCTCCATACAGGAGCAGGTAAGCACTGAAGCAGCTGCCCAGCAAGGCACCCTTGGGACACCCTTTTGGGACATTCCCAAAACTCACCTAGACCCTGAACAACCAGGGAAGTTGGTCCTTAGTGGTGCAGGAGGCTCACTGCATCACCTGCCCAGGGCCCTTCCAACCCAGCCTGTTCTGCTGTTTGCACAGTCCTACACACTCAGTGTGGTGGACAGAGCTGATCTGAAACACAGCTTCGTTTGCCTCAAGAACAGAGCCCGGAAATTAATCTAGAGAGACGGAAAATGACATCAGTTTCTCGTAGATGGCTGACATGCTACAAAGAATGTAGCAGGGAAATACCCTGTTTCATGATGTTTACTTTTTCAGATTAAATCTGATTTAATGTGCTTTTCTATAAACTTCAGGAAAGAATCAGGCTGAGTTTGACTTTCCTTTCAATGTAGTTCAGAGAGGTCAACATCATCAGCCTGTTATCACAGCCCTGTACCAAGGCAGCCTGCAGTACAAAATGTTAATGTTATTCCCTCTGTTCAGACACGCCATTTGTATTATATTATCCCTCCTATTTCTTCTCCAAGGGAACAGCAGTCTCTGTAATAGGATGATCAGCAATTTCATATTATTTTAACCCTGTAAACCCTTTTGTATGACATCAGTCCTTAACAAAGCATGTCACATCCATGACCTGTTGCAATTTGTCACAGGAATGAAAACATTAAAGAATTAGTTCTTTTTTGAAGATTTTGAGTAAGGTATTATGTGAGTTTTCTGAACACTGAACATAAATTCAAATCCTGTTTGGATGTGAAAAGCAGAATAACTGGATTCTCCATAGGAATCAAATAAATTGTTCATCAGTTGTGATGGCTGCTTTAGTATGTGACACATATTTTCTAGGTTTCTATTTCTCTCCCCTTTTTGCCAGTATTGCTTAAGAATGCTTTGATTAGAAAACAAAACAATACAAACCAAAATAAACCACCAAAAACTGACCAAAAACCACCCCACCTAACAACTTTTTTTATCACAAAGAAAACCCAGACTGGCTAATATCAGAAGCAATTCAGTTAAACACTGAAGTCCCCCCCACAGGGAAGTAAGGGTCAAGTAAGGAAGTTGTCTTAATGTTGTCTCCTTAATGTGTCTTTAAGATGTTCCAGAGCAAAAGAAATATCTCCGTGGGTCTGGCTGACACCCTGTACTCCACACAGGAGACCATCAGCACACACATGTATTACTTCTCTTCACAGAACATTTCTTTTTAAGACAGTCAAACCACTTGCCTGCTATCAACACCGTCCACTGGTATTTTTTCCTTAAAGCCCAACTGCCTTGGAACATCCTGTAATCCCACCAGGACAAGTGCCTCACAGCTGTCATTCATTTTGTATCATCACTTCCTTTTTGAGATAACAAACTGAATCTCCTGCACTGTCTTATTTTACAACACATCAACAAACAGTGTCTTACATCCCCTGTGGTCAAAGCTCAGGCCTGGGCTGGTCCTTGCTGAGGTGGGTGGTCATTTCTTGACCAAAATTCAAAGGGGGCATGGATTTTTCTGTGCTGTCTAAGAACCAGACAACCATGCCCTTTTTTTAAATTTTATTTTTAATTTATTTTTTTTTTTTAGGGAATAAAAATGTTCAAGACTGCTCAAATCTGCCCTTTCTATCTGAAATTCACAATCACTATGTACAACTCATCCTCTGCCTCTAGAGATAACGTAACATTTACAGCTGAACACATGACTTAATGAAAACGGGAACAATTCAGATCTGTAGATGCCTCACACTATTCATGTGCTGCAGCTCTCCTCAGCCAGCAATGCAGCATTTTGGAACACAGGACACAATTCCCCAGCCTTGCTACCTCTGCATTGTGTCAGAATTAACAGTGGTGGTACAAAATGCCACACTGGAGGCTCATTTCTACCACAGCAATCTAACATTGACAATTTCATTGGCAATTTCAACTCTTTTATCTTCTGATTTATGATATAATTGAAAGAACCATGAAGTTATTCCTCCTACATTTTGACAGATTCCACTGAACCAGTTTGAATTACAGAAAACAAAACACTGCAGTACCAACCTACTGTACATAGTCAGTAGGGAATCCACAAACTGCATTGTTAGACCATTGCAGGCTGATTTAACTCCGGTTAGACAGGTACAGGCGCTTCCCTAGTCACTAAAGGCAGTATTTCCATGACTGAAAAGCCAGAGGGTGGGTGAAGGTGTACTCAGCAAAAAGTCTGTGGCTGCCTGTGCTTGGCTGAAGGCATTCACCTAGGAAGTGATCCTAGAATCAGAAAAAGACTAAGGTTTGAATCAGCTCTGGAGGAGAGCTGGACCAACCCCCTTCTCAAAGCAGAGCTGCTTCCTGGCTAGGTCAGCTTGTTCAGGGCTTCACTCAGACAAGTTTTGAAGATCTCCAAGAATGGAGATCTGTATCTCTCTGGGCCACTCGCCCCAGTGCTCAGCTCCTTTTGTGGGGGAGGATTTGTTTTTCCTCATGTCCCACTGAAGCCTCCCTTGCTGCATCTTTGTATCCTTTGCCGTCAGTCACATCACTTTGCCCTGAGAAGTGCCTTTGCAAAACGAGATTCAAGTGAGCAAGAGAATTTCAGAATAACAAGATACCATTCTCTGTAGTTTGTTCTTACCTTGTTGAATGGCCCAAAGAGAATGCTGACAAATATATTCAAGAAGAAAGGATCAGCAGATGTTTTCAAGCTGAGCTGCCTATTATTTCTTTTTAACCTGCATTCTCTATACAGTAATTATTGTGTCTAAAATGATGACCTAGCCCTTAAACAAAATGAGGCTATTCATGCAAATAATATCAATAAATGTTCTTTCTCTTAAGGACCAGAGGAAGAACAAGATACAGAGTAATGAAAAAAGTTACACCAAACTGAATTAGACAACTTCACAAATTAGACAAGCCTGATAAACATCATCAGAAGGTACCTAGAGAAGTAGCTTTTTCTGACTCAGAAGACTTAGCAGTCATCTGAAAAACTGAGTATGGGAGATTAGAAAAGAGCAGATGTCTTTAAAAGGCTGAGAGATGCTGGGAAATAATGGAACAATCGGCTTAACTTCAAGGCTGTCAATCTGCCACCTTTTAAAAGCTCTACAGTGTTTTCACCAATAAAAAATAATAAATCCAGATAACCTAAGCTGATTTTGCAGCAATGAATTTAAACCCCACCATAAAATATATTACTAAGGTGTAAAAGACAAAATATTTCTATGGTGAAGACCATTTCAGATCAGCTGAGTGCACCTGTCTCTCTATACTCATATTTAAAGTTAGGAAATTGTAAGATAGAGAAAATGCAAAGTTTTCTATGGGGTAAAATGGCTTTAGAAGTCACTTGGGACAAATGCCATAGACAATTTTAGTATTTAAGGCTGTTTCAAACTCCTTCTTCATTGTCCTGAATTATCAGCTGAAATTATGGACACACAGTTGGACAGTGTACCAGACTAACAGCTGGCCAGGGAGACATTCAGACCTACAAGGGCAAGAAATCTTGGTAACATAGTGTACAGGATATCACCTTGTTGCACAACAAACTACTGAATTTGAAGCCTGAGAAGCCATAGAGGAGTTTAGGGGGTGGTTCTCAAGACCCTCATTGGATTCTAGGTTGATGAACCCTGGAAATGATTAGGGGAAAACTGTCATAAGTTTTGCCGTGCTAAAGACCCTTTCTTCCCCTCCAATACGTTGCTATTTTCCAGACAACAGGCATGTTATGAGATTATTTTGTGGATGTATATTTAATTACTTAAACATTAGAAAGAAAATACTATAGTCTCTTTCTGCTCGGTCATCTTGCTCATCAGCATTTTGATACAAAATTCCCCTCCTGTGACCTAGTCATAATAAAAAACCAGGTTAGAATCCCTTCAGAGCTACCGAGGACCTTCAGACTCCCAGAAAACTATTCTGAGTGGGATAAAATTCAGTCAGCAACTACTGGTTTCGGTCCAGCTTCAAAGAATTGCAGAAGGACCTTACAAGACCAAGGCAACTGAGTGATGAAACAATAAACAAATCTCAGTGCAGACAAAAGTGATTTATGTCGGGGAAAATAATGCTGTCAGCACATGCAAAAAACCCCAGTTCTCAATTGCCACTCAAAACATAATAATGAGGTTATGACAAGCAATTCCAGTGAAAATTCAGCTTGATATTTAGTAGCATGAAGAATCACCAAGCAGTGTACTGGAGCATGCAACAGTGAGCACACGCTTCCACAAATGCCACATCTGAAGCACCATGTGCAGTTACTCCACCTGGAAAAGGACATAAAAACTGAGAAAAGTTCAGAAATATTTGATAAAGATGACAAAAGATCTGGAGTAGTCTCCATAGAGGGGATAAACAAGTTAGCTAGGGCCCTTCAGGTTGGAAAAAGAGATGACTGATAAGGGATATGACAGAAGACAATAAAATCAAAAGAGTCCTGAAGAAACTACTCAGCAATCAGTTGCTTGTTGTGGCTTTCAATGCAAGAAATGAGGATCATTGAACAAAACTATTAGGTGCTAAAATAATACTTCACACAACAAGAGGTAGGATTTCGAGTCCCCCTGCTATAGGATGTCATGAGAACTAAAAGTCCACATGGACTCAGGGAGCAAATGTATGGAGGACAAATACATAAAGGACCATTAAACCCAAAAGACATAATCTGTGCGCCAAGAAACTCCTGAAGTCTGGAAGAATATTCTGGGCAAGGATCATTGTATATTTACCCCATTCTTATATAAATTTGTAAGAATGTTTTGGCCACCATTCATACTAGCTTTCCCTTTGAGAACCGGCAAAAGTCCATTATTAACACACCTGAAAGCATTTGAGTGACACAAAAAAGAAAAACTTACGAGAAGTCCGTAATTTCAAGGGATGACACAGAAAATGGGAAGAGGGAGGCAAAATACAGAAATACAAGGAGATATTCAGGTGAGATAGGAGTGTACAGGCACGTTCCCAAGTGATGGTCTGGAGTTACCCATCCTGCCAAAACCACACGTGGGTAAATCATCTAAAGAAAAAATCTGGCTACCTGGGCAGGCACCTATGTAGCCAACAGCTTACTTAAATGTTAACTGAATAGAGATCCCAAGTGCCGAAGAAACTTAAGTTTGTAGCACAAGCAGCCACACCCTAGTAAGAAAACCAGATTTTAGTCAAAAACAACACTGAACTTTGTTTGCGAAAGGCGGAGCAACAAACGAAATGACAATCAAATACAACCATGTATTGGGTACAAGAGTGAGTCCCAGGTGCGGCAAACCCCGGTGCAGGGAGAAATGCGGGCAGGGTACGTACCCCGGGGGTGTTGGATGCTGCGGGCTCTGCGATGCCTCTAGCCCGGCCCGCGCTGGCCGCGGGCAGTATCGTGACGGGCGGGGCAGAACCGTGCCGGGAGGGCAGCACAGAGCCGGGAGGGGCAGCACCGAGCCGGGCGGGGCAGCACCGAGCCGGGAGGGGCAGCGCCGAGCCGGGAGGGGCAGCGCCGAGCCGGGAGGGGCAGCGCCGAGCCGGGAGGGGCAGCACCGAGCCGGGAGGGGCAGCACCGTGCCGAGCGACCTCGCCGCGCTCCAGCTGCAGAGCCCAGCGCCAAAAGACATGCGGGCACGCCGGCCAGCTCCAGCGGGACAGCGGCTGGGAATAACAGAACGGCTGTTGTGCCTGCGCCGCTTTGCTGGGGGTTGTTTACAAGGCTTGTCCTGGGCACGGAGAGCGTGCCGAGCTCTGCTCCGGCAGCAGCGCAGCAGGAGCACGCTGCCGATTGTTTTCCGGGACGGAGGTTCCCCGCTGGAAGGAAGAAATGCTCTGATTTTCCTGCGCCCAGCTTCAAAAAGGGCTTGTTATGCGAGCTAAATTGCTTTCTTTTACTGTTTCATCTAAATTTGAAATTCATGGGCAGAAATTTTTCACGGGGCCCGTATACTTTGAGAAGCTTCATTGACTTTTAATAAGATTCAGACCTTTAAGGAAAAAAAAAAATCGCCTCGATGGCACTAGGCTGTGGTATATTAATTTTGCAGCAAACCAAAGTAAGAAAATTCCAACAAATTTTCGGAAGTAACAAAGAGTAACGTAAGTGTTGAAGAGAAGCATTCCATGTGGTGAGTTCCCTTTGTTTTCTCCTTAGCTTTCTAGGCCTTTTGGTCAACAGATTTTCCTAAAGATCCAGCAGTTATTACTGAGGACTCCTCTGCGCAGCACATCATCAGACTATTCATTAAGATACATGAATTTTTTTTTCTGTTTTCCCCACTATCACATATAAAACCCCCTGCCATCAGCACAAACATCTACAGTCCCATGTTTCTAAAAACCAGCAATGCTAACTAGAGAAATCTCACAAAATAGGGACTACTTACGAGGACAGACTTCATAGTTTGTGTTCAAGCTTAATGTGATTGTTTATCACTTTTTTCTTTTGTCTTCCTTTCAAATTATTTGCAGCAACCACCCGGGCAGAGGTTCAGCCACCGGAGCATCAGAGCCCCAGTAGCAGAGAGCTCAGCAGAGACAGACAAACAGAACACACTCATTTCATCGGGCTCCCAGCCTGGGAATCTGGGACAGGGCTTTCAGCCACTACCTACACAATTTTGTGCATCTTCCTTTCTGGCTATCAAGGCAAGATCAACTGGGACAGAGCAATTGGTGCAAGGAAACTTGCAGTACTAAAAGAACCCAAAACAAATCTTCAATCTATTTGCTTGGAGATGTAGAAACTGCTGAACAGCACAAGAAAATAAGACCTCTAGTTTCTTAGCTGAAATCTCCCACTTGCACTTGACAGCAAAAAATACACCTCCAAGAAGCCAAGAGCAAAGCAAAATTTCATAGAGAACACAGGAAAATGAGAGGATTTAAAAGTACAGGCTCTTATTCTATTACAAGTCTAAGTCATACCCAATTTCAGAGAGTTTATGATCCAAGAACCTGCTTTTCTTTAGCTCCCAGATAAAAGCTTCCTACTCTCATTTTAGTCTGCCAGTCATAAGCTCAGTCAACGAAACCTAATCAGGACAGTTCACTTTCTATGGTTTGATTTCTGCTGGATTGTCTATATCAACAAGTATTCTTCTCAGCTGAATCTGTCAAACTTGTATGCTTAGCAGAGTCACTGACTGAAAAGAACATCAGTAGATACAGTAACAGCAGGCATAATTCAAAACAAATTTTAGTTTCTTCATGTAAGTTTTAACACTTGATGTTTTTATAATTTGTGGACATCATCAGAGCATAAAGATTAGATGGATTCAAATCATCCTCAGGGCTGAATACTGCAGACTTCAATGACGTCTTATAAGTGGTCTTTCCACCCTGCTTCCATTTCAAATGCCTAATGTGCCAGAATAAATTCAAAGATATGAAAACATCCTTGAAGTTTCAAGTTGCAAAATCTTTTTCCTCACATACTTTAAGAATTAAAAATTATACTTTGCACACATCTCTGCTCAAAAGAAAATTCTGCTATACTGCTCCTCAGCCTAAGGAGCTGTCAGCACAAAAGCTGTCCCATCAGAGCTCACAACTCAAAGAACAAACTCAAACCTTAGCAAAATACAAGGGCAAGAACTGATTTTTTATTAACCTATTTTATGGACTCTCAAGAGGAAAATGAGTCCTGTCAATGGTTTCTCACTGCATGAGACTAATATCTCATCAGAGGACATGGCATTATTTCACTTTTATGTCTGTCCCTCAAGAATTCTCCCTTTGATGAAGTAGTTCAAGGGCAGACATCAAAAAGTCTGTTGTAGCAAGGTACAGCAAATGGATCCAAGCCACACAAGACTTCATCAATAAAAATACACATGGTAAAATTCCACTTGACAAGCATAACAAATATTTGCATCACTATGGTCCTAGAAGAGGACAATACCTTGTACTACTGGTCACTTTCCTTTCAACCTGACAAAAGTGCAGAGTACTGTTGAAACTAAGCCACAAAGGATAGAATTTATATTCCAAGTTTCTGAGGTAGCCAAATTTTTTTAAAGTCAGATTAAATAAATTATCCTTCTAGACCTAAAAAACCTTTCAAATAGCCTCTGTACAACAACATATATACCATCATGCTTTTTTTAAAACTTATTTCAGCTATAAACAAGTTATCTAACAAAAATTAGAGATGACTCCCATTTGAAGAAGTGAAAGAGGGACAGATGACCACAGCAGATTTGAGTGATAGTCAGACTCTTCCCAGGCACATTTCAAAACAGGAGTCTGAGGCACTCAGCATACCTGAAGATCTAGCTAAGTCTAGCAATTAATCACTCTGAAGAAGAACCTCAGACATCAGTCTCTGGTAAAGTGCATTCTGCTTTTTTTACCCAGGATGTTGGACATGGTTTTCTTTTGAATAACCATTCACCAGGCTGTCAGTCAGATATCCTGTATGTGCACTTGTATGGATACTCACACTGACTCTCTTACCCTTTTATAGAACCTGCAGTTACCAACTGTAACCAATAGTGATAGATGGGCTAAACAATCACAGGAAAAAAAATTCTTTTGGAAACTATGTAGTTTGAATGGAACTCCAGGTTTTCTTCTGAAGGAATTTTTGACCAGTCATACACGTGCAGTGCATTTGTGCATACCATTGTTCCATTAAAAATACAGGCTTTAAATTTTACTGGTCTTTGCCTGGTCTGTTGCCAGCAAGACTCACAAACCCATCAATAAAAAGGAGTTTAAAATGGTGAAAAGAAGACACACTTGAAGAAACATCTCTTTATAGCTTTCATTTAAAATATAAAATAGGTGAAACTTTAAAAGAGGAACATCCCATTCCAACCAAATTTTAAAATACAGTTTCATGCTAAAAGCAAAAGTCTGGATGTGAGCCTCATGGAAGCTGCCAAGCAATACAGAAAGAAACCTAATCTTTCACATTACTCGCATCCGTGTCTTTGCCTTCCTGGCTTACGTGACTGTTGGCATTTTTACTAGATTGATCTAAGTCCTCAATTTTATTTTCTACTTCCATAGCACTGCTTTCCACAGGACTCTGGGAAGACTCTCCACCTATTTCTGCTTCCATTTTTGTGACTAAATCATGTTCTTTATCTTCCACATCCATTCCTTCCTCTGTTTGCACCAGTCCCTGTTGAATTTCTTCCTTAGTTTTGTTTTCCAATTCCTCCTCTTTCCTCTTTGCTTTAAACACTTCAACTCCCATCATCCTCAAGTAATGAAGTCTCTCATTCTTGGGCACAAAGGCACGCAGTGACGTCTTCCCTTGCCAACCACACAGCACTATCGGACACTGAAGCTCATGAGGTTTTCTACAAACAAACAGTTAAGCTCAGTCAGTTATGAGAAAGTTCATCTTCAAAATTTCATTTTATAGCCATACACCAGTTCAGTTCTAACAATGAATACATTTTGTAGCAATTCACAGAAGACGAAAGTACATTGTTTTTTAACTTCAATATCTACACAGGCACTTGCTTGTCTACAAGCAAGCAAGCCAAAAACCCAAAACCTCAATGCTCTTAAATTTCTGCAACAAGCAAAGTAATTTTCTGGCTCTGGTTTCAAAACTGATACAAGGAACAGAAAAATGAAAGTTTACATTTAGAAAATTCTAAAAGTAACAAAAGTTACTTTGTCCATGAAAAGGAACAATAAAAAGTAACTTTTTCCATTCCAAATGCTGGACTTGACAGGGAAACAAGTAAATCAAATGCAGTGATCTGTTTCTAGCACAACTACCAGCTCTCCTTTATGAAGCTAAATTCTACACTTGTTTTAAGAATTCACAGACAAGACAGCTTTTTTCCCTGTCTTATTCTCTGTATCCTATATGGCTTTACTGTTTCCCTCTCTGCATCTCTATGCCTCTACTTCTGTTTTTGCCGAGTGAAAAGAAATCCTTGTTCAGGTCTTAGAAGTGCATAAATGGAAAGCAACACATCTACTTACTCAGGGTCTGGGTCGTACTTCAGAACTATACTTCCCATGGCTACAGGGAAGGGGGAACAAAAACAAAACAGATGTGTTACTTGGTACAGTGATACAATGATTGTAATCTGAAAATGTTCAAGAAAACAAGTTTTTAGACAAACACAGAGCATGACATGGTCAGCAGTTATCTACATCAGTACACTTAACTATAGACAATACCAGATTTTATTCCTTTTTTTTTTTTCCAACTAAAGTATTTATATGGTTACAGAAGCAATTGCCAACACTGCCTCTTCCAAAATCCCAAACAAACAGATTAAAAAACAAAATCCACACACTGGATTAACTAACTCAGTGAATCTAGCAAGGAACTTTTACTCAATTAAAATGAATGTAAGAGTATGCCAGACCAGACTTCAGAACATTTTTTTCTTCCCATTTTGTCTCATCAAACACAGAAGTACAAGGATCAGCAATGAATTGGAAATAAAACAATAACAAAAGGCTGAAAACCAATTTTCGTATCTTGAAGCATCCAGTGTAGAGGAAATAAAAGTTTAATATGAGTAGACATTGCTCCTCATATTTAAGAAAATCAAATCTGAGTAACTACATTTCATACATAAGGTCATGACAAATAATTGCAGATAACAAAAAGTTTCAGCTGGAGCACTAACAGGCAGAAAACCCAGAAGCGTATATAAAATCTTTGTTCATCAGATGTTTTAAATGATGCCTCACAGCATTACTTTGCAGAAGTCATAAGTTTGGCAACTCTGCTGTCCTCTAAAGCTCAAAAACCTTAGAGGCTGCAATCAGAAAGGACTACAATTTCTAGCAGCACACTACCTTTCAGTAATGCTGACTTACCTAACAAGTATATTTAAGATAAATTTAGTCAAAATTTTTAGCAAACACAGTTTATCAGGATTTTCACAGCTTTCTTCGCAAAGTATAAAAATAATTTTGTGACAGCAAAATTAGTAGGCTTACCCATATCTTTGACTTTCTTCTGTGTTTCACTGCTAAATTTGCTTAAGAATGGATTTTCCTGGGTTAGAAGAATTTTGACATCTTCTATGCAGACATTTATAATCCTTGCATGAATGAATGGGTACAGAGTATAAATTCCCTGTTTAATAAAAAAAGACAATTATTTCAAAATTTAACCACTGATTTCTGAAGGAAAAATGTTAAAAACAGTATGTGCTTTACCTAATACCAGAAAACAATTTTCACATTTTAAACCATACTGAAAACGTAAATTACCATTAATCTGACAAAGCTAATGCCAGTTGTCTCATAGGCTCTCAAGGAAAACAAAGTACCTCCTCTGAAAACACAATGCTATGCACTTACCTCTTGTGCTAATCTGAATGCACATCCAAACTGTTCACCATCACTGTTGCGAGACCAGACTTTTATCCCGGTGTTGATAACCTGCAAGCAGCAAAGCCAATAAGCATCATCAGTAGAGAGCATAAATTCTAAATTAACACTCTGAACTTGGGTTTTCCTCAACCCCTTAACTAAAAGTTTATTTGCACTGGACACTGAATTAATGTGAAAATTCACTCAGGAGAAAAGGGAACTCTTGCTATGAAAATGTGGCGATGCCTCAATAGAAAATGTCTTTTACTCCTTTCCATACTGAAAACTGAACAGTGTGAGGAAGTTTTAAACCAAACTACTAATATCTAGTTTTAACTTTAGCTTGAGTAAGAATTTTTTGTGTGAATCTGGGAAATGCAATCAAGGACAGGATTTCAAAAATGTAAAAGTGATTACTGTTTGGACACTCTATTTTCTGAGATAATCGAAGTCTCACAACCTATTAAATTGCACCAGTTTCTCAAAATTTTGTCAATTATTAGCCATTTCCTGCATAGGGGATAAAAGAAAAATTGTTTTATCAATCTCAAAGATCTGTTGCAAAGATGTACTGAATATTCTCAAAAATTTTCAAGACTTGACTGGACGAGGCCCCAGAATGTATCTGATCTAGCTTTGAAGTTGGCTCTGTTTGATGTAGGAAGGAAGTTGGACTAGATGATTTCATTCCAACCTAAATTACACAATGACTTTTGAGACAAATCTTTAGCATTAGCAAGACATTTTCTACAGGAAATTTTGAAAACCAAAATTCCTTTTAATTGACAAAAATTACTTATTATCCCATTATCACTCAACTTAATGAACTTTCAAAATGTTTAACATTTCAAAATGTTTAACATTTGAAACAATGTCTCTATGTAACACAGCCAGTAAATAATTCAGCTGATTTTATCTTTTTGGTTGCCTTTCAAAGCTCTTATTACTTTTATAATGGAGAAGGTGATAAATACAACATTCTCAATGTAAACTTGTAAAGTTACCTGAACACTACATAAAAATGCTGGCACACACAGAGCAGTTATATATTCCCTCTCTCAACTTTTAAGTTCTCTTTCATCCACCAAAAATGTACTGATTTTCATCTCAGAGTCAACTTTTCATCTCTAACAGAGGAGGGACAGAGAGGAAAACATTAATCCAGACTTAAAAAAATAAAAGCCTGTCAGAGGGCTAATCCTCTACGTAAACAGTACACTTGGCAAGTTCAAAGAGATATACACTGATGCTTATGAACCATACCTTCATCTTCTCACTGTTGTTCAGAAGCACATTCCTTAGCTCCTTAGAAACCATGTACAGCTGCCTCTTTTTTCCTTCTTGAGTTCGAGTCAGTAAATTCATCTTGGGAAATGATGAGTCCAATGCGTAAAACTTCCTGTGGCCATAATACTTGTTTTGATTAACCAAGCAATAAAATCACATACTCAAAATGCATGGTTTAGCCCATTTCCTCCAGCTATCTCTGCAAACACTTAGCACTTTGGCTTCAGAACACAAAGATTAGACTTTCTAAGCTGCATGACATCAGAAAAGACAAGCTGTTACAGACCCTGAGACACACTGGAAAATTTCCAGTGCAAACTCGAGTTGGCTATTTTCATTTAAGTGTTGAGGAGAGGGGCCCTGGTGCAAAGTCAGGAAAAAGTCATTATGCAAGATCAACGAGACCCATCTTCTGTAATGAACTGAACCTGAACTACTAACATCCCTGAACGAATAGGAATCTTACTGCCAAAACAGAAACATCCTTTTTCTTACTGGATAGGAAGGAACAATGGATCATCTTCAGGGAGAAACACAAAAGGGTCTTCTTTAAATCCAAACAACTTCATTTTTTTAGATGGTGGTGGTCTAAAAAGGAAGTAACATTGCATTGTCAATTTCACTAAGAGTACTCCCTTTAAAATCAGTATATTCAGTTCATTTAGTCATAAACATTTGGTTTATTGTAACAACAGTATGCCAAACAGAATACCGGCATTTTCTTGTGCTTCACTAACACTACATGCAATTTAACTAGTTAAAATAAGGAAGTGAAGCAGTGCTTTGAAACAGAGTTCACAAAAACAAACAGAGATTTGTGATGGAATGATTGTGAAGACAGTACAGATCTTCCAGCTTCTGAAACTATTTTTTTCCTAAACAGAGAAGAAAGTATTAAAGGACTTAACAAATGCTAGTAAGAATACTCATTTTTCCAAACTTGCTGAACAAAACGCACACAAGACAGAAAACATGGAAATGCAAAATAACTGAATGAATTCAATAATTTTTCTTCATCACTTCTAAATCACAAAAGAACTACAGAATACTCAGCAATTGCAGAGCTGTCACGGAACAAATAATTAGATGTGGTTCTTACCCGCATACTCCTTCCTTTTTACTCTGCTCAGTGTCCGAATTCTGCAATTCTTGCATTTTCTTAGACTCTTCATTTTCAGCAAGTGTTGGTTCTTCAAAAATACAGTCAGAACCATTACCTGAATTAGCTGCTGTCACTTCAGTATTTCCTGTTCTTTCTGGTAATTTCTGATGAACCTATTTCAAAGTACAGTATTTTCAAAAAAGCAAAAGTAGTATCCAACTTCTGACAGAAGGCAACTATGTTCCCTCTTTGTATGTGCTTAATTCTTGTCAATTTGTATGCAAGTGCTTAAACAGATCCATTCAGGGAGTTAATCTGATTACTAGATCAAGATACTACTATAAATTGCATTTACCTCTAGTACTGATCTAGATAGTTTCATACCAACTGTCCAAGAAAGCTATTTTTGTAACATCTACAAAATCATGTTCAAGCACTCAGAGAAGCCTATTTTAAAACAAGATCTGCTGTTTTCCTCCTAACACTCCAAGTGACACATGCATCCTGCTGCTGCACACCTTCTGTAAGAGTGCTGTGATGTTTAACCTAGAACAGCATAAGCTATTTGGAGGGTGCTTGCTTCTTCCCTCTTCCATATTGCCACATACATTTTACTCATAAGTTGTTCTAATAAAGCAAATCAAATAAACACCTAAAAGGGATTCACACAGGAAGTTTTTCTCACAGCCATGACAATCTAAGAGATCAAATAAATCACATCAACTTAAAATCCTGTTGACAGGATTTTAAAGACAATTGACAACAAATGGATTAAAGTCAGATGGCTGAAGCTGCTGCTCTGAACAGTTTTACATCCATTCCCCATGCTGCTGATCTGCTAATCTGCTAGTGAATCACTCCTGAGCAACCAGCCAGAGTAAGATAAACCGACATCAGAATTAGCTTACAACCCAGCAGAAAAAAGCCTTTTAGCAGAGGACCACACACAGCTGAAGGAAGTGACAGCTACTCAATATAATATGCTTCTGTAATTCTTTCAAAGCCCTAATTTTAGGGTAAAGATTTATCTTGTTATTTTACTACCATTTCGAAATCCCCTTCCTTTTTTTTTTCTTTTCTAGTTTAAAAATCGTCATGGTTTTTTTCTTAAGTATTTCATGGATTTAGGAATTTATTTTTAATTGACACACTGAACTATAGCTGAAGGGCAGATACAGAACAGTTATAGTATGTCTTCTGTTATGTGCCAACTTTAAAAAAAAATCCTGAAACATTATTAGTAATTAACATTTTAGATAATTTAAAAGAAGATACCTTAGGCTGACGTTTATTCCATGGCATTGGAGACTTTTTTATTAAGACAGCCACAAAGAAGCCACCTGTGTTCTGGTGATGTGGCAATATCCTAAGACTAGAGAGAAAAGAAAAAAAAATGTTGAAGTACATTCATGGCTGCATTCAGAATCACAAAATACTAGAAGGCACACTTTTATATTTACTTTCAGGACAAGGTAAGTATTCCTAGTAGGATTGCGCAGATTTAATTTACTGAACTAGAAACAGGCTCTAAATAGAGCATTCTGGCAAAATCGCTTGCATCAACGCAAGACATTCATTCACCGTTCACATTTGAGCTTTAATGACTCATTTCTAAACAATATTTTTAGAATAGCTATGGAAAGCCTTTAAAAGCAAGTAAGTCACGCTGTGAATATGTTCAAGTTGTACATACTTTTTCAGTAATTTTGACTATTTATTTCTATTGGATACAAAGACCTTGACCTTTTCGTGTGAACACTTATTCCTCTGACACAACTTGTAGTAATTTCTCCTGATTCACTAGTTTAAATATTGTGCACTGCCATTACATGTGAAGCAATCAAAATAGTCTCAGACCTACACATTCCTAATCTGACCTAATTATAATTTGCCCACAATCACACACGTTACATCAAATCCTTGTAAGATCTACTCAGGCAAAACTTACCAGCGCTCCAGATTCAGTGTCTTTAGCTTCTCTTCATCTTTCACTGGAAACATAGTAGGACGTATTTGAGTTTGTCTGTTTGAAGGCACATCCTTCCACTCCTCAAACCACTGTCCATCTTTAAGCATCACCTTCAAAGGGGTAAATATAAATTGAGTGAAGAATATAAGTCACCATTTTAAAAGTTTTAATTAGAATACTTGCAAACCAATGCTCAGACACCCAATAGAGAAGTTATTTTCTGGTATAGAAAACGAAGTTCTTTAAAGTGCATTGTTTCTCCGTGCATTGTACATGTGCACTCAAGACTAGGAGATTCTTGCCAGCTGCAGCTCTTTACTCCACTTCATATGCTTTAAAAAAAAAAAAAAAAAAAAAAAAAAGCATACAGTCAAAGTGCAGATTGGTGCTGAATCAACTACAAAGATCTCTGTTAACCTGCTAAAAACATGTGAACCACCAAAATCCAGTGAAAGGACAGTGGAAGATAGGTGAGCTATCAGATTTAAGATACATTATTCCTTTTTTTCATGAGACTGGCTGTGAAACATTGTGTTATAGGCAGCTTCCAAGCAGTATACAAAGGAAAAGAGCTACTGCAGTCCAGTAAAGATTAGAATTGAAGAATCCCGATTTTGTTACATAAGAAATATGCAACACAACAGCTTGGTAGGCAGAAAGCTACATGACACAGGCATATACAAGTCAATGACAGATGTTTTTGGGGAGAGTTGCTGAAGAACCATGTCCCCATGGATTTTGCAGCATCTGTACCCTCCCTTAGGACTCAGAACATATCTACAGATCTCTAAGACACTGTGTAGACATGACATCACCTCAGTCTGGCTAAGGGTCAAAGCTTTTGATAGACTCTTAAGATACAAGCAAAAGGTTAGAGCCCCAACTCTTGCAGGAAGGCATTCTGAATGCTCTTCATGCAAGGATACCAAAGTGAAAAAATAAGCCAGGGAAAAATTTGACTTCAGAGTTCTAGATGCCTGGTTTTGTACTGGATGCTACTGTAAGAAAGGTCCCAAATGGGGATTTACAGGGATAATGCATAAAATTAATCACTGAAATGAAGGCCCATTTTTGTTATTAAGGCAACAAAGTAAAGCAATTGCAGTGATGGCAACTTCATGACTGGCAAGTATGATGAAGTGGTTTCATACATCTCACAGTGATTGTCTTGAAAGTTTAATCAGGTGCTTTAGTGGAAACTGAAATGTAACATTTATCTAGACTACAAAAATTCACTGAGAACTTCGGAAAGCATATTTCAGCATCATGAAGTCTGGCACTTCTCAGCCACTGATCAGATCACACCTTGTGCCTTTCTACATTTCCTGAAATAGAAATTACTGTACTTACAGAATTAGTATTTCAAGTCAAAACAGGCTACATTTCATAGTGCTAGATGGAGACAAGACAGACTGTACTTCTGAACCACTCTTCTTTGGAAGTCACGACTCAAGCTTGAGAAAAACCAACAACGGGAGCGATAAATAACCAAAGTCTAAAATAATCTACAACTATTTTGGCTTTACCAGAAAAGCTGCCTAGCAGTCTGGAGCTGTTTAGTTTTGGTTTACCAGCCTAATTGGTAAGTTGGTGTGACTGGTAGAATGAAAAAACACCAAAGAACACACTGAACTCTTCCCAGTTGCACATTTTACTGATCACCTGCTAGAGCAGAAGGAAGAGTAAAAGTGTTGCAGGAACAGATGACCAAATCTGGAGTTAAAAAGGTGTCTTCCTTCAAGCCCAAAATAATTCACTGGAGTTCACTCATCGTCTAGCTTAAGGAGGGAGTACTGAATGTTATTTCCAAGCATCCAAATGTCCCCTGAACAAAACCTTATTTGTTTTTTCCTCTTTCCAGAGATTTACAGTCAACTGACATTCAGGAATATTCAGTGCAGTCAGTCACAGACCTCCCAGAAAACAAACGGTGCACCAGGGAACAAAAGACTACAACAAGTAAAAACAGCACCAAAGTAAGCACATGTATCCCCACTGACATGCTAGCCAGTGGGGCATGAAAATACAGAGTAGCAGCAAATCAGGTCTGAAGAAAGTCTGGCAAACTTTCAACACATTTTATCAGACTAGTTTTTAAAATATATTTCAACTGCAAACAGAGAAATAGATGATACAGGGAACAGAATACACCCTTAATGATCATTATATAAATATATATAATGGCTTTACGGAGTATCAAAATAAGGTAAAATTAAGACCACAAAGCCGCAGTTATGCATTTTACCTTCATTCCTCAGGTACAAGCACACAGTGTAAACTTTAGGAACTATAAGAAAGAAATCAGCTAGTCTCTAAGCTGGATTTCCAGTGGCAGAACATGAACAAATATTTATTCCCTGCATCTTGCTCATTAGCGTGTACACAGGCATAAACCTGTCTGCTATTGCAAGAGACTAGTGAGATGGTACAACAGAAAATCCAATGGCATTGCAAAGGCACACACTCATAAGTAAAATTTAATCAGTTTCTTTCCCCACTACTAGGACGGCCTTCTACTTTCTTGACAAGAAGCTGAAGCAGCCTTGGGGTTTTTGCCCCTCCCTATTAGTTTGTTTCCGGAACTGAAATTACTTAAGGCCTGGAACAAAATACAGGATTCTATTAATATTTGAGGATTAGTCACATCACTACAAGCTTTATAGCTTATCTGCAGAAAGAGTTTCACAGCTTTTACTCCCAAATGAAACAAAATGGACCAGCTGAAGAACTGCAGAATCTAACATTCACAGACTCTGAAGACAGAGACAGATGGCTAACGTTAGAAGTGGCTGAAATTATGCTGCCATCTACAGGCCACATACCCACAACACAATATGGATTATAGCAAGAAAGTATAGGAGACAGAGGAAAGAAACCTAGAGGTAAGGGGAGAGTAGATGAGGAAAAAAAAACTTACCCTTGCAAAGACTTTCAGCTTAGCTCTCTCCCATAAACATCAAATCACTGCTATTAATGCAGTTCAACCTCATATTGTGGAATGTTCCACTTCAGAATTTCCCTAATTTAACACTCTACCACACACCAAGAACTTCACAAAAATATCAGGTTAAATACCTTCCATTTTGTAATTCCTGGCATCCTCTTCAAACCTGGTAACTCAGAAGAGACATCAGCAAGTTCTAAGGCACCTGAAATCCCAATAAGATAAATGTTTTGAAAACAGAATGGAAGAGTTATGTTGCCAATTAACTTTTACAAACATAGTTTTCTTTAAAGTTTTAAGCCATTTTAGGGACAGTACTTTTTAAAACCTTCAGGAAATAAAATGCTATACCACTTACACCACAAAGAAGGTGAGAAGAGCTGTTAATAATAACTATGTAACATGCAACCTATAAATTACCCAAAACATAATGGCTAGTTATTTTTGTAGCAACTGCAGAGTAATACTCTACAACCTGTATTATTAAAAATCAGTGTTTTAAGCAATGGAATCATTGACGCTCTTATTCTCATTTACTCAGTACTTGGATTTACTACACTGAGTAAGTATTTTTCAGGGAATAACTTTTGGTATAACTAAGCCTTCCGAAATGCCTATGATATTCTAATTTCAAGGACTTACAATCTCAATATATTCCAGTAAGAGAATTTGATTTTTAAAATTGAAAGGAAAATTCCAAATTGTTCAATGCTAACATGACGAAAGACTATGTACCTAAAATATGTCAAATTATTACAAGAAATACATCAGGGTATAGCTTAATTTACTGAATAAAAGCTTCTAGCTGCCCAAAGTCGAGAAGGAATGATATAAAAATTTACTGTTTAAATAGGGGATCTCCCTAGAAAATAGTAACTTTTAACATTGCTTTTCTGTGATTCTGAATACTTTAGTTATTTAACAGTCAGGTGGACTTTTCCTCATGTACGCAATTTATCAACTTGTTCTACATGACTATAACCATTTACTCTTACAGTGACAGCTTAAGTGAGTTTTTTAAATAAATGAAAAGGAGATACATGAATTCATTGAAAAAAAAATTAAAAAATGACATCTCAAATGTAATTACACTTGATGTTTTGCATCCATCCTTTGAATATCTGGCCTCCCTACAGCATGACTTCAGCTGATGTCTCAAGACTACATCAGACTGATCAGTCACTGAAGAGTGTGTCAGAAGTGCTACAATTTCCAATAGTTGCTACATGGTACAAAAAGGCCTTCTCCCTGCTGTTTCATGCCTAAGAGGAACGCAATCTCTCATCTGCTTCACAAGCAGCAATGTAACGCTGTGCTAGAAACTACTAACAAATCCTCTGGACTGACCTGAACTGATTCTTGAGGTACAATGCCCCCTGCAGAACACAGCACTACCTCTTTACTACTGCCTTCTTAAGCTACACCTGTGTTCAAGTTCCAAGTAAAACATTCACTTGCTGGGACACACGACAGCCCCTAAGTATGGCTCAAAATACCTCCACTGAGCAGGGACTAGATCTGAACATCATAGCCAGTTCTTCCTTCAAAGTATTGAATTTCCCTCCCCCAGGTGCTGCAATGGCTGGCCTCCATATCCTAGTGCTTTTGTGGTCCTATCCTAACTAGCTCTTAATGCTTTCCAATCTTGTCACTGTTAAAATTAATGCTGGCTTACTATGGCCTTCAATAAGCCTAGCATACTATAATTTACTGGAAATGTGCCTATGATTACCAAAGAAACTACTTCTAAATAAAAATGTCCTTTCACAGAATCACAGAATAAGCTGAGTTGGAAGGGACCCACCAAGATCATCGAGTCCAACTCTGTGCAGGACACCCCAAGAGTCACACCATGTGTCTGACAGCACTGTGCAAACACTTCTTGAACTCTGCCAGCCTTGGTGCAGTGACTTCTCCTCTGGGGAGTCTGTTACAGTGCCCAACTATCCTCTGGATGAAAAGCTTTTGCCTGATATCCAGCCTAAACTTCCCCTGACACGACTTCAGGTCATTCCCATGGGTCCTGTCACTGGTCATATGCCCTTCCCTTCAAGAGGAAGTTTGAAACTGCAATGAGGTCTCCCCTTAGTCTCCTCCAGGCTGAACAGAACAAGTTACCTCTGCCACTTGTCATCAGGCCTTTCCTGCAGACCCTTTATCATCTTTGTTGCTCTCCTTTGCATGCTCTTTAATAGTTTAATGACTTTCTTATATTGTAGTGATCAAAACCCCACACAGGACATAAGATGAGGCTGCCTCAGTGCACAAAAGAGTGGCAGTAAAAATTACACAGTCTATTCCTAATTTACCTGCAAGCACTTTAGCTAAAGTGCTGCTTCTAAGACAACGAAATTCCACGTGTAATTTGGGGCCAGAATAGTTAAAAGTAAACATCACACAAAACAGGCTACTAACTTCCTGATTAAGTGCAGTTCTAGGAGCAATAGAGCTGCTTCTGCTCTGTAAAAGGCTCAACTTTAAAAAGTCTGTAGAACTTTTCATGCCAACTTCAATTTGGTATTTCCAAATTTCTGGTTATTGATTCAGAAAAAACAGCATACACCAGCAACTAAATGGACTACTGAATTCTACTATCATGACGTGACGCAGTACAGCCTCCCAGCTCATCTCAGTTTTTCCACCGCATGAGTTTAAACACATTAAAATTCCAAGCGTGTCAAAATGTGGGGCAAAGGATGGTAAAGGTATCAGGGACTCCTACCTACTGGTGTACAATTACTCTGCTCTAACTGCTTAACTACACTCCAAGCTTTTTAATCCTATAGTGCACAGCAGCAACATTCCACACTGAGTTTTCCAAAGGAATTACAGATGTCAGACATGGACCCCAACCAGTGGAAGCAGTTAGTGGGAGCCAGATAACAGAGACTGAATGCCACTGATCTGTAGAAGTGTCTTCTGTATAATTGACACAACTCTTCAGGTTTTCTATTTGCAGCTGATTCACATCCATTCAAGAAACTACTCATAGCAACATTAATGAAATCCTACAGTACCAAAAAACTTCCACAGTTTTGCAAATTAGCAGTATATTACCCACACTACACTTATCACTAGTACCATCACACACATATCCTTTTTTTGGGCTGAGGGGGGGAAAAAAAACCCCAAACCAAAGAGTTCCCCACTCTGTCCAAGCTCACATTCTCACCTTGACTCTTTTCCAGCAGAGATGCGATCACAGCTTCATTTTCAATGGGATTCAAGGAACATGTGGAATACACCATTCTCCCGCCTTCTGCCAGCTGTTCAACACCACGGGTTGCAATTCTCAACTGCAATCTGACAGAACACTCTTGGTCTAGCCAGTTATCACTCAGGAAAAAAGCTTTACTGCAGACACACAGCTCTCCATGGACTAAGGCAGCACTTGGGGAGCTCTACAGCTGTCAGCAGTACACAAATTAGAGTCAGTGCTAAACTGAGTCAGCTTAGTGCTATCTATACTGCAGACACACAGTGACATCTTTTAAATTAAAGCAGCAATTAGGTCAAACATTAACACTAATGCAGGATAACTTTGAACATAACTTTCTGTATTTTGTTCTTTCTAGTGCCCCATCAATTTTATTATGAAGTACTCAACACTAGAAAAATAACACCCGAAAGCATGACTCTTCTCAGAAATCCAGTTAAAATGACAAGTAATCCAACTATTAAAAATATTATGGACAACAGAGCTTAACTAGCAGTGGCCTTCTGAGAAAGATATCACTGAGCTGGACCATGAGTTTAGACCCTACCTGCATACTTCCAACTAAAATGAAACCTGCAATAATGAATGAGTTGCCAAAAAGTCATAGGTCAGCTGAGTCACAGTAACCAATGCATTCCCAGCTTGTTAAAAATACAAGGTAAAATGTCCTGAGTTTTTCCATCTGTTTCAAGTCACTACATTTTACCATGTGCCTGCACTAGGCTAAGTACTCATTCACCATCAGTTTACATAAATCCATCTCAGGTAACTGAAACCATTTGTGCATGATGTCTAGAATCCTAAAGACTTTAAAATATCACTATTAAATGTTACAACTTACTGTATTTTCCAACAGTATTTTACCTGCCTAAATGCTAAGAATCCCAACCAAGTATTTTGCTCCATTTTATTAGCTATCCTGTCTAAATCAATTCAATTAATATTTCCATGTCAGATATTTGTGACCATACGAGCAATTTAAATTCACATGCTTCCCTCCTCACATCTGAAACCCCAACATTTCCTCTCAATGGCACTAAGCTCTGGATTTGAGAGAAAAATTACTCTTCTTAGTCTCTGCTTTGTCATATATTAACATGTGAATGCATGCAGATGTAAAGATACAGAAAAAGGAGAGAAAAATGAAAGAAGCGCAGATGTGCAATAATAAGCATTTTTACCCATGGAGCTGCAAACTGTTTTGTGTTGTCCACTTCTTCCATACATCAATGTTTTTCCTCATGGTTCCATCTCCACTACAACAGAGATTGAAGATATTTGTATTATTTGTGTGTAAAACTCATTCCATATCCAAGTCATTTATAACAGCACAAAATATCAGTTCCTTTCCCTTATAACTATAGTTGTAGAACTATAATTATAGAACTATAACTAGTTCTCCTACACTGTTCTCTTTTGTTTCCCCACCATCTTTGTATTTCAGTGTCTTGAACATAAGGTCAAAATTCGAAGCCCTTCAACTGATCAATTTTAAGGACCACCTGGAATGAAAAAATTAACCTAGATTCTGTATCCCCACACTTAAAAGAAATGCAGAATTTACTATAAATCGTAACTCACTATCCTAGTCAAAAGGCACAATTCAGTAGCATAAAAAATTTAGCACTGCACTTAAAGAAGTAGCATCCACTTGTATTCAAGTTCACATGCAAGGTACCTGCAGGGGACATCACATAAAATCCTGTCATAGAAGAGGATCTCTTTTCTTCCATCAACATCTATTTGTAGGTTAGGAATGCTGGAGGCATCATGATTTACCACCATGATGCATGGACTGTTTAATCTCTTAGCCTGGTGAACCAGCAAATAGCAGCGCTTGTTGTCGACATCATTGGCAATCACAAAACCCTCTGGGAACATAAAGTAGTGGGAAAATGCTTTACTATTCAAGAGATAAATTATTTTACATAGTTTATTATCTTATCTTCGAAAGTTCTGTAAACCTTTCACTGGAGATTTTTACTTATAGACTGCTCACAAATAGGGGAGCCCTTACTGAGCATAAAATAACTTCAAGCATCTTGAAGGTTAACTGATGTGTCATACGCCCAGGAGTTTTAGCTCTGATCCTTGTGGCAGTAAGACACAGACAAGGGCCCTTCAACTTTTCAAAGGAAAACCTCTAAAATAGAAAAAAACCCCACTGTCACTAAAGACAATCTCTACATCAGCAAATTTAAGTACAAGGCAGAAAGAATCCACACTCTACAACTTTACAGTACCAGTGGGTAGTATTTTCTTTGAGCATCTAACAAAAATAAAGACTCTGAAGATTACAAAACCCATAAATATCACAATTTCTTAAAATCTAAAGCAGTTTAATCTAGTGTTTGCAGGAAAGCAGAGGCTCACAGGCCACCATTCTACGAAGTAAATCTGATTTACATACAGAAATTAAGCTCTAATCACATGTACTGTAATGATACATATAATTCGTGTCTGTTTTTCACACAAAGGAAGCCCATGAAGTTTCAAATCAAATCAAATGTGGGTACCTTTACTCACATAACAACCCCTTGGGGAATTCAATATGCAGTTAATTGCAGTTACTCATCTGTGACATTAAAAACAATCTACCACAAGAAAAAAACAGAAAATCCAAGTCACAAGTTTTTAGTTTTTGACTTACTGGGAAAAGGAACATTCATGTCTGCATGCAACATTTCAATCAGCTGTACAGTCTTAGATCCAGGAGCAGCACACATATCTAGAATCTACAAACATAAGAAAGTTTAAAGAAGTCCTGCCTTGTACTTTTTCAGTACTTGAGAAATTTACTATGTTGTTTAAAATAAATATTTTTGAACATGCAGAATTATGATTCTTCTGAATACCAAATTGAAAAAAAAACCAACAAAGTACAATCCTGTTATTTGTATGCTTTACCTTTGAAGGTTGAAAATATAAGGACTTTAGTTTGTAGGGAACAAAAACTTCAGCTGAAATAAAATTTGAAAGAGGAACCTGAATACAGATTTGGGGATATGATCCTTTTATCAGATCACAAACAATTCCAGCTGAAGTTATCTGCAACTTTACATATATACACATATATTAATGACAAAGTTACATTCAAGAGCAAGTAGTACTATTCTTTAAACTATTAGTAAATTAATTAGAGACAGTAGTTTATACAGACTTTATAAAAACTAATTGTTCTCTCTCCCCACACATTTACATTTCAATGCACAGAATCAGGCCAGTATATGTCTCCTGCTTCTTTATCTTGGAAGAAGCACTTGGGAAGTGTTTGAACTGCCCTAGGGCAGCTGAACACACCAGCAAAGACACCAACACCTAAATTCTAGTGTATTTCTCCATCCTAATTAATCACTAACTGGGCTTGTGATGGAGTCATTGGTAGAGTCACTTTCACAGCAAAAGAACTGACATCTCACACTGTTCTCTTAATAGAGTATTTTCTCTTGCCAAGTTACAGATTTTCAGAAACATATGTCTATCTCCTGGACCTCTGGCTCCAGTAAAAATCAGCTGAGATCGTGCAACAGGATAAAGGACGGGAATCATCTGCTCAGATCCTCAAGCAAGCCCCTGGCACAAACCAGACTGAACCAGAAGACAGCCCCCAGAGAAACACCAAGAGAGCTCCAGAGAATGTGTGCTAAATGCTGCCATGCAGCAGTGCTAACACAACATGAAACACACTTCGCAAGACAGTATCAGTGCTCCTGTTTAAATTAAGAGATGTGATGCTACTGTTTTCTACTTTTGCAGATAATGCAAAAGATAATGAAGAATATCTAAGACTAAACACAGTCTAAAACTGATGGGGGAAACTGGTGGGGGAAAACTAAACGGGGAAAAAAAAAGATCAAAAATGAACACAGCTATGGGGAGGTCTGACAATCATTAATTTTATCCTTGTGAAGAAGGAATCAGCATGTTAGACATGACATACAGAACATGCTGGTTAAGCAAAATAACCTGCAATTCTGGTCATAACAGCTCCTAAGCTAAGGCACTAAGGACCATAAAAGGTCCTAAATGACAAGTCGGGGCTTCATTACATCCTTAAACATTTGCTGTTTTGGCACTAGAGAGGATAAAGAACCTGTTCTTAGTCTGATTTATGAAATCTTGCACACAATTCTGGAAAATGCTGCAATACTCACCCAAATTAAACATTCAATGTAAAGCCTATATACTACTAGGTTAGCATATACAACATAAGGTGTATGCAAAAATATCCCCACAATTCGTGTTTTACATTAAGATGAATATGTTCACCACCTGTTCAACTCCAGACAAAAATCAAAATACACCTGTGACACATCAGGACTGAGACTTTCAATTTACTATTCACTTAAAACAGATGAGAAGACCTTGCCTTACATGAAAGAGTCATGGCTGCCATACACTGGGTTGGGTGAAAGTAGGAGAAAAAAAGGTGAAGTTATGTAGGCTAAGTAATGTTAATATAAAAACAACTGCATACAAACTAGTCTTTAAAACACATGTTAAAAGTCTGATAAACATAAAATGTTAAGATACAGCATGAAAATTTAAGAAAGAAGAACATGTGGCTGCTTGAGACAGCAAGGCAACTAGCTCATTAATTTAACAGATTAAGAGAGTAAGGCCACCTGACAATTCGGCCTCCAAACAAGCAGAGAGTATGAAAACATCACAAAGTTAGAATGGAAAGTTTGTTACCAGATAGTCTCATTCTTATGGTGTGCCATAAGAAAATACCATGGGCATTCCTTAAACACTTCAGTTAAAATTAGCACCCTATAGTTTTTAGCCACCACCAACAGCATGTTTGAGCTCACCCAAAATATTCCATCTAACAGATTATTTATAGAGAAGAACTTTTCAGCCTCTTCAAAAGGCATAGAGGAGCGAAATCCAGACATAAGATCTAAGACATATGATCACTTGCATCTTGAAAACTACATCTGTTCACAGCGTGATGGAGAGAGGAAGTTAAAAACAGTCACCTTACTTTGTAACAAGAATATGTAACTCAGATGCAGCTAAACGGATCTACACTTTAAAAATAAGACTAAGCAACTGCCTAAAATTGAAGTGTTTTTTGCAGGGTATTACATAGAGCTGAAAAAGCAGATGTTCCTCTGATGGTGTGTTTGTGATCTGAACATTAGTTGAGTGTTGCTGTCCATGTGCAGAAAGCATAAAATGAACATGAAACAGAACCGTGTATCGCCTTGATACTGCTCTTGTGATTTGTAGTTCAATTAAGCTAATTTCAGGGAACAAACTTTAGTATACATTATAGTCTAGATTTACCTTATGATGAGGGCTAACATCAAGCAGCAGAGGTGGGATCATACTAACAGCCTCCTGACGACTGATATTTCCCTTGAAAGGAATAAAGAAAATAAATGTTTTTATTCCATGAAAGAATGCATGTCTTTTGCAATAAAACTTTAAAATTGCTATGTAGTAAAATAACAAAGCAGTCAGAAACACACTACGATAAACTTAGAATTAAATTCTGTTAGACTTCAACAAAAAAAAATCACAGTATTTCACCCAATTATAATTTCTAATGGTGTATTTACCCAACTGTATTAATTCTGTAGCTTCTTCTCAAGAGAGAGGAGAAACTGGCTCAAATAAAGTCAAAAGCATCCATCACTTAAATGTTGTCATGCACATGCATGCGCTTTTTATCAGATTTAAACATTTGGTTTCTAACAGCAACTGATTATTTTACAGGGACCCATTTTAACATCCCCAAACAACAAAAAAATGCAATTAGTTTAGGCAAATATTTGTAGCTGCAGTTACACACCAGAATCACTGGATGCATCACTGCCAACTGCAACACAAAATCCAGATTCTTCTGAGCTACCCAACTTCTGAGAGAAAAGGCAGCCTCCACCTTTCATAATGTATTTAAATAAAGTGTTGCTCAGGATATACCAGAAAAAAATCAAGATCTATCCAAAACTTACACATTCTGTCTCGCTAACCAGAAACTGATGAAGCTTTTCCAGTTGTGGGGACTTGCGTAAGATTTTTCTACTCAGGTTAGTGTGCCAGGCTAACTCTTCAGGATACCTGGTGGAAAAGAGATGGGAAAAGAACACAGGCAGAAGAAAGAGACCGATGAGCCAGGCTGGTTGCCGGGAACATGCAGAATGCCTTATCTCGCCTCCAGCTCACTCACCAGCTCAGCGACTGCGGCATCTCGACTTTTTGGCCATCCACCTCCAGGTCCTGCAGTTCTCGGAAGTACGTTTCCTTCAAGCAGTGGAGGATCTCTTTGGCGTGGCTGCATGCGAGAGACACCCGGAGGGACAGCGGATGGAGAATCACAAATCACGGGATGGCTCGGGTCGGAGGAGCCCCAAAGACCGCGCAGTTCCACCCCGGTGCCGTGGGCTCCCGGCGGCAGCCCCAGCCCGTACCTGCGGTAGCCGGTGATGCGCAGCGTGGCGGGCAGCGGCTCCCGCAGCGCCGCCATGAACGCGTCCCACTCTCCGGCGGGCACGATGCCCAGCTCCTGGTAGTACCGCTCGAACAGCTCGTTCTCCTTCACGATCTCCGGGTAGCCGCCGGCCCAACCCTGAAGAAAAGCGCCGCCGCCGTCAGCCCGGCGGCCCCGGCGCTCCCTACCCCGCTTCGCCTCCCCCGGCCCGGCTCTCACCGCCTGGTCCCCGCCGCCGCCCCGCTCCTGCCGCTGCTGCTGCTGCTGCTGCCGCCGGCGGTCCCGGGCCCGGCGGCCCATGGCAGCCAGGCGGCGGCCGAGCCGCGCCAGCCGCCCCGCCGTGAGGAAGAGGAGGAAGAGGGGCCGCTCCCGCCTCCGCTCCCGCTCGGCCGGAGGCACCGCGCGGCTGCCGCGTGCTGCCGGCGCGCACGCGCAGACCCGCCCTCTCCCGGCGCCGCTTCCCGGCGGAACTTCCCGAGCGCCCGGCCCGGCCCGGCCCCACCCACAACGGGCGGGGCGGCGGCGGCCACGCCCCCGGCGGCCACTGGCGGTGCCAGATGAACGGAGGCGGCGGAGCGCGATGGGGTTTGCCGGCGACGGTGGCGTGTGCGCGCTGTGGCGCCGGGCCGAGGGCCCCGAGGAGCGGCGGCTGCTGGAGCTCTTCTCGTACGGGCTGATGGCGCTGGGCGCCGCCTCCGCCCTGCTGCTCCGCTTCATCCCCATGCCCTACGGCCGGTACTCCTCGCGGCGCTTCGGCTGGCTGCTGCCCGCCCGCCCCGCCTGGGCGCTGCAGGAGCTGCCCTCCCTCCTCGTCCCGCTCGGGCTCGCCGCCTGCGGCGGGGCGGTGGCGGCCGCCCGGCCCAACCGCGTCCTGCTGGGCTGCTTCCTCCTGCACTACGCGCACAGGTGCGGGGTCGGGCGGGCGGCGCTGCCCGCGGGCTCCGGCGGCGCCGGGGCGGAGCGCGGGGCTCCCTGCCGGGATGGGGGCAGGAGAAGGGACCCGTCTTCGTAGGGATACCTGCTGCTTCCCGACCGGAGGGGTTGAGGTTGTGTTAATTCGCGCTTGTTACTTAATGTAGTAGTCACTGACATCTCTTCTGCTTTGCTACGCGAGGAGACGCTCTGTGTTGTTGGGGTGGCTGGGTAAATAGCCGTGGCGATGCGGTGCTGGCTGCCCTGTGCGCGCTGTGCTGTGCACGGCGATGCTCCGGCGTGCAAACGGAGCCCTGGGCGCTCCCTCGGCGCGCCGCTCCATCCCTGTGCCGCTCCTGTGCCTCGTGGTGGCTCCCGCTTCAGCGAGGCATTGACCAGGATGTCTTAAGAGCACAGCGTTACAACAAGGACAGTTCAGTGTACTGATATAATTATATTAGTATAACTATTAAAAATAATTATTATATCAGTGTACTGATGTAATCTTGATGCTGCGAAACAATAGTTATTTTCCAGTTATATTGTTCAACACTGTCTTTCAACACAGCGTTCATTGCAGGAGTTGGACTTGATGAGCCTTGCGTATTTCCTGCAGCACAGCATATTCAATGGTTTGTTAAAATACTGGCAAAGCTGAGTGCCCTGTGTTGCCAGGTAGTCAACAGTATTCGGGCATTTTGTAAAAATGCTTGGGGAAGGCAGCTGGAGCCCAGGTGTGATCTTGCTGTTCCTGTGGAGTATGGACAGTAGCTACTGGTCGTACTCCACAAGTAAATTTGCCACCAAGACAGGAGGGGTAGATTTGTCATGTTTTTTAAGCCACTTGAGTGGCTGGTATCTTATTTTCTGTTTTTTATTGAGAAAAGCTCTTGGTTTTGACCAAGAGTATTCCACAGCCTTGTGGTGGGGAGGTATATGACATATGGCCGGCATGGAGGCTACCTTTGAAAACCTGGAATTGTGTTACTGCTCTCCCTTTTCCTTCTTTTAAGCATGAAGACATTAGCTTTTACATGGGATCTTAACTCACCCCTGAGGTCTGGGAATAGCTAGGAACGTGAGGCAATGGTTTGTACAAAAAGCTGAGCGCTGTGCTGCAGTTTCTTTTTTTTTTTCCAGTTGCTTGTTGCTGTTGCCAAACCTGAGGGACTCTTCTGTAATTGGACGTAGACTGGAAGAGACCTCTGTTTTCTAGTCTGTTTGTTGTAGCATTGCATGCTTTAAATAATCCTGTAATTAATTTATTGCTCTTCTTGGATGCTGCTAGGGTTGGACTTCCTTTGGAAAGGTTATTTTGAAGCAGTCATCCTTGGGTAGATGGAAAACATGTGAAGAATGCTCAGGCTACGGTGATCCTGCTTCTGTATCATTATAGATCATAATTAAATCAATAGACAATTGGGAGCTGGCTAGTTCCACAAGAAAGAACACAAAATATTCACCGGCTCTTCTTGTTTGGAGCTAGTTTGTTTACTTGCATAATCCCCCAGGAAAAGCAATCAAGATTCCTTTCCCAAATGGGATGGCAATTGTGGGTTTGTCACATCTCTAGAGGTGTCATAGAGTAGACCAAAATTGTCAAGGTGAAGCAATTAATGTCTGGCTTACAGGGTAGGGAGGAAACTGAGGTCAATTAAGTTAATTTTAAGGGAATTGACTTTCCCTCTAGAAGTGCTGTGGGAATTTGGTGGAGGGATCTTGAGTCCTAGCTCATCTCAGAAAGCTTGATGATACAACTGAAGATTTAGGAACAATAACAGAGACTGTGCTTAATATCAGTTCTCTTTGTTCCTTTCACCAAAGTAATTGCTTTGAATACAAAGTTCAAAATTTCTGCCACATGGGAGAGAGGACTGATCTGGTAATGCCAATTAGGCAAAAAAGAGAGAATGTTTTAGATTTTAAAGCAAGTACAGCTGTCCTTTCAAACAGGCACCAAGGGCTGGTGCTGAGAATCTGAAAAGTAGAGTAGTGTGGACAGTGTTTGGACTTCAAAACTATCTTTTTTTGTGGTTAATACAATAAATTTTCTTTTCTTTATTTGCTGTAGGGCACTCATCTTTCCTCTTCTGATCCGTGAAGGAAAACCAACACCGTTTTTCACGTTTGTGTTAGCGCTTCTGTTCTGTGTTTTCAACGGGTACTTGCAGGGCAGAAGCTTAACCACCTATGCAACTTACCCTCCAGGCTGGCTGGCTGATTCACGCTTCATTACAGGTGAATTAAATCTGTTATGAGAACATCGGGTGTCATTTTCCTCTGTCATCACAGCTATTAATTTTTTATTGTGATTTTATAGTATCTTCAATGCCTTTTTATAAGTCTTCCCATAATTTTCTCATTGGTGTGGCTGCCTTTTAACCCCATTTTCTTTTGAACTGTGAACTGGTACTTCTTTCTGCAGTGCTAGATGGTCTGATTGTCATCTTTACTCCTGAACAGCCAAGTGAATCCAGGTCCAGGTCATGTATTTTTTTTTCACACAGAAACTTGAAGCCCTACATGGAACCAGCAGCATGCATGTTTAGAAGAAGCAAAGATTTTCTGTGTAACATGTAGACTAAACTAAAGTAAATGAATTCATGGAGTAAAAAATCTAGCCAGGACATACCTAACTACCAACATACCATGGCAAATGCTGCAAGTCCTTGGTGTCAGCTTATCCACACTGGATACACAGGCAGCAATCCAGCTACCCTTGTAACTGGGGAGTGGCTTTGTCAAATCACAAAACTGCCCCCACAAGGAAGGGGTGGAGGGGTCGATCATTCACTCCCAATTGGGAAGTGAGGTTACATTTATACTTGAAGCCATGGATATGATTAAAAGACTAAGGCATTTAGTGGAAAAGTATTTTATTTGCTCTTTTGTTTCCTAGGCATCTACTTTTGCCTACTGTAAAAATGATAGTATCATTTCCTAATTAAATCTTTACAGAAAGATCATTTTCATCTGAAGATAAACTAGAATATTTTGCCTTGTCAAAGGCAGAGTACTGAACTGTGTAGATCCTTGATCTGAGTCAGTACCCTTCTTTTTGTGATTCTGTAGCCAAAGCAAGTTAGTGTTTCTCCTATATTTCTCAAGCCTTTCACAACAAAAAAAGAAATTTTTGTCTTTATTCCAGTGTTAATGTGGATGACAATAGAGGACAACCGTGCTAAATGCTGTTATGAATGTAAGGTTGAAGAAATTTCAATCTAAGTAGATTCCCTTGCCAAGATTAACAGGCAGCTCTGTTTCTATGATAAAAATAGAGAAATTGAGGTACAAGGGAATGACTTCAGAGGGCACCGGAATATATTTGAAATTTTCTTGGTCACTTCAAATTTCCACTCTCCTTAGATCAGAATCTAGGAAAAAAAAAAAAAAATGTTGATCAAAACTGTTGAAGACTGAAGCCAGGCAGTTTTTGTACCTTAGTCAAAAGATATCTCAATACTGTGCTGTGAATAAATCATGATTAAGAAGCCATAAATCCGTTCCTCCTTACAAATACTTGAAAAAAATCAACCTAATAAGACTTGTTGCTCAAGGTTCCTTAGATTCTTCTGGGTTTTTGGGGTTTTTTTACGTTTCTAGGATTTCTGAAAGATGTAAATGTATTACAATAGTTAGGTTCATCTGCCTTCAGCTATGAATACTTCTGTATATGAATAGTTTGGTTTGTATTTGTGGTTTTGTTTCTTTGCTTTTTTCCCAAATAATACCAATTTGAAATAGGTGCATATATATATTTCTAGTACCACTAAACACAGGGGAAGTGTTGCTCTGGTGACTGTAGTTAGTCAATACAGTGCTTTAAAAAGTTATCCTGAAAAATAAGAAAGTGAAGATTCCTGGTATATGTATCAACCACTTTAATAGTGTGACCATTGCTGATTTTTTGAGGCTGTAATTTTAGCAAATCTTGAGATAATATTTGGTATGCCCATTAAACAGCTAAACTGAAGATTTCCTCTTTTTTTTTTTTTTTAATTATTATTAATTCCTGTAATTGGAATATCTTTTGATGTTTTGTTTTGTTTTGTTTTGTAATGCCTATCAACATAATTGGATCTTAGCAACTTATAATTGCTATTTGGTATTCATCCCAGCTGGGCATCTCCAAATACCTGCGGTTTATACTTATGGCTTTGATCAAAGCAAATGCCAAAGTGAAGTATTGTACACTGGGTACTCCCTGAACAACTGGACTATTATGTTCTAATACTTCAAAAATGTCTGACAGTGTCTTTAAGCTTCTGTTTAAAATTACTAAAAAAGAATTACTAAGATATTAGAAAATAACAATAGCAAGAAAGTGCATTTCCTGGTAGTTAATATGATATTTCTTAAGCTATATGACGTTGCATGTGGAAGATAAATGAGAGAGTGTCTACAAGTAGTGGCCAACAAAGGTTCTATATCTGGAAGCTGAAAAGAGATAAATTTCCAGTGAAGACAGAAATTTGGAGAAGTCAGTCTGATTAACTATCATTGTGAGAAGTTTCAAACAACTGATGTGTTCTCCGACTGTGGAACCTTATAGTTTGTCTATTTTAGGGAACCCAAGAACTTACATCAGCAGCTGATTTGGAGCAGGAACATGGTTTTTGATGTGATTTCCTCGTGGTTTCTCTGGACTGTGTGTTGGTTTAGTTCAGAGCAGTGAACTTGTCCATTTTCAGAGGAAACAGGAATGTTCTGCTTCAAATGCAGAACCATGAGCTTGCAAACCAAAAGCAACGTCATAATCTTTCATCATGAACATTACACCTGGATGCCAATAAAGAGCTTGTGAATTTACCAAGAGGGCTTGTGGTACCCTTAAGTGGTGACTGCTACAAACAGGACACTAACATCTCTGTGCCTCATCTTTGTGTCCTTTCCTAGTCCATCTGCACTTTTAGCTGGAAGCTCCTTTCTTCCTTTGCTTGCTTTAGCTTCTTCAAACCATTTGCAGCATGCCATGTCTTTTCTTACTCCTTTAGTCCCTATTCAGCTGCTTCCTTTGAATGTTGATAGCTAATTCTTTTGTGCATCAAAGCACTTTTTTAGCAGCAGCTCTACAAAGCAGAACAGCACCTGTAAGTCACAAGGTGCAGGTTACAAAAGAGCATCTCAACTGTCGTATGAAGCTTTTTTTCTGGCAATCAGGTTATTAAGCACGTGTCACCTTTTCACTCTTCACACACATGAGACCTCAAGGGTGTGTATGCATTGCCCATATCTGGATATAATCTTGTAGGCAAGGGATGTGGATTGCCAGTGTCTCTCCCTAATACCAATAGGTGTCTGGATGCTCCAGATAATTGTATCTTGTTGGAAAAATGAATCACAGAATCTGAGGTGAGGCTCTGGTTAACCTCAAAATACAGACCTTATCTGTTCCTTATCAGCAGGGAATGTGGCCTTCAAAGGAAGATAACAGGTAACATGTTGCCAAGAGATAAAATTTTAACCCTAAATTCCTTTTGATTTATCCTATCCTCGTGGCAACATAAAGATGCAGAATGTGACAACAGTCTCATTTTCTGTGAAAGGCTGTAATAAATGGCTAAACCATTTTGCTGAATGGCACAAGTAAATCATACGCTTAATTCCTTGACAGTTGTATTCCTTTTATTGCACAGAAATCTGGTGGGGAAATTTTGATATGCTATCAGTAAAATAGTAGAAGGAGAGTGGGGCTAAGATGTGTCCCTCTGGGAAGATTAAAAATGGCTGTTTCTTTCAGTGTGTAAAATTTTAGCGTATTTGTTTTTCTGTATGGAAGTTGGGGAAACATACATGTTGCATCTGCATATATGTACATACGTACATTTATATAAGTCTAGCAACATAAGAATAAGCTTCATTTTTACAGTGCTATTTCCCATCTAGGGAGCTGTTGATACTGTGAACTCAACTGACTAAGGAGCACAGTGTGGGACTGGGACTGTGCAAGATGTCACCAGAACTGTTTATGCTGCTTACATTACTACTGCTTTGAGATAATATGCCTAATGATATCTGACTGTAATTTGTTTTCTGAACAAACACAGTGCACTAAATACAGTTTTTTTCAATATTTCTCTCAGGTTTGTTAGGGTGGTTGATTGGCATGGCCATCAATATTCATTCTGATCATATTCTCAGAAATCTGAGAAAACCAGGGGAAACTGGTTACAAGATACCAAGAGGTAAGTAAAATAGTACAGACATTAATACAACAAAAAGAAGTATATCTCATGTAAGAAGAGGTAGAGAGAGTTGGGACTGATCAGGGTGGAGAAGAGAAGGCTCAGGGAGATCATACATGACTGGAGAGAACAAAGAAGAGAGAACCAGGGTCTCTTTGGTGGTGCCTAGTGACAGGACCAGAGGCAGTGGACACAAAATTCAAATACATAAAATTATATCTGATTTTTTTTTCCCTCTGATGGTGGTCAAATACACAGTTGTGGAACAGGTTGCTCAGAGAGATTGTGGGGAGACTCATAACCAGAGCAGTTCTGGGCAACCTATTTCTGGCTGATCGTGCTTCAACAGTGGTGGTTGGACAAGATTATCTCAAGAGATCCCTTTCAACCTAAAGTGATTCTGTGTAAAAATGACCATCTAAAGCTTGGTGTATTTTAGAGGTGATAGTAATTTATGATATAAGAGGCAAGTGAAAATAGTCTTTTGTTTTCTACCACAGAAAGTTATTTTATAGTTTGGGAAACATCTTGTTTTCATCTTAAGCCAAGTATTGTAAGGAATCGGTTTCATGATATCACTTGGCTTGTGCAAATCTTTGGGTTTCTTGATCAATGTTGGCTATCTTTTTAAAAAGGGGTAAAAATGTAACAACATTGCCCAACTTTTCAGAGAATCAGCAGGTGGGTGGAGAAGAAAGACCTAAATTATTGACTCAGTGTGGGGGCAGGAGGGGAATGAAGAAAGTACTCAGCATGTGACCCATCTCATGTCCCATATATGAAGAGAGAGGTACCTAAAATAATCGGAGAACGGCAACAATTTTGGAAAAGGAGACACAGGAAAAAGAGGATAGAAATACAGATAAATTTGTCGTTATAAAATCTGGCCTTTGTGGGAAAATGGAGAATATGAAAGGCTTTCTTATAGAGCCTATGTGGAAGTGTTAAGATTTGACACTTTTGGAAACAGGCACTCTTCCGGGTACATTACACTCACTGAGATCAGAAAGAGAGTACTACCTCTGAATTCTATTGTCGCACTACATTTTTTTCTCCCAGTTGCTGCATTTTCTTGGTTATTAATTTCTTTTAATAAAACTGCAAGAACTAAGGTATATAAGCTAGGCTGTTATTTTTTACCAAGAAGGTGAAAATAATTATAGTTTTAATAGATGTAAATTGAAGTGCTCATGTGAAAAATGAATATGAACATACTGTACTGTGTTCAGTGTATGAAAAGGTTCTGAAGGAAATATGTTATTTGCTGTAAGATCAGGAGGAGCTGAACTTTTCATTGTACCTTACCTAGCTTGACTGCCAGAATTTCACTTTTTTTTTTTTTTTTCTTTTTTTTTCTTTTTTTTTTTTTTTTTTTTTGTCACAAAAGTAGTGTAATTATAGCAAGGTCAAAACATGTCCTTTATTACATTTGCCAAATACTTGTTTGTTTGGCCCCACTGGTAAAGCACATGCTGAGATGTTATCAATTTGTACCCCAACTTTGGAATTAGGGTGAAATTCTTAATTTATGAATTAAGAATTCATAAATTAAGTCAGCAGCTGAGTACCAATTATTTATGCACAATTTTCTATACAATAGACTTTGTAAGGTAGAGAATAAATTTGGAACTTTACTTGATAATAATAGCATTGTTCATAATTAACTTAATTTCTAAAATACTCGAAGAAATGAAAAATTGTAGGCTAACTAACCCTATGAGTATTTTCTGGGACTCAAGAGGAGTATGTCTTCTATTTCTACATATTTTTAAAAATGTTTCTATATGATCAAAGAATATATTATTAAGTCATTATTTGCAAAGGCATATACTTGCCTCTGATGCTAATCTGGATTTTTTTCTTTATTTAAAGAGGAAAAGTGGAGCTACAGAAGGTCTGTCATAGAGTGAGGTCTGATCTTTCACAGTACAGCTTGAACTGAAAAACACTATCTCCACTGCCTTTAAAGATTAAATAGAGACGTTTGTGATATAGCTCCTATTTGGTGTACAGAAAAGATAACATTGGACATCTTGATTAAGGTATTTTGAAGTAACTCTGTCCTGCTTTCAGGAGGAATGTTTGAGTATGTCAGTGGAGCCAACTTTTTCGGAGAGATCCTGGAGTGGTTTGGGTTTGCCCTTGCCTGCTGCACCATTGAAAGCTTTGCATTTGCATTGTGTACTCTCTTCATCCTGGGTTCAAGGGCAAGACAACACCACAAGTAAGTGTTCCTGCCTTGTCATTTCTGTTGTCTCTATGCCACACTGCATTTCCATTTCACAAATAATACCTCATCCTATAGGGATGTTGCAGAGCAAGTTTTGTGAAAGACACTGCTGCTGTAGGGCAGAATATGATAGAGAATACTCTAAGAAGATTAAGTGCTGCAGAATTTCAGCAGAATACTACAGAGCATAAACAAGTACAAAACAGAGTACAACAAGGTGCTAAAACAATGTTTAAATGAAGATAGTTCATCCTGGATCTGTAAAGATTACAGTCGAGTTTAGCAATATTGCCTTAATTAATCAAATACTATACTTTCTTTTCTCAAACTTGTTTCTCTAAAATTTAAATTTTGAAAACCACCCAAGTTGTCTTTAACAGGCACACTTTATAGGCATGTCTGTATCATTGTCTATAATCAATTGTATGGACATTATGAAAACAGTTCTGGCAGGTGATATTTAATGAAGTCTCTGCTCTAAACATTCTGACTGCTCATGTACTGTATTTATAATGCAGCTTTCTTGCTTACAAGAAGGACCATAGCTTGGGGAGACATGATGAAAAGATTCTTATTAATAGCAGGTTGAAAAGATTTTGATGTGTTAATTTTATTTTGGTCATTTTCACCTTCCCGCTTTGGTTCTCATGTTGAAACTTAGTGGCATAAGAGGAAATAAACATGAGTTTAAGAAGAAAACTGGTTGGAAAAAAATACTGAGCATCTGTAGGGGCAGCCATGTCTATGTCTAATGGAGTCCTGAAAACCTCCAGAAACAGAGGTTTTCCTGCCCCTTGTTTGTAGGATGTTCCGGGTCTGTATTACCCTCTCAGCGAACAAGTTTCTTCCACTATCCAACCTGAGCCTTCCAAACTTGTTGCCTATGACCATCTCTTCCTGTTTCATCACCTGCTATTAGTGAGCAGAGTTGCAGAGTATCTTGAGATGGGAGGAGCTTTTGGAGCTTGTCCAGTCAACTGCTGTGGCTGCTCCAGCCAGGGCAAACCACAAGGCTCTGCCCAGTTGCCCAGGGCTCATCTAATTGAGTCCTGAGTGTCACCTCCTTGCCAGATGAAGCAAGGACAGGTTCTCCTGCCTTTCCTTGTACAGTATGTTCTTCAGGCTCAAATTCCATGGTTGGTTTCCATCAAATTTAAGCCCTGATGGCACTCTTTCAGAACATCAAGAAAAGCTAAATGTTGTTAGAGGAAGCTATTTACACTAAAGGAAAAATGCATGAAGGTGGAAGAGGGGTACAGGAAAAAAACCTCAAGCAACTAAAAATATCAAATCCATTTAAGTGAAGAAACATATTAGTTTAGTTTATTTAAAAAACTTGGGATAGATGATTGGAATGGATTAATAGGGGAATAATTGTATTCCCTAGATGTAGGTTATCATGCATTGTATGTTTTGTTCTGTTTATTCCAGCTTTGATCTTGCAGTTAGCTGTTGATATTATGAATATCTGCACCTTCAAGGAGCCCAAGAACTTAGTTCTTTCATTTCAGAGAAGCAGAAGAATTTTCAAAATGTTTCAGTAAAAGATTAAAAAATGGGAGTAAACATGCTTGTTATAGAAGGTGAAAACACATATCTGCTAGTGCTCAGCATTTTGTTTTTATTGTCTGGATTTGTAATTAGTGATGGTCTTTGTGTTAGCAATAAGGCCAGTGCAACATTTGTCATGTTCAGTTTGATTACCCAAATTCTAACTGCAGCCAAAGATGTTTCTATGCAGAATGGGACTCTCATTCCAGTGTGTGAAGTATCCCTTGCTTTTCCATGTGAAGTCATTATGCAATGACATGTTTTTGATTTAAATTTTGCTCCCTCTAATTCTCAAGTGTGTATTACTCAGGATGTGTAACAATATACATTTTGAAACAATAGTTCATTCCTCACCTGACATAACTCACCAGATCTGTTGGTTTCATTTCCCATTGCTGACAGCTGTAACTTAGTATTGTTGTATTTGGTGATGAGATGTCATTAGGGTGAGTGCAGTAAATGCCATTTTTCTATCCAGAGTAGGTTCTAAAGGCTTTTTATTTTTTGTTTGTAGACAAAAACACATATGGATTCAACACATTGTACAATTATTTAATTTCTTTAATAGTGTTTTGAAGACTCAGTACTCATCAGATTTCTTTCCTTGTTTTTCAGGTGGTACCTTGAGAAATTTGAAGACTATCCAAAGGACAGAAAAATTGTCATCCCATTTTTGTACTGAGCTGTGCTTTTAACACTTTGAGATGGATGGTTTTAGTAACAGCCAGCATTTTACAGATGCTGGCAGGTTAGCAACACACTCAGATCATCACTGTGACAAATCCTTTCCATCAGTGCTGCTATTACTTACTGCTTTTTCCTCTTAATGGTAATCCAGAAATCTGATGGACAGGGTGAATAGGAACAGAAATGCTTTTCCAGCAGTGAAGCACCTTCATAAACAGATTAGGCAATGAGTCTGAATTGGCATCATGGGAAGTACTGTGCATGACTTCTGATGCTTCTTTTTTCTGCTTGTGGGGGCTTCTACTATTTCCACTCAATGCAGCCAGGCTGTCCTGACAGTTGTGCTGTGAGCTCAGCCACCCTCACTGCAGTCTGGATGGTGGGTTCTGCCTACATACACAAACAGGGTTGATTTTATTTTTTTTCCCCTGCCTTTCTAATCCTTTTGTTTACCCTCACCTGCATCTCCAGAAGAGCTGGTGATTTAGACCAAGGAATTAGATTAATACAGTTGCTTTTAAATGAGAGTCAGTGTTTTTCCTTCTCTTTGCACTCTTAAAACTATAGGGACACTGTATAAACAATATTTAATGATATTTAAATAAAAGTTGTACTGCTAATAGGTTATTATTTTCATCTACCTCTTAAAATTTATACCTATCTCAATATGCAATATGTGTCTTCTCACTCTAAACTGGTTTTAGAAGTCTACTTAGGATACTTAGACCAATCTAGCACTGTTGACAATTGTGTAATGTTTCCTAACTTTATAAAAAACATTTTTAAATTGTTTTTAAAAATTCAAAGATTTAAAAAAAATTCTTACTATGCTGTTTTTAAAAAAATCAAGTGTCTTCCTTCTTCTGTTCTTAACATTGATTTTGTATTCCAAATTCTGGACATTTGCATCAGTTCTCATACCCCAACCTTTTACTCAGAGGACTCCAGAATGGTTTCAAGAAAATGATGGGATCCCAAGCATACAGATTTTCAAGTCAACTGTATCATTTGTGTGATTGACATAATAAAGAATCTTTTAGAATTGCTGACACCAAAACAACTCAAGAGAAAAAAAAGAAAATCCAACAAAGCCCCCAAGCAAACAACCAAATTCAAATAATTAAAAAAAATTAAAAACCAAAGAAACGAGCACTACCTAAAAAACCTTACCACAAAACCCTCAAACTCTGCTGCTAATATAATTTGAAAATAAATGGAATTCAAAGTTTTCAAGTGTCATCTGCTCTGTTTGCACTTTTATGTTTGGTTATGTTCTTCAAAACAAATTAGTAACATAAGCTAAGTTTTCCAGTAGAGTATTGCAGTAAGATTTGTTTTGATGAACAGTCTTAGTCTTGATGCTTGCTGGAGAGAGAGGATGGTGAATAGCTTGATTTACTCCTCAATGCTAAAATCGAGTTACTGGACAATAGAAGTTCAATAGGACCACTTAAAGCAGATTCTGAAGATAACTGTAGAATCTTAGTCTTAAATATCAGGATTTTTCTAAATCCTATCCTCTCTGCAACATTTTAAAAAATGTTCCTGTCCAAATCATATACCTATCAAAATCTCTTTTAGTGGAAAAAATATAGGATTCAAGACCCATTATCTACCCCAAGGTGTTTAAACACTTACATAGTTTATGGTGAATTAATATCTTTGTTGGGTTTGTGTGGCCAGATTTTGCTGGTGGGGGCTACAGCGATGGCTTCTGTAAGAAGCTGGTAGAAGCTCCCCCCATGTCTGGCAGGGCCAATGCCAGCTTGGCCCAGGGCCACCCTGCTCCTGACCAAGGCTGAGCCCATCAGGAAGAACAGCAATGTCTTTGTAAGAACATATTTAAGAAAGGAAAAACAACATATGTTCTTGGACAGAGCAACATCTGACAGCAACTGGAGGAGTGGGAGGAGGCGCTTCAGGTGTTGGAGCTGAGATTCCTCTGCTGGAGCTGTGCCCAGGGAGGGCCATGGGGCTGCAGAGATCCACCTGCCGCCTGTGGAGGATCCTCGTGCTAGAGCAGGTGGCTGTCTGGGATGAGGCTGTGAACCCACAGGAAGCCTGTGCTGAAGCAAGGTTGTGACAGGGACGTTTGGAGAGAGGAGCCCGTGCCTGGGCAGTTTTCATGGTGGGACTTGTGACCCTGTGGGGGACCCAAACTGGACCAGGCTCTGCCTGAACGGCTGCACCCTATTGAAGAGAATCCGTGATTAGAGCAGTTCATGGAGAAGTGCCACCCATGGGATGCACTCAGATTGGAGAAGTTCACAGAGAACTGTCACCCATGGGAGGGACTCCATGTTGGAGCAGGGGAAAGCCCCTTCTCCTTGAGCAGCAGGAGAAACCACAGGTGATGAACTGACCATAGCCCCCATTCCCTGTCTCCCTGTGCCTCCCAGGGGAGAAGGTAGAGCTTGGGAAGAAAGGTGGAGGGAAGGTGTTTTTTAAGATGTATTTTACTTTTCATTATCCTGCTCTGATTTTGTTAATAATAAATTCAGTTAATATTCCCAGTTTGAGTCTGTTTTGTCTGTGGCAATATTTGATGAGTGATCTCTCCTGGTCCTTATTTCAACCCATGAAGCTTAGGCTTTGTTTTTGTCCCCCTGTCCAGTTGTGGAGAACAGTGACAGAGTGGCTTTTGTGGACACCTGGCATTTGGCCACGGTCAACCCACCAAAATATCTTGTGTCTTCAGGGATATTTGCTTAAAAATCACTAATGGGACAACCTACCAGTTAAAAACATCTTTCTGCAGCACTTTCGACTCTAATTTAACACTTTCTTTCTTTCTTTCTTTTTTCTTTCTTTCTTCTTTCTTTCTTCCTTTCTTCCTTCCTTGTATTTTTACTTTCTTTCTTTCTTTCTTTCTTTCTTTCTTTCTTTCTTTCTTTCTTTCTTTCTTTCTTTCTTTCTCTTTCTTTTTTCTTTCTTACTTTCCCTTTCTTTCTTTCTTTCTTTCTTTCTTTCTTTCTTTCTTTCTTTCTTTCTTTCTTTCTTTCTTTCTTTCTTTCTTTCTTTGCCTTTTTCGAAAAGGCAAATGTTCTTTTAATTCTAAACAGTAAAAAAAACCTCAGCGCTTTTTTACATCTCTATATTCAAGAGCTGTAGCTCTCTAGCCAGTAGTCTTTTATCACAGTTTCCAGAAAATCTGAACAGATGCCTTGATTTTGCTCTGCCATTATGCTAATAAATATTTATCTTGCTTAAAAGTTCAGTTGCTTTGCCCACATAATGTTAATTTATGGTTTCCTACAGTGGGATAGGATCTGAAGTGTGGTGGTCTGACAGCTTATCCCAGTTCTCTCTCCTGTTACAGAAATGGAAAAGCTGTGATCTGTGGGCTGTGAAGTCAGCATGTTTAGAAATTTTAGTTAATTGGATTAATAAAAAAACCCCAAACCCTAGCCAGAAGGTTTTGTTCTTTGTGTGATTATATTTTATATTCTCATTATACTTCTAGAGCCTTCCCTAAGTAAAGTACAGATTTTATTTGTGGCAGTTCTTAGACTGCAGGTCTGATGAAGAGCAGCTGAAAGAGCTGGGACTGTTTAGCCTGGAGAAAAGGAGGCCCAGGGGAATCTTATTACTCTCTACAACTGCCTGAAAGGAGGTTGTAGCCAGGTGGGAGTTCATCTCTTCTCCCAGGTAACAAGTAATAGAATGAGAGGAAATGGCCTTATGTTGTGCCAGGGGACTTTCAGATGGGCTATTATGAAAAATTTCTTCACTGAAAGGGTTATCAAGCTCTGGAACCGACTGCCTGGGCAAGTGGTGGAGTCATCATCCTTGGAGGTTTTAAAAGAATTAATTTAATTTAAATTAATTTAAAGTTGGGGCACTGAGGGAGATGGTTTAGTGGTGGACTTGATAGTGCTGGGTTAAGGTTGGACTCAGTGAACTTTGAGGTCTTTTCCAACCTAAACAATTCCATGATTTTAACATTTTAAAACCCAGGTACATTAGTAAGAGGGTATGATCAACTTGGTCAAATGCTAGAACTGCCTTTTGTTTAAACAATATCCTACTTAGTTGTCATACTTCACTCGTGATCCCTTCCCTTTTCAGCAGCTCTGGCAGATTTTTCTGTTGGAAAATATCTAATACTGAACAATTCTTTTTGAGAATAAGTAATGTGAAAATGAACTCTGTTCTGCCCATTCCAGAGGGAGAAAACATGCATACTTGCTATTGGGTATAACATCTGTAGCTATTTTTAGTAGAGACACTTCTAGTCAGATTGATACATCTTTCCCTCAAAGCCCTTTCTAATAAAACATGATTTGTGGTGTCTTGCTTGAATACTTTATTTTTTCTGTTAGTAATCCCTGCTTTAACTTGTGGAGGTTGTCCAAGGCTTTTGTACTAGCAATTTCATTATCCCAGCTGCAATCTTGGGGAGTGTGAAAACAAGATTGGATTAGACTGACCTAGATGCATGTGTGAACTTGATGAGATGCACTCAAAGCAGTTATTAAAAGTCAGAAGGTAAATTTGTCTAGTGATACGTTCCTAGTTACGTAAAACAAAGTATGTAGCTGAGATGTTCTACACTTGCAGTTAGAGCAAAGCTTAACAGAAGCAGAGGCTGCTCCTTTGGGTTCCTCTCCTGCAGCTAGGTCACTTTTCACTTGAAAAACTGTAGCACCTGCTGTTTAAACTATTTCAATTGAGATTCAGCACAACACTATCTTTTGGGGGAGTGAAGATAGTGTACAAATTACTTGTATAAACTTGAATTCTTCCAGCAGGCAGGAAATCTTGAGTGCCCACCACAGTTTTTATATCCTGTTTGTGATTGGAATATATTAATAACTTTAGTATGAGACTGTCCCAGCCTGTTCTCTGCTCCTCAGTTTTACCTATAACAGTTGCAGTTGTCAGGTCAGCCTTTCATACACACATCCATTTCATAAGGAAAGCAGATCTCAGGGTAAAATTGCACCACTTTTCACAGTGATGCAACATACCTATCATCATCTATGTGCTCATGTGCCCACACAAAAAATATGTGTAAGCAAGCAATTAAATTTCCGTTGCAGGATAACTGAAGGGCAAAGCCTTAACCAAGGTTTGCACCTGAAGGAATTGCACAACTGAAGCTTGCTCTTGACCTTCTTAAAACAACACGTTTTTTACATCCCTTGCTTGATTTACCATGTCTGCTTAAAAATCAAAGCCAATACATGATGCATTGTTGGGTAGAAGTGCCTGGGGGAAACAATAAGTTATTCACTCACAGAGATGAAAGAAAATCTAACACTTGGTACAACCTTTGGTGTAATGTTTCCCTGGAGATGATACCTTACCAATGTGCTAGCAGGAGTGTCTCAGTGGTGTTGTTTGTGCTCTCTCTTGATTTGGAAGTATTGTCCAGTTTGAGAGAGGAGATGGGTGGCTGGATCCAAAGAGATAGCACTAGCAAAGCCACGTGTTCCAGCTGCTCTGGGAAGGGGCAATCCATTTCTCTCAGGCTACTGAAAGAGAAAACCACCTCGAACTTAGTTATAAACTTCTGCAAGAAAAGAAGAAGCTGTGATCTGTGAATGGGGACTCTGACATTGAGCAGCACTGTCCAGACTAAAGGACAGTTCAGTGTAAGCAAGCAAAACCTATTTCACCTACCTACCTGCTATTTTTGTGTCCTGCTAGCTGCTTCATGGGGTTGGAATTTAATCTTTTTAATCCATATGAGTCTTCTGGTGAACAGATCAAGAGGCTTCCAATTTTGCCCCCACTCCACATGTTGTTTTTGCTGCAGAAGACCAAGAGACACATTCTTTGCAGAGCCAGGGTCCTGCTAATGTGCAAGGAAGCCCTGTGACAAAGCAGCCCAGTGCAACAGTGTAGATTTGTAGGATTGTAATGTTTTGCAAAGGCAAGTATGTTTCCTCTTTCATTCTCTGCCTGTCTCTCAAAAATGGTGATGGTATCTGAACGGATGAATTGACTTGAAAATCCCAAATACTACTGTGAAAGTGTCAAGTGTTAAAGGAGAGTCATCAGGATATACTAAAATAAGTAACCAAAGATCAAAATGGTCTTTTTTACACTCCAAATAATCCTTGCAGATTTTACTAAGCCTCAGAAATAAAGAATATTAGATTAAGCATAATATTTAGTCCTAAACAGTGCAGTATATGATAATTACTGATAAAGTAATACTAGGAAGAGTAGTTTAGAAAATATGAGTAGCTATGCAGACAGCATACAGCAGTATAGTCTTATGAATAGAAAGCCAAATGACCAAGAAAAAATGAGTTATTTTCACAAGCAAAAAGAGAGCACTACTCTAGTGTGGAGTCCTCCTTAGGCTGCGGGTGGATGTCTGCTCCATTACTGACTTCCACGGGCTGCAGGGGCACAGCTGCCTCACCATGGCCGTCATCACAGACTGCAAGAGAATATCAGCTCCAGCACCTGGAGCACCTCCTCACCCCTCCTTCCTCACACACTTTGGTGTCTGCATAACTGCTCCTCTCACATATTCTCACTCCTCCCTCCACTTGCAGTTGCAAGATTTTTTGCCCCTTTTTAACTGTTTTCCCAGCGATGCCACCACCATCACTGCTGGGTTCAGCCTTGGCCAGTGATAGGTCTGTATTGGAGCTGGCTGGCATTGGTTCTGTTGGACATGGGAGAAGCCTCTGGCAGCTTCTCACAAAAGCCACCCCTGTTATCAAAATCTTGCCCTGCAAGCCCAATAAAATGTTTGAATTTATAAAAGTTCAAAATAAAACACTAACATGGCACTTGTAGGAAAAGTATTTTGTCAACTGCTGTAAGTGATTTTCCTAAACTGAAATTGCCATGCAATGTAGACATTCCAGACGTCAGTGAACAATATGCTATAATTACTACTCTTTAAATGGTTGCTATTAAAAGTAAAAACCCCCAAAGTAATTGTACTTTGTTTCCTAATTCTTCATACTAGATGAATTGTCATTACAACAGCTTTTAATTTCAATTCAAAGCAGACAAAACAATCTCGTCTGCAGATGCAACCCCATCTGCTACTGTGGCTAAACCTCAGAGATGTTCTTGAATATTCTTGTTTCTGTATTGGATCAAAAAAAGATAAATTGCAAGTAACACTGCAGATGACAAACCATGTCTTATTTTTCATTGAGTAACATTGTCATCTTCTGCCACTTTGTGTCTTCATTAACACTAGGCTAATTAGAAACATGAAATGATTATCTAACATTTTCTTACACATAAAATCCAGTCTAACACTGTTCTCAATTGTCTTATTGTGGCACTGCACAGATGTGGGCTTACTGGGTACCTATTGCATCATAGTTTCCAGTCCCCTCTAAGCACTGCCTAGAGCAGAAATTGTTACTCACAGCAGCAAATTCAAAGACAGTCCTCTCTTCTAGCTTAGGGACCCTGGGAGCAGACAAGGATGCACCCTCAAACAAGCATGAATAAATTACCAGCAGAGCTCTGCATCAGCCATCTGTGTCTGTGTTGCACAACATGTAGAACAACATGGAGTGCTAACCTTCCTGCTCAGGATCCTCTTTTGGAAGGTTTCTATCCATTTCTGGGAAATAGGTTGATACAATTGTACAAAGTGGATGCCTCCAGCAGCTGGGCTCAGGCACCCAGAGTGTCCAGTAGCTGCCCCTGGATCTCAGTCTTCCCAGTCACTGGCACTTGGATGCACCAGCCTATGAATGCATGGAGACACAGTTTGAATCCACCATTAACTGTGCTCAGACACAGAGGGCATCCAGCAAGAGGCCCTGGGTCCTCAACCTCCACAGATGACACCACTTGGAAATGCAAAATTCTGAGAGGCCTGCAGCTCCATCCCGGCTGCTGGTATGTTTAGTCTGTTCTTGTCTCAGATTTTTCACTAAACATCTTCAGTTAAAAGAAACAAACAAAGAACAACACCACTGAATAAAAAAAAATCCATTCAATGATTTATTAATGTAACATTGTTTTACACACACTGAATTTATGGACTATTTCATGAACTGATAATAGGAGGGGTACCTGAAGAGTTTCCTGTGGAGAAAAGATTGATTACCCAGAGCAAAATTTTACTTTGCGGTGGGGTTTTTTTGTGTTTTGGTGGGTTTTTTGTTTTGTTTGTTCTTTGTTGTTGTTGTTGTTGTTTTGTTTGGTTGGGGTTTGGTTTGTGTTTTTGGTTTTTTTTTTTTTTAATAATATTGAAACTCTTTATCATAGAATTGTTTGTGTTTGTGCTGGTGAATTTTTGCAAAGCACTGTTTACAGGAGGAGCAGAAAGGGAAATGCTGACCAGAAAAGTTGAGTTCTGCATTTATTAGTTATTTGCAACTTAAATATGTTCTAAAGTAGATGGCTGTAGCATAAGATGTAGGGGAAAATACACAATACAAAGCACAGCTCTATTGTTTATAGAGATTGCTTTCCACAACACCATATTTTTCAACCTAGGAACATACGTCTCAAAAAGCATTTTAGAAAACAGCTTTTGAATGGGCTTTTCTTTTAGGCAAATCAGTTTCCTGAAAGGCTCTCCAGTAAGGATTTGGAATGGAATGTCATGAAGACTACAGGTAATTTTTGTTTCCAGGGACAAGGCCCCCTATCTTTGTTAGCCTCTGTACAGGTAGAAAAACATACTGCCTTTTCCTACTCTTTGTCCAACAGCAAGGCCAGCTGTTTGGCAGCAAGGCTGGGCATTCAGCCAGAGCTCTACTTGATCTAGAAAAGGTTTTATCTTTCCTAATGTATACTGCAAATATTTTGTTCTAGCAGATCAAATTCAAAACTTTCCAAGATGATTGATGAGATCTGCCCTGAGACATCACAGACCGTTTCTCCTTCCTTGTGGGTAACTGCAGATGTAATTCCTGTGAGATCAAAACATTTTGTCCGTAATTCTTGCTGGCTTCCATGTGGCCCAAATGCGAGAGTTCAAACTGAATGAGAGAGTTTAAAGCAGGCCCAGCAAAGAATTATGACATGCAGTAAAAATGTCAAGAAATTGTTCTTTGCAGAAAACTGAGGCAGAGCTGTCTATCCTATAAATGATATAATCAAGGTCAAACCACTTCCACCCTGTCTCCTAGCCCTGTGCCAGAGCCATTGCCAACAGTAACAGATCGTTTCCAGGTCACCACCAGGCAATAGAATCTTTATGGCAAAGCCACGTAGTGTATGGTTAACTGTAACATGTCCTCAACAAGAAACATGCCACACTTAGGGCAGGGAAAGGATTTCACTTGTCACAAAGATACTGAAAGCAGAAGAAAGCAGGAAGAAATACAGGGCAAAGGGTGCAAAAGGCTGCATACACATCGTCAGGACAGATCCTTGCATGTTCCCCTGTTTAGCCATAACTGATCCAGTTCAAGGGAAAACTCTGAAGGAGTCTGCACTTCACAGCTGAGAGTCAGCCATAGATATATGTGATGGAACTCCTGAAGCACCTCACTGGATATATGGGGTTCAGACTGGCGCTGGTGTATGCTTCTCAAAGGCAAGTTATGGAAGAGAAGGACCAAGAGAGGGTCCCCACTAGAGGGCAGAGGGACTGATCAGTCTGCACAAACAAGGAACTGTAAGAAGATGATTGTATCACGTAGGAATTGGCTGAGGCCCTGACACAACACCCTATGAGAAGCATTTTTCAACCACTAAGTGATACATCATGCAGTCAGAAAGGGCAGCAGCATGGCTTTATGCTCAGAATCACTCCTGTGGAGTTGTCTGTATGGCCAGTCTGATTAACTGATGGTACATGAACTGAGCAAATAACATGCAGAAATTGCAGAAGAGATTCCTTCAATGCATTTTGTTTCTCCCACCATGTAAGACTTGTTGGCAGTACCGATGTTAACTCCCTGCACCTGTAGCCACATGGCTTCCCCAGGTTCTGAGATAATCCTAAACAGACTGATGTTTACGTTGTGTTAATTACTGCCATCTTCTGAGTACATGATTAAGAGATTATTTCCATCCAACAAAAATAAGTTTCATAGACCATGTCTGTCACTAGCTCATGAGGAACCAGCTGGGATAAACTTCACAGCTATCACCAGGCAACTCAGAATAAGAAAACAGCTACAGCCTGGTGATGAAAAGAGTTCTTCCAGGTCCCACCAGGCAGCTGTGGAGTCACAGCACATCTGTCTTGTGTCCAAATTAACTTGTGCCCCATGAGAAGGAGGTCCATGCATCCTTGCTACTATATTGAAAGGAAAAAGCTGAATTTTATGTTTCTGTTTGCAGAATGAATACCTATCTGCTTGATGGCATCAGTCAATACCACACTGTGAGCTCTGCAGGAGACCCTGAAGGTAAAGCCTATCCCATTGCAAGTGTCATCTGTCAGCAACTGTGGCAAAGATCTTCAATTTGAACTGTAGTACTGGATGGAGACTACTCCAAGGCAGGCTCCTGGCTGCAAGGCTGTCAGACCTTTCACTCAGCTGAGAAGCACTAGAATCATCAATGAATTGCCTGGACACCACGACTCAGTGGAGTGATCACCAGCCTGTGAAGGACCCTGGAGCTGTTTCCAGGCTTCTGGATGCCTTGAGCCAGTGGAGAGTTTGAGGCATGGGTAAAAGCAAAACTGCCCCATCACAAAGCTGCATGGGAGCTTCAGCTTGGCACACGGCAGCAGGAATGGCAGCCTCTCCTTGCTCTGACACATGACCTGCCTGGAGGGAGCAACAGATATTCTGCTATCTTAAACTAAGCACTGCAACCTCAGACAATCAGAAATCCTAATCTGTTTCAATGCTGACATTTCATTCTTCCTTCCTCATGCCTTTTCTGCTCTCACCACAATAAATAAATGTTGTTTCTTCAATGTTACCTGAATGTCCATAGAGCTCATGAGCCCAGGTGCTCAGAGGCATAGACTTCCTGTGAAGCCCATGTTTGCTGAGATTAGAGACTGATATTATGAACAAGTTCCTTAACTCAGTTTGCATGGCTGTGGAATGTAAACTGCCATTACAGGTAACTATCATGTTCTTTATGCTGGGTTCTGCGCTTGGATCACAACAACACCGTGCAGCTTCAGAGATTAGGGGAAGAGTGGCTGGAAAGCTGTCCATTGAAAAAGGCCCTGAGGGTTCTGGTTAACAGCCAGCTGATCATGAGCCAAAGTGTGTCCAGGTGGCCAAGGTGGCCAATGGCATCCTGGCCTGTATCAGCAATAGTGTGGCCAGCAAGACCAGGGCAGTGATCCTCATCCTCTGCTTGGCACTGGGACATTTGTGAATATTCAAATCCTGTGTTCATTCTGGGCTCCTCACTACAAGAAGGACATTGAGATGCTGGAGCACATGCAGAGAAGGGCAATGGACTGGGGAAGCACCTGGAGCACAATTCTGATGAGGAGCATCTGAGGGAGCTGGAATTATTTAGCCCTGAGAAAAGAAGGCTCAGGGGTGACCTTAACACTCCCGACAACTGCCTGAAAGGAGGGTGTAGCCAGGTGGGAGCTGGTCTTTCCTCTCAAGTCATAAGTTACAGGGCAAGAGGAAATGGCCTTGATCTGCACCAAGGGAGGTTTATATTGGCTGTCAGGAAAAATTTCTTCACTGAAAGGGTTGTCAAGCATTGGCACAGACTGCCTGGGGAACTGGTAGAGTCACCAAGGGTTGACTTCCTAAAGGGATCCTGGAAGTATTTAAAAGATGTGTAGATGTGGCACTTAGGGACACAGTTTAGTGGTGGACCTGGCAGTGCTGTGTTAAAGGTTGGACTCAATGTTCTACCAGGTCTTTTCCAATCTAAACATCTATGGTTTCCAATCTAAAGTTCTATGGTTCATTGCTGATACCCAAAGACAGGAGATACTGGCACTGCCATCACAAGGGGGGTTTGGAATGCCCAGGCATGTTCTGTTCATCTACAGCCTTCAGGATCCCAAAGGCATGTCTGTTGGACTGCATGTGTGTAAGGTCCCATGGTGAAATGGTACTGACAAGCTGAAGAAGTCCTGGAGAAATCTCAGCTGATGTCTGTCCACAAGCTGTCCATGCACTGGAAAGCACTTATGGTGAGGCTGTTTTTTATTTCTCAAGGAAGGCAAAGAAAGTTGTAAAGTGCTATATGATTCCAGTATTGAACCACAGGATAGGACCCATAGAGGGATTTGGTGCAAGAAAGCTGGAGTGCTGGTAGAAAGTTTGGAGGAGAGGTGCCTGAACACTTCTGGTTCCTGGCCTTGATTTTAGGTCCTTCAAAGAACAAATGGACATGTGTGTGCTGACTAATGAGCCTTCACTCTGACAGTTTTCCCAGGCCCCTGGCCAACACCTGCATCTGTCCACTCCATCTCTTTTGCTCCCCCTTATTCGTAGTCCAGCTATTTCTCTACATCAGATAAAATTGTCAGCCATGTTCTCTTACTGATGCATGCTTTTCCTATCTTTGTTCCTATCCTCATTCTAAAGTACTAACTAAACCATATTATTCTTTCTTATCAGTCCCTATCTAATCTGTGCTACAGCTGCTGCACATCAACTTTATCTAAAAATCCTGACAAAAAAATCTTACTCTCCTTTGATCTTCTGTACTTCCCTGCTAACTTATCCATGGCCCCATGCAAATACAGCTCAGGTCAGCACTTTTATATTGGCAAAAAGCTGTTTCTTTTCTGGAAATCTCCTTCCTGAGATATCCAAGTGATATAGTTGTGGCCCAAGAACAGTTAAAAATAATAGCTTTGAAGGTGGAGATGCAGGACACAGATATATCTAAGGAGAGGGATATATCTAAGGAAACTGCAATAGAGCAGTTTCTATTTAAAGAGCGAATGCATGTAGGTATGTGCCTGTGCTGCCTATAGCTGAGTACCAGGGGGCAGGAAGAACCAATGAGAAATACTTAGGCAGTTGACCATGCAAGATAAATTATCTTCTCAAAATCTGTGCAAGATCAAATATGGCCTTGATCTAGCATGGAATCTAATAAAAGTGGACTACATCTTTCACAATGATCGTTTTTGCTGACACCTGACATAACCTTAATTCTAACCACAGTCGTTCTGCTATGCATAAATGATTCTTCCAGGTTTAATATAGAAGCAGGTGGTGTCCTGTCTGATTGCCATGTTAACATGGCAGATCAGGGTTCCAGGGTGCATCCTCACTAAGTGACTTTTACATGAGCTTTCTCACAGCTTGTCCTCTCGTGCTTTCCCCAGCAGAAAGCTTACACTCAGCAGATATGAAGAAAGAATTTTTATTCTAATGTTTTTCCTAGGAGGAACAATGCCTTATTTACAGATTCTTCTCCTAGAAGACAGTCTAGCCACATTTACTTTTTCCTTCCATAGCAGTGTACGTGCAACTACTCTGTGAGTTGGGATCCCTCCCCTCTGCCAGGATTCACACATGTTCTGCATGCCTTCAGCTGTCCTCCACAGTAGCCTGGAGAGTGACAACTTAAAGATGATCCTGGGACCCACCTAGATTGCAAACACGAGTAAGGCAAGAATCCTGACCAGTTTATTCCTATGAACTTTCATGAGAGTCTCCTTAACTCTCAACCTGTCATCCAAAGGCAAGCTACCCTTCTGACAAAAGCAACTCTTTGCTTTTGGGGCTCTGTGGCTCGGGGCTCTGTGTTAACCAGCACAGGAAGACAGAGCATCTGATTTCATGCAACTCTTTAGATACCACTTAGAAAAGCACTTTCAAAAGCTTTATAGATATTTAGCATAAACTTAATTTGTTTATGATCTCTCTCATAGACTATTTTCTACACTAAAATTTTTCTTAAAACCCTCCTTTTGCTTGTTATCACAATTTAATTTCACGTCTAAATAAAGCTTTGAAGAAAGAAAGTCTGTGAGATTTGTCTTCAATTAAGTGCTACTACTGGCAGAACATCCTCTCTTATGAAAAGTGACAAGTCTCGAAGACTGAATTCCTAATCCTTGAGTTAAAAAACAAACCTTCCAAAACCTGTATGCTCCCAAGTCTTCTCTAAATTATTAAAGAATAGAAACCAGAACACTAGAACAACTTTGAAACGTTCACAGGCATCCTTGATACAGAAGAATTAAATATGTCACTGAATACTGTAAAAATATGCTGTGTAAAGTATTAAATTACCATGTAACAAGCTAAGATAAACATTCATAATAAAGCAGACTTTTGAAAGTAATCCTTATCAGAGTCCCAAATATAGCAATGTAAACAGTCTGTGGTAATGTCAGGGTGGCACCTTTACCTTGCTCCTGTTGTAGTATTGCACATGCATACTGTGCATAGAGTGATGAAAGGTCTCCAAGGCAGAGTTCCCTCCAGAAGCCTTGACACACATCCAGCAGCGTGAGGCAAGAATCACACCCGCCTGTCCGTGCACTCTCTCCCACTGTGATGCCACCCTGAACGCAAAGAGAACGGAATGGCTTGTGAACCGCCTCCCACACTTTCTCCATTTACCACACAGCTATTTTATGTAGGCAGCTAGAGAAGGATTTTCATGTGCATGAACATGCCTGGCTGGAAGCTGCAGCTGTTCAGCTGCTGATTTATGATGTGTTCAGTTTCTGTGGCACAGGGCTGGCAACCCTTGTAAGAGCAAGGAAGACAGGGTGGGAAGAGGAGATGGCTGGTGGTTGACAGCTGTTTGAGGCTCTGTGCTTTAATTGGCTCTGAATATACCTCAACAACCTAAATTTGGCTGATGCTTACTGTTCATCAGAAGAGGCCATAGAGCCTTCAAGAGAGGAAGGACTGAGCCAAATAGCAGATTTAAGGGAGAATATATAACATGATTTAAGCCTGTTCAGGGTTACTTATGCCCAGCCTTCTTTAATGGGAGGCACAAGCCATTTTGAAGAAGGTAAAAGCCCCTATTTCCAGACAACAGATTAAAAGATTGCCCCAAATCATACCTTGTAAGAACCAGAAATTGATGTTCTGGATTTCTACTTGTCTTCCTATTGTGATCAGCTACATTTGAGACACGAAAATTGTATCTCCACACTCCCATTCAGGAATGTGTTTACTGAGAAAAAAAAAAAAAAAAAAAAAAGTGATGATAGTGCAGCTAAGGAAACCGTCTCCCTGTTACCTCCTCCCCAACATTATCTCCTGGTGACTAGCACACTCTGAAGGTCACTTGTGAGAGATGCACCTCCTTTGGTGCAACAGCCTTTCTCTCACACCCTCATCTAGCTTGAGACCTTGATTTGTTCAGTTCTTTCCTTTTCCTGCCTTCATCAGGTACAAGTGTGGTCAGATATACTGCTGAGCCCTAGTGTCTCTGCCTTCTCAATCCATCCCACCGTAGAACCACAGAATATTCTGAGTTGGAAGGGAACCTCAAGGATCATTGAGTCCAGCTCTTAAGTGAATGGGGCTACGGGGCACAAGGGCTACAAAGGATATCAGAGCTGGTGAGCATGAAGGAGGTGATGCATCAGTGGCATGCAGTGTGTTTCTGGGTGGCCAGAACCAAGGTCATATGGGCCAAAATCCAAATTTCATGTCCAGTCTTTCCTTACACGCCTCTAGGGATGGCGACTCCACCACCTCCCTGGGCAGCCCATTCCAATGTCTAATCAGCCCTTCTCTGAAGTAATTCCTCCTAATGTCCAACCTGAATCTCTGCCACAGTTTCAGGCTGTGTCTTCTCATTCTGTCATTGGTTGGCTGGGAGAAGAGACTCACCCTCACCTGGCTACAAACTCCTTTCAGGCAGTTGTAGATAGTGATAAGATCTAAACAACCTCAGGTTCTCTCAGCCATTCCTTAGAGAATTCATGCTCCAGACCCTTCATCAGTTTTGCTGCCCTTTTCTGAACTCACTCCAGTACCTCAATGTCCTTTCTCATTTGAGGGGCTCAGAACTGGACACAGGATTCAAGGTGCAGCCTCATCACTGCCAGGTAGAGGGGGAGACTTTTCATTATCTACATCCACACAAATTCAACAGGGGGAAGGACGCTTTATTGAAAAGAAAGGATATTTTCCTTATGATCCAAACTGTATTTGACTTTCAAACATTCTGAGAATTTTACCTTCAGTATGGAGTTTCACTAGTAAAGGACAGCTGAATTAAAATCAAGCAGACTTAAAAAAAAATTAATCCTTGCAAAGGAAGTTCTCGCTTGCTACATTTAGAGGGAAATTCTCACTTTAAGAAGACAAGATTAGAAATGTGCTTTATTTAGGTTTCTCACTGGAGAGGCTAGAAACAGAGGAGAAAAAAACCTGATGTTAGAAGATGATAATTTTTCTTGTCATCGTGCCACAACAGATCACACTGGCTATTATTTCCCCATATTGTACACATTTATGTAGGAAACATGTAATACCTCCTTTTTTTCAGAGATATTTCAGTGATGTGCCACAAGCTTTGACAAATCATCATGAGATAGATAAATGAATCGGTGTACTGTCAAACCCTTGCTTATCAATTTCTCAGAGATCTTCTTCTCCAAGTACTTAGAACGTGGACCTTCAAGCACATTGTGCCTACCCATCCCTCCCATGTCCTGTATTACATATATCTGCTGTCTTGAACCCATACAAAGAATTGAGAAAGCATTACTGTAGCTTCAGAAATTCTGTGTAACACAGCTTAGGCCAGTTAGAGATAACCCTCTCTGTGACTACTTCAGGAAACAGCCTGGCCTCTTTCAAGACAGTGTTGGAATGGGTGAAAGTGTCTCCTCATTCAAAAGCTGTTTCTGAGTTACTGCCTCTTACAAAGCAGTGGTCTCTACCACTTAGACCCGACAATTAAGTTGGAGATAATCTTAGCAAAGAGGGAAATCAGGCCCTCTTGAAAGTGCCAAGTTTTAAAAGATGGCAACAGGGCAGGGAAGGAAATAAAGAAAACAGGTCATGAAAATGCTGAGCTTGGAAAGGTCTCCATAAGATTAGTCATTGTGTCTTTTTGGTTTCCCCCTCCACCTCTTCGAGCAACCTGATCTAGTGGAACCCTGTCTATGGCAGGAGGGTTGGAACTAGATGACCTTTAAGGTTCCTTCCAATTTAAACCACTCTGTGATTCTATGATCCAATGAAAACATTGATCAGTATTCCTTTATTTTAAGAGTTTTAATTCAGCAGGTGGAAGATGTGATCTTTATTGGTTGTATGAAAAGTCAAAACATGGAAATAAAAAGGCAGAGATGCTGTAGCTCCCTCAGCCTTCTCAGTATTTCAGTTGATCTATAAAGTAACTCTTCCAAACATTGGCATACCACAGCAGCTACTATTTCTGGCAGAAATACTGTGGATCCTCACCTCTCCTTGCTGTACCCAGGCCATCATAGAGGCAAGAATGCTAAAAGAAGAGACAGTGTAATTCTCTGGTTTATTTCTTACACCATTTATAAAAAAAGAACAGAGTCCAGGGGCCGGGTTGTCTTTCTTTCAAGTTCAGTTAAAACTGAACCAAAAAAATCCAAAATCTTTTGGAAGATGAACCATAAAACCACGGACTGCTATCAGTAACTCAAGCTGAAATCTCTGCTGAAGACCTGAACACTTCATTGGCCATGCAAGAAATTGTGGTGAACATACTCCCACATGAGACATTAATTAATAGCTCTTTCATGTGGTTTGGGTTTGGTTAGTTTATTGTGTACTTTTATGTGTACTTCAGCTGTTAGTCCTGAAAATAGGCCTATTCCTTAACAAAAACAAATTAATGACCTGTTTTTTCTAAATTACTTCTGGAAATAAACATTAGGCTGTCACTCTCAGATCTGTTTCCCTTGCTCTGAAGTCTAAGGGTATAGTTCCAGAGTACAACTGCATGAAGCACAACTACCCTTTGCTAACAAATGACAGTCTTGTTCTCTCATACTCTCTCTGCCCCCTCCTTAGTGACAACTCTGATCACAAAGTAAGCTAACTCAAAATGAACTGCTGAAAACTACTACTTTTCTTCCAAGTGTGGTCTTTGAATTACCAAGTTAAATTAGCTCACTGATCAATATCAGGGATTGTGCAAAGCAGCAGGAAAAGGAATTAGCAGGATTGTGGAGAGCGGGACCTCTCCTTTTCTCACCTTCAGGGGCAGCTAGTTCATTCAAGTACCATGTAACTGCGTTGGAGAGCTGTTCTAACTAGGACTCCCTGATAGCATTTAGCTTTATGCATGTACAACCCTTTTCTGTGCTGTTCTGCAGTCAGGTTAAGGATTCTGGAGAGCCCTAGACAGTGGGAGTTTCTGGGGGTACCTCAGGAGAGGACACTTTATGCATATGCATGCTGAAGCTGCTCAAAGAAAATAGGCAAATCATTGAATTAGAAAGAGAACCATCATGGACATCATTCTGGGAGGCTGGCTGTTAAAGCCCACCTTCACACCATGGTGTGTCTGTGTCTGATCCCATTCCAGCAGCAGCATGCATTTTGCTCGATGATCACTGCACACAAACCCCTTCCATTAGAGATATCCCCTGGAACAGACACTGTCTCCCTGGCCTGTCCACAGTCCTGGACTCAAGCCCGATAGAACCTGAAGCACCCAGTGGAAATGTGGGGCTTTGCACTGCTGTCTTGGTGCTACCAATCCAAGGAAAGCCTTCCCTCGGTTATGAACTGCATGGTGCTGCCTGGACACATCACCCAGGGCTCCCCTTTCCCCCAGGGAGTGAGCGGCCCTGCTCAGCCTCCCCAAAGGAGGTCTGCCTGCACTTGCTTCTCCTCTGAATTGGCCCTCAAAACCCACCCTTTTATTTTTGTGGGAACTGGGCTACAGTTCTCCAGAGGGATGAGCTGGGGCATGGTGGGGTCAGACAATGCAGTATTTGTGAGAAACCAACAGAGGCAGGGCTGTGGCTGCACCAGCCGCTCAGGGAGATGAAGGGAAGACAAGTGAGAGGGATACTGTAAGTGTCTGAAGGAAAGGTGCCAAGAGGATGGAGTCAGGCTCTTCTCGGCGGTACCAAGCAGTAGGACAAGAAGCAAAGGGCAGCAACTGATGCAAAGGAAGTTCTACCTAAACATGAGGAAGAACCTCTTTTCTCTGTGAGGGACTGCACACTGGAGCAGGTTGCCCAGGGAGGTTGTCGAGCCTCCCTCACCGGAGATACTCAACAACTGTCTGGATGCAGTCGCCTGCCACGTGCTCTGGGATGCGCCTGCCTGAGCAGAGGCGCCGAACCGCTTCCAGCCTGCCCCATTCCGTGACTCAGGGAGTCGGGGAGCCGCGGCTCCCGCCGCCGGGCCCGAGGCACGGCATTCCCAGCTCCGCGCCGGCGCGGGCGGGCGAGCGCCGGGCGGGGGAGCATTCCCAGCTCCCGTCTCCCTCCCGCTTCCCGCGCATGTGCGGTTGCCAGGGCGGCCGTCTCCGGTGAAGGTTTAAAATCTGCGGGACATGCGCAGTGCCGGTTCTGGCCCTGGCGAGGGGGACACGCCACATTGGAACGGCGAGCGGAGCGCTCCGGGCAGCGCCGGGTACAGTTTGCGCCGCATTCGCTTCCTCCGGAGCCGCGCTCGCCTCGCCCGGCTCTGCCTCCGGCCGCGCTGCCGCCCTCCCGCGCTTCCTCCTCCCCGCGACACATGCCGCTGCTGCCGGGCCGCTCCTAGCGCCGCTGCCGGGCCGAGCGAGCGAGGGAGCGGGCGGTGAGCGGGCGGCGGCGCGGAGCTCTGGCCGGGCGGTGAGGGACGGCGGCGGCGGGCGGGCGTGGATGGATCCCCGCGTGGCCTGGATCCAGCCCGAGCAGAAAGGACCCGCGAATGCGCTGTGGATGCAGATCTGGGAGACCTCGCAGGGCGTGGGGGGCCGGGGCGGCGCCAGCTTCCCGCACTACCTCTGCCTCAACTCCCCGGCGCTGGACTCCGCCGCCTCTCCGCCCCGCGGGCACGGCTGCGTGCGGCTCGGGGCGCCCGGCGCCTGCTGCTCCTCTTCCTCGCCGCCTTCGCCTTCGCCTTCCCCGCCGGCCCTGCTGACCGGACTGGTGCCCGCTGTCCCCGGCGGCCCCGCGGCGGTGACCGGCGGCGGCGAGGGAGGGCGGCGGCTGCAGAAATCGCCTTCCGTGTCTTCCTCGTCCTCCTGCTCGTCGGTGGAGTCCGGCACCGAGAGTCCCGGCTTCTCCTCCTCGGGATCGTGCAGCGGTGGCGGAGGCGGCGGCTCCTCCTCTTCCTCCGGCGGCCCCCGGGCGGTGGCGGTGGCTCCTCCCGGGCTGCTGGGCAGCGGGGCCGGACCCGGGGAGTTTTTTAACTTCCACGAGAACAAAGTGAACGCTGTGAATGGGCACCACCAGCCGCCGCACCCGGCGCGCAGCCCGCACCCGCCCCCGGCGTCTCCCCAGCAGCACCAGTACCACCCGGGCCGCAGGAAACGGGAGAATAAAGCCAGCACCTATGGCATGAATTACCTGCTCTCCGGCAGCCGCGGCGTCGCCGTCAACAACTCCCCCCACCAGCAGCGGCAGCCGCCTGCGCCGGCGCTGCAGAGCCCCGGCACCCCCTGGAAGACCAGGAAATACAGCCCGGGCGTGCAGGGGTGAGCAGCCGGGGCCCCGGAGGGAAGGGGGGCCTCGGCCGCCTCCTGCGGCCCCGCCGGGAAGGGGGGCGGTGGGTTGGGATCGCACGAACTCCTTCTGGAGCCGGCCGATGGTTAGGGGATGGTGGGGCACAAAGCCGTGCCCTTCCGTAAATCACCTTGGTCTGTGCCGGCCTGGTGGCTCTTGGCCGAAGCAGTGATTCACGCAGTGCCAGGGAACCCATAGATACAGGGGGTTAGGCCTTACCTTGTAATGGGTTGAGAGGTGAAGTTGTCAGGCCATTATCAGAGGTCACCTACAATAATGAAAGCAAGGATGTGTGCAGGATTCTTGTCAGAGCTACCAAGTGTCAATTGACATTGGAAGTGGAAGGCTTCCTTTCAGCAGAACTCACAACGCTTGTGTAAATTTTTAAATGCTTCTGCTTAGGCTGCAGCAAGCTCCTTAGCTTGGGGAGTGTTAGTAACATCACTTGAAAAGGGAGGTGCCGAGTTCTCTCTGAGGTAGGCATGAAAGTCAGTGTGGTCTTAGAACATTTCTCTCAAGTGTGTTTTAGCTCTAGGATAGGTTGAACCAGCCAATACCTGTACAGAAATGTTGTCTTTTTGAAGAGAATGCTTTTATGAAGCTTATCCTATCCTGTAAGCCATACTTTCTTGTATAAATGGGTAGTTAGAAAGGCCGAGTGTTCAGTTTGATCTGATTGGCATGGAGAAGGGACTAAAATGGAACAAAGTGTGTCTGGGATGCTCTATGAGATTGCTGTGCTTCACCTGTCAAATTTTATTCAGTCAAGGGGAAATGTTACTTTCTAAAGTTAAGATTATTTTATTCTTGGAAAAAGTGCTAGCTGCATTGACTGACTGTAGCAGATTTCTGATGTGACTTCAAAAATAGTTTGTTGGAGCATCCTAACATCAAGACCCTTGGATGCCTGTGGAATAAAGGCACTGCATATTTGTAGAGGGGAAATAGCTCAAAATAACAGGGTATGAGCTGGGGATTTTCAAGTGAGAGATATAACTTAAGGACAGTGTCTTCATTTTCTCTTTTGTGTAGTACTGTCAGGTGCTGAGTATGTTAAAAGTTATGAGGAAGTATTAAAACATATTTTTAAAGTTACATTTTTGCAAACCATAACCTCAAGAGAGGGACAACAAGACTTGTGACTACTGCTTTTTAATTCTGGACTGGCAATGAAAATTCAAATATCTTAGAGGAAGTTAGAATTTGAATCTTTTAAACGTGTCTTATGGTAGGAGCTTTGAGTCCTCTACTAAGAAGTTTGTATGTCTCAAGTTCCAATAGTATCTTTAAAATAGTGTGAAGATTTTGTTTTATTTTTGTAGAGACGCGGTAGAGCACTGAGTTAACTTTTTAATTTGAGTCAGCTCAGTGTAAGTGAGGCAGATCTTGAGGCAGGTGGAGGAAGGAGCAGCCTGAGTTCACCCAGCAGCTCTATGGCAAATGGCAAACTTGTCAATCAAATCCAAGCCTTGCAAGTTATGTCCTGTAGCTGTTAGACAGCACCACCTATGCCATTCACATACACTTATTCTTCATCTTCTCTCCTCCTGTTTTCTTTTGGCTTTTCTGTAATAGTGGCTGTGCCACTTCTCAAGTACGAGTTTACAGAGAAGCCATACAACAAGAAAATTGTTTAGCTAACATTCAGTTGCACTATTCAGCTCCATAATGTAGGTAGTTCTTTTTCTGATGTGTTAATGACAAGGTTTTTGCTAAGTATCTTTGAAAGTGGAAGCTGTGTTTCCTGATCTTCTGTCAAGGATCTCTGTTACAAAAGTGGGACCTGATTCTGGCAGTGGGATGCCAGTGACTGCAGCATGTGTGATCCTGTAGTTCCAGAGCATTCCTTAAAGTAGCAGGGAACTAACTAGTGCTGAAGGAGAGCATGAATCTTGAAACCATAGACGTAAATATGATAAGCAGTTTCTGCCTTAAAGTTTGAGTTCTGTTACCCAAGGTGAATCTTGGACAAGTGTATATTCTTAAACAATTTTCTGTTCAGTGTTAGTAAAATTTTTATGAAGTGCTTGCATGATTGAAGTGAGAATACTGTCACTGATGGAGTGGATTTAGGTATCTCTCTTCTGCAATAATTCCTGCTTAGTGGTGAGCTTAACTTTTTCCTCAAGCCTGGCTGGTGTATTATTTGGCAATTCAAATAAAAATGCACTGTTTAGGCTGGGGTGGGGACAGACCCCTACAGGAGTTTCTTGTGGATCCCTTATGTTCCTTTAGTTGCCTGCTGTTCCCTGGAACCGTCAGCCTGGTCCTGAAGTATCACTTTGATAACTTATCATCTGCTGACAGAGCATCTTCAGTGTTGCCGTGCTGGTATATCCAACTGTTGAAAAATGTGATCCTGAAAATCTTCAGCTGCAGTCTGGTTTGGGCATTGATTATAGGATGCAGGCAGGACTTGATCATAGATGCTCTTATGCTCACCCTGTATGTTAGTGATAGAGCTTACTCTGCTGTGAATGTTGTTTGTAAAAGAACACTTTTCTACAACATGCTGAAATTCCAAGTGATACGCCGTGGCTCACGGTGTTACTGTATTGTCTTTTGGTAACAGAGTAAGCAGGGTAATCTCTGCAAGCCCTCTCCCAAGCTGCAGCTGCACTTGTTAGGAATTGCCTGCGTGCTTTGAAGCAGTACTATGCTCTCCTGCTTTCTCATTCAGAGCTGAGGATGGTCTGTAGCACTGCAAGTCATCGTTGTATTCACACGGCTTGTACTCGGTGGCTTTGTGATGGTAGGTGTGGTGATGTTTAGGAATGCTGTATAAGCACTGTGTTTTCCTGTTTTATATACAGCTTTCCTTTTTTCCCAGTGGCCTCATGCTTCCACTACTATAATGGCAGCGTGAAAATCTTTGTAAAGGAAATTTTTCCCATAAAACACAAGTGTGAAAAACCATGTTTGATTAGGTTTCGTCCTAAAGCTGTGCTTCTGGATGCCCTAGATTGCCCCATGTTACGCTTTTACAGAATTTTGGAAGGAGTGAGGAGATTGAAGCCATGTTTATTCCAGTGCTTTAACAGAGTGGTTAGTACAGCAACTGTGTAAATTCTTATGTGCTTGAGTTTAGTTTAGGACTACAGATGACAAAATGATTGGTTTCAGATGCAAGGCAGAGAAGTGATATTATGAGGTTAATTCAAACTGTTGTGACTGATGTTCAGAACTACATGTTATTTCTTCGTACTGTAGAGTGTCCTCTTATGTGGTTTAAAACTGCATCTAGAATCTTAGGGTGTGCATTCTTTGTTCAGTAATACCTTCTGTTTCTGTAAAGTCAGTATCTTAAATATATCTGAGTAATTTAAACATCCAGAGAGTTTAAAAGTGCTTGAATATTACTTCAAAAGAAGTACATCAAGCTATTCTAAACTTTTTGCTAAGGCCTCTACTGCTTTTGTTTGGATGCACAGCTAATACAGTACTTTCTCTGAAGGTGTAGCTGATAGCTATTAGTGAATAGTATAAGATCACATCAGATTTAATTTTTTTGCTTCTTAATATGAATTTTACAAAGTAAGTAAAAATTTAAAGCATTTATAACAATATGAGTCTGTTCTGCTTAATATTTTCAACTAAGTGTTCAATCTGATTGTGGATGCTCAGTGGATTAGTGCTGAAATACCTGGCATATGTGCTTGGCACATTACAGTGCTGTGCAGAAACAACAGAATTGGCTTGTTGAGGATTAGTTTGGATACCAGAACTGTTATGATACATTGGAATGGTTCTCTGCCTGGACTAATTAGTGTTACATAGTGTCTGATGACTTCCTGCGTTCATTTTTTCCCCCTATATAGCTGTTGTCTTTAACTCTCTCTTGATAATGACACATAAGTTCTGCCATAGAGTACAAGAGCACCAAGACCTCAACATTTCCTTATGCTGAAGGAGGGTTCAGAGCAGCATTCCCTGATGACTATAGCAGGTACTTGGGGAGATTCTCATAAGCAGGGTAAGGTTATGGCAGTGCTTCCAGAGAAGACTTGCTTCAGTGTTCACCAGTTTGCAGCTGAATGATACTGTGCACAAAAAGTGATGTCCAGATATGGTGCACCTGTATGCTAAGCCTATGTTAGGTCATCTTTATTTCTTCACCTGTGTACAGTGTTTCTAATTCCAGTCTTAGAGGTTTTTGGTTTTTTTTTTTTTTTTTTTGTATTTTTGATACATATTGTAACTTTAAGATAAATTTAATTACGGTTTAGTGCAGTGCACTATCAGAAATCCATTGCATTCAGAACTGTGCATAGCTCCAGTTGCATGTTTGTCAACCCTTGCTTCTTAATATCCTGCTGTCAGAGCTGTCAGATACAAATTAATGTGTGGGCATGCCACATTGTCAGCCCCTTCTGCAAATTTTCTTGTACTTTGAGGTGAAAGAATGTAGACTTTGGAAATACTCTGAAGCCTTTACTGTCTACAGTGAAATGTCCATCTCTTGTAAGGGCTTTAGGGGCCTTCTTAACTCCTCCCTGTGCTTAACAGTTCTGTCTGTCTTGCTCCAATACCTTCTAGTAAAGAATGAACACAGTGGGCTGTGCTTTACCCACACTGCTGTCCAGTCCTTGGTTTCTATCTCTGGTGCTAGCTGGACACCTGTAGTGGAGGTGTTCGTACAGGAGGCAGGTTGTGCTGGCATAGTACACTAAATTCTTGTTTTGCTTGACTATAGGGTCCAGGGTAGATCTAGGCAGTATGTGCTGGAATGTATGGAAGGAGAAGTGGGGGAGTAGTTGCCTGTTAGTCACAGTAAATTTCTGGAGAGAGCATCAGGATGTAGTTAAATGGATTGTTTTCATGCCTGAAGGTTGGTATGAAGGAAAGTTCCAGGTTAGCTGCTGGATGAATTGTCAGAAGAACAGAACCTCTCTCTTTCTCTGTGGTCAAGTTGCCTTGGTAAAGCACAAAGTTTCCATGTGAAGTGGATACCTACTGGAGAGTTAGAGACTGCTGCTTTGGGGAGTGGAATGAAAGGAATGTTTTGGCAGCAGTAGGCTCCAGAGCCATCAGAGGTACTAGAGTTCTGATGGGCTGAGCTACAGTAGTAAAACATGAGAAGGCCTTCTGTGACAGGTGCTCACATCTGTGTGTAAAGGAGAATGGACACGTTTGGAGCAGTTTAATCCTGGCATCAGCTTCATGGTGTTTTTGCCAGTTGTTAAGCTTTGGCAGTAGAGACAGCTGGCACTAAGAACATCAACAGCTGTACTGGGTGAGACCCTTAGAGGCCAATGCCAAGTATTGGGAAAAGAATATATGAACATGAGCTTGTGATATCTCCTGGAAGTATCTCCCAGCTTTAAATTATCTGTGGTTTTTGTACTACCTGGACTATAGGCAGTGCATTGTTATGCTTATTGTAGATTTTGTCTTGATATTTTATCATCTGGGATTAGTAATGACCTGTGGGAAGATGTTCCTCAGTAAAGCTGTGCATTATGTAATGATTCTGGTTTTTTATCCTGAGGCTGTCACTAGGGTTGTAGTGGCTGCCAGTTGCAGGTCTGTGCATTACTGAGGCAGACCTTGAGTGCTTTTTGCAGGGGACTTGAAAAAGGAGGAGGTGGGAGGTTGAATCACCTGACAGTTGCTTGTTTTTTAGTCTGTTAAATAATTTCTTGTATTGAAACTGTTTCCTGCCTCCAGATGTTTATCTCCTCTGTATGCTTTGCAGTCCTGTTTTATCTTTGGGACTCACATAAACCACACCTGTGTGTGACAGTGTCACAGTATTCCTGCATCTTGGGCTGTCTTGTTCTATCTCATGCTTTGTCTCCTGATTACTGACATGGGGCTTGCCTGATGTTTTTGTGCTTTGAGGCTTCACCTGTGATCTTTCCTTAATATTGAAACTGAGAGTTACAGCTGCTTGTTTCCTCTTTAAAACAATTCTTTATCTATATGAAGGGTCCTTCCCCTCATCCCATCAGCTTAGTTGCTTCATAAGCCTGCATAAAGGTGTATGGGGCCATTGTCACAAGCTATTTGTAAATCCAAGGGCATAATAGGTTTTCCTGTGTGGTTCTCTGATTCTTCCAAGTAGCTGTGAATGTGGGTTTTTTTTTAAGATACTACTTCCATTTATGATAGTTATGTTAGCATCTTGGCACAGTCATAGCGATTAATTTATTGCCTTGATTCTACTTTAGGCTACTTTGACTATTTTGTATGCCAAAGCTAATCCTTTTAAATTAAAAAAAGAAAATTGCTTATTGTTCTGGTACAAATGCAGTATCGAGTGAGTGTGACTTTTGGTGAGTACTGAATTACCAGGGATAGGTTTTGCTGTGAAGTATTTTCTATTAAAAAGTTTGGGACAAGTTCTCCCTTCATAGTTGTGAATCAGGGAAGTCTCTGAGGAATTAAAAAAACCTAAAATACTAGCTTCTCTACATATCATGCATTGGGATCACTTAACTTTCTCTGTGCTGATCACTTAATTCACTTAACAGAAGCAGGTTTTTGGGCTCTTGAACTAGTTTAGCCTTTCTCAATCATAGCTTTGCATCTCATTAAGTTGTTCCTTGTAATCGTTTTTGATATCCTTAATCTTCCAATCCTCTTTTCCTGCTTTGTACGTCTTCAGGATTTCTGAAGACATCTTCTGATGGAATCCTATGACAAAGTAGTAAAAGCTCTTTTTCCTCTAAAACCTGATGAGTGGTGCACACTAAACAACTAATGTGAAAACTTTACACACCGAATCACTAGGTTGGAAGAGACCTCCAAGATCATCAGATTTAGAAGTCTCTGAAACACATTGTTCTTTTGGTTATGATTTTAAAGGAGGTTCCTCTATTATGTGGCAAAATGCAGCCATGTAAGATTTTTCTAGCTTTTTTTTGCCTTGCAGAGATGCTGACTTTGAATGTGAAGGGTTCGTTGCCAGTAGTGGTTTGATGGGTGCCTTTTGAGTTAGAGTCTGCTGGTCAGAATTATGTCAAGAGTTGCTTGTCTTTAATGTTTTGGTGGCTAGCCTGATGTAATGAATACCTGATCTGCATGGGCATAATTAGTCTCTCATATGTTTCTGCTGTTGCCATCTGACTTGTCTGGGATGTTAATCTCTTGCTATCTTTGAGCATTTGGAAAAGAATGGTATTAAGATGGGAATTTCAGGGTTTAGTGGTTCTACTTATTGGCATAGAAAGCTTGTCCCAAGGTTTAACATATGGCATTCTCTTTCACTGGTGCAACAAAATGGTTGTGATGTTTCCTTGGTGGTGTAGGGAAGTCCATCAGTCCAAGTCAGGACTAATGCACTTCAGAAGCTTATGTAGCAGATCTACATTGCCGTGTACTAACTTGGGGATGTACATCTGCTTATTTTTATTTTTTTTTTTATGATGCAACTTTTTCAAAGTTCATCCAGCCATTAGTAAGGTAATTGGTTGAGTTTTATTGGATGGACATAGTTTGCAAAAATAGATTAGTTTCCGATTTTCTTCAAAATGTAGGCTAATTCTGTTTACTTAGGTCTGGCAATCTGCAGTGTAAATCAATACAACAAATGTAGTTTCTTGGGTGCGTTGACTGTCAAGGTGTTCCTAGGAGGTAAAATCTAATTGGCAAGAAACTTGGTCTAAAGTTAGGATGGGCTCTGACTTGCATGACTGTGGGGCAAAGAGAAAGCTTAGAGAGGAAATAAGAACAATATGATCTCTTGTGGAAAAGGTACAATATATTTTATAAACTACTCTTTGTTCTGTGGATGAGAACGAAGTACTTTTTCCTTCCAGTCTCTCCTTTGTAGCTAACTTGCAAAGTGAGCTCAATTCTTATTTGAGTTTGGTATTTAGGGTACCTGTCTGTGAAACATTTCACAGCTCTGATTCATAGGTTCAGTATAGTTGAGAATTTTTTTTAATTCAGTCACTGTAGTTTGCTGCCTTCCATACAATTACAGTGACAAAGATAATTGCTGTCTGAATAATGTAGTAGTGTGAGACTGATTTGCTGCAGCAGTACAGTCTGTGAATGTAGCACTGCATTTTCATAGTTTCTCTCATCTGTAAGCTTAGAACATTGCACAAGGTATAGAGTAGTACTGCCTGAGCCTTACTGGTTTGAGGAGGACTAGTGTGTAAAGGTAAAGGCATCTGATGGGTGTTGTGAGTGGGAATGTGAAGAATTCATCTTTTCTTGGTCATAGTTGTATTTTAGCCCCTTTTGCAGATGTCTTAATCTTAGATCATACTGGGAGAAATCTGTCTCAGAATGCATTGCTTTCACACACTCTCTGTCTCTGTGTGTGTGCATATATATATATATATACACACACACCTCGATATATATCTCCTTTATTTCACTGAACTGTGTTCCTTAGTTTTAGACTGTAAGACTGACTGATTTCAACTGTTGAATGCACTTGATGGTTGTGGTGTGGGATGTCACCTGCATTTCCAACATAATGCAATTGTGCTTTGCCCTAGTCATAAGTGAAGGTACAGTTCAACAGATTTCCGAAATATGTGCAGTGACTGATGTGCATTCATCATTTAGTCTCAAGACAGTGAAGTCACACATGTTTTGGAATTCATGCTTCATTGAAGGAATGGATTCTATGACTTTTAACCTTTATTTCAACAGAAATTCTTTGGAGATGCTGCCTATATCTCCCCACTTATTTACCTCCATTTTTACACACCCTTAGTGTTAGACCCCCATGCTTTAATGCTGGCATCTGTTCTTTCTTTTTATAAGGACTCTTGAATGATGTGTTGGCCTTCAGCTAGAAAAATACTTGTTCTAGTAAGTAAAGAATGTTTTTAAGAAGCGTTAGTTGTTCCACATCAGAGATGCAATCATGTTTCTATCTGTTCCCTTAGAATAAATTAATGTGCTTAGTAGTGTAGTCATGTTGAAAAGAAACCAGATGCTTACTTGAGGGAACAAAGTCTCAAGTAGCTTTTCATTTGCCTTCTAGTTTGTTGATGATGTTTGAGAATTTTGTTTCACTGTATTGAGGTTGGCCCTTGAAGTAATAATCCTCAGATTATTAGTCAATCTTATGTATAATAATGTTTGCAGTAAATGAGTAAAATGGATGATCTCCTTTCTTAGAAACCTGCCTTTGAGGAAAAACATTGCACAAGTCTGAAAATGTCACCTGAGTGTTACTTTAACCTAGAGACTAGAAGAGTGGAAGAGTGGCTGCCTTTCCTGAAACAGTAGAAGGGGTAATTTTTTGATAAAGAGAAGATGTTAATTCTGTTGCAGTAGTTCAGCCTGTAAGCAGCAGATGCTTGCTGTGCTTAGCAGTAAGAATATCAGTAAATGGTAGGTTCCTGCAGGCTGTTAAAATTAGCAACCTGAATGTTGTTGCAAGTATAAGTAGCCTCTCTTCTGCATCCCTGTGTTCTAATCTTTGCCATCTTTTATTAGGTAAGAGTACATTTACAGCTTACCTACAAGTTTCTTTCCCACTATTTCTATAAATACAGTAAAACCATCTTGTGAAAAAGTTGATTAAAAGGCCTACATTTGCTAGTAAAGTAATACAATAGGCATTTTAAAATGTTACAGGAGATTGCTAGGTGCTATGATGCTGTTGGGAATCCAAATTCTTTAAGAAGGCAGAAGAAAATTGAGAAGACTGATCTGTCTAGATGTTGAAGGAAGTTCTATAAATAGGAGTTAGGATGTTACTTGTATCTGCATGTATATCATGTGCTGCAGATGGAAATTGTGTTCCTAATGGTTAAAATACTGTCACAGTCCTGACTTAAGAAGTGCTTATGAAAATCGTAGAGGCTACATGGACAAAATACTTAAGTAAAAACGATCCCTGTGTTGGCTGGCTGAATATTCCACTGTTATCTCTTTTTTTCAGACACTGCATTATTCTTTCAGCTAGTAAGAAGTTATGCTGGGATTATTCCTGAACAGTATACAGGATCTTCTTTTATATACATGAGAGCTGTGGGTTTTTTGTGACAGTGTTCCAGTAGCCTTACCTGAGTGAAGATGTTTACAAAAATTCAAACTACTGTAACATTAAATTTTAAAAAAGCATCTCTGTTTTGAGAAGCTTATTCAGGTGTAAACCAGAAGGTAAAATGCTACAGTCAGTGATTGTGCTGCCATATGCTGGCTGTGAGTGTCATTGATTTTTATGTGGATGGACATAGACCAAGATGCTGATCTCTAAGAAGCAGAAACTTGAATTAAGCAAAACTGGAAACAGCAAACAAAATAGAAGTCTGTTAAGACAGAGGGCTGAGAACTGGTTTGCCATGTGTATTAAGACCTGAAAGTCTTGCAGATCAAAAAAGAAACTCGACAGTCAGTAGGGCTCAGAGAGAGACATGAAAAGGCACCAGGGGGAGCACAGATCGTGTAGTAAGAACTAAGTGAACTAATTGCATTCTGTCAGAGAAGGACTTAAGAGACTTCTTAGCAGAACTCTTTGACTCCAGGCTACGACAATTTTAAATTTCAGTAAGAGTTTAAATCCAGTCAGCAGAATGATATCTGTTATACACCCATGTCTTAGGGTATATGCCAGAGAATTTCAGAGGAATTAGCCATAAGTATGGCTTGAACTCTAAATGAGCTTTGATATCTAGACCTTTGCTGTTGTCCCATGCAGACTGAAGCATTAAACCAAGTACTGCCTTGCCAGTGCAAAATAGAAAATATGAACCTGACTTCATTACAAAGTAGATGAGGGAAGGAGATGTAGGTTAGTGATGAGTGATACTCTTCTGAGCCTTTCATAAAGTGGTTAACAATTGTGACAGTGTTAATCATCAGAGGAGAGGCTCAGTGGGGCATCAAAGTGAGAGTGCTGTTGTGTGTTGGCTGTTTTTCTGAGCTCGCTAAGGCGCTGGGGTTGTTTTTGAGAGGCTGTGCTGTGTGTGGTGGAGGTTGTGAGGGGATGGAGACCCCTTTCATGCTCTTCCCTAATACAGGATGGCTGCTGTAAATGCATTTTTTCCCAGGAATGTCTAGATCTCCTGGAGTGGTTGGATGGAGCTGATACCATAAAAAACCAGAACTTTTTGCCTGGCCAAACATAAAAGGGTCTACTGCATATTTTGATAAAGGTAGTTGTGTCTCACTGGTCTCATTTTCTTGAAGGATTCATTGTTAATCAATCTTCCTGTGTTCATTTTGATAACACAACTACTGATTTTTTTTCAGATAAGTGTTTGAGATTCCTTTCGTAAAAACCAAACAGGTTTGCTGCTTAGAAATAACCAAAGGAAATAATAAATTATTTCCTTTATAATAAGGGAAAGTTACAAATAGAATTACTCAAGACTGTAGCTTGATATGTTCATAAATACCTGGAGGGAAGAAATGAGTGAGAAAAAGATAGGAAGGATAATAGAAAGCAAAAACTGACTGCAGACAGACACAGTGGGAGTTCATTGTTCATTAGATTATAAAATTGCTGGTAAAATTAAATTCTAGTAAATATAGAATCATGACTGAAGAAAAATAATTCAGGCTGAATGCACTCAGTGAGTGGGCTTTATGTTGGTGATTTTGTTCAGAAAACACCTTGAAGCTCCTTCATTGTGGTCTCTTTTCAAGAGCAGCTGTGCGCTCAGGTACCCTGAAGCAGCAACAGTATTCCCAAGTGTAGGGACAATAAAATGAAAACAGGTGTGTGTTCTGGACTGAATGGCAGAATTACGTGTTGACTCTGTGTGTGTTTCTGCCCACCTGTCAGAAAACGTGGTGCGGATTGAAAACAAGCCGAAGAAGGTTAACAGTGACCAGACTTTGGACTTACTCTTGTGGAAGGAGATGGAAAGCCACGAGGGTTAATGGCTTGGAAAACTGCTGGTGGATAGAGATAAATGGATTGAGAGCCTGAGGAGTCTTGTGTTTTGAGATGAACTGCCAGTAACACCTTTTTTTTGCCCCAGGAGAAAACATCAGATAAAATCATTACCAGGCAGCAGTTTAAAATAAGGCACTCTTTATTCTGATGCATACTTAGATTCTCATGCAATGCCATGAATAACACAGCTGAAATGGATTAAAAGACTTGGAAAAATCTATGGAATGTAGTTCTTTGAGCTAGTATTTATCATGGTTGAGATTCACCTTGAGAGTATACCAGATGAAATTACTGGAGGCTTGGGAGAATGACTGCCCCTTTGCTTTTCTTGCCTTCACCCTGTACTTCCTGACTGCAGAGCATTATAGGCAGAACAGGAAGGCTTTAGATTATTCCCATTGCTATTAGGTATATTCAAGTATTTTGTTCATTGGTGGCTTTGTCTTGGAAAGGCAAGAAAAAGGATACTTTCTATAAACTAAACAAGAGCATTTTAGTTTGTATTTTCTGTCTTGCTCTAAAAATTTTGGAATCAAGTAGATTCATCAGTAAATTGAAATGTTGGTTAAATGTGGTGTGTAGTTAAATGTTCAGTTGTGGGTCCAGGCTCAGTTTAAGATAAGAGAAAGGGCAAACAGTAATTCAGAATATTTATGCTTTTTGGAAGTGTCTTTGAGCTTTGCTGTGAAAATCTCTTTGTGTGTGGAAAGGAATACTGACACTTAAAAATTAGGCATGTGGTCTCTTGGAAGATACCTGTTAGCAGGGGAGTTACCTAGTAAAATTAATTGCAAAACTCTCATATGAAGAGTTGAGTTCTACTAGAGAGGTATTAAATTTTCTTTTTGGAGGGCTAAGTGTATTAACCGTAGATGGATTTTTGGGTTTAGGACAGTGTTTGGATTTCTCTACAATGTTGACTAGATACATTTTGTGAGTTAGACAGAAATCTTAGAAATATGTCAACATCAAAAAGATGTTTTGGAAAAATCTTACGGCAGTAGTTAATTTGCATTTTCGTTTGGCATGGCTTGATGCTTTTCCATTGGAGGCAAACATGACACTCACCTGAAAACTCAAATTTGGCAGCTAGAGTTCTGTAGTACTGGTGGATGTGAAACAAAAGGGCTTAATAGGTGTATAAGGTTCCAGTGTCAAGACTCCTCTTGTAACATTGGTATAAAAATACTTCACACTTGAGAATATATTTAACATTTCTCACTTTGAGTTCAGCTGGAAGGTCACTTTCTATATGAATGAATGGCTTGAATGTCTGAGTGGATGTTTTTATGTCAAGAAATACTCAAACGTCCTTTTTATTGTCCTTTGCAAAAACTCACTGATGCCAGTGGCCTGTTTGTGGTCTGTGTAAACTACTACATACACAGAACTGAGGACTGCTGGAAGAATAAACCTGCTTGAAGACTTTGGTTGGTCTTGTGCTGCTTACCTTTGCATCACTATGTAGTTTTCAAGATTCAGCTTTGTTTTTTTAAAGAAAATAATCATTAAGAATCAGGAATTGAATTTGGCATTCACAGTTAAGCCAGTAAGAAATATAGTAAATGTCTCCTTGAGTTAGTGTTCTGAGCTCTCTGGTTAAAGGATGATACTAAATAAAGCCTTTGGCCTATAGAATTTATTGTCATAGTTAAATAGTTCAGTTGTCACTTTAACTGATCCTACTTTCTCCATTAGACTACATGAAGAAATCATTGACTTCTATGACTTCATGTCCCCTCGTCCTGAAGAAGCAGCTATGAGAAGAGAAGTGGTAAAAAGGATAGAAACAGTCATCAAAGATCTTTGGCCTACCGCTGATGTGAGTGTAGCTTCAGTTGTGACTTGCTTCTCTAGTAAATTGTAGGGCTTGGTTTACTTAACCTTGCTATTGCTTTTATTTCTTTTAGAAATGAACAGGTAACTCCTCCAGTTCAAGGCAATTGACTTAATATCACAGTTCTTGCAGTGTTTGGAAATTGATTTTAAAAAGTGGAGAAATTTCAAATCTGGATTTTGGGCTAATGAATTCTACTGAATGTTTTTTTCATTTTGAGAACTGGGAATGTGAAGAATTGTCAGCTTTTAGTAGTGCATTTCTTAAAGTAAAAGCATATTAAATTGATTGCCTCTGTATAACTTAATTTTGAATATTAAAGTGAGACTGACTACCAATATATCCTTTAGCTAGAAGTCCTGAATGTGTAGATATTTTTAAATCAAAATATTTAATGAAAGAACAATTAAATGCAAGGGTTTTTTTTTGTACTCTTCATAAATTTGACCTTCAAGGAATTACTTTAGCCCTGCTCTAGTGGGAAAATTGTGTTCCCTGAGATATGTTGCAATCTCAGCTGGTGTAATTTCAAACACTTTGTTACCCAATGAATAAGTCTTCTTATCAAAAAGAATGTATTCCGAACTGTATTTCTAGTATCACCTTTCTGATTGCCAGCTTGCAGCATTGTCATTAACAACTAGAAAAATGTTTCAGACCATAGTGATTTCATAGCATTTTATGGCAGACAGTGAGGGCTCAGGCCACAGAACTGATGTGAAAATACTGTAAAGCTCATCTGCTTCATCCTTACCCATGATTTTCCCTCATAGTGAGATTTTTCTGCCTTGTGGAAATTGATATAAACACTGGAAAGGGCATGTGTTGCCCAGGAAAAAACTAAGTGAGCTTGTAAATTGGGCTCTCCTGTATCAGAGAGGGATGAACATATCAATTCTTAAGATAGGAAGCTTGCTGAAAATATTTGTTGTGGTCTCTGGATGTATCTTCATTGTACCGGCTTTGCAACATACAAACACCTGCTGTTACTTCATAGTTATTAACAATAACATTTGGGGCATTTATATTTATCTGAATGATATATTTAGATGCACTTGCTAGTTTTTAAAGCTAAGCATTTGGAAAAATTTTCACTTAAGCTCTTCCAATTTCAGTAAAGCTGTCCTGTAAGGAAAGGAAGGAGCAAGAAGAAAGGAAATTGATAAAAGCTTGTATGTCTGTCAAATTGGAAATAAATAATGAAAATTGGTTAAATTTATTCTCTGCTAGCTGGATTGGTAGTTATTTCATGTTAAAGAAGCCAAGTTTCCTCTAAAGTTGCATCTGTAAGAAAAAGTGAGTTTGTACTAAGAGTATATAGTAAAGTAGCTTTTTTACTTGGCTATATCCTTAACAACTGGAGAAAAGTATGAAGTTTTGGGAAAGTAAAAGCAAGAGAGCATTCATAATTGCAAGATGTTTTCCTGCTGTGTTCTTTTCAGGTCCAGATATTTGGCAGCTTTAGTACAGGGCTTTATCTCCCAACTAGGTAAGTAATAGTTTACTCTTGTCTTCTTTTAGAGAAATGGTAAATTTCAAAGAGGCGTTAAGAATGAAATGTGCAAGTGTGTCAAACTTTCAGTAAAACTTGCATCTAATATTTCATGTGACAAAGGGAAGAGGTTTTGAACTTCAAGATTTGTGATAAGTATTTGATATATCATGAAGTATATCAAATGTGCTCTGCTCTGCTTATTGACCCTTTGATGAATTACTTTTTCTTCCTTATGTCTGGGGTTAGTCTTTAGGGTTTTTTTTTTTTTTTTTAAGAGACAGTAAAACTGAATGTTTAGCATTTCTTTTGGGAAGATTGTGTTTTGTTAAATAAGATGAATTACTGAGAATGTGTCACTTATCACAGTGTTACTGTGTAAAGTCGAAAAAACTATCATAGTGCTGTATGCCCATCTTTTTGGAGAGGGAAAATGTCTTACTTAATTTGGCATTTTATGTCACTTAATGGTTCAATTGGATGTGGAAACCTGTGTAGCTCTCCTTAAAGATGATGTTGTCTTTACATCAATTAAATTTTCAGAAGGAAAGCACTGGAAATTTTGTTTCTGTGAATACCAATCACTGATAAAATTCTTTGGATTAATAAAATGCCTGTCAACATGACTAGATAGATGAGAGATGGAATTGGACTGTGGAAGTCAGAGGGGAGGGGAGCACTCATCGCAGTAATGGGAGCAAGAAACTAGAATACTGCTTTGGGCCCTAAAACGCCTAAAAGTTTCTTGCTGGACATTCCTAGAAGAAGCTTATTGGGAAACTACATTGCAAATTGCAAAATCATTACCTTGTACAACTCATAATATGTAGAATGCCAATCTCACCATGTTTTTTGGTAGTGTGCTGTACTTTAGACTTAATGGATTTTATACTGTGTTCTTTTTGTGTAGTGATATTGATCTAGTTGTTTTTGGGAAATGGGAACGACCCCCTTTACAGCTGTTGGAGCAAGCACTGAGAAAACACAATGTGGCTGAGCCATATTCCATTAAAGTACTTGACAAAGCTACGGTAAGTAATGGCTTTGGAGCACTGAACTGAAAAACTTTCAGACTCTTTCAGATACTGGTGATAAATAATGTTCTTATTTCCTGAAGCAAGTTACATTGTCTTCAGCTCTCTGCAAGATTTCAGTAGAATCTGTATGTGCTTAGCAATACCATGGAGTCTTTTGCATGGACGTCAGTAATTATGTGTACTGTGTTTTCTGAAGGCCATACTTTATACTTACATTGTCAATAAAGATCTGAAAGTTAGTATTTGCAAAATATTCAGTAAAATAAGTTAATTATTTTCATAATGTTTTTCCACTGACCTTGGAGGGAAATTTGTTAAGCCAGTAACTAGAGCTGTCTAGCTTTCAACATGGTTTTCGGGTTGTCTTGTTTCTCATGGCATAGTGAAGTGTTCCAAACCTAACACTGGTTTTCCCTTCCAAAATATACTACTTGAGAGCTTTATGCCATTTGTGAGACTGATGTGTGTTATCTCTTGCATCTTTCTTGTGAGCCTGAATCATGTTGAATATGTTAAAAATTTAATGCATGAGAATTATATGTTACTAGGCAAGTGAGGTTTTCTTCAGGGGACTAAGGTGAGTATTCTAAACTTCTGTTAGCAAGCTTCTGTTTTGTGGTCTCTAAAACAGTCTTCCTCTTTTAGGTTCATCATATTCCTGTGGCTTTCATTAGAGTAGCAGTACATGAGAGTAGCTTTGGTAGTCTTTGGTTTACCTGAGAACTAATGGGATTTTCAGAATCTGTATTACCAGTTAATGATGGAAGATGGCCCTAGGCTAGGCTTACAATTCTACTATGCCTTCTTACTTTTTTTCTTCTGATGTTGGTGTAAAATGATGCTGTACTTCTGCTCTTTTTTTGTTTTCCATTTCAGATTAAAAATATGAGAAGTCCAATTTAAAAGAAACGCTATCAGCTGAAATTTAGATTATGATTGATTGTAAGATGATTTTGTAGGGCACTGCCTTCCAGGCAGTGGTGTGAAGCTAAACTTACATATTCATTCATTTTATATTAATTTACTCCTGCCATATTCCTATGACTGCTTTGCTTTATCTCTTCTGGCTTCCATTACTCTGCATTGAACCAGTTCATCTTGATAAACCAACAGGCATTACTTTATATGAGGTTGGTTTTCTGTCAGTTCAGTAAGTGAATGATGCAGTGCTGGGTCAGAGGAATGTGGTTCCCACAGGTTAGGAGATTAGAAGATCTCCTATTAACTGGAATGAGTCATTAAATTAAATAAGTTGAACTGTCATATGAAACACTCCTGTTGCAGTTATGAAGGCAGATAGCTAATGGCTATGGGAGAGTACCACAGTGATGGTAAGTTAATGTGATTGTATGTTAATCACCTCCCTATAAAGCATTTACTTGTCAGTCAGTCAGGATTGTTACCTCCTCTCAGACAGACTTGATAGTTGCATTCGTTTGCACTGCTGGTATCCATGTGTCTTGAGTAAGCTAGGGAACAGCACCAGTGTTCTATTTCTGGGGATTCACATTCTTGTCTTTAATTTTTTCAGGTACCAATAATAAAACTCACTGACCAGGAGACAGAAGTGAAAGTTGACATCAGTTTTAATGTAGAAACTGGTGTAAAGGCAGCTCGATTTATCAAGGAATACATGAAGGTATCAGCTGTGTATTGAATGTTATGCTGCTTACCAAGGATATGCTAGATGCTTAGCTAACTTTTTGATATGGCTTGACAATTTATTACTGAAGACTGCTCTCATTAATACTAACTAAACACAGATTTTTTAATTTATTATCTATTGCTGTCCATTGAGTGTTCCCTTTGATTGCTAGGTGTTTGAGTGAATAAATCTGTATACTGTGAAAGGACTTCTACAGTCATGTCTAGATTTGCAGATAGGCATGAAACTTTGCTTCTGAAGCAAGTCTCTTACCACGTTTTGCTTACCTTGAATTTAAGTGATGCTGCATTATGGATACTGTCCTGCTAAACTGTCAAAAAACAATTCTTATGTGACTACACACTTAAAAGTTTCCTTTTATGTTCTGTAGTAAAAGTCCTATTTAGAGTGAAAGCTTCAACTATGGTCAGTGACAGTGGCCTTCAAAGAAGGATATAAAAATATTACTGTTTAGGTGGGAAATAAATTTGATATGTAAGGTCTTCAATTAAATCAGAGTTGAAGTATGTTCATCCGTTTCTAGAATTAAAAAGCACATTTCAGTTCTTCCCATGGAAACACTGTATAGCACAGCACTGGATGGATTTTTGTATTAGATGAGTTGTGCGCTGAGACTGTGTACTTATTTTATCTGTTTTGGAATGTTGACATTGTCATTGATAAGACTTACTTTGCTTTGCAGAAATATTCTTTGCTACCTTACTTGATTTTAGTATTAAAACAGTTCCTCCTTCAGAGGGATTTGAATGAAGTTTTTACTGGTGGAATTAGCTCTTACAGCCTAATTTTAATGGCAATTAGTTTCCTGCAGGTAAGTTTGTTCCTTATTTGTTTCTATGTTCTTTAAAGTATTTTGGGTTCTGTACCTGTACACTTTTACTGTACTGTTTCTCCAGCTGCCCCTTGCAATGCGCAGCATTACTGTTATGGGTCTGAGTGTTTGATCCTGTGGACTACCTCTCAAACATCCAGGATCTATCCTGTGTGGACTGGAACAGCAGCAGGGGCCTTGTGAAAGGCAAAGAGGCTGTGCATTGCTCTCTACACCAGGGCCTGCACATGAATCACCTTAATGGTGCTTCATAAAACTGCAGGATGCATTTCGTCTTTTACTTCCCAGACTGCTGGGACTGAAGATGCAGAGTAGTTGATTTCAGTGTTTATAAAAATGATGAAATCCAGCAATCAAGTTAGTTTTTTTACTTACATGTTGGTTAGGTTTTGACATGCTTAAGACTGTCAGATGCTGTACTTGACTGATGAAATAGCCAAGTTACAATGTTGCAAAGTTACAACTTCTCAATAGACAGTGAGCCTGGAACACTCAGGTATGGGGTTAGCATCTCTCATCAGCTGTGGTAATGGAAAACTTCTGTATTCTGCTGCTGGTGGCGTTGACTGAAATATTACTATAAATTTTGTATACCAAACATAATAAGTGGAGATACAGACACAAACTGTAGTTCAGGTGGGGCAACTAGATTGCCCCTCACTTTCTGAAAACATTGAGGGGTGGATTTGCTGTGGAAAATCGGGTACTACTTTCTTACTAGCTAGGCTATAAATTAGCATGCAGTCCTTCTTTGTTGCTTTTGACTTAGGGATAAGAATTCCCTAATCGTCAAAAAGCTCCATGAGGAAAAACGAAAGAATTCTTTGGCTCTTAGATACTGCTGAAGTGCTGCCCCCTCTCGGTTATGTGAGTGCTTTAAGTACGTGAGGAGTGAATGACTCAGTTGAGACTTACGTGAGTTGTTTAAATAAGAGCTTTTTGTTGCCCTGTGTTATGGTCTGGAAAATACTAATTTTTAATAGAAAAAACTGATTTGTGTTACAGCTACATCCAAGAATTGATGCCAGGAGAGCTGATGAAAACCTTGGAATGCTTCTAATAGAATTTTTTGAACTCTATGGAAGGAATTTTAACTACTTGAAAACTGGTATTAGAATAAAAAATGGAGGTGCCTATATTGCCAAAGAAGAAATCATGAAAGTCATGACTAATGGATACAGACCATCTATGCTATGTATTGAAGATCCTCTTCTGCCTGGTAAGACTGTAACTTCTTGCAGTATTCCAGAGCTCTGTCTCAGCTTGTGCTCTCAGCTTGCATTAGTCTGTCAGACGAGTTCAGAAGTTGCACTGCGAAGAGGCTGCTGCTGGCACAGAGGTACAGTCGGGTAGGAGGTCTGAGGGATTTGGACCTCAGGTCTCACAAGATTCTTAGCCTGAGTAAATTGGATTACATGCAAACAGTGCAGTTGCATAATGCTTTGGAGGTCCAGAACTGTGTTGAGTATATAATAAGATTCTCTGAAAGCCCTGAGAGGTAATGAAAGAAAGAATTCCAGGAAATCCTGGATGGGGGTTGTTAGCAGAATAGCTCTCCATTATTTGTTGTGAGAATGAATTGGAAGGTGTAGCTTTTCCTGCCACAGTCTGTGATGCTATATAAATAAATCATACCATCTGGGAAAGAAATGTCTCAGATGCAGAACCTGTCCTGCAGGGCAGTGCCACAGAGACTGCGCAGAGCAGGGGTGGGTATCTGTAAAAACCAGTGGCACTGTGGTGTGGAGAGCACTTTGCATAACTGGCTTCTGTGCTGCACAGGGATCTTTAGGGAATGCCAGTTAGAGTTTTAGAGTTGCATGTTCTTTTGAAAGTACTTAACATAATTTTTTTTTAATGTATTTGGTTTTGATTCAGTAACTCTCAAAATAACTGAGCTTAATTTTGGCTAAGTGCCACAGGAAAATTTCCAGCTTTATAGTACTCAGTTTGTAGTCTATTTAGACCCTCACAAGTAGCTGAAATTCCAAACCAGCTTTTTAACAAAGTCAATTTTCAGTTAATTTGGACTTCAACACAAGTACTTCTGGAATGTAATTGGCAGTCAAAGTCCGTACTGTCCCATCTTGTGTGTAGATTGCTTATTTACAGCACTTTTAAAGCAAATACCATGATCAGGAGCTGAAGTCTGGCACCTTTCTAAATAGTCAATAGCTGAATGTTCACAGTTTCCTAGAACAGGTTGCAGCCTGTGGTACTCATTTGTCTAATCATATCTCTGATCTGTTTGTAACTCAGAGTTTATGTCCGTCATGACTCTTGTACTTGGCCAGGCATAAGTTAGGGTGTGAATGTGCATAACTGTCATCAGTGAGATTTCCTTTAGGAACTGTGTACTTACTTGCCTGAAGACCCATTTGAATAGCATCGTGAGGCACAATTGTTTAGAGTCAATAACCTTTACTGCCCTCCAGTTCTGGTCCTTTCTGTCTCCTGGGGTTTGAAGGAGAATAAATTGCATGCACTATGCAATGTTTTAATCACTGCTGATAGTACTCTGGAGAAGAAAAAACCTTTCAAGTCTAATAGGGGTCTGAACTGTTCCTCCTAGCATTAATCTTGGAGAAACAAAGAACTGTAGTTTAGGAGAAAGAACAGCTGTGCGCTGTCAAAGAGTTGATAAGAATTAAATTCTAGAAGAGTTTGTATGGTTCGAGATAATTTAATTCTTACAGGAGAATGGCAATGGAAATGAAAGCTGACAATATTTTGAAGTTATCTGACCACTGTGCCTCATAAGGATATTTTTTAGCAGATACCACAGACCCTCAGAACTTGCCAGATGAAGGTAGGAGAAAAATTATGTTGAACATATAGGATGGCTCTTTGAATCAGATCTCATGAGTACAGCCTCCTTAGATCCAGACTCAATCACTTATTCCAACAGTATCTAAAATAGCCTGTCAAGTGTATGTCAGTGACATCTAGAATTCTGTTAATTAGTTTAGTTCTGTTAGTCCTTCTGTCCCAGTACAAAAATCTTTTCCAAGGGTTCAGGTCCTTGCCCAGTTTATGGGTCGTTTCTGATTAGTTTGTGTTCAGATCCACTCTGTGTCTGACTCTGAGGTTTGGTGGAAATACTGTGAAGGAGATGGGGAACAAGTTATTTTGATAAAGAGTGGACACAGATGTCTTTACTTAAAGTAGCATAAGCTGGTGCAGAGTTTTACCCCTGCAAACTTATGTTTGCACTGTATGCACAAGTTTTTAATTTTGTTTTTCAATCCTTTTTTTTTTTTTTTTTTTTTTTTTTTTTTTTTTTTTTTTTTTTTTTTAGCCCGATCAAAACTGTCTCTAACGTTCCTGTTAAGCCATGGAGGAATACCTGAAAAGATGGCTTCTTAATCCCAAAATGAGATTAAAAAATACAAGGATTAAAAAACCCTCTCCCTTTCAATTTCTCAAAGATTATCAAAGTAGTAGAAGTTGCTCATGTGAGTGCATGCACTAGTTAAGCAATGAGATAGTGAAGGATATAAATGAAAAGAATATCTTTAAAACAGTCTTGTAGGGAACACAAGGACAACATTGTAGGAATGTGTTTAGTGGGATTAGTTTCTTTAAGTTGGAGGAACTGTTTTTTATTCAGCATGGAATGGTGGGTTATATCTGGCTGAGAGATGAAAGGTGTCGCCAAAAGGATGTGATACATCATTCTACCTGCTCATTATCTTCTGTTAGTTCCTGGATTTGGGAGGAACAGGCATCAAACTATTGTGTTGTTTTGGTTGTAGTGAGTTTTCTTAGATTCTTTTAGGTACTGCAGATTATTCAGAGACTGATTATTGTGTGCCAGAAGATAATTTCTGTGATTTAAGAACCAGGATTCCAACAAAGATGTCAGAAGTTTACACTTCAAGTGGGAAGCTTGTTGCGGTCTGGATTTGAATTATCAGACTACTATAGCAGTGATGCATTTTGAAGTAATCATTTATACTTGATCATTGTACATAGTCTAAAAGCTTCATCTTGAGTTAGTGTCCTAGGACAGGGTGATGAGTCATTCTCTTAGCATTGTCTAAAGGAGGGAGTTTCCATAAACTTTTTGTAGCTGCCCCATTTCAGTTTCTCAAAGCACTTGTCCTTTTTGTGAAATATGTCAAAAGTAAAAGCATTTATTAAGGAGAACTGCAAAGCCAGGCACCCAGAAGTTTGTTCATGGGAGTAGGGAGCTTGTTCATAGGAGGAGGGTAGCTGATGTCATCTTGAAAGAGGTTTGTTTGGAGTTGGTCTAGCAATATCCTGTCTTGGAAGACATGACTGTTTGCAGTTGACAAATCTTTTAATCTGTGGTTGTGAAACAAACTTGGCACTTATCCAGCAGACTGCTGTGGGGCTTGTTATTTTATGCCTTTGTGAATCAGGTGATTATCAAGGTCCTCCAGTCACTTCTGATGCTCAGAACAGGAATAATTTTGGTCTAGTTTCAGACTGGCAGTGCCTAGAGTAGCTAAATTGCTACTCTTTAGCACCAAGTTTTAAAACTTGGGGTTCCACCTTGTGCCACTCCGTACATGAGAAAGTTTGTTCTTCATTTTGAATTGTTATGGGCAATAATGAAAGTTCTAAACCTTAAATTCAATGTGTTTTCTTTGAAAAGAGCATCTTTACCTTGCAGGGTTTATTATGCTTCATGTTGCTTGCTTCTGCATCTTGATAGGTCACAAGTACAGGAAGTAAATAGATCTGAGATTGGCAACATCTATGAGATTATCTCTTCTAGCCGTAGTGGCTGCCTAAAATTATTCATTGTAGCTTTTCAGTATCAGCTATTTGTCATTGGAGGCTGCAAATATATATGTTCATGTGTGTGTGTCTAAAACGTGTTTATAAAAATACACAGGTTCATTGAAGTTAGCATATGAAAGAACCTCTTTAATGCTGAATGTTGCAAAAAGCTGTTTACTGGCTAATAGCTTAACATTAATGGGTCTGCTTCAGTCCTAGCTCATGGTCTTACCTTTACCTTTTCAGGCCGTGTTCTTAAAACTGCTTCAGGTAAAGGAAGGCTACCTGATGGAGTGGTAATTCTGATAGCAAGTGATGGAAATTTTGGACATGCTCCTTTAGGGATGAAGGCTTTGTAAGAAAAAATAAGGATTGAATAATACATGAAATCACACACCATTGTTATCTGCTAATGTACATCTGAGGATTGAAGTATGTATGATTTTTTTAAAGAGTGACAGCATTTGGGTTGCGTGCTTTAACTGATCAGTCTAGATTGTGACAAAAGAAGGATGCTCAGTTATGTAAGACATGGTTCTCTAATGAGAGTGATCTCAGAAGAAAATCTATTCAGGGCAGCAAATGCAAATGTGTGATCTTCTGGCTTCTTTAATATGTTGCTCTCTGGACTGGCTAGAGTCATCTTTATACAGACTTGGCAGGTGCAGTTCACAGTAGCTCCAGCTGAAGTCCAGGTAGAAAACTCTGCAGGTTGTATAACTGATTAAAACCTGTTAATTCAGACATTTTTATTAAGTAGCTACAGATGCAGAATGAGGCAACCCAGGTACCTAAGCGTGGTATGGCATGAGCTATTCTGCCTCTGTTCTCAAATCTGCCTCAGTCAAAATTCAAACATAACTTCATTGATTTAGACTAAACTGCCCAAGTTTACTCTAAGTGGTTTAGGGAAGGCTTATGATTTCTTTTGCTGGCACAACAGAGAAGGTAGTGACAACTGTGAAAGGAATAGGCAATATTTTGTGGCAGCCCTGTCTAACTTTATGCAGGATATTTGTCAAATGTACCTACCTAGCATTAGATTAGACTAAACTAATACAGATTCTTTGAGTGTGCATTGAGTGTGTATTCCTAATTCATGTTATGTGAATTTATAGAATCACTTAGGTTGGAAAAGAGCCCTAACATCAAGTCCAACCATAGATGGACTTGAATTTAGTGGTGGTTGTGATTACGCGTGTTCAGCCACTTGTATGTATTCCATTTCTGTATTGCTTCTCAATTTAATTCTTTTACATATCTATGTTTAGAATATCATTATGTGGCTGGATACAAATGTATTGCCTCTGAAAAGCCCATCCTGAATTAATTGTTACTTTTCTAGTAGAATTAACATTGTGTTCTGTTTTCGTGACCGCTAAAATATTTTGGTCACTTTTCAGCCACCTTTGGACTAAGTCCTTCGTGAAGTCCTCTGTGAAGAGCATTACTGTGTGTTTTCTGCTAGATTTACTGTCCCACACTGATCTCTGTTTTTACTTCAGAATAGAGTCCAATAGTAAATAAACCATTTGGAGAGGCTTCTATAACTTTAGGCCTAGTGGCTACTGGATGCTGCAGTGGTGCATTCAGAGCAAGATACTCAGTTATGTCAGTAAATAGGAAGTGTTTCTTGATCAGTTTTTATTTCACCATGTGAATTACTGGAAAAACTCTGTTTTCCCACAATGCTTTTATGTTTTCAGTTAATTTTCATTGATTTTGCTTTTCTGTTAGAGTGGCATTATGGTTGGAGAATTTTGAAAGGAATCTGTGGTTTTTTTCCCCCTGGATGGCAGATCTCAGCATGTTTGTCTATAGCAGCTTGCTGGACAAAACACTCAGGGGAGTGAAGTGTTCCTCTAAAGTCTGATTCAGCCTTGTTGGATTCGGTCCTCCAAAGGATGGATTGTCCTTTACCCATCAGTTTTCCAAAGCAGAATTTTCACTGATTTCTTTTATTCATGGGCCCTGAACTGATTTTCGTACTTGGTGGGATCATTGTTTTCTGGTGTTCTCATAGCATTTTGCACACCGGTCTGAAGGAGAGAACCTTTCACTGTAAGCAGTTTTCTACCCACTCAAGATCTAGTCCATATTTTATGCAATTTGAAAGCAGTTTTATTTGTTTCTTAAATTGAGTGCTGCCAGTGAATTTTGATGTCTGGTGCCAAATACATCCATAGAAAGCCCCCAGATGCTTTCTGCTAGTAACAGCAAGATTGTTCTAGGTATCAGATGGGTGATTTGTTCTCGTACATTATCACTGATACAGAAGGTGTCAGAATGTTCTTAACTTCTGCAATTCTTCACATGGCAATAGATTTGGAAAGGGTTCCAGTTAAACTGTCACTCATGCCTAAAGTAGGGCAGTTGAGACTTCCACAAACTTTATCAAAAAACAATACAATAAAAGCTTCTGGAATATTCTATGATAGATTTTGAAAAACTGGCTTATCCTGTGGAGATAAATATCTGTATGTCCTGGTTTATTAATCGGTAGTTTTGATAAGGTTAAATAGGGTTCGATGTGAGTCTGTCTGACCTAATGAAGGTAATGTGGTTGCACAAGTGAAATTTTAAACTGAATTTGGTCTTCAGGAACTCTACTGGTAAGTGAGATATGATGCTTTAAGCTTGATAGGTTCCCTCTTGAAGACAGCTCTAAGAGCTTTAAACTGATCTCTATGCTCTGTTTCTTTCAAGCACTATATGTGAGTATCTTAAAAGTGGTAAATTGAATGCATAATGTTAAGTATCATTCCTAAGGTCAATTTCCTTTGTTGAAATAGGCACACTTAGGTGTTCCTGATGTGGTTAGGATGGGATAACTGGTTTAAACAGAGTTAAGCTGTAGTGTTAAGGCTTCTGAACTTTAAGTATGAGTAATGTTTTGGTAACTGATATTAAAAAAAGATGATCTGATGACTCTCACATTATTTCAGGAAACGACGTTGGCAGAAGTTCTTACGGTGCCATGCAAGTGAAACAAGTTTTTGATTATGCCTACATTGTTCTTAGCCATGCAGTATCACCACTTGCAAGATCATATCCAAATAGAGATTCTGAGAGGTAATTAGTTCACTTTTTCAATATCCATTTGTCTGTGTAATCAGTTAGGAATGCTTGGGTCTGGATTCATAAAAGGAATGTTACTGTTTTAACCATGGTTGTATTGAAATCTGCACAGAAATTTAAGCTGCCCAGGGATATGAGTGCAATACTTCAATGTACAACACTGAAATGAAGAGAGTATGATAAAAGCCAGGATGAGTCCAGTGTGAGATTCTGATAGTGTGGAAGGGAGCCAGAAGATAATTGGTCTTTCCTCAAACATTCTGCTTGAAGCATTTCAAAGGAGGGTTTACTGATTTAATGTTTAGTATGATGCATGTCTGTATTGTGGCAAAAAAGAAATATGTGTGATAAAATTGCTTGTTTAGACAATTAGAAAACTGGACAACAAGGCTTAGATTTTCCTTGGTTCTTTAATACATGCCCCCATAAGCTGGTTTAAAAGACTTAATACTTATTTAAGCATTTAAAAAATAATTAAAAGTACTATATTAAAAAAACCTAATAGAATCAGTCCCGTTTGATTATAATGCCAGAACTGCCATTAAAAGTGGTATACTTCTGGATGTGCCATTTTAATGTAGTTCTTAGTCTCTTTCATAGAAACGCAGCCAGTACTTTGAGCTCTCACCTTTGCAATTTCTGTTGTTTGAAAGAGAGAGGAGAAAGGCAATGAAGGCATGGCAGCCATGTGGTATTTCCATTCAGGTATCTGCTCTAGCACCTTTTGTTCTAACCCTCAGTGTGAATTTGAGCTAGATCAGAGGATGTCTCTTCCCCAAGACTTCCTTAAAATCCCACTGGCTTTGAGCTCCCCAGCTAATGACAGGGAAGGATGGCTGTAAGATGTCACATAAACAATCTCAATACAACTGCAAAGTCTAGTCATGATGTAAACTTCCAGCATTAGTGTCACTGGAAGGTGAAATAGTTTCCTCTAGTAAGTTTACATCAAAGTGGACAGAGTCTTTCACTTTGAGTTTAAAACTGACAGTACTTGAAGAGTGCCTGTAAATCCTTTAGGTTTTCAGTGGTATTAAATTCACAAAGGTTGAGACTGCGCTGTGATGGAGGTACAGAAGAAGTAGAACAGAGTGTTGCACACTGACATTTGAGATTGCTGTTTTAAGATATTAAAGGTCACTGTTAAATGCACATTGGCTGACAATTCTTGCTACTGAATGAAACCTTGTTCTTACCTAAGTAAGATAGAGTAACTTGGAGATTCCTGAAGTTTTGCTTGTCTTGGGTCCTGGCCTCTATTAACTTCCCTGTTTTTTGCTGAAGGATATAGTCAATCTCTCATGAGGTATCTGTATTTACTACTATATTTGTGCAGGATTTAACGGGAGCCTCAGCTGTCATCAGTATGTGCATTTTGCATGGACTTGCACTTGTTACTGTATCTGGGAAATGTCTGAATGTTTTTTAACTACTGCAAACGTGTGGAGCAGTCCCAGCAGCAGTGTTCAGGTTCTGTTCATGTCTGACCTGTCCATGAGTTCTGGGCTGTCTGGGCCAGTGTCATCTGAATCTCAGACCCCATCATGCCACTGGCTTGCAAGAGGAACAGTATTCATCAAAGTTCTGTACACAAATAGTTCCCCTAGCACCAGTCTTGTCAGTGCCAAAGGAATTGTAAGTGGATAATGTTTGGTAACAAGTGCAGAAATCAGCTGTCCATGTTTGGTCTCAGTTAAACCTGATGTCCTTGGGTGATCCAGGTGTGTATGTGGATCCCTCTTCCTGCAGTAGGGCAGAGTGGTCCATGCTCTGTATGAAGACCTTTCTGGTGGCCTGACCATCTGGGAACCCCTTGTCCTGATCCATTTTTTCGTTTTTCTAGACTTGTTATTAGGTAGGTTAAACTATAGCATAACTGTAACTATAAACAATAGGCTCCATTTAAGACCAGGGTCTGACTTCTAGTAGAACATGATGTTCTACTAGAGGTATCAAGATTAAATAGAGTGCTTGAAAGGATAGGAGGTTGCAGGAGGCTGAACTCCCCAGGCTGAGTTTATTCAGTTTTGTCCTAACTGGGCGTAGCTTTTTCCAAAGTGGGCTGGTTCTTGACCTGTCTCATGGGTTTGTATTTCCTGTTCATATTTCCTCTTCCCAGGGAAGGTTTCTGTGTACTATTTCATAGATGACACTCAGCAGATTTCACATCTTTCTTGGTGACTGTTGCAGTTCCTTTTCAGGGTCAGTCCAACACAAAAATATGTCTGTAATAATTTAAAGCTTTCTAGAGATCTTCTGCTTTTGATAGTCCCAATGGGGAAAAAAAAAAAAAAAAAAAAAAAAAAAAGTCAGATTGTAGTCCTTCAGAAACATAGGCCTTCTTCTTCATGTTCTGTAGTAGCAAGTCCCACAGGACAGTAAGGGATAGATTCACATCACTCTTACTACCATAGTAATTTAGGCTTCCAAATAGAACATCTGAGGGGTGGGAATTACAAGCTATCTCCTGTCATGGAAAAGCTTTCTTCTCAGTGGGAACAGTAATGAGCTGAATCCTGAAGGTAATACTTATATCTACAGAAATTACCTTAACACTATTTTGTCCCAAGTCAATCTCACCTATCCCCTTCTAAAGGGGAAGATATCCTCTCCTAAGAACAGCTTAGGAGAGCTTGATTGACAGTTTGGTTGATTTTACTTGAGCAAACAGCTTTCTGTCATCTTGGAAAAAGGAGGTTTCTCTTAGGAAAATAAGAGACTGATCCATTTTGAACTTGTACAGCTTGTATGCAAGGTGAAGTTTGGTGTTGTGTCTTCAGCTGAGGTTACTGAAAATCATGATTGATTTCTTAATATTTAGGGCTACAGAGACATGAGTCTAGCTGTGGAATACAGTTATGGACAGGATATCTCCTGCTTAAGGATTGGTGTCAGTATGTGCTTTGAACAGCTTTCATATGATCTTTGCCCCTAGCCTGTCTTTGGGAAAGTGTATGCCATCTCAAGTGAGCTCATTTCTTTAGTCTGTGAGGAATTATAGTTTTATAGACTCATTTAGGTTGGAAAAGACCCCTAAGATCATTGGGTTCAGCTGTTAACCCAGCTACTACTGTGTTCACCACTAAACCATGTCCCTCAATGCCACAGTTACATGGCTTTTAAGTACACCTAGGGACAGTAACCCTGTCCCAGTGCTTCACAACCTGCTTCTTGGTGAAATACTTCCTTATATCTAATCTGAACCTTCTGTGGTGCAGCCTGAGGTAATTTCCTCTTATGCTTTCACTTATCTGGGTGAGGAGACCAATGTCCACCTGGTACAACCTCCTTTCAGGTAGTTTTAGAGAACGATAGGGTCCGACCTGAGCTGCTTTTTTTCCCAGGCTAAACAACCCGGATCCTCACAGGACTTGAGTATGTGCTCCATACTCTTCACCAGCTTCATTGCCCTTCTTTGGACTTAGTTTTGAGTCAGTGGCTGTTGCAGCAGCCCACTTGTTAGAGGGTAGAAACACGACAAGATACAAACTTTTTGTTAATCACAGCATGAAAAGGGTCCAGGTTTATTCCTCTTTACAAGCTTAGCCATCCTGACTCCAACTGTTCATTGACTCTGGCTGCAGAAAGCTCCTACAGGTTTCTCTTGCAGCCTCTGACTCCTGGTTATTTCTTGCTAAACTATGACTGCAGGTATTAGTTTGCAGACTCTGACTGCAGGGTTTACCCAGCTAGACTGTGACTGCAGGTTCCAACAACAGGCTCTAACTGCAGGCCCAGACTGACCTCACAACAGTCATTCTCTCTCCCCATGACCCTTCTTCATGATTCCCCCTCACCAGCTAACCCAACTCCCGTTTATCATACTTACCTTATTTGATATAGCTCTGACTCATCAGGAGCAAGGTTGTATTGTGTAATTAACACAGCTGTTATTTATCAGGAGCAAGGTCACCTCTATTTCCTTCTCCTACAAGTGACCATTTTTCCAGTTCTATTTCTTGATGAACCACAGGAAACCTTAGCAGATATTTGGCAACAAGCTCTTGCTTATTGATTCATGTTCATTTAAATAGTGGATTATCTGGTACCACCCTGTTCCATGGCTTTTATATTAAGGTGTAATTTCACATTATACCTTGCCCAGGCTAAGTACCTGTGTACTGTCTTCTGTCAGCTGTGCTGTTCCTTCCTTCTCAGTCTGAATCTTGCCTTGTATGAGCTCTAGCAATCCTGCAGTGAGGTGGTGAGTCAGGTGGATTTTCTGGTCTGACTGAAAAGAAGTATCTCAAGGCACCTGTCATGTCAGGAAGTTGATCCAGATGATGGGCAGATCAGAAGCAAGAGAAGCAGCAGGAGTTCACATTTGGGTCAAGAGGGAGGGAGTGGTGTTGTACCATTTCACAGCCTTAAGTTATGCTGCTCTGGATGTGACAAAAATGCATCCTTAAGTTAATATTTGTTTAGCAGATTTGGATGTTGGCTCACATGCTGGTCTGTCAGATAGTTCAGCTATGAATATGTGCTCAGACTGTGTCTCTAAAGAGCTCTGTAGCCACATTTAGGAAGCTGAGGAGGGCATACAGAATGAGGAATGGAAGACTTGGTTTTGCTGTCACAGGCCCTTCAGTATAAATTGGACCTTAGAAATCTTCTATATTGTGCTAGATGTGGTGATGATGGATTAGGGAAAGAAGCTGTCATGCCAAAAGGTCAGAGTTTGAGAAAGCCTAGGCAGTTTCCTACTGCATGTCTGGAGTTGTCATTTACAGGTGATAGTCTTCAAAACAACAATAGCCAAATAGAAAGTGGTCTTTCCATCTCTGTGCTTGGAAAGTTGTTGGGTTCTCTTCCTAATGTTCATCTCAAGTGATCCAGCTGCTCACAGTTAGAGTTATGTTAGCTTTGGGTTGCCACTGTTTGGCCAAAATAGTTCTGGGAGCTCTGGGAACTGTTACTAGAGAATGCCTTCTGTCCCTTAAAATGTGTCAGTAATACCAGTTTTTCCTACACAATGTATTTGTTAGGGTAAAGGTTTTAGGCTTGGGTCTTATTTAATGCTCATTCTCAAGGAGATCATTCTCAAGTGCACTTTAGTGTGCCTTTAGGCTATATTGCACTTTTAATACCTAGGGGATATTTCAGTTATTTTGACCCTTCTTTCACAGACTTGATGTTTTTCAGGCTCTGCTACTCACTTGTTCATGTGGAGCTTGGCTGGCACTTCCCATATTTGATTTTGCTAAATGTGATGTCATCACTCTGATCCTTTTTAGAGCGATCTTAAGATTGTTTTGCCCAGGAGTTGTGCTGTCATGAGAGCTAGACAGTGTCCCTATTAGCCAAGGTCTTGCAGCATGTGAGAGAAGCTTCTGAGTTCTTACTGTAAAATAAACTAGGTCTAGCTTATTCCTGGTCTTACTATATGATAATATTAAGGGAAAAAACTTTAGGGGGCATTTTTCTCAGGAAACCTGTCTGATTTTACTAACCAGTTAACAGTATTTTTTCATGTCTTTCAAACAAGCATCTTTGAAGAATTGTTTGTCTCAGACATCTATAGAAATTCTGGCCTCAGTCAAAATAAAAGCCCTAAAAGCATGACATTTTTTCCCAATAAAGGCAGGGTAGATTAACAGAAGTTTTTTTTTTTGTTCCTAGGCATTTTCAGTGCTGAAAACAGATTTAAGCACAATTTTCAAATGCTTATTTTAAAAAATTGTTCTTTGAACCCATGGATATGCTTGAGTCCCATACATAGGAAATGGTGTTCTTTTGAGATCAATACCTGGTTTGATCATACTTGCTTCCTCTTTCTTTGCCGCTTTATTAGGTATATGTCAGTATAACCTTAATCACCTTTCAGTTTCTGATGTCTCATAATGAATGTTTTTAATTTTGCTGCACAAGCAGTGTAGCATCAATCTGCCTTTGGACTCCTGACCTTCTAACTCTGAATTTCCTTTTTGCTGCCTTTATAGCAAAAAAGAGAGTTTAGATCTTTGATCTCGGTCCTCTTTGAAAGGAACTGGTGAGAGAACATATTCCCCCGTTTTGTGCATGCAGCTCTGCCACAATTGTTGGTGTAGTAGTCACTTCACCCATGTTGCCTATTTGATAGCGGACATTTTTGCTATGTCAGTCGCCCAGTCTGATAATAATACCAACCTCTATTGATCATTCTGCTTCTGCTATATCAAATCATTACTCTTGGTTTTTGTGACTCTTTACTTCTAGGAAAGTACTCCAAGAAGCATCAGGCTTCATAAACTCCTTACATGTAATAAGCTTGTGTTGCTCAGCCTGTGTTCACTTTCTTGTTCCACTGCTGCTGGTAGTTGTGAAATTTATGTGTAATCCTAGAGTAAAAGCTCAGTTCTTTCTGAATGCCTTCTCAGATGAAACTTTTTAATTGCAAGATTTCCTTCCCTGTCCTGGTGCTGAGGAAACCCAGCTGGTTCGAAACAGCTGGTGCATGTTTGAGTCCTGTGGCATTCTTCTCTTGGAAACTGCAGCTTTAGGGCTGCAGCTGAATCTCTGCAGTTTTGGTCATCTCTGTCTTCATTCTGCCTCCTCTTGCTCAACTTACTCTTTGAGACTGAGAAACCAGAACTGCAGTGAGTATTTAAAGTGTTGTTTCATCATGGGAGTATACATTAACAAAATGTGTTCCTCTGATTTATTTGTTCTTTTCTTAGTGTGCTTTGCTTAGCTATTGAACTGTGGTTCCCAACGTATGATCTGTTATAACCCAGATCTTTAATTTCTGAGTGGTGACAACCACACCTTTAATTCTGTTCTGTATTTAAAATTCAAGATTTTATTATCCAACATGCATTATTTTGTCCACATTACATAATGGTGAATGATGTGCATTCTGTCCTGGCGGCCGATCTGCAGTTATTGGACTTGTAATTTAGATGATATTACTTGATTCAGTGTTTGCTGGACCGACTTTTTCAGCTAACAGTAACATGTCTTTAAAGCTGGAACGCAAACATGGAACATGTGGTATTTGGTCTTGCATGAGATAGTAATCACTAGGATAGCAGGAGAATTATTGCTACCTAAAGTGTCACTATGAGACCTAGTAAAGGTAGTCTTAAGTATATTAGGGTTTTGTATGTCCTGCCTTCCCATTGTACACCTAAACAAGCCAAAACAAAATTCCCGTACAAAGTACCTTCATGATGTGAAAAACAAAATAAACTTCAATGTAACCATTGAAGATTAAAAGAAATAACATTACCTGCTCCTCAGTGGTAAATTTGCACAGCCCATTTTTGTACAATGGTCATTTCTTCATGTATCTTGAGTGTGGAATTTATAGTTAGTGTTTCAGTGACTAGTCTCTGGTGAAAAGAAAGCTTGAAAATTTATTTGTCAAACAAGAAGACAGGTCACTCCTGCTCAAGAAGTATGATTCAAATAGCTGAATGTTGGGAAAGTGTGTTAGAAATACAATACTTTTTAACTGGTCACTGTTCAGCAGGACCAGGTAAGCTTTTTCTCTGAGCTTCTTACTGTTACAAATTTATTGAAATTCTACCTTGTTTTGGAGCCAGTCTGTTTCATCTTCCACTACTTCAGGATCCATGGTACTTTCTTTACAATTGTGGGGGCCTTAACACCTTTTAAGTTGTTTTGTAAACCAGAAAGAGAATTAGTGAAGATCTGTCTCCAGTCAGTCAGTTGTGATGCTGGGATGTTTTTTTGTTTTCCTTGCGTCCCATATCTGTTTCTAATCTAGATTCTGTGGAAAAAACTTTCTGTATGGAGAAATGCAAGAACCTTAAATTGGTTTTATCAAATATACTGTTATCAGCATGTGCATTCTTTATAGTTTATGTGCACTCCATTTAGAATTACAGAGTAAAAATCTTACCTATGTGTTGCTGCTTGCATGTTAGTATGGTAGAAGAAAAATAATATAAGTGGTGCTTCAGTAGATTAAATGGTGTGCTAAAAGAAGGTTCAAAAAAAGCCTTTGGTTAGGGAATATCTTAAACTGACTTCTAGTGTCATTTCATAGCTTGTTAAAATGCTTGCAAATATGTAACCAACAGTCTTTGTTTAATACTTAATTGAAAAATTTTTTTAGCACATTAGGTAGAATCATCAAAGTGACCCAAGAAGTGATTGACTACAGGGCCTGGATTAAAAAGAAGTGGGGGAGCAAAATTAATTTATCACCTGAACTTGGTAGGTATAGCAGGAAACCAACTTAAAATTTTTTCTTGAATTTGATGTAATTCAAAATACTCTTACCTTAAAATTAATCATTCAGCTATACAGGAAAAGATAAAAGGAACTTGTAACTTTCTAACCCAAGATTAGTTTTTTCTGAGCCTGTTTTTAAATTAGCTTGTTAAACTGCAGCTCTTCTTAGACTTCAAGGCCCATGTATTTGTATTCTGTGATCTTAAATTATACTTATGTTTTCTGTTAACAGATAATAGGTTGAAAATAAGAGACCAGATAGCTCTCTGCAACGGAGAACAGCAGCAGAACAGAGACTCTGAACCATCTTACAATCAACACTTGGCATTGTCATTGGCTAGTACACAACAGTTATCCTCTGGTTCATCTGCCTCTTCTGTGTCATCACTCTCCAGCAGTGACATTGTAAGCTTTTTCTTTTAATGGGTTCAACTAGTAAGTAGCAGAGATTATCTTCAAAGCCTCAATTGATACAATAGCAGGTAATGTGATACTATCCCCGATGTGCTGCAGCAAATCAGTAATGTCCAACGCTCAGAAAAATTACTGAAATCAAGTATTTTTTAAAATTAAATAAATGGCTCTTATTTCCATCCTAAATCTTTGGTACCCTTTGTGGTAGCAGTTAGATGTAATGAAATATAACAACCCAACTTAACAGTAGCTAATTAAGTAGAAGAGGAGAAATGTCTTCATATATCCTTCCATTAAGTAAAATCTTCCATTGTCAAATTCTGATCCTTGTTCTCCATACCTGAAATTGAACATGAACATAATATTGTTCTGTGAAGGTGAATAATACTCATTATTTTCAGCCAAGCAGTGAGTTCATGTTTTAGTGGTAACAGGGCACTTGCATAAAACATTATTGTCAGCTTCCTTATTTTAAAGTAATTGCTGGGCTTTATTATAACTTCCTGGAAGAGGAGGCTGCCATCTCTTGAGGTATGTTCCCAGACTCTTTAAGGTTCTGCTAGGTGGCTTTGTTTTGGTATAAAGTTAAATCAGTGCAGAATTAGGCAGTACAGATTATAAAGCACAGCACTGCAAGGTATGAGCAGCTCACTGTAAATCTTCTGAAGTATTTTATCATAGGTAGAGGCATTGATGGAACAAGGTATCAGTCAGCTATGACAGTAAATAACTGGATGATGTCAAGAGAGGTCCAAATACACATTTCTTGACTGCTTTCAAAAGCTAGTCAAATACAGAATTAAAAATTGGGAAATAAAAAATTAGCAACTTCTTAGGAACAAGACCTGCCTATATATGTTCTGGTTACTTCCTGTAATTACTATAAGCTACTGTTTTTTTGGTGTTGAATTGCCTTTTTATGCCACCTTAAGTAAACAAGACCAATGTTTTAGTTGTATCATGTGGCTAATGAACAAAGAAGAGCATGATACTTACCAGTGATACTATTAGCCATGCTCCTGGTTTAAGTAAATCAGTGGGAAAGATTTTGCTGTAATAAGTTTTATGAAAAATGCAAATATGTGTTGATTACATTGGGAGTGCACAATATTGGGTGTTGAGTTGTTATGAACTCCCCTTAATCCTGTTTAGCCTGATGGTGAAAGTGAAACTTCATTGTCTGATGCCAGGGAAATTAATGAAAACTGAAAAGGAAGCTCTCAACAAGATAAAACTGAAATAAACTTGGACATTCACAAAGTAAAAGTAAATGCTATTTTTTCAAACAAAACCCTGTGTCCATGTCCTTGTGCAAAAGGCCAGGTCTTATATTGGCATTATGTGCTTAGCAGGCTGATAGCATGTTATCTTAATTTAGAATGGAATGGCAGTTTTCTGACAAATGACTGATGAATTCATCCTAGTCTTACTTAGGTGTGTGAGGAGGAGAAAGCTGTGGCTGAGCAGTCCTGAGCTGCACCTGATTCAGGCAGAGACGCCTATTCTGCCATAGTCAGGTGATCCGTGCCATGATCTAGCACATTGCTGGACCCAGGTTGCAGCAGAGGAACATGTGGCACATGTGACAACTTGGTATTCGTGCCAGAAATTCTGATACATTGTTAGCAGGCATTGTGTGGTGAGCTTTTCTGTCAGCTTCAGATGAAGGTAATTATGAATATGGCGCATCACATCACTTTAGAGTTAGATGCAGTGTTACCTCTGTTCCTGTGGAAGATTTGTTCTTCAGGAAGGGTTCTGTATTTATTTAAAGTTAAATAATTTGAAATTTTCTGGTACTGGAAGACTGAAAGGAAGGTATAGATTGTAAAGAAAATGCAGGAAACAAGGAGACCCTAGAGTTACAGCTTGCTGACCTCTTCCCAGTAATTAAAGTTTGATTTTAATAGCAAGATACTATTCCCTATGTCACTATTAACCTTAAGTGCAAAGTCTACATTAAGATATTGTTTCAGGAGGTGTGTTTTTCATGACTGCAGATTATCTTTTACTGTGTATGAGGTGCAGGATGCTATCTGTTACATTGTAGGGGCTAGATAGCCTATTTGCTTTTCTATTTACTGCTAAAGTTTCACTAGTGACAGGGATCAACTGCCTCTGGTCCTTTCTGAGTTCTACCTGCCAGTATAGTAGAAGTCAGCTTACTTGTGTTGAGGAAGAGGAAATAGGCTTGAAAACCTATGACATTACTTGCTCACATTGCCCCTCTCCAGCCATCCACTGAAGTAGTTGTATTTTGAAGGCATCACATCAGTGTTCACTGGTGATAAATCTGGAGGCCTTGCATATATTTGTCAACATGTCCTGGAAATAATATTGCAGTATTGCCCACAGGGATCCTAGAATTTTTATTAAACCCTATAGTCTAATAGTTGGTTGCAACGCAGCGTACTATATGGTTTTTAAAGGTTTGCTTCCTTGGAGTTCTGGCAGCATTACAGGTTTTGCATTAATAATTTGTAAATATGACTCAGTGGCTGAATAGATAATTGTTCTGGTGTCTTGGACTTACAGGTCTGTCAGCTAAAGCAGTGGTTATAGATTTATTCCAGCAGCAGCAGAACAGAACAATAACAAGGAGCATGTTGTTCTCAAGGCTGGATTGGCATAAGCCAGAGCTGATATTTAGAAGCCAGCCTCTCAATGTCTGTGTATCCTCAGAAAAATAGAAAATAAGAGCTTACAGTTACTGCCCTGAGTTCTCCATACTGGTGGCAGCCAGCCTTTTAAAGATGAGAACTTAAATACCACTGAGGAACAAGAGAACTGTCTCTTTAAAGGACAGTCTTCTCTTTCCCCATTTATTCTAGAACTTATGTGCTTTTTCTCAGCATACCATCTGAAACTCAGGAATATGTTTGCTTCTGTCTTTGGACATCTAGGACTAGCTTGCAGGAGAGCATGATTCTGGGCTGTTGTCTACACAGCCCAAAATTAGGAACTGGTTCTAATGAGACCAGACCATTATTTGAACAAAAGGTATCCTTTTATGGATTTTCCAAAGCAGCAAAGCTTTTTACAGAATGCCTTAGTCTAGCACACTCTGGCCAGTGGAATTCTAGCCATGCTGTCTTTAGTAGGTGTTCTAGCCAACTGCAAAATCTTAATCACAAAAGACAGCTTTTCAAAGGGCCAGTAATTTAGGATCAAAGCCCAAGAGAAGCCTGTCTTTGGATATCACTGTAACTATTAGCAGGAGAGCTGTTCAGTTTATGGGGTTGTCTTACTGTAAAAGTCAATACAGAGCTCTGACTCACTCAGCAGTCAAAACTTCTAATGCAGTTCTGTGCAAAATATTGAGTGTTAAAATTCCTGCCTTGTTACCTCAGCTCTGTGAAGAATATAAGTATTAGTGATCAGGAATGAACTAAAGAACACATAATAAAAAACTTTATGGATACAAGGAATTTAGTTATCAGAATATATTAGACAGTTCATATATTTTTCTTGATTATGTTAATTATCAAACTGGTCTATATAGTAAGTCTTCTCTTAATGAAGCTTTCTGCTGATTTCAAATACCCTATGCTGTCCTGAAAAAAAAGCAGGCATATTCCTCACGCATGCGAGCAGGTAAGTTGTATAATACCATGCATCCCTACATGATCCAACAAATGTTGAAGTGAATAATGGAAGATGCTTTATAAATGTCTTTACCATCAAGGACAGTGCAAAGTGTGTGAATTTTTACTGTATGTAAGCCAGATTCAAACTGTTCCACAAGAGAAAACAAGCCTCTGGCATTAAAAAAATCTCACCTTCATACTGATTTAAGTGATTGCTAGGAGAATGTGAAACCAGATGGAATGCGCTGTGTTCACCCCCAGCTCTCTCCTTGTTTTGGGTAGTTGTAGATGTCAGTCTCACAATCTAAGCAGTGACCAAATTCCTTTTGAAAATGATATTTTGGTTGGTTGTTGGGTGGTTTTTTTTCTGGGTACATTATTTTTCATTCTGGACCTGCACTCTGTAACTGGTGACCAGGATTTCTTGTTGCTTAAGCACTGTGGCAAAATGCTTTTCATCAGCTCAGGAAGCCCTAGAGCAGTGCTAGAGAATATCTACTGCCTGATGAACAGTCTCTGCCAAATAAGAAATAATCCTAGCTATGTTTCTGCAATCTCATTTTGGTCTGGTTTGATTTCTGGTGCTAAGTATGATCTGCAGTTCTGATGATTGTTGCTAAATAAAGCTTAACACTTTATGTGGCAGAGATGCATGCATATCAGTAGCAGATAAAATGGCTCAGGAAATTCTTAAAGCTGTTTTCTGTTACCTTATGGATATATAATGTTGTATCCAGTCCATCAACTGCAAGTTGTCTGTAAGAAGTTTGATTCTAACAAAATTCATACACATTGCCTTAGTCTTTCTGGTGATAATGTTGTGTGGGCTTCTATGCTGAGATTATTTTGTGAAGACCTCTGAGTTCTCAAGACCACGCAGTCATGCCAAGGCAGTTGAAGTTTCAGTGAACAAGATATCCCTGTAGTTTAGCTTTGGAGATGACACAATCCTTGCCACTTTTTAACATTTATACAACCTTCTTTCAGACTACTCTTGAAATTTTAACTGTAACCCTTGCAGTGTTATAAAGCTTGTCATCAGAGTATCAGTGCTTGATTTGCCCATGGTTCAGCTCCCTCAGCTAGAGAATGTGCTGAGCAGAACTTTGTGTTTTGTGAATCTGTTTTTTCCCATATTGAAGTATTGAGTATTCAGTACCTTGATTGTATGCTTACATTCTGAGACTAATACATAAATATGACTGATAAGAATAAGACTCATTATTCTTAAAGTTCTGCTGAATGCACACAAGAATCCACACTGATTTTTGGAACTGTTACCTGCTTTGCAGTAATTATGGCTTTGTACTTGAGCTCAACATACTTAATAAAGTTATTAACCATCTCACCTTCCTTCCTATTAGCCAGACTGAATTTCAGCTTATTAGCAAGAACTATTTGTGCTTCCATATTCACAGAGAGAGGTGATAGACATATCTTGTCTGGATAAATGTTGTGCGTTTTTAAAGTGATTAAATTTGCAGGCTTGAGGCATGCTTGTATGCAGTAGAGGGACAGACACTTCAGAATATATAACAGCTCTTCTTGTAAAATCTTTTAACAGTCTTTTTAAATCCATCTTAATGATTGATTAATTTGTAAAGTTGCAGTCGAAATTGTATGTATAAGGAAGGGGGGCAAAAGGAGGTTGCCTAATAAAATTCTCAGCCTGAGAACAAGAGCTATACACAGTTTTCTCTCTTCCTTCTACATGCCTGAATAGTCTCGTGTCCTAGCCAAAGTAACTATTCAAATATGTGTGAATAGTTGATCAGCTTTGTGTAGAATAATGCAGGCTTTGTCTTAAGTTTCCCCCCCTTCCTGAGCAAACAGAGGCAAGTTCTTTAAGAAGTGTCTTGATGTTTAGCCTTCAGAGAGATGTAAGTGCTGACTTGCAGCAGCTTGTCTCCAAATAAAGCAGTGGGCAACCCTGACTGCAGAGACAAGGACAACCTGGTGTTACTGGGGAAAAGCATTTAATTGACATTTCCCTTGGGGCATTTAAGAATTGAAGCCCCCAAATCCTTAAAATGCCGTTCTTTTTTTTATTTCTTGCTATGCACATTGCTATCACTTTGTGTGGATTAGAGGAGAGCAAATTTTTCCAGTGCTGCTTTTGCCTATTTTCCTCTTTTCACTGTATAGCCCCACATTTGTTCTTGAGGTTTTTAACCTGTATCTCTGCCATACTGCCTTACACTGATCTTCAGTTCTTCTGTAGCAGTTCCTTGAGTAGTCTCCTCTCCACATCCACTTGAAGTAAATTTCTGCAAAGCTGCAGGAGGCACTATTTTGAATTCAAAATTCTAAAGTAATTTTATTTAATAAGTTACTCTAAGCAGCAGAGGGTACAGAGAGAATCTGTAATTCAGCAGGTGAAGTGGGATTTTACTGCTGTGAGGTTAGTAAAGGGGAGAAGCATATAATTTTTTAAGAGTTGACTTCAGACTAGTTTCTAGTGGCAAAGTCTAAGCTGTAATCTTGCCATATCTTAATATTCCCTCCCATGAAAAAAAAAAATAATCACCTAGGTACCTAAGCCATTTTAAGATGGAAGAAAACCTAAACTCAGTATTAATAGTCTAGTATGGTGAATGTTCAGCTTTCACAATGAGTCCTGTAATTTACTGCATACCTTGAAAATCAGAGTGGAGATATTTCTTTATTGTTAGCAGTACAGACCAATTGAAAGTCTGTGAAATAGGAGTATTGGGGCAACTGGGGAAGTTTTAAATTCTGCACTTTTGGGACCTTTTTTATTTATGTCGGGTTATCTGAAATACAGTGGGTATTGATAAAACATGGAAAAAGCTTGCAGTCAGACCTCTCAGGGTATAATGAGGTGTGGTTGAAAGGGTACTGGGCTTGTGTTTAATCTGGTAGATACTAATTAGATAATGTTTTCAGTTGTCTTTCTGTAAAACAAACACTAATTTGCTAAGTGCTTTTAGAGGATGCATTTTTTTCAGTTTGCTTATGTATCCTGTGTTATTTTATTTCTCCCATTCTGTAATCACAATATCCAAGATAATTTTCTTTTTGTAATGGGAGGCAGAAAAACTAACCAATTTCACCTTAACTGAAGACTTACTGTCTATAGGCTGGCCACTGGAAGTGGAGCAACTGTATTGATGCAGATTATCTTGTGACCTTCCATAGAAGTAGAAATTTTGTTCACCTCAATTCTACTTTATTCATACCATAGTTGAAGTTATGGCTCCACCTACCAAGAAATGAAATGGCTCATCATGTGGCAGAAATGGGATGAGGGCAGGGGGTGATCCTACAGTCACCTTTGGAAGCATGGTGGTTTATCGAGCATAGTTAAATATGCTGGGGCTGAAGCTGTGCAAATGAGAGCATGCACTGAAGTTCTTCTCCTGTGCATGGCCCCAAACTATGAAATGTCTGAAGTCCTATGGTATTGCTTTATGTTCAAAGGAATGTGGTTTTGCACTTTACTAAGCCAATTCAGTAATAGGATGCATTTGCTAGCCAAATATCTTTGCTTTAGCTGCTCCTGCTTTTCTGAACTGGGATTCACCTAATCCTGTGGTGAGCTGATTCAGAAAATGAAACTAGTAAAAAGGGGATTACTGTTCTGTGGTTCACCTCTGAATTAGCACATAGTAATGTCAGATGCTAATGCAGGTGTAATGGAGAAAACTGGAATGGGAAAAGAGGCAGACTGACAGCCTCTTTTCTGTTAAATCACTTAATTTTAAGTAAGGAGAGGAACACTTGAAAATGTACAGTATAAAGTGCTAACTATAAACAACAATTTTCAGTTCTTTGCTTTCAAAGATGGAACAGAGTTTTTACTGAAATGATCATTGTTCTCTCACAGCTTCTAGTTCTTGAATGTTGTGGGAAAGAGAAAAAAATTGTTTAATTAGTGGAAGAAATTTTGAGGGTGGAAACAATAAGGATCTTTTTGCCAAGACTTTGGCAGTTCATTCTTGGAGATGGGGGTGAAAACCCAAATCCATCACATTATCAGGAAACTTGAGTTCTGTTGTTTTAAGGTTTTATTTTTGAATACTGGCTTTAGGATAGTAGACTCCTTTAGCATTGAGCCAGACTTAAACATACTGGGATCAGGAATTAATCTTAGGCAACTTCAACTCTTAAGAAAGCACACTGTCTTGGAAATGGAAAGCTGAAATGGTAGTTGTTATTAACTGAGAAGTTACGAGGTATCTTAAGCCTTGACTTATTAATGGAATTGAAATAAATTCTTATTGCCAGACCTAGTTAGTAATTTGGCAAGTAAATATTCTCTTGATGTTGGGGTCCTGGGTCTTTTTATAAGAGGAGATGCATTTTGCAGAAGAGTAAATGATTTTACTTTTTCATCCTGTGTCAGGAAGAGGAGTCTGGATTTCAGTTCTGCATCTTGCGTATGACTGCAGCGTTTCACTGTTTCTGTCTAGGCAGAAGTTCACTAGCAACACTTGAGTTTCTACATATCTTCTATAATTTCTTTTCTCCAGCATTAGAGTCCAGTCCTCAGTAATCAGAGCTGTGAGTAGTAGAAATCTTCCTTCTGCATACTAAGTTCTTAATCAAAAAGTTGAAACTGGTTAAAGAGCATGTTTTAAAATGGAAATGTCCTAGGAGGATAAACCTGGATTCGTTAGTCTTTTTTGGTTTCCAAACCCAAATCTTCAGAAGATACTTTCCTGGCAGGATGAGGTACTGCTACAAGGTGCAGTCTTATAGCTTTATCCCTACATTATCTGCTAGAATCAGTTGAGAGATCTTGCCCTTTTACTGAACATTTATCTTTTTTAATGTGACCTCCATAGCCCTCACCCTAGTTGTGGCCGGAGCTTTTGGCTTCCAGATCTGTACCTGATGTATCCAAAGTATTACTTCCATATATTTACTTGTAGATCATCAGAACTTCTGTAGTGCTTCAAGTTTGCATGTTACACTTAAGAATATGGTTCAGAAGACCAAGAAAGATTTAATCCTTCAGTATAGGCCGTGCTTATGGAAAATCAGATTTGTTTACATTGGGCTCAGTTTTCTGATTGGAAGTCGAGAAGGGTAATGCTGTTTTTTACAGAAGGATTTTGATACTCTTGAAAACTCACAATATCTGCTCCATACAGTAATGCCAATGGGAATCCAGGATTGCCTTAGAAAAAAGATACAATCTGCCTTTATGAGATGTGTTTTAGTAAATAACACTTGTGGCAGAAAGTTACTATTACAAAATTAAAAAAAGGCAACACAAGCTTTGTTTGTGGTGAAATCTAACCTCAGTTAAATGATGTGATGCTCTTTTCTCTTCCATCTGCTACTCTTTTTCTTTTAAGCAACTTTTTGTTGCTCTGAAGCCCCTTAGAAATCTAATTAATGAGAATATCCCATCTGAGTTAGGTGTGTGAACCTTCAGGCGTATAATTGTATTCAATCAGAAGAGAAAGGGGGAGATCCTTTGAATGGAGACACTAAAATTGTTCTTTGATCAGGTTTGTGAACGCTGCATTGAAGTAGATTTGCACATTGGTTTGACTAAACAATAAGATCCCTTTTTCCATCCTATCTACTAGTTCATGGCTCCTTGTGAGCATTCTTAGAACTTGTCTGTTCATTTTCCTCTCTTCTCGTTAGCTTTTTAATACTTCCATGACCAAAAGGGTCCAAGGACTCACCTTTGTGGAGACCTTAGCCTGTTCCCACTGTGTTGATACTGTTGCATGGGCAAAGGAGAAAAATGCCATCTAATCCAGGCATCAGCTAAACTTAATTTTTGGTCAGTGCTACAGCATGTAGTTTCCCTCTATAATGAACATATTTCTTAAAGAGTGAATACCTGATCTCATAAACAAGAACTTTCTGCACAGATTCTTTTTATGAGTATGATGTGTCTCTAGTGAATTCATGATACACTTATCTGCTTTACAGAGGCATACTGTGACTTTTATCATTAGCTGAACTAATAGGAAAGCACCTCCTTTCTTTCTAGATCTTATTTTTTAGTAAGCACAACTTTATACAGACTAATAAAAGACTGGTTGTTCTAACAAATTTGTTTTATTGAGGACCCTTTCTACTCTGAGTATTCAATTCAGCTGGGGTGCAAGTTTTGCTTTGTAGTAGCTCATTGCTTAGGCTGCTCAGTATTCATAGTTGTTAGTCTCACTTTTATAATCTTCTTCCCCAAGAAAAGCTTTTAAAAATTTTCTTGTTTGTGTTCTTAAGCAGCCTGTTCTCTAACTGAAGAATCTAATATAGAAAAACAAGGCCATTTGAGGGCAAGTAGTAGTGCTGGAGATCTATTTAAAGTTTATGTGTTTTAAGTGAAGTCTTTTCTTCCAGGCAATTAATCTTTAGAGACAGAGCAATAGAATACTTCAGTAATTACTTCAGCAGTGAAGATCCGTGTTGACCTGAGCCAATAATGCCTTTTAATGTGGTGACTTCTAAACTACTAATTGGCCAACCCCCATCTCTTGTTATATTTGAACTTAACAGCTGGAAATGGAAAAACACTAGTGGTTTGGGATAAAGAATAGGTTTTTCCATTGTTTTAAGTTCAGAATGCTTTGGAGTTAAAAAAAAAAAAAAAAAAAAACAAACAAAAACAAAACAGCAGTGAAGCATAGGGAAACTACTTCTGCCATTATGTTATGGCTGAAAAATAAGTTTTACAAAAGTTTTTGTCTTCAAAGTTGTTTTAAAAGTCTGTAGCTTGCTTTCCACCTTTCTCAGCTTAGAAAATAATTGATCGTTTAAGAATTGAGGTAATTGGATGTTTTCAGACTTCAGTAATTCCTGTAAACCCCTGCATCTGGGCTTGCCTCCTTGCTGTTAGGTGCTCCAGACACACAGTACTTCAGCATCACCAGAATGTCTGCTTAGGATGCATCTGAGATGGCTCATGATCAGGCTGGAAGGAGGAAATATAGTAATCAGTGATATTAGTTCCATTGGAGTGTATTTTCAGTTATCCTGCATCCATCTTGGTTTCCCTCAAGAACTATCCCTCAGATTTCAGATGGAAAATGAGGAGAGCAGAACTCCCTGCGAGCAGTGGCGTGTGTGACTAGTATGTATATACTGGTCCAGACTGGCAGAGCATCAGCTTGTTTCTTGGTAGGTGGAGCCCTAACTTGCTGTTGCTGGGTAGAGTGGGAGAAGATTTGTAACAATTGCAGTGAGTAACTTTGCCATATAAATCCATACACTCCAGAACATGTTCTGAGGACCAAAGCTGTAGTGACAACTAAAATTCTTGCCCTTCTATCGCCCAGAGTGTTGCTGTTCTCGTTCTGTTTTTTTCTCAGCTTTAGTTCTTATCTTCTAGTTTGAATTTGCCAGAGACATAACTTTGGCTTTAGGTTTGTGCTGACTGGAAGTGACCTGTGATTGCCATAGACCTGTTGGCATTGTCTTCTCAATGGTGGTTCAGTTAAACTTCTGCTAGATCTATAAAATAAACATAGCGCTGGCTTTTATTTTTTTTTTTACAATTGAAAAAAGATCATTACATATTACAGTATTCACTTGAGTTGATATTTGGGTGCAATTTCACGTGCATAGTCTGTATATACTGTACTTTCTGTAAAGTTGCTTTTCTTTTCCCCTTTTTCTCTGCCAAAAGGAATCAGATACACCACCTTGCACAGCTCCTAATGTTTACCAGTTCAGTCTTCAAGCACCGACTCAGCTTATGGCCAGTTTAGCGCCCGCATTGCCCCTGCCAAGTGGTAAACCCCAACCTGCGCCTCCGAGAGCCCTGATAATGGCCGCCAGTAATCAGGTATGAGCCAGCAACTCTGTCACCACAGCGCTCACATCGCAGGTGTAGGTCATGTGCTGTGCTGTTCAGTCTAAAAGCCTCTGAGGATGGCCTTCATAGAGCATGTGCTAAGCTTCATGTGGGCGTGAAAGTACTCACCTGCTGTGTCAGAGGTGCGGGGAGAGCTAAGGGTGGGTAAGGGTTTAGAGTGGAAGAGCCCCTACACAACACAGACACCTAGGAGTAAGGTAAAGGAGTGTCTGAATCCTTAGGTTGTATTTGAGTGTCCTAGTGCCCAACTAGTGGGGTATTTGTAGCTCTTTAAGCTATTTAATTTCCACCACCATATAGGTGGTGGTGTAGCTCTAAGATAGTTTTTGAATTTTAAGGAGTAGTACTGACCTTTCTAGGCATATTTAGTTGTCTTGATTTTGAATTATTAGAACAGATTTGGTTACACTTGTAAATATTACCCTTGTAATACTAAAATACATTTTAAAGGTAAAGAACAGAAGATTAATTATGGGCATGTGCACAAGATTTTTTAACAAAAAATTACATGTGTCCATAAATCTGCTGGTACCTGAATGTATTTTGGCTAATGTATCCATTCTGGTAAAACCTCTGTGCATCTTTCTGCAGGAAAATACTCCCTCGGTCTTAATAATTAAATCTGTTGGTCAAACATGCCTCACATGAGGCTTAATGCAAATTGTGGGTTATAGATTGCCTATAGTAACAAAACAATGAGCTGGTTTCTTTGAAACTTAGTTTTGGTCAGGTTCTCTTCCTTCTTCTCCAAGTCCTTCTATCGAAGTCCTTGGGAATCAAGGACCAGGAGATTTTCAGCTTAATGACTTTGCCTTTTTTAATTTGATTCAGCACTTACTTCATAGATCTTCACTGGACACTCTCCCTTTTGTCCACATCTCTGTTCCTGGGGAACCCAGAATTGGGCTCAGCACTTCATATGTGACCTCACCTGTTCTGAGTAGAGGGGAAATGATCACTTCCCTTGACTTGCCTTTGGTTTTAAACTTCTAACTGATTACACAGATTCTTCCCCTCATTACTTTCCTTACTGCTTAGTCCCACTGAGGCAATATCAGTTTACCTGCACAGGAAATGTATTAGTGAGAAGCTAAAAAAATAATATATTTCTATTATAGTGTCTGTAATTGATTATTCACTGACTAGTGAATACAGTCCAATCTGAAACTTCAGAAGTTTATTAAGAAAAAATAACTCTTCAGTTTTAAAGTTAAACATTGTCTGAAATACAAACTTAGTGTAGATTATTCTTTCCTTAAGAGATCTGCCTTTCTGACAAAGTACCCTGGAGCTAGTTAGGAGGCATGTAGTTGTTAGTACAGAACAAGTTGGCATTGAGAGTGTTTGCCACAGTTGTGAAAAGGCAATGTGTTGTGTGAATTTTGGATCTTTGCTAGAATTTTGAATCTTAGAAAACAACTGTTTTGTAGCACTTTTTCTGGCTTTCTGTTCCCTGGCTGTCCTTTCAAGTGATTAACCATTCTGTTAGTAGTTTTATAGTACTTATATGTTTAAAAGCAGGAAATTTTCTGTGGTTTTGCTTAACAAAGATATACCTTTGAGAATCACATGAAGTCAGAAGAATTTCTTGCTAGCTATAGTTTAGAAAAGGGATAATAGGCTATTTGCATTGAATTTACCACAAGCTTATATTTTTTGAAGCAGAAGTGCGATTTTTTGATAACATTTGAATGAGTCAGAAGTGGGAAATGAAGTCATTTTATCCAGATACTGTAAATATCTCCTTTCCACCTCCCAACTTTCTGGAACATGACTGTGCTGGATTAGGCTGATGGCTTTTTTTTTGAGTTGATGAGATTCAGCTGGCTTCTTACAACTCTTAATAGGTGCATTCTTCCATCTTATAGGACTCCTGTCCTGACAGATTTGAACATGTGTTAGACTATCTTAAAAGCAAGTCTTTCATACTCAAAAAATTTTGAAAGGGCCTCGTTTGTCTGCATGCTGTCTTCAGCTTTCTCCGTGGCAGCATTTTCTACCTCAGTTAAGCTTGGAAAGCTGTACCTAGGTGTTGAGTACAGCTCTCAAAAGCAGGAGGTGCCAAGAGCATTTAACTGTAGTTTGAACAAATCACTGTCTTCTAGGCAAGTTTGCTGCTGTTAAAGCTTTCTGATATTTTCATTTTTGAAACATGTTTGATGTGATTACCAGTTCTATTTATGTACTGCATAATGAATTGGAGAATTTCCAGATAGTTCAGGGACTGATTAAGCTCCTGGCACAGGTTTGTGTGCTTTTCAGGATCATCATCATCCATCATTTTTCCAAGGTAATAATTCTTCTACTCTGTTGACAACAATTTGAAAGTTTACTTGGGGGAGCAGAACTGTTTATGAAGCAGTGTTGCCCATTAGAAATAAGCAGAAAAACAGATGTTGACATCCATGTCCAGATGAGTAGAGGGGGTGGAAATTGCTTGTTAACTTCCCAAGGAGAGGAGGGGACTACATTCCCTGTTGCTACTTTGAGATAAGTTTAAGTCATGCTGGATTGCTCTTTGCTATGTTGCCAAAATGAAGACAGAAGAAACTTCCTTTTTCTTAGGTCAGAAGAACTCTTTCATTTAACTTTCAAGATACTTTCTTTTTTCCCCCCGAAGGGTTATGTTTTGATTCCAAGGTTTCTGAAGCCAGTAAGCACCAGTCCGTCTGCTGCTCTGGCTGGCTTCTAGTGTACCTGAGAAAGTCTCCAGTAAAGATGAGTGGTGTCTGATTGGGAGTATGTCCATTGCTATGGAGACAACTAGGAAATGGAACCTTAATGTCAGTGCTGGAATGCCACCGTCCAAACTCAGACTTGCAGGAGTAGATTATTTTCTTTTTCAGTTTCTTTTGAGTTTGGCCAAATTAGGCAGAACATTTAAACTTATAAACTGCTATTTTGTCTTGCATTACAGGCACTTCTCTGGCTAGCATGCTTTAAGAGTTTGTTTTTATCCAGGACAATTGTTAATGGTGTTGCATTGTCTCACTAGTACTGCTGATACTGCTGGAAGGTTAGCAGCATTGCAAACAAAATTGGTCAGGGACTTGAGTCAAAATTTCTTTTAGATGAGTGCAAACAGTGGCATGTAGCTCACTTGGATGAAGGATAAGTTTGTAAAGACACATTTTAATTCATGTCGGTGCAGAAGTGTGCTGAATTCCCTTTGTATATTGAGATACTTCAATGTTTTCAGTATGTCAGCTTCAATTTAGAAATGACCTGATTTGTTCAATAGCATTTTAAAGCTGTTTGGTTACTGAAGGCTTCTTCACTCAACCAAATGACATTTTTGTTATTTTTTTTTTAATTGAGAATGCTCTCATCTTGGGTAGAGTAATTTTTCAGCCTCCATGGGTTTTCATTGGAAGTAGGCTGTGGTTGTCTACTTTGGAAACAGTTTTGAGTCTAAATGTCAGACTCCCATCTTCTGTGTGTGACAGAGCATTGTTTGGTTTTTAACACATGCAAAACTTCATATGATGTTTTATTTCCTTTCCTAAGGAAAGAAGAGAAGGAAAAAGTGTATCTGAGTTTCAGAGGTTGTTCAGTTTAAAACAGTACTAGAGATTTTTTCGTCTAGGTTGCCCTATGCTTGTATGGACAATCTTTATGTGGTGTTAGCCTTCCAAGTGTGGAAACTGACTTAGCCTGACCAGACCCTGGATAACCTAATCTGACTGCTTGCAACAGAATGTTGGATTAAGTGATCTCCAGAGGTCTCCAGATAAACATCCAGTCTAGATGTGTATGGGATTGTTATGAGATGCTCTGGCCATATTGGCAGTTGCTTCCTGAGTGCTTTTTGAGTTGCAGGAAAGACAGAGTCTAAATAGTAGTTTCTTAGAAACATAAACAAACCCACCATAAATAAAAGACTTAGGGAAATGTAGAAATCATACCTTCCTTTTGTTAATATAGTACTCCTTTATCTTCCAGTGTCATTGTAATCAGATTTTGGCTAACTGAGATTGATTTGAATAATCACATATGTATTTCCTCTGCAGACTTTCTCACATGTACTGTATTAGTATCACCTCATCATTTGGAAAGGGTTTTTCTTACTGTAGTAGTAGTTTTTCTGTTCCAAAACAAAAGTGAGAATTCTCAGTGAGGTAAGATTTCTTTTTAAGGGATGAATCTGTCAGCTCTGTGCTAAAAAAGCTATTATCTCTTGTTCTCTGTAGTGACAAGTATGCAGATACACTTCATGGCCTATGTCACAACAGCAGCAAAGTTGCAGTATGAGTTCTGTCTTCTGGTAGCATTGTTTTGACTCTTGCCCCTTAGTTTTGAAACTTGGGTACTGACAAGATCAAAAAGGGTATATATTTCGTGTGTCATTCTACTTTCTTTACCATAATGTAGCTCAATATTTGCTGCAGTGCTGACTGTACAGTCTACTGTCAGTCCCTCATTTTGGGGACTAGAACCTCTGCTCTCTCAAATACTAGTTTATCTTGGAGCTGCTCATACTAGTATTGCCTAACCTGTTGTAAAAGGTGAAGAGAACTTTGACCTTTGGTAGCTCTGCCAGTAGTCTGTAATGAAGCGAAATAAGATAGAAAATATTTAAATAATCTGCTCCCTTGCAGCTTTAATTTTTCCAGTTCTCTTGTCTAGAAGATAAGAAACATTTAAAATTTTTCTTGCTTTTGGAATCTTTTTAGTCCCCATGTTGGTTTATCTTTTCTTTGGTGTTCTTAGGTTTGGCTCCATAAATTTCCCCTTTTAATAACAGCAGAAAAGAGTTCAGGCTCATTTTATAAAATCTATTCAGGACTCAAGACTTTATCAGTTGTCACTGAAAGTGGCCTGTAGGACCCAAAAAGAGAAGTGTCTTTGTTTGCTGTGCTTTGAGCCTTATTTTCCTGGATTGCCAAAACTAAACAACTTTTGGAAGAACTTATTTTGGTTTGTCTCTACTTCAGCTTAGAGTTATAAACCACATAGTAATAGAAACCTTACCAAGTTAAGAGTACACCCTGATAGCATGTGCAAATATCTTGTTGAATCTTGTTAACTAATCTAGAGTAATGAGGCTAGGTTGCCTAATAATTGACTTATTGCTTATGCAGTTGTGACTAAAATGTTGGATAGGTAATTGTCCATTATTTCTCTGCAAAACAATGAATCTATTTCATAAAGTAGAAGAAGCAGTACATTTTTATAGTTTATTTACAGATGTTGTTATGCTCAGAAGATCAGTGAGTGCTACAAGCCTAAAATAGATAATTTGGAAATATTGCAAACTTGGTGAAATATTTTGAGTTTTGAATATTTTGAATTAATAATAGGTTATTTAAGAGAGACTTAAATTGTTAATGGCACATGAAGGTAACACTGAATATTACTCTGGTGTTTCACCAGAAAATGAAATGGTTTTGAGGTGTGAGTTTGATTACAAGTCTGATCAACTGCAGACTAGATTCAGTCATGGCCTTCCATCCCGTCCTCTAAAAAACAGAATAGTAAATATGTGATCTTTCAAAACTGTCTTATGCCTTTTCTAAGCTTTCCCTTTACCTCTTCAAATACTTACCAGTTATTTTGGAGCACTGTATGTATAATTTCTTCTTAAATTGAGTACAGATACTTTATTACCAACATTTTTCTGCCTTTTATTTTTCCTTACTTTAGAAATGCTATTTGGCAAAAAAACCCCAACAAACTAACAAAAGACCAGAACAATTGAGAAGCCTGTTTATGTTTAGACTTCAGCTCTGTTAGGTTACTTGTATTATTTCAAACTGTAGGGGATTGATTTTTTGGCTATAAATTTTCATTTTGAATAATGGCATTCTTTAAATGTCAGCAGTTTTGTACAGTAAATTTGCCAGTAATTAAGAATAGAGATTTGGTTTCCTTAGCAAGTAATTACTTGGTATTTCTACTGCAACCAAATTTGTTTTCTTGAATTTTTTTCTGGGGCTTTTTCTTTTTTTCCTCCTGTTTTTCTCTTAAAGTTCTGGGGGCATTGTTTGTTTGCTTTCCTGTTTTCTGATATGGTGGCTTTTTTTTTTTTCCTGGAAACCTTTTTAATCTGATGTGTGACGCAGAATTTCACTGTATCTGCTCCCCCAACCTTGTCTTAAATGTGCATTTTTTAGTTTACTCTACAAATCTAGCAGATTATTAAACACAGCTAAAAACCAAACCAATTCTATCATTCATTTCTCGAATCAATAGCCCTAAGATGGATGAGATTGTTCTACCTAGATAACTAGATCCAAAGAAGTTGAAACTTCTATTTAGAAGATTTCTCTGTTGGATCACAGATGAAGAGTTTTCTGTTTGGATTATCTGATCTCTCTAGACATGATTTGGTTGCAGATGTCATCTCTCAGTGATTGCGTGAATGTGGAATGTTCTGAACATGGGAATGTTCAGAAGTTTGTGCACAGGAGAAAGATGTTTGATACAGCCTTTTGAGATTTCCAAAAACGTGAAGTAAATGTCTTTTATCAAAAGTCCTGAAAGAAGCTAAGTGAGTGATATGTGTCCCATTTTAAACAATTATTTAATTGGAAAATGCGGAACAAAAAATTCAGTTTTTGTAAAAGACGGGAGTTCACTAGGAAAGCCCTGCAGGAATTTGTGCTGCCTAATATCTAAAAGGCAGTGGATGAAGCCTGGTGGAGTTTGCTGGTGGTGTGAAGCACCTTAAGGACTACATGAGAAAGGATGCAGAAGGAGATGGAAGGTGATGCACCAGAAGGGAGAGAAATAATTTAAGCTTTGTAACGAATGGTAGGCCCTGAGCAGGAGCAGATAGCACCAACAGTGAGTATAATTTTGCCATTTCTTTCTTCATCAGAGGAAAGTCAAAACACAAATGGAAGCAGAATAGGGAAAGATGTTAATAGTGATGAAACACGTGGCATTGCTTCTGTGTGAAAAAAGAATGATTAACCTTGACAAGATGAGGTATTATGATCTAGGTCTGTGTTGTCATCAGCAGGATATGAAAAAGTTAGAGAACAGAATGACAAATTATTTACTCCAAGAACTGATAGATCATCCCGTAGTAGGCTCAAATTAAATGTGATGGTCATCTAAGGTGTGAAATGCCATAGGGTAGGATGCAGGATGCTAAAAACTGATTTCAAAAAAATTAACAAACTAGTGAACAAAATGTAGTTGAGAACTGGTAAATATAAAGGTGTCATCTCTGACTGAAAGGGTCCCTGAGTCAACTTCCTAGAGCACCTGTCTCAGGTGATGAGTCAAGACTTGATGGATTCAGATCCTGCTCCAATAGATTGACAGCGTTTATCTTGATGGCTTAAAAACAATGCAGAATGCTTCATCACAAGCTTGAGTTCACTTCCTGGCTAGGTTATTTATCATTCTTTGAAAGTTTGTTTAGCTTTTGAGCAAACAAAGGATATGACATCTTTTAGGATACAGGTAGGTGCACTTGCCATACTTGCTGTGCTGCTTGTCTGAGCTTGGGATCACCTGCCGTCCTGCTCCCAGTAGATTTTTTTTGGGTTTTTTTTGGTGAATCCTCATTCATATTGAGGAAGAAATTCCCAGATTTTTTACATTTTCAACTAAGTGGATGGATTGGCTTCCTGGAAGTTTGTATGCTCCTTGATCAGTTTTTTTCTGGTTGTTCAGTAGCAATACTAAAGTTTTCTCTACCTTTCTTCAGCACATAGTTAAGGGTCACACTGGCTACTTTTAGTATTTTACTATTATAGGGTAATTTTTAGTATTTTGATGTCATTTCAAGTAAATATTTATTTATAATTCAGTGAGAGATATATTTACTGAACTAGAAAACTTTGCACAAGAATGTGACACAGTGCGTTTGCTTGAAGGACCACTTACCAAAAATATAAAACATTCCATTTTTTTCTAGTTTCATGTTGTTTACTTGCTAAAACATCTACTAGAAGCTATTTATGAAACATACATCAATAAATTACGTTTGGGAAGTAGTGCTTCTTAAGAATGAGAAATTCTCAGCTTTTTCTGTTTGTCCTTGAATTATTTTGTTACTGGTAGTCTAACAATAACCCTCGGTGTATCTGTCTTGAGAGTTTAGAAGTTGCACATTGAAGGTTGATTGGGTGATTGGGTTGCTGTAGGACACTGTATAAATCAAAAACCATTTTAAGGGTTTTTTTGCCACCCTGCAGCTAACTGTGGCTGTTCCTCAACACTGGTTTTCATCAGTTTTTCTTTCTGGATGCTCAGTGTCTTGTCTAGTGACAGTTTGGCAGTAAAATGTTGCTTATGGAATTATGCTTTCAATAACTATTTTTATTCTGTGCACACAATTGTAATGGTGGCTTGGTGTTCTCATTTCTACTTCACACTTGTTTGGAAATACAGAATATGCAATACCTGCAGTATTTCATATACCTACTTCAGTGTTCTAAGCAATTGTCCCGAATGTTAGCTCTGTGTTCCTGTTCAACCACTTAAGGTTACAATTATTTCTTGTTACAGGCAATCAGTTCTTTTGAGTTATTGCTGTCAGGCATTGGTGTTACCAGTTTATTTAGGAAGTCTTCCAGTTTCATCTTCTGAAAGGCTTGTACTTAATTGAGGTACATATGCATTAAGCCAACTTGCTCTATGCCATTAAGTGATAGAGATGCCCGTTGTACTTTATGGTGGGGTAGGTTTACTCAGGCTGGTACTAAACTTCCTGGGCAGTTTTTGCTTCAAATTATTGGAGATCCCCCAAAGGAAGTGTTATGCTGCATTTCTGATTGCTTAGTTGTTTCGCCTTGGTCTGCATATGAGGTACAGTCTAGGAGCTGTGTAACCTAGTGAGCAGACCAGTAGGATTTACAGGCTCCTCGCAAGCCATATACTTAGTTTTCCTGTCTCTGATTTGAGATTATGGGCAAAGCAGACCTGTACTCCCCATGCATCCACTTATGGGATCATGCCTTTATACCTTTCTCCATGATGTTTCTGAAAGACTCAAGAATCTCACTTGGTCATGCTTTAACTGAGATACTCCAAAATAAACACATCTATCACAACTAGTATTTAATGTGGAGGTTCTCTGGTTTTATAAGGGAGTTGTACAGTGTGTATATTTCTTACTGAGATCCAAGGGGTTTAAGGATGCTTTGCTGCACCATTTCATTAGCAGGACGTTTTCTTCAGAAGACAATAAGCTGTTAGTGCCTTGAGACTTGCACAGCTACAAATAAACAAGCATGAAAAGACCTGTTGCTTCAAGCAGTGTTTTGTGGAAGTGGCTTAGATGTGAAAGACATACAACTGGTACTATATGTTTTGTTGGCTGGTTTTAGCCTAAATGAATGCTTATCTTATTTTATTTTCTTTCAGCAGCACAGTGGAATGAAGTTTTCCATGAAAGGAACTCATAACCAAGGCAACAGCTACAGCCCCGTCAGCAGTGGAGGCATGAGGCAACCAGTGGGTAACCGGGGACACCACCAGTACAATCGTAATATATGGAGAAGGAAAAAACACAGAGACAGCTTGCCTATCAGTCTGAGCAGATAATGGCAGGTGCCAAAATGACCTTCCCTGTTCAGACAAACTGAGTGAGTGCCACTCGACTTGAGGGATGGAGACCAGCGTCCAGCACATCGTTTTATTGGTGTTGCCAAATATCTGCAGCTGACTTCTTTGCATGTTTCTTTGTGTGGTGGTTCAGTCCATCTTCAAGAAGTAGTTGTGCTTATCTGTGAAGCCTTATTAAATGTGGAAGTTTGTTTTCTGCCTTCCTACAATGGTTCATTCAGTGCCGAAGCAGCTCTGACAATAGAACTGCAAGGACATTTACAAATGCTGTAGCTTTTTTGCTGTGGCTATATCTGTTCCTTTTCTTTTATTTTAGAAGTGAAGGAAACTTCAGCCCCTTGGATTTTTTTTTTAATTTTTTTTTTTTTGCAGCAAATCAAGTTGGGAATTCATAAGATTAAATTTGCTGCTCTCCTGGTGTGGTTTTTTTTTTTTTTCCCCAAAGCTCAGTTTGGTTTTTTTTCTCTGTAAATATTGGGAGTATGATTTGTGCAATAACTTGGAATTTTTAATTTAATTTCATATTATCACGTAAGTTATATTTAAGGGGAAGAGGTTTTTTAATTTACAGATCCTTTCCCAGGTTGCATTATCTAAGTTGGGGTCATAGTTTTGGCAGGTTGTCTGAGCAGTGTTATAAACATGACATTTGGTAATATTTGAGGCTTCTTGATTCACAATGAAAGTGCGATTTGGCTTACAGTTTTAAGAATTTACTAAGCTCCGAAGCATTTTGACCCTGTGTTTTTTAGCTCATTGTCTGGCCTCTATCAGTTGTCTTGCTCTGACCAATGAGTTTTAATTTTCTTTAACTAGACAACAAATCGAACATATGTAGTACCAGAAGTAAAACTTTTGAGAGGAATGGGGAAAAGGTTGGTTCAAGTCCTGATACGAAATTAAAAAGCTGTGAACTACATGCTTTGATGCATTTTAGTAACGTAACCTGTTAATGTTTGGGTTGAAACAACACTATTAAACAGAGGTACCCGGCTTAAGGAATGTGGAGAAAGGAAATATGTTGATTCCATTAAGGAATCTGTATAGTAGTATGCATTAGTTCTGTTAAGAGCAAATATATAAAAAGTACTTCAGCTGCTCTAAGCATTTCAAGAAGTATCTTTTAATGTGTTGCAGGAGAGCACAGCCCAGTGTTGTACACAGTATGAGTGGCTGGCACTTAATTTACAGATGCATACAGGTATACTATGCAAGTGTGTATTGCCATGACAAACACTGTCTTTAACTTTTTGAAAAAATGTACATCCTGCCTAACCCTGAGTTTTTAAAGCACCACAATTGTCCTGGGAGTAGGTCACATCTCATGCCCTCTGACTTCCCTTTTTTTAAGTGAGAGTTCTTAAGCTATACAGAAAATTACAGGTGAGTTATCTAAGTCCACTAGCAGAGAAAGCTGAAGAATCCTGTTAACAGGACATCTATACTGTGTACAGATATAGAAGGTTTTAAAACTGGTATCTGAATATTGAAATGAGGTGTCAAGCATGAAGCTTTTTAATATGCTGTATGCCTTTGAAGCAGAAGTAGTTCATGTTATTACTGAATCTGTCAAACACAAGCAGGTCCTTGAGGGGAGAGAGGGCAACATTCCAAACTAGAGTAGTGCATATCTGTTTGCAGAAAGTTTGTCTTAATGCTCCAGACTCATCACAATAAAAAAAGTTCTAAAAATTGTGAGCTGATTCATAAATAATATTTAAGGGCTGTTACATGAGCCTGTACTGCTTAGTATTCACACACTAGCAATATTGAGCATAACTACATTAAAGAGCCTTCAGAGGCTTCAATTGGTGTCTTATACTAGCGTCCATTTTAAAGCAAAACTCATTTGAAAAGTGGTATCATGTAACACTTCAGTCATGGTGAACCAAATTAATTGGCCTGGCTATCACTGTGGTTATGTGCTACAGGTTTAAAAAAATGTTTAAATTTTTTGTGTGGACAACTATGTGGAAGCTAAAATTGACATATTTTTATGTAAAGTTTTCTATTCTTTGATTTTTAATAAACTTTGGAGACCAGTCACTCTTCTGTACTTTTTTATGGGAAACTTAATGGATGAAGTGACACTTGACCTCATCCGTTTCTTTGATGTACACTTTGAACATCTGCTTTAAATTGTTCATGCTGAGCACCTTCAGAATGAATTTGGAAGGTGAGTGGGTGCCCTCAAATGATGATGATGTTTTTCTAAAGGGGATAATGAGCATGGATGTTGCTTTCATAATTGTGGATTTCATCCCTCCATAATGAGAATGCAGAGGAGCTGGAGGTAGTGCCCACAGTATTATCAAGAGGTGATCAACTGATTAATTCCTTGGGATCCCTTAATTTTTAATTAACTTTTTTTTTCTTTGTTCCTCCCTGTAGTTTGTAAATTCCTTTCAAAATATTTTTCTAGGTTTCAGCCTCCTCAAAGACTGGATTTATCTTGTCATCTTTTGTTGAGTTCTATTAACCCTCTGAAAGGACTAAGTGTTAGAGCAACTGGCTCTAAAAATTGAAAAAAATGAGTCTTTGGAAGGATCTAGTGTATATATGTATGTGTGAATGCCCAGAAAGGGAACTGAAGTGTATTTAATAGACAGCAATGCAGGGCTAGGGATTGACAATCAGAGAGGTCTGTGATACTTGGTCAGTCTTAATGCGTATTTGCAGGAGAAAAGCAAGTAAGTAGTGGGAAGAGAAAATAATAACCACTCAGTCATAGCTGGGATAATAACAATTATTTTTTCTGTCAAATCAGTTAGCCTGTGGGACATGGCGGACAGAGGGATATATAATCTCTGCTGACACAAAGATTAAGTGCAGCAGCATTGGTTTTGTAATTTCTGTTGTCCTAGATTCCGCCTTTTCCCTCTTTCTGTCCCAAATAATGATTTTGCTTTTTTCTTCCCACGAATTTGGATAACTATCTATCCTTGTTAGTAGTCTGCATTTAATGCCTTTGGATCTCCCCTGAACCCTTGTTCTCTGATAAAAATCTTAGATACCCCCTTGAACCCAGGCCTAGTGACTGTTTTGTACACTGTTCATAGGCAAAACTAGTCATGGACTTAAGAAGTGGAAGGAAGAGGCTGCAAATTGAATGGAGAGATGGGACCCAGAAGAGTCCATCATAGAAAGAGCTCAGTTGTGATCTATTCTTGTACAAGAGATGTCAGTGCTGATGTTGCGTTGGGCTTTCTCTGTAACTCCATTCCTGTGCACTGAGGCAGGGTAAGAAGAGAGAAATGTGACTGCTGGTGCCTTGCTCCTGGATCAGCACTGTTTCTTTCTGTGGGAACAGCCTCTTGAGAATAGGCACAGCAGTGGTCAGAGCAGCATTGGAATACAACACGCCTTCAGGCAATGTGAGCCGTTCATCATTTGTGGGTAACAAGAAAACCCTAAATTGTAAGGTAACAGGCAACTAACTGATCACTGTGTATACATGTGGGGAAGTTAATGTGTCAGCTTCTGTGCTCTCAAGGACAAGAAGTTGCCTGCTTGTTGACTGCTACCAGTACAGTCTGGTTATAAATTTAATAATACCTGGACTAAACCAAAGTTATGATCTGAATTCTTCAACTGTAAGGCATGACAGAGCCATTGTGGCTGCTCTTGTGCACTTACACTGTTTCAATTGGGACTTGAAGGGTTGTGAAAGCAGATGTGCCAAAAAAGCATGGTTTTGGAAGTAGCCTTAGAAAAGGAGCCTGAAAAAAGAAGCATCTTGGAAATCAGGAAAATGTGTGAAGAAAAATAGCAGAGGATGCCTCAGAACCTTAACTGAGTGCTTGTCTAAAGGTCTATTCATTCTCAGTAGTGTGCTACAGCAAGAGTTTTGGCTTAGAGCTGCCTATGGCACAGCAGTAGCCTTTTGGTTTCAAATCGATTAAGGATTCTCCAAGCGTTTGCTTTTTTTCATAATCCTTTTCTACTGACAGATTGTTGCCTGAGTATAAAAAGAAATTTTGAATGGCCCATGTGCAGCACATACTGATGATATATGCATGTCTGTGTGTGAGGTCAGGAAAGAAAAAGAGCATCTCATCCAGCACCAGCTATTTTCCCCCATTCACCAAAATGTGACATGTTGTTCTGATGTGAATTCTTAGGGAGCAGCAAGATGTTTCCTGCTTCGGTAACTTAGGAGAACTGAACAGTAGGTTTATGAATTTACTAAAACATGTCTTCCAAATAAATGCTTCACTGACTCATTTTCGACTTTAATCCAAAACAGAATTTAGGAGCTCCTATTACAGGATTTTCTGTGTAAGAGGATGAAAGTGATAATTACACTGGAGGTCCATAACCTCTGTGCTAAAATTGCCACATTTTATTAGTGAAAACTTTGGCACTGATCCTCAGTGGATGTTCTGATGAGAAAATCTTTGTACGAAAATTCTTTGCTTCATGCTCCTCCATTCCAGTGAAGAAAAACTCAATCTTCAGATGGGCTGCTTCCTTCCACTCCTTCAGGATTGCCATTGGACACATCTGGCTAATTTCAGGAGCCAAAATGAGTAGGTGCTGTCTTGCCCTTGTTAAGGCCTGCATGTCCAGGTGGTAGGAGTCACTTGGGTATCACTTACTGTGTAACTGTCGGTGAGATCAACAAGTCATCTCTCTTCTCTTGGGGAAATTTCTTAGGAAACTTAGGAACAGAAATAAGATCATTCTATGAGTCATTCATACATGTACATGCAGTCTTCTGTTGACAAGCAGAGCAGTGTTGAGGTTCCCATCTGCAAGTACATGATTTGTTCTGTCCTCACAAGGGTCCTGGAGGGAAGGAAGGCAGCCCACCAATTGTTTTTGCCCCTCAGATTAGGGGTTAACAGAGCAGGTCTGTGCAACAGTGTTCTGACCTGTTCCTGATAGAGTGGTTGAACAAAATGATTTGCTGTTTTCCTCCCATTCCTCTGTTAAAGAGGAATCATCAGGGAATGGAAGGTTATGGGAAATGTGCTGTGTGGGTGTGAGCATTAGAAGTTATGAGTGGTTAAGCACTGGGATGCAAGTGCTCTAGACTAGCAGTAAGATTTCCATCCTTTGAAGTTGTAAAAACGTGGCTGGACAAGGTCCCAGGTAGCCCATTCTGATTTCAGTCAGTCCTACTGGACCACTTCACCTCTGTAGGGCTTTTCCTTGTTAAATTTTTCTATGCTACCACAAAAAACACACTTTGTTTGGTGGGGGTTTTTTTGTTTGTTTTTGTTTTGTGGTTGGTTTTGTTTGTTTCTTTGTGGTGTTTTTTTTGTTTGTTTTTGGAGTGTTTTGTTGTGGTTTTGGGGTTTTGTTTGTTTGTTTAATTTTACTATATCTCTGCTGAGTTTATGAAGTTTTTTGATGGGGACATAAGTCAGGTAGATATTGTTTGGCTTTTTGCTTTGTCCTGCACTTGAGAAAATACATCTGCAAGTCCTAGGACTAATAGATTGAAACAGGTAAAAACCTACAGATTTCTGAAGCTGATAATTCCTGGAAATTAATAGTCCCCAATCATATATTACTGATCGAGAAATACAATTTTTGTATCCTCTGTATGATGATGATTACTTTTGGTAACATCTTTTCGTCTTCTGAGTTCAGTAAACTTGCATTTGCAATGGTGACAAAATGAAGGTGTGGTTTGTGTAGGATGTCAACAAAATACTCCAAATTTCCCAGTCCTTCCAGTGAGTGGCATAGATTCATCATGGAAATTTTTGATAATTAAAATTTGCTTGTTTGTCTTTATTCTGCAATTCAGGAGTAGGTAGATTACTTACACTTACACTCCCTGAAAGATTGTAAACTAGTACTGATGAAGCTGAAAGCATTGTGAAAAGACGTTTTTAGAGGTAAGATTTGGAAGCTGCCACTGGCCTAAGTTTTACCTAAATAACTAAAGGTTGTATCTGTCTAGATCAGAGTTGTTCCTTACAATGCATCATAGAAGTCTGAGGCTGAACAGTGTTAATCAAGAGTGGATATGTAGAAAAGAAAATTTGCATCAAGAAAAAGGAAGCAGAATTGAAGACCTTAATGATCTTAAAATAACCATTCCAGCAGAATGGCAATTGTGACATGACAAGATGCAGATCTATTAATAAGGACTTTTATCCCCCCCTATTACTGTTACTGCTACTGCTAGTAGTATGATGTATTCAGCACAGCTCCAGGATGCCTAAGATACTAATAAGGCTCACACATGCCGAAAGTCCTTATCTAGAAAACTCACACCAGTATTTCATTTCTATTTCTGTCGTGTAACAAAATAGGCCTAATTAGAAACAGAGGCAAAATTTAACACTAATTTATCAAGTGTTTTTAATGCCCAACCCACTATTGCCGCTATCAATACCTATATATTTAAATGGTTCAGTTAATCCTGTGGTGTGGTTCAGTGCTAGCTGGTGACTGAGCCAGGGTGTTCTGAACCCAAATAGCATCAATAGATGGCGCTGAGTGCAAATTTTTTGGCCAAAGGGGTGCAGTTAGTTGAAGATTAACTTTGGAAACAGATTATTTTATCTGTGTTTGCTAATGACTGTGACACAAGAACTGCCGCGCATGGGCTAAGTATCCTAATGTGACAAATAGGAGAAACGTGGCCTGTACACAGTGTTGGAGTTTTGTAGTACTGAGTGAATAGATATGGGATGAAATATAAAGCACAGAGCTGGAAAATGGGAATTTATAGCTACTTCCAAACAGTGAAAGGTGATGGCTTAGAAATTATGAAGAGGAGAGACACCTGGGCATATTTGTTAGCAGTGTGTTTAAATTCACCAGCTTGTCTCACAGAGTTGGTAAGTGAACCAAACAGATGAAATGTTTCCATTAGTGCTAGTGATTTCCTTTTATTGCTAGTCCAGAGTTTTATTGGTTAAATTACTTCTGGCTTTTCTCGTTGCCAGAATGAAAAAAAAAAAAATAGGAAAGAAGCACAATCCTCTTGTTGTCTTTATTCAGTTATGGCAGCAGCTACAGACACAGATTTAAAGAATTTTCTGACACCCGAAAATCTACTTCAGCTGGGGATTCATCAAAGCACGAGCTAGCTTTTATGATGCCATGTCAAAATGCTGTGAAGTGCCAGGGATGACAGATACCATCACCCAGCTTTTTGCACCCATTTGCACTGTTCTTGTATTGACAAACTTTTGATCTTGGGCTTTGATGTAGCAGTGACTTACCTCCTGGGGATGCTGAATGTGCTAGCTGGCTGTCACTTCAGATCTCTGGGTGACAAGTACAAGATCAGACTGGATGTAATCTGTCTAGGGATTGTGGAATGACTGAGGTAGTCAGCCTTCCTTTCTCAATTTTGGTGGAGAAAGACATGTGGTTTTATTCTGGGCTTCCTGTTAGATGCTTTTGTGGTATCTGGAATAAAAAGGAATGCAACATTTCAGACTGCTCCAATAACCACGACCATTTTAGTGGATAAAATTGGATGTGAATTACATGACACAGTTTGACCTAACTTGGGATCCTAGATTGGTACCTTATGGCTCTTGCTTCCCATTCCTGATCATTGGCCTACTGGCACAGATAGGCCCAAACTCAAAAGGAGAGCAGAGGTAGGGGGCATCTGACGTTTTGAAGAATGTAATCCTGCAGGCATGAAAACTGTTTAAATTCTCACTGTGTAGCATCTGGCTGTCTGCAATGGCTTGAAAATGGCGAATTCTTCACCACTGATAAGGGTCCTCACCCAGGGAGGAAGAGGTCTACTCCAGGACTGCTATGTCTAAATGGAATAAACTTTGCTGTCACTCCCATCTACTTATACAGTCTGGTCTTCATGACATGAAAAAATTTCCATCTCCACTGTTTTAGTGTATTTGCTTTCACTTGGAATATAGTCCTAATATAGTCTATACTGTCCCAAAGGGAACAATAACTCTGTTCGGCTGACTTGTTACTTAGTCTTCAGCATTCTCATCTTAATGCAGGATATGGCTGAGGAGGTTTTTTCCCCCTCTGTACATTCCCTGCAGTTCTAAATTTGAGGCTTAAAAGAAAAATCTCTCATCAATGTGCCCTTAGAGTATAGCATGCTCTTACAGCTTTTTTGGTGGTAAATGTTTATAAACACTTTTCAAAATTACTCAATCTGTTCATCCACCTCACAGCTTCCTTCTCCTTTTCTCTACAGCCTTTATGTTCTGTAGCAGCTAAAAACCTGTGCTTTCTGGCTCTGGTGAACTCCTGAGAGGAGAGGCATCTGATTGTGAGGACTGTAATACTCTGAGCAGGAATCCTATTTAATTACCAAGGCAAAAAGCACTATTCATTCATTATGTATTTAAATTTCAGAGGCCCTTTTGATGCAAGAGGTAAAAAGAGGCTCAGCAGGATCTTTCTAAGGATGTTTTATGAAAAGGATTCATGGTGAACATGAATTAATTTTCCAGCAATGTTTGAGCAGATTGCTGTTGGTAGTTACTTCATAATTAGTTTTTCCTTGTGTCTTTCTGGGTGAGTATTGAATCTGGAGGAGAAAAAAGCTTTTTTTTTCCTGTGCATTTTGCAGAGACTTTGGTTGTTTATTATTATTATTACTTCATGTTTAAGTAAAAGTCCCTGTGGAATCTTGGAACTGAATGTTGCTCATCTAGCAATAAGACTTTAAATTGACTCAAGCATAGGATTTTTTTTTTTTTCTATTTATTTATCTCCTTACAGAGTATTACAAGATTTTGCCGCTGTTAATCAGGAAAATGGGATTTGCTAAATTCAATTTGCTCCAGTGACAGGGAGGGTGCGCTCTTGCATCACTCTTATTTCCCGATGCAAAAGCAACAGCTCGACAGTCTCTGCTTTGGAGGTGGTGCTACCATGATGGAAAAACCTTTCCTGAGGCACAGGGTAGATTTAAAGGTAGTTTCGTTTTGTTTCATATGGATAAGACTCAAAACACTTTACTTATAGTCAGTAATGGATGTATGAGCAAGGTAGTTGTTTTTCTGTCTATCAGAATTGTACTTGGGAAGCCCACGTTTGATTTGTGCTGTGCGACTGTACTAACAGAAAAATATTTAATCCTTCTAGAGGTTAAACTGTTGTTTCCTTCTTAGGTTTCTCTCAGTCCCTTAACTGTGCATATCCAGCTCAGGTGCATGAGCTCCAAATTGTTTAAACATGCAGAAAAGATTTTTTTCCCTAAGTGCTCCTGGAAATGGAACTGGGACACTGACAGGTTTTCTCCAGCTAGCCTGAAATGGCTTTTTCAGGTTGGGTTTTATTTTTCCTCTCCCTTCAACTTTAAGATATCAGCTGAAAATAGAATATTCTCAGCATGCATATAAAAGACACTCTTGAAAATAGCTCCAGGCATTATCCAGTTTGGGGATTCTTTGATTTGTGCAAATCAGTACTTGTCTTCAGGTAACACAGTTGCTGGTGTTATTCAGCATTAGTTTAACAGTCAATTTACCATTAATAATGTTTTCTAAAGGCTAGAGTTGGTAGAGCAAAATCTTTATTCAGTAGCATAATATCAGCAATCACCATGGCAAACAAGTTTGTATTCACTAACTGTGCATGGGAAAGAATAAATAGGAATAAGACTTCTAACAGAAAGCAAGGACGTGCAACCCAGAACTTTATTCAGTTCTTCTGTTGCAGTTCAGGTTGCATGCAGGGAGTCTGTGTTACCATCAGTTTAAGAGTGAAATTCGTGTTTTTAAAGAAGAATTGGAATTGTAAGTGAAGCAGGCTACATCAGTAGGCATTGCGTTTAAATAGACTCTTATGTTTAGTTAAAGAACTTCTGAACACAATTGTGTTTGTTCATAGGGTTTTCCATTCTTGCAGATTAGAATAAGAATTATTTCAATCACGGTTTGGGTGTTGGCTTTATGCTTGAGATTCTCCCCTCCCCCTGCAAAAGCTTCCATCCCATTTCTCCCTGGAAGTTACTAGAGAGAAGAGTACTGATACCTGTTTCTCTCCTGTACCATTTGCTGGGGTTTTACCTCCATTTAGACTCAGAATTGTTCAGAATGAACATCTAAGATTTTCTTGTGTTTATATTAACATCGTGAGGAATGGGAGGGGGGTTTGCAGAGTTGACTTTCACTGTCATAAGTAAGCATTTGTTTTGCCATAGCAGAAGGACTCGATCTTTCCTGGAGCCTGTTTCTCTCTTCAGCTACTTCATACGCTGTATAATGAGTAGTCCTTTAAAAAAAAAAATCATGGTGTGTCAGTCCTGTGTATCAAGCCTTCTGTGTTTTACCAGACTTTTGTATGTTGAATGTTCATAAAATATTTTAGCTTTCTGGTTTGGTTACTGTATTTCTTAATTTGAATTCAACCTACATTTAAAAAAAGCTTTCAGCAGTGCAGCCTAGAGCAGATGTCTTTTTCTTTTCCCCCACATAATTTTACATATTTCTCAGTCATTACATGCATGCTTCAATTCAGATGAATTTAAGAATCTAAGCCATCTATTCAAATATGGTCAGATTTGAAGACACCAAAAACAATACCCTGTTTAGCTTCTGTGTAAACTGTACAGTTTCCACATAAGACTGCATAGGATACACAGATAGGACTTTTCACCTATGACAAAAGATAAATGAAGATGGATTTGACAAAGGTCTAAACTATCAGGTGAGGTAATAGTTGCCAGTCTCTTCTGACAGCAGTTGAACATCATCTAATAAATCATATTGGTGCAGGCTGAAAGAGAGAAAAAGGAATCATATTTGTAACTCCTGGTTTAGTTGCAGAATTTTTTCCTGAAAGATTTTTGTATGTGAAATCCTGAGTTTGAAGATCAGTTGAACAAATCCCAGAAAACAACATTCAGGGCTATTAAATGTGAGATAACACCTCTGGATGCAGCAACCAGAGCTGCAAAGGAGTTGGTTTGGAAAAGGAGCTGTGTGGTCCAGATGGAAGCGTCTCTTTTCACCCCGTTTCAGAGGCAGGCAACAGTTTCCAGAGCTTTGGCTGGCTTCAGATTGAGGTAAACTGTCTCCAGCTAAACTGAAAGTGGTTTGTGTGGAGAAGGAAAGGGACAGAAGAGAAAAGCAGTTTCTACAATGAAAAGGATCCAGGAAAAAGCATAATAAGATTAAATTAAAGAAAATTGCATTAAAAGAGTCTGGTGATCCTTCTTGAACTGTACTGGAGAGTGGAGAACAGTAAAGGGCTTTAGAGAGAAGAGAAAAATGAAGAATAAGCTAATTGCACAGAGGTGCAAGTGGAAGGGCAGGGGGAGGTAAGTGGAACTTGTGAGAAAAAAATGAAAGAATAAAAAGAGAGAAAATTGACAGCTGTCTATGGGGCTCAAATGCTTGGTTTGTTCACTGTGCCCCAATTGCTCACCTAGCACAAAATGCCACATGCTTCTACAGCATCCAACTGCTGTTTTCACTGCCATCTGTCTCTTCTCTGGTTTGTCTCTGTTGCCACCACTCTGCTGGGTGGCCCAGGCTTTTTTTAGCTCTGCTGCTGGTCACCTGTGGGATTCACACCAGCAGTCTAGAGTGAATGTTAGCAAGGCTAATGCACTTTTATATGTGAAAACAAGCTCTCTCTAGTGTGTAGAAGCCTCTTCAGTATGTGTCTGTACCTTATCCTTTCAATGTACCACTGATTGTTTTAGCTGTACCAAATTTTGGAGTGTTGTTTACTGGGTCTGCCCTCTGGCTTAGGATAATGTCTGTTTTGATTTGCTACAGGTTTGGGCAGCCTGAGAGCTGCTGTAACCTCTGTGGTAATCCCTTGGTCATGCTTTTAAAGGTTTTTTTGATTTTAAGCCTAATATGTCTCGTCTTTCTATGTATTTAGTCAATACCGCACAATGTTTACCAGCGGTATGTAGCAATACTCTTAATCCTTGTGTCTGACACTAAACCAGTTTCCTTCCAATGGTTTCACATGCAGGGAATGACTCCATTTTTACTCCATAAGTATTCTGTCTATACATGGACTTTTGGGGATGAAATCTAGATGACTTATTACTTCGTTATAAAAACATTTAGTATGCCCCTGTACAGAAAGAAGAATTATACCAGGTAGACTATTTAATGCATCAGGGCTATTCTTTTCTCCTTAGCTGAAGTTTTTTTTTTTTTTTTTTTTTATGGGAATTCTTTCTCTGGTGGTGCATATCAGAATGCCACTGTTGAATTAGCTGATGTACAGCAGCTAAGAAAGGGCTCTCAAAAATTTAAATGCAGGATATAATGTTTGTGAAATGTCTTGAGAAGTGTAAAATACTGAAATAATTAGTAAGTCCTTATAAAAATCTGAAAGGGTGATAGTAGGATTTAAAAGTCAGCATCTCATCAGTGATTGATGGAGTGTGTTGGAAACTGAATTCTGCACTTACCCTTCCCAGGTAGGCTGCTGTGATCAGGTGTGGCTGCTCACACTCCTGTGGATTTGAGTAACAAGATCATCTTCTTAATATTCACCCCTTTTGAGCCTGTCTGAAGTTGGCCAACAGAGTCCAACCTTCTAATAGAAGATACGTAGATGTGGCAACTATACAGTTGAATTGTATTAGCTTTGTCTTCTCAGGAAACTCCCCTAAAAATATGGCTTTTTAGACCTATTCATGGCTCTTGCATACCACTGAACTGCAGTTTCTCTTGTGTGACAGATACCAAGATTTGGAAGCAGAGAACAACTTGATTAAATTTGTCTCCTTTGTTGCCTCAGGTACATTTTGTGTATTCTTAGAATATAAATCCTGCTGCTAATTAAGTTGTTCTCTATTTGATATGATATTCTTAAAAAATATATAACTCACCTCAGGGAGTCTCAGAAAATAAAATGTCCATACACAGGATTGTAATTTACCAAGAATAACTACTGTGTATTCTTTCACTGGAAACAATTGGAGCTATTTTCATTTTCTTATAAATTCTTTTCCGTTTGCAGAAGTTACTTTTATTCTCAAAAGGTGGAAAACAATCATAATTCTGAGAAATTCGCATATTGATTATTTGAGCTGAACAATGGAGAGTACAGTTGTTCAAGCTGATCTCTGCTCCATGCTCCATTTTAACTGCAGAGAGGTGAGCAGTGATTAAATATAACATTTATGCAGTAGCTTTTTTGTATTTGCTGCTACCCTCTGCAGCAAAGGGTAGCAGCAAATACAAATCTTGCATAATGACTTTGAATTAACTTTGTATCTGAAGAAAACAAAACCCGATAGAAGCAGGTTGTTTTATGAGCAGCAGATCTAATCCATTCCAGTATGTCTGGATTGTTTCTGCTTCTGTTCTAAAGACTGTGTTGGAGAATATCTTGGGGATTGTTTTGCTGATCTTGTGCTGAGGTTGTATAAGATGACCTTCAGAAGCTGAAGTCCTGCCCAGCCTGTGTTATTCTATGACCCTATTTTTCTATCCAATTTGGTTGACTTTGTGAGATAGCTGCATGGAATACGTAGGGAATTGAATAAACAGGAGAGTGTTTTTCCTCTTAAAAAGACCCCTTCCTTTTGTTTGTGATAAAAATAGGTATAAATTTTGTTTTTCTTCTTCACATCAAGCTCATAATATTTGGAGGGGAAGCCTTTCCTTCACCACATCCTACACCCTCATCAGGTCAAGGGAAGTGAGGAAAACTTCCCTGTTAAAACAGGACTGTGCAGGGTGAACTGAAGAAAGCTGTTTTCTGTGCTTTGATATTTCAGTTTCTCTGCCAAAGAATTTCAGTGGGTGTAAGCATCTCTGTTCCCACCTACTTAACAGTTCAAATATTTATTTATATAATTTGTCTTTAAACCAATAACTATTTTATCCATAGTAGGAATAAGAAACAAAAGGTAAACTTCTTATAAAGATTCTTTCTTTTAGTAGGAGTGTTTACTGCTTTCTAGGCTGACACCTTACAGCGCCTTTTTACTTCTGCAGCCACTCTTGCAAGTGTGTCCCAAATCCTAAAACAAAGGAGCCAGTTGGGCTAATTAGGAATATTCCCCATATTTCTTGTCTATTTGCTTCATTTAAATATGGAAAAAGCCTCAGAGGCTGTGTGACTTTCTCTTTGGTGTTAACATTTCTGTATAAACCTGCTACACCTGTCTTGAGCATTCTTGAGGTGTGATGAGTGCTGTTCTTTTTCATATCCTTTTTTATATACCCATTCCCTGCTCCTCTAGATCCTGCAGTCTGTGGTTTTATCCTGGTGGATATGCTGGATGCTATGATGAATTGCCAGCACCTGATGTCCTTTGCCAGGAGGATTATGATGTTCATATCGATAATTTTGTCTTCCTCCTTCTAGGAGCTACTCGGGTCATTTCTGTTTGCTCTCTAACACACTTTTACACCTTTGCTCTTCCTCAATTTTTCTCCAACTCAAGTGTTACATCAACATTTGCTGGATCTTGTGTCGTTTATATATTGCTCCTAATAAATATATTATTGTTCTACTATCTTATGAGGACTATATTTCCCTGTACCCCATCATCATGTTGCAGGCATAAATATGCCATTCTGCTTAGAATAAATTATTACTACTGCTAACTACATAAAGCTGTGGTTATACAATGCAAAGATAAATGAAAATAAAACAAATTAGCCATGGACACCTGGTAACCAAGTAAACTAACTTAGAACAACCCAATAAAGCAAATTTACAGACAGATCAGGGAAACTGAGCCAGAGCACTCTGAGAAACTTATGGTCTAATGCCTTTTAAACTCATTACAAAGCTTGTGGCCTGTCAGAGACCATGCCAAAACTGTACAACACGTTACATGGTCAAACTATTAATAATTTTATTCCAGATTTTCTAGTTTTGAATCACTAAGTTGAGATTTGGTTTAGTGTCTTCAGATCTGTTGTTCCTCCTACATGAATTATGCATAAGAAACAAGAGTTCCTAAGTATAGTAACTTGCTGGCTTCTAGCATCATCACATTTGGATGCTGCACTACTTCTGTCATAATGAACTAGCCTGTTTGGTTTAATGGCCGTGATGTCAGGCTCCAGGAAGAGCCCATTATATAACATTAGATCTTTAAGATGAAAATTATGTCAGAGTCATTTGTTCTCATGCATAATAGTTCTTGAGTTGTAGCGGTATCTTCTGTACTTGGATTGTATAAACACCGTGAAGTGCTTTTCATTCAGCCTCTTCTTTACTATAGGCTAGAGAACATCTCACCTCTATATATCAAGAGAAACTTCTTGCATTACTACTTTTGAGGTCAAGGTTTCATAGTGCTCTTAGTGTAAGAATTGAAATTGCCTGTGTTTTTTCTCTTTTGTCTTTCTGCCTTTGTTGAACACCAGGTTAAAGGGAGTGCAGGTGAGCTACTTAATGTTTGCATTTTCAGATTATCTGTACATTCTAGTCACTCTATATTTACTCTTTGTCTTGTCTAGGGGAAGGACCATTCCCATGGGTATTCTCTGGTAGGCTTTGCTTGTTTCAATATCTTGTCACTCAATTAACATTCATTAAAGACATAGCCTTTGGGAGAGTCTGCTGGGAGAGGGCTGGTACTGCCTGCTGCATCTAGTTATGGACCTGAATAGAAATCTGTCACTTAAGAGCAAGGATGAAGCCGGATAGGAATAGAAAATTATCTCTAGATGTTGTTTAAGATGCAGTTTTAATCTGAATTTAGATGCAGATATCTATAAATAGAATAAAGATTTAAATTTAAAGGTAGTTAAACAGATTTTAAAATGCAAGTGGAAGACTCCATTTCCTGAGAGTTTTCTTTAGCTTGGATCTTTCATTTCCCACTTCATGAAGTCCATTCTCATGAGTTTAAATTATTTCATTTTCAGTTTCAAAGTAGTTTACAGACAGGGAAATATCCATGAAATGTGCTTATGGTCATATAAATGTGCTTGGGTCATAGCCAAGTGAGATTGCCCCCTGCAACTTTGTGAGCAGCCATATCAGTCCAGACGTATTGCAAGCGTGAACTTACTAAGACCAATGAGGTTTTTGATCCTGCTCTAATAATAATCTGTTTTCAGAACATGGTTGCATTAATAGTGCAGAGGTATCCTATCCTTATTAGAAATGGGGTTTTTATTCACAGCTCATTAAGAGTCATTTGTTCTCATGCATAGTGGTTCATTCACTTCCATCTCTGATGTTAACTGAAATATCTGCCATTGTGTGTATAGGTATAAATGCTAGAATACCTTTTTGCCTTTGGAGGAGGATTGCTTGGAACCCGACAGGAGATAATTTCTCACAGTTTCTCTTAAAACAACACCTCACACCTTTCATCTCTCAGGCAGGCCTTCTCCACATGATTTCAAGATTTGTCTTTCTTGAGCATAGGTCATCAGCCCTGGATCGACAATTGGGGGCAACTTTCCGTCTACTGGGAATACCTCTGTTGACAGAATTTAAGGTTTTATTCTTGGTTGTTTTGAGGTTTTATAAGTGCTGGCTTTCTGCTTATAAAACCAGACCAGCTGTGCCTGTGATATGCACTGACCATGTTCAAAGCAAAGCTTTGCACTGATCATCTTCAAAGCAAGGCTTTATCTACTGCTTCTTCACAGTGTTGGTACTGACAACAAAGTTCTTCCAAAATCATCTGTCTTTCATAAAAATGAGATGAAGTGAAAGGAAAACTCTTACATAAAGCATTTTGCTAGCAAAAGCTCTTCTCTCTTGCAACAATATGTTGCAAGTGAGTAGATTCTACATCTGAGAGGATTCTTTATGATAATGACATTTCCTTGTTCATATATTCAGACTTCTATTTTTAAATCTTACTTGAAAAGTTTCTGTACAGTTTGTCAGCTTTATGCACTCACTTGTGCCAATATGCATTGCTATACTTTAGGATAGGAGATCTGAAATGTAGTTTGCAAAATTCTAGTTAGGGGAAAATTTGCCTCTAAATTCTTAGGTAGGAGAAAATAATCATCTGACTTGAGCAGCACTGTTAAATCAGTTTCTTTCAAGTCATTGTGTTTTCCCAACAAATATGATTTTATTATAAAATATGTAAGGATCTGGGTAACATCCCTGGCCAAATGTCTCTTTTCTGGGTGTTTAATCATATCCATCACAGTAGTACCTATGGCTGCCTGGAACTCAAAAATCCATGATCTTTGGAAGTACATGGATTGCAAGGGGTAACAACAGAAATTAATCTCTTGGGTCATATCTAAAAAGCAACTGTCTGGTCCTAGATTTTCTTTCTGCATTGTCACCTGTAAAATTCATGTGATATTTGGATTCTTAACAATGAAAATGAAAGTTAGGTATAAAAGAGTATGGAAGCTCCAGATAGAGAATTCTAAAATTATTTTTAAAAATTAATAATTTAAAAGTAATATGTAAATGCTTAATAGTAATTTCTTATTAATCAATAACTACTGATTTAATTAATAAGAAACAATTTAATATTATTCAATACTAGAATATTAAAATAAATTCTTAAAATGCACATAATGTTTATTGACATACTCTTTTAATTTTACATACATGCATGCATACATAATTGAGTGCATAGTTATTTTCATATCACATTGTAGTGATCCCTTGTCAGAGGCTGGCTTTTGTCAAAATTATTTGGATCTATCCCCAGTGAATCTCCCCCTGTGAATGACTGGCCTTGTTCAGGTAGGGTGGCATTTGGACTCATGCCTCAGCACGTGCCCAGCGGATTTTGCACATGATTTTTTCACTGGTCTGCTTGTCGTGTTCAGCATTCCTGTCCCTCACTTTGCAGCAGCCAGCAGCTCATTACTGTGTTTGTTGCTGATATCAGCTGCTGCTGGTGCTCCTTAGCTGCTGTGTTTGCTCCTGTGCTTCTCCCATCCCAGGGCACCTGCTCCATCAGGGCTTCCAGTGTTTGGGCAAATAGGTGGAACAGATCAGTGTCTTTGGATGAAGTCCCTTGCCAGAGCTTTAGAGGACACTATACAACTGTGGCCTAGGGCAGCAGGTCCATTCACCAGTCCATGACTGGTTACAGAGATAACAGAGCCTGATAGGTCTGGCTAAAGAGAGATCACCAACTTGCCTGCAGCTGCTGCTCACCAGGAAAGGACATGGGTTAAGAAAATTGCAAATAGAACACAGTTACTTGTAGCAGTAAAGGTTTAGATCAGGCTGTGAAGAGTTGAAGGACATTACCAAACCACTCAGTCTTGTAACAAGCTTACCCAGATGTACTTCAACAGAGGCAGGTGAGGCAATGGGCTCTGGGGAAGGACAGGTGTCGTGTCAATTGTAAACTGGCAGGCTCAGAGCTGATCTGCACAACTCAGGGGCAAGATGGTGGGGTTGGGCTAAATGATTCCATGAAGACTTTGGCCTAGAACCCAGTAGCAGTCCAAATAGAAACCAAAGAGGAACTTCCAGGAAAACAATTGTGCTGTTCTTCCATTGTATAGTTCTATTCACTTACCATGTAAGTTGACAGCCTAGCAAACACATGTGGATAAAATAGGGGACTACAAATATCTTCACTGCTCTAAAATAGAAAACGTAGAGGCTTAAACTTCCAAAGCTAGCAGACAACCAGTTTAATAACAGCAAAAGCCTGTTGAAAGAGTACTGGAAAGGACCATACCTACAATTCTCAGCCCCACCGGGGTGGAGCAGACCATTGGGTTTGACCTTTTCTCCACTGAAATTGTTGCCAGACACTGGAGCAGGCTGCCCAGGGGTGTGGTGGGATCACCGCTGCTGAAAGCATTTAAAGGATGAGCAGATCCGGCACTTGGGGGCGTGTTTTAGAGGTGGACTTGGCAACACTGGGTTAATGGTTGGATTTGATGATGTTAGAGGTCTTTTCTATCCGTAATTATTCTGTGTTTCTGTGACTTTGGAGCAGAGGATTTACCTTCCCTTGTCTCTGCTGTGACCTGCTTAACCCACCGCTGGTGTCACACGGAGCCTCTCGGTGACGCACTCTGGGTGACAAACACCATGCAAAAATGCAAACTCCCACAGCAGGGAGGCCTCAGCAATGGTTTGTGTGTGCATTGGTGATTTTGGCAATCTGTTTCTGGAATAAGCTATTACCAACTGTTTGTCTATTTAGAAATGATCAGTTTGACAAATGGTGGTTATAAAACGAAGGCTCTTAAATTGCTGACCTTAGGAAGCCCAAGGAGGAGGTAGCTTTAGAAACCATAAAGACTGAAGACATCTTAAAATAGACACAAATCATATTTGCCATCATGAAGGTTATCCATCAAAAAAAAAAAAAAGAACAGAAAGCAACCTTTTTTCCTTTTGAAATTCAATGCATATGGAGAACTTGCAGTTATATTTAGGAAAATAAGAAAGGAAATTACAACATCATGAATATATCTCTATGGATTTTATGTTAAATGACTGCAAATCTGGTAAAAATACCTCTGCTGAATTGGAACCAGACCTGAGACTAAGCTTGAAGTTTTATATGAATGTAAAGTAGACATGAACTTGTGCATTTATCATAGTTCAGGAGAAACCACAATTGAGGAGTTTGAATTTAGAATATGTTTCCATTTACTATTAAATTTGTTGTTTTGTGTATCTCCCAAATAATTCAGTACAGCTGGTGTGATTTTATTATGCCATGACTTTATCAAGTTGGTGTGGTCCAACTACTCGGCTCACAAACAGAAAATGGTCAGAAGTTGACTTTGCCCAGACTTTGCCCATCTTTCTTTATTATTTATCCACAAGGGACAAATTATTCCTTAGGTCTGATGAAAGAGCTGTGGTTCATTTTGAGGACAATGTTTAACAGTGTCTACTCTGACACTCTCTGTAAATTTCCTGAGGGATTCCAAATGTATGCTATTAGTTATGAAGATGACATAAACGGCAGAGATTATATATAATAAGCTGGCAGTAAAGTAAGATTTTAATGGACAGCTGAGAGAGTGTACATTTAAATTCAGATGGAGATGAAAAACTGTATAGTAATAAACATTTAAAATAGCAGGGAAATGAAAAACTATACTATTCAATCTTAAAAAGAACCATTCTGCTTTTTATTAACAACCTTTTGGTTTTGCTCTACAGTGAGAAAAGATGGGAGAAACACAAAAAATAACTACTGATTAACTGCAGTCACTCTCCAGTGTACATGCCAGGTACCCCTGTATCCACAAATAATTTTCCAACTTCCATGACTGCAGGTGTCATTTGTGAAGACAAGCTACAGATCAATAAAAACCAGAGTGAAGCTTTTCTAATTTTATGCTGTATTTTGATCCCTGTATATATTCTGACATAAAGCTTTGTACAAATTGAGGATATACTGAACCAGCATCCTGTGAAGCCTCACTAGCTATGCATCCTGAAGTACAACTATTCCAAGAAACCAGAAATCAGTAATGAGGCATTTTTGTGTGTTTCATTGCGTCCTACTGCTGTATTACAGACTTATTGTACATAAGAAAAGTTAAGTGTTGCCCGAATCAAAGTGATAAATTTTTAACATTGAATAACTTTCCATGAAGGTTTTTGCCCTCAAGGAGCAGCCACAGTTATCACACCCTTTTCCCTACGGGATCAGGGGAAAGAAAACCTGCAGGTGAACTCAATGGGTTTACGAAGGGTAAATATCTAGTGGTCTTTCCAGTTAGTACAAGTAGAAAGAAAAGCTTAGTTCAACCATTGAAGACTTATTCTTCTTAAAAATAAATAGCAAGAAAAACTGCAAACCAGAGGAATTGAATTCCATTGTGACAATCTCATTGTGACTAACATCTCTTGTACAGTTTCACAGGTGTTGTGCAGAGCCAGTGCTTGGATCAGGATTATATCTGCTGTGAGTTACAGTGGATAGCCATTAAAATGGATTCACTGGTACTGTAAACAGTGGCTGGGGAGAAGCCACCCAGAAATTAGGGAAAAATCTCTTCTCTTTTAACTGGAGGAAATAAGGGAGCCATAATGGTTCCCAAAATCCAGCCAAACACTTGTGAATTTGAAGATATAGGACTCTGAATCTCAAGTCTCTAGTGGCCTAAGTAGCATTCAGAGCTTTGCATGGAAAAAACTCATCATCAGGTACAGGAAGGCTTCAGGAAAAGTTATTATGCATTTTGTAATTTGATGTGTAGATTTTGCATTAATGTCTTGGTTTTCAAGATTTATACTGCAGTTCCTTGTTCCTCCTCTGGGTGTCTGAATTGTATCACCTGGAAATCTTCCCTGTTTGTAAAAAGAGTGCAGCAGGCCTAAGGTTTAAGCATCAAGGTAGGCCCATAGAATTTGGGATTGTGGAGTCTGGTATTGGAGGGCAGAGGTAATATAGGTGGAAGAAGAAATAGAAGGGATCAAACAAAACAAATCAGTGGTATGTCCAAGCTCAAGTTGCTCTTTGCATCCAGTTCCTGTAGTGAAAAATCTAGGTCCATTGCATGTAGTCTCCCTGCTTGTGGCCTTTGATGCCACTTAGAGGATCTGTGCATGGCTGGGTTGACTGGGAGCAGCCTTTGGGGCAAGAATTAACTTTGTAGGTCCAGATTCTCAGGTGCCTTTGCTTCTCTGTCACTACCTTCTCATGGAAAAAGATTGGGAAGAGAGTTTATTTGATCAACATGTCAGCTAGAGTGTGCTAGAAAAGGAAAAATAGATTTTTAAAAGGATAAAAATCACTAAATTTACTGTGCAAAGAGAGTGTGTTCTAAAGGCAAGCATGTTGTGATGATTCTGGATATAAGAAGATAGGAAAGTTGAACAACTGAATAAGCCATAGAAAATATTTTTTTGCATGCATCACCCAGGGCTTGTGAATTTTTCCAAGTACATGTCTATAGAAGAAAGAAATTAGGATAATAAAGATGAAAAATGCAAACAGACATGAAATACTAAAGGAAGTACTCACAGTATATTGGCAGTGAAGAACTAGTAAAGACATCCTTCAATGCAGTTCAGTGTTCTGGTTTTGAAAAAGTAAACATTTTTTGGCTAAAATTGGGATTGTTCAACAGAACAGAATTAATTGAAAATGTAGATTATAATAATTAGGACAAAGACTTATATCTTTGCTAATTTTTGCATAGTTCACTCTGAAAAACTTTGCTTGAAATAAAGGAAAATATACTTAGATTTTTAAACTGTACTGAATAACAAATTACCTTTACATCCTGTAGTCAATTTTGATAGACCATTTGTATTATTCACCCATTGGTGTATTGCTCCTGCACTTGTTAGTACCTCTTGAATAGATATTCCCTATCTATTTCATTTAATTTGTCAGCAGTAATAAATCACAGTCGGTTGGTTTGTGTGTCCCTGAAGTAAGACAAATAACTTTGCCTTACTGCACTTAGCCCCAGGCTTCCTTGTGGGTGATATGTATGCCTGGGAATTTAAGTCAGAAGCAATACTTGTTTTTTCATTATCCAGTTGCTGTCTGTACAGCCCTAGAGAATGAAAAATTAATACTTCAAATTTCAAATATTTGGGACTGAGCTGGAAAAAAACACCTCCAACTTCCAATCTGGAACCTCATTGAAAAGTTTCCACAAATGAGTAGATAAGACCTCTTCTAAAAAGAAACAAGCTTGAAGTATGAGGGAAGTAGAGCCACGCACTAACAGCTCTCAGCATCTAAAGAGCCATTGTCAAAATGCGTTGAATTTAAACAAGCTAATTTTGTGGTAACCCTATCATCATCCAAGCTGTCTGTCTGTATTTAGGGCAGAACTGAGTAGTTTCAAAGATGATTTTAAATAGCTCACTTGCTAAAATATGCGTATTTAAGAGACCTCAACATAGCAAAAAAATTGTGTAGAATAGTTTTGTCTGAAACAGTTACCTAAAGCTGTAGAGGAAACAGTGCTCTCTTTGCTACAGGATGAGCCGATATTTTGGATGTTCAAGCTCTGGAGAGCACCAGTGGGCTTTAAAGGCCCCTGCCAGCCTCACCCAAAGGATTCCACTCACCTCTTTGACCAGGGCACCCAGGCCCTCATTTAAGCTGAGGATTAGGTCCTCAGTTTTGCTTGTGCTATGTCATGGACATAATGGTCTCCAGCTCCTCCTCAGAACACACCCTGAACATATGCATCAGGTAACATTATTTCCACTCCTGCTTGTGGCCCTGCCTTTCCTAAGTCACCCCCAGACCTGATTGATGGCTTTCCTTTTCCTGTGGCTCCTGATAGAGCCCATTACCAACATTCTGCCCTGTCCACTGTGTGCAGGTCCTGTGGGACTGTGCCCTGTTGGTGAGGACACTGCCTGGGCTGTGGTCACCCTCACTTTCTGTCTGTACTGTTCCTTGTTTGTTTCTCCAAGCAGTACCACTCATGCTGCTCCCTGACACTGCTTTGGGATAACCAAAATACAAACCATTCTTTGCCGGTTTCGGAGATGGACCTGCACAAAGCCCTTTTTTTTTTTTTCCAGGATAAGCTCCTGTCTCACAGACTCATGGCATGATATTTAAGGAGGATGGTATAGGATGCTCTGGGATGCAGTGTTTTGAGCATTTTCACTAAAAGACATTTAATTGTGCTGACTCTAATGTGGTCACAGGTGTAAAGAGCAGTCAATCCTGCTGTACCTCATCAAGTGTTTATTTAATTCTCAGTTCACATGGAACTCTGTTCTCTGCCCCTCTCTGAGGGGAACCTACTACATTTAAATGCCATTTGGAACAGAGCTCCTTCTGTGCACTGCATCCATGAGATTCCAGAGACCTGCTCACTGCCTTCTTCACAGAGCCAGAACTAGCCAGGCACTCTGTGACTTGCCACCTTTCGGGTTACAGCTTTGGCAAAGCAAGACTGAGTGCTCTGTCATTGATGGTGATTGCTCTGGCTCTGGAGGATAAAGAAGGGATGCAGCACTCCATCTTCACTGTCTCTCTGAATGCTACCTAAAACCTAACGCTCCTCTGTTGGTTTGCTTTAAGATTGTTTCTTTGTGACTCTGTAGGGGATAAATGGAGTATGAGATACCCATACAGACAGAGAGGATGATGCTACAGGTTTGCCAAGAAGGTCCTCTTATGATTTAAAACCTCTTCTGAAGAATAAGAAAGATAAAGGCAGGATTGATGGTCATTTTCCAGGATAGAAAAGTATCAGCAGTGGCATCCCAGGGGTTCTTACTAGATCAAGATCTGAGATTTGCCCATCATCTTCATCACTTTCATTAGAAATGGTGGTGCACAGCGAAAGTTTGCAAGAGATGTATTTTGGCATCCGAAGTCTGTTTAAATTGCAAGGAACTCCATAAAACAGAGTAAGTGAATATCCATGGAATTTTGACTGGGAAACGTGAAGAGGACATGGACAAACCTCTCAAGGTGATACGAAATTCCATGAACAGCATCAATCTGTGGTTGTCCCTATCGACATTGAATCGGCAGAGGATGAACCTTGGTGCCAAGTGGGCCAGTCTCTACACTTGCAGACGACAGTACCCAGTAAGCTTGAGATAAACAGCAGTGAGTGCAGGGCTTTGGGGTCTGAAGTCCCTCCCCATCAAGATACAACCATTGGTGGCTATTTTGGGACAACCACAAGCAACCCAAACACCTAGATCAGTCTCTGAATTTCTGAAGAGTTTAGTGTTATTCAAAAACTCAGAGATTTCATAGCGGATTTCTTTCTCTAAATTGGTTATAAACATATTGAATAGAATAAGTCCCTCTACTGATTCCTGCTGGGAATATAAATAAAATTCTGGGAGGACAGACACTCAGACTGTGACTATACTAGTGAATTAAACTGTGACTAAAAATAGACACGGTTTGGGCCAGGAAATGTGCCTAGCTCCCAGGATTAATGACATCATGCCATCTTGGCAAAAATCTCTCTGTTTCAGTCATCCATCTCTTTCCCATTAGGTCTTTGTGCTCCCATGTAGATCTGCATGTCCTGAAAAAAACATCCTTTGCTTTATGTTGTGAAAACCCTATTCTCAGAGGCTGTTTTTTAAGCCTTTGACACGAGAAACAGCTCAGAGCTATGTGGGATCCTGAAGGAGTGAAGATCCTCATTTTGAGGACCCTGTGTGGGAAGATGGACCAGGAGTCTGTGTATGGGGGGTGAAGGTGTGTGTAGCATCAAACGTATCTTCCCAAGTATATGTGAAGTGCCAGTATGAAGTCTAGAGATAGAGATTATCAGTGATTTTCCACCTGCTATTGCATCGCTGGTTACAGGCCAGAAGAGAGCTCCAGTGAGCATTAAATAGGGTTCCTACACATGCTTTTGGGGTAGAACATGGAGCCTTTCTAACATCAGATGCTTGGTCACAGTGGACAACACATGAAGAAACTTGGCACATGCTTTTGTGAGTGGTGGAGAGCTACCATCTCCTCAAATGACAGTCTCCCATGGCAACCACAGCAGTCATAGCAGCAGCTGCTGGAGATTATGGATAAACCAAAACCAGCTATCTCACAGACCCAAGCACTGCCTCCTGAGAACTGATAATGCAGCATCTGTAAAGATGCACAGATGCTTGTCTTCCTAACCAGACTGCCATGGCTGTCCCTGCCCAGGGAGTCCAGCCAGCTCCTTTACTGTTGAGCACCCAGGACACTGCTAAACCACCAAAATTGGTGTTTTGCATCTTAGCCACACAGATAAAGTTCACCTCTGCAATAATGGAAGCAACTTTTTTGGCTAATCTTGGGAGGTACTTCGACCCTGAGGAGGAACTACCACGGCAAATATCTTCTCTCTCCCTCTTCTCACACCTGGAGAGGACCCAACTTGCAGATTTGGTGTAGTGCCAAGGCAGCCTTGGGTAACATCCTCAGCTGTTTTTGCCTGCTTTTTCTGCATGCAGGTCCTTCAAATTCCCTCTACCCTCCAGTACCCTTGCTTTACTTTTCAGCCAGCCCTCTCTGGGCTCCAAAGTGTCTTCTCTCACATGATGTGTAAGGAGGTGTGTGCTAGAAGTGTAAGATGGACACTTGCAGTTCCTCATGCAGGGTAGGACAAAAGAGGGAGGTGTAAAACCTTTATCAGAGGCTTGATTTGATCTACTCCCATAGATGAAGCAGAAAGGCATCTTTCTCATGCTGACCCTCTATCAGCACAGGTAGTCACTCCTTCTCAGCTGTTGTTCCACTCAAGGTTTTGTTAGAGACAAACACAAGCTCTCTTTTATTTGTTACTAATTAAAAATCTAATGAAAATACCACAGACTGGTTATTATTAGTCCAGTTAAAATATTGCTTGCAATCACAATAATGTTTACCCGTGAATGCAGGAAAGCTTCATTAAAATTGTACCCCTAAAAGGGGAGAATTGGATAGAAGGAAAAGTTTTTCACCACAAGGACAAAATCATCAGTGGAACAGGTAGCCCAGAAACACTCTGCTGCTTCCATCCTTGGAGGTTTGTGAAGTCTTGTTGTAGAGCAGACCAAATCCCTGGCAATGCAGCCTTGTCTCATGGCTGTTCTTTGAGCAGGAGGTTTGACTTCATGAACCTCTGTCTGATGCTCCCACCTGGATTATCCTCTGACGGTGAGGCAGATGGCACCCAGAGGAAACAGCAGGGTGATATCCAGCAGGAGCTCAGGTGCTGTGCTGCAGGGTGGGCTGCCCTGGTGCTGGGGGAATGGGTCAACAGGAACCTCATCAACTGCACAGGTAAAGGCTGGTCACTGCCCCAGGAACAGCATTATTCCATGGAACAAGGGAGTCTGAACTCCCACCAGCTGGGCAGCAGATTTGCAAAACTGGTAACCCAAGCAGGACATCAGGCAGGGCTACTCTGTCATAGAGTGTGTGGTCTCTGGAATAGGAGAGGAGCTCCTCTGGAGAGGAGCTGGTAGGCTGAAGAAAATAATTCTTCCCCTCTATCTGACAATCATTAGATACCAGCAGACGAACCAGACTCATTTGGAGGCTTTAGTGAGCAAAAGGAGATCTATAGGCAGAAGAAGCAGCTACTGGGTACAAAGGATGGCTTTTGAAATACTGCCCAGGAATGCAGGGACAGTATAGAAAAGTCAGTGCTCAGCTGCAGTTGAAACTAATGATAACATCACGGCTACCATGAATTTCTAATCTTACTTTAGTAACAAAACATGGCCCACTTGCCTAGTGGGTCAGTGGTTTTAATAAAATAGATGCAGGCTGAGGTACTCAAAGCCTCGCTCTTCATCAGCAATGTCTGCCAGCCCTCTATGCTTGGTGAAATTGTTCAAGGACAAGGGGAGCTTCCAGTAGTAGGTGAAGATTGAGTCAGGGACTGTATGTGGGAGCTCAGCTGCCACAAGTCCAAAGGACCCTAATGGGCTCTATCTGAGGATACCAAGACAACTGGCCAATGCCTTTGTATGAACATACTCCATAGTTTTGAAGGCTTAGGAGATCAGGAGAGATTCCTGATATAACTGAAGAAAAGATGCATCCAACTTCAAAAAGTCCCAAAAAGTCAACACAGAGAAACAGACCCTCGCTTTGGTTCTGTAAAAGTCACAAAGTGAGTCACCTTGGAACTCCTCTAAACATGCAGAGAAACACTGGAAACAGTGATTATGGAATTAGTTTCCAAGGGTAGGTTATACTTTACCCACAGCTTGCCTGTTGTGATTGAATGACTGCATGTGTGGAACTGGAGAGGGGAAACCAGCTAATGTCATCTCTCACAGCTTCAGGAAAGCTCTCAACACTCTCTCCCACAGTCTTGAAAGGTAAAGAACAGGTTGGAAGGAAGAGTCCACAGGGTAGTAGTTAATGGATTTCCACATCCCACCACGTTTCTCTTTTGGATCTAATTTTTCTTATGATCCTGTCACACTCTGGTGGTTACTTAAGGACCCATTAGATACACTCCAGCTTCACTGTTCACATAAAATGCAGGAAAGAAGAATGAGGGAGTACAGCTCATGGTTGGTATGGAATATATGTGTCATGTAATGGGAACAGATGTTCAGAATTTTAGGAACAATAAGAACAGTTAAAAGATTTGGTTTTATAAGCACAGTTTCACCGCTTATAAAGTGGTTAGGGTAGGGGGAATCTATCTAATTGTTGAGCATGGGCTGTGTGATCGGTTCTGAAGTTGTCAGCATACACAGTTTTTTTATCATGGCCCCTATTAAATCTAAGCATTATGAATGTGGAGACATTTTTAAAAAGGGCCACTGATATGCATATTGATAGGGTGTTTTTTTAATCCACTTTGTGTTTGACTTCTACTGTTGTCAAAGCATTCAAGATACTGTATGCAGTCTACCCTCAATTCTAAGATTACTGACAAGTAACAAAAAACAGTTTTGCTGCCAATCTCACAGCAGTGACAAATCTGACAGCTCCAGAACTCTTTGAGTGATACAGAAGTTCTACATGACTGGTGAGCTGGTCCATGAACTGGAAAGGCTCACAAATTGGTACTCCTTTGTTGTTGTATCTGCTTTGTGTTAATGTATGTCATGACCTGGTGTGACAGGAAAAATGGGGACAAGCTGTCCTCATGTCTTATGTTTCCAGACCGATTTCCTCCTTTTACACAGTGACCATTAGGGCTAAAGTGTCAGGAAGGATTTTGGGCCAAGACATTTTTGTGAGGTTTGTCATTCATTGTACAAACATCTCTGAGAGTGTCAATATTACAGCTAGCTCTACCTGCCAAGTGCCTGTAAGGATAAGATGGGCACAAGAATAAGGTGTCCTAACCCTTGTGCATGGAAGCCCCAGCACTAATGTCTTAAAATCTTTAGATATTTTTAATTAATGAAATTAAAGAGTCATTCCCAAGCTCTGTGGTCCTTGACCTGTGAGCGTCTCTCCTCCTCCCATCCTTCCTTAAATACTTTCAAAACCAAAATGATACAATCCATTCCTCAACACGAATAATAAATATTTTGTGTGTTAGGCGACATGGATGACAGGCTTCTTTCTCAGGGAGGATGAGCTATGCAAGGCAATGGAGTCAGCAGGGCTGATGCCTCTCTGTCTGGATCACAGCCCTGCGCTATCTGAGCAAGATGAGCAAGGCAAGCCCCAGAGGTGAAAACCAGGTAGAACGGCGAGTCCAGATCAGAGGGTAAGTCAGGTCCAGGGGTCAAGTCAAATGAGTCAGACCCAGGTGGAGGCAGGAAGCCAAACTACAGGCCAGGGTCAGGTTTGGTGAGGGTAATCAGGATTAAGTACAGCCCAGTGATTGTTGTCTGATGAGAAGTAGTTCTTGCAACAGTCCATAGCAATGAAGGAGAAAATTTTTGATGTGCAAAGACTGCATTTTCTCCTGAAAAAGGTGAAACTTTTGAGAGGCTACAGGAGTGAGAAAATGGCGAGGATCATCTCCCTTGCTATGAGAGAGATGGTGATGAAAATGTGTGAGTAGAATGCCGGATGGAAAGCAATGCTGCATCTGCATTTGTATGTTCCTGTTAGTATTTCTCATGCCTAAGACTGTAGTGCTAATAGGCAAAAGTATAGAGGCACATTTCAAAATAAAATTTGAGTAGAAAGATGTTCAGTGAGGTTACAGCGACCTTCTTCATTTCAAGTGGCTTGTGTACATTTTTACCAAAAACTCTGTAAAAACTGACCTTCACCCAGTCCTTGAACACCACATTGGCTGCGTTTGCCCCCAGCATGAATTATATCAGTTAATAGGTTCCCATATTCCCAGTCTTTTCTTAAATTACAATACTAAATGCATTTAATGCAAATTATGGCAGCCTCTAAGGCTGTTTTTATAGGGCATCAGCCATCTCACTGCGACTGGCCAGTATGAAATAGCATCTTGTTTTGATTTTAATGGAAATCCCCTGCAAGCACAATGTTCCAACATCCATAAACTGCATTTGCACCACAAACTGTTTCATTGCAGAGAAGCTAAAAATACTGGTGCACTCTCCTGCACTTTGTGCCTGCTGTCTCCAAACAACTCCACCTCCAAACAACAACCACCATATGTAGATACTGAAATAAACAGAGCTGGGTTTTGGTTGGTAATTGGACTTAACATTTTTAATACTTCTTCTGTGGTTTGTATGCAGTTTGGGGTGACTGTAGCAGACCTAGTCAGAAGACTATTGCCCACCCAGAAAGTGGTGTCCATCAAAAATCAACCTGAGCAGGCACAAGCCTGTGTTCTGAGCAACAGGCACAGGCAAGGTTAACAAGACAGGTCCAAGATCAAGCCAGAAAAGACAAATAGCTATCCAGAAATAAGGCTAGGGATAGGCACATGATACATGGCTAAAGAAGGGGCTGAGGGCCCAGAACAGAGCTTAAAGGGAGCCCCTGGGCTATGGACATGAGTGGAGGCTGTGGACGTGCTTGGAGGAATTAGGGACTACTAGTGCCTTCACAAATTAGTCCTTTAAAAACTCTTGGCATGTCACACAGCTAGTAAGGAGGAAATGTGTCACCTTCAAAAAGAGCTGAGTTTCCACTATTGCTGATCCCTGGGGTGTGCTTCTGGGCAGAGGGACCTGTGCCTTTACTCTGTATGGTGGAGCAGACTGGGGAGAAGATACATTATTTAGATTTTACTAATCATCATCACTTCATCAACAGAACAATACTGTTTTGGACATCCCCGAGTTATTTCTGAGAGTTCTAGGACCCTGATGGCCTTTTGGACTGGTGAAAGCAAACACTTGCTGCCAGTGGGGAAAGAACCAGATGAGTTGTTATGGTTTAGGAATGGTATTCTTCAATCTAGTATTTCTTCTGAAAGCACTCTAAACCATGTGCTGCTCCCTGCCTCCCTTACTCCTTCCATCCTCTCCCCTATGGAGGGCTGGAAAGGAGAACTGGAGGCATAAAAGGTTAAGATCACAGGTTGAAATAAGAACAATTTACTGGAAACATCCTAGAGACAAAAAAATGAACAGTTACAGCCACAATGTAAATGACAGAGGATACAAGAAAGAGGTGAACAATTCACATGAAAACAATACCTGACCATCCCCTCTGCCACCCTGCACCGACCCAGAAGAGATCTCTTCCCCTCACCTTGGAAATGATGTATGAAGTACAAAATAACTTCCATGTTCCTGCCATGGCCCCTCCTGGCTACTGCATAAATCAACCCTATCCTGTCTGGAACCAAGAAAATGGTATGACTGCCTCTTTTCTCTCACTTTCACTGTGTTCAATTGTTATTTTAATGAGCATGTGCATGGCAAAGTGTCAAAAGAGGTGTGACCCTAGAACACAGCACTAACATTTTACTTTGCCCTGGCACATGTAGGCTTAGAGCTTTATGACATCTTAGGTGTCCTCTAGTGGCACTAATTTTATAATGACACAGCATCTGAACAATTTAATGAATTATTTAGGGGACCAAACACCCCGGACTTGGTGACTGATTAGGTGACCTGATGAGTGAGCTGCTGCTAGACAAGCACTTTACTGTAGAGTTTGCATCATCAGCACTCAAATCCTATGGCTCCCTGTGATGTGTATGGAAGTTAAAGGCATCACTCTAAATGAAGCAAAGATAAAACTGATTGATTTTGAATTGCTGAGGGGTTCCATCTTGGACTATGGCACAAATACAGGCAGGGATGCACCCCAAAAAATCACGAGAACAACAGTGCTGTGTTGTCAGGAACAAGAAGTGTGTCATAGGTGCAAAGCACCTTCAGAAGGTGCAGAGATGATATATGTCAAGAAGGTAGTCATTGATTAAAAATATTGACAGCCTTGCCAACTGTTTTGGATCACTTGTCATTTGGTCACTCTTAGGAACATCCTTTTACTGCTATTCTGACAAGGCACAGCAGCTGTGGAAAAAATTACTTTGCAAAAGTCCTGGAGAAGGCCAACTGCTTTTTGCTCTTCCTGACAGCCTCATGTTTAGTTAAAGTTGCTGGTAACTGTTGTATCAGAACAGGAAAAAAAAAGAAAGAGAAAAAGAAGGAGGAAAAGAAGTAGAAAAATAAAAATAAAAGAAAAAAAGAACCCCCCCCCAAAAACCCCATAAACACCAACCCAGAACTGCTTTGCAAATATTTTTGTAATTAAATTTGTGGAGGATTTAGCTGAATATGCTAGTGACTCTTGGTATGGGGAGAGGCTGAGAGAGTTGAGATTGCTCAGGCAGGAGAGGATTAGGCTAAAGAGTACTAAGTGCATAAAAACACTTGACGGGAGAATGTAAAGAAGATGAAGCCAGAGTCTTCTTAGTGCTATACATGGACAAACAAGAGACAAGAGTCAAATAGAAATAAGAAGCTTTTAGTATAAAAACTGATTTTTTTTTCTTGTCAATGCATCTATTTACATACTGTGAAAAGCTACTGGCATTCAGTGCTAAAGAGGAAGGACCAAGGCCAGCATCCTGCCTTTCTGTCAGGGCAGGCTTAGGAGCATGATATCCCACCATCTGACAAGTGACCTGTACCTTCTGGAGCAATGATCTGTTGGTGTGCTCAGGGCTGTGCCATCTTGGGTGCATGCCTAGAAAGGATTGTCTGGCTTAGGGGTTTGTTGAAAAAAATAATAGTGAGAGCTCTTTGATGCTGCTCTTCACATTTAGTCAAAAGACTTGCATCTCCTCTGGTTTGTCTATATCACATTGCCAAATATTGTTGTACACAATCATATTAACAGTGATGGCCAAAGCCCTTGCAAAACATATTTCTGCTCTAATTTTTTTTTTCTCTTTTATTCAAGGAATAAGGAACAACACGATACTACTCTGAAGATAGGCTGAAGGTAAATAGGTTCAGCCAGGGGTGAACTATCCCCTGTTGGCTGAGAATATATGTGGTCTTTGCTATGGCTGCCAATTCTCTGCAGGTATTTTATCACACCACAGCCATTTCTAAAGTCAAGATACAGTGGTTTCACTAGAGTTTGTTCATCATCCACATATGGAACCACAAGATTTATATCTTACCATTTGAGAGGGTTCTAAGCATAATTACTGCCAAAAGCCTTATTATCTGTCACTATGATTACAAGAAACTCAAGCAGCTGTCTCAGAAACAGATTCTCCTGTTTGTTGACATGGCTGCCTGCCTGTTTTGGTGAATCCTTTCATGTCCACCTGGTCAACCAGGTATTTAATGCTGGCTCTCTGTAAAGACTCAGCATGTCCCAAACACACCCTCTGTGCCACCCACGTTCTCTTCACACACAGCAGGCCATGGATAATAACTGGCTTGGAGGTTCCTGTTGCCAGGGAGCACATCAAACAAATGCTGTCTTTGCTGCACAAGCCTAATTTTTACATGTGTTCAGATCTTTCTGATCTTCTCTAGTCCTGGTTATGGAGAAGTCCACACGAGAGGTGCAGACTACCATGGTAGAAAGTGGAGTCACCTCCTCAGGCTTCTAAATGCTTCAAAGAAATCCATCTTTGGTTTGCTGTACCTGAGGAGCCTTAAATATAACTCACGCCTTTTAAAATTATCTATCTCCTTTACTAGTCATAGAACAGATATTTTTTTTTTCCCTAGGCTTTCAATTTCTTTTGTACCATTTGGCCTGGGTTGTTCTTTTTCTTCTTCACAGCCAGACTGCTGTCTGTTGCCTCCTGTCCTCATCTTTTTAAAGGACAGACACAGGCTGCCCTGTGTCAGAAGGCATGACCAGTGTCCCTTTCTTTTAAAGTTTTCCTGCATATGTGAATAAGTTGCAAGCTCTCCTTGATTTTTTGCTGCTTCCAACTTCCCCAACACAGGCTTGGAAATTCATCCAAATATATTTTCTGCACTACCTTGAGTGAGACTTTTAACGTGTGACTTTATAATTCCCAAAACCTTTTAAAATTTCTGGTCTTTCTCTAGCTGAAGTGTATGGAATTCCACCTATATATGGAATATACCTCCTTCATACACAGAATGCATGGCAGGCTGTAGGGCATGCCACCTACACATGTGACATACATAGCAGGAATGCTTGGAATACCAGGCACACCATGGCTAGCCTGGTCAATATAGTTCAGTTACAAGGCTGGATCCCTGTAACAATTTGCTTCTGTAATGTTGGTGTGGTTTATTAAAATACCAGAGACTTACAGGGCTGCAGATTCTACTTTACAATCAACTTTCAAAAGCAAAATGCACTTGTTGGGTCAGTCTTTATTTCAACACTGACTGTGTCAACACACAGCAGCAGGCAGACAGTGCAGCTATGGTTATAGGTGTTTATATAGCCTGATAATGTATTTTGTAGCAAAAAGTGCTGTGCACTATTTGGTTTAGAGTGCTCAGTTAAAGTGCTTTATGATGGAGGCTTTTACTTCACTAATAGTAAGTGAAGTGTTAAAGGTTATACAGCTTTAAAAGCCTTCTTTGAAGAGCAACCTAAAACGTCTTTTTCCAGTCAGTATGCAGCTTCTGAGGTGTCTGAGGAGTCTGTGCCTGCTGTAAAATTGGTTCTAAATTGCTGTCCTTGGCTATTATGCAGTGGCCTGCACAATGTACCTGTCACCTTGAAGATGCACTTAATACCAGCCTTGTATTTGGAAAATTGTTGCAACATTTGCCAGGGCAGCCATTGTACCTCCACGTCTGCCACAATTACCTTGTTATTTTAAGTTCTTACTTGCTGCCTTACCGAAGCTTTAAGCTTCTTGGTTTGCAAGCCACATGGTGCTTTAGCTACTCCAATCAGGTGATTTCTTCCCCCCTGAGATTCCCATTTTACCAGGACCATAGTGTCTTCTAACAAGAGTTGTGGCATAGATACATCTTTCAATGCACCATTACTACACATGATAAGAAATGAAACACTGGGCAATCTCAAATACAGAGGAATTTTATTAACTGGGTATGAGGAGTAAGGGCTGCTGCTCAGGCTTCTCTAGCTCCAGCACTGATGAAGTGTTCCCTGTGTGTTCCTCATCTTCTTTTCCTGTTATGGATTTACATCACAGTTTATAATGGGTATGACTAGAAGACACCAGTGTCTTCCCATTACTTGAAGCTGAATTACAAAGAAGCAGCTGTAGTAAGAGAGAGTTTTCTTCTCTCCCTTTGCTGATTGGGATGAGTATTTTTCCTTCTATATCTAACAAGCTACCTTCAGTGGGGTCTGTTGGAGTCTGTATGTAGCATTTTGGAAGCTACACTGATTCACAGGAAAATTAGTTGTTCATTTTGAGAGAAACAAAAAGTAAAATGTTCCCAACTTACAGACAACAGCAGAGAATGTGGTCTCTAAATGATGTGCTCAGAAGGGAAGTTGAACACATGACTGGAAGTCCAATAACTTGTTTGTTTTCAGATTTCAGTGCAAACAACCTGAAGGTTCACTACTGATGTTGCAGATGACTGCATACTATGCTGCACTGAATTTTTCTGTTGTTCTCTTTTGATGCTATGTTATTTGATAAGCTGTAGTCATACTTATGTTATCCCATTTGTTCTCCCAAGCTAGCATCCTAATGACTTGGATAATGAAATATGTAAATCCTGTATTTGGCTCAGCAAATGTTTTAAAGCAGGAAAACACAAAGAAATGGAGCCAAGCAAAAGCTTGAATTCTGTGTTTTGATGTATTAATTTCAATATCAATTTCATGCTAATTTTTCATATGGATTATTTTTTCTGTTAAAAGGGATCATTTAGCAGACTAGTAAAGAATGACTGTGGTTTTAATTTAGATCCCTAACAGATATCAGGACCATGTTTATTTTTATAAAGACAATTTTTAAAAATAGTTTAAAAACTTTGCAATCAGCAAGACAAAAGAATTTCCATCACTTGATACTAATGTTGCATTACTGTGACATTGAGAAAGAGCTTCTTAGCCAAATGAAGTGTTTCATTCCTTTTTCTTAGATTTTTCATCTCACACAATCTCAGTCACTACAGGATGGTGAAAATAGCCTTTCAAATCTGACTGTTCAAATGAAAACTGAGGTTGATATTTTCTTCACCTCCCAGCTGCCATATTAACCTCTGGTAATGTCAAGAATGAGAGAATATTGCTACAGTTCTGTATCTGCTTTTTAGTGACCACACTTCAGTCTAGTACACAGGCAAAAGTCTCAATATATATATATAAATGGGACATTACTTACCTTCACTTTCTTGCCTTGAATGGCTTGTCTATGTCTATAGAGAAAAAATGAAAATGTGCATGTGATTCTCAACAACATACTTTGTCCATTCTGGGCATAAATACAAAGGTCCAGTCTGTGAGCTTGTAATTTCATGATCTTCCATGAGAATTCAGTTGACACACATTTCACAATGCAGTCACACCATTAAAAGAACTACAGTGACAACGTTTAATTTTTTTAAAATTCCTTTAAAATTAGCATTCATTTTATTACGCACAGCCTGTACTGCTGCAGGGGTGAGCTAGCTGACATCTTTAGAAAGCTTTTATATTTGATCATGGCACTTCATTAGGTGAAGATGAGGTAGGTCTACTAGAAGATGGTATCCACCAATAATGAGAAGATCCCTGTGGATGGACTTAATAATGAAATAAGACATTCATGAAGTATGCTCAAGAACACAGACCTTGACATGGAGTCAAGTAAGGAAGTGCTGCATGTGGAGGAGGTGGCATGAGAAGAAGTTACAAGCAGGACTTTTCACTTCACTATTCAAAATGAAGGACATTCCAAGGACATATATCAAATGCGTGGATATTGGTGCTTGGAGTTTGAGCCACAACAAGAAGCAGTGAAGGTGCATGTGCTGAGTCAAAGAGCTTCTTCAAGATCAGAACAGTGAATATCCATGTAGCTGATAACAAGACTTTTTCATTTATATACAAATTGAGCTTCCTCAAGAGGGAAACTGCAGATACAAAGACATTCTGCCAGTCTTATAAGTGTTACTGCTGTAATAATTTTCTCCATAATTATTTTGTTGGATGAGTGTAGCTACCACAGAGAAGAAGATATTTTCAACCTGATATGTTGCATCAGAAGACTCAAACTGAAGACACCTTATATCTCTTGAGAATTTACATGAGTTATGCATATGGAAAATCAAATGAAAGGTAATACCCCCACTCCATTTCTCTCCTGATTTCCAGTTAATTCTCTTTTCCTACATTTCTCTCTCAAATTTGCATTTACTTTAGCAAATCTTTGAAATGGAAGGGAGAAAGAGCTGTTATCACTATTTAGTAAACTTCACTGAATTCTCTCCCCTTTACCTGATTACATGCTGTTCTAAACCTAAATTTCTCTTCACCCATGCATATATTTTCCTCTGGAAAGTCAGAAAATTTATGCAGAAGAAGTCTGTGCTTTCTAGAAGAGCAGCCTTGTATTGATGAAAGGAAACACTGTGTTGAATGAAGTGTGGTGGGCTGACCTTGGCGGGGTGCTATGTGCCCACCAAAGCCACTCTGTCATTTCCCCTTCTCAGCTGGGCAGGAGAGAAAATGGTTGTGGGTCAAGACAGGGATTGGGAGAGATCACTCACCAGTTACCATCAAGGGCAAAACTGGCCTGACATAATTATTGGATTTTATCACCAATCAAATCAGAGTAGGATAACGAGAAATAGAACCAAATCTTACAACCTTCCCCCCCACCCCTCTCTTCTTCCTGGGCTCAACTTCATTCCCAATTCTCTCTCAGTTCTTACCCAACAGTGGTGCAGGGGAGCAGAGAATGGAGGAGGCAGTCAGTTCATCCCTCAGTGTCTCTGCTGCTCCTTCTTTCTCAGGGGGAAGACTCCTCACACTCTTCCCCTGACTACCGTGGCAGGCAGTCCTCTATGAACTTTTCCAACATGAGTTCTTCCCATTGGCTCCAGTATTTCCTGCTCTGCTCCAGTGTTAGTCCCTTCCATGCCTAGAACACCTTCTTCCCTTCATTTGCCTCCTTTCTCACTGACTTTGGTCTCTGCAGGGCTCTTTCTCTCCATATTCTCACTCCTCTTTTCCCTGGTAGCATTTGCTCTTGTAAAACAACACTTTTACCCTTGAGCACATTATCCCAGAGGTGCCAGCACCATCACTGCTGGGCTCACCCCTGGCCAGCAGTGGGTCCATCCTGGAGCCATCTGACATTGGCTCTGTTGGATACAGGGGGAAGCTTCTGGCAACTTCTCACAGAAGCCATTACTGTAGCCCCCCTACCAGAATCCTGCCACCCAAATGCAACACATGCATATATTTATCTTGAGACACAAATACAACTGGTTTTTTTTTTTTTTTTTTTTTTCCCCCACTGAATCTGCTCTTCTTCTATAGCTTATCTATCTAGAATGAAATAAAATTGGGGTGTACTTGAATGTCAGCTAATGAATTTTTAAGAGGGAATAAAGCTTTTTAAAACTGAAGCATGTGAGTCAGTAGAGTACATTTAACCATGGACCAGAACCGTAATTTTCAATAGTCAATCTTACTTGATTAAGGCTTTTAGGATGTGGTTGTTCAGCTGGCGTGTGCTGGTCTTCTATGTAGGGTCTCATGTCACTATGCACTAACATAATGCTGACATGTTACTTACACATTTCACCTCCTATCCACAACAATTACAACTTCATGCCTAGATGAGATTTTAGCATGGCAGAAACAAGACTGATGAAGATCCATCTTGGGTGAAGTGGAAATGTTTTTCACTCTGAAATATCAGTAGTAAATCAAAACAAGCAGGGATTATTCCACAAAAATATTGCCTCTTTTTTTTAAAAAAAATTTTTTATTAATTTTTATTTATTCTTTAAACTGCATTAGTAGCTACAGCATGAAAGGCACACATGAGTGCCTTAGTCCTGTCTATGAGAGATACCCAGAATATTCAATGCATCCAGAGTTTTCTAACATTAAAATGACTAGGCATGGGTCAAAGATATTTTGACTGAAATGTGAATGTACTTTAGATCAGGGTTTTGGTCTCAGGCATGCAGATAAAGTGAGCAAGCATTTCAAGTCCACGAAGAGTATCTGTGTATCCACAGTTTTTTGTGCTTCTTTCCATTGCTAGCTTTCTTTCTTCAACAAAATCCATCAAAAGAAGTGGCTCTATGTGGGATTTTCTAGTTTTAGTACTGTCTCTTGAAACTGTAAACACCAAAGTTTTTGGACAACGTCATTGCTAATATGAAACACTTTCCAGAATTTTTTGTTACAGGGATTCTATCAGGACTGAGTTGCATGGATACCCTTTAACAGTTAAATTTTAATCCTAGCCTTGCAGCAGATAGACCTGGGCAGATGGAAGTGCAGCAGCATCACCTCTAGATAATTTGGTTTTTCATTCAAAATTTGAAGACTTTGTTTCTAGATTAACACTTGGATCTCTTGACTTAAATATTTGCCTGAGGTGAAGAGACCATGGTTTAGTACATCTAAATTTTCATGTAAACAGAACAAGCTTAGCACCTGAGCCGGTCAACGACTGAGCATATTTCTTTTCCTGGCTATAATAAGGACATGCAGGTATGAATGATGGTTTTAAGACCTAATGTTGCCTAGTTCAACTATTTAACAATAAAGAATTTCATAAGATTTTGATGTGAATTTTCCAGCTAAATCCTTCGGGTATTTCTGCCTTCTTCATTAATATTGCTACAAATAAATCTCTGTTTGCTGTGATATTTTGGTAATTTAGAGACTCAACTAATTTAAATCTATTTCCTCTAAGGCAATATGTTCACTACAACTCTTTTTTTTCACCTTCTCCTCATTCTTCAGTAATATCTTCATTCTTTTAAATGAGCGAGATTAGGAAATCAGCACATGAGGAACTGAAAAGGCAGCAGTTTATGGTACACACTTCTATCCACATGGAGTATCTGCTTCTTGTGGTGATGAAGATTGCTCCAAGGATGCAGTTACAGCAGTTTGATCCCACTAGAGACATAAAGACCCTACAGCAAGAAGACCTGATGGTCCATCTCACATGGGCAATATTTTAGAAGGTTCAAGAGAAAATCATCTTTTCAAGAGAATGAGTCCCTCCTTAAAATGATATGAAGGAGCTTTGTGTCAGAAACCATATTGGATGATAATTGTCCCAATGTTAGTAAAAAATCCATTCACTTTCAGAAACATATTGGGAGTTCCTTCTCCATTCCTCTCAAAAAAATAGAGTTCATCTTTCTTATATTTTTCTGGCTGCTCTAATCACAGCAGCAGTGGTTTTTTGTTTACATAAGCTCATGTGTGCAGCTGTGTATTGATGGTGCTCTGCTGATCTGTACGCTGTAAGATGTGTTTATGACAACAGTGCTTTTTCTTAAATAAATACGTCATTATTTCTGAAATATTCAGCTGTTCTCTGGCTATATTTGGAGTTCATCTGTTTGTGAAGTTATTTGTGAACTGAATTAATATTATTTTTATGTTCAGAAGTGTTAATCTAAGTCTTCTGTTAATAGAACACTTATTTTTAGGGTGAAACCTTTAATAAATTCCCTTTATTGTCCTTTAATGTTTTTCCCAAAGTTGTCATCAGCCAAAGGAACATATTGGTACAGCTACAAGGCAGCCTATGCACAATTCAAAAATAGATAAGTTCACTTGAGCAAAACACTGTGAGTTCATGAAATAGTGATGTTATTTTACTTACTCTATTAATGGCTGTTCTCTTGACTATCATTCTATTAGTTGGTCTGAAAACAGATACAGATCTGTACACCTGGTTTCAAACCTGGCCCTATGCTGCTCATGAGCAGCACTTGATCTATCCAGCCACAATCTACTCACACTGATATCACCAGTGAAACCAGAAGTTATCCCAGTGAAAGGTCTCTCTAAGTGCCCTGTTTGTTCTAGCACTCTCCCACCAAATGAGGCTGTTTGCTCCCTCAGAGATGACTCCTTTTTAAATCACAAGATTTAAAATTCTTTAAAGTGCTTTTACCAATGACTTAGAAATTTGCTTCATGCAAAGACAGTGAATAAATCTATGGCACCCTTCTTTTTCTGCAGTGTTCAGTTATCAGTGAAGTCAACACGCAGGGGAAATCTGTGGAGCAAATGAAAATATGAGAAGGCGTACCCACACAATTTCTCACTTAGCTAATGCAGGAAATGAGAGTAAAGAAGCCATGTTCAGTTCTAGCTTGGATGCTGTAGCGCAGACAAAGTTTTATGAGCAGTCTAAGCTGATACTTGATATCTGCAATATTGCATATTCTGTTCAGCTAATGTGTAGGGAGTAGATAAAAAGAGCTAAAGTCAGATACAGAGTCAAGGCAATAATCTCTTGAACTACTTCAGTAAGGTCTCATCTGCCACAATGACATTTCCATCACTATGTATTATTCTTATTTAAGCTAGAAAGAATTATTCTTCTTCAGGTGCACCTCTTAACTACCAATGTTAATTTCTTGATAGTGTTGTCATTTGTGCCAGTTCTATACTGGGTTTAAAATTTAACTGTTAAGGGTACCAGTAGAAAAATAGAGTGACTTCCTACCAAGTCACTAGGAATTTTTTTAATAGGTTATTCTGAATAGAAGTTGATGGAGTCACAGCACTCTCTGGGTGAATTTAATATACTATCTCCCTTACTATCCTTAAAAAAAAAAAAAAAAAAAAAAAAAAAAAAAAAGGGTTTTGTGTTAAGCAATTTACAGTTCACTAGGCAGAAATGAAAAGGAAAGGAGAAATAGAGAGCAGAGCACTAGAAAAGTCCATGTTAGGAAAAGTACCCTTTCCCTATGTTTATATTTCCTTTAGAAATGTCAGTGTTACCTTGAAACTCAAATACCTTCTGGAAGCTTTTATATCAAAGTTTTCTTGTTTCAAGGTTTCTTCATAGTATAAAGTGAGGTTAAGAAAACTCCACTTTCCAACATCAGTTGATGTTGTGTCTTATTTATGTCTGAAACACATACTGGAAGGGAGCTTTTATGTTATACTCAAGGAGTATACATCCATAGAGACTATGAGGACCCAAAGGTTAGGTCATAACTACATTAAGTCATTCTGGAAAAAAGTCACATCTTAAGCAGTGCTATTGAAGACACAAGAAAGCGAGTCAGGGAGGAAGTACTCTTTCCCATTTTCAGTTTTCAGACATGTTTTTAGGAACTTACAGCAGCAGATATATTGAAAAATGAACACTTATGTAATGGTTTATACCAGGGACAATGCATTGTTGGCTTGCACAAGCATATAAATATTTTTCACTGAACCATGGATATTCCTTCAGTTGTTTTTATATTATCACTTCTAGAGCCTCAAATCTTTACTTTGTGAAAACCAGAGGACATTTTTAACCATTATTACTAGTTTTGATCGCTGAATTATTGTAAAATTAGTGTACTGATAGAGCCACTATTGGCCTCTATTCTCTATTTTGAACAGTTGCACCTCTAAATGTTACTAGAAGTAAGGTAATTATACTGAAGCATATGAAGGATTTGATGCTTTCAGCCTTGTCCTAACTTCTGTGTCTCTTTAACCACACCTGGGACTGAACTTTAGCCCATAAATGAGGCAAACAGTGCTTACAGTGTTCCTCTGTAATCTCCCTGCATAGAACCCAGAACATGGATTCTGGGGACTGTGGCTGAACCCAGAGGGCACTGCAGAGAACTTGGGATAATCCAGCCACACTCCAGGCCTGCTCTGGATGAGCACCATCAGTGTACCCCTGAAGTGCAGAGGGGCATGTCTCAGCGTAAGTCCTGCTGCTAGACTTGTCTCCAGGCTGGGTCTGACCCTGGCTTTGCTCTGGACCTGCCTCTAACCCCAGTGATAGTGCAGGGCTGTGCAGGTGCCTACTGGGAACACATGCTCAGCCCTGCTGCTGCTGGACATGGAGGCCTGGAGCTGTGTCTGCCATGCCCATGTGCTGCTCCTGCCATAGCTCCTCTGGGACTCACCAGAATTCCCCCCATGCTCCCAGTGCCACTGTGAAGTCAATTTATCTGCACAGGGTGGTCCATAGATCTGGTTTTCCCCTTATGCTTATGTCTTGGTTTGGAAAGCCTAGTGTCTGCTAGGCAAAGCTGGAGCTCCCCTTGGAATGGAGAATGTGAACCCCCTCCTTCCAAATTAATATACTTTTGCATTTAGGGGCTTTCAGGCAATTTTCAGGAATAGGAAAAACAGGTTTTTTTGCTAGGAATAATAAAAATACAAATGTAGTAAACCCCCCCCCCCCAAAAAAAAAACAACCAAACAACAAAACCAAAAAACCAAGCAAACAAAGAGATAAAAATCCTAGAAAACCCTGACAGAGTCAGAAATACAACCTGACACTTGTTGGTCAGGGTGTTGGGGGCAGTCCAAATAATTCCTCCTGGAGTAAACAGATGTAGTTCTGTTGGAGTAGAGATGATTCTGTAGAAAGGGTCCAGTGGTCATGAGATGGATCCAGTCTTTCTCTAGGAAATCTAATGGAAACAGGCTCCTTTGGTGTTTTGGATTTCCAGTTTTTATCTAGGTTGGCCTCTCCCAATGGGTGGAGCCTCTCACAATGGGATGATGTAATTTCATCAGTCATGTGGTGAGCCTTAATGGCCCATTGACAGAAGATATCACACTGGAGGGAGAATGGGTCCTGGAAGAGATAAAGAATGTTGCTCCATCTGGTTTTAACAGCTGGCTCGCTAACAGAAGACACCCCCCCCCCCCCCCCCTCGAGTTAGGAGGAATGGGTTATACAAAAGATAAAGAAAACACCTCCCCAACCAGTTTCAACAGATGAAAATAGAATGCACATTTTTGGTTACATATTGCAAACCAAGGCACCTTGCCATGTACAAATTAGTTCATCCTCCTCATTTGATCAAGAGCAATCCAGAGAATGCGGGAAGATAGGCAAGTGCAAAAACCTAATTTACTCAAGTCTTTACACAGAGGTGTAGACATGAATTTCCATTACCCAACTAATTGCTGTATGGGAAGACCTCTAACACACTAAGAAGCCCTCATAACAAATCCCAGCACATGCACCATGTTCCAGAGCTACAATGAGCTGCAGAGAGAACCTCTCACTGTTCTGCCTTCTGTCCTATTGGCTGCAGAATAGTGAGGCAGCAGAATCAGAGAGGATTAACCTGGGACCTGAAGGGACCCAGTCTCCAGCTGTGACAATCTTGATGACTGGCAGTTAAAACACGAGTTCAATTGTGCAGATGACAGCAAAGAGTGTGAAAGTAGGAAGAGAGGCAGCTGGAAGGTAAGGATGTAGGAGCAGGATTTGCAGCTCCTTTAGGTGCTGTTCAGACCCATCTGTACCTTTAGGGGCAGTTCAGACCTGCTGAATCATCAGTGGTTCCCACTGCAGCCATCTGGGGAAACTGCCTGAGGGACCAGGGCTTCCTCATGAGTGCAAATCAGGAAAATAGGTGTCTCCTTCTGTTTGTGGGTATCACACAATAAGCATTGAGACCAAATTCTTGATACCCACATGCCATGTCTTATCCTGTAGTTAGGAAAGAAATGCAGGCTGTCTTTTTCTTCATGATACTGTCAACAGAAGGCTCAGAGAGATAGCTGTGAGCTGACTTACTGCAACTGAATGTTCACTTCAGTTTTAAATAAAAGTTGCATTGGATCCCCCTGACCCATGCCCACCCCAGAAAGCCATGCAGAAGTCTCTAGAAGTAGTCCTGATGGTGTTTCCACCTGTAAGCAATGAGGGTAGAAGCTGTTTTAGTCTCTAAATCATAATCTAAAGGAGATCAGATGCAGTCATGATGCTTCTTTTTTCAGTTCCCTGCTGTGAAATTACATTAAAAGAAACTAAAAATACACTTTCTATTACTACTTTTTATGCAAACAGGTGTACTTACTACAGGGATGTTATTTACCTGTCAGGATAAAGACAAGGTTGGTAATAGGAAGTCCTGAAAACATTACTTCTACTTTTAGGGGCTCCAAACTTCAGTGTGACAATTAGCACGATTAGGATTTACAAGCTGAAAACTAAAATTGTGATTTTTTTGTTTAGGAGACTTTTTTAAAAAAGACATCTAATTACTACATAATAAAATGAAAGTACTGGCAATCTCACTGGTTATTTTTATTTAGAACTAGAATAGAAAGCACATTAAAAAGGAATACTGGGAGAAACTGTCCTGTCCTTTCATAGTTTCTTCAGATATTGGCAGTCTAAAAAAAGCCTATTTTTCCCCAGTTAGATAATTAGAGCAATTCAGACATTTGCATTCAGGAAAGCAGTCACTTTCAAATGTGTTCTACAAAGCCATTTTCTGAAAAGAGCCATTTCCAAATCATGCTGTTCTTCTAAGTGCGCTAAAGCATAAAGTGTAATTAGACTTATTGCCTTAGAATTTAGTGGAAAATGTTTTAAAAAAATTTAGCCCTCCTTAAAACATGACTCATCGGCTGGCTGGGGGCTTGAAGAGCCATGGCACAGTCTTCTATTTCTTTGCTAGAAGGGATGCTGGTACAAGAGATTGCCCTTAAAAAAAAAAAAAAAAAAAAAAAGGCAAACATTTTGCTGGTGGTATTCCAGTCTGTCTGCAGAGAGATGCAGAGGATCTGTTCCTGTCTCTGCTTCAAGGATCCCACTCCCATTACAAAAAGGACCACCAGGAGAAAAGTCTGGCTTTCCTCATGTTCTTTGCCACAGGAAGGAGTGCTGCGAAACCCAAAGAAGGCCATTCTGCTTTGTCTGTTGTGGGGAGGATCAGCAGGCAACGTCCTTTCAGCCCAGCACTGAGGAGAGATACCCAAGGATCTGCTTGATGGCTCATGGAGCAGTTGCCATTTGTTTGATATGTAAAAGAGTAAAGGGATGGACCATCCTCAGCAAAAGCCACATCTTTAGACAATTTGGCAGCCTTTCAATATATGTGAACTTCCGATTTCTCATTTCCAGAGGATTGTCATTTTAATGCAATTAGGCAATCTTGAGAACCAAAGTACCCCTTCTTGTTACATATGTAGTGACTATAGCAACTCCTTCATCTGCAAAAGTACTAGAACTTCTAAAAGAAAACTGTATAAAAGGTATTTTTCTTTTTCTTCTCCACCCCCTCCCCCCCCCTTATTGTTTTCAGATTGGTGGAAAAAATGTTTTGGCACGTTTGTCATGGAAACATCTGTATTACACGAGCTAAAATTCAAAAAGGTAGCAGCTAATTACAGCAAACACATAAATGAAGGAATTCAAGCCCAAACAGCTTAAGACTCACAAAACTGTAATTAGCAGAGACTAAGTTTTACAACAAAAAAGTGTTAGGCAATCTTAATTGTATGCTAAATATCCAATTGGTTGCTTACATATGAGCATGAAAATTTTAAAACACAGCCTGCCCCCACTTCCAATGAAGTGTTAGTGGATGCATTCAATTTGCAATGTGGTAGTCATGACTTCAACAGGAACTATAATTTTCGCTTGTGCTGTTCAGCATAGTCTCTGGAGAATCCCTCACACTCAGTTCTTTTCAAAGTCAAAGCAGTCTCTGCCAGCCAGTGTAAACTCACATGGAACATTGTTGGGTTATGTATCAGAGGATGAGCTGTTTAATACCAGCCTTCTCTCATCTGCCTCCTAGATTCATGGTTACGTGACAATTAAAAATACTGAAGAAGGCAAAAGCATGTTTCATATGTTTCAATCAGGAATGCTGAGACACACTCCACTTTTCTTTGAGGCATTTTCTAACTTTGGTGCAACTTTCTGTTCAGGTTCAATTCACTGAAGTGCTGCAATATATCAAGCAAGAAGGAGAACCCCAGAAGCATCACACAGAGGTAAAACAAAATGGTGAGCTAGAGAGGAGTTACAAGCAAAATTTATAACAATCCCTCAACAGTTTGGGGGTTTAGGCAAGGTGTGCATGTACCTTTCCAAGAATTTGGGCTGGTTTATTTATAGGAGAAATAATGTGTGCTCAGAGAACAGATAAAGATGGCTTACACTTTACTAACGAAGGAGAATATTTTGTAATGACATTTTCATTTTCTCAAAAGAGGGAAGTTGTTTAACATTTTCATGAAGTAGAACTCTCACTAACCGATTGACTGCTTAAATTTTTCATCAGAGATAGACAGTTCTTATGTTGGTCTTTAGCTCTGACAAAATGCTTTTTGGATCATTAAAGTTAAGTTCTTCTGAATGCTTATTTATTTAAAACAATCTCTGAGCATTTTCTGTAGTTGGCTGAGTGTGGTTTTAATAGTGTTTTACCAGCCAGTATAAGTGGAGGCTGCAGTATATAGGAAATATGCTCTGGAAAGATAATGCGGTCTAGATGTGCATTCAGTATCTCCGTTCTACTCATCTGTTAGCTTTATTATCTGTACTATCAGAGCCTGTATTTTGGTGTTATTTCTCATCCAAAGCATTATCCATTTTTTAAAGTGTTCTGCTGTTTGGTGAGTAATTTGGATTGACTCTACAGCATAAGACAAGTTACCAGCTGCTGCTGGCAACTGATTGTATTCTTATTTATTATGGTCATAATGCATGCAATATGCACTAATCCCAGTATTACTTTAGCTTTTGAATCATTCTAATAAGCTTAATGCCACTGAGGGTTTTGCCTCTTGTCAGATCAAATTTTACAGGTTGTTGTACTAAAAGGATCAGAGTTTCTGAAGCAGAGAAAATTTTGTCAGTGAAATCCTGATTTTATTGCAGTCAGTTGGAGTTTTCCCCAAAGCTTAGATGGCAGTCAGCTTTCTAGCAGCTTTTTCATTTTTGAGTAAGGGAAAGAAAAAGAAAGGAAGGTGTGCCAGCCATTTATTTGCATCTCTCTCTGTAACATTTAACATAAAATAGAGTAGCTGGCTGAATGATAACATGAGATAAAGATGATCGGTGGCCCATAACACATGACTTAAGGAAGCATATGACACTGTTGAGACTAAGACAAAAGTGATGAAGGATCTAGTTACTCCTTATATCATAGTAGGCAGTTACAAAATGGATGGAACACTTGTTAGTGGCAAGTAGTAAAACAAGGGGGTGCCCTAAAGATATGTGAGGGCTTTGCACTTTCCTCTGCTTTATAGCTGACACTTTATAGCCCCAGGAGCTGATTCCTAGTACGGTCAGGACTGATGACTCACCTTGTTTATACCATGGCAGCAAGGTTTTTCAAAGACAGGTCAGTGCCAGCACTAATCATTTCTATTTCAGCCACCTCACTGTAAGAGTTTGAGACCCTTTCTCCAAAAAAGCCACTCCAAATAGAAAGAGTGTTGTCAACCTCAATTCCAGGTCTTTTCTGAGCAGTGACCTTTCTGTGGCTGGTGGCAGGGATGACAGGCAGCAGGAATAAGGCACTGTATGTTCTGTATAGTGACCCCTCCTGAGGAGACCACCCGACCAGGGTGACAGCATGTGCCACTCTGCATTTCTGGTCTGCCTTCTCTGACCAGGCTGTGAAGGACCCTTCTTGGGGTGGGATGGCTGGAGTTACTGCTTCAGTACCCTTGTGTTGATCCCAGAGAACCTTCTGCTCACCATTGTAAAGGTGAAGCACGCTCCCAACCTGCCTGTGACCATGTAGCTGCCCCAGCACACATCCTGCATGATCCAAGTCTTGTTCCTCCCTGCCATTCAGAGGTTTCCCTCTTTGCAGGCACTGTCTGTAGGCATGATGGGCCTCCTGTGTGAGCAGTACCTGCTATCCATGCTAAAGAGTCTTGTTAAAAATGAGTTGCCTAGGGGATGGAAATATCCTGGGGGCATGAGATGATGTGAATGTCACATTACCTTTGGGGTATGTATAGGAGAACAGATCTGCTTTAGCATTAGATATTAAAGGTCAGAGTCCAATGGCTCATGTCACCCCAGAAAGCAACACAAAGACCAAGCAGCCCCAGCTTTTCAGTAGAGCACATTCACTGGGCTTGTAAGCATCCTTCGAGACTAAACATGCTGCTGCTGCTGCTGCTTGGGAAATTTAGCCTTGCATGTATTGTGTGGCATGATGAAAGCATGAGGTAGCAAAAAGGTATTGCAATTGTTCACCTTCCTCTTTGAGCACCTAAGTCCATTGTTTACATGTACTACTGACATGCTCGAAATCGCTGATGTCTGGTTCTTTGTAAACCTGCACCTCATCAAGTCATCCACATTTCTGCTGATGGCCTGCCACAAATGCCTTAGGGCTGAAACTGTTATGCAACTAATATGCTGCTTGGTGGCCTTGACATGCCAGAGAGAGAATTCCCAAAGGCTGTTTCTCCTGCATAATCTGTCAATGCATCTTATCCCTGTGACATGTAGGAGATGATGCCGCACAGAGTGAAGCTGGCATATCACAGTATCATATTGCTGGATGTCAGGAACCACTATGTGAGCAGAGTCAGATCCCTCCTGCATCAGGAAATGGGGCAAGCTCAAAACTAAAAAAAAGGGTAAAATAAACCCACAACAGTCAGTGACTTTGTAATTAATCCCACTGGATATAAAGTTGAAATATTCAAGTAAAATTCCTACCCTGAACCCCTTGAACATTTCAGTTCCATTGTTCCATTTTCATGCTCTTCTAAGATAAAATAGCTTGCAATGCATGTTTTATTATGGTACATGTTTTCTTTTCACACTTCATTATATATTTCTGTTTCCATATTCCATTATGCATCTCAGCTACTGTACTTCCTCAGCAATTCACATGCCATACTGCATTAGCATTTCAGTTCTTGTTTTTGCCTGTCATAATAAATTATTGTTATCACAAATAATTTTATTTCTGATTTCACATCTCATCACTCATTTTCCAGACCCTCACTGTGGATTTCAGTGCTCATATTACAATATATACCAGAGGGTTTGCTTACCATCAAACACTGATTTTTCACAACCTGTTACAGATTTTTCTTCCTGTATTTTTTCATGGATTTAATCTTTCTTAATTCGTTCTGCATTTTTCCTACTGCATCACAGAATTCACTACCTAATTTTAAACTTTATTTAATTTTTCCTCTTTGATCTTAAGGGTGCATTTCTGGTATTGCCTATCATTAGTCTTTCTGATTTTATGTTTCCTGACTTACTAAAATTTTTCAACTTATTATGTATTCCTGATGTTAAATCTTGTTATGGGTTTTCATATTTCATTACTCACATTTTTTTATTCTGGATCTCCATATAAATACTCTTTTGCATCTTGTTTCCAGTTTTGATTTTTGATGTGCATGTTCATTTTTATTTCACTGCTTGGTTTTGTTTCAGTGTCTCATTATGTGCTTTTATATCTAATTAGGAATTTCATGTATCATTTCTTATTAGCCAATTTCCTCTTTGCCCTTACAGATTGTGCATTGTATTCCCTCTACATTTTTATTTCTTCACATTCTTGAGTTAACTTTCTACATCTTATGAGAAATCTCATATATTCCTACTAGCACCCTACTATGATTTCTCAAGACTGTAATTTTTGTTACTCCTGGGTAGACTGTCTTTCTTTTGCATCTCAATAAACTTATTCTTTTAATATCTCATTAGCATTTGAATGATATCATATTGCAAATTTCAATTTTATATCTCATACTAGATTTTCATTGAAAGAATGCATAATGAAGTTCCATCTTTGCATTTTTTAAGACTTGAAGATGGGGGTGGTGCCTATTAGCAGACATTTTCATATCTGAAAATCCTGTCATGTTTTCTTTTCACATTGTGCACTTTCTCTGTGTTTTCTTTTTCAGAGCTATTTCTGCACTTTCTCTAATGCCTACAATTTCAGCTTGAGTTATTTCTAGTGACGTTTCATATTTTATTGGTCATGACACATTTCTGATGTTGAATATGTCAAGCTTTCCTTCTTTATTTATTAATTTTTAATTTTTGCATTTTTATTAATTTCCCCATTGAGAATAATTTTTCCTTTTATGTTTGCCACCAAACACAATTTTTCTTATAAGTTTTCCTGAATGAATCACCTGGATTGGTTTTTTCAGCTTACATTCTTTGGTATGTAACATTACCCAATTCAGATTTGTGTGTCTCCTCTTTTAATGTTCATAACTATGCTGTATTCATTCTGCAGCTTCATTATTCACATCCTGTTCCCCATTTGTCTTTAAAATGCCATTATACATTTCCATTTTACAAGCCTCTCTGCATTGCTCACATTTCTTTTATCTACCTATGAGTACTTGTTTGTGTTTTTGAGAAGTTTCATGTGCACCAGATGTGATTTTTGCCCATCTCATAATCCATTTCTCTATTGCCTCATTATGTTTTTTTAGGTTTTCCTTTTTTTATCTATGTTCTTACTGCACATTGGGTTTTTTTTAGAATTTATTAGGTCTCAAATTACACATCTCATTATATTTTTCCGTTCAGTTCTCATTGAAGAATTTCACTTCTTTGACTCAGTATGTATTTTCACCTCTAACACAGGCATGTGTTAAAGACATGTTGAGCTCTGTAGCTCAACATTTATTTTAACTTGCTTATCACATAGACTCATATTACCCTGCATTCATTCTTGCACCTGTTATTTCCCACTTGCCATTATGTTCCATTATATAATTTTTACTTTCAAAGAAAAAGTGCCTTCTTTGTATCACATTACAGCTTTTCATTTCTACCCCTTTTTAAATTTTTCATTTGTCATCTCATTTTGACTCTTCCTCAGGATGTTTTATTTCCTTTTTATATAACATTACGTGTCTTTTTTATTTGAATTTTCTTTTGTTTACACATTCTTATTACATATTTGTGTGCAATATTTTCTGCATTTTTCCTCCGCTTGCATGCTTGCATTTTGTCATAATTTTTCCATCTCATCATGACTTTTCCTCCTTACCTATGACTTATAAAGGTTTTACTTTTCATATGCATTCATTTTTATATATCACCTTTCATTCTACGTCTTGTTGGTTTCGGTTCTTATTGAATGTGCTTCTTTCTGCAGCACAGTAGGTTTTGCTGGTATAACTCATATACTCCTCCTTTTTTACTTAAACTTGCCTGCATCTCATTACTTCTGTCTTTCTGCTCCTCATCATGCCAGTATTTTCGCATGCCACCCCAGATCTGGATTTCACATCTCAGAATTAGTTTTCATGCCCTCTCACAATGATTTTGAGTAGCTGATCACTCAGAGGCAGTTATTTTGCCTTTGTGTATGCTTACTTAATGCTGAAAAGAAAGTTTACTTCCTCATGTGGTTTACTTGGTCCTTCTCTTTTTTCTAGTTGCTACTTGTGTATGCAAAACCAAGTAAATTGATAGTTCTTTCTTTTCTTTCTATTGACTAAGTGCCTTTGGTTCACACAAAAAGCCAGAAGGAAATACAACAGAAAACAGAGATGTCAGCACAGAACATACATTGCAGACACTATAGGAATACAGAAAGATGAGGATGAACATCTGCTTAAAAGAGTACTTAGGAAACTTTGGTCAGGTTTTTTCATTAAAATCATACATGTTTTGAAATGCTGATTGCGTTAGCAAGCACTTGCTGCTTTCAGAATCAGATTTACTTTATGAAAGGCAGAACAGAAAGTCTTTCTGCCCTCTCCAGTTGATCTTGGGGGATAGGAAAAAAAGGTGAAGGAAATCTGGTTTCCATCTTGCTCCATGGATTCAGTAACACAGATGAGGAGAAAGGTGGTGGAGGTTATGCAGCTGCTGGCCCTGATTAGCTGAACTCCATCTGAAGAGGCCCAGAAATGCTGTTTGGAGGACACCTCTACCTTTGGAGGACACCTGTGGTTTGGAGGACTCCAGTTCTGCATCTCATTGGAGGGCTGGGTGCTGTCCAGACTCCTGGCCCTGACTAGCCCCATCTGGGGCCTCTCCTCCCCTATCAGTGGCCCTGGAACCCCACTTCAAGCTGAACTTGCTCCTTGATCGCCTCATCTTGAGCAGAACAACAGGAGTTTGTGCCAGTTGGGGATTTGCCAAGCCCCAGGTTGAGAGCCTCCAGCTGTGCATCCTGCACCTCTATCCGGGCAGGCTGCTCTGCTCTGGTGCTCTCCTGGGGAAGCTCCAAGGTGCTGGATGTAACTTTTGCTGTGAATGGTACAGCCTGGCATTATGATGGGATTTTTTTTCCTTGCCTGTGTAGCTCCCTCTTTAAGCAGTGTAGGCAGGGACTGTGTGGTCCTTCCAGTGTCTCCAGCACTCTTCCTTAGCTGGAGAGGGGAGCAGGATAGGGCCATGGTGCTGGCTCTGTGTGCCTGTCAGTGCTGAGCCCCATGGTGTGTCTGTGCAGTGGTGTGTGTGTACGTGAACACCTGCTGTTCCCCTGTGTGTGGGTGTGTCTGTATTTGGCCAAAACCTGACCAGCCTTCACACCTGCTGGTCCTGCAGGCAGGAAGTGGCAACAGAATTCCACTCCTTGGACTAATGAGTTTGGCGAATCCTAATAGTCACACCCCCAGGTCAGTGTGCTTTACATATTTGCTGAAGATGGTGCCAGATCATCTTCACCATCCAGGTGACACCATCTTCAGGCCACAGATGGAAACATAGGACCATAGGTGAACAGATATAAATCTCTTTCATTCACTGTCATCTTCCAGATGGAGATACTGAACATTTTAGTCCAGACAGTTTTAACAATCTTACCCATTACACTCAGCTTTAGAATGAGAATGCTCCTGCAGGAAGTACCCCAAGCCAAGGTACATCCCATCCACCTCTCTTTCAAAGTTTTGTGTCCTTTTCTTCTTCCTTTTTCTTCTCTCTCCAAGAGGCATCTTAGGAAAGAAAACCTCACTCTGTTTCAAGACCTACTTCTCTGATCCCTAGACCTTTGCTATGATGGAAATTGCAGACATGCTCATATTAAATGTTTATCACACTAATTATTATTTCCATGCCTGGCATGAGCTGCTACAAGTTGTAGGTCTTGAGAGAGATACATGGTCTCCTGCTTTAACTATGTGGGGTTAGAAGTTTGGGAAGGAGTTGTTACTCTGTTCTGGCAGTTAGGAACTTGGCAGCATTGTTGCAGAAACACGTTAGAGGGAAATTAATTACCATGAATCCACAATAATTTAATCCCATCCCAGTGAAACTGTTTGATCAAGGACTGTGGCTTCTTACAATTTTCTATGTTATCAGTGCTACTAATTTGTCTAAATATTCTTTTGAAGTGCATTTAACTGAAAAATTATATTTACAGGAGAGAAAACAAAAGATGTGATTCCAAATAAACTTGCCTGTTGAAGATAAATGATATTTAAAGCTGAAAACATAAAGAAGTAGGAAACAACTGAACTGTTACTTTCACTTATCAGTAAAATGAAGATTTTGTTTTGGTTTCAGTTGAGAGAGAGCTATTTCAGCACAGGACTGATGTTCTTGCTTCATTTCATGGGTATGTAGACTAAATAAGTTCACTTACATGTGCAAAAATTATAAACCAATGTAAATACAATACAACAAAGACTTTTGGCTCAGGATAAAAGTGGGTCAAAGACTTATCAAAAATTTATCCTTTTTTTTTTCATAGTTTCTGAAATTCTTCTTAGAGATGATGATAAGTCTTGAAACATTCCTTTGTCTCTGCCCTTAATTCCTGCATTTCTGAGTGCTGAAGACCAACATGTTACTTCTTTACATACCACTTCATTTTAAAATGAAAACATAGAATCCCCAAATACAGCAATTTAAAGGGATGTGAATAAATGAGATTATGAGAGACTTTTTTGTTCTTGAATGCTTCCTATATCAATATTATCTTCCCTAATGACAGTTCACTTAGTTTCAGACCTTGTTAGGAAAAGCTTGTTTGTCTGGACAGCAGTTTCCTGTGAATCTGGAAGGCATTTGGTTGCTGCTGTGCATAATTTATTTCCTGGCTGGCTCCTGTAGCACTGATGTGTACCCTGAACATGGCTGCATTCATATTTGCTCTGAATGAAGGTAAGCAAGAAAAATTGCAGTAAGTTTGTTTAACCTCTAACCTCTTTCAAAAGGGCACAGAAGATTGACATTCTTTTGGTCATGTGTTCCTTTTGCAGTTACTTGTAGGCCATTAAAAAAATGAACTGTATGAAGAGCATGTGGAGCTTGCAGTTCTACTATATCCAGTAAGAGTATTATTTCCCATTTTCATTCACAGTCTGTTAGTAAAGGATGTCTCCACTTGCTATCTGACAGGTAGTCATGAGAAAGGCAATCTAGAGATTCTTCAACTCAAATTCAACTTTGAAGATTCAAATCCTGGGTACTGCACAGTCTGGGTTCTGGTGTTGAGTGCTGGCTTAATATTCACCAATGGCCAAAAGTTTAAGCCATCTGATGACTTTTACGTATGTATACAGAACAAAAGGGTATGTTAGTATTTCAGATACTCAAGGGCAAATTAAGCTGGCATAGCCTGGGATTAGTGCCTGGGATCAGTGCACTGCACTAGGCTATTATCCAGGGTAAATATATTTGAGAAACGTTAGGTCAAGATCCAAGACTGGAGATCTGACAATCCAGCTGCATCCCCTGTGGATGTTAAAGACCAACATCAAACATGAAGATCCGAAACCAAGTATTGCATTTTTTATAAACATGATGGTCTAAAGATATTGTTAGGATGAGGCCTATAGGAAGAAATTAACTTATTAAACTATGTAGTGTGGTATCATGAGGAGAAAAGTGGACAAGTTTTGAGCCGAAAATCCCTTCCCCAGGATGTAGTTAGGAATTAATTCCCCTGATGTGAGTTATTTATCAGACAGTTATCACTTATCAGTGAATTATTTGACTTTACAAGGAAAGGTGTCTGGAGTCTTTGGAGCAGACAGGATATTAGTGCGAGTGGGGAAAGAAAGAAGGAGAGAGAAGTTTTGTATTCTGTGGAGCACAAAATATTTGGAGAGTGAGGAAGTAGGTCACAATGTGCCATAAAAAGAATGTTTATTAAGTCCATGGCTCCAAGCTGTCTGTGACCCCTTGGAAGGAAGAATTTGCAGCAAACATGCATATGCCAGCTTGGTGCTCTAAGGTGTCTGAAAAACAAATGGAACCCTATAAGTGGGGGCAGGCTCAGTCCTCCAGCTGCTCTTGGGCAGAAGAAGCAGGATGCTAGAATGTACCAAGAAGATGTATTTTAGGTTTGACCCAACATGGTCATCTTTGTATTGAAGATCCTGTCACATTGCAGTGTAAGTGGTGTTCTGTTGACAAACTTTTGTTTTGTTGAAACTGATTTCTTGCAGTCTAGATATTTTTTTTTTTTTTCTGTATTTTGTAGAGTGGAAACGTGCTGGATTTAGCAAGTTTTGGAGGCTTCTCAGAGGTTTGTAGGAAGGTTTCCTAAATGTTCCAGGTATCTTGGGTTGCAATGCAGGATACAACCAGGGGTGTGTATTCTATTAGCATCTGCTAAAACAATGTGGAGCAGTGTTCTTGATCTCTTCCAGGACCCATCCCTCCTCGGGGGATATCTTCTGTTAATGAGTCATTTGGTCTCACTGCATGACTGATGAAATGACATTGTCCTGTTGTGAGATGCTCCACCCAGTGGGAGGAGCCAACCATTCCTAGCTGGATAAAACCAGACAGTTAGATCAGTAAGGCAGCCTGTTTTCCACTGGATTTCTTAGAGAAAGACTGGACCCATCTCACCACCACTGGACCCTTCTACAGGATCATCTCTACTCTAAAAGAACTACATGTGTTACTCCAGAAGGAATTATTTGGACTGCCCCAAACACCCTGACCAACAAGGTGTCTGGTCGTATTCTGACTCTGTCAGTATTTCTAGGATTTTTTGTTTGTTTGTTTTATTGGGTTTTTTTACTACTATATTTGTATTTTTAATATTCCTAGTAAAGAACTGTTGTTCCTATTCTCATATCTTTGCCTGAAAGCCCCTAATTGCAAAATTATAATACTTTGGAGGGAGGCAGTTTATATTTTCCACTCCAAGGGAAACTCCGCATTCCTAGGCATACACCTGTCTTTCCAAACCAAGACACCAGGGAAGGGCTTTTGTGTTCAAAAATCTGTGTCACGTTTGCAGCTGTGTCACTTGGAGCAGTGGCCAGTAATCACAGGACTGAGGGGCCAGGACTGAGTAAAAGCCTTTGGTCCTACACATGCATCACATCACAGCTGTGCATCCATCATGTGGCAATAAAGTACCCAGCACATGACAATCACATGCCCATCATATGCCAGGCACATGACAAGCAGAGGCCCGTTGTGTGCCTGGGTGTCTGTTAATCTTAAACAAAAGCTGTCCTTTTGGAAGAGATGGCCTTTCTACTGTGTGACTCCTCTGGCATTTAGGGAGTGACACAGCGGAGAGAATGGGGCAGGGATGCAAATAAAGCTCTGGGGTTGAATAGATAATTCAGGGAAAACAGGCTGGTAGAGAGCTTTAAGTAAGAGGTTAATGGGTGTTTTAGAAACCTCTTGTGGTTTCTAAATGTTGAACCCAAGTACCTATATGTTCTTTTACCTCCATTTATAAAAGGTTTTTAGAGTTCTTTACTTCATCCAGTCACTCAATTGCTCTTGTCTTTACAGATAATGTTTTTTTAAGTATGTTATAGGACTTTCCTGTGTGCTTCAAGTTACAAAATAAAATCAGAGTAATTTAATTTGAATGAAGCCATTGAATACCACCTAGGCTGACCTCCTGCTCTAAGCACAGTTAACTTCAAAGCTAGATGTGGGATACTCCTTAAAATACCTTCTGCACTTTGTTGAGACATTAAGAGCAGCTCACTTCAATTTCTTGCTTCTCTGAGCTCTTTGAACGCAAAGTGGTATTCTAGTGATAGATTCTGTGTCCATATGTGAAAAAAAAACCAAAAAAACAACTGCATTGCCTGCTCTTTGCTAGTTTGTGACAGCAGCTTGACTGTTTTATTTTGCATCCAGAGGCCCACCTCTCAGCTGCTGCTGTGTCAAGAAACTCCTGGTTAATCCAAATGTGGATTGGGAGCTCGCCATTTGGGATAGAGTGACATGCAATCACTGTATATTGCCATTACCTCTCATGCTGGGGAAGATGGTTAGGAGGCTGGAGCATGTTGTGTGTGGGGAGGCTGTGGGAGCTGTGTTTGCAAGTCTGGAGAGAAGACGTTTGAAGGGTGAAGAGGGAACCTCACTGCAATCTTCCTTTACCTTAGGGAATGGCAGGGAAGATGGAACCAGATTCCTGGGAAATAACTATCCTTAAAGATTTCTGAGATATGAAACAACATAAAGGTTGTCCTGTGTCAAAATTCTGTTTACATTAAAGAAAATTTTGGACTGTTCAGTCTGTGACTGTTGCCTCTATGGAATCCATAGAAACAAACTGTTTTTCCTTAGCAAAATTTATGATCTTTTGCCTACTGTTACTTTTCCCTAAAAATAAAAGAGTTAAATAACAAAATGTTCTCATTTGTGGGCTATGGAAGCTGTCTCTTTTACCTTGTGTTCTTTTTCCAGCCAAGTTTCTGCAAGGAGAAATAAAATTTTAATAGTCTACTTTTCAAATTATCTGATAAGAACAAAGTTACCCATCATAGAAACACACATTCTGTGCTGGCTAAAGTATGAGCTGCCTGTTGACCAGATTTGTAGCTGTTGTGAATCATGACAAAGGATATAGAATAAGTGCCCATAAAAATTAAAGAAAATCACAGCCTTACCTATTAATTTTCACTAATTAGATTCTGTTGGATTGGGACACAAACACCAGAATTGATTAATATTAAAGTTTGGATCAAAGCCTTTCCCAAGCCTGAAGAACTCTCCAGTTTCATACAGCACATTTTCAGAAACTGTGCAAAATCTTCTAAGCCACAAAAGTAAATTACCCCCATCCCTAACCTCTTGTTATCTTCAGAAGCTTAATCTGGAATTTCTTGACTCTTGTAAGGTTTGATGTGGCTGATGCATCTCTCAAGGAGTATTTTGCCCTCCAATTCCATGAAGGGTAGTGTGATACAAATGGGTCTTGAGCACAAATAATTTTTGAGACCCAATGTTTTTTCATTCTCAGATCTTTCCCAAGCCCCAAGACTATGCCTTCCTTAGACTTGAAAATTGGAGAAAAAAAATCCATGACCATATTTGAAGCAAGACAGGGAGTTATCCATGAATGTAGGCCAATGCTACTTCTTGTCAGATCCAGCCCAGCAGTTTCAAGGCAGGAGGCAAGACAAGCCTGAGGTCAAACCAGGCAGTCAGTCCAGAGCTTAGGCACAGCAGTCAGGTTCCTGGGCAGGCACTCAGGTGTGCCATGGTATGGCTAGAGACAAGTGAACCTACAGCACAGATCAGAACAACAGCGACTTACAGCACAGGATGGGCCTTAAAAGGGCCTGAACTCATGAGCAGAATGGGTGGAAGGAGCTGTTGGTGAGGCTGACCAAGGCCTCTCACTGTCCTCAGTGTTCTGATACATCTTGGAACTTTCAAGGACTGTCACTAGCATTTCACAAACAGAAGGAAATGAGATTTTGGGCCATGAAGACCTTTTTGTGTTCACCATAAACCTTAGAACTTCTTTAGATGTACCCCACTATCATCCTCCATCTTTCAGTGTGCAGCTTATCTGGAGATAATTTAAGCAATTTTTCATTATTTGCTTTTTCTTCTTATTTTTAAAGGTACCTTGTTTACTATGTACCATTCTCTCTAATAAAAACCCAAATATTTTTTATTTATATATTATTGTCCTAAATTTATCACAGCACTATGAATGTGCATAATACATTGCTATTGTATCTTCACAGTACCCTTGAGGGGAAGGAAATTCTTGTAGAGTCAAAGACATGGTACAAATAATTTAATTTAAAGCTGTAAGTACTTGATACAGTCATAACACAGAAAAATAAATTTAAATCAGGCAGTAGAGCCTCAGCTAAGGAATCAAATAATAAATTAGGTTTTACTTTCAGGTAACTTCATTTACTTATTTAACAAGTGTCCTTACATGAACAGTGATGAAGCAAGACTAAGCCCTCTAATCAGCACTTAATTTGCTTAAACATGAGACCAGTTGGTCTCACACAGCCCTGTGCCTTGATGACACCATGCCTTCCAACTCTGGCAGTTCTGCTGTCTCTATTATACTGTTCTGTTTCATCCACCAGACAAATACATTTAGTGTGCTGAATTGGATATTGAAGAGAAAAAGAAGAGGATTTTTGCATTGAATATAAACGTTCATGCTTCTGAACTTTGTATGTGAATCTACTGCTTCCTTTGTGTGACATTTGGATGCCTTTCATCTGCTTTTAAAGAGCACAGATCCCATTAGAGATAGGACAGTCACAGAGCCCATCATAAGTAGATCTCTTGCACACCTGTGTGTCACTAAAGATAATGGAAAGGCAAACACTAACATCTGCCGTTATCTTCTACTTAAATTATCCCTGATATCACAGATGTTTGTTGACAGCAGAGGAATGATAAAACTTCAGAGTTGTAGGCACCATTAGACTTTCCAGAGTGGGAAGACACACTGTTTGCCACAGGCTGTCGTCTCATCGCAGTATTTTTTTTCCCTTGTATACCTTTTTCTGTCTTAGCTCCCCAGGGGATGAAAACAAGAAATATCGTTGGATTTTGAGGCTTAGGGAAGACATTATGTTCAAGAGACAACGATCTTCATCAAGCCCTGACAGCCACACTGGGTCTTTGGCATAGTGCATCCATATGTTTGCATGAGCAACTGCTGCGTAGCCCCAAGGATGTAGCAGTGGAGGGCAGATGTACCAGGCATGCTCTGGTGGGCATAAAGAAAGGGCATTATGGAAAAACAAACGTCAAAACAGGATGAATAGTTTTGTTTGCTACACTAAGTATAAGGAGATATGGTACTGGGTGGGAAGAAACCTCTCCAAAGACAGGATCATGCCATGGCCCCGTCTGCTGCTGCAGAAGCATTTCCAGCACCTGAAAAAGCTTAAGGTTTACTTGCTAACTTGTGTTTCTCTTCCTATTTCTGTTGTGGTTTTTAAAAAATATTATTAAAGCTGTTCTGTTACACCATTTACTGCTGTGCCTTTCCTACTGAGATTCAGAAAGAACACTGAGCCCCTCCTGGAGCACAGCAACTGTGCAGCTGAGTGAGGAGGAGGAGGGGAGTTAGCAGTTCCTTTATGAAACATAAAAATAGTTCATACTGTTTACATTAAGAACTTTGTTGGGGCATGTCATTTAAGGCTTTGAGGGGTAGAGTGCCTCCTGTGATATGGAGTTGTTAAACTGTACAGTGAAGGAATGGTGAGAAACATATGTGTTGTCATGCCACTCCCCCGTGACACTTTGCATCTTTTTGCATACTGTAGAGGAATAGCTCCAAGACATTATGGGGAGGTGGCATCATACTTCATGGAGAAAGCATTTCAGCATTTGCATCTAAGCTTAGCATTGTATACAGATCTTTAAATAATTCAAAAACCAAAAAAAGTACAAAACATTTTTGCTGCACTCTATGCCTGTTTGTTTTATTCTTCATGTCACTTAGAAAGACCTTTCAGGATGGATAACCTGGTTTTATACTAGTAGAACATTGAGTTTTACTATTATGTTGAACTCCCGTGAATACAAAGCAAGTTAGACACTTCCCTGCAGTCCTTTGTTCTGTTACCAGGGATATCATCAGCGGAGTTCATTAAATACATCTTTCAATTCCAGTGAAGACTATCTTCACCTTCTCATCTGGAGAGAATACTACATTTCTCAGACTGCTAGGTAAAACAAACAGAAAAAAAAAAAAAAAGTCCAGAGAGACAGAACTATCACTTAAAGAAACTATCTCTCTCTTGATCTCTCAATTTTTTGCATAGATACTGTCTCTGGTTTTTCCCCTGCTAAGAAGAGACTTACTTTTCATTCGGTGGTAGGTTGTTCTCATGTTGAGCTCTCATCCTTGAGGAGATTGGATGATACAATATATTGACATCACTGAGTCTTACCTGGTTGTTCTCAGTCTTTTCTATTTAGACTGTGCTTTCAGATTAACCAGGAAAAAAAGGAAATTTTCTCTGGAATTTAACTTCTCTTTTAGTTCCTTGTCAATAAAGAGGAGAAATCAAAGAGGTAAAAATTCTTAGATTAACTCTTCCTAGGTGAAAGTGAACCTGAGTTCCCCTGTGAAGTTATGTGTCTTGTTTTGCAAATTCAGCAGGGTTGAGGACTCTTACACCAGGGTCGGAAGACTATATGGTGTCTCCATGGAAATTATGGAAATTTTATACTTTTCTTCTGAGATCAGACTGTGGTTAAGTGTTCTGCAGAGTAGTTCTGCAATTAATAGTCCTAAAAACGAAACCACTAGCATCTAAACATTCATGCAGCTTTCTGGAAATAAATGTTAGGCCTGGGAATGTGCAGCATAATTTCTTTAGAGGAGCCGGATGTGTTTTTGTTTGGAGAAGCTCATACATTTTCATGATACATTTTGTTCAGACATTCGGATAGTGTAACACTGTGCATATAAATATATGTTGCAAATTATTTTATCCCCTGGAAAAGGAAAATACAGAATGCAAAGCAGAAGGGGTAATTTTACCAGCTTCCTATGTGGTAGACTTTGGTTCAACAATGACTCTGAATGAGTGATTCACTCAGAGATTTGCAAAACCTGTAGGAAGATAACAGGTACAGGGAGACAAGAGATTTTGATGAAAAAGAAGTAGTAGTGGTTATTTTAATAATTGTTTGCATTACATTTCTTTTTCCCTAAGCAAAAATATCACTAGTAAACAACCCTTACCTTTGAAATGAGAATTAGTAACACTAATAGGGACTCCTCTTTTCAAGATACTTCAGGAATATTTTTTTTTCTATATTTGTTTTCACTCTGCATGAATGATCCAGTCTTGCATCACCCAAAGGGTGATTAGAGAAAACAGGGGGCATGAATTTTCACAAGCACAACAGAGCAAAGGGAAAAGGCAGTACTTAAAAGGAGAATTTTGAATAGATTTAAGGAAGAAATTCTTCAGCGCAAGAGCATTGAATCACTGAAATACATTGTTTGGGGAGGCTGTGGAGTTGGCATCCTTGGAGATGTTCAAAACTCATGTGGACAAGACCCGGAGTAACCTGAATTAATTTTGAAGACAGTCTGGAGCTGTGCTTGAGTCAGAAGACTTTCAGGGTTACTTTGAGTCTAAACGCTTCTATTATCCTATGATCTCAGTCACACCACAAGGTGATAAGTAATCAGAAAACAACAGTGCAAATTACTGGATTTTCTGAGAAAAGGCAAGGAACTGCAAGAGTACATGAGGATTAAACAGCAAAATGTGTTGCATCCTGAAAAGAAAAACTGAAAAGGAATAGAAGAGGGACCATACTGTGGCAATGATGGCTCCTGAGTTTAGAAAGACATGATAGTATTTCACATGCTGTGGGTGAATGCGGAGGAATTTTCTTCTTTGGGAAATCATGATGTAAATTATTGAGGTGAAACAATATTTAGATATCTGTATAGAAAAGTGACATTTGACTTTCCATACTGCTAAGTAAGGTGCATTCCAATATTTACATTTTGAGTTACAAACTGATTACTTGCAGCATCTTCTGCATTTAAGACACCAAATATTAGCCCAGATGCTTTTAGATATAAAGGGTACTTAAATATTTCAGTTCTGCAAAACTCTGTAGTAGAGTAGAGCAAGAAAAGTAGAATGCCAAGATAAGCAAGTCAGTGGTAAGATCCTATAAAATTTACTGTTATCTTTCTTTCTCTTTGTTTGTCTCTGCAGATTAGATGCCTGTAAACAAGAGTCCTTTGAGACTCATAGGAAAGCTCTCTCCACCCCCTGCGATAGATGTGGGTCTTGCTGCTATTCAGATTTTTTCTTCTACATTTTCTTACTTATACTTTTTTATTCTACACTTGCAGAAAAAAAAAAATCTTACAGCATCCAAGTAGCAGTTTATAATTTGCAAAGGTGTCCCTGCCTGCAGTACTCTGTACATTGGTATGACTTGTTTTTCTGACCATGGTGCGTGGCTGTTATGTCTTGCTGCAACACTCTTGGTCTCTTGGGTTGGCAAAGCCAGCAGGTTTCACATCCTTCTTCAAAAAAGAGGTGTTTTGTTCAGTTCTACATTTGGAGAATTATAGTACAGATGAGCTAATATGACTGTAATTTTGTAATAGACGTCAGTGATTCATGGCATCAGAACATAACACGCAGACTGGAACAGACCCCAATATTGATCAAAGATAATAATAACATTAACAAGAGCTACTCAAATTATTTAAATCTGGGAATGTGTGCTAAGGTAGACTCCTCATAACTTTCATTTTATGTTAATATCATAGGTGATCTATCTTTCATTTCTTATAATAATAGTTATATATTAGTTATAATAATTCTAATAATGAATGATTGGACCACATTCAAAATGGCATATTATAAATGGCTTTGATACTGTGAAAGTCTTTTGGCACAGAATTTGGAACAATATGAAATAATATAAAACAATATAAAGGCTCTCCACTGCAGTGTGCTCTGGAGCCATCTTTCATTGCAGGCAGAAGATCTGGAACCAGTTGTTGGAGCTGCAAGAAACTTCCATCTTACAGTGGGACCCCAGGCTCATCCACCCTGCTCCTCTCATTTCTCCTCTTTGTTTTGTTAGTTGGTTTTGATTTTTTTCAGTTGGCTGGGGGGGTCCTTCCTCCCTCCCTCCCTCCCTTCCTTCCTTCCTTCCTTCCTTCCTTCCTTCCTTCCTTCCTTCCTTCCTTCCTTCCTTCCTTCCTTCCTTCCTTCCTTCCTTCCTTCCTTCCTTCCTTCCTTCCTTCCTTCCTTCCTTCCTTCCTTCCTTCCTTCCTTCCTTCCTTCCTTCCTTCCTTCCTTCCCTCCCTCCCTCCCTCCCTCCCTCCCTCCCTTCCTTCCTTCCTTCCTTCCTTCCTTCCTTCCTTCCTTCCTTCCTTCCTTCCTTCCTTCCTTCCTTCCTTCTTCCTTCCTTCCTTCCTTCCTTCCTTCCTTCCTTCCTTCCTTCCTTCCTTCCTTCCTTCCCTCCTCCTTCCCTCCCTCCCCTCCCCTCCCTCCTCCCTCCCTTCCCTTCCTTCCTTCCTTCCTTCCTTCTCCTTCCTGTCCTTTCCTTCCTCTTCCTTTTCCTTCCTTCCTTCCTTCCTTCCTTCCTTCCTTCCTCCTTCCTTCCTTCCCTTCCTTCCTTTCCTTCCTTCCTTCCTTCCTTCCTTCCTTCCTTCCTTCCTTCCTTCCTTCCTTCCTTCCTTCCGTCCTTCCTTCCTTCCTTCCTTCCTTCCTCCTTCCTTCCTCCCTCCTTCCTTCCTCCCTCCCTTCCTCCTCCCTCCCTCCCTCCCTCCCTCCCTTCCCTCCCTCCCTCCCTTCCCTCCCTCCCTCCCTCCCTTCCTCCCTCCCTCCCTCCCTTCCTCCCTTCCCTCTCCCGTCCCTCCCTTCCTCCCTTCCTTCCTTCCTTCCTTCCTTCCTTCCTTCCTTCCTTCCTTCCTTCCTTCCTTCCTTCCTTCCTTCCTTCCTTCCTTCCTTCCTTCCTTCCTTCCTTCCTTCCTTCCTTCCTTCCTTCCTTCCTTCCTTCCTTCCTTCCTTCCTTCCTCCTTCCTTCCTCCCCCTCCCTCCCTCCCTCCCCTCCCTCCCTCCCTTCCTTCCTTCCTTCCTTCCTTCCTTCCTTCCTTCCTTCCTTCCTTCCTTCCTTCCTTCCTTCCTTCCTTCCTTCCTTCCTTCCTTCCTTCCTTCCTTCCTTCCTTCCTTCCTTCCTTCCTTCCTTCCTTCCCTCCCTCCCTTACAGGTCTCACGTGTCCAAGCCAGGAACCCAACCCCAGATTCATGACCTACTACTACAAGCACTCAACTTTTGCTTTGAAGTCTGGAGCCCACCAAGCCTTCCTCACCCACCTGCACTGTGCTCTGCCTCAGTCAGCACCACTTGCCAGGCCAGGAATGCAGACACCAGATGGGATCAGAGCAAGCATCTCTAGCTGGGACTTGACACAACAATGAGTTATGGCCTGGTGTGCAGCCTTACTGGGGAAAAGTGTCTTCTCATAGCATTTTCAGGGATACTTTTCTTTAAATTCTAGATCTTACCTGATACCGTACCTGACACTGGATATGTCTGGTCCTAGTTTTAGTCTGAAAGGGGTTCACTCAAATCTTCTCTACACACAGCAGAAACAGAAGTTAAGCAAGTTGGTACTGAGAAGCCTTAGGCATTCTCTCCATGTCCAAGAGCAGAAATCAAAAAGGCATAATAAATCAGCAGAAGCTGAAGCAATGTGACTGTGCCTTGGTAGTTTAGCAGGGGTCTTGAGGGATTCAAGGTTGCTTCTTTACTGTGAGTGCTGAAGATAAGGAAATTCTCTTAAAATGAGTATTTCTGGGGTTATAGCATTTTGTCAAAAGTCAGTGGGCACAATATTCTCTCTTTTTTCCTCCAACTTGTTCAGAGGTGTCATATTCAAGAGTGGTATCTGAAAAAGCTCTTGTGGTGCCAGGAGACATTTTCATTTCCAATTCTGTGATAACATTTCTGGAAATAAATTCTGCCAACAACAGTAATTAAAGAGACCTTCCAACTGTGCCTTAGGCTGCCCTTTCGTGTTTGTTTTCTGCTCAGGCAACATAACTGGTCATGACAGTAAAATATTCTGCTGGCATATCTTAGAGGCATATGTTCAGCAATAAAACCTTGCTCAGTTTCTAGATTCCCAGCTCAAATAATTAGCAGCTATTCTGCTATTAAACCAAAAAGAGCCGAAATTTATAACTCTACTTCAGATGCCTAAAGTGTATATTACAAAGGTCATGTCATACAACCAACCTTACTACAACACTTTCCCAGGGAACACCTTTTTTTCCCCATTTCTGGCAGATCACTGTGGCTGTCTTCACTAGCTAAGATGACATTTTAGAAGATCTTCTAAGCTTCAGGAATGGGAGCAAGTGTGGTGCCTTTTCTGCACTCTCTTAAGAGATAGACACCTTCTCTTCTCACTGAACTTCCTTGAGAGTATCCCAAATTATGATCATCTTTACTCTTCTCACCTCAGGTCTTCTCACTGTGCATCCCTTTCTAATAACTTCCCTTGATTCTCTTAATTTTGCCTGGTAGTGATTCTTAACCCACCTGGAGCAAAGCAGAGCAACAGACATTCATTAAGACTTCCTTGTTTCAACCTCAAATGCCACAGCCTCTACTAGAAACAAATAAGCAAAATAAAACAAACAAACAAACCAAACACACAAACAAATCGCAACACCATCACAACCAAAGCAAAACAATCACGCAAATTGCAAAAAACCCCAAATCCCAACACATATATGTTTAATACTGTGTGTGAAGTTTGGATTAAACTATAATAAATCCTGTTTCAAAAAAGAAATTTGTAAAATAAAGTTTTAAAAATAAAGTTTTCCACAATATTACTTCTGAACCTTGCTAATGTGACAGAAAGTACTACAGAGTCCAGCTTTTCAAGTACGTCCTTTCACTTCTCTTGACACCTTTTGTTGGGGGTTAGGTTTGTTCCTTTTTACTCTAAAGAATTTTTCCCCATAAGTTACCAAGGAGACTAAATGTTGTACTTAAGACAATTTAACAAAACAAAGGGGTGGTCGAAGCTCGGAGGGGGAGATAACACGAGTTTTGGGGCAGGTGAAGGACAGAGCTTGAGGCAGCCTGGCATTCTGGTTTTTCGGCGTTTGGGGAGAGAGAATGGCTGGGCTGCTCACTGCTAGAAGAGTTCACTGTCTCTGGAGGAGTCCAGTCCTGGAAAATCTGCCATCATCTGCTCACTCTGGAATTCTGAGCTCCTCTGCCACCCTGCAAGAGCTGGGCCAGCCCTACCCTGCCATTGCAGTTTGGTTGGCACTGCTCCTCTTGCTACAGTGTGACTCCACATCCCCCTGCCCTGCCAGGACATCTTGCCCTTGCCCTGCTGGGACATCTGCCATCCCAGCTACCAGCCCAGGACTTCTCTACTGTTCCCAGCTTGGTGCTCTGAGGATCCTACAAAGACACCGAGACCAAACTGCCCTGGGTTCTTGTGAAGCAAAGTCCTCGAGGTTCTTGGTACTGCTTTTGTTATCAATGCTGTAGTTTTTTTTTATTTTTTTTGCTTTGTTATACATACTAGTAAAGAACTGCTATTTCTATTTCCAAAACATTTTGCCTAAAAGCTTTTAACTGCAAATTTATAATTGGAAAAAAGGGAGGTAGTGGTGGTGGTGGTGGTGGTGGTGGTTTACATTCTCCATTCCAAGGGAAGCTCCAGCTTTCCCTGGGAGATACCTGTCTTCCCAAACCAAGACACCTTTCTAAAGAAATCTGAAACATTATCAGTAGAATAAATGCCATTTGGTCTGCATTTAAAATTATGATCAATACCAGGAGTAGTCCACAATACTCTTTTTATACTTTCGAGGAGTGCATGCCACAGCCAATGCCTTAACTGAACAGCTCCAAAACAGATTGTGTAGGTTCAGTCTAAAGTTTGAAATTTATCATGTACAGCTGAGAACAAAATTCTGAGAGATGAAGTAATCTCTTCAACACTCTCTAATTGAGGCAGAACAGGAAAACAAGTTCAAAGCTGAGAGTTTTTAAATAATCAGAAACACAAGGTTATTTGCATAATGTTTGACTTGTTCCTTAAAAATGCAACAGAACAGAATATCTAAAAGATGATGCGTGCTGCAAGGTCAGCACTGATAGCAACTGCTTTCTTTAATACATTTAAAGTTATTTAAATCAATTAGCATGACTTAGAACTGACTTGCAGAAATAAATAGTGATACATTTTCAACTTCATACCACGGGGAAAAATGACTAATGAGATATCTGTGAAATACAGAGGCCTTGGGTGGGTGATTTATATAATGGATATTAATTTAAAACAGCAGTTTAAAATAATATGTGGTTTTACTCTTGATTCTGAAAGGAAGGATTTTGTTGAAAAAAGAATAGAAACATGAGATGGTAAGACTGTAGGAAAATTCAGTCTGGAAGGTAACTCAAGAAGTTTTCTAGCTGAACCTCATTCTCAAAAAGGGTCTAGTGGGGTTTTTTTCCAGTTTGACCTTAAAGATCTCCAAGGATGGAAACTGGAAAAGCTTGGACAACTTCTTCTGCTACATGACTGTGGTAAAGAAAGTTCTCCTTTTAGCTATTTTGAATATCTTTAATTTTAAATTCTGTCCCTTTTTTCTGGGCCTTCTAGGATACAACACCATTGAAAACTTCCTTCTATCTTCTTCTTGTCCTCTTCTTCAAAACTTGTGTCAGCTCTCAGTAATACATTTGTCTCAGTCAGCAACGCTTCTTCATCGGTGAATATCAGATCCAACTGTACATTACCCTTGTTTGTCACAACAAGTGTTTTAATGAATAAATTATCTTTGACACAAACCAAGAGTTTCCTTAACTGCTTGCATCCTACCATGTTGTTACTCCAACAAGGATGTGCAATTTATAGAGTTACTGCAACCATTTAGAAAAGGCTTCTCTGCAAAGCTGTTTTCTAGTCAAGTATCTCCCAGCATGTATTGGTGCATAAGGTTATTTCTCACCATGTGCAGAGCTTTCATTTCCCTCTCTTAAAGTGCATGAGGTTCCTCTTCACAGATTTCTCCAGCTTCTCAAAGTCCTTTTTTATGGCAGCACAAAGAACCACCTGGTATATTGGCCACTCTTCACAGGTTTGTTTCTTCTACAGGCCAGTCTGTCCTATTACCCAGGTCATTGCACCCATTAACAATGCCTGGGGCATGCTGCTAGTGAATGGCCTCCAGTGGAACTTCATGGTCCTGATCACAACCTTTCAGAACCTTGCCAGTTCAGCCAGTTTTCAGTACGCTTTCCTGTGTATTTAACTAGCCTGTCCATGTTGGGATGTGTGGCTAGTTGTCTATGCCTGAATGCCAGCCACCCACCAAAGCCAATCTGTTGCTTGGGGGAGCTGGGCAACTGAGCTTAACTTGGCAGGGGAAAGAAAATAAAACACAATGCTTGTGTGTTGAGATAAGGGCAGGGAGAGTTCTCTTATCATTTGCTGTCATGGGCAAAACTAACTCAGCTTGGGGAAATTAATTGAATTTTTTTGCCAGTCAGATCAGACTAGGGTAATGAGAAATAAACCCAAATCTAAAAAACAGCTTCCCCCTACTCTGCTCTTCTTCCCAGATGTCACTTCTGATTTCGTCTCCCTCCTGCTCATCAGAGGTACAGGGGAATGAGGGCTGTGGTCGGCTCATCACATGGTGTCTCTGCCATTTTTTCCTCCTCCTCAGGGGGAGGACTTCTCCCACTCTTCCCCTGCTCCAGTGTGGGATGCCTCCCACAGAACACAGACTTCCATGAACTTTTCCAACATGAGTCTTTAGAATGGACTGCAGTTCTTTGTGAACTGCTCCAGTATGGGTCTCCTCCCATGGAGTGCAGTCCCTCTGGGAAAGAGGTCTCCACTGTGGGTCCCCTGAAGGGTCACAAGTCCTGCCAGCAAACCTGCTCCAGAACAGGCACCTCTCTCTATGAGTCGACAGGTCCTGCCAGGAGTCTGCTCCAGCATGGCCCTTCTGTGGGCTAACAGCCTCCTTCAGCTATCCCCCTGATCTGGTGTGTCCCTCATGGGCTGCAGGTGGATCTCTTCTCCACCATGGGCCTCCATGGGCTGCAGGAGGACAATTGCCTCACTATGGTCTGCACCACAGGCTGCAGGTGAATCTGAAGCACCTCCTCACCCCTTCTTCACCACTGGCTTTGGTGTTTGCAGGGATGTTTCTCTCATACATTCCTTCTCCTCTCTGACTGTAGTCGTGCAGGTATTGGTCCTCCTTCTGAAATCCATTATCCCAAAGGTGCTGATCGGCTCAGCCTGGGCCAGTGGCAGGAGTGTCCTGGAGCTGGCTGCCATTGTCTATTAGAATGGAGGAAGCTTCTGGCTGCTTCTTACAGAAGCCACCCCTGTAGCCCCCTTGCTACTAAAACCTGGCCACATAAACCCCATACAGGATATTATGGCAGAGCTGAAAGCTTTGCTAAAGGCAAGGTAAACAACATCCACTGATCTCCCCACACACACCAAACTTGTCATCTCATTGGAAAAGGTTGATTAATCATGACTTTCCCCTCATAAATCCATACTGAGTGCTCCCAGTCACCTTCTTATTTTTCATCTGTCTGGATATGGTTTCTGGAATGGAATTAGTCGTTCCATCACTTTCTCAGTGAGACTGACAGATCTGTATCTCTTTGGGCCCTTCTTGTTGCCCTTCTGGATGACTGGAGTGACATTCCCTGTCTTTGCATCTCAAGGAGTTCCTCTGATCATCACAGCCTTTCAAGGAGAACTGAGAGTGGCCTTACAAATATGGCATTATCATAACATCCACTGTTACCAAGTGTGTCATAACAGGGGAGAGCTGTCCTGTGTTATACAGGCTCTAGCTCTTCTCTCTCTGTTATTTGCTTTCATTTTAGACAATAAATTCAATACTTTCTGATGTGTTTTTAAGACCTGGAAATGTGTTGTTTCTAAGGAAATTAAATCTAAAATAACCTCAGAACTGTATGCAATCAAGCAAAAGGAGTCTTAATCTCTGTGTCATGTGTCGTGATAGTTTGATGAAAACTTGATATTGCTGCTTCTTCACAAGTCAAATATAAGACTTCTCATTCACCCAAAGTGGAAATTAATCTTTAGCACATTTATAATCTTTTCTCATCATTAAAACATCTGTTATTCAGACATAATATTTAATGAGTTCACAGTAAAATTGCATTCTAAATACTTTGAGATATGATATTTAGACACTGCCTTTTATTCAGATCTTTTTGAATAGTTTAAAAAGTAATCATATTTTATTGTGCTAACTGCTCGCTTTGAGCTCATCTAAATGGTAATAAGGGAGAAAATGAATGAATTTTTTTCATTAATTTTCATGGTTTCTCTAAGTATTGAACCATTTCCCTTAAAACTTTTCTATTGATTTGTGCACTCCTTTCTATGGATCATCACCATCCATGCATTGAATTAATTATCTTTGCAAAGTTGCTTTTTCTTGGAGGAAAGTCTGAAAACTTCCTGGACTATTCACATCAATGAAGAGCAAAACTGACTTTTAGCCTCCTCTCTGAGATCATCTTCTTGCAAAATTGGCTTTCTCCAACTCCTAAGATAAAACATTTACCATGACTAATTTTGTACCACGTACCTTGATAGTTCTAATGATAGAAAAATGCTTCATATTTTTATCATCTCCAGTCCATTTAACTGCTAAAATACCACTTCATTAAATCCTTTGCTCTTTGAGTAAGAACCATGGGAATCTGTGGCAATACCCACTCATTTTTGAAAGCTCTTTTTAAGAAGCAGTCTGAGATGCTATCTCAGAGAGGCAACTGGACCTTTTCTCACATAAAATAATGACTTATATATCAGTCTAAAATATCAACAGTGTTAAATATGAAGTAATTACGGTTGGCAAGCTCATCCAACATCATCTCTAGCAGAACACCTTTCAATAGGTGCCTCCCAAATTAGTAATATTCCTGACTTTCCTGACTACAGTGTAGCTGTATGTTTATCAAATGAAATCACTGCAAACAGCAGAGCATTATGGCCCCTCATAGGCCTCTGTGAGGGGTTTTGCTTGGTGGAAGGAAAAGAGTTGAAACCGAGGACAAAACCTCTTTTTGAAAAATCTATTTTTATCTGCTTGCTGAAGAGCCAATTTCAGAACAAGGTGAAAGGCTTGCTTCAAAGCTGACCTTTCTGAGATGAGATGTCATGGATCATAGGGGAGCACAGATGCTTCGCAGTTTCACCATGAGTTTACAGGAACTTCTGGGACTTCAACAGGAAAGTAAAAGGAAAAAAAAAAAAAAAAAAAGAGTAAAATGTAGTATATGTGTATATATATGTATCACCTGGACTAATAGAGTTTCACCAAGCTGTAAGGAGAGATCTTCACGGGTGGCAGAAGGAAGAAAACATTGTGGATACTGAATGTGGATACTGTCTCATGTGGATACTGAAGGGACAAACACTCTTATAACATGAGGCAATACAAACCAAAGTAGAATCAGCTTCCTGCAGTTCAGCAAAGTCACTACACATCACCTGGGAGGCAGTAACTGGCTGGTCATGTATCCACACTCAGTTCATAACCTTAGGCACCCAGAGAGGCTTAAGCCAATGTGTTGAGCATCACAACTGTAATAGGATAAAAATGTATTTATGGTCTGTCATGAAGAATTGAATGACAAGTGATGCATTCATTGGTCACTTTCTGGTATGTGACATGCCCATGGTGAAGTGTTAGACAAAAAAGGAACCCAAACAAAATAAGAAGAACGACAACAACACAAAAAACCCCCACCTTTAAGTCTTAAACCCGAAACATTCTCATGATCTTTCCAGAACATTTTTATCCTTCGTGGAAGAACATCTTCACAAACTGTTTGTAATTGCACTGAAACCTGAGGGATTCATTAATATAGAAATTGAATTAGGTACAAATAGCTTAGCATATATTTTGGATTCTTTCCTATTCTAGACAATTTGGAACCTGATAGATTAAATTAACTCTGAGGAATGACAGAAAAAACTATATTAAATCACTATGGGAATTCAGTTACTAAAATGATGTCTCAGTCTTATGAAAATGTGTATAATAATGGGAGCATCCTCTGAGATAGTTGCATGTAATTCTGGGGCTATGATTTGTTCACCATTTAACTTCTTCAAAATATTTGATTTGACCTTGGGGTTCTTTCACAACTGAAGTATTTGTGCCTACAGTTCAGGTGATAAATACCATTCCTTCAAAATTTATTTAAATTAAAGGATTTGTTAAATGCAAAATATCATGTTAATACAAAATTTCAAATATGCTTTATGTCATGGCTGTTAAGTGATAAAGAAATCGAGGAAACTTGGAATTATAAAAAGGAAATGCTTAAAACTATTTTAAAAATTATGTTGGAAAATCTTGAATAAGATTTCCAATTGATAAAGAAAACAGCCTTCCAGGGAACTGAAAGGCTTTCCAAATACTAAATTAAAAAAAAAAAAAAAAAAATAGCAAGCTCTATAGGGAAGTGTGTCTCAGAGAACAGATGTATTACATAAATAGGATTAAATCAGGTGAATGGGCAAACAGAATCCATACTGTAGATCACAAGGATAAGTAATGATAAATACCCTAGTTTTCTCTGAGCAGTTTAAACAATGTCTAACATTTTGATATTGAGAAGTAACAATAACTAAGTACATGTGTAGTGCATCTGCTGCTCCTTCACTGTCTGCAGCTAAATTCAAACATTCAGTCTACATTTATACCATTTTCACTGTGCACACAACCTGGTTCTTGGATCAGATGGGATAGCATTTCTCATAACTATCCTTTTTATCATGTTGAGGGTCCTAACCAGGACTAAAGAATCCTCTGAACCTTTACAGTAGAGAATCCCACAAATATATGCTTGTATTTGAAACTATTTTAGAAAAGGGCTGAAGCAGCTTGCTGTAAGCGAAGGCATGGCAAAGTCGCAGCTTTTCCCTGTTCAGTGGTTCTGCACTATCAAACAGGCCATTTTAAATTCTTAGGTTTAAAGTAGCATTGCTTGATGCTGTGCTGGGAGCTAGCAGTTCTGAACAGCCCAGTAGGCTTTTCACAGGGCTGCCAGCATGGCCTCATGATACAGCAGAGTTCTGGCTGAGAGCAAGTCCTTTGCAAATGCATACCGTGACTCCTGTCCCCTTTGGACTACAAGATTTTTTGCCCTGGTCTTATGCCATCCCAATTAATAAGTACAGCAGTGCATATAACAGGAGTGCAATTTTGGCCTGCCAGACTTGATGTTTTACAGCCCAGTGACAAGCACACGGCATGTTTATAAGGGCATGGCACAAGCTCTGAGCACAGAAGACATCACTGGGTGTCTTAGAAGACTTCATAACAAAGAAGAGGACAATTTGGGACCAAACTGTAAAACAAGGACTGCGGCAGAAAGCATCTTGGCAGAAAATACCCATATTTTCCCAAGGAAAGAATTAGCTGGCTTGGCCCAAGTCAGAGCTGTATGGATAACTAGAAGATTAAGTGTCCAAGCAGGGAATGAATTACTTGGCAAATAGATTGGAACAATTATACAAATCATCTTAATTTTGAATGTTAGCATTCCCAGGCTATGTAAGCTGTGGCTCCTGAGTGTACCTTGATCTGGAGAGGGAGGGGAAGGCTTGTGAACCTTATATGATTCTAAACCAAGGTCGGTTCTGCTCAAGCCTCCATGGACACAGAAAATTATGCATGCTCAAGACCTAGGCTCTATATACTCAGGTTTTCAACTCACAACTTACTTTTGATGCTGCAAGTGGTATTTTGGCATAATTATCCGTGGTCATTTAAGAAGGAAGAACACTAGGTTTCTGTGCTTTCCTAGTTTCAAGAGGTTTGAATCACACTCTTTACAGTCCAGGAAACTCATTTCTTCATTTCAATGATCTTGAAGTGCTCTCTATCCGCAGGCATGTCTACAGGAGTCATGATACTAAAGAGACAAAAAGAAAAAAAAAAAAAATTAAAAAAAAAAAAAAAAAAAAAAAAAAAAAGAAGAGGACTCAGGCAAAATAAAAATTCTTTCTTGGAGAGAACTGTGATTCACACTTGTTAAACTAGTATTTTAAGACATCATACCTTTCAGTATAAAATCACCTATGAAAGACAATGAAAAACACAGATTAACAAGAGTAAAATGTTTGAGAAATCCAACACTTTATGGATTATCCTTACCTCAAGAACTTGAGAAACTTTTGGAAACTTTGGAGGACTTTCTTTTAACCCTAACCGAAGACAGGTGGGTTTTCATTCTTGATTTCTGTTATTTCATGCTTCTTACCTAGTTTCTTCATCCTCTATATTAGTATTTCTATCCATTCTTGCATCAACAAAATAGGCTTAATTAGATGAATGTCACAGTGAACCAGCCATGACAAACCTCATTGTCAAAATTATTAAAAGATCTTGTGACTTTTTAAAATAAAAATAAAATACAGTTTTTTAACCTTTAATGAGCAGAGAAGTCTGATGAAATTCATTCACATGTTGCAAAAGCCAATTCTGATAATAATTAGGATTTTAAGTTGCTTTATTTGCATGCATATATTTCCTCTCTTCTGGAAGCATTCCAATGTACTGATTGATTTAGTATAAAAATCTAATCTGGACTAGTCATGGAAGGTATTATAAAAATAAAGCCAGTGTTCATGCCCTCATATAACATTAATTACAGTTGAAACACACCAGTTATGCCTATTAACAAGTAAAAATTTTATCATTCAAAAATCCTTGTGCATTGCAACATTTCAAACTCAATCATTGTTTACAACATAGAAAATCTTGGATAAATCTTTCTGTGTTGAAAGTAATGAAAAGCTTAAGGCAGGAATCACAAAGTTGGTATTTTTTTTTTCATTTAAACTATTTAATCTTTTAGGCTTAGAAATTAACTTGAGAAAATAGTTATGAGTATAGCAACTACTTTTGTCAATTTATGCATTTTGCATGAAATTAAACGTATCACTGTATGTATCTGTAAACCCAAACCCCTTCAAAATGGAAATGTTCTGCAAGTTTTCTGGTTAGAAACAAGTAAATCACTAGGGTTATTAAAAAAAATATTTAATGAATTCCTCTTTCTATTCTGCTTGTATATGCAGCTTTCACTTCAGTCATTAAATGATAGTGTCTTGATCCATGAGTCTTCTTTCCTTCCTTTCTTCTGCTTTCTGCCTCATGGGAGAGGGGAGTGTGTGAGGGACTGGGTGGGTGTTTAGCTGCTGGCCAGGGTTAATCCAACACAGCAGCCAGAGAGCCAATGCAGTTCAGCACACGGGGAGTGTGCACACTGAACTGTGGTCTGTATCCCAAACTTTTGCATAAACAACTTCCAGCTTTTCCTGTTAAACTGTATCACTGAAAATGGTTTTTCTTGGCAGAATCAGAATTCTGTGTCATCTTTTCTGTTGTGCCTAGAGATGCTGCTTGCAGGGGAGCCACAAGAAAGAATATGGACATACAAAAGGGCTCTCACTGATTTGTTCATGTCCCAGGCAGCCCCTGGGCTCTATACAGCCCTATACCATTCTTTCCCATAAAAAGGCAGAAGAGATGGGTATTAAGAAAGCTAATTTACAGCCTACTACACCTGTGGCTATATACCAACTCAGCAAATTGGTTCACTACAGAAAACGCCTCAGGAGTGATCCACTCTCATGTGAAGCTACTGCCATAGTGCTAAATACACCAACTGCATCTTGGTTTGTGGAAACCATATTCTGGGCTGCACCAAAAAAAAAGCATAATCATTAGAGATGATTCCACTCCTATGCTCTTGTGAGAGACCCCCACCTGGAGTCCTGTGTCCACCTCTGGGAGCCCCAACATAATGGACCTGTTGGATTGACTGAGGAGGAGGGCCACAAAGATGGTCAGAGGGCTGGAGCATCTGTCCTACAGGCACAGGCTGAGAGAGCTGGAGTTGTTCAGCCTGGAAAAGAGAAGGCTCCAGGGAGACCTTATACCAGCCTTACAGTATCTGAAGGGAGCCTAAAAGAAAGAGGGAGTTTTTACAACAGTATGGAGTGGCAGGACAAGGGGAAATGGCTTCAAACAAAAAGAGAGTAGGTTTGAATTCCATATTAAAATAAATTCTTCACTCTGAGGGTGGTGGGGCACTGGAACAGTTGCCCAGAGAAGTTGTGGATGTCCCATCCCTGGAAGTGTTCAAGGCCAGATTGGATGGGGCCTTGATCAACCTGGTCTACTGGAAGGTTTCCCTTCCCACGGCAGAGAGGTTGGAATCTTTAAGGCCTCTTCCAACATAAACAACTCCATGATTCCATGATTTTATGACTATGAATCTGAAGGGAAAGTACAAGCAAATCACAATGATTTAGTGGTATATACCTCTAACAGTATCTTCTGTTTGGAATATTTGCGTCTGTAAATTACTTAAAGACTTAATGTTATGGTATCTCTATGTCAATTAGAATATTGCTGATTAAATTTTAGCACCAGCAGAAAAAAAAGAGCTTTATGTTTGTTGTTCTCTGGGTAGCACTTCAGCTTGAAATAGGCTATAAAAATTATGCTGAGGTTTTCAGGCCAAAAAAGGAGACAGAAATATCAAAAAAAAATAAGGGAAATCCTCCCAGTCTGAATTTAGCAATGCTTCTTGATCAACTGCTTTCATCAACATATAAATCTTAATTCAGAACTTTAAAAGCTATTCTGAAATTCTACTATAGGAAATGAAAATTGACTAGAACTTTTAATTCAGTTATTGATTTTCAAATATATTAGAAAATGTAAAATTGTCAAAAACAAAGGGTTAAGTTCCATTACTAGTGTCTGCTAATGGCAAAATAGTAATTTCCAGAACTAGATAAGAAAGCTGGGCAGGGAGAAGTAAATGTTGAAACAGCCCAAACAGGCTTCATGCTACAATAGCTGGTAAGGTAGTGGGTGAAACAAGCTGCTGCAGGAGTGCACTAGAGCCAGTCCCCCAAGCACCTCCAGCCAGGACAGTTCTGCTTTAGCTTCTTCATAAGAGCACTAAACTATTTGTTCCTTGAAATCTTGTGCTGCTGTTAGGATTTGGGTGGCTCAAACAGTGACGTGGGCAGGAAGGAGTCCCTACACCTGCATCCTCCAGCAGGGATCTGCTCCTTTTCAACACACAGAGACAGCTGCATAATAATGCCACTGAATTAACAATAGATTTTCAAATATCAGATTGATACAAAACAGGTCCTTAGACCCCAGTTAGTAATTGTTATTTAGACACAGTATTTTTTTATTGTGATGTCATAACTAACACTTAAGAGAACATATCTGCCCTCTCTAGGATTAAGACCTTGGTGGAAATAAAGTATCTGATGTATGGTTCACACATCCCCTGACCCCTAGTTATTCTGAAAAATCTTTATCACATTTTGAGAGATGATAGGTTTCAAAATTAAAATATAAGCAAGAAAAAATTTCTAAGTATCATATTAGGACATAAATAAATACATAAATACTATATACGAATACAAGAATGTGATGTAACAGATTGTTGAGGAAGTTCTAGTCAAATCAAACCATACAAATACGAGTTATACACGTTTGTTTGCTTGTTTTTCAGAAGAAAATCCTTATTTTTCCTCTTGAAATGCCAAGACAGATAATTTTCCGGTAGTCCACCCGAAGAGAGTTTGAGGTTGAGGAGCTGAATGAAAACGCACCTGTGGTTCCTGCCCCGGTGCCGCAGCGCCCGGCTGAGAAAGGATCTCTTGTGATCGCAGCACTCCTCCTGCTGGCGAGGAGAAAGCCCCGGAGCGGGACACGGCCCCGGGCACGGGCTGGGCCACACCGACTTTCAAGAGAAGGCTGGGAATAATTGCCTCATCAGGGAGACTGAACCTGGGAAAAATCCAAAGGCTGTGGGGAAATGGGAATAAAATGAAAAAGAGATAGGTAGAGATGAGAGGACAGCCTTAAGTTAGAACAGGTCATGGGCCAGGTCGTAACACAAAGGACAAAGGTACAGAAAGGTGAAAGACTGAACAAGATTTAAGATCTCTAACCAGTATAACTCGACTCTATCAAAATAGGTGTAAACTCAATTGGTTGAGCTTGCCTTTTCAGTGATTTAGTCAAAAAAAAAGAGGAAAACTCTTTTTGTTGTTGCCAGTCACTCTTTTGGGACAATTAAAAGGGGCCTCTGAAAAAAATATAAACTTCTAAATCTGTTATCACACGAGTTACTAAAGAGATATCACAGTTCTAATACTAGAAAAGAAATTTCACAGAGAAGCTGTTTTAGCAGTGGAACAGCTTGCCAAGGGAGATGGTGAAATTTCCATCATTAAGGATGTCAGAGATGTCCTTGTTTGGATGTGGCTGTGAGCTACCTGTTCTAGCTTCAACAGTGCACTTGCTTGAAGCAGAAGGCTTGATGGAAGACCAGCAGAGGTCTCTTCCAATCTATATCATTCTGTGAATGCAATATGCATTTTCTGGGGGTGTTTCTATTGGAAGAGAAGAAAATCTAAAACTTGCATGCACCACAATCAAGAGGATAAAAGTTTGCCTTAGTCCTGGCATTTCTTATCTTCACAGCCTTGATATGATAGCTTCTAGTAAGAATTCTTTTAGACCCTTTTCAGTCACAACCTTACACTTCCGCCACATGATCTCTGCTTTATTTAGGTGTTGGGCTGACTTGGGGCCGTGCAGCAGAAAAGGCAGCGTTGTCAAGATCGTGTTCTGATTCATTGCAGCTTCTCAAGTCAGCGAAGAAAGCTTTGTAGGAAGAAAGGAAGTTTCACTGAGGCCTAGAGAGCAAGACCTTATCCATGCTGGTCTGACCTCAACACACTACCTGCCCAGGGTAAATTTCTGACAAATGCTTTCTTAGTTTTCAATATGTACAGCTTCCCAACCAGGATCTATTTTACAGGAAGTGCTGGGCAAAGGGCAAAAAGCAAATGCATCAAAGAATTTTTTACACAAACAGAGATTAAGTGAATTTAGAACCATTCAATATAAAAAAGAAATAACTGCATCAGACATTATGACAAAGTCTATAAAGTCATGATGCCCTAAAAAAGATGAATAGCTAATAATTCACTATTTTTGACAAAAACTATAGTAAACATCAAAAGAAATTGCCAAGCTGGAGATCAGAAGCAAGCAAAGGATTTCTTCTACAAAAACTGTAATTGAACTATAGAATTCTTTGCCCTAGAAAGCACCTCAGAAAGCCATACTCACCCAAAAGACATATAACTCATGAAAGAGATTAGACAAATCCAGAGAATGTCATCCATCAAAGGTTATTACAATGAAAAATGCAGATATAACTTTTGACTTGGGAAGTCCCTCAAATAAGTGGTTTAGCATAAGAATATCTATTTTGCCTGTTGACTTCAGTGCACCCATGCTAAACTTTGCCATCTATTCACAAGGATTACACAGTCTGGGCAGATAACAACTGGCCCTTGCCTAACAAATAGCAGTGTTATCTGCTTTGACCAGATGTGAAGATAGATCCTATGATTTAAGTGCCCCTCCACTTTACACAAAGGATATGACACAGTGCAAAACAGATTCACTGCATTGCTGTGAATCCAGTCATACTGAAGCCCGGGCCTTGGAATCCTGGAGCAGAGCCAGATATAATGTTAAAAAAAAAAACCACAACAAAACAAAACAAAACAAAAATGAGGAAATGTGTTATCAAAATAGAAGTATCAGATTTTGGGAAATTGAATTTACCACTGCATCCAAAGCACTTCTTGATCTTTCTTCTACTGAAGTTACAACTTGGCTTTACCTTTTTTATTTGCAGTGGTATAACTGAAGGATAATGGCACGTGGTTTGTTGACACATAATAAGTGGGTTTCCTAGTATTTGACAGAACAGTATCACTCTGTACTAGCCCTGTTCTTATTCTCTTTCCCAAATTTTCAGTTCTGGCTGCTGATGTATATGCAACACATTTTTGTCTTCACACTTGGAACAGTAACTGTCAGTTTTACTGAGGCTTTTCCATAATCACTTCAGCCAAAAATTTACTAACATTGCAAAGAAACTATTAAAATGCCTTCTCCTAAGTTTTTCTCTTTTATTTTGGGATGGGAGAAGTATTGTTTTGCATAAGCAACCATAGTTTTCCACATATGCAAAAGCATTTGACACTTCAATATATTAAAGTTAAAAAATTCCCAAACTTAGTATAAACAACTTGGCATTTTGATATCACAGTCAGTGCTCTTGCTGCTACTTTGAACTGTTGCATTGCACTGTCTCCCCAGCTCAACAACAATATTCCTCTTGAAGTTCCTCAGAGACAGCTGGGCTGTAGGGATTAATGAAACCAGAATGTCTGGGACCTGACAGCTGCAGAAAGAGTCTAGAGGGAGTCTGTGTCTCCTCTCTGAGGTTTAAGGACTGCTTTTAAAATGGAGTGGGACTGTGGATAGATGCCAAACATCCCTCTTATTAAGAAATACTGTGAATTGAAAATCTATTGAAGGGACAAAAATGAATTCCAGAAGGTGCTCATTTACATTTTTGGACTCACGTATCTTCTTGTGAGTCTACTCCTAGGTGACAAAAGGGCTCATCTCTGACACTGGCTGTTCAAAAGGTCACAGAGGTCACAGGTTAGAGAGACATGCACCCCACACAGGGGTAGCTCAGATCTATAGCAAACCAAACGTGGTATTAAGCACATCAATGATATCCCGTTGTGCTGCTGACTGCAGTATTGCCTCTCCTGCCATGCTTTGCTCCCTGGCAATCTCCTGCAAATGCAAAGCATCTGAACAGTCTGCTGGATGTTCCCAGCTCACTTATTTCATAGGACCACACGCCAACTGAGAGCCCTGTCTAAAGCCGTGTAGGATAAGTTTTACTTCTCTTCAAAGATGACATATTCTGAAGCTTTCCAGACAGTTGTAACACCTGAGGATTCAGAAAAGCCAAAACCTGGTGATATTGATGGTCTCTGCAGGGCAGACAAGACTATGGTAGACTCAAGAATAGTGCCTCATTCTGGCATGGATGTGAACCCAGGCATTACTGTACAGCATTTTCTCTGAAGAGTGTTTCTTATGCTAGCTCCTAGGACCTAGAGAATGTATCCCCAGAGTCCTGAAGGAATTGGCTGATGTAGTTGCCAAGCCACTTTCCATGATATTTAAAAGTCATGATGGTCAGAGGAAGTCCTGGGTGACTGGAAAAAGGGAAACATTTTGGAGAAGGGAAGAAAGGAGGACACTGGGAAGACCTGAACTGACAGCTTCACCACTGAACTAAAGATCACAGAACAGATTCTCCTAGAAGCTGTGCTAAGGCACATGGACAAGAGTGAGGTGGCTCCAGACAGACAGCATGGCTTCACTAAGGGAAAATTCTGTCTGAGCAAACTTATGGCTTTTTATGAGTGAGTCACTGGTCCTGACATAGTCCCCTGCAAAATTGCTCTCTCCAGATTGGAGAATCACATCCTGAAGGTAGTGATCAATGGCTCAGAGTCCCAATGGGCATCATTGACAAGGGATGTCCCTCAAGGGGTCATACTGGGACCAGTGTTATTTAATATCTTCATTAATGATATAGATGAAGGGATTGATTGCACCCTCAGCAAATTTGCAGATGCCACTGAACTGAGTGGTGCAGTTGCCATACCTGAAGGATGGGATACTGTTCAGAGGGATCTGGATAAGCTCAAGAAGTGGGCACATGGGAATCTCGTGAGGTTTGACAAGACCAAGTGCAAGGTGCTGCACCTGAAGCAGGGCACCCCCCAGTACCAGCACAGGCTGGGGATGAACAGATCCAGAGCAGCCCTGCCCAGAAGGACTTTGGGGTGCTGGTGGATGAGAGGCTGGACATGAGCTGGCAAAGTGTGTTTGCAGCTCAGAAGGCCAAATGTGTCCTGAGCTGCATCCAAAGCAGCGTGGGCAGCAGAGCCAGGGAGGGGATTCTGCCCCTCTGCTCTGCTCTGGTGAGATCTCACCTACAGGGCTGCATCCAGCTCTGGGGGCCCAGCACAGAACCTGTTGAAGCAAGTCCAGAGGAGGCGACCAAGATAAATTAAGGGATGACTCATGTCTCCTATAGGGAAAGGCTGAGAGAATTAGGGTTGCTCAGTCTGGAAAAGAGAAGGCTTTGAGGTGACTTAATTGTGGCCTTCTAGTACCTGAAGGGAACTTAGAGGAAAGATGGGGCAAGACTGATTTTGAGGGTACATAGTAGGACAAGGGAGAAATGACTGAAAGATAGTGGGTTTAGATTAGATATTAGGAAAATTTCTCTGCTTATGAGGGCAGTGAACCACTGGAACAGGCCGCCCAGAGAAGCTTTGGATGCCCCATCCCTGAAAGTGCTCAAGGCCAGGCTGGGTAGAGCTCTGAGCAACCTGATCCAGTGGAAGATGTCCCTGCCCACAGCAGTGGAGGCGGAACTAGGTAATCTTCAAGGTCCCCTTTCAAACCAAACCATTCTATGATTCTATATACATTGCATTTTGTCTATTTAATTAAGCTGTAATTAAGACAGACAGTAAACAAAAGAATTATGTTAACAGCAAGAATGAGACAAACAAGACAAACAAGCTCAATGTTAAAAACAATTGAAAACAGATACTCTTTCTGGTAGACTGTAGCCTAGGCAGCAAACTGTTAGTTGTAACACATTTTCTATTATTCAGTTAATTATCTGGATCTACAAGAGAATGAAATGTGATGCTCTAGTTTGGGAGCAGAAGCTCTCAGGAGGAAAACTACTTGGATTCCAATTTCTTATTCAAAGAATAATTGCTGAAAAATACTTAAACTTTTGTTAGAGCAGCTATTTGAAACCAGGTGAGCAATCTAAACAAGTAGAGCAATTGCTATTCTCTGTAGATTGACGATAAGTCTATTAAAATGTCTTTTGATGTGGTCAGAACTCCTGCCATAAAACCTCTGTTATGCCCTTAACACAACAGATGTTCCTCAAGGAAGGCTGAGGGACAGGAAATCTGAAAATCCTGATTTCAGTGCACCAATGAAGATTTAAGTGACTCTGCCCTTCCAGAGTGGGTTCTGCGAGAGCCAACCCTTAGATTATACCAGTTCCTGGTGACCACTGGGTAGCACAGGAGAAAATCTACTCAGGAAGGGTGCTGATTCCAATTTATGCTTCCTCGGACTTCAATGAGTCCTTTGAACCTTTATGAGTTAGACTCAAATGTTAAGTAAATCTGACTGTCAAAATATTGTAGTAAGTTAGGATGAAGCTAATAAAGAAGTTCAGGTACCTCAGCAGTTCAGTTAATTGTCCCGCAGTTAGCAGGGCTTCCTGAAGAGTTTGTCAGAACTGGGCATAAGCTGCTTATGTCAGACATTTCCAGAGCCTAACTTCTCATTAACCAGAGAAAAAAGGCAATGAAAAGAACCATTAGAGAAGAACAAAAAAAATAAACATGGCCTCAGGCACAGAAAAACTGTGTGGCTCTGAGACATAACTCTGCCTCTGAAGCTCCAGAGCTGTCAGAAAATAAGCTAAATTAGAGCTTTTGTAGTGCAAGAAAATAAAATTACATGCCATTTTGAAAGATTTGTTGTTAAATGGATAAGCTGGCTTCTATCATTATTTTCTCTGTCTAAACCAACATAAACAGTGTGTAGAGCCCCAAATATTGGCTAAGTACTTAGGTTTACTAAAGTTAATATTATGGACCAAATGTTTCACTTGATGAAATTATAACACCTGATGGAAGTTCTCAGATCAATAAAATGTTATTGTCTTTCAAAGACACAAGGCAAAAACAAGTTTTCTAAAAAACATTTTACTTTGGGAAAAATTGTTGGTAAAGATGGGACAGAAGGGCTTATGGATATGATTGTCTGGTAAGAAATACTGGAGATATAAAATCTGTGAGTGAAATAGAAATGAAGACCAGCTTTGAGATGTAGGCATGGCAGGCAGGAAGATGGTGATTACCTGGAGATGGGTTGAAGGACAGAAAACAAAAGGACCCAAGAATGCAGCCCCTGTCCACCCTGCCAAGGCATCAAGGAAAAAGTAGATAAGAAGAGTAGTCTTTAGAGTTTAGAATACAGGATGATATTGTAATTTAGTAGTTCTCAAAGGTTGCATGCAAAGTTTGTAGGTTTTGTATCTTGCGCTGTTTAGTCACTGTAAATTAGAATATTCAACACAAAAGGAGATATAATCTCTCCTCTCCTCTCCTCTCCTCTCCTCTCCTCTCCTCTCCTCTCCTCTCCTCTCCTCTCCTCTCCTCTCCTCTCCTCTCCTCTCCTCTCCTCTCCTCTCCTCTCCTCTCCTCTCCTCTCCTCTCCTCTCCTCTCCTCTCCTCTCCTCTCCTCTCCTCTCCTCTCCTCTCCTCTCCTCTCCTCTCCTCTCCTCTCCTCTCCTCTCCTCTCCTCTCCTCTCCTCTCCTCTCCTCTCCTCTCCTCTCCTCTCCTCTCTCTCTCTCCCTCTCTCTTTGGGGCTTCCCTTCAGCCGAGGCTGGAGGCTGAAAGCAGCCCTCTTTACCCAGACCCTTGCAATAAAACCATGTGTTTCTAGAATATCTCAGGTCTGCACAGTTCCTTGTCCCTGCTGTCCACACATGCCTCTACAAAAAATACATTAAGACACCCTGTTCCCAGTGCAGAAATAAATGCATAAAGGCAGACAGACAGACATATTCTGTTTTATTGGCACTAACTACTTATAGCTTATTTTGTAACTAATGTAATAGAATGTATTCTGAGGACAGTTTATATACAAGTATATGAAGTATGCAAATATAACCTAAAATGCAAGAGCTTTCAAGAAACTTTAAAAGTCACCCCTTCCCTTTTGCATGGTGGTTTAAAGTAAAGCAGAAGTTAATAGACATGAATATACAGCCTGCTCTGTCACATACATTTAAAATAGATTCTTCCTAAAGAGATCTGGGATGGGATGCAAAATTTACTGAAATCCACACTGTTGTCTGCAATTTAAAAGTGAACAACCCACATCATAACAGAGCAAGTAAAACCGCTACATGTTTTACATTAAGTAAGCTGTTTTGTGGCAAACTTTTCAGTTAAAGACACTAAAGAACAGCTGACCTTTTAAAAAGACTTTCTGGTTACTGTTGCTGACTTCTCAAACTAATTGTGCCCTTACTTTATTGAAATCTAAGGACCTTCACTCAAGCATCCAAAAAGCTAACAGGTATATTTAAAGGAAACTAACAAGTATATTCAAAGGAAAATACTGAAACAAACAGCAGCACCCCCTCTGCCCACACACATACATGCATAAAACCAACAACAAAAACCTCCCAATAAAACACCAAATCTCTTGTGGCATTCTTGTTGGGATAAAAGCTGTCAGTTATATACATGTGTAAATGGATATCTATTCAAAGCAGTAAAAATATATGCATTATTATGCATTACTCATTTAATGCAAGTTGTAGATAAAATGGACACTGTAGTGAGCAAGCCAACATTTCCTTAAGGGCTTCTGACTGTTCTCCAAAACTGAATTAACTAACAATGAAGAATAAAGACATCAAAGTGAGATTTATTTTTTACTCAATACAGAACTGACACTTAAGGTTTTCTCTCCTTTAATCAAGAGGATTCTGGTTTTATTACCCTTCACCTTCAGCTCCTAAGTATTCACTATCAGATTTTGCTGGTTCTGCAATATGAAAGTGTTTACAGATAGAGCTTGGATGAAATGCTGTGACAAAAAAGGGTAAATTTCACATAAAACACAACAGAAAGACAATCACTCATATCTTAGAAAATATGTTTGTTGTAGTAGAGGGTGACACCTGCAAATTGTTTCAGTGCTTGTGTCTTAGTTATCAGCAGTGCCCATGACTTATCTATGTAACCAGAGGCTCAGTTCAGGGATACAGAGTCAGATGGATTTTTTACAATCAGTAAGACAATATGGTAGAACCATATTCTTTTGTGACAATAAAAAAGCATGTGGATCTGGCTGTAAGAATACCTCACTGTGAATATGAAATCACAGAGTAATTTCTGGACTGTGAGCAAATGTATACAAATGCTTTTCTTCAAAACTGACTATTCTCTTCACTTTGTTCCCTGCTTGAAACACAGATGACTTCTTACCCCACCAGATCTAGTTTTCAGAGGATGAACAGTCTTGTGTTTACTGAAAGTGCTTGTGGCCAAAATTCTATATTAAATACACAGCATTATAGAGGAAGAGAAACTTTTCCTTCCATTCACTTGGAATTTTCCTTCTTCCAGCCTCAGTATTGTCTTCGCGCCTTTCTTTGTGTCCCTTTGGGCAAAACAGCACAACAATTGGATTCCCTGAGCCTCTCTTTAAGTTAAACAATCAAATTCCCAGGTTCTCACTTTATATCCTGTGTTCCATCCCCTCAGCCATCTCCTTCTGGCCCCCTGCTAGATTAACTGCAGTTGTGTAGTGCTGCAAATTCTATAGCAGCCATTGTCTTTTGATTTATTCGTGCCTCTTCCACTATCCAGCTGTGCAACTCTGAGAAAACCAAACCACAATAATTTTTCTTTTTCTCTTGCCACTTTGTTAACTATGTCGTTTTGGGATGTGAATGCTTAGGAGCAGAAATTGCTTCTACCACTTATATGTACAAAGTGTGTTCCAAATATATCAGAATTCTGATCTCTGTTGGCTTCTGGGCATTGCTACAATAGAAAAGGCAATAGTACTTATCCACAGTAAGCACAAAGGAGAAAAATATTGCAATAGGACAAAAAGAGAATTACTTAACCATAAATAAAAGCTAAAGTATGAAGTGGAACATGATGATATTTTATTGAGCCCAGATGGGTATTTCACAGATCCAAAGCAGAAGTCCATAGAAGTTGGAAAATCCACCCATTTTTGATTCACTGCCTGAAGCTGCCGTGGTTGTACCTTCCACCGTCTCTGGACAAAGATGTAGATCTTGGGAATCACATCTCCTAGTTCCTTTACCCTGGAGTGCTCCCTCCAGGATGGGTTTCACCAGAGTCTCTTTTTTATGCCAGCTGATCTTACCTGGAATGTTGGTGTTGTGTTGCTGTAAGTGTAATGGCTGAAGACAAAATCAGGATGTAGATGTGAAGTGTCTTTCAGAAGGCTCCTGTAATGCCAGATATTTTTTAATCTCATTGTGAAAGATAGGGCCTCTCCCTTTTTCAGCTGACTCACTGAATGCAGAGCAAACCAATGTTTCTCAAGTCCAGGCAGGATATTTGGGTAGTTATTCACGTAGTTACGCAAGTGATATTGATAATCTCATTCATGTAAACAGGTGGCCAGCTGAAGAATATAATATGGAGTGGAGGTTAATGTTCTTCACTATATTGTTCAAGGGTAAACAAACTTTTATCAATAAACTCAAATTTACCTACCTTGCTAGTCTTTTAGAACTTTTATAAGCATATTTACCTCAAATTTCTGAGTGAAGCAAGCAGAAATTGTGTACAGATTCAAAGCAGAGTGAATGAGAATATTGTTAGGTGTTCCCAAACTTTTTGTCCTAAATATTTTTTCCCCAAAATTTTCTTTTTCTCTGAAGTGTTAAAGGAATTTTTCTCATTTCCAGTATCTAAATGAAGTTTATGAAGCATATTCTGTTGCTTATTTCCCAATTTTTCAGGCATAAAAATGTTGAAGCATTGTTAGTGGAAATGCACTGGTATAAACCTCAAAATTACTGCTGGTAGAAAAATGTTTGTTCACTTTTATTTTTTCCTCTATTTCATAAATAAAAGGCTTAGACAGTCTCAATGACTAAAGTAATAGAAGTAATTTGATACTCATCCTCTGTGTTGGAGTTCAAAGCCCAAGTTCTTGTTTTCTGTCATAGAGATAACATACATTTAAACCAGTAGATTAAAATACATAGAAAAATAATGGAATTGTCCTGGAACAAAATTGAAGATCAAACTGACACAAAACCCATACAGATGATCCCCCCCAATCCAATTTATTTGCTTTTGAGAGTCTCTTGGGTGAATTCGGAAAATGCGATTAAATTTCTGGCTATTTTAAATTATAAAGTTCCATGTAATATGGTAAAAATAATCTGTGGAGTTTCTGGGTCAATTTTCTTACAGTATTTCTTGACACAAAAAAAGTACAGGATTCCTGACTTTCCTAATCTGAAAATTTTGTTTAGAGAATTTTTCTTATCGTCTGGATAAAAACCTGCAGCTTTTTCTTCCACAAATAAATAAATAATCCAGCATTTTTTTCCTTGAAATTATCTAGATTGATCTAAAAAAATTCATTAACAAACAGCAGTCTCTTTTAAATTAGCAACTTTTAATACTTCTTTGGTACGCATATGATAGAGTTGCCTGTTTTGTGAAATGAATAGTTCCATGGAAGCATCAAATCAGTGCTCAGGGATGGCCAAAATCCATGGTAAGTGCTGGTAAATTTCAAGAGAAAGAATAGAGAAAAAAAGATACCGCTATGCTACTGCCATGCAGTTCTCAAACAGTACGTTGCCAACTGCCTCCTCTATACAACTTAACTGCAAAAAAGACTATAGCAGGATTGGAAAACATATGGACACAGTCAACAGTGAAGATAAAGGGTATGGGAAGCCTCTGTATGAAAACAACTTGACAATAACTCTTCCATTTAGATTAGAGATTTCCAAGGTAATGGAAAAGGAAAACCAAAAAAAGCCTACAGAATCAAAAGTGCCCAGGGAGAGAGAGAGGATACAGGTCACTGCTTCTACCAAAAACCCCTAGGAGCCATCAAATAAATTGATAAGTAGCCTTAAGTAGCAGATTCAAATCAATCAAAGGAGGAGGTTCTTCACCTGATGTTAAACTATAGAACTCTCTTGCCAGCTGCTGGTGAGGGCTGATTGTTTGCCCAGCTTTGAAGGGAGAAGGGATGGTGTAAAAGATAGACATGCATGGAGTAGTAAAATACAGAGAAGTCGCTTCTGTACTGACAAGTTTTCAAGCTGTAATTCCTTGATGCTGGAAAAGTATTTGGGGCATATATCACTCTGCATGTTTTCTCTATTTGTATATTCTTTCCCCGGGTATCTGAGCTGCTGATAGGTAAGGCAGAGGTATGAGGACACCCATGGCTGTGTGGCAGTGGCCAAAACACTACACTTCCTGCACAAGCACCCATGACCTTCAATCTTTCCTCATATCTGTGGGTTTTCTCTGCCTTCTACCAGCCACTTCCAAGGCAAACCTTCAGCCCTGGCCAAGTTCACCACATTTTGACTTTCCCTGGATTCTGCATTATTCATGGGTTTGTACCAGCCATGCAGAGTCTCTCTGCACACTGAATTTATGCAGCTCCAATTCATCCTCTTGATCTAAGTGTTGTTTAGACACCAACTCAGAGTTTTTACACCTGCCCCAGCTACCACTGCTGTCTGTCTGACTTAGCAGGGCAGCTGAGCCTTAGGAGCACTTTAGTAGGATGCTACAGATACTGCAGGTGCTGTTGGGAAGAAGCAAAGTAAAGGTGGAGGGAATAGGGAGGACATTGCCCATTTTGTGTGGTCTTGCCAAGCTCAAACTGGTCCTTACTGATTGATAGAGGGCTCTCAAAAGTGGGTGTACAGGTGCCGTTGTGTGTATTCCACATGCTAAGCAGAAATTCACACTTAGACTCCCGTGGGCCCTGGCCAGAAAAACAGCTATAGCTGATCCCCCCAGGCCAACAGCACAGCAACAAACTGGCATTCAGATTTTTGTCACCAGTGTGATACAAAGACTGAAGTAATGGTCACCTCCTCCATCTGGAGTCACAGAATCATGGATTCATAGAATAATACTGGTTGGGAGTCCCCTCTGCAAGTCTACTTGTCAAACACAACATTCTTTATCTTCCTGAAAGGTCTTATCACCCTTCTTGGCATTTCTTACCAGCTCATGAAAGTTACTTCTGGCTTAGTGTTCTGGCTTCTGTTAACATTTTCTCAGGTGCACAATGCTGCCCACACATTGCATGGCTAAGCTCATATCTAATTCAGATTTGAGAATTCTTTTGCATAGTTCAGCAGCCAAAGAGTTTCTGTCATAAGAAGGTTAAGGAGTGGATTGCAAAATGGTGAATGCAAAGTGTGCAATGTCCACATGGAGACAGGCTCACATCCAAGCAGAAAAGGCTATTAGAGAATTTTAACACAGAAATATTTACAGCTGTGGAAGGCATAAAATATTTATTTAAATACAATTCCAATAATAGGGAGCCAGAAAGGATTCTCTCTGGTTTCTTTATAAGAAAAATATGTGAGGTATTTTATAACATAAAATAATTTTTAAATGCTCAGTAGATCACATCATATGTGGTCTAACTGTAGTCTTCATAAACTACAGATTTTCTAAAAGGATTTCTGCACCATATTATGTTATTTTTATCTCCTATTACATGTTATTTTTTACCTTTTATGATGGTTCCTCTGATGAAATTTAAGCTTTCAAGTGTGTTATTTCAAATGAACCATACCAATGCACGTTACATAACGTAATTTGCTACTTTTCTATACCATTGAATTAGACAGAATAAAATAAATGTAAAACTTCTAACTAGTTTCTTCTCTTATGTGTCTTGTGTGAGGTGATACATTACATGAAGGTAGGGTGGGGAGGCAGAGTGATATTCAGATGCAACAGGTGCACTTTAGTTCCAGTACCATATGGAAACAGAAGTCCCAAGTTCCTCAGACAGCATTGAGTTCCAAATTTTGTACAGTATTTAGCACTCATGGAGTGAAAGAGGCTGCATTTTATGGTAAAATAAGATCCCAGACGTGCAATGAGAATAGGAAGAAACAAAAGTTGACCAGTGCTGTAAACTTGCATTTTCAAAAGATATTATTACTCCAAAGTAAAAATATACATGATTTAATTCTTCAAGAAAATAATAATAAACAAACCTTGCTAATGACTTCTTCTGGCTAGCTGGTGATTCTCGTTGGGAATGAGCATGAGAACAGAACAGAACAGAAAGATGTCCCATGTGTGGTTGTATGGATGGAAAGGAGTTGAGTTTAAAGCCCCTGCTCCATTCCAAAGGACTGAATTGTAAGTCTAAATGGCTGAGTACACAGAAAAAGATGAAGTGACACTTTCAATTGATATGTTTTCTTTGTGAATGGGAAGTACCTAGCTGTTCCTACCACAGCAAGGTTTGCTTTTGTTTTACAGACCAGAAATTTTCTGTTTTCTGTAAATTCTTTTTTCCAGGAGAAATAATCTACACTATAAAGGTACTGTTTGATAGCTTACCTGCTATGGATATTTCCTTGTATTTAGTTTAAACTCAGCACATGCAGGTCTGAAAATTCTCTGGGACATCAGACTTAAGCAGCAACCATTAAGTGCCACAATGTACACATTTATTTATTTTATTTATAGATTTATTTATTTATTTTCAATTGAAAGTATTTCAAGGTAAGCCTATCATAAAATGAAAAGTCACATTTAACTAAAATTACTGGATGCCATTTTTTATCCACTTGTCTATGCACTTATCTATACACTTTGGCAAAGAAAGTCCACCAAAGAAAACTGTCTGGTAGACACAGTTTTGAATTTGTAATTTAATAATCCTGTTGAACCAGCTCAATCCAATACATACCATTCCCTTTGGAAGGTTCCTGCCACCTGTTCCCTTCTGTTTCATTTTTAGCTCCTGTATCAGACTGCCAGGATTGCTCCAAGAAGAAAATTATATTCAGGTTAAATTGGTTTTAAACTTCCATGTTGATGAAAACATTAATGATATTTATTGGAAGACATTACATCTTGACTTTGGTATACCATTACAAACTCACCCACAGTGTTATTATTTTAAAAATACTTAATTACATTCATACATAGATACTACTAAGTTTCAGGAATAATAATTTTATGATTCTTTTATCTTGTTTTTTTAGTACTGAATGGCTTCAGGATAAGAAATTTCCTAGAATTCTTTTTTTTTTTTTCTGTGACACACAAATGAGGGTATCTCACAGCCTGTCTATTCAGGTGTGAAGGATAAAAATGGTTTATAAAGAGGGCAGCTATTTCACAGAAAAAGCATGTGGGATTTAGATATGCTTTTAACTGAACAGTGTTACATTCTTCATTTTGCATTCTCTTGTCACATTTGTTGCACCAAGAGATGGTCTGAAAGCTTGCTGTAGTTAAGTGTGTGTTGGTTCCACAATTGTTGTTTCTGATCTACCATTTTCCTTTTTTTTTTTTTTTTATTTTTTTAATTAAGTTATATAATTTCTTTTCCATTTTTACACACTTCTATCACAAGTAACATTGATGGGAAGTAGTTTGAATGCCTATGGATCTGTAACCTGAGAAGAGTATCAGAATCCAGTGGGGCTACCATGGTACACGTAGAACTTGACAGGGTTCCGGGAGGGTCTGGAAGGGACCTTAAAAGATTCAACAAGTCCTGTATCTGGGAAGAAGAATTCACTTGCAACAGCACAGAGTGGTAATGTTCTGGCTGAGGGAACAGCTTTGCTGGAATGGGAGTCTTGGTGGCAACAAGCTGAATATGAGCCAGCAGTGTGCTCTGGCAGCCAAACAGGTCAACTCTACCAAGGAGTGTATTAATAGGAGTGTAGCTGTCATATTGAGGAAAATTGCTGTTCCTTGCTGCTCAGCCTTCACCAGACTGCATCCCAAAATCTGCTCTCAGCCTTGGGCCCTACTTATGCGAGAAAGACCTTGACAAGCTGGAACATTCTGGAGAGGCCACCTGATCAGTCAAGGGACTGGAGCATCTGCTCTGGGAGGAGAGACTGAGGGAACAGAGCCTGTCAGCCTGGGGAGAAGAAGGCCTGGGGTGGGACACATGCCTAATAGCAGCCTTCTAAAACCTGCAAGGATGTCATCATGAAGATGGAAGAAGGCTTTCCATAGATGTGTGTGCCAGTGGGATGAGACAAGGAGTGTAAGTTGAAAGAACAGAGATTCAGACTGGATAGAAGGAGATACTTTTCCAGCATGAAGACAGTCATGCAGTGGATCAAGTTCTCTAGAGAGGTTATGCAGTCTTCATTCTTAGATATTTTCAAGGCCACTCTGGGTAAAGTCTTAAATAACCTGGTCTGACCATTTAATTGATGCTTTTTCAAATACTGCATCACCTCCTGAGGTCACTCTTGACCAGAATTTTTCTATCATCCTATGATCAACCTAGAAACCTTCCTGAATTTGCCAAAGTGCAAGTTTTGGTGGTTTTTTTTTCCAATATTGCCGCTATTCTAAATATGGCTATTAACACTATGCAAATAAGTAATTTTCCTTTGCACAATTTTTTCCCCTGTATAATTAGCTTCAGAGACTTTGTAACTCTTGGTCTATATATAAAAAACCTATATTCGCTACTTTCTCCATGTGCATTTAGTAACAGCATTACAAAAACTATTACCATTAATTCCTGTGAATCTATTTTTAAAAACTACTGTGGCTCCTGTTCTCCAAGAATGATCCACAAATTTTAATTATATTTGGCAGAGAAGGAAAATTGGTTTTATGTTTACAGGCATTCTGGAGGAAATGAAATGTATTATTCAGTTCGACATATAATGCTTAATGATGGAACAGCAAAGTTGTTTTTTGGTGGGATTTTTTTATTTTGCTTGTTTGTTTGATTTGGTTTTTGGGGAATTTTTGAGAGGGTTTTAACATATATATATATATATATATCTTTAAAAGATATTTCCTACTCAGATTGTACAGCTACACTGGAAGAAGGCAGCAAAACTTTCAGTCTCATACCAGGCAATTCTACTTGAAATGTCATACTTGAGTGTTCATTAATTAAATATATGTAATAAAGGGGAAAAATTATGAACCTATTGGTTATCATATTCATTTAGAAGGCTGTACATACAAATGTCAGTATTTATTCCAGAGGTGTTACTTAATAGAAGGTGGATCAGGTTCACTAAGAAAAGTGGGTAGCACCATTCTCTCACAGAATAAAATGTTGGCCATTAAAACATCTTTTGGGGGTGTTGCAGGTGTAGGAGGATGTCCTTAGAAGGAATTATGAAACTGGAAGATGGGTCTTCTAGTGAATACTCTGATTCCTGACCTGCCAGCAGACATCAGCTCTTCTGTTTGCACTGCTTTTTTGATTCAATTATTATTTTTCTTATTAGATCTCTCAGACTTTTTTAATCCTATCCCAAGTAATTTATCTCTGGAAGGTATTTTAAACATTATTTCTAACCACCAACACAATCCCAACATAGCAAAACACCCAAAACAGAACAACCAAAAAACAACTAAAACAAATAAGCCCAAGCTAATTTCTAAGCATAAGCTCAGGAAACTAACTTGAAACAAGGGAGACTGGACAAAAATACCCAAGTTTCTAAGGCAGATCTTTGATTTGCCAGTATAGCTTTGTTCACCTTTACCCTAAAACACAAATACATTTCAGCAAAATAACATATTTTAACACTTTCTATTAAAGTGCTAGTTCTTTTACGGTACATTGCCTCATACTCAAAACTGTGTTTCTCTTTGAGAGCAACAGAAAGTCTGCCCAAGATGATCAGGCAATGACACATTTATAATGGCTGTAACTTGCAGGTGAGGGATCACAGACTGTCAGGACAGTTAGAAATGTAAGCACATTATGGGTTGACTCCCACCAGCAGCTAAGCCACCATCCTGTTGCTTGTTCTCACCACACCAGAGGGATCAGGGAGAAAATCTTAAGGGCAAAAGCAAGAAAAACTTGTGAGTTTAAATAAAGACACTTTAGTAAGTGAAGTAAAAAGAAGAGAACAAGTGCTGCACAGGCAATTACTTGTTGTCTCAGCACTGTCAAGTCAATGCTCAGCCACACTCTGATCAGTGGCTAGTTTGGAAAAACTCTCTCACTCACACACAAGTCTGAACACGACATTATGTGTTGTGGAATATGGTCAGTTAGGGTCAGCTTTCCTGCCTGTGTCCCCTCCCAAGCTCTTCCCTCCTGCAGCATCCCAGTCTACTCAGACCCTAAAAAACAGAAGAAGCCTTGATGCTGTGCAAGCACTGCTCAGTAACTGCTAGAGCCTTCAAACACGTGCAACGAACTCCATCAGTTCTGAAGAAGCTGACACATGTGACTAGCTATTTTAATGAAAAATATTCCAGGATGTTCCAGAATAGGGATGATTTCTATGAAGAAACTGTCCTGACAGAAATACCTTCAATCATGCTGAAACAGAACAAAGATTTTAAGGAATGAAACCAAAAAATATATGCATAGACGTTTTCAGAAGCTCTATGCAAAATATTTGCCATGATACACAAAAGAATATAAAACAATTAGTACCATGCACAATTTATACTTAACTCAGTTTCACAGATCATTTCTTAAAGCGGAAAGAAACTATGGATTTTATGTAAATAAAAATCCACCCTCAGTACATGAACAATAACTGTGAGTACTCACTGGAGAATTACTTGTAGTACAGGAAGAACATTCAAAAATGAAAACTAACTCATGAAGTATTAATAATTGATATCAAATAACAAGAAGAAACATGATAAGAGGGAAGCAGTTATTTGTTCTTTGAAGAACTACATCATTCTAAGCTCTATATCTCTTTTTTATCACTTTTCTGTCATTCTATCTGTGATGATAACGGCAGAGATGTAGTGCCTGTGTCCCTCCTAAAGCTTAAACCACCTATATTCACAAACAGTGGAATTCTAGGACAGGTTTTTTTAACACTGTTCTCCTGTTCAGCAAAATACTTCAGAATCCTGCAAGTGAAGTGACATGACACAAACGACATCATGAGTGAACCCATTAGCAAAAGGAATCAGCCATTACTTGATAATCACTAAGCCGTGCTATGCAATTCTCAAGTGGCCATAAAGCACACTCCCTTGCTGTAGATGAAGAAAGGCAATCATAATTTCCCTGAACAAAGTAGCTGGTTATCTGGGAGTGCCTGCCTAGAACTCTCAAATAGAAGGAAATGTTCCCTCTTTTGTGTCTATGTGCTTTGAACAAAGACTTGAGGCTTCAAACACACCAAAAACCCAGGTGACTAAATTGCTACCTCACAAACCAAATTTCCTTTATTACTTTTCCTACTGGATGTGGAAGTCTATTTTGAACAGAGCTTTCCAGACTTCCAGACTTGCAATGGGATTGTGATCATGTATCACATAATGTTGAACGTACAGTCCATAGCTTGGCTATAATTTCAGAACTTACCCTTTATTTACAAACCTTTTATCATAGGTTTCAAGGGTCCTTTCTTCAATTAAAGAAGTCTAATGTTACCACAATTAGCATAATTCAGCATTTGAGTTGAATGCTTGGTCTCCATTTCTGATTTCAAGATTCAGGCATAATGTCCAAATGTGAAGTTCCTCAGAGTTTTGTTATTGACAGCCACAAAAAACCACTGAGGCAAACATGCAACCAGAATGACAAAATACTGCATCAACTTTTCCATGATAATGCGCTCTTTGTTTAGGAACTCTATATCTGTCAAGAAGTGAAACAGAGACATAATTTGTTACACATATACATTTGTTATACAGAAGCAGAGAACAATTTCTCTGGTTGTGCTATGAGTGAGTCAGGAACTGCACCAAAAATATTGTACCTTTATCAATAAAGATCCTTGTCATTGTAATGCATGTGATTCTTGTCATTGTAATGCATGTGGATAGTATATGCAAATCCTATCCACAACCATCTCAAAAAGTTTGGTCCACACTTATTGCTCTCTAAGCATTTCTTGTCTGGAGCTGCAGATATAGGCTACATCATTCCTAGAGGGGGGACAGTTTGAAGTTAGCCACTGACCTTGTAAGGGCATTCAGCTCAAACTGCACTATCATTAAAAGGGTAGAAAAGGGCCTGAAAAAGTTTTATTTCAAATAGTTGGACAATGCCACACCTGAGGAAATTAAAGACAATGAAAGTTTAATTTTCTTAGGCAAAAAGATGCCTGTTCTTCTTCCCCCTACTGCCTTCTTACTTATTTCATTCTTGAATGTAAAATATAACACTAATGTAACCACCTCAAGCACTAAGCTGGGCTCTGAGAAAATGATATGATTCTTCTGTGAGTGAAATTAAGACATATCACTTTTTAAAAATAAGGATTCACAATGGGGTTACTTCTTTCCACAGTTCAGGGAAAAAATCATGTTTGCAGATAATTTTAAATTGCTGTTCAGTTTCAAAGCAGTCTGTTTCATCAGACCGAAAAAAATACTAAATCTAAAACCGCCTCCTCACCCGAATTTCTCTAAAAGCCTCAATAGCTTTTAGACAAGAAGAAAAGCCTTGGGATGATGTAATTGCTGTGTTCTTCTACCCAAAGGGGTGCTAAAGAGAAAACAGACTCAGATTTTTCTTAGAGATGCATGAAGTAAAGAATGGAGACAATACTCAGATTGAAGAAAGGAAATTCCAAGTAGACAGAAGGAAAAATTCAACTGTCTGAGCACTGTCACAGGCTACCCAGAGAGAAAGGGCAATCTCCATCCTAAGAATTTTTCAAAACATTTCAAAAATAAATTCCTGAGCAAGACCTAGCTTTGAAGTCCATCGTGCCTGAAGCAAGATCTAGAGTCCAGATGAGACTATTTATTTACTGTGAGATTTTGGCTAGAAGAATGTTCATAACAATACCGTAAATTCTAGGTCCGGTAGGGAAGAAAAATAGCTGCATTTCCAGCAGAATCAGAGGAAAACACAAGGCATTTTGGGAGCAAAACAGCTCTACACATTTGCTTACCCTCCACTGTCTTTTATTGCCATGGTATTTCAATTCATTACAAACACGAATGTTTTTACCTCTTACTAGCCAAATATAACATTATCACCAGTTCCCAGACAGTGAATTAAACACGCAAAGCAAAGCCCTAATTATCTTGGCCAAGGGTCAAATGCAGAAGCTATAGCAAATTCAAGAGCAGAAACAAGTCTTCTAAATACTATCCTAGAGCCTTAATTTTAAGTATTCATTGTTTGAAAATTATTTATTTAAACTACTACCATGAAATGGTGAAGTAGTACCTGAGGTCACAAAGCATACAAAGTACTTTTTGGTTCCTACTTCAGGCCTTGTAGCATAAAAATGTGTTATTTACGTCGGTAATGGGATTTAATTTGAAAGCCAATACACCTTAGCAAAGTCTAACCTGAATCCAAATAATACTGCTGACTCTATTCCAGTTCAGTCAACAAGTAAAAATCAGATGTATCACTTACAATATTAAAATATTTACACTGTTTGCAAAGAACCTCTGCATGAAGCTCAGTATTGAGTGGTGGACCAATTAACACCTATAAATGATTTATCAATGTCCACGCTTTGGAAAAAATTTGGAATCAGAACTTAACTCCTGCTACCTGGTCATAACTGATAAGACAGGCAGGCATTATATAGCAATTTTTCACCAATATGGCATGGATGAAATGACAATAAACTAAACAGATTGGAAGTGGGGGGGAAAAAAGTGACGAAAAAAGAAAATTTAAAGGGTTAGAAATAATTTTCCGAGAAAAATGACAAATTAGTTAACTTGCAGAAATTTAAACTTCTATTTAGGTTTTGATTTTGACTAGAGAAAGAAGCCTGATCAATAAAAACAAAGGAAAAAGAAAGATAGTTGCATAGCTTTCCCATGATTTAATTTAAAAACATGCAATTTCATATTTCCTCTTAAACAGAAGTTTTCAAATGTCTTTGTCCCTTAAGTGACAAATCAACTGAAGCCTATTTTCCTGAGGAAGGGCATGTCATCCCCCACAATATTGCCATGCTCCTCTTGTGTCCCAGCAGACAGCATCCTCCCCGACACATTCCCATCATCTTTGCTTTGTCCTCCTCACTTGTTGCCCTGGCACAGCTCACAGCCCCTTCTGTCCCCCTTGGCCACCAGAAAAGCCTGACAGGTGGCTGTTGCTCCTTTCTGTGTCCTTCAGACCCCGCAGCACACACAGGTGCCCAGTGCCTCTGCCACCAGGAGCATGCTCCCGCTCTGCTGCTGGAGCCTCTCTGCTCACCCCTCCTTGGGTTTCACAACACTTGAGGAAGCTGTCTATCTTTGGTAGCTCTACCATCCTGTCAAGCCAAGTTTAGAAGGGGGTCAAAAGCTTGTAGGATTGAATGGAAAACTAAAAGCTCTCTCAAATAAAATCCCTTAGGAAATTAAGATTAAAACACACAGTACTATTATTTGTATTTTTCTATTAATAACAACCCAGTGATACGGAGGGAGTGTAGGATTTTAGCCAGCTACACTGTATATTTTAATTAGAAGTTACACACAGAAACCTAAACAAGGCAGAAAATCTGCTCCCAGAATGCAGTCACTGGGAACTTACTTTAAAATGAACAGAAAGGCAGTTTTACTGCATGTAAAATAAGTGCAGGACATACTGATCTTACAGAATTTGAAGGATGAATGGAAAATGTGATTAAACCTTTCCTGGTGTACCTGATGGAAAAGAGACAAGTGTACATACTGTTGATTACAGCACTAAATGCATTGAGGACAGCACAGATGTGTGAGTCATAATTGTCTACATGCTGCAAGCTTATGCTTTAAAGCCAGTCTCCTAATCCCCTTGCATTTCCTCACATCAATATTTAGGAGTTTTTTAATGACTTCTTGCTAACAGCTTTTTGTACCTAGGAAAAAAGTATGCTTTCAGGAGAATACTGCACACAGATGAGTGGTCACACTCACCTGATCCTTTTCAATCTGTCTTCAGCCAGGGCATTTATTTTCTTCCATATTTGGTCGCAGTAGACTAGAGTCACTGAAAAATATATGAGATTTTCAGATAAAACAGCTGCACAAGAATCTGGCAAAGTGCATGTGTAGGATGGTTTGAGGGTTTTTCGCAGTTTTGTTTGTTTGATTGTTTTTTTAATCTGATAGAATTATACCATAATGGAAATACATATGATCAAGTAAAAGGTAAAGATTACACAAAACCAAAAAAAATTGTCTTCAAAACTGACATAAGAGAAATAAAGAGAATTTTTATTGAATCAATTTCTTAAAATGTTTGTGCTCCAGATGTTAAAAACAACCTCTTCAGGGAGGTCTTTGTATTCAAATGCTCATTTACAAATATCCCTCTACAAGACCTCTTTCCCCCAATAGAGTTATGCCCTACCCATCCACTTCTGTTCCTACCTAGCCACTTTTCCCGTGATGGTGTCTACATGCATGGAATATGAGGACTCCATGCACAAGATCCTCCAGTTATTCATAATATTAGATTGTGTAAGTTAATATTTGAAAAATATGTACTTGTAGAAATGGTTTTTCTGGTACTAGTTTTGAACGGTGCCTAAATTAGACAGAGAAGAGATAAAGAAGGCCAGTTACAAGGTCATCTATCCTTTCAAGAATAGAATTCTGCCCTCAGTAAGGACAGTACGAATCCCATATTCAATTTTTAGCTAATTCCTCCTTGAATATTAGATGGAAAGGAGCATCTCTACCATTTGTTTACAGGCCATAACTAAATGCTTCTACTCAGCTTTTTACATAATACTACGTGTCCTGCTTTAAGCTGGCAGACAGCTAAACACCACAGCACCATTCACTCGTTGCCCCACAACAGTGGGATGGGAGAGAGAATGAGAAGGGTAAAAGGGAGAGCACTTGTGAGTTGAGATAAAGACAGTTTAATAACATGCCTGAAAACAAAGCAGAACAAGGGATTCATTCCCCCCTTCCCATGGGAATGCAGGTGCTCAGCCATCCCCAGGAAAACAAGGCTCCAGCACTTTTAACCATGACTTGGGAAGACAAACACCATTATTCCAAGCATGTCTCCCCCTTCCTTCTTCTTCTTCTCCCAGGTTTAAATGCTGAGCATGATGCCATAGGGTACAGGATGTCCCTTTGTTCAGTCAGGGTTGGCTGTCCCACTGTGACCCCTCCTAGCTCCTTGTGCACGCCCAGTCTCCTCACTTGCGGGATGAGGTGAGGAGCAGAAAAGGCCATGGCTTTGTGTCAGGGCTGCTCAGCAATAATGAAAATATTCCTGTGGTAAAATTTGTGCTATTTCCTGCACAAATCCAAACTGTGACCTCACACTAGATGATGTGAAAAAAATCAAGTCCATACCAGTCCAAACCAGCATACTTTGCAATGATGAAAGAAAATGAGACAATAAACCTTTCCTTCCTTTCATCTATTGTTGAAAAGATACAAATACTACAAACTCTGCTTTTTGAAAGTATTCCATAATGTTGCACATCCAGCTGAGGTTTTGTGGCAAAATATCAGAGCACATTCTATTATGCACCCAGCTCACATCCTTAAAAATGCCCACCCTCTTTTTTTCTTTCTTGAGAGCTCCTAATTCTTTTCTTCCCCTCCAGACCTTCCCAATTCAGAGCTCAGCCACAGTTTTTCTCTGATTCCCTGTCCCTCACTCTGTGAGTCACTTTCAGAGTCAGCCTTCTGTTGTGACTGCCTTCCACACATCTCCTCTGCCTCCACACTGATTCACAAACCCAGCCTCAGGTTGCCCAGCAGGTCCCAGTTTCTTCATGGAAACTCAGCCCCGTGTTCTTCACACCTCTGTGGTGAGAGTCCCCCTCATGGCACAGTTGCCTGCTTTGTTCCTGTATGAATTACATTAAAAAAGCCTTACTTTCAGCCTAACAACACTGTGTAACAACTCTGGAAGAAGAATATCCTTTAGTTTTAAGAAGAGGAGCAGTATTGACAATACTGCCTCTGAGGATCCTTATACCACTTTTCCGAATATACAAACAAAATGGTCTCAAATTTCAGCATCATTAAAGATGAAGGCTTGCAAGTACACCATTATCTTGTGTTTTGCTGTCATTTATGGGCTCCATTAGGCTGATGGAAGCTTTCTGACACTTTCTAGCTCTTTCTGACAATGTTTTTCCCCCTTTTGTTATGGTGTGCTTATCTAGAAAAGCAGAGGTTTAAAGAGACTATGGTTATCCCTGTTTTACATACTGGGAGCTATTGTCAAACATCTCAAAGAGCTCTTTGCTAACATTAAATACTATGGAAAAATGACTAATTAATTTTAGTGATGTAAAAACACCTGGGAACATTTATTTATGAGCAGCCCTATAAAGGTACCACTTGTGTTGCCTGTTTATGTTTTCTCTCAGCAGAGTGTTTGCAGATATGCCATCTTCACATATTCATTGTTTTAAATCTATTTGCACATTCATCTTTTGTTCCTTAGTCCATGATCTGAAATTTTAAAGTGAACTTGGGGTAACTGTGTTGTTTGAGTGTTACGATATTTACCAATGATGTGCTGGAGTGAAGCTATTTTGTGGAACAAAATTCTGTGCTCATTTGCACAGCCCACTTTATGTATTTCCAAAGGCTGAAAATTTTACCACTGGAAAGATGAAGGTATCTTAAGAGTTACTGTGTGCAATGTGCCACGTGGTAAAAAAAATTGCAGAGTAAAAGTCTGACTTAGGCATCCGTGTCCCCAGCATAAAAACATAGCTCTTATCTCTGTTATATTTCTGAACAACAACCATATTCTTCTCTCCTGCTGGAGGATTAAGAATCCAAGTATTGGGTTCTTAATTTCCTAGTATAGATATACTTCTAATTTTAGTGGAAAAGAGAAAACAAACAAACAAAAAACCAAAACAAAACAAACAAACAAAAAAAATAAAACCAAAAAAACCACCAAAAAAAAAAATTCCAAACTAGAAGAAGTAAAGATTTATTGAATATGTGGCGTACTGACATATGTGGGGCTTTTTTCACTTATATAGCTCTGCTCCAAGATATAATTCTGTGGCAAAATGCAATAGCAGTTTATTTTAAGGGAAAATTCCACTTAACTGTTCTTCTACCACACTAACTCCTCAACCTTGCTGATAAACATTATTGTCTAATTTTAGCTCTGGACATATATCTAATGATTTTATTTCAAAGCATGTTAATGGCTGTCTCAGTGTCAGATCAGCTACAGTCCATGCTACAGCAATAACCATTGTAACACCATTGACCACTGACATCACTGTCTCAGAGAACACTCTTAAGTAAAGAATGATAGCAATATACCAAATCAATATTTGCACCTTGTTCTTTATGGCTGCTTAGATATTGAAAAAGCATATTTCTTCTTGTCAGAATCAATAGCTTTGATTCCTCTATACTTTAGCATTATGATTCAAGTTCCCAAGCTGTACAATGAGTAAAGAGCATATAACCAACAACATCAAAAAAATTCTAGCAAAGTATGAGTTGGTATCATGCGCCCTTTATCTGCAACTGCACTTAATTCCTGGCAGATGAATTCCAAGAGAGTGTGTGAAAGGGGGACTCCATCCCCCCTACCACTCATGTGTCCTTGACACAGAATCTCTTCTGCTTATTTAAGGGGAGTACCATTTATTATTTGAGCAAGAGGCAAGGTAGAAAATATGGAGACAAATAAAAAGAAATGGACATGGATTGGAGAAAGAGAATGAGAAATGTAACACAGGTAAACAAAAATAAAACCAAAAAAACCCCAACAAAACCCAAACCCACAAAAAGTAAACTGGGGAGAAGATTTGGCCAGGGTGCAGTGATCCTGATAAGTAGGTGTCAGGATGGAATAGACAGACCAAAAAGGGACTGATGCAAAAAGGTGATCTGAGTGGAAAAAATACTTAAAAAAACCAAAAATGTGAGAGGCAGTGGAGAAAAGAGCAGGATCAGGATGAGTAATATGAAGACTGAAGTATAAGCAGAAAAAGACTACCTCGGTTATGTCCTTGTAATCTCCTTGACAGAGCAATGCCTTCTCTAGTAATTGCTCCAAACAGGTCATGTCTATCCTATCCATGGCTATTCCCAATTGATGTGAAATGAGCACCTTCATGTTGCTGAACACCAGGAATAAGTTCCAGCTTGGTATCTGTTGCAAAGGCCATTGCATCTACTCACCCACAGGCTTATCTACAAAGCTATACTTCATGTTCAGCGTGCATATGTTCTACACAGGCTGTGGGAGCACATCTCTCCCAGGTTCAGCTGGCCTTATATTCAAAAAACATTAATGAGACATTTTCCTGGCCCTTGCTTGTTCATTGTCATGGAGATTGTTTTGATTGAGAAGAACTCCAGGTTGAATCCAGTATAATAAAAAGCATGCCAATAGGTTAGTCTCCAGATTGCCTGTCTTTCAGCTTGAGACCTTTTCAGGTGTTTATGGTTCAGTGTGTCTTTATAGGCCACTGAGAATAATGACAGAATAATTTTTCTCTCTGTTACTCTGGAGGAGTAACATACTTGACTGAGGATGTATGTTCAATGAACATATGTTCTGTGCAGAGAGTCTTGATATGCTTTATAAACCACTGATAATCATATGATAACCATGTCTACAATTGGGATCTCTGCTTGTTATCCCATATCTTAATTTATATCTGATCATTCTTTGTGTCTTTACTATTGAGGCTGTGTATTCCTCGGGACAGGAAGACTGTGCTAGGCTCACCTAGAATTTATTCCATAAAACCAACCAGCGATTCTTGCTGCAGTTACTTTCACTCTATTTCCACTTTTGAGCAGACAGGAAATCCTTGTACATTGTTCATAGAATAACTGGAATTTCATAGGTATCCTGAAGACTATATACTTGGCATCTCCCCTAATATGGTAGATGAGGTTTTCTGGGAGGTGTTCAGAAAGTTGAAGTTGAAAGAGGGGCTCTGTGCTAACAAAATCATACAACACAAATAGTAAACAAAAGGATAAAGAAACTTCCATATATGTATTCTCTGATTAATAATGAAACTTGGGAAAAGCAGAGGCAAAGATAAGTTTTAATATTAGATTACCCTCTTCTTCAGGGCAAATTTCTCATTATCTGTACAAAATTCTAGTGCTTCCCAATTTTTTTCTACCCCTATTCCCAACACTGCAGTCTACCACCTGATAATACATTCTCCTTTATATCCTTGCTTACCACCTGATAATACATTCTCCTTTATATCCTTGATACCAGCTGATAATACATTCTCTTTTATATCCTTGCTTGCAACAATAAGAAGATACATGTTCAGTTCAGAAGACCATGGGAGTGGAGCAGGTATAACTGGCATCTTCCTGCTGACTTTAGGAACTCTCATAACTTGGTCAAAGCCTCACCTTCAGAAGAGTTACCTGGTTAGATGCTCTGACCAGCTGCAGTGGTTCGAACTGGTGAAGCCCAGTACATTACTGTTTTGGCTTAGTACAGGACAATGTTCTCTAAGAAAATTAGCCAGGAGTCACCACTTACCATGTATTGCTTCTGCTCACAGTGCCATTTTCATAGACCCAGAGCAATCTAAAATTGGAAGATCCTCTCCAAGTGCTTTACCAGGAAATCCCCATTTCCTAAAGTGGGATGAAAACAATATGTTGATCACACTGAGCTGAACTACTCCAAAATGTACAAACCATTTAACTGCTAAAAACTCATGCAACATTCATGCAGTGAATTTTAGTCACATGTTCATGTGCCTTCATATTTACCGAAGAATTACAGGCTTCAGTTAATTTACAGATACGTTGCTTCTGTCTTACCTATCTATCCATTTTCTGTTTCAAAATACTTTCTCATCTTTACTTAACATATCTTCTTTTGCTACCAAATCTTTCATCACCTTCAATTTTCAGCAGTAGTAGTACCAGCAGTAGTAGCCAGTATCTTCCTCCATTTTCTGTTATCTGTTTCAATGGGGTAACAAATGGAACAAATGTGAAAAGGTAATTGATTGTAAAAAGGTAATTGATGTGTAAAAGGTTGTTGATTCAGGTGGCATTTGGATGGAGAAAAATTATTGCAAGGGGCTGTGAAAAAGTCCATCAGATCCAGAAAAAAAAAAAAAAAGAATATAAGAGATAAAATCATCAGAAGGTAATCTTACGGTAATCTTAATCAACCCTCTGAGAGTAGCATTGTGGATGCCTACAAATGATAGTGATACTGACCAGTAAATAACACCTCCAAAACCCTGAGTCTCTGAACTGAGCGCTAGTGTGGACACCCTTATTCCCAGAATCAACAGCTCTTTCACTCCCAGTAAATAAGATAGGTATCTGTACAAATTAAACATAAGGTTGGATAGGTATCTGTACAAGTTACTTAGCTACACTTCATCTGCTAAAATGTGGAGAGTAGATTATGACATATTTTGAGAGTTCCTCTGCATATCTATAACTGTGGTACATGAGTCAGTAATTCTGATACTTGATTCATATTATAATTCCCAAATATGATTGCTTTGCAAAACAAATTACAGTTTAAATCTGAAATTTGGTAGGTAAACTAACAGGAAAATAAAAAATATTAACCAAATGCATTGCTGTTGATAGATAAGTGGTATCTTTCTCATTTTCTGTTTAGCGGGTTTCCTTTCCATGTGTCTTTAAAATAAATGAATGTGTAGATATAACAGATGAGACAAATGCCTCTCTTTATAAGTGCGATTGAGATTCTGAAATTCTTAACTCTACCTACCTATTTTCAAACCCCATACATAAGAATGGCAAAATACCCCTCTTCCTATTGGGCTGATATAATTGTGCACAAATCCACAAAAACTTCTAGACAGAAACTTTTAAACACATATTCTTTTGCCTTTCACTTCTTAGGAAAAAAAAAAAAAATTGGATGATTTTATTTTGCTCTCTTTTATGCCCCTTCAGACTTCTACCATAATAATGTCCATTGCCAATATGAATATATTATGTGAATTATGTGACAGGAAAAAATTAAAGTTCAAAAGACATTCAAGAACCTGGTGAAGAGAACATATAAGGAGTGAAGATGAGCACTTCCATGAAACTACTTACTTTATTGAATTAAATCCTCTACATATGTGCAATATCTGTTCTGAGTCAATATGGAATAAATAAAGCCAGACCTGACACTGATACAGACTACTGAGCTCATTCCATTTTATGACAAAACAACACTTTGGTGCCAACTTTTCTTGTTTTCCCATCACAACAGTGTTACTGTAGACAGTGAAGTCAAAAGTATATTCTATTCTCACCCTTACTTGTTCCAAATGTTTTTTCTCTGAGTGAATATACACTGGTTTTAGCACAAATGGTCAAGAGCATTTAGTGTAGGAAAAGTGGCACATTTTGCTAGCAATTATCTATTTGTAACTAGCATCTGAGAGAGGTTTTTTTTTCCTGAACCACTATCTGTATCTGTTTAAGTGACTTGCTTAGTGGAAGGTTTCTGAAAAATGTTGTGTTGTTTTTAGTAATTTGACATTTGCAAAGAAGCCATTATTTAGTTCCCCAAAAGATTTCTTGCTATTTGACATTTTAGGAGTTGAAATTCCATTTGCATGCAATCTTTTGCATAATTAATATACTAAAAATGATTATTTGAAAGAGGAGTAAACCTGCCTTCCCATACCATGGCTGTATAATTGAGGTCATAATTATCATTCAGCTATTATTTATCCTCTATTCAATTTCAGAACTCCTTACACAATGAGTCCCAGTTCCAGAAAAAGAACTTTTTTTGTTTCTCTTTCTTTATCTGGTCTAAGCCTCTGTTGTGCTTCCAGTGTCAGCTTTGCTAAATGAGTTTTTTCAATAGCTGAAGTCATTAAATGTGAAGACATGAGCAGAATGTTCTTACTGCAGATCAATCATTATAGATTTTAGGTTTAGTTTCTGTTGTAGGCACTGTATATCTGTTTCTTAGTAGGAATAATCATTTAACTCTACTTTGGCACTTGGATCCTAATTTCAGTAATGAAAATGAGTGCTGTACTCTATACCCAAGGACACTATGGAGAAATGGCTGTAACATAAGAAAGTATAGCATTGCTAGAGATATCATTTGCCAAAAGGGTTAATCTATCTGTATACATAATTATTATATATTATTTATAACAATGGGAAAACGACCAATGCAGGGAAACAAAACTTCTTAAAATTGGAAGTACTAATCAGAATCATGTGGTGTATATTGTATTTAAGGCTCTGGAAAACATTGGGTATAGTTTGAAGGGCTGTTTAATCAGCACTGTGTAGCCACACCTTAATCTGCGATAAGTAGTTTAGCAAATATTAGCTAGAGCTTAATGTTGAGCCTTTGCTATAGAACGTTTTTCGAGGCAGAACAAAGAATAAACATCTCTCATGCAGAGCAGTGTCTCACCCAAAGAGGAGGGCTCAGGGACAGAGCAGAGGATAAAGCAGCAGATTGTTTTGAAGTATTTGTAGTAGCACTGATATTCTGATCTTTACTTGAGGGGGCCAGGCTGTACTGCAGGACTCAGTTTTAAACGAACAAACAAATAAAAAAAAAATTAAAAAATCACAATCCATATTATTGAAGTATGTAACACCATATGAGTAATAATTATTCATTGATTACATTTTCTGTCCATGTAAACCAATCTAGGAAAGGATTTTGATGATTCAGAACTGGGGAAGTCATGGAATAAATGGAATCTGAAGAGAAGATAAGCAATTCTCTTAAACTGAAAGACACAAAAGCAGTTGGAACTTACAGTTTAAACATAAATAGGCAAAGGAGAGATTCCTAAAAACAAGGAAGAAAATATCCTGCATTTCTGAATTCTATGTGCTTTTCTAAAATAAAGAGTTCCTTTATAAACAAAAACTTTTTATTTAAACTCATGCCTGATTTTTCCATACATTTATTTCTAAAGTGTTAAAAAGGTTGCCTTCAGAAAAGCTGTGGGCTTCTGTGAGATGCTTGAATGCCCGAGGAATGGGAATGATGCAAAAGATATTTCACAAGACCAGTGCCATTTCATTTCAATTTCTTGCACCCTTGGCTTGCTGTTGGCTATCAGCCATCACTGTCAGAAGTGAAGCTTAAAGCCCCAGAAAACAAAATATAAAGGAATATAGGGAAGCAGGAATCCTACTGAAAGCAAAAAATGAACCAGATTTTTAAAGAAAAGAAGATAGAATAGGTAGAAGAGGTTATTAACAGAGTTAGAAAAATTAAGACAGAGCTAGAGAAAAGGGTAAAAAAAAGTGAAAAACTAATGAGAAGTAACATTAAGAAGGCAAATGTATTAAAAGATCTTTTCTATCTGTTAGTCTATAGCCAAAAGATTACCTTGGATTTATATAACTAACAGCTTGGACAAGAATGGAAGACAACAGGTTGGAAAGTATTAGTACTTGATGATTTGAAATAGGTGTAAACAAATGAAATTCTGCTTCTGATACCTTGGGGATTTGGTCTGAGAGAAGCAGTCAGTTAACTCTGAGAGCTGTGGAATGGATGAAGGAAGTTCTGGAAGATTAGATATAGTGAAAGGGGTTTTTTGTTTGGTTTTTCTTTGGGTGGTGAACACCATGAGCTGTCACCATATGATTAAGAGAATCTGAGTCTGATTCCCAAACAGCTGTTGAAACTGATAACAGTTTTGAACCAGCTAGGAATTAACACACTGAAAAATATCAACATGGCCTTGTCAATAATGAGTTATTTCAGAATAAACTAGTTCTTCTCGTATATGAAACTCTATCTTACAGTTTTAGCAAAAATCTTCCATACTGCTGTTAACATGAACTTAAGGAAAAAAAATACAACACAAATGTGCAGAATTGAAGGACAGATACAGCTTTCTGGATAGCTATATTCATGGTTTAACATCAAATTTGAAGAGATTTATTGTGCAAGGTGTCAATACAGCTTTTTGTTCTGGTAGGAATTTTGTCAGTGTATTTATAAATGTTTTGGCTGAATAAATGTAGTATTTTGTAAGTTGCCACATAAGAAAGCAGTTGAAATAGTTTAGAAGAAAGGTCTGTAATTGAAGATGGCAGTGATGGGTCAAGAAAGCAGCCTGAAATCAGGTGAAAACCAAGAACTACACATTCAGAGTACATTCTATCAGGGTGGTGCAAGAGTGAGACTTCCACCTTCCACAAACAAACCCTCCCACCTGTCCAGGAGCAGCAAAGGTCAGCTGTTCCTTCAGGGACATGAAAACATGATCAGCAGAGCAGAGGTCACTCCAGCCAGTGCCCAATCCCACAGCACCCAGCAACGTGATTAAAGAAAGTACAGCTGCCACATTCAGCCAAGAGCCCAGACCCTCAGGCAAGTGTCTGGGAGTGAGACAGGACCAAGGTCAAGCCAAAATCTTAATCTGCACCTCAGGTCCAGTGGCAGTAACCATGGCCAGGTACCAGCACCAGCAGGGAGCCACCTCTTATAGCCCTGGGCTCAAGGGACCTTGGTGCAGACTTATTTAATTGTTGTAGGATATCAGTGAGCTGAATCAGGGCATATGGAGCTGAGATAGGGAACAGAGAAAGGGATGCAGCAATGCAGCACAGCATTTAGAAATGAGAAATTTGGAGCAGGATGGGGTTTTCAGGCTCAGTGTGAGAGCTCAGGCACAAGCAGTGGATTTGAGGCCCCAGGTGCTCTCCATGGGCCTGGTCTGCTTTTGATGAAAAGGAGGTTCAGAGGGGATAGAGAGCATTACTTTTTTAGTTACTATGGGTTGAATTTCTTCACATTTACCCAGTGTTGCAAAGCAAAATGCAAGAGACTCATCCATTCTATAAAAAAGTACACTTGAGCTCCTGCTATAAAACAGCTCAGATCCAAGTATTTTTAACATTTTCTATTGTACATGTGTTTGTGATAGCATCATTTGTGATTTCAATAACCTGCTGACTCCAAGAAGATTTTGCTTTACTAGGCATTAGTAAAGGAAATTAGATGAAGTTCTGCCTGTACCATGATTTTGGCGGGTACTTGAAAGTCAGAAGTAATTTAAAAAATGTGGATGTTTAATTTAAAACATGAGCATTTCTACTCTTCCTGTGAAGAACAGCTCACAGCAGTGACACGCCTGAGCTTATCTGATGGCTGAGAGCAGTTGCCCAAAATTAGACTACATTTCAAGGTACATGGTTGATCAGTCCCTTCTTTTCATATTTCTGAAGGGCACCAGGGCAGGATGGGATAGAAAAAGGAATTTGGACTTGGACCTTCCCCTTTAGAGACCTGGCCACTCTCTGCTTCTGCAGCTTGCTTTTTTTACCTCTAACTCAGGTAAAAGCACAGAGGAGACAACATGCTGCCCCATTATTTTTTTGTGCTAAAGATTTTAGGACTACAAGTAAAGCCATTAATCTCCATTTTGAATGTGGCTGTGCCAAAGTAAGGATTCTGTAACCATATTGGTTCAGGCTAAGGAGCATTTTAGTTATATAACAAATGTACAATGCAGTGTGCCAAAAAATAGTGTACAGTCATGTGGAGCTCCTCTTCGCCTGTTGATAATTTAAAAGACTGACACTAATGAGGTCCCTTGATAAGCAAAGGCAGAACTAAAAGCATCCTAACTTCAAAAGGATTTTGTTCCTCAAATATTAAAGTGAAGCAGAGGAGAGAAAGGGCTCATAGTTGCTGAATCCCATGAGTTAAGTCAAACTGCTTGAAGATTAAAAGCCATATCTGACCTTGTATCTCAGATACATAAATGATGGAAAATCTGTTCAGAGGAGATTATTGTCCCAGTTTCTGTACAATTTCCAAGGGAACTTCCCACAGGGGGCTGTGTGGCTGAAGTTTGATAAGGCCAGACATTCCTGAGGATCATGAGAATGATATGTGTGACGTTGTGAGCATCAGGCAGGAGTTTTTCCCACGTGTAAAGCCTGGTAACCATCAATAAAGAAAAAGAAAAATCATCAGTCACATTTCAGTAAGGATTTTGTGGAACTTGAAGGGACCATGATAATATCCTGAAAAAAAGCCATAGGAAGATTCAAAACGCTAAACCAAAATAAAATATATTGGATAATACAAAAAAGAAAGATAGGCCAAGAAAAATAGAGTGATTTCCAAGGTGAGATTTTACTGCCCTAAAATTACTATGTGTTCCTCACTCTCTAAATTTTTTGCCAAGCTATGGCTACTTTAATGTCCAATACCAAAAAGTCCTGGCTAAGCAAGGTTAATTTGCATTTTGGGACAGACTGCTGCTGAATTCTCAGAGGCTACAGGATGCTCACCCAGGCTAGGGAATGATGTACATCCCAAAAGGAATTGATCTCAAAAGGCAAAGGGATGAGTTGGTTCCATGCTGCAACTTGCCGTGCAGTTGGACATTAACAGAAATTTACTATGTGACACCCACCTCTTTCATAAGTAGGTTTATGAGCTGTCATGGAGCCAGCAGGGATTGGCCTTTAACTTCTATGCAAGTAGAATAAGGAGGCTGGTAAAAGTTATGAAAATACACCTTTGCTAATCAGTTTTGATAAAAAAAAAAATTATTTTATGTGGGATAATATAATATAGAAGAAATTAAGTGTTGTATTCTGCAGGAAGATCCCAATCCAAAAGTGAAATTTTGGAAAGTTTGCCTCTGCAGATCATCTGTTGAAATATCATAAGCAATTTGGAGAAAAAAAAATTCCAATTCTAGGGAAAATGCAACTCTATTCTTAAATCTTGGGTATATCCTTTGGCTTCTCTTGGGCTTTTCAAATTCAATTCAGTGAATCTTCAAATTTTTGTTGACTTGTGTTATGCAGTCATTTTATGAAGCTGACCAGTGCCTTGCTCAAATTAGAAAGAAATTTCTGCTTCCCTGAAGACGACTAAAAATAAATTTTGGTTAGGTATATAAAAAACCCCAAAATACAAAATATTAACTATTTTCCTGGTAATTAAAGGCAGATCTGGGTAGCTCTGATGTCCTAGATCTTGTTATCACATCAAAGGGACTTAAGGGATGTTCACAATAGATCTTGAAGTGTTCTTTGATACTTATTTTCTTATAAAATGCAGACCACTTAGCTACAATTTTCATGATAGTCCTTCTGCCATTATAGTAATTCTCAAATGACTTTGTCCTTAGAACTTTTTTACTCTTGCTCACATAAAACTCTCATACTTGAGAGTCCTGCAAATGATTGCAAATGGACAAAAATGAAGGGTTTGCACATCTACTTCTTCTATGTCTTTTCTTGGGAGGCCAGACTGCAGGGGAAGTGTCTGTAGCCAGCCATGGGCCGGCCTCTTCTCCCACCATCCCTAGTGACAGGATAAAAGGACATAGCCTTAATCTGCCCCTTGGGAGGTTTCAGTCGGACATCAGGAGGAATTCACATAAAGCGTGATTAGATGTTGGAATAGGCTGCTCAGGGTGGTGCTGGAGTCACTGTTCCTGGAGGTGTTTCAGGAAAGACTGGATGTGGCGCTCAGTGCCATGGTCTTATTGCCATAGGGATGTTGGGTCATAGGTTCGCCTCTATGATCTCAGATGTCCTTTCCAACCCAACTGATTCTGCCATTCTATGGCTAAGATGTCTCTAAATATGCTACCCTTTTTATGGGAATGGCATGATTATATGCTGCATGACTGGTCATAATGCTTGATGCATTAAAAAATGAAAACCTCATGTCTTACAGAGAGATTATGAGAGATAAAGCACTGAAAGTAAACAATTTTTCTTCCATTGTAGTTAGCTGTCAAAACTAGTGCACAATTTTATGACTTAGATTTGAGGAATTGTTGCCTGTCATTTTTTAGGTTCCCATTTTTACAATTATCTATTTTTTATTTGGAAGGGAAACAAATGGAAGTCAGACTCTTAAAGTTTAGCATAAATGGGTAGGATTTTCAGTACTTGGAAAGTGTTAAATGCCTTTTTCAGGATCAGAGTTTCCTCGCCGTTTGGAAAAAATCAGTATCAAACAAAGAATTTAATTTCTAAGAATGTGTGTGGCAAACAACATGAATAAGGAAAATCTGTATCTAACTGATCAAAGAACTTGCGTAGAATAATAGATTTAGCTTCCATATTGATAACAAATTTGATTAGGGAGAAGTATAATCATGGGATAAAAAAATGGGGTATAAACTCAATTAGAATTAGAAATTATATCCATAATTAAAAATTATTATTACAATTTATTGTGTCTCTCAATCACAAAGAAATTCACCTTCTCCTAACCTCTGCTCCATCTCTTCTTTCTGTATAAATAGAGGATTAGGATTCCTGATAAAGAAACAGACATGAACATACTCACAGGAGTAGCAATAATCTCATATAATATTCAACAAATTGACACAACCCCTGTTCAGCACAATAAGAGCTTCTATTATATAGTCAGTGTTGGCAGATAGACATAAAATTCTTGTTCTTCAAAAGGACATGGATCAGACCTCTAATGGGCTTCAGAGATGTCTTCCTCTGCAGCCCTCACATCTGCAACTGTGAGCTTACCTTCTAACAAGAGAAGGGAAACAGAACTCCATCTAAGTAAAGGAACCCTTTTTCTTTGACATGGTATTCATCTCTTGGAAAAGGCCATTTAAATTCTTGCTGGAATGTTTCTGCTTCCAGAGGAGGCAAGCAGGGCTTTTTGATTTTCACACAGAATTGTGATCTTTTTAAGACATCACATGGTACAGCTACACAATCTTCCTCTCTGATCTGATATACTTGTTGCATTAGCACATTATTACTCCACAAACCAGAATACTGCTTTGTTTAATCACTGATATTGTAATTAAGTATAAATTAAACAGTACCTATATCTATCCTAAGAAAACTGAAGGGGTACACAGTTTGTTTGTTTGTTTGTTTTTAAAAATCCTGTTTTCATTAAACAAAAAGAGAAACAAACAGCTGTTTACTATCCCCTTTGCATTTTAAAACTCAGCATTTAGTTTTTATAATTTTTTTTTATTTCCACATTAATTAAAATAGTTTCCTTTGCTAAAAGCCTTTGTGGATTTATGTCAAAAAATTTATTTACTTTTAATTATGCAATGAGGCAAAAAACTGACTAACTTTCCAGAAAAAGTCTAATTTAGTCTTGTTGTTAAACATTGTGTATACACCAGACAAGAAATGTAATACCTTGATTTTCCAAAATGTATTATTTGCTTAAGGGAGGATAGCAAACTCTTTGACAAATGAGCTCATTATTAATGCAATAATAAGATAAATATGCTATAAAAGATCTAAAAAAATTATTTAACATAGCTATTTCTGTCTTTGTAAAAGATATTTTGCTAGGCATTAAACTTGACTTTCACCCCCTCTATATCTCCCCCAGTTTCTTAAGGATCAGGCTTAGACAATAGGAATTAAAAAAAGAGAGACATTGAAAAATAGATTTGTTATGCCTGGGATAGTAGAAGGGAACTAATTTGTTAAATCACTGTCTGAACTGAATTATGGCCTCCTTCTCTGCTACTTGCATTAGGCCTTTTAGTTTATAGGTCATCACTGCTAAAAGTTACAATCTAATAATAATAGTAATAACACTAATACTAGCACTACACGCTTCAAATGATGTTCCCTTTGTATTAGGCATTACAGAAACACAATTGAAAAATAGATGCTATTATTTTTCCCATTTCACATCAATGAGTCACAATACATTTCAGCAAATATCCGGTGTTCTTCTAAGACAGGGTTTACTACTGGAGTGAGGTTTAGAGCACCCTGACTACACCTAAATTACTCTTTATTTGCACCCTGCACTGTCTCCTGTCTCCTGCTTCTTTGGTTGTCCATGTCAGACATTTCTTGTGGCATGTGCAGGACATGCCTAGACTTTCTTAGGGAATAGGGTGCAGGAAAGGGAAGAGGAGGTTGTCATGTTTGTGGTTTCACTTGAAATGGAAGAGGGTCGACAGGGGAGCTGTCAAGGATTGAGTGCAGCTGTGTTTGCTCAAAGGTTCATCCACAGCATCTCATCTCCAACCTGTGATCCATGGAAGGTGCTTATGGTGGAGCATAAGAGCAGACAAGCACACTCCAAATAGTCACTTTGTTCTTTTAACACAATTAACATCCTCTGTATTTGATAACCAGTGGTGGTGTTTTTCTGGTTTTCCTCACACCAGAAAATGTTCAATACCTTTTAAACCTCTAGGGTCTCTGAAATCTCATCAGTTCTTGTGGGAAGGAGCTATGCATCTTAAGGCTACCCTTTGTGAAATACGTGGGGGTTTCTGGGTTATGGTTTTTAAAATTTTCTTCTGAAAGTGTTGCACTCAATTTCTTTTGCTGCTCACTGTTGTTACTGAAAGACACAGAACAGCTTCCTAAACTCTGCAGGGCATGACTGATTGCATGGCTCTAACGTATTTTCTCCACAGTCGCTTCTGCAATTAAAAAAAGACATTTAAAAGATCACATTTTATTAGCTATTCATGGACAGAAATCAAAGCAATATTCTGATAATCCTTGGAGTTTTATTACTTTTATTTCTTGATACTCTTCCTTGAGCAATTTGAACTTCACAAGTTTCCTTTTGGCTCACTTTTCTGGTTGTCATGGTCTCTCTGAGTGGAGCCCTGTTTCTTGGAAATACAATATTACTTGCTCTTCCCAACACATGCTGGCTCAGCATCATCTGCAAGCTTGTTAAGTGTGCACACTGTCCTATCATAAAGACTGTTTATAGAGAAGATTAAAGCTGTTCAGTCACTTTTCCTCCTCTCCTAATGATTTTCAAAGATTCAGAAGATGCTTTGTTTTATCTTTTTCAAATACATAGACCTTTAAAGCTGTTTCAGGTAATTCTCTCTGCAGTCTGCAATCTAATATTAAAATGCTTTCGTATGTTGGAAGATTTTTCTATTTTAGCTATCACCCAGTTGCAATTTTCATTGTAATAAAGATGGAAATGATGAAGGATGGTCTTTCTGTTGACCAAAGTTTGGGATGTGGCTTGTCTTTTTGAGGCATACTCCCTGAGAAATTCTCCCTGAGATGTAGAATGTAAAATCATGTTTCAGATCCTGTATTAAGAAGAGGGGTCATACTCCATTCCAGTATAATACCCTCAGTTTTAAAGTGTGTTATCTTGATCATATCTGTTTTATGGGAAGGAAAAGAACAATTATCTGCATTAGATTGAAAAAATAAAAGGTATCTTGAACTAAAAAACTTCAAACAATTGAATTAAAATTATTTATGCATATTAAAAAAGAAAAATAGGAAAGAACAAAATTATAAGAAAAATTAATATAAATAATCATTAATACAATATTATAAGAAAAAATGTGATTAATTGAGAGATGTGTTTCCTTAAAATGTTCTTTGAATGTCCTTTAGTCTTTTTGTTCTCATCCGTTCATTTTATATTATAAAAGGATCTTCTAACTATTGGACTAAACTCACTGATTGGGACTTAATGTTCAAATGATCTTCCACGAACAGAATCCAGTTCTGGCACAAAGAGCTTTTCCCTTTTATTTACTGCTCTTACATTTTGGTTTATTGCCTGCCTGTATTTTGTTAGGCTCAAAACAATTTCTCAAGAAATAGAATATAAAGGAGACCCTGTTATGTTGCTAAATACATACAACAAAAAGAGATTAATTTAAATGAGTGGCCAGAATTACAGTAATATTCTAGATGAGCTTGTACATAATAGCATTTGAAGTAGAAAACTGGAAGTAGTTTGCCTTATAAATCTTAATATTTTACTTGCCTCTTCTGTAACTTCTTCTAGCTGGTGGTTCACAGTTTGACTAACCACAGACATTTCTTTGTCCTCCAGTCTTACAGCTAGTTTCTGAGGTTTTTGGTGTTGGTTCACCAATAAATGATGGGAAACTGCTGCACTTTGACATTCAACACATTGCAGCATTTCTGTTCATCTATTGTCAAACCCTTGCAGTTTGTTTTGTTCCATTTCTCTGCTTTGACAAAGTGTTTCTGGTGACTTTTAAGACTTTCTCCTAGTCCCTGCTGTCCTAGCAGATCAGAGCAAAAAATTGCTCTTTCCCCTGAGGACCAAGCAGGCAGCTCTGAATACTCCACACTACTCTGAAAATCTAGGTCTCTCACATTCATTCTCCTTGGTTTTGACCTCTACTTTTTCTTTTCTCCTTTAATTTCTTCCCAAATCCAAACTTCTACCTCCTGACTTCTCCAGAATAAGGTGAAAACTAAGCAAATACTCAAAAATATATAAGGCTTTCTGTGGGCTGCACTGTGCCTAGGATTGTCAGGAAAGATTTCTTTCATTGCAGGGATTGCAGTGAGGAGGAGGAGGTGCATCCAGAGAAAAGGAGGCAGGGCAGAAGACAAGTTTCTTGGTCTGAAGGCAATCCAGAGACAGAGGCAGAAACAGAGAATAAGATACCTACAACTAGAGGTATCACAGACAAAGTATAGTAAACAACTTATTTAAGTTATTTAAGGAAAACAAAACAAAAACATAAACCAACCAACCAACCAATAAAACAAACAAAAACCTGGAACAAAACCCCACGAACAAACAAAAACCAAACCCAAAGACAAGAGAATAGATCTCTTACTCTATTTGATGTGTACATATTTGATGGCTTCCCTTGCAGAGCTGTGTTCACCAAAACCTATGCAGTCTATGCACAGGTGGTTTTGTCTTGTGTTCTTTCATTAATCAACAGATTCAGAATTTTCTGCTTTGATTTAGTTCAATTTTTACCAAAATTTATAATAATCCTGTATTGGCTTTAGTAGCAGGTTCCCAACAGAAAATTCAAAAGTTCAATTTCAGCTAGTCATCCACAAAGTATCTGCAGCCTGTAAATCATTAGTAATTTAAGTTATGTTTTTCACCTACAAAAGAATCACAGCTCAGTCTAGAAGTGAGAGCCTAAGCCTGAGCTTAAATGGAATTCTGGGACCAATCTGCAGAGCTTGTGTGAGTGGAAACCCCAAGTGAGGCTGGTTGAAACATTTTAAGTCTATTAGTGCACTCATGGCCCTGCATTTAAGTATCACCTACAAAATCTTCTAAAATCCTTCAAACAACCAATTCAAATTATTATCTGTAAGTTAAATTTTTTTGCTCAATTTTATTATTGCTTTTAATGTCCTCTTCTTATGAGAATTTCTTCCTGAATTTTCAGCTCTATCTGTCTATCTAAAAAGAAGAATTAATCTGCACATATTCTAGAGCGCACACACTGGCTGAAGCTGCCACCTGTTTCTTGGTTTTACATATGATGTAACAGTATGCTGCATTCCAAAGTATGCTGTAGCAAGGGATCCCAAAACACAGTCATTTGGGGTAGCAAAGAGAGTTTTAGTAGACCTTGAAGCTCAGTCAACTGCAAATACACATGGTCTTGAAGGATCTTCCTCTGAGTTTATTTTGATCTGGTCAGATTCAAGAGACTTCCCAATCAGAAGCTATGTAGATACAATGCACTGGGAGTCACGGCAAAGCAATTTATCTGTGCATGACAAACTAGTCTGGAAGTAATTTTTTTTTTCTGAAAGTATTCCCTCCTCTAGAAGATGCTGATAGTAGATTTTCAAATCTAGTAAATAAAGGAAGACAAGGCTCTCATTAAAAGCAATGCTCCTTTCACCTTGGCCATATGCTGTTTATAAGCAACTGTAGTGTATTATTATGCCAGTGACAGCAATAAATCCTTGGAGAAATGTTCCTGTGAAAACAGAGTCTGCATATGTCTGCAAGACTGACAATCACTGCAGTGATTAACATAGAGATACCCTTATGCTAATCCCTCAGTACAATTTTTATTGCATCAGTCTGCCTCCAACTCTGGATAAACTTTGTTATGTATTTGTCTGAAAGAAAATAAATAAAACCAATAATGTCTTAAAAAAAGAAATGTTCCATTTCTAAAAAGAAGAAAATCAGAAGAGTGCTTCAATTTCAGCTTTCCCAGACAGCTGATGGAATAATTTCTGCATGATGTAGGATCCACATGCAGAGTACAGCTCAGTAAGCAATACCTTAGCGTGACAGATAATTTATGTCATTTGGCTCAGCATCAGCTGAGAATTGTGATTCTCAGCTGGCTGGCCAGTTAGGGAAACCATATTTCTGGGTGGCCAGCTCACACCTTCCAGACTGTCAGGATGTCAAGACACTGACATTATCTTTTTTCCATTTCCTGCTGCTCCAGGAAGTGCATGTGTAGGATCTTGTCTCTGTGAGGGTCTGTCATGGGTTTGTGGGCACATGAACCTGTAAGTCCACACAATACTATGTTAAAATGCCTTTTTATTTTTTTTTTTTTTTTTTGGCTATTTGGATAGGGAAAATGCACAGCAGATTTTGGGAGGAAGGGAAGAAGGAAAAGACACTGTAGTAAACAAGATGGTGCTGCCCAATGTGGATAAATGAAATGTGTTTAAAAGTTGACCCACTTGTTCTATTTGACATGTGCAGGCTAAATTCATGCAGTTGTTCCTTCATTAGCTATAGGTAGATGACAAACAGGCAATTATTTCAGAGTAAAACAATTTCAATTTTTAGATAAAATGAAGAAACAGACTATATATTTTCCTGCCTATCTAAACAATTTTAGCCATTCCACTTATAATATTAGAAGGTCATTTCCCTTTATAATTGCATATCTTTCATATTGATTGAATTCTTTCTTCTTGTGAAGAAAGCAGTTTTGTCATATTGAAATGGTAGAGAAATCATAACTTTACAACTCTTCAAATGTTAAAATGCATGCATTATTATAAATATGGCTGCTACAGACCTAGTCTAATGTGGTGATTTTTACAATTCAGCTCAGCTGTTCTTAATACATTCAGTGATACTTTAAGCAATCAGCTTTACATGGACTACAATATTCTTGTGCATGGAGAAGAAAGATTACTATTTTAGAACTCACAAAAGCAATAGCTGATGAGAAGATGTCACAGAATTATAGAGTCATAAGACGGTTTGGGTTGGAAAGTACCTTTAAGTTCACAGGGACACCTTCCACTGAAGGAGGTTACTCAGAGTCCCATCCATCCTGGCCTTGAACACTTCCAGGGAGAGGCATTCTCAGCTTCTCTGTGCCTCACCATCCCCAGAGTAAAGTATGTCTTCCTAGTTCCTAACCTAAACCTACCCTCTTTCAGTTTGAAGCCATTGCCTGTTTTCCCAACGCTGCATGCCTCTGTAAAAAAAGCCCCTCTCCAGCATTTTTGCTGGCCACATTTAGGTATTGGAAGATGCTCTAGGGTCTCCCCTGTGACTTCTTTTCTCCTGGCTGAACAGCCACAACTCTCTCAGCCTGTGCTGACAGGAGAGATTCTCCAACTCTGTTATATATTTTCATAGCCCTCCTCTGGACTTGCTCCACCAGTTCCATGTCTTATGTTGGGGGCCTGAAACCTGGACAAAGCACTCCAAGTGGGGTTTGACAAGAGGGGAGATATCCTCTATCTGCCCTCTCCTACAGGTTTATTTCCTCAGCAGTTGAATATACACCTTGCCATATCTGCATTTGGCATAATGGATGGCAGAAAACCCTGTAAGGACAGACAAGATGGGAATGTGTATTAGGTGCAGACAAAAGATGTAGTATAGAAACAAAAAAGAAAGGAGAAAAAGTCATGATGACTGTGATTAAACACTGGAACAGATTGACCAGAAAGCTGATGGAATCTCTGGCCTCGGAGGTTTTCAAGAATTAGCAGGGCAAGGCCCCAAACAAGCTGATTTAATTTAGGAGGTCAGCCTGCTTGGTGACAGGGTCAGACTGGATGGCCTTTGGAGGTCACTTCCAGTCTAAGTCTCTTGTGATTTTTCTGAATCAGCATTACCAAACAGTAACCTTCTACAGAAGTAAACTATCTTCTTCAGCAGACTATCTAGCTGCTTGTTTTATCTCACTAACTCCTAATGTGGTTCCTCAGTTATGTCAAATTAGTAAAATTAGCATTCCTTTGCACAGAAAATTAGCCTTGTTCATATGCCATAATTATTTTCACTTCCCACCTTGAAATCTAGGCAGACATCTCAATGATTAGATGTTGTCGCTCTGTTTTCAGTGCCTGACTGTGCTTTTGAACGTCTTTGTTTCAAGGACAAGATACTGACTTCTTGCTTGCGGAACATTGCACAAGCATGTAACTTTGTCTAGGGGCATTTCCAACGAGTCAGGTTAATGGGAAACAGGAAAGAAAGCAATTTCCTCTTGCTCCTTGGCTCTTCTCCGTTTTTCTTTATCTCCTCCCCCTCCACATTTTGTGTCATCTGCAGGCTTAGAATCAACCCCTAATCTCTTTGTTCTCTCTTTTCCTAGAAATTCTTAACCCTTGTTTCATTTCTGGGGCTCGTTGTTTTGCTCTGCAAGATACACTTCCTAGAGGCAGCAGGAAAAAATAAAAAAATATTTTCAATATTTTCAATAATTTCCGTGATGATGCAATTAGTTATTAAGGAATAGATACTATTTAATTCATCTGGAAATTTCCTTGGAAAGCAGTAATGTCAGCAATCATATGCAGCAATCCCCCAACATCTTGCATTTTAATTTTTTGGTGCTTGTTTTTACTGAAAGACTCTGGATGGGTTTTTTCCCATAATACATTCCTGTGTGCTTACTCTCAGTCTGCTGCAATCTATGAAATTTTTGAAACTACTCACATTCTATAGACAATTGGGCTAATCAGAGATTTCAGATGAAAGGGCTAAATCTTGACAGGATGAATAAGGTTTCCTTCAACTACTAAATTCAAATGATAATTCATGGGAGTCAGAAGCCCAAATTCAGAGTGTTTTCCTAGCTGAGGGTATGTTTTTCACCACACTGATGAATTCCACCAAGTATTTTTGTAGTGTACAGTTATATATGACAACTGCATCACTGACATAAATGATGTTTTAAACTGTACAGGTTGTACATCCTGGTGACTTGCTTCTGAAATCCCTCCTGTATGAACCAATACAAATGTTCCCTTGTAAGTGACTGCTGAATGGAATCACACTTAGAGTGCTTAACAACTTACATTTATAAGAAGACAATTTACAGTCTTGAAAATTATATTTTATTGAATAAAATATGTTTCTATTGAAAATGGATAGGATGAATGGGATTGTTAGTCCTATATTTTTGGGTTCCGTTCACAGCTGGTAGAGCCTGTAGTTAATGAAAATTCAGTCACTATATGAATGTTGCTCTTTAGCTTCCCAATACAAAGTCTTACACTTTCTTTGACATTGGTACACTGTATAAATTGGGGTCCTTCATATCTGCTTGTAAAAATGTCTCAATTTCCAATAAAGACAGGGCCCTGACAGGCCTCTCCTCTTCTGGAAGTTCAGCTGACTGCACCCACATCCAGCTCACCTATGGAAGTTGCATTGAGGACACAAACAGCAAGACTCTACACAGATGCCCACTCTTTGCCTTGGGAGGTGCCTTCATGCTAAAGCTCTCTCCCTTGTTCTCCACCAGCCCCAGAATTTTTAAGATTGATTTGTGCTTAACTTGAAGAGCCAAGGAAAACTACTCCTTGTTACCTGGCCCATGAAATGAAATGAGGAATTGTGACTTCAATGTGTGTGCCCTAGGGCTCACCCCTTTTAGAGAGATGTGCTTTTAAAAGCCATGCAGACACTGACATGATCTTTAAGCAAAACAAAAGGATTTTAGTGTCATGTAATTTGGATTGCGTGAAAATCAGCTCTTTGCGCTAGTCACAATTCGTATGTTCGCCCTTATGTCCCAGTGGTGCCATTGGATTTGTTTTCCCCAGTTGCTGTGAGGTGTAATTCTTGTGCAGCCACTGGAAAAAAATCCAGCAGTTATATAAGACATTTTAAAAGTTGCAGTTTGAACTCTTCCTATCTGTCTTATTTTATCTGTTTGTAACTGGTAATTATGAGTTCACGCTGATCTACAATTTCATTTTCCACGGCAGTGCTTTTTAAAAGTTATTTGGTTTTAGTCTGTCTTATTCTTCCCCAGTAATATATTTCAAGGTTTGGGTGTAACACTGAAATATTCATAAAGTTCTTAACCAGTTGCAAATTTTTGGACTGTATTATAATAATGGAAGCTGCCTGAATGACAAATGAGGCACAACAGAGCAGAAAGAGAGGTGAAGGGAGTGCAAAAGAAAAGAAGTCAAGAAGGATATACAAAACTGCTCACAAAGGAACAAGAGAAGTGCGGATTGTGACAAATGACAACCAGAATAAGTAAAGGTAAAAAACAGTTAGAAGAGAGAGGCAGAGAAATATAAAAAATTTAGTATAATTCTTTGGTCACTGCCTAACAAACGGGTTAACAAAATGTCAATTTTTATCCAATCTCATGAATCATATAACTATGTGTCCCTACTTAATAGCCTTTTGGTCCAGCTATTAGTACTGAACTTCTGTGGAAACACAGCACTTTGTACTCACTTCAAAAATGTGATGTAGAACAGGATTTTGAACTTTGTGTCATATCAGAATTTTGTCTGCCAGTGATCATAAATAAGACAGGAGGTAGATCCTAGATGATGGACATGCATTCATGGTGGCACAACTGTATAAATTGCCACCTGAGAATCTTCCTTCATGTTTACATTAATACCACTGTAATCCATGTTTGCCCCTAAAAGCAGAAAACTTTGTGCACCTCCAGAGAACACCAGCATGCTTACACCAACAGTAACCCAGAGGTTTAGCTTATGTGTTAGAGTTCTGAAACAACTGCTGATCGAAATTTCTGATCCATTTGTAAGCTCTGTGTGTGAATGTGTTTTTTAAATCAAGTCGAGGAACAGGAATAAAGGAATAGCAAAAAATTTCCAATTTACTTTTTTTCCACATTCACTGATGTCGTATTCTTCTCCAGGAGAATAGGGATATCAGTGAACAGAGCTTCTTTCCTGATTCAGATTTAAAGACTACAATCAAAGGACATCATTGCAACTGGCTGGCAGTGGAGCAGTCAGTACTCACAGTCAGATATGCTTAAGCAGTGCATGGGAGAAGTGGTCATAGCAGGGTGGGCTCCAGTCTCAGAGATTGCATCCCAGTAGCAGTCAACTGGAAAATACTAAAAAATAATGTCATTACTTGAATTCTACTCCATGTCCTTGATGACTAACTCAGGGTCTTAGAAAGGTCTTGACCACTACACCATATCCCCTTAAAAGGCTGTGTACAAGCTTGAAGTAAGCAGGGATCGCTCTTTTATTTTAAAAAGAGCTAGTCAGAAGATGACAAGCTATTACTGCCTGGACCACTCTCCCCTACCCTCTCTCATTTCAGTCATGTACATATGGGGAAGCCAATCTAGTTTCTTTCCTCCTTCCAATCTCACGGTCATATTTCTGTGTCGGGTTTAGTGTATTTGTGTTGCGTAAAGAAGGGGGCAGGGTTTGTCAGGAGAGTATTCTCTCTCTGTTGTCACTAGTCCACGATGAACTTGTGCACACTGAACCCTTACTGATCCAGAGACAACAGGAACATCTTGTATTATGTATTTAGAAAACTCACTGGGAAAAGAAAGTAGTCAGTTGCAGTCCTTTTAATAGAGGTAATTTATGACGTTTCATAGAATAAAATGCTGCCAATGAATCACAGACTAAAGACCAGGTCGTCTTCTCCTACAAGTACTGAATGTTGGTGGTTTCATTATTTTGGCCAAGAAATTTGAAATGTTTCTGCAAAATGAAATCATTTTAGCAAGGGTTGTTTTCCAGCCTGCTCTGGCTAAAGCTTCAGGCATCTTTTAGGGGGCATGCAATGAGCAGTAGAATCCCTTCAACACCATGCTTTGTACAGGAATAAAATGGTTCTAGGTCTCCCATACTTGCTCTGAAAACCTGAAAAAAATAAAATATGTGTAAAAAAAAAGGGAGAGCCTTTTTGTCTTCTCTTGTACCTATGAGGAAAAAATATCCACTGCAAGAAACCCTCTCTTGCATATAATCAAATCTCAGACTGCATCTACTTTAGCAAGTCCTAAGACTTTTAGAGGAACATTAATGTTTGTGTTAGCTACATTCAGAACTGTTCAGATGTGTTAATGCTGAGGCATGTCTAGACATGCCAAGAAGCAAAAATGTAGAGAACTGGGAAATACTAAAGGAAAAATAAACACAAGACTAAATACTAAAGGAAAAATAAACCATTGAAGACTTCTTGTAGTTCCAATAGCAGAAAGCAAAAAACCAAAGATTTTATGATTTCAGTTTTGTGCATAAATAGCAGCTACTTATGTCTTATTTCACAGAATCGCAGAATAAGCTGAGTTGGAAGAACTCCTAAGGGACCATTGAGTCCAGCTCCTGGCACTGCACAGCACCATCCCCAGAGTCACACCATGCTGCTGAGAGCGTTGTCCAAATGCCTCTTGAACTCTCTGAGGCTGGTGCTGTGAACACTTCTCTGGGGAGCCTGTTCCAGTGTCCTACCACCTTCTGGGTAAATAACATTTTTCTAGTATCCAGCCTAAACCTCCCCACACACAACTTCAGGACATTTCCTCAGATCCTGCCACTGGTCATCACAGAGAAGAGATCAGTCTCTGTCCCTCTGTTTCCCCTCAAGAGGAAGTTGTGATTGCAATAATGTCTCCCCTCAGTCTCCTCCAGGCTGAACAGACCAAGTGTCCCCAGTCATTGCTTATATGGCTTTTCCTCAAGGCTCTTCACCATCTTTGTTGCCCTCCTCTGGGCATTCTCCATTAGTTTAATGTCTTTTTTATATTATGTCAGAATTGCACACAGGACTCAAGGTGAGGCTGTCCCAGCTCAGAGCAGAGCAGGACAATTCCCTCCCTTGCCTGGCTGGCCATGCTGTGCCTGATAACCCCCAGGACACACTTGGCCCTCCTGGCTACCAGGGCATTGCTGGCTCATGTTCAACATTCCATCAACCAGGATTCCCAGGTTCCTTTCCACAGTGCTGCTTTCCAACATCTCATTCCACAGTCTGTTCAGACATCCAGGGCTGTCCCATCCCAGGCACAGAATCTGGCACTTTACCTTGTTGAACTTCACGTGGTTGGTGATTGCTCAGCCCTCCAAATATTCAAGGCCTCTCTGCAGGGTCTCCGTGTCTTTGACGGAGTCAACAGCTCCTCCCAGATTTGTATCACCTGGAATCTTGCTCAGTATCCCTGCCAGTCCTGTCAAAGTCATTTATGAAGGTGCTGGGGAGCACAGGGCTGAGGATGGAGTTCTGTGGAATCCCAGCAGTGACAGGTTGCCAGTCTCATGTCACCCCATTCACTATAAATCTTTGTGCCCAACCTGTGAGCCAGTTGCTCACCCACTGCATGATGTGTTTACCCGACTGAGTGCTTGGCATTTTTTCCAGATGAATCCTGTGAGAGTCAGTATTGAAAGCTTTATTGATATCCCAAATGATTACATCAACTGACTTTCCTTGATCAACTAGGCCAGTTACCCTGTTATAAAATAAAAAATCAGGTTCTCTTTCTCTCATGAAGTTGTGCTGGCTGTGACCAGTGACCACATTGTATTTCAGGTGTTTTTCAATACCTCCCAGAATAATCATCTCCAAAACTTTAGCAGGCACTGATGTGAGACTGACAGGCTTGTAGTTTCTGGGGCCTACGTTCTTGCCCTTCTTGAAAATTCAGACAATGTTCACCAGCTTCCAGTCAGATGGGACCTCTCTGGATTCCCAAGACTGATTAAAAATAATTGAGAGAGGTATTGTTAGGCCCTGCTTCCTGGAGTTTTAGTCTGATGCTTTATCTTCATAAGATTTGGTCCTGTGTTTGACAACTCTTCTTAATAATGTTTCTATAGTAGATTTTTTAAAATAATTTAATACATCTACTTTAAATTCCTTGGACTACAGCTTCTGAGGTTTAGATGAATCTTTCAATATGCTCAGCATGTTTCTTAGTCTATTCTGAAAGGTGAATTATTCTATATTATTTTTCCATGGAACAAAGAGACTCTGTTTGTTTCCATAGCAAAATCATTGTTTCTTTTCCAGTAATCAGTTTGCATATTTGTAGTCGTGACAATCTGTTTAAAAGCATAAGAAATAAAGTGTGCTAGCCAAAATAAAAGTGAAGGGCAGTCAAACTACAAATAGATTTCAAAAGCTATGGAGGAGAAGGTACAAAGTAGGCTTTAAGTTTTAAAAATATTGTGAGATTTTTTTTTTTAACTGATCAGTTATTTTCAGAGAGAGACCAAGAATTGTCTGAAATAAAAATAGAATTGTCAATTTTATCCTCTTTGTGATTGCACTGTTTGAATTAGTACCATCCTTTAGAACATGTAGCAAACCAACAGATACATTTTACTTTCAAAGTGAATATCCCCCTGAGCAACCCTTCTTTCGCCATAACTGTTGAATCTCTATTTCAAGATGCGTAAATTTTGACCATGATTATGAGCAAATAGTGGAAGTTAAGGTCACTTAACCCTTCAAAACCTTAGAGCACCTGGGGTCAATTCCCTCCCTTACCATCAGGTACCCATCACCAGCTTCTGAAAAGGAGCAACTGACAGATCCGAAATGAAATTTGAGGTTACAGGTAGCCCATGACAGATTATAACATGATTCACTCCAGTCGCACAAAAGACAATTTTTGAATAATGATGTCAGCTGAAACTTGCTGTTTTACAAATTGAAAAGCCAAACAGAAAAACCCCCCAGTGTGAAAGGATCAGACTGCACTAACAGAGAACAGGCTCTGTGCTCGCAGCTGACACAGGCAATCTGTTAAAGCTTTTGCAGCCAGCAGGTTTGCTTCAGGCTTGGCTTAAATTTACTGCAGAGCTGATTTAGTTTTGGTTTTGAGAGATCACCTGCCCTTTAGTTAGGAGACAAAGAATATATTTAAACTATCTGCTTAATCCTTTCTTTTCAGTTGTATCATAACACATCAAAGAGGGGACTGAGGTAAAGTTCCTGGTTTAGAGAAGGAGAGTAATGTATTTTTATAAAACACATTACAGTACATCAAGATAAAAGCTTTGGAGGGCAGGAGAATGGTCTAGAATCTCAGCCAGTTTGCTAACCTCCACTGATACAAGCTACAATCAATCTTCCCTTGAGGCTATTACAAGTACAATTCCTCTTATAATTGCCACAGAGATGTATGTGACCAGCCCATGCATGAACAAACAAATGTGGAAGGACACCTCCAAGGTCGAGTAAGCAATAGTAATGATTTTATTAATTACTAAATTCAAAGAAAGGAGGGATTAGAGGATCACAGGACTGGACGGAATCTCAAGAGATCTTCTAGTTTATCCTGTTCTCATAACAGCTCAACAGCTAAATCTAGGTCATTCCTAAAGACTATCTCCCTAACCTCTTCTCGAGGAAGATCTGTCCTCCAGATTCAAACGATGGAGATGTTCTTGTGCGATCTATCCCATTTGCTTCACTATTGTGGTCATCATAAGATGTTTTTCCATCCTGAATATTCCTTGTTACAGCTTACTTCGGTGGTTTTTTCCCAATTTAAATTTATACAATTTATTATTCCTCCTTCAAAAGCTTAATCCATATTCACTGTTATTTTGTAGTTCTGAGAATTAGGTAGCTGATGGATTTGAGCAAAAATATAAGAACTGTATCCACTTTTCTCAATGCTCAGAACATGTATTGCGCTGCTACCATTTATTTATGCAGGAGTGACTGACTACAAGTAACGTGCCTCCGCCACATTTCCATAGCTGTGCTTTCCATTGGAAAAGTCTCTTCTTAGATACTTGCAGCTGCAGAAGCAAACAAGCAAACAAGATGTATGAGTGAGGAAGTAGATCAGAGGAAATAATCAGAGAAAATAATCTCAGGCTGATTAGATAAGAGCAACACATTGAACAGAGAAGAGGAAAAAAAGTTTTGGATTTTTTTCTCCAGAAGATCCAAAGATGATAGAATTAAAATCATAAAACATGACAGAAAAATATGATATATTTGAATTCACCCAGGAGAACATCCCATTATAATGCAGGGATTACCTGCATGTTTCATCACATGACATCCCAAATGATTCTGTGATTTGGTGACAATGTTCATCCCTTCCTATGAATTGACATAAGCCTCTGTATGGTTAATGTTCAGTTTCTTGTGATGTGGGCAAGCAGGACAGGGACTGATGGAAGTCAGTTCCTATATCCATGGTGATTCCTGGTAACATGAGTGGGAGGAGTAGAGCATGATCGTTACCAGCCTGCTCAGAGGAGTCTGTTGGCAAACAGTTGTCACTTATTGCACTGCACAATCAAAATCTTACTTGATCAGTAGGATTTTACAGAGTAACAGCCTTGCAGAATGGGTTGCACTGATTTAATGGGTTTGGCCAACTCTTTATCTCCAGGTACTCATACATGCAAACTTATTTAAGGTAACACTTGAGATTTCGCTTACTCTTCATATTTTATTGGGTTAATAGAGATATAAAGTATATGCTCTGGACATTTTTTACCTCTTTTCAATACTTATAGGGAGCTTATGAGAAAGATGGGGCCAGATACCTGTAGCAATCAAACAAGTTTTAAACTAGAAGAGAGGTGATTCAGAGTACGTATAAAGAAGAAGTTTTTTTACAATGAAGATGATGAAACACTGGAATGTCCCAGAGAAATGGCAGATGCTCCATCCCTGAAACAATCAGGGTTGTGTTGGACAAGGATCTGGGCAGCCTGAGATGGTTGAAAGATGTCACTGATCATTGCAGGGGACTGACATTTAAAACTTCCTTCAACCCCAAACCACTTTATGACTCTATGCTATTTCACAATGGAAACAGACATTGTATTGAACTAAATCTTATTATCATAATTTTCCCTCAAGTGATATAAACCAATTGGCTGAGGGACAAAACTTTGGTGGTTTCTAGATTTGTAAACAAAACTTCTCCATGCACAAGTCCTATCCTAACAAACCTTCTCTCTTCCAAAACAGGGTTCTCATACTCTGGTTACTGATTTGGTCTTACACAGATGCTTTATCACACTCTAATTCAAAAAAAACCCTCTACTCTCTATGCATTTATGTTATCAGTTTTTGGTGCAACATGGTGCCACAGGATGTTGCCTGTGACTGCTGGCTCACCTCGGGATCTTCTCATCCTATTCTTGCTCTCTATGATCACACCAGACAGGATTTGATGACTTCTCAGGCTCATGAACACCCTGCTTATTCAGGCTGACACCTGAATTTCTGGTTCAGTTTTCTGAACCAGTTCAAATTTCTGGTTCATAGGATGTTAATCGGAGCTCATTTCAGGAGATCCTAAGTGAGAGGTATGATGACCTCTCTTGCTGGATAAAATGACAGTACAAGTCAACTTTTTGAATACCTAGAAAATAACATACATTGATGATAAATTAAATGAAGTATTCGCTTAACAAGAACTATTTAAATTTTGGTTTATGTGTGTGTGTGTATTATCTTTGCAGCTTTTATTATGCTATCTTTTATGTATATTCTAGCAGTAAGACTGTATTGCAAGGGCTCTCTGTCATTATGGCTACTTTCTGGGTGCTTCATACCAGCCAGACTGCAAGGTTATTTAATTTCTGCAAAGTTGTTGATGGACTAGCTCTATTTTTGAACCTGAGGCAGCAGAAGTATAAATAGTCAAATAAATACATTCCTACAGCCTAGAAGGGGTTTTGTGTATTGTTGCCCATTAGTAAGTAATCAGGAAGAGTATCATAAATATCATAAATATCAAACTTTACAAATCTGATGATGTACAATTAATACAGAACTGTTTGACTTCTCTTCTCTGCTGACTTGACCCTCTTTCTTATTGTCTGTCAGAAGTCTTTGGTTCAAAACATTGAAAACTCAACACATGTTTATTTTTCCAGACAATAATGCTGAAGCAGGAACACTCAGAGGCCCTATTCAACTTTCTGGTACCAGAATGTCTTCTGTGGAATAGCTGTGAACAGATTCTACTGCTGTAGCAATTATTTGACAGGATCCTTTCAGAACAAAGGGGCTCTACAAATATAGTTCTCAAGGATGTGCCTTACCTCTCTCAGCCCAATTCTTGTCAAGAAACTGATAACAGGAAGAAGATACATGTAATGTAATTTCTTCATTCAGGAAAAAATGAAGTCTTCTTGGATGCCATTGTTAAAGTAAATTGAGAAGAGCAGAAAATAAATTTTCTGTTAGTTTTGAATAACTGTTCAGTAAAGTCTCCTGTATCCTATTCATAGCCTACTTTTACTATTTTTCAACCTGTTAAAGAATGCAATATGCTGTTTTAAGGGCTAGCAACCCTTTTTTTCCAGAACTGACCTGTTATAGATCTCTCACATATCTATAAGAAAATAATTTTTTTCACAAACTTTGTATACAGCTGACCAGCAGCACCATCTATGCCCCTCTATTGCTTAACCAGATTTCTGCTCTGAAACAGCTACCAGCTCCATTAAAAATCCTTAGTTATTGCTGATATCTAGGCTGTCATTTCCTTAAGGAAGTTTTATATCTGAGCTCAAGCACAGCCAATGCTAGCATTAAAACCTTCAGGCATGACTTTCTCTGTGGAGATTCATCAATGAGAAACTTAATCACAGCAGGTAGTTCATTTTCCATTAAATAATCTCTACATGAAATGGCATCCTTTACTTCCAGGTTTTTTAGATACTTTGAGAGACTGACTTAGCTTATTTGGCTATCTGTCAGCCAGACAGGTACTTGTTCGCAAAAATATATCATAGAAGGATAATGGTTTAAAAAAACCCAACAAACAAACAAGAAAACTCTCACTCACAGAAAAACCTCCACAAGAAAAAACAGAAGAGAATCACTGCTTAGATAAATCAGGTTCCTGATAATTCCCTACTGACATGAGCTTTGAGGCAGGACAGTCCTATAACAACGTAAGTTTTTATGACATTTAGCCATCCTGGGTGTGATTCCATCTTGCTAAATTTAATTAAGTGGATTAGTGACTTACACCACAAAAATTAATTTCTTTACCAGGGAGATCACTTATGAAATGAGAGATTTTGTACTGTGAATATGTGAACAGGTTCCTAAATAAGTAGGAAAAAGAAGGAATTCAATATCATCATTCATAAGTAGGTGAAAAGAAAAGATGGTGGTTGTGCAGAACTTGACAGATTGCTCCATACAGACCAGCTAGGAAGACCTAACCTGGCTCTCTTTGCAGAATGCTCTTTTGCGACCTCCAGTGAAAATATGAGACCAAGTCACTTTTGTAGGACCCAAGAGACTGAGGACATAACTCAGCACTCCAAGACCCCAAACAGACAATTCCTACTGTATATTTATTAGTTATCATACAACATAACTCACTGCTCTAAAGTCTATGATCTTACAAGAATACTTGTTGAGCATGAAGCTGACAAGTCTCCACAACAGTTTGATTGCTGGATATTAACATTTCTCTTTTTATGACTGTGCCTAAAGCAGTTTACAATGAATTAATAGGTCTAACAAAAAACAGATCCACTTTCAGAGACCCAGAAAATGACAGGTGCTAATAACTATCCAAGTGATCTTATTTCATGCTTCTTGTTATAAGTGATGTCATGAATTCCATTCTGGGCCACCTACTCTTTACCTTCCTTATGGCATAAAATTTCAAAATAGATAGGATATTTAATTGTTTTGCACACCAGTATTTCCAAGACTTTCATCTGCCTACAGTGTGAAAATTCTGGCTTGCAAAACTAAACACATGCAGATTTTGCTTACTGATGATTTAGCTCCTATGTCCCAGAGCTAGCAAGTGGGGGAAAAGGGAATAAAATGAAAATAATGAAAGTCCAGGTGCTGAAATGTGTTTATATTATCAGCTTTGCCTAATTAGTTCAATTTTAAAAGTGTCTATGTATGAGAGAGAACAAAGGAATACCAAAGCAGTGTTTTATTTTTTTTTTACTTACACTCAGATTAAGTTTTTGAAACAGGCCTGAGTATCTAATTTTATTTAGCAATACACTGGAAATTAAACCTCAAGGAAATTGCATATAAAATGCAAATATAACCAGGTGTTAATTATAACCAATAATCTTCAAAGAGGATAGCCATAGATTTTCTTAGTCAAATATTGTAAATAGTATTGAGAGATGCAAATACATTACAGATTCCATAAAGCATAACAGTGGAATCTGAATACTATGAATAATTTTTAAACAAGCTCTTAGAAAACCTAACATTCTTCAGCAGAAATCTGTATTGTACATTGTTCAATAATAGGTTTCAAAGTAACGTTTATATTTTATCTTAGAATGTAATGATCTATATATTTTAAAACTGAGCAAAATACAGTGCCTATTTTACTTTACTTTCTTTCTTGTTATTAACAAGCTCCATATGTTTATGCATGGTCACATTTTCAATAGCAAGCAACCCAAGTGTTTTGCAGGCCCAAGAATACTAGAATTGATGAATTATGTTATTGTATTTTGGGACATGGCTGTCCCACAGGGAAAATAAAGTATCTGAGAATCTTCCTGGCTTCTTCCCAGCCTCCTGAGGGAAGCGGGCGAAGAATCACCTCTGGACAGTCCCACTGGACATGTAGAGCTCCAAGTTAGAAATGCAGGAGGAGGTGGGGCAATCTCAGGACTCAGAACAGTTTTATACCCACAGTCTTTGTGAATCTTGCTCCTGCTAAAGGCCTACAAGGATCCAGAAGACAGGCAGATAGAGTGCTGCTTATCCTAAGTTTCTGGTTCAGGAAGATGTTTAGGGTTCTCTCAGCACAAATTCAAGTCTCACAGCTGGAACTCCATCAGCAGTAAACAAAACTAACACCTTGAGAAGATGCCAAACACCCTCTTCATAAGAGCTTCCACTTCTGACCATGTCCTTGGGTCCTATAACCTCATTCCTGGGATTAATGAATAGGTGGCACATCCCTGGAGCCAGCTGTCCTACAGCAAGTTCTAGGAACAAAGGACTTGGTCTGGGAATGTTTGCATCTCTACTGGCAAGGCAGGCTGGAGTAGTTTCCAATGATGCCAACTTGTCTCAGTAGCCATTTGGGCCACTAGCTGAGAATTGAGCACCATGCCTTCTGTTGAATAGGAGAGAACCATTACTATCTGCATGTGTTTCTTACTGGCTCTCTGTGCTTTTATATAAACTTTTACCTTGCAACTGGGATTGATTACATCAGGCTGCTCTGATTTGTAAGCTTCAGGGTTGATACAGAGCTCATGAATTAATTTATGCTATACTAATTATTTCCATACCCTTGATTCCTCATTAACTTTAATTAATTTATAAGGTTGATGGCCTTTCTGAGCACACATATAAACACAAAATATACTGCATACACAAATGCACATCACTCCTTCTGAAATTCTTTTCCCAGCATCAAGTCTCATACTTATTTTTAAAATGGCTTCACTTATACTTATATGAATATCTTTTAAATATCCAAGAAATGAAACCACTCTGTAACTAAACCTTCCTTAAAATTTCCTACATGTTTGCAATTTTCATTTGTTCCTTCCAGCCTCTCTCTTCCTCCTGCTAAGGAAGTTTAGATAAACATATACGGAATATTTAATCTAAAACAAAAATTTGCTTTGCACCAAGAACACTGCTGTAATCAAGTTTGATCTTGTCGCTTTAATTGCATGCTCCAGGGATGATGACTAAGTTTCTGATACTGTATATGAAGCTATCAACATGTAGTATTCAAAAAAAGTTTTGTTTAGTCAGTGGTTTTTGCCCTTTACATACGGAGGCCCAGAGACAGCTTCATGCTCAAGAACCTTCTAAAGTCCATTTCGAGCACAGATTTGGAGATGAACATTTTAATAAGTTTTTTTTGTTTGGTTTTTTTTTTGTTCTTCTTCAAGAGTCCATAGGTCAGTATTGTATTACTTTTACTCAAGAGCATTTTTGACTTACCACTACTTTACAAGATATTAGGCCACTATTTCAAGACTGAATCTCTGAGATAAAAATTTAGCCACAATTTTTTAAAAAAACTATTTGTGTATGCTGAGGTTAGGAGTTTTTTGAATGGCAGTTTTGACTTTAGTACCTCCTTGGATCCTTCTTTAGTTCCTTTCATCTTTGTTCAAATGTATGTCCTCAGAACACATACATGCGTTGTTATTTGAGGACTCTCATAAGAGCACCTTGCTGGCCTTTTTGCTGAACATGGAAAGAAGAAAAGTCACCATGGTACAAGTCCCATTTCTTCCTTTCCTTTCAGTGGATATGATTCAGCATTTGTCTAGGAGGCTCAGATATACCTAGTATTTAAGAAAGGTGTGCAGGCTAGGCCTGCCCATTTCAAGTTCTCACTCTTCTTATTCTTTTCAGTCATTGGCTAAAATACTTACAGGACAAGAGAAATTTAAAAGCACTCTAAAGGACTCCCTTGAATTTGTTTTAACTTGGGAAGATCATAGATCTCCTTCCCAATAAGTGCCATAATCTCAACTAGACATAGAAAAATGTCAAGTTCAGTATTATATTGTTTGAGAAGTAACATTTGGGTAATTCACAGTTTTGAGCAGCTTGTTCCCCTGTAGGAATAGAGGCAACTTACAGAAAGACAAAGTCTGTAAGGACGTAGACCATCATCTCCATGACCATTACAACACTATACATAAATAGCCCCATAAATGCTGTTTTACCCTTTATCTGTAAAGCACCATGGGCCTTGTATTGACCTCTCAGTAGAGTCTCTGTATTTATCTGATTATCTGGCCTTTTTTGATTTTAGCTGGCATTACTGTTACCCCAGTTTCCTGGTGGCCACATGCCTGCTGCCTTCCTGGGTTGGCTTCAGGCTGGGAGTGCAGAGGGTTGGGGGCTGGCCCACCACATAGTCACCGCAGGACTGAGTGCCCCCTCTGGGGCCAGGGGTCTGGGGGAGAACTGCATTTAACTTCCAGTGTTTAGTTTGGAAGAAGTAGCAAGGCTACTTCCTATGATAAGGAAACATATAAACATGGCCAATTAAACATTAATTGGCCCAAAAATACATTCCTCACTGTACCCTAGTTTGTGTACCTTTCTGCTCTGGACAATTCTGATGGTTCTTGTTTCTTTTTCTCCGCCAAGGTTGGGATCAATACACAGGAGTCACAGTTTGTGTTCAGACTTGGGTGTTTATTATTTCTGATCTGTTTACAGACTCATGAGCTGTGAGCTCTATCTAGCAAGTTAGAGAAATGAGGTAAAATGGAGTACCTCTAACTCTTTCCAAGGTTATCTAAGCGCTAATTACCCAATCACAAGGTGACACCTATATTATTTATATTTCTGACCCAATAATGACCACCCAAGGCCCACAATGCAGACCTTTTTCACCTAGTTACAGAAAACAACCCAAAACCATGAAGAAGAAGAAGGTCAAGAAGGACTCAGACAACACCCAAAGTCCTCCACCTTGCCCCATACATTACTATATACTAAAATCCCAAATTCAAGCTTTTCACCGTGTGAGATCACCCAATACTATTCAAACTACACATCCCCAACCCCAGCGCTGTCACTTAACTTTGGAAGCCTGTTCCATGGCCTCAGGCCAAATGTAGTTCCTGTCAGTGACCCTCAGCACAGAAAGCGTGAAATTTTCAGCCTCCAGTATTTAGTGTGTAACCATCTAGCACACTGTGGCTGAGAGCAGTTCATGTGTATACAGATATTCTAGAGAAAAAAAGCAGCATCCCGGACCTGTTAGAAGTTGTCAGGCTCACCTCATAGAAGACATCACTGAGAACTACCCATATTGTACTCAGAGTTAGCAACTAAAACTTATCATTAACCAGCAAACAATCTAAAAATACTGAATATTCCCAGTCACACATTGATTTCTAGGAAAGGAACCAGAGAAAAACCTGAACAGAGGCAGAAGACCTAACTGGCTAGAACAAACACAACTTAAAACTGAATTACAAACGTATTACTTACCCCTTAGGCCCCAGAATTAAGGGACATCAAACAAAAAACTTACTTTCAGTTGTAACAGTGTGCATTTCTTCACTTCATAACTTTGAGGAAAAGCTGAAAATTTTGCCAAAGTATTAACAATGCAGAAATGTCTGGTTTCATCCAAAGAACCTATGCCATGGTCCTGAAAATGGATTTGGTACTCATCCATCATTGTTTTGGATGCAACATATGGGTATGTGATGCCTACTTGTTTTCTGTAGAGATATGAGATTTTTGATAACTCTCTTTTTAGCTCCAAGAAGCCACAGTTCCATTTTTTTATGATTGGAAACAGCTGTAGTAGAAAAAAACTCTGTCATTATTACCTGTGTCTTTGAAAGGGATGAAAAACCACTGTCCCACAACTGGTAATAAATACAACAGAAGTTAACAGGAAATCCATTTTCTATTCTGTATTCAAGTTACTTTTTGGTCTGTCAGGGAAGACAGATATCATGGATTTAATAAAGTGAAAAAGACAGAAATGGTTGGCAAGAGTAATAATATTATGAAATAGAGTAATATATTATTAAGTAATCCATGTTTAGTAGCATATTTGCCACATTTTAATCTCAAGCCACCTAACATGGCATTTTTGGCTATCACAAGCAGAACAGTCCATAGTCAGAGAATTTTAACTGAAGTAGTCAGTGACCAAAGGCAATTATTAACCACCACTTTTGCAGTGTTCTTCTGAACAGGACAAACAGGTGCAAGGCACACATTATTTGGAGTGATAAACTGACAAACTGTTTGGACAAACTCATATTTTCTGAGACAATTGGCTGGCTTTGAGATTTCGCTGTAAGACCCTCAATTGGTTTAATACTGCTTTAACAAAGTACTTGGTCTTTCAGTGATGGTAACTATGTCCTCCTGAGCATATGTAGGCAGAAGATATATCACCTATTCTAAAGACCCAATCCAGTATTTTCTGGCATTTTGATTGATTTGACCTCACAATTTATGTGTGTGTGTGTATGTAATACATGTAATATTACATTGTATGCCGGTGCCAGTGCAATATAATGCAAAAAGAGAACTTTGAATAGAATATAGAATTGCAGTGTTTGTCTGTGGAAAAGCTGGAAAAGCCAAATTTTTAAAGATTTCACTTAAAAAAACCCAACACTAACATAGCAGAAGGGAGACCTTTCAATAACATCTGTGCATTTTTCCTAGTTCATGCAATGGACCCTTTAAACACTCTCTGTATTTTAAACGTATTTTAGTTTTATTTTGATTGTCTCAGGTTTCAAGGGATTGCATCTGAGATACCCTTTCTTTGCATCACTCAGAGGGAACGAGAAGGAGAGTCTTACCCTGTAAGTCTGTTCGCAATGGCCAAGAGAATAACTGCCAATGACAGCAGGGGCATCAGGGCAGTAGGTGCAGGGGTGCCAGTATCACCTATTTGAACCAAGGGTTTATTGCACTAGAGTCAGACACTTCTGTCCCCAGCACCTGCCTGCCACAGGGCACAGCCCTCAGAGGGGTAGGTACCTCTGTTTTGTATAGAGAGTTGTTCCTTCACCACCAGAGTGTGTCTCCAGCCTCCATCAGCTTTCAGTTTCTTTAGGAACTTTCTTTGGGCAGGAACACCACGTGCTTCTGTTTGGACAAAGTTTCTGTGTGTGATGAGTAAAGATTTTTTTTTCCAGCATTGTTTTCATGCACCTCAGGGTTGACTGAATTTTCTCACAGGCTGTGATGTAGGGTCATTCCATAGGCTCACTTCCTTGTGTCTCTTGTTCCATCTTTAAAAGAATGAGATTAAACTCTTCTATTCAGCCTAAACATGTACGTATATATATACATATACATACACATATAGGCACATATATACATGTATACATACATACATACATACATACATACATACATACATACATACATACATATATATATATATATAACATATGCAATACAGTTTACTGAATTTCACATCCTTGAAGAAAGTACATCTTATTCCACAATTCAACAAAATTACTTTTTCTATGCTGATATGTTTGTCTTCACTTACAATCATCGCACAGTGCTCAGTTTTAAGAAACACATTGGAACTGATTTTCTCTAATGTTTGCTTGGGCAGGAGAAGGATTTTTCACCAGTTTAAGCATGACTCAGTGTTTGGTAAAGATTTTTATAGCTGAGATTTCTGGCAGTATTAATTAGAGACAATTATAATGTGATAGACAGGTTTTGCCAGTTTAAAATTCTTAACAGAACTCCCTCTGTCTCTTAAAAACTAAATGGAGATTTTGATTGCATTTGCATACCTGAATTGTTAAACTCCTTGAATGTTAGACTCCATGAATATAATGGGATATATGAAAATTAAATAATCAGAACTTTATTTCAGCAAATAACCAGATGTCCATGTGTGTGTACATAACATCAGGAATGAAACAATATTAAACATAATAAATATTTGAGACTGTTCTCCATGTCATTCTTGCTAACAATGATTTTCAATCATTGCTTAAAATTTTCTGGTCAGACTTTCTATTATTGATACTTAAGTAATTTTTCAATTATACCCGTTAGTAATTTCACGTTTCTGTTTGATTGGAGTTGGTGCTAAGCTATTAATTGGAAAAATAAGTATATTTTTAATGAAGTATTTTCTGTCATTATCTGCTCCAGTGGCTTCCTAGATCCAAACAAAGACACTTAATTAGTGTTTCATTTTCTCTCTGGTCCAATAAATATTTTAATCAAATACGAGGAATAAGAGCCAGCAAGAAAAATTCAAAAATCAACCAGCATACATTCTCAAAGTACCTCATTACTTTGGTTACTTTCTCCACACACAGCCTCTTCATGGAAATCTAGTGTTGCAGGGTTTTTGGAAACAGATGTAAAGAGCTATTTTTTGTGTAAAATTGCTTTCTGGCCAACCCTACTACTAAATTACAGCTTCCAAAATTCACTTTCTTAGGATGAAGTAATCTTTAACACAGTCTTATCCCAATGTCAGCAAGAAGAAATGTGACTTACCTACCCAGTGAATCTTAAGATGCTTTCCCAGAAAATGCATTTTTTTTTCATATGCAAAGACATGTTCATTAATCATGCATGGCATCTACCAGGGCCACACAGTGACTGACATGCAGAGTGCTATGTGTGTTTTCTTCATCTTCTAAATGAAATGGCTACAACAAAATTCTTGTTAGACAGCATATGTAGACTTATTATGAATTATTCTAAACCAGTTTTCTGTGCAAAACCAGTGGAACTCAAATGACTAAAAAATACAATCACACACTCTACTTAATTAAGCATTCAATTATTATTATTATTAATAATAATAATTTCATCTATTGTTAATTGTTACATCAAGTGTTACATCACTTTAAAAATGCCTCATCTGCTAATTTGACCTTGAATATTTTGTATAATGATAATTTTTGCAATTTCTGGGGTTTCCAAATCATCATGTTGAATGCAGACATTGGTTATTGTTCCTACTTCACCATATACAATGTAGTACATTTCATCATATTCCATGAATGCCATGGCCTAAAGCCTCAGTATGCATAGACCAAAGCTGGAATAATTAGCCCTGTGCTCCTTCCATTCTTTTCAATCTCCCAGAGCAGATTTAGTTCTCTACTTCTCCTGATAATTACAGATGCAGGGAATTGGTAAGCTTTTGTGTGACAGTTCTTTGTTAGTGAAAGTCACTTATTTCATCCCCTATACTATGGGTTTTAAACATATGAACCATTAACTCAGTTATGGAAACTGGTATCAGTACTGATTCCTCATAGCCTCAAACCAAAAAGTACTGGTTTTCATAGGGTTTATTCTTTGTGGCATTAAGAAACAGAGGAATTTCCTCTAAGATCTTAAATAGTAGGCCTGACCAAAACATTTGATCTATTTATGATTCTGTTCTTGGTTTATATTTCTGAGACCTTTTTTTAAACTCCTTTCTTCAGCGGCACTGATCGACTGAATGTATTCAGGAATATAAGGTCCTTGGTTTTACATTTTTAGAAGCTTATTGATAAACCAAATTCTTCCTGTGAATACCTTCAAAAGTGCAACTTTTACTCTTGTTGCGATATGCTTGATGCACGTCATGGTGAAAATCACAGCTGCAGGCCAAGGTACTCCAGAGTTGAGAGAGAGAGATCTGGTGCTCACCTGGTAGCAGAGAATGTTCTTGAAAGCATTTTGTAGAGCTCATGTACACTATTATCTCTTCTTCCCTAGTAACATCATAATCACAGTCCAGTAATGCCCATGATCTCCTTCATTCAGACTGGTCACTGAAACATCTCCTGGGAACATGACAACACAGTGGAGAACCAAGGTAGAAACATGTGGAGTTTGGTTGAAGTACTGGAGGCAGTATGGATATGGCAACAATTACTGCCTGAGTGAAGTTGCAGGAATGCCCCAAAGGGCACGATAATAATTCTGCCCCTGTAGAGTTAGGACCTACTTAATCACTGGTGCTTCGACCACCCCTTAGACTGCCTTCATTTCTTGTACTTTCATGCTGTATTTGACTATAAAGTCTTGATCCAAACTCTTTGCTGAGCTTTGCAGTACAGTTCCGTATCTTGGGTTTGTGTATTGCGGAGACTCTCTATCCAGATCCGTGCCCTAGATTTGGGCTTTTAATTCATGCTTTTTAATTTTTGAAAGCTGAATCTGCTCTATCTTTTTCAGCAAAATATATCTCAGTGTACTCAGCCCATGTACTGAAACCTCCTCTTACCCTCTATCATACTCAGCAGGTGAACACATTGTAGCTGGACACTCAGCATTCACCACAGCTATATCTATATTCAGAGTTCTACAGGACACACTGATTCTGTGATCTCTGTAATCCATTAGATTTTACTTCGCATTTATCCTTCTCTCAAACATCTGCAGGAATTATTCCAGCCCCACATTCCCCATGAACTTGAACAAAGAAGGGTGAAATGCAGTTCTGCAGCTGAACTCCTTGTTGCCAATCTGCAGTCAAGGATGGAAAATATTGGCTGAAAAAGCCCATGCAGACATGAGGGGCAAACGACACTTATAATGGATCATTGTCTTGTATTTGTGGTTTTGCTCCAGAGGCTTTCTGTTTTCCCTGAAGCAGGACTGTTAATTTACTGTCTGTATTACTTCAAAGGCTAAGAATAAATCAGAATCTTCTAAATGGGCTGCAATCTGAAATTCAGTATGAAAGAGCCACAGCTGAGAATTTTTACCCTTCACAAAGATAATTTCACTCTTCCTTCATCTCTCTGCTTCATCATATTTTACAGACAAGTCCCTTTAACTAATACAAAGCCACTACTTGCAAATACACTCCCTTCCCCAAACATAAGGGTCTTTCATCATCTTCTCTCAGTATTTCATCAGCTTGCCCCAATATATGGAGTAGTGCCTCCTAAGACAACAGGCAGCTCTATGAGAAGTACCTCTTTGAGCTGCAGAGACAGCTCTGGAGTGACATGGATGTCATCCCCACTGGGCCTCACTTCCTTACCTCAGTGAGTCAAGAATTCGTCAAGCGGTTCTGTAAATCTGTCATGCTATTTGCCACTCCTAAGTAGTCTTCTGAGGTATGTCTGGCAGGACTACAAAGAGCAGTGAGATCTGAAGCCTGATTCATGAATTATTGGGTGGTAAGTTGAAAGAGCTCCATACTTCTGAAACTAGGTTGGCTTCTTAACAAAATCTGCCATAACTGTGCCCCAAGAGCAGCAGTTATGTCCTCTGATAAAAAAATAAACAACAACAAAATTCCAACATATTTTTGGACACATTTATTGGTGCATCTTTCCTCTTGCACTGTTTTTCCTACTGTTTTCCATACTGCTCACTAAGATGTCTAGGATGTTGTTTTAGGCAAGACAGATCATTCTTCTCAGAGTTAGCGTCCCACAGTGACTTCAGACCTTCCATTAATTTTTTTTTCACCACTTTAAGGGAAAGATTTGTACTGGTTTTTATTAAAAATACTAAGATCCTCCTGCCACCATCTAAGCTCAGGAATTGAGGCCTGGTTTATGGGAATGAGCCAATGTTTTTAACTCACTATGGTTGCATCCCATGCAGTTCCACTCATCCCTATTATTCTCTGAGTCCTGAAGATATTGTCATGGTCTCCACAGTCATGGAGATATTTTATGCTCCAAGGCTTGGTTGGCTTCCTGCAGTATACAGTCTGCTAAGAGGACATTCCAGGAAAGTGAAATTCAGCACTGAGGAAGCTTAAGATATTTGGCTTTTGGGATGCAATAAAGACTGCCATGTCTTGACCATATAAAAAAAAATTCTGTAAGGCTGTGAGAATTTGAGAGAAAATAGATAGACAGGCAGAAAAATTATTTCTTAGTCCTTTTTTTAACATCTGAAATATTCAGCCCATTGGAGGCTGATTTCTCTGGAAAAATTCAGAACCTGTTGTAATGTAGTAATGAAATATTAATAATAATTAAAAAATGGAAAGAAATTGAACACAGAAGATGTAGGCACAAGTTTCCCAATAAAAGAAACCTGGTGATTGACTTTTTTCACTGATATCCCTCCCATGATGTTCTTAGAAAGAATTCACTTGTTCCATTTACACAATGTCTATCAGAAGGAACTGCTGTGCTAATAAATCCCTGCCTCTCAAAGAAGATAAGATATATCAGTCATACAAATAATACTTGAAGTGAGTTAAAGCAACAGGAGGTTAAAAAAGGAAATTAAGCCAGGGGAAAACTAGAAGCTCAACACCAGCAAATCAGCATTGGAAGACTCATTGTATGTCTGGGCGAAAATTGACAAAATGGAAAAGAGGCTGTGGATTTGGGTTTTTCCCTTCAGATTTACTGCAAACCAGCTTTCAAAAAATATATCGCTACTGGCAACAGCAGAAAATTTTAAGCTTCCTTTCAGTGCACAATGTTCTTAACTCTGTGATATATGATTACAAGAGAAGGAATTGCATACCTCTTTGTGTGTGGATGAAAGCAGGTGAGCCTGCTGTCAGGGTATAGTAGGTGCAGATGACCTCTATAACAAACCTAGGTTAAGTTACAAAAATACTGTGGCCTCTTCTGCAAAAGAGAGGTACCAAATTGGCTTCTATGCTTGCCAGTGTTGTGGTCAGAAGTGGTCAGTTATCTTGTTCATCTGTCCTCAAAACAGAAATGGGAATAGCATAATGTAATTCTCATCTTTCTCTGCCAAAATACCCTGGTTCAAGTTTCCAGTTCCTGAGTGTCAGTTTGCAGCACAAAACTTCAAGTGTTCCCATCTCAAGTTCCCCAAATTTGAACTTCCATACTGCAACCATACTAACACTCTTCTCCTAGAGTCACTTTCTTCCCAAGATTCACAGTCACAGAAGGGACCTTGTCGGGCACCTCTAGAGTTCATCTTGTCCAGCCTCCCATTCAAGCAAGGTCCCCAGCAGGCTGTTCAGGACCATAGATAGCTTTTGAATATCACCAAATTTGGGAAGTCCACAACCTCTCTGGGCAACCTCTGCCAGTGCTTGGTCATTTTCACAGTGAAAAAGTGTTTCCTGATGTTCAGAGGGAACCTCCTGTGATTTAGTTAGTGCCCATTATTTCTGGTCCTGCCCCTGGGTACCACTGAAAAAAATATGGCTCCATCTTCTTTGCACCCTTCCTTCAGGCATTTATATATAATCAATGAAATCCTCCCTGAGCCTTTTCTTCCCTAGCAATCCCATGTTTCTCAGCCTTTCCTTATATATGCAATGCTCCTGTCATTTAATCATCTTCATCACTAGACTCTCTCCAGTACCTCCGTCACTCTCATGCTGGGGAGCCCAAAACTGAACACAGGACTTCAGGTATGGCCTCACAGCACTGCTGAGGACAGGGGAAGGATCAACCTCCTTGACTTGCTGGCAACACTCCCCCTGCAGCCCAGGATAGTGTTGGTCGTTTTTACCCTATAGGCACATTTGCTTATATTCATCTTCTTGTCTACCAGACCCACAAGTCCTTTCTTCACAGCTGTTTTCTATCTGGTCAGCTCCCAGCACGTACTGGTGCATGCCCTTTTGACCACAGGGCTGCATCCTCTTCCTCATCATAGTCCCCACATTCTTGTCTCACCCCTCAGCTTCTGCTCCTACAGAGACCTCCCTCCTCCCCTTCACTCTCAGCCCCCATCCTCAGCCCACGTGTCTCCTGTCTGCAGTTTCTCTGCAAATCTTTCTTTCTATTTTTAAATAGTTGACAATTCTTCCTTCCTCCCCCACCCCTGGACTCGGATTACTCTCCAGCATCCATTTATCCCTGATTCTACTTCCATTCCTGACTTTCCCCACAGGAAAAAGCAGGATCCAGGCTGCAGCTATCAGAAATTTGCCTGGATGTATTTAGAGGAAAGAAAAAGAGCAGCTGTCTTTGAAAAAAAAAAGGATGATGTATTATATAGCCTGTATTATATAAGTGGGCTCTTTTTTTTTTTTTTTTTTTTTTTTTTTTTTGTGAACTTATAATTATTATCATCAAGGCAAAATCTGTACAAAACTGACTGGAACTCTTTCAATTAAGAATGAATGCCAACACAAAGTTTGAAACACTCAGAGATTTAATATGATTTTATTGCTTTTGTCCTGTATCTATTTCTACAATTAGTTATTAATGCACTTGGACAAATGTGAAACACTGCAGTATTTTTAACCAGTTTTTCTTTTAGTCTGAAGCAAATCTACTCAGTCTCTTAAATAAGGCTAGCAGATGTACTGTGTTACCAGCCTCTTTGCCAAATGAGCAAACCTTTCATCCCTGTATTTCACCTCTTCTCCAGCAGTCTACCCAAGAATACTGTTTTTAACATGAAAGTGAAGCATTCATGAAGGCAAGTCAAACTTTTCTAAAGTTTAGGATTCTTCAGTTTCATTACACACTCCAAAAAATACAGATACTTTTCATTCAGCTGGTATGTTACTTCCATTTCAGTGTAAAAACAGGATGATTTTCCAGACAAAAATAATCTCTTAAGCCAATTGGCTTAAGAAGTTTAAAATACAGAATTCAGAAAAAGTATATTGCATATGGTTGTGATTAGAAAAGAGCTTTTTCATCAAATTCTTTAAAAACATGCAATGGTGGGCACAAAAAACTGTCAAGGATAAAACAGCCAAGGAAATTCCCCAGAAAACCAGCAAATTTCACAGAGCAGTGCTGTCAGATCACAAGACTGAGAGTGAATTACATTATATTATGAAAGGGCTGTTTGAGCCTTTCTCTTTTTTGTTTTTCTTCTCTTGTGCAGGCCTAAGGAATGCAGAAGGCCATATGGAAAGCAGAGGAGAGAACAGGCAGGAATAGATATGATGACTTAGCAAATTTCTGCAGACTGAGTTCATAGGAAACCTTCAGAGCAGAGTGAGGAAGAGGCAGTGACAGGGAAAAAGGTGAGGGACAAGATACTCTTGTAGTTGACGAATATATATGACTTAGGTTTATGTGGTGACTGAAACCAAGCAAGTGGATAAAATCAACAGATGATATGCAGATGAGGAAGAGACAAGAGAACTTGGGAAGACTTGGCAGAATAGAGAAAATAATACAAATGTTAGGGTCTGGCTGCAGAGACACAGATAAGCCCAGAAGCAAGAGACCACACAGAAATTAATAAATGTCACTTTCCTCATGTTGTCACAGAAAAAAATTACTGACTTTTATAGGAGACTAAAGGTCCTCTATTGGATGAAAATGCACTGAGTGTTTTTGCAATATTTTACTTCATTTATGCTTTTCTGTCCTTATTTTTAGATTGTCACTGAAAATGTTTACACGGTATTTTGTTGTCTTCCATGTTTTCATGTCTTCTTTATTAACGTAAACTAGTGAAATGAGATCTTTCAACAACAAAAATACAGTTGCCTATTTGACATGAAGAAAATAGTTATTCAAGCAAACTGGTTACAGTTCGATTTGATTCATCTTAATAGGTAAATGTGATTATTTTAAAAAATCTTTTCATTTCTAGATATTCCCCATGTCTCTCAAATATGTTTAACTTTATATCATGGATTAAGACTGAGCTTTCCACTATGAATGCCTGTCATCAGTCTGGATGATGGTCTTTTCTTTTCTTACACTCTATTTTTAAAATGGAAAACGTTATGATTGGGAAGAAGTAAATAATTCGAATAATCATAGCCTCTTAAAATCTCACTCCATAAAATCAGGGCCAGTACTATCCACAAAGATGTATAACCAGCACAAATGGCTGTATGTATGACCAATTTAAAATTTGAAAGTTTGTGTGTGTTTGGTGCCTGTGAAAATGAGCACTGATGTTGTAGGACAACTTCCATTTCTCAACAGAAGGGTAGCACAGCAGGAGACAGAGCACAGGAGCCTTAATAATGACTGACCCATTCTTTGGTGCTGGTTACCTTCTTCTCCCATCTTGCAAACAAGATCACCTTCAAACTGAGGCTAGAAAGACATGGGTCTTTCATTTTCACCAATGTTGGCCATCTGGGTCTCTTCAGCAGAATATGGACACACCCAGAGCTGCTGTGGTGACCCAGAATTGCTCAGGAGCAATAGCAGCAGAACTCTGGAATATACAGCCCCTCTTTTGGGTTTCCTTCAGGACCGCAACAGTGTGCTTTGCTAGTGTGATAGTGGTTGAGAATATATCCTGTATACTTGATGCTTGGGGGGTTCCTGTAACTGGACACAGACTTCTATACCTGTTGATTTACAGTCACAGTATAATTCTTTGGGCAAGGAAGGGACAAATCTTTGGCTCCTTAAGCAGTCCTCTGCCCTCTTGCCTTGTGATGAGACACACTGAATCCTTGTAGGGAGAAAGTCTGGGCTTGTACAGGAGTCATTCCAGGGGCAATCGATTAGAGATCACCCCTCCTTGTGGGTGGCATACGGCCCAGAAGCTGAAATGCAGGACTTAATCTAAACACACCCACAGCCTCTAAAGGCTTTGAAAACTAATCTGCTTCTTCCTCCTCAGAGAAATGTTTAAGGGAAAGGTAATAAATTACAAAAAGATATAACAAATGGGGACAACATAACCTTTTTTAAGGTGGCGCTTTTCTCAGCACATCTGTTTTGATACCCGGGTTCAGGAACCATACTCAGCACATCTCTTTGCTGTCCGCTGCATTTTTTCACAATTACAGCGTTCTGCTGAAGAACTGCTGATGTATGTTTCATCTTCCCCATTACTTCAGTTCTATGAGGACAAATTTGAAATATTCATTTGAATGTTAGGAGGTTAAAAAAAGAGTGAATTTGCTATTTATCAATAAGCAGAATTGAAAGAAGCAGTCCCATAGCTTTTCATTCATCTTCTTCAACTCTGTCAGTTGTAATTCAAGATGTCATACCTAGCAACTGAACAAAACCACTTACTTTAAAGTATAAACAGTCTGGGATTCAAAAATATGATATAATGTGTCATGCTGTGAGGGATAAAAAAAGTCAATATATCTGGGAACCTAATGTTTTAAACTGTTTGACAAAATACTGAAGAAATATTTAAAACTGGGTCATGAAACTTGACAATTAAGTGCCAAATTAATTTAGTTTCTGTTTCTTCTGCTTAATAGTTTTGGATCCTTTCTCGTTTCATAAGAGATTTTTCTAATGCCTGTTCTATGGTCTGTATTACTGTGAAAGATGCTGGAACAATCCCACTGGTTTGCTCATCACTTAATTTATGCACCCTGTGTGTTATGTCCTTGTATGAAAATTGTTCTTCTGTTTCAAGACAAGAGGACCTCTCTTTGCTTTTCAGCGGCTGCCTTGCTCAGATTGAGCAGAGGCCTCCAGAGAGGAGGAAACACAGCTTCCCTCAGAGCTACCCAGCACACGAAGCACAGGCAGGCTCCCAGCTTATTGGAAAGGGCAAGCCCTTCAACACCACAGAGGTGAGAATGGAGAGGGGTTGAGGGCTAAACTCTCTTTGCAGCACAAGGCAATCTCAGGCCAAGATTAATAGCTGACTGCAAAGAAGATCTTAGAAATGCAGAAGTAGTTGTGCACAGAGAGCTGCTGGAGAGGAGAAGAATGGCAAAACAGAGCAGGAAGAGCTTCCTCAGCATACAGAGTGCCAGAGGAGGAGCTGGGTTCTGCACCAGACAACCACACAGAGCAGTGTTTAGTATTTTTCTCCTCTGATGAAATCTGACTTAAAAGTTCAGAGGAATTTGGCTTTTAGGTAACACCTTTATGGGAATGCTTCTGCCTCAAATTGATGCTCCATCATGGCTAATTTACTTCCTGCTCCTGGCGTGCAAACCCATGGGTCTGCATCTACATTATCAAGAGTATGATAATAGGAAAATTTACTAGTCAGCTGAACAAAGTCAAAGGATTCAATGGATGTGAAAACTGAGCATGTTGTAAATGTAAACAAGGGCTGCAGAGGTTTGATGAAATGCTGGCATTTTGTCCCTAGCCAGATGTAGCCATAAAGGGAATATTTGGGCAGAAGTACTATATTCACAATACGAAATTAAATGAGAATGCATTTGTCTTAAAAAATTAAATAGACTCCTCTTATTTCGTTTGCCAGGAAATCATGAGGGACAATTCTGCCTCTGAGTAGCTAAGCTCCCTGAATGGCAGGGAGGGAAGGCAGGCTAAATGGGTTCGGAAAGTGTAAACTGTTTTGTCAATGGAGAGGATGGAGGGAAGGCAGCTGTTGTAGGCAGCAGGGGAATGGTGCTGTGAAAGAAAGGACAGAGCTGATGCATGCGAACACTCACAACGTGCTCATTGTAGAGTGCCCCTCACTGGACATATTCAAGAACTGTCTGGACACCATCCTGTGCCATGAGCTCTAGGATGACCCTGCTTGAGCAGGGAGGTTGGACCAGATGACTACTGTTGTGTCTCCCAACATGACCACTCTGTGATTCTGTGCTTCTGTAATTTGTGCCTGCTGGCATGCCAAAAGATGTGTGAATAGTGGAGGGGTGGCGGTGACATAGTTACACCTGTGTGCTTGGAGGACAGAGTGCAATTGCTCATTGCCATTGGTGATAGTTTCGATTAAACTTTCCTTTGAGATCAGAATAACTTAAAGTAAATCCCCACAATTACGGAATTCAGCACAAAGGATCCTGAAATGGGATGTTCCTAGAAACTGTCAGAAAGTAAATCACAGCAGTATCATCAAAACTGAAACAATGTAATGAAAAATCATACTTTTGCAAACATTTCCCCAGTAGACTACAGCCAAATATGCATTTTTCTGCCTTCTGACAGTAATACTGGTTTTGTCACAGAACTATTATGGGGCAATTAATGCAGGAACAAGGAACTAAGATGAAAAGCTGTGTATTACACTACCTCCTCCTTTAAGAATAAAAAATAAATTGTGATCTGACAGGACATTAGAAACTCATCTGCAGAATCTGCACTAACTACTTATTAACTACTTATATTTAAATTCCTACCTAAAGGGACTCAGGGCTTAAATTCTTTATGCTACAATAATGTTTTCTTTGCTTTAACTAAACTTTTCTCTATAAGGTCAAGAATTTTTTTTCTATCTGTACTAACACTAAAGATGACAACAAGATAGCTGCATATTCAAGGTTCCTTTCTCATTTTCTTTATAAAGATAGCAAAGGATTGAAACATGTTAATTAAACCTTTGGCATCAGACAACCTGTTAGGGAAAACGGGGACCTTTGGCAGACAAAACTCAATCACTCCACAGGGACAATGAATTTTTCATTCAGAAGTGCACAGTTTTCTCATTTCTTTCTTTTTCTTGTTATTTAAAAAAAAAAAATAGAGTTGCAGAGCCATAGAAGAATTTCATTTGAAAGGGTCTCTGGAGGTGTCTAGACCCATTCTACCTTTGACCACAGCTAAATGAAAAGCTACATGAGGTTGCTTAAAGCCTTGCTCAGGTGACTTTTGAAACACTCTAGGGTTGATGACTGCCAAACCTTTCTGGATGACCTTACTGCTACAAAGATAAAGAAAGTCAGAAGAAGAAATACAGAAAAAGGTTCCTTATTTACAGGAAATACAGGAATAAATAATTGTGGACTATTATCACCAGTGCCACCATTTTATTATTTTTCTGATTCTTATTACTTAGCTAAGCATAACACTATTATGATACCTTAAGCAATATTTTTTTCTCTTTTAAACAAAATGAGATGTATCTGTGCTTTAGATTTTGCAAGTCTTCAGCTCTGCTTGGAAGAGAATTTTCCTCATAGCAGCATAGATCCCAGTGACAGATAGGCACTTTTTGAACAGTCTCAGCTTTTCTAGATTTTTTTTAGCCAAGTAGCCAGCTCATTTTTTTGCTGATGGTCCTGATAGGCCAACATTTGTCCTTTCATGTATTCTTCATGTTCACTTTTTTCTGAACAAGGGGCAAAATCTTCAGTCAATTCCTTCTACCCTAGCCTAAAAATAGAACACTTGTCCAGTTACCTAGAAAATTTTGACATTGTAGCTTATTCCAGTAACATATCTTACACCGTTTCTGTTTTTTGCTGCACTGATTTTATAGGTATATTTGTCAACACAAACTCACAGATGAGAGGATACTGTACACTCATGGTAGACTGCTTCTCTCCTGTTTATTTGTGACATTCAAATACAACTCTTGAAGAGATCTTCCACTTTAAGATCAGGACAGGTTTTTCTCCTGTCAGAAAATCCTTTGAAGATGGATCTCTCAGCTGAAATTCTCCTTCCTGACAAAAAGATGCTTAGAATGAGAAACACTCCTTCAGAGTCTGTCTGAGATCCCAAGGGAAGATTTCCAGGTATATGCTGACCTGGATTTGCCATGATTTGAGCAGGAAGGGTGAGCATACATGGTGTATGACTACTCTCCCGACTTAAAAAAACCAATCAAGCCTCAGCTGGGCATACTCTGTTGAGTTATAAATAAACAACCTAATTTTCATTTTGAACAGAATTATCACTCAGAGTTATATGTGCTTTTTTTTTTTTTTTCCAGGTATGTAATTTTGAAAGTACCTGATGATCCTGACACAAAGATTGAACTATAAATTGACACAAAATGTTACCAGACATAAGTGGATATAAGGTGGCTTCTGAGACCAGAAGCCTGCAGGTCATTAGGCAGTGAATTCCAGACACTCTTTGTGACATCCATCATGTGCTAAATAATGTGTTCAGCCTGGGCTGCATATGATCTGTTGAAAGGTGTTGAAAGGTGTTAAAAGGGCCTGAGAGCTGGCAGCTCCAGGCACCCTGAATAACTGGGAAAATGAAGGCAAAAGACCTGACAATGTTTTGCTCCTATAAAAATAAAGCTATGAATGAAAAATCTTTGGGAAAGTGCATGTTGTTGAAGTTAATGGTTTTTGCTATGTTAATCTGACTCCAGATTGCTAAATCATTGAGGATTGTGGGGGTTTATGATCTGCTATCTATATGCCATATAAAAACATATTTGTTCAAGAATGCCACTATGTCCTCTTTTCTCAGAATTAAGAACAAATTATTCTGTTTACAATTGTTTGCTCCTCCTTTAGTAAAGAACTGCTACCAAAGCATATTCTTTCTCTACAGACAATTGATCTTCACGTGGTGTCTCTGTCTCATGCATTTATCACCCTCTTCTCCATACTTATGAGAGATGAGTTTCCTTCCTCAGACCTTGTCAACATTTAGATTGAGAACATGCAGATTCTGCTAGTGCATCAGGCTAGAAAACTTTGTTTTGACAGAACAATCAAGCTGTATAATTTTAGAAGAAGACATGAGTGCTGTCCCAACCACCTACATTTTGGCAGAAATCCTGATGTCAAACAGGCATTCTGATTTGTGTCAAGATTGTTGTTTGCTTTGTGCCATATGGAGAAAATTCAAATAATTTCACTTTGTAGTCATTTGATAGTTCCTGCGTATCTTGCAATACTGATTCAGTGCTGAAATAAATACCTAATTAAAATTTTAAGGGGAAAAATGTACAGAATTATTTGAGTCCTATTATCTGTTTTTAACTTAGTTCCATTTTTTCTTTCCTCTTTTTGAATGCTACCTAAATATTCTACATTCAAGAATCAGAATGTTAATCTTTTTTTTGTTACGTAAGTTAATAGAAAGACTGTGAAAGACCATTGATCAGATCTGTTGAGATTACATTTTCCATGACACATTTTACAAATATGCACTGTAATAATTAACATCAGTTTTCAACTAGATTAATGGAAAAAAGTCAAGAAGGACTGGCTGAAATAGTTCTGCAGTACTCTATTTCACAGAATCTTAATGAAAATTTTCATTTTCAATTAATGCTTTATTATAATGCTTTTAATATCCTAATCCTTTAAAGGAAATAAAGATGCATGAACTAGAAATCCCATTAAGATAGAATTCTTTTTTCCTTGAAAAAATTTCATTTCACAATAAAATCAAGCAAGCTCTGAACTATTAAATTAATCTTCAGGCAAATGCTTATAATCAATTTGGTTGGATGATGCGCAACCAAAAATGTATACATTTTCATTGTACATGTGTTTCTGTACATTCTATGTACTGAATTGTAGAACTCACAGTGGTTGGATATTTTTCTTGAGATAACTTCATATCTCAAGCTCTGTTTGTTTGAATTTTCTTTTTTTAATCATCTATGAAAACCTTCTTTCTGTAATATAATAATTTCAGAAAAGGGGCCTGCAGAATCAGGATGAATGGCTAGTTATGAGATACATGCAGCTCGATTTTGTTCAGACACTCTTCTTTAATTTCTTGTTGAGAGAGTCAGGCTCTGGTCTGACACAATAAATATGTGCTCAAATAAACCAGTCTTCGAGCTCTTCTGTTTTCCAGTGGCAATAGTGGTTCACAGGGACTGTTCTGGCTGACAGGAGCACTGAACCACAGTGCATGTCAGTCATGATTTATTCCACCCTACCTTATCTGAAGGGTTCATTGAGCAAAATTAGGTCAAAGGCAGATGATATAGAGCCAAAAGTTTCCTTATATATAGCACCTGGAGGTGTTGCTTCTATAGAAGGGAATATACTCTTCAGGACAATTTCCATTTTTATATGCTGCTGAGCATACAAGGTACAACTGAGGAAGAACAGAGGCAGGTTCATGGCTGGTTGTTAATATAACTATTTGAAAAGTTCATGCTTTGCATTGCACAATACATCTATAAAGCAGGCCTTGAGAAACTATATTCCATAAAGAGACTTTTACAGGTACAAGCTGAAGGATGGTAAAAATAACAAAGCTGTTCCTCCAGTAAGTGAACAGCCAAACACAAACTCTTAATTTCCTGGCTTTTGTGTTGTCCATTCCTCCTTCTGTCTCTCTTCTTGTTTCTGCTGTAGCATCCAGTATGGTGCTATATAGCATGTCAGCCCCTTTTCTCATGGTTCTCCATAAATGGAATCTTCCCCAATCAGATTCCTCAGCTCTTCCAGCAGATACCTAAATCGTTGTAGACCTAATTGTCTTAAGTTTAGTTCTGCAGTTTAGATGACCTAAATATTAATGCTAGTGCTATTAATGGCAGACTGCTGAATGACATCACATTATCTAGAAAGTCATGCAGTTATTTTCCCTCAAGAGGAAATTATCTTCATTCCCTCACCAGGAATAATAGAATGTCCTTAGCTGGAAGGGAATCAAAAGGATCATCAGAGTTCAGTTTCTGACCCTGCACAGGACAGCCTCGAGAATCACACCATGCCCTTGAGAGTGTTGTCCAAATGCTTCTTGAACTCTTGCCAGGCTTGCTGTTGTGATCACTCCTCTGAGGAGCCTGTTCCAATATTCAGCCTCTGGATGAAAAACCTCTTTCTGATATCAACCTAAACCTCCCCTACACAACTCCAGACCATTCCCTAAGATTATGTCACTGATTACCACAGAGCAGAGATCAGTGCCTGCCCCTCTTCTTCCCCTCACAAAGAAGCTGTAACTGCAGTGGGATCTCCCCTCAGTCTCCTCCAGGCTGAACAGACCAAGTGACCTCAGCCTCTCCTCATGCGGCTTCCTTTCAAGACCCTTCACCATCTTCATAGCTCTCCTTTGGGTGCTGTGTAATAACTTGATGTGTTTTTTATATTGTGGCACACAGCACTGGAGGTGAGGCTGCCCCAGAGCAGAGCAGAGTGGGACAATTCCCTCCCTTACCCACCTGGCAATGCTGTGCCTGATGTACCCCAGGACACAGCCCTGAGCAATCTTGCATAGCTATGAAGCTGGTCCTGTTTAGAGTGAATTCAGACTAGAAGACCTCCCGAAGTCCTTTCCTACATGAATTTTTCTATAATTCCTACCATGCAACCTTAACATGGAAGACAGACACCGTCTGTATATGTGACATTAACAACATCATGCAAAACAGCAGTGTGGAGGGGGAGGACTGTTAAAGGGCTTTGACAACTGCATAGGAATTGTACCAACTGTGCTGGCCTATTTTTTAAGTGTATTCAGATACAATTCAGGTAATCTTGCTAATGTTAATGTGTTCCTGGTAGAGACATAACTACATCAAGGCTTGTAGTTAGGAAACTGCAAGAGACTAACTCAAATATTTGCAGCTGCAGCATTCAGAATAATTTCCTGGTTTATAATTACCAAAGTAAGCAATATGCCTTTTTTCAAATATTTTCAGCAACAATGAAAAGCGCATAAGCAAAAGACAGGAGCTGAAGCTTTGAAGTAAGACAACCCCTATGTACAGCACTCGTTTAATGCAAAGAAACATATTGCTTCTCTAAAACAGATGCTATGGGGGAAAAAAAAAGAATAAAAATATTCTCATATGAGCAATAGGAAACCCCTAGAATTGTGTATTATAGACAAAAATTAACCCCATAAATACAGAATTATCCCCTTAACATTGTGATCTTGTATAAATCATTGTAAATGTGGTTAAAACCCTTTTATTTTCTTTTATATATACATAGGAAGAACAAAGGTTGAACCCTAGCCTAGTGTCACCAGTAATTAATAAGCAATATTTTTGATACTTGAAGGCTAATTGCAGAACATGTGCTGGGCAACTGGGCGGTAACTCCTTATCTGGAGTTTACAGATGCTCTATGTTATCTTCCCTTAAAAGGGGGCTGGTAGGACAGCAGAGAGAAGTGTGGTTTCTTTCTCTGGATTTTTATGGGGGAGGAGGGAACTGGGAGTCTGCAGCACAGCGTACACTAAGAAACTGCTATAAAACATGGGGCTGTTTCTTACAGACCGAGAAGGTTAGCAGGGTTGTCTACAACTGGAAATCTGATGAAATCTGTCTGAGCAGGACTGGAAAGGTCAGTGAAAGGAGACAGTAGGTAGAAGGGAGGAAACTTTGTAGAACTTTTGGTTTAAAAGTTATTTTGCTCTAGTTACCCTTGTATTAGCCTAGCATCTAGAAGTACTGCACTGTAGTTCTTCAGAGGAAGAAAATGTCTGTCCAGTTCACACAGAGGTAGTAAACAGTGTCAATCCCTAACATAACTGTGCTCCACTGGATATCTCTGGAGTGCTGTGTAGTGCCTCACTAGCAGGGAAATCCCTTCTGTACTGCACTGCACCACACCCATGAGAGTATTTCAACATGTTGCTTTTGTGACAAGTGAGAAGGTAGTGAAATGCAGGAGCAGGAATGCAGTATTTGTGTGGCCTTGTCCAGGTACTCTGAGAAGCATGTTCAACCCAGACTGGAGGACAGAATTTATCACCTTTTCTGATGTAGTAAACTTTACCTTTGAATCTGCCTCTGATACACAAGTTAGTGAAATTAATTGTGTTTGAATTATTACTTGATAAATAATACATTTTTCCATGCAAGTAAGTGGAAGGAACAAAGAATCAGATTGGATCAGAGTTCCATTAGAAAGACACACCATTAATGCTAAAGCTTCTTTCCTCTCTTGTTCCTCAAAAGCAGGATAAACCTCCAAAGGACCTTACTAATATATGAGCTATTCAAAGACTTCATCCTCTGTGAAACCATTTAAGCATGGAATTTACAGCAACAGATCATCTTGGTGTCTCTCCTCTGGTCTCACTCCAACGGGTCTGTGCCCCTCCTGTACTGGAGACTCCAAAGATGGATGTGGTGTTCCAGGTGGGGTCTCACTGGATTGAGGAAGGATCTTTTGTGTGTAGATGTGCTGCAGCAAAAGAGTTACAAATGTAAATAGGAATCTTCCATTTTGTACAAAAGGTACCCAAGGAGTCCGTGGCTTGATATGGGAGGAGAAAAAAAAAAAAAAAAAAAGCCAAAGAGAATGACATTTTAAAGACTGAAATACCAATGCTTCTTATTTCAGTTGGTTTACTAATACAGAAAAGGATTATCGAGCAGAGAAATCAGCTGAAAGTGAAAACAAACTGAGTTATTTTCATTCTCTCTTAGGATTTTATTTTCTTCTATAACCATGGGTGCAGCTCCATTTTTTATCTCTCTCTATATATTGCAGATGTAAATATGTGGTGGGCTAGTCTTAGTCAACCACCAAACTCTCACCCAGCTGCTCACTTAATTCCAGCACTATGTTCCCAATGGGAGAGATAATAAGGGGGAAAAAAAAACCAGGAATGAGAAAACTCATGGGTGGCAATAAACACAGGGACATTGCTTTCCAATTATTGGTTCAGGCAAAATAAACTTGACTTGCTGAGAATTAATTAATTGCCAATCTATTTTATAGATTGGGGCGGTAAGAATGCAAACCTCAAACACTGAAACAGCCTTTCTTCTTCTCTTTCCCAAGATCTTAATTCCTTTAGACCCCTTCATTCCTTTACATTTGTCTATCCCACCAGAGTAGGGCTGGAGGCGCAGAGGGATGTGAAGGATGCACGGGGGGATGCCATGTATAGTCAGTAAACGGCAGTACCCTCTCCTTCCTTTTCACTCTTTTCCCCTGCTCTGATTGCAATCCTCCACAGGCTGACATGTGGATTTCTGTTCCACTCTAGAATTTCTCTTTCTGATCCCTGTCACACCTGGAGCCTCTCACCACCAACACCTCCACATCTACATGCAATACAAAATATCAAGGACATGGAGAATGCTTTTTGAAGAAACCAAGACAGAATGGAGGGTAATTGTGGGTTGAGCAGAAGGCAAACTCTGTGGTAAACAGAAGCTGCCTGAAAATTGTTCTGGAAATTGGTATATCAGCCCTCTGACTGCCTCCAGCAGAGAGCAATACCTTGCCAATAAGTTCTGCATTTCTCAGAAGCTGACTGCATTTCCCATGCCTTTGCTTCAAGTTTTCAGGGAAAAAAAGCCCAAGAATTATGGAGATATTTGGTACACATTTGGCCATATTAATCAGGCAAAATCTTACTACTGGGAGAGGGCTCTGTGTCTATCACTGGTGTAATCACTGCTGCAAATGAAATGACAAGTCACTGTGCCCGTGGTGATGCCATACCCGGCAGTGCTGAGCTGTGTGGCTCTGAAATAATGAAAGCATGCACCTCCCCTCTTTTTAGGAAATCATACCACTGTTTATAGCCATTGTGTTCCATTCTATTGTTCTTCTGCTGAAAAACTGCATAGGCTGGATGTGCTGTGGGACTGTTGGCCATGCTTGGGTCAATGGCTGCAGATGTTGGCATCATCACATGGTCCTGGAGACACACAGCTGGGTGTTACTTTCAGCTGTCTTGTTCTTGGAGTGGAAGCTGCAGCCCCAAGCTGGCTGCCTGACACCAAGTCAGAGGCCATGAATAGAAGACCCGCAAATTTAGCATGTCAGTCACATTCTCTGGGATAGGCATAGGCTGTCTCTTCAAATTTCTTCTGTAGGCCTGAAAACAAGATGAAAGAAAAATAATTTATAGGTTATGACAGAGAATAAATGAGATGCAGTGACTGAGCTGCTCAGTAGTCGATAGTCCTTGGGTTCTGCTAGACCCTGGAGGATTTTCCTGGTGACAATTTAGTTACTGGTGGACTCGAATTTGCAAAATTCGAGTGGGAACAAATAAAGGGAATTCTTAAAAAAGCCTTACCATTAAAAGCTTTTTTCTAGCAAAGCAGTCAGCTGCCCAATATCTTTCAACAACACAAAACAAATTCTGACTTCTCTCTGTAGCTGGAGATGTTACTTCTATACTTCATAACAGTGATGTAGAGGGTAAATTATTGTATTTAGTATGGTCTCAAGTAGTCACTGTTGGCTACTACAGTATTATGTTCAATAAAAAGAATATAATATCTGTTTTAGAATGAAAATTGCTAGGGCAAAATGCTTAAATTTCTGCAAGACATTTAACATAGCCTTTTCCCTGTTTCCTGCTAAATACCTGTTGCCCTCCTAAAACAATGCTGTACACAGTTAGCATGTAAGTAGTTAAATAATGGTCTGCAAAAAAAAAAAAAGTGCATTAGAAACAGCCATTTTACAACAATGGTTCTAGTAAAATCTTGCAGAGGTTTGCTTAGTAGAGCCTGTTGAGTCCTTGCCATGCCTTGCATAAGCACAAAATCTGATAATCCTCCTCTCAAGCACCTGAAATTCTATTTGTAAAAGGAATATATCTTGGGAACAGACAGATCTTTTCAAAAGGTGGCTCCTGATTTCAGTGCTCTAATACTTGCTATAGACATTCTTTTTCATCCAGGTACACTTGCATATAGACAACTTTTATCCATTTGCTTTTATGATAGTTTTATAATTTTGATTTTCTCTCCTTCTGGTGTTAAATATCCTTCTCTATTTATAGAAGGAAATTGTTTCAGCTAAGTCTTAATTTTACAACATTAGGAAAAAACAAGCTCTTTTAGTCCCCTTTAAAGGAGCCTTTTTCCAGGCTCAGTTGTGTTACTCAGTAGGCTTCTATTCTCTGTTGGGGTGAAATCTGGTTGTACACCCATCTGTTTTCCCCCATTTCCTGACACTAAAAAGTTCTTGAATTAGGATAAGCACTACTGAGCAACAACCAAAATATCTTTGTGTTATCTACTTTATTCTCATCCTCAATCTGAAACACAGCACTGCACGAGATATTGGGAAGAAAATTAACTCTACTCCAAATGAAACCAGGACACTAAATGAAGAAAATCAAGGCACAAAAGAGAAATCTAGCATCAATAGCCTCCAGCTGACTACTCTTTTAGTGAGATGTAGGGAGAAAATACTGTGGGTGCCCATGTCCACAGCTTAGACATGGTTCTGTAGTTCTCTGTACATGTTTTGCATTTGCATTTTTTGGCACAGATAGTCAGGAGTTTATCTTGTCTTCCTGATGCAGTTGACCACTATTTGTTATAATGACATTAATATTTCCCTCTCTTTCTTTGAAAAATACTTTCCTCATTAATAATAGAATTGCATTTGCCTTCCTTGGTACTTAATCTTGATAGCTTGTAATAAACCTGAGCTAATTAGTTGACATTACAGGTCCCATGGCTTATCAGTTATTTCCAAGCAGGAACTCCCAATTTTCACTGAGATCTACAGTATATTTTCAAGGGCATTGTCTTGCATATAGCAGTACTGATTTTATTCTCATTTTCACTGTTTCAGTCCTGGTCACTCAGTTATTGCCATCTTCTTTCATGAGGACTCTCTCATGCAGTCCTCTTTTATACATCTCAGCCTACCACGTTCCATATGATTTGTAGGACATGCACTTTTTCTTTATGGCAACATCATTAATGAAAATATTGTAAAAGATTTGTTTCAGGGACGGTACTCAAAAAACTCCACCAATCACTGTCTGCTGGCATGGTATTTAATCTTTCAGCAGTATCTGCTGTAGTGACCCCTCTAGCAAGCACCTTTCCTGCCCTGCAGCTCCTGTACTAGCTCTCTAATTCTGTTACTCATTCAGATCTTTTTGAAACAGAGTGCCTCAAGTGAGGCACACATCCAGCTTGTATTTGGTACTTCTGGGAAGGAGGGAGGGGGAAGCATACCAATGAACATGGAAGACTGACAGATGTCTGCCAACCATTAAGTTGAAATCAGTTGTACAAATGCATAATCTTTGAAATCCTGTTAAGTTTTTCTAAATTACTTGTTTTCTCTGGAAATAAATTGATTCCACAGCTTCAATTCTATGTTGTATTTAAAGATAATATTCCTTTTTAATGTTAATGTCACTATCTTTCATTATAAAATTCATATTCAGTATATAATGAGCACTTTTTCTTACATCATCATTCATAATACAGATTGTTTATGTCCCATATAAACTGACATTCACTTTGGCAAAATTTTCAGTCCAGAGAATCATAGATAATTTTTTGAAGCTTTCAAAAATAAGGGGCATATAGAAGAGAGAGATGCTAAGAGCCACTATTGTCAATGTTTTTTCCAAAATGTTGTCTGTAATTTGTTTTTTGATTTTTCAGAATTCTGATCTTAACATGCATGTAGTTGGTGGCCCCTATGAAGCAGGAGATGCTTGTGTCGACTTCAACATAAAAGAAGATAAATATTTTTGGATATTCATACTTTTTTTTTTTTTCTCAGAATGCTGTAAATTGATGAAAGAAAATATGCTGAAACAGAGTTCATAATCAACCTGTGCAACCCACTGCTAAAAATAAAATAAATCCTTTACTGAGATGAAGAGCTTTGTTGAATTTGAGGCTGACACACATCTGTGAATTCATGTGGCCCCCTTTAACTATCACTTTGTGAAGTCAAAAGTTCTTACTCCACTAATGTTGACAGCAATCTGAGCTGCTCAACTAAATAGAAATAATCCCCTAAGAGTTTTTCTGACTGCCCTCTCTATCTCCCAGTTATTGCTGACAGACTCTTTAGAGGGCTTTAAATTTTAAAATTGCCTCTTAAACAATGAATGAAGCAGGGATTTGGATGGTCAGCCATCTCACAGTTCTTTCTCTAGTGGGCAGTCTATTTCTAAGGAAATTAACATCACACACAGAAAATAGAACATCTCAAAATCATTTCAGGATTTGTAAAAATGGCTGGGGAAAGTGAGTGCACAGAGAAATAAGCATATATTCCTTAACATGTCACAAGGCAGCACATCATACCACCATCTCAGAATTGTAGCATATCCAGTTTGTCTTAGGGAATAAGGGGGAGCTGAGAAAATATTATCATGTTATGCAATTGGATCTGGAAATGCTTTCTAACTTGTTTCAGTAGGTACAATTCTTTTCATATGCAGCCAAGGCACTAAACAACTTAATCTTCTACTGAAGTTATTTTCTTGCCCTCAGAATTAGTTGGATTAGCAAAAAACTCTATTTGTGACTGACAGATGTTCATGTCTGAAGTCATCAGAGAGATGTCCCAGGGTCCTGCCTGCCAAAGAAAAATGCGTGTTTAGTAGTATCGACTAAATACATTTAATTTAAATGGATTGGAATGAATTTAACTTCTAAGTATTGGCCTCATTTGTTCTAGTAGCATGGCTAAAACCAATTTGAGATAATGTTCCTTCCAAAATGTAACCATTACATCCAGCATATTAAAGTTAATCTATTGTCATTGATTTTGGTTCTGTGCCACACTGGGGAATGCATTAGTCACCATTTCAGAAAGTATGACACAATTGTTTAGTCTCATTTAAAGAGAATCTCTCAATCAAAATTTTTAATATTATATGTATCCATATTATTTTTCTTTCCTCAGTTTACCACTGCTACACTTGAGATTCGGTTAATTATATAAGGAACACACATACAAATGTATCTCAAACTCATACCAATAAGGGTACAGGAAGCTGTTCTTTAAAAAGAGAGGAAGAAAAGAGAGAGTTTATTTTCTTGCAATTGCATGCCAATACAAAATAAAACATTAATTTAACAGGTAGTGAAGTGCACCTGTTTCATCTTTCTTGTATTCCTGACACAATGCCCACTGCTTTTGTCTTCTCATTCTAGCTCATGTTGATGTCAGATTCAATATTTTGGCCATATGAGTCAGACACCAAAAACCCAAAAAACAGAGAGAAAGATTTTTGTTCTAAGAAACCCTGAGCTGCTGCAGCAGGTAAAACTTTAGAAATTGGTTAGAGCGTACAAAATATTAGCAATTGTGTACTAAGCCTAGAGTGCCTTTCTTATTCTGCTAACAAACAGCACTTCAGAGCTTGGGAGAGGAAAAAAGGAAAATGGATAGCGCTTTTCCTGCTGTATTTTAGAAGGCTGTATTAGCAAGTCCTTTACATGTTTGTGAACAGGGAAGAAGCCTGGTAGTAGAGTTGAGCATGGAGGAGAAAATCGTTGCTGTTTAAAACCCAAACTAGAATTCTTGCTATTGCATGTAGCTTCCCTGAGGAACAGGCAATTTCTCCTGCTTCACAAAGTCAGATGGAATGGCTACTTTTCTGAGGGAATCAAAAATGTCATCTCACACTGATTTTTTTTACCATCCTTGTAAATTGTGTTGGAAAAACTAAATGTGTTCTGTACTTCCTAAAAATGACATTCATTCATTACTACATCCAGCAGCAGGAAAAATCCAGCCAACGAGCTCTTCACTGCAGGTGGCTCCAGGAAGGTTGTTAGTATTCAACACAAGTCTGAGTTCCTTCCCCCACTCCAGCTTCTCTATATGTGCTTGTTCATGAGCTAATGTGAAGAAGGGAGGACCACGGGCACACCATTATTATAATTCCTTTATCAGTATATTCCAGAGATGGAGAAAAAACACATTTATATGTGCAGGGCAAGAAATCTCAGAAGTTGTGGTCAGAACCAAGAGATGAGTCTCACATCATCTCACATAAGGTAGATTCCTTACTGGGTAGAGAATTGATTTGCAGGCTTGGAATTCTGAATACTTGGAGACATCTTACCAGATTAAGAACTTCCTCTTCTTCAAGTTACAGGAGAGAACAGCATCTTATCAAAGGACTGGTATCAGTAATTCAGAGCAATAAATATATGTATGTATTCCAACAATATACACTGAGAAGAGCAAGAGGTGGCCAAGTGGGGCTATGAAGCATGAGAGACAAAGCTCTTTCTGTATCTGTACATGAGGTGTGCCAAGAGTGAGACAATGACTATTATACTACCCAACTGGAAGAATTAAATGGAGCACTGTTACTTGCATCAGACACAGGTTTTACCTTTGCTCATTTTTATATTTGTGTAGAAATTCTTTAACCTCTTCCAGAGTGCAGCTAAGATGCCAGCTATCCCCCAAAAAGCCCCTTGTTAAGCAGACCGACTGACAAGTTGGGCAATATGGTGCTCTGCCCTAGAAAACAGGCTGCTTCTTCCTTGCCTGTAACTTGCTTGGATGTGCAAGTGGCCTATGGAGTATTGATCTGCCAGCTGCATCGCCAGCTCATGGCAGACATCTAGGTATGTGTTCAGGAGTCCAGTGGCACTGACTGTCAGCACTATGGGTTTTTTTTCTAGAAGCACCTTCCATCCTGTCCTGAGCCTGTGCCTGCCCTGGGTGTGGTTATGTGGTTATGTATCCTTCTGGTGATGTGCCAAAGCTGCATAACACTCTGGTCAACAGAACATGCTTGTCTTGCTTAGTGTTGGAGTGCCAGTGGTGGTGCTGACTGCTCTCCTATAATGGCAGCTCTGAAATGATGATCTTCTAGGTATCATGGGCTTGGTTGGGCCCTTAGTAGGATAGGAAGCTTTCAGCAGTGTTGGAAAGGGAAGATCCCTTAATGTCTGAACTCGTTGCATTTGCTGTTTGATGGAGTTCATGACATCTTCAGAAGCAGGGAGTAGGAGTAGGAGTGCTTGCAATATCTTGTGGAAACTCCAAAACATGAATAGGGAGTGTCATGGTGTGATGAATCATGCATGGCCTCAAACTGTAGCACAGATGCCTAAGTATTCAAATGAGGCTAAGGGTGTTTCACATGGAATGAGGCACCGGTTGTTTGGGTTAAAGTTTGTTGGATATTTGGGGAACTTGCCACCTCTCTCAGGGTATCTTCCCTTCATCTTGGTGCATGAAACCCTTTGCTCTTTGTGCAGCACTAGAGAATTCAAGTCATAAGAATCAAATTGAAAGTGACTATTTTGGGAGCTATGTGGGTCACCATGAAGACCCCAGTACAGTTCTTATTTTACTATTAAAATTAATATTGTGCTTTAAGCAGAAAAAAGAAGATATTTCTATGTGAAAATACTAAATATGTAGCATATCTTTGCTACCATCTGTTTCTGGAATCTCTACTAGACTCTAATCTTTTATGTTTTACCTAGCTTTTAGGAAATAAGAAATCAGTGGTAGCTGCAAAATTAATAAGCAGGTGAATTGAGAAAGAAAAAACTCCTGTATGCTTCTACTAATAAAGACTCGCTTTGATGCTTTTTTAGACATTCAGAACTTCAAAGTGAAAATATACTGGCATCTGTAGTGCAAGAATACAAGTCCCCCCATTATAGAGGAGCTATTAATTTTTTTGTATTTGAACACTCTTTCAAAAATCTAAGAATAGATTTGTTCAAAGAGGCCCACATACACTCCTTCCTGCACAAAACACTGAAGAGAGTGAAAATTGTTCAGTGTAAATATCAGCAGGCAAATTTGGGGCTACTTTGAAAATAAATAATGCTCCACTAATGACTTCATTCTGACTTTAAATTTTCCTTTTCTCCTGTAGTCGTGTCTGGTATATGAAAGAACTTTTTATGCCCAATTTACTTTCAGTTCACCCCTCTTTGAATTTTAAACCCATCAAATTATGAGATAATTTTCTTGGATTTCCTACACAGTGTAATTCCTCAGTTGACTTTTAAGGAAACAGGGCTCTGCATTTCTAAAGGAAGATGTCCATATTAAATTTTGATTTTGACAGTCATGAAAGTGTGTGAGGCCTTCTTCTAGCCAAAATTCACTTTCTGCATTTCCAAGTCTTTACTTGAAGATCGATAGATGCCACTGAATCTCTGTTCAAGCTGAGGATATACTTTAGGTTCCTAAAGATGCTGTGGGAACCTGGGACACTCCAGATTCCCAAGGTCTTTCTTCTTCAGATCAGGGAAGCTTACTGTCTCCAGTCACAAGCCTAGGCTGCCAGACAATCTCAGTTCACAGTTCCCTCTGGGTTTCTGCTTCTCTTCTTATTCACATATTTCGATGCAGCCTCAGGATGTATTTTGGAATATATCAACTTTTTGCATTCAGAACAAAACCCTGTTATGGTCCTACACATCCCAGCCTGCAGTAAGGATGAGCAATATCAGTTCTTGCTGCCACATGCAACACCTCAGCCTTACCTGTCATAAGCACTACATCAGCCTTATCTCAGAAGAGTTTGTGTCTCAGTTGCAGGATGTGTCTTCACTTTCACATTGGAAAGTAACAGTTCTGGGAGGCTGCAGCACAGCCTTTGCTTTGTTACTACCAATGTCACAATGCCTTGGGACAACAGACAGGTCAACAGAGACAAGTTCCATGGAAGACAGACACAGTCAGAGTCCTCTAAAAGGAGGTAAGTCTTGTGAGCCCTCTTGGACAAAGGCCATAATCTCCCACTGAAACTGATGCATTTAGAATCAAGAAAAGAACAGAGGCCCGTATCCTGAAGATCTGGAGTAATTCCATCACTTGGGTCACTCCAAAGAATGGGTTTCTTGATGTCCATCCTTTAGAAATGGCCAAGACTTCAAGTTTCCAAGCTGTTTGCCCTCAGAAATATTAGCACTGAAACTTGAAAGATTGACAAGGACTCTGGTAAAATGGACACACATACTCATTAGAGCCCATAAAATATGGATCCTGGATTCAAGAAAACATATGGGCCTTTACACATGTGCCAGAACTCTTTTTACAGAAATAATATTTCAGTCAAAAAGCTCTGAGGTTCTTGATATTCAATGTTACTGCAAGAATTATAAAGCTATGCTTGAACTGGAGTTCATAAAATATTTCTGATTTGCAAAAATTAAGGTTTAAAATATTCCAGGACATTTGTATGTGTCATGAAGGTTCCATTATATAAGAGTTAGAGTTCTCACTGTCATAGGCGGGCTAGTCTGGGTGCATGTGCAATAACCATCTTTTAACAACATTTCATCTTGTCAATTAATAAATACGCTATTTTGTTGTTCTTGCTGACATATCTTTGCCTTGCATATATCCTTGATAACAAAGGCCACATTATGATGTACAAAAGAGAAAAATATTAAAGAATTAGTAGGTAAATTATATTTGGTCAAGTGTTTTCATTGGAGTGCCCTTGAAATGCTTTTTTGCCTAATCACATTTTCTCTTTGTTTATTCTACTTCATCATGCATAAGTTGCTCCATTGTTCACTGGATCTTTGACAAATGGCTTTTACTATAGGATTATTTCTTTGAAAGTTAGAAAAAAAATTGTGAAGAGTTTCACAATTTCTTTTCATGACTTCCCAATTTGGTTTTGTAATGGTTTTCAGAGATGCAGCAAGAAAGGATAATGTTTATTTACTGATAGGGAAACTACAAAAAGTTTATATATATGTATAATAGATATGCACTAATATATACACTATGTGAAGCTACAATATTCAAGCTTTAATGACAAAATCCAGGTATTTAAAAATCAAGTGATCTTACTTTTCAAGACACTAAACACTCACAGTTTTCTGGACTTCAGTAATACCTACTTAATTAAAAAGACATCTCACAGTCCTACTTTTGTGGTGCATCCTTAATAGATTAAGATAATTGCATTTGTACAAGTTTTAGGAGAGTCAATGGCAGAAAAATTTCATAACTAATTAAGCTCCTAAATCCAGCTGCAGATACTTATTTCAGCAGTCACAGTGAAAGCTGGTAAAGATTCAGCACTTCTGAAAATGAAGTCAGATATATGTCTAATTCTTGCATGCAGCAGTGATTTTCTTGTCAGGGTAAATTCACTGGCTTAAGTGAAGTTACACCACGAGGCAATGTGTTTGCTATGAATTGAACTTAGTTAATGGTGCTGTTCGTTCCCACGCACTGTTGTCATGTCACTAATCCTCAACGTGTATTTCCTAGAAGAAAAACTTTAGTATTGATGAGACTATCTAGTCAAAGCAGCATTTCTCATTGCTAGCAGGACTTTTACATAGAAATTGCAATACTGCCAAAACAAGTAATCTAAGCCTAACTTCATGTCGCATTTCTTTACCTCCTCTAACTGAGTGATACAAGGAAATAGTAATGGGGGTTGTGGTCAGTTCATCACACATTGTCCTTTCTGCTTCATCTTCACACTCTCCCCCTTCCAGTGTGGGGTCCATCCCACACCTTGCGGTCTTTCAGGAACAGTATGCTCCACCGTGGGGTCTCAAGCCTGTGGGGTCACAAGCCCTGCCAGCAAATCTACTCCAGCATGGTCTTCCATGGGCTGCATAGACTGCCTTTCTCACCATGGTCTTCGCCCCAGGCTGCAGGGCCTCTCTGCTGCAGGTTCTGGGGCACCTCTTCCTTCTTGTTCTCCATTGACCTTGGTGGCTGCAGGGCTCCTCCTCTGGTATATTCTCACTCCTTTCTCAGGATGAAGTGCAGCTTCCTTTTCCCACCTTCTAAAATACGTTTTCTCAGAGGTGCTACCTCTGTCACTGATGGACTCAGCCTCATCCAGCAGTGGCTCCATCTTGGAGTTGTCTGTCATTGGCTCTGTTTGACATGGAGGTAGTTTCTGGCAGCTTCTTATATAGTAATGGAGTCATTTGGATTGAAAAAAAAAAAACCCTGAAGATCATCAAGTGCAGCCTTTAACCCAGCACTACTAAAGCATGTCCCCAAGTGCCACACCCAGACAACTTTCAATAACCTCCAGGGATGGTGACTCAAGCACTCCCCTGGGCAGCCTGTTCCAGTGCTTGACACCCATTTTGGAGAAAGATCTTATCCTAATATCCAATAGTTGTTCCGCTGGTGCAAATTGAGTCTCGGATTTGGTTCTTCACTCGAGATTTAGGTGATTAAGAGTTTTTGCCTCTGAAAGCCCTGAGCCAGATGTGAGAATGAAGTGGAGTCTTCAAGGCCTTGTTTTCTTGATTTCTCATGTTGTTTATTATTTCATATTTCACAATGTTCTCCATGCCCAGCCGAGATCTGAACAGCAGCTAGGACACAAGATGATTCCCCCCTCAATGGGAGGTTGCAGCTTTCTTATACAGATAATTATGTGTGCATTATTTACAGTTATGTGCCAATACCTAGCACCTATACTAACAGGGTCACTTGTACTTTGACCCAATCTCCTTAAATTACTTTGTGCCATCATCACATCAGAAGATGGAGGCCAGGAAAGAAGAAGAAGAAGCCAGGGCACCGCCCTAATCCCTCCATCTTGTTCCCCACTCATCGCCATACTAAAAACCCTAAAACTACAAAATTTTCCACCCTGTGACACACTACGCTACTGTCTGTCACACCTTCGTGCTTTTAATTCTTCTCTCAATGTTGGAAGTTTTTTCCAAGGACTGAAGTCAAAGACTGTGTCCTCCTTGGCTCTGTGCCAGGCAACCCCCTGGACAGACCCCAGACACCCCCAGCCAGAATTTAACCCTTTTGTACAGATCTCAAACTCTCTTGCTTGAGTCCCAAACCTTTCTGCCAAGGTCTGTGACCTTCCAGGGTGTCCAAAGGAATGCCCTTGACTCCAACACTTGAGGGTATTTTCTCTTGTCCTATGCTTGTTACTTGAGAGAAGAGACCCATGCCTGTCTAGTTACACTCTCCTTTCAGGTAGTTGTTGAGAGCAACAAGGTCACCCCTGAGCCTCCTCTTGTCCAAGCTAAGCCTCCTCTCATCTCCTGCACTACCAAAACCTTTCCACATAAACCTGATACAGCCAAGAATAAGTCAGATATGTTGTACATGTCGATTGCACACAAACACATCCTACTGCTGAAAATCATCTTTGCCATGCTGTTTTAATTTTACTGGTTCTAGCTGAACATTTAAAATCAGACTGAAAAATTACTTCCGTGCTCTAAAGCTCCATCAAACCCTGTTGATACATGTTAGGAATCATAGTTTCATCTATCTTTCCAGAAATGCCAATTTGTTGATTCAAGTGTAGTATAACATATGCTGTACTTCCAGAGGGATGAATTCCATCATCTTGGGGCTTTTGCATTTCTATCTCAGAATGTTCTGTACATCCTTACTAGATGCAATAGCAGTGGCAGATGCGTTTTTAAAAATCAAGGGTTTCTGTGATACTTCCTGCATATTTATTCTGTATATAATTACTTAAAATGAAGTAAGATTGGCTTGTGGTCTGTTTCTGTATATTAGTGATGTATGTGATTCAGCACTCCAAAATTATCATATAACTTGTGAAATTTCACATGAGATCACAGCTTTTGAAAAATACCTGTCACTGTCAAAATCCTTTTATTTGAAAACCCTAAAGGTTATAAAACTGTGTTTACTTCTTGTGGTAGAGTTATTCTCTGAATTAAGGTTATTTTCTGATGCATTCTAATTTTGCTTAGGAACTAGATACATGTCAAACTAGCAGAAACTAAGCAACTAAAATTTGTGAAATTTTACAGTTTTAGAGGCAGAGGCTAGGAAATCATTACCAGGATGAAAAGTGCAGGACTGCTCTTTTCTATCTACAAAAGATCAAAGGAAGACACATAAATGAAGACTGATCCTGAAAATGTGGCTGATGCTTTTATTTCAACCATAGTCATCCACTGACCACCACACAAAGGTTTCAGATGGATGTAGACATTCTTTCATAGTTTCAGATTCTGTTTTTAGTCCACCTAAATCTGATAGAAGACTTCAGGATACATAGGCAAGTATACTGCTTAAGTTTGTTAGACATGGAGCAATCAAAGAGCATTTTTTAGATTTCATGGGAAAAGAAAAGAAAAGCAGGTTTAGTTGATACTATTTGTTCAAACCATGTGCTGAAAAAAATGTTGAGGTGTTTCAAACCCCAGACAGTCTAAATGGGAGCAAGAGTGCAGGTAGGAAAGAAAGGTTATCAACCAACTTTCATTCTTTCTCCTGGATTCTACAGGGCATGATGTCCTTGTGAAGGAGACATTAGTAATTTCATTAAGAGCCTTATCTGCTGAAATAGGTTGTGTTTACTCTTTGTAAAATCTATTTTGTTTAGACCTCATAATTAACAATCAAAATGATAAAAAGGAAGAGTGTCTCTCATTAACAGTTGTGGATATATACTGTGTCTCTTTATCATAGAGATCGAGTAGATCTCTACATACTACAATGCATATTCTCACACTACAGTGCATATTTATAGCACTAAAACATGTATTTTTCCTTCAAAAATATCTGAATCAATTCACTTTTTGTCCTTGTCTTTTTGCTAGCAAAATCCATGGAGTTTTCTCACACCATTTATTTCAAGTCTAATGAATCCACCATGTTTTATCCAATATTGCATAAACAGACATGTCCTTATTAGTGATTCTACAATGGGAAGAAAAATAAAAAGAATACTTGGACTAGATGCCTATTTTTGTTTCATAGTTGTATAAAAAAGATATTAAATGACCATCCAATTCAGAGACACTTCAGGCCTATACATGTGAACAGTCCTTCAGTTTTTGAGATTGTTGCTGGGTTCATATTGCCCCTGAAAAATGTATTTCTTGAGAGGAAAAGAGCCTTTTGAATAAACTTTTGGAGCTATCTTATAAATCTCCCTCTTCTCTTGTTTTAGTGGTTGTTGTTTTTCTTGGCCTGTGAAAATATCTGTCATTTCCTGATGAGCGTGGGATTCAAAGTGACAGAACAGAGTTAGACAAGTCAGGTAGCAGCAAAAAGCCAGAATTTTGCCATATCTCTCCTAGATGTTTCTAAAGTTGGGAGAAAAGCTGTTACAAGGACAATCAAGTTCCTGCAACTTTATTCTCATGGGAACTGGGTTTATCCACAATATTTCTCTGTGACAACAGTGTGCTTCAATGTTTACTATTTTTTCAGTTTAATTGATTTGAACTATTACAATATTTGAGTTACCCTTTGTTCACTGTGTATCTTGTCTTCTAACATTTTATGACCTTCTAAAATTTTCATCACTAAAATACAGGAGGAAAGAACAATCTCGGCATCACCTTGGATAAGGTACGATCTGTGGGTCCAGGCAAGGATCAGTGCTGGCTTCAGCTGCTTTCCTGCAGCTTTCACACCCAGAGCTGCACTTAGAGACCCTCCCAGCTCTTGCTCAGGGGCAATTTCAGCAGCTCAGGGGCTATCCTATATTGACTTTCACTGGGCACCTCTCCCTCACACACACACCCCTGCATTGCCAAGCTCCTTGGGCACACCCTTGGTCTGACCCTTGTCTGCACTCACACACCCTGCCACACACACAAACACACAGGCACCCACAGCACACACTCCTCTCACCCAGGACAAGGCTGGAGAGGCATTTAATGGCAGCACAATGAATATTCTTCTTTTTCTCTTGCTCCAGAGTACAAGAAAAGCCTTAGCCTTGAGTTATACCTAAAAGAAAGTACACACGTCAAATTGGTACACAGGGTCAAAATACAAAATACAAAAGTACACAGGGTCAAATGGGCCCTTTGCAAAATGAGGCAATATGTGGTGTTCCAATACAGCAAGCACCATCGAGTTGCTATGCTGGATTTCCTGATAATACTCCTGATGTTTGAAAAATGGAGGAAAAGGGCAAAAAACATTTAAGCTGTGAAGTTCTTTAAATTTCATTTAAAATAACATGCACTTCCAACTCCATTGCTTTTTTTCCCCGACTCTATCATCTAATTTGTATTTTTCTAGGGGAAGGAAATTCACAGTTTGAAAAAAAAAATGACTGTTTTTAAGGTGCTTTCTCTCTTTATTTACATTATGTTTTTAACCTGGTTCCTGTTTTAAAATGAATTCTGTAGTGATCCAAAAACCCCACATACACACCTGAGCTTCCAGAGGACAGGAGACTGAGGTGTGGCATGGCAGACAGGAAGGGAATGCAAGAAAGAGTGGGTACATTTATCCAAATCAGACTAAAATCAGACCTTATTGGATTGGAATGTGAGCCTAAACAAGCAAAAGATGAAGACCTTTTTGAAGAGTGATGTTATTATTTTCATTTTTACTGCTTTGTAGGTTTGCTTTCCATCTATTTGTTCTTGTATCTGTTTGTTTGTTTGTTGTTGTTGTTGTTGTTTTCCCACCAACTTGAGTTTCATTGTAGTTCAAGCTACATGAATGAGCAGCTCCACAACTTTACTGCTCATTCACATCTTGGAAATGAAAGATAGCTGCAGACTGTATGAACAGTAGGAATTAAAAACCTACTATTTTATATGTTTTGTGTACACAGAATAATGATTGTGGCACAATTACGACATTATGACTAATTTAATTAACAACATGTTCAAATCTAATAGGTTTTTTTTTTGAGTCAAGAAGGTTCTGGAATCAGTACCTACAGAAATTACTGTACCCCTGCAACAAGTTGCTCCAATCAGAACCCTAAGGCATTGTGAGTAATTAAAGAAATATCTTGTGCACAAGAAGTGACATCAGAGTACTGTTAAGAGCCATAAGCAAAGCTTTGCCTCTCATGTTTTCAAGACTGGATATCATGACCTTCCACTGAAAACCTTCAAAGGCTCAGAGCAGATTAGATTTGGTGCCTTATGAAAAAGCCTTGGAAGAGAGAGTGAACGTGCCAAATTTATGTTTGTGAAAATAACAGGCATTGAAACTGTTTGACTGGTAGAGTAGAGGATTGGTATTTTATCCTGAGCAGCAGCTGAATGAAGTGAAAATGTAGCTGGAACATTTTTAAATGTAGTTGCAAGTGAAAAACACCCCTTTTCTGCCATGCTTCTGTTTAAAAATCATTGATGTCTATGAAGGTAAATGACACATTGAAATGACATCTTAGTGGACTAGAATAACCTACATAATTCTCTAAAAATTATAGAGGCAATTCCATTATCTGAAACATTAATTTTCCTCCAAATATTATTTATTATTTCTGTTAATTCAACTTACAGCATCTGGTTGAAAAATCTAAACAGTGACTCTTCTGCAATCCTATTGATTCAGATCAAAATTTTAAAAGGCTTTAATCCTCATCCCACCTTTTATATGGTAAATAGAAGGCCATTGGAGGGATTTCAGTAGAACTGAACTTATTTTGTTCTTTTCTTTTTGTTTTGTGAGAATTTTTTCCCCCTCTTTTTCTAATTTTCATTCACTTTCAAACTTCTCTAGGAACTTTATCACCATTCAAGTGATAGGAGTAATCATCTTAGTAAGTATCATATTCTAGATCTACTCCATCCAATCTATCTCAAATCTGAAATCCAAAGTGAATTCTTTTTCTGACAGAATTGGAGCATCTTGACAGGTCTGCCAAAGCACGCAGAGCATCCAGGAGTAATGCAAAACTTACACAAAGATGAGCTGTTGACACTCTGGTTGTCAGTCCAGCTGACAAAAATTAAGAACACGTAACATGATATAGTGAATATTTTCCCTCTTAGAACATGAAAAATAGTTAGTCCTTGTACTGGCAGTGAAAGCATAGCAATATGTTACTGGATGGGTCCTTGATAACGTTTTTAACATGCAAGAAAACTCAAGTTCCAGCCTACAAGGAGATGTTTTGGCACAGGAAACGTAAAAGGTGGATTTGGTTTAAGGCACTGAGCAGTCAGAGCCTTCTTACTCAATTTGTTATGAACCAAAATATACATCTACCCAGGTCACAATATTGACCTAAGTATTACGTGTAGAAAAAGAGAAAATAATACAAGTTTGGCTGAATTGTTATATAATTTGATTTTTTTTGTGTAAATGTGTTCCACAATACATGAAGACCAGAGTGACAAACACCAGGCAATTCTAGGCACATTTACCTTTGGAAACCACAGTTTGCCCAAAGAACTGAGTAGCTCAAGCCATGCAGCACTTCACTCACGAGCACAGCTGTGCAGGCACTACCCATCACATGGTCACAGTGGAGTGTATCTCACCCTCCTCGCAGAAGAATGACACAATACAAATGCCAAAAGCAACCCAGGAGCTCACTCTCCCTCCTCCTGTCAGGCGACAATTCTGAGCTCAGAATCCACTTCATATGGTGTTATGGAGAGGTAGTAAATACATTTTAGTGCAAAGCTTCCATCTTTGTCATGGTTCCTGGACTATGTCTAAAACACTGGTTGAGCCAGTTAATATTCTTCATCCACATCAGTAAGAGCTTCAAGGGCTACACAAAACTGCTAATTTTTTTTTACAAGGATGAACAGAGGGAGTTAAGATATGGCATTTGATATCAATTAGATACCTCTATATTGACATAATATCATTTATTGGTGGAAATTTTTCTTTACATACAGTAGAAACACTCCCAACCTCTGAACCCATGGCAGAAGGAGGAATAAAAGAAGATGTCGCTCATTACCATAGAATAAAAGTGCAAATAGAGAAGAAAAGGTTCCATGTCACACAGTGCATTCACATTATGCTTATCCAAGCTGTAATTCTTCTGAGAGCCATCCTCCACATTCCCCAGAGGAGATGCCTGTGTGTAGCTGCAATTCACCTCCTCTGGAACAGATATCTTTTTCCCTCGTTTATGCCATAGGAGGCTTTAAAGGTTTCTGGGCTTGTAGAGAGAGAGATTAAACTCACTGACTTCCTACAAGGCACCGAGAGGTCACCATATCCAAAGTAAACCCACCACATCCCTTTTGTGCTCCTGTAACTGGTGCTCGTAAGGATCTAAAAATCTCCCACACTTGTTATGAGGAGGTGATGAATTGAGCAATACCTCAGTGACAAAAGGACTCTTGGGACTGTAGGTTCACAGCTTGCCATACTAAAGAAGAGTCTGCTGAGGACAGTAGGTCCAACAAGCTGCTTTTGTCCACAGCAAAAGCCAAGAGAGTAGCGAATAAAAGAAGTCATTATCTTGGCACAGAGTCTTTACCCAGTCAGAGCACCAAGAATCCCATCTTACTTAGTATACTTCAGATCAATTACAGCCTGGAACTACTACCTTATATACTTAGTCAAATGAATAATTTTTGAAAATGTATCACTCTCAAATGAAGGTGAATTATCCCTTTTACTTATTTATACATCATTCATAGAATTAATTTTATAAAAAGAAGGTTGAATTACTCATTAATCTAAAATATTCTGTTCCATGTAATATGGGATCATTTGTAGCTAGTTGTATTTCATTTTTTCCATGGACAAGCCTCAGTACAGACTCAGTAAGAACATTGTGAATAAAGTACATAATGCGTTTAACACTGAATTTTGATATAAAGCAACATGGTACAGTATTTTCCTCTCCTATTTTCTTTCTTTTAAGCTAACTTTTTAATAATCTTTAAATAGCATGAGGGGCATTGTCTTTATATGGATTGTCCTGAAGCTGTTGTTCACATAAACAAGCAAAGATTACCCTCCTTGGGTAGAGGCTTCAGGAAAATCCATACAAAAGTGACAAACCAAAATTGACACATCAGATGTAGAATGGAAATTAGACTCCTTCATGGGTTTTTGCTAGATTAAAAATATTGCCATTCCAGGTTTCTTAAACTGTGGTGCACAGGTTGTTTATTTGTTTTTAATTTCACTGTACTTCTTCTTTTTCTAGGTCATGCATTTCATTATTTCTTAGTTTTTTCACTCATTTCTTCTTGCTTGATTATGTAAGAAAGTAAGACTGGTCCCACACATCAAGAGCAGAATTGAAAGCACTTCTCTGGTTTTACCAAGAGGATGCCCTTTATCAAAATGCTTGTGGCTGTTGCAGTGTCTGCTTTTGTCTCAGTTCTAATATGAGGGTGACATAAATCGTATTATAAAAGAGCAATAAAATAAATTATTTGAATTAAAGGTATGGGACTTTTATCAGAAGTATAACCTGAAATAAAACAACGTTCACAAGTTCCTGGAACACACTGAATCCAAAAGAGACAAAGCAAGCAAGCAGAAAAATAACAGTGTCATCCAAATTAATTGCTTTGGGGACAACAGGAGAAGTGTATGTGTGTGTCTTCTAGTTTCTGAATGTATCAGAGCATGTGGACCAGTAGCTTGAACTGTCTTGACACCAGAGGGACAAACTGCAAATATGTCAAGCTGGTCTTCATCTCTGCTGGTAAAACAGAATTTCTACAAAGAGACCTAGAGGTATTATAGAAGGTTCTCATCAGTATTCAGTGATGTTAAAGATTATCTGTACTGTTGATACCAGACTGTGCACATTGAATTTCAGTGGCATTATTTTTGTGATATGCAGTGGTTCTGGTCAGGCAAAGGACAGATGCTGGTTTGCATGCAGCCAAAACAATGATGTGGCAGATTTTGTCTCTAGGCCAGCCCAGCTGTGAAACAGGAGCCTGCCATGCTCCTTCACAGCACCCCCAATCAATCTGACATAAACAGGAATTGTGCTTTTGCATGCAGAATGCATTTAAGAGTTACCCTTCTGTCTGCTGTGCCCACGACAGTTCTTGTTCTGGTTCGACTGGAAGAAAACAGCTATAAAGAAAGATACTTTCTATTCCTTTAATCTCAAGCAAAATCTGTACACAGTAAACGTTGGCCACAAGCCTCAACCTGCTTACATGACATGCAGCTTTTATACAGCTATTGTTAGTTACTCAAAATGCCAGATAATTTGGTCTCCATGTATGCTACTCTGCAGTACATGGGATACAGCTTTTGCCAGGGATAGAGTACAGCTGGAAAAAACGTTGACTAAGGCTTATGTGTGTAAACAGAACAAGTTATGCTTGGAAAATGATTAGACTCCATATTTATAGTTTCTCCTCCATGAAGCAGCAGACTTGCTGACTTCTACAGCTGTTTATTGCTTAGCTGAAAAACACACTCAAATTAAGCCCCAAGATTTGAGGACACATTTAAAACTTTTTAGCTACACTCCCCATCTTTCCCCTTCAAAACACCACAAACTCTGCAATATCTAAAATATGGTCAGGAAACTCACCTGATCACAGTCTGGGTGGGTATCACTGCTACCATTTTATTTTGTGAGAGGTGAGAGAATTTGAGCCCTTGGGCCACTCTTACAAAAATATGTGCTTTTATTTCTGATAACTGGTGATGTATTCAGCAGCCCAGGGATGGAAAAGAGCCCAAAGAACCAAACTACATTTTACTTTATTAAGTGTCCTTTCCTGCTAAGTACTGAACCATAATGCAGAAAAACACGTGGAACTTTCGGTGTTGTTTCGCATTAAATGTTTTTTCTACAGAGAAGGCTAGTCCCTAATTTTTTCAAGTTGTCATTGAGGTGAGCAATAAATCTGACATGCACAAACAGAACTTAGAAAATTATACCATTATTTTTTAAACAGACTGATATTTAGGTAAAACAGTTTGAGAGCAAAGCCAGATACTGTAAAAGTGGGTTACTAAATTACACTGGTTATATATGGAATAAAAAGTATATTTTCTTTTAGCCTTTTCCACTACTGTACAGAATAATCATTAGTCTTGTGTGGAATGAACTGCTGCAATGCTAATGATTTAGAAGATTAGTTTAAGATTGTTTCTCTTCTCTGCAGAGCCATTTTAGGGGCTGCTGTCCTTCCTCTGTCCTTCCACATTGCTTCTCATTTTTGCTTTCTATCTCAGTTTATGTTGCTGCAACTCAGGGCCAATGGTGTGTTTTCATTATTGCCCTTCATGAAATGTTCATTACATTATGGCCCTAAAACACCAGGAAAACAAGCAGCAGAACTAACCAGTGTTCTTATCTAAGATTGCAACAAACTCAGAGAAAAGAAGTCATTGGTTAGCTAAGATGTTATAAGATTAGCATGACACTGCATCAGTTCTTAAACTAAACCCAGTTTTATTTCAAGGTTCTCTTGTTTCTTAAACACATGAAAAAATACAGTAGGAAAATTCTGAAATTAGTTGTTTTATAAAGCTGGAGGGCTCTTTGTAGCTAAAATTAGGGTAGAACCCTGAAGGCATAAACAGCAAGCATTTTAAGAACCAGGTAAGAGATGGAGACTTTAATGTAAGTGCATCAAGCTGCCCTGCAGGGAGGCAGGGTAATGAAATTGTACTGATTTTCTGTAGCAGTGAAGAATGTCACCGTATGTTACTGCTCTGACCAAGATAGTCCCTGAAATGCTTTTCTGCAGTAATTTGCTTTGGAAGAGACAGAAGTTTGATTTTTATCTTGGGACTATATGGGACATGCTATTCAAATCTTTTTGCACGGTTTAATTCTTTGCCACACACCACACTGCAGTGGCATAGTCTAATAAAAACTACATGTAACTAATTGTTTATGTATGTAATAATACCTGTAGAATTATTAGCATTTTATTAAACTTCTTTATGTTTGTCATCCAAATATTAAGTTATATCTAAAATATATCATCTCACATACTAAATATTGACCTTTTTGTAGTGTTTGTCCACTCATGGTACACATCTTTGTGCAATTAATTTAAAGGAAAATACTATTTTCACTCAATTTATATATTAAGAGAATTAAAAATAATGTTTTTTTCTAAGTGCTTTGGATTTCCTCAGCCATGAATTGAAGGTGCTACCAACAAGACATTTCTAAACCATAACTACTGATTGCAAAAGTCTTTTAAAATAATTTGAACAAACAGGCTGTAGAATTGTTATCTTATCATTGTTATCTGCTTATCATTGTTAAATTCTATCAAGTGCGTATTTTATATATGTAAACCTTTTTCAAATGAGCACAAGGCCTTTCTTGTTAATTTGACATGGTCCTGTTGTTAAATGTGTGTCTGGACTGAAAAATAACCTGTTAAGTTTAGAACAGCCAGAGGTTCAGGACTATTCAGAAACATTTGTAGATCAATTTGTGTTTCCAAGGAGTCCATGATACCTTCTAGCTCAGCTACAGCCTCAGCTGTGTGCTCTGTTGGCTCAGTATGCCTGCTCCCCAGGAGTGAGGGGAAGAGGTTGAGGGGAGGCAAAGAAAAGAAAGAAAAAAACATCCTTGGCATAGAGAAGACACTGGGTGGATCAGGAGAGGAATGGGAACATCCCAAGCCTCCCCATCATGGAGGGCAAGAACAGAGTGAAGAGTAAGAATTCTCCGGAGCTACAGAACAAGGGAGCTTATGAGGGAAGCCAATGGTATAGAAGAAAGTCCAGGAGTCAGGGGGCCAGTCCCAGAGCTGGGTGGAGCAGGGAGCTGGAGAGAACCCCAGGCTCCAGGGGCTGCAGTGTGCAGCAGGACGCTGTCAAGCACAGCACCAGTCCCATGACCCACTGCCTTGCATCTGCGTAAATCTGCAGGTGTGAGACAACGCTGCCCATCAGCTGCTCCCTCTGGGCTCAGGAGAGGTTTTTTAAATGAAGATGGGCAGCAAATTAATTCTGAGCTGCCATACATAAAGAGCTACTCTCAGCATGTTCTCTAATACCTTAATCCATATAATAAAATTCCCAAACTGTGAAAAAGACCAAACTTTGGCCTAGGATGAAAACCTAGTTTTCATCAGGCACAGTCTATGCACAATTAATGGCTGACAAATCTGTCAAGTAATGTGAACAAATTCAGTCCTAGGTCTAAGGTTCCCACTGAAGCTCATTGGGTTTTAATGCTAAACTGAAGCTAGAATACAAAGCTAATTACTTGCACTCACTTAGATATAAATTCCCACAGATGATTCAAAATTCTTATTAGCAGAGGACTTGTAAGAGCCTAATATTTTAGTATAATAATTTAATTAATATTAATGCTTATTAATACAGCTTCAAGTAAAAAGAGGAAGCGCTCTAATTACAGATTTTTATACTGTGTGTTGGTACATGTTTGTACTAAATGCTTTAGAAATTAGTTTATTAGTATATTATATCGTGTACAGTGAGGAGCAAGAAGCTTGCTCACTGTTTAAATAACAGACATAAAAATAATATTGGAGCATCAGGTCTTCCAATAATGACCATAGGATTTTGCCTAAATAATTCCCAAACTAAGACATAAAAAGAAGTTACAAACTGATTAATATAGAATTAAAGGGAAAAAAAAATCCAAGAAGGAGAGTGAGAAGCATTGAAGGAAATGCAACTAAACTATTTTGAAGTTTAATTAAGAGAATAGTTTTAAGGGTTGCTATAAAAATTAATTAGATACTTGAATTATGTTTTTACCTTAAAAGCAAGGGCTAAAATTTAAAGGTATGAAAGTAGATATTGTAATTTTCTTGATACTGTGGGTTGCTAAGCTAAAAGAAAAAAAATTATTAAAGGAATTGTAGGATTTCAAATTAAAATTTGTGAAAATTTCTCCAAAGCCTATTAGAGGAATATTTTAAATCCTGTTATTTAAGGAGATTTTTAGCATGTACTCTGTATTAGAATAGTGCCCATTTTATCTGTACTGAATTCTCAATTCTTCTCCAAGTCCTGCCCAAAGATTTGAGAAATAACTTTTCCTTAAATGCTCATGATTATCACTGTTAGTGGTTTCTTTTACACAACAGTAAGCCCAAGAAATCCAAATCCAGACTGTCACCAATGTGCTGGTTTTGCATAAAGTATGAAAGCATAGGCTTGATTTCCTTTGAAGAAAACTCACTGCCCAAATAGTCACACCTCTCACCACTGTTCTGTCTATCTTATGTCACTTATGTGGACCTCCATATTCGTTTATAAAGGCTCTTCTTCTGTTTTTCAGAAACAGAAAATTTAATAGACATTTTTTAAATGCCTGAGAGATGCTGAGGTTTTCCTGTCCTTACTTTTGTTTGGTTTGGTTCTTGAACTGAAATACTGAAGACAAAAAGTCTGCATTTGGCATTGCTCTGTAGCAAAGTTAAAACCAGTTAATACCCCCATCCATGCCTCTCCATAGTACCCTCCAACATAACAAATCTAGGTTTCACATCAACAAATCTCTTCCTGAAAATTAAACCTAAGCACGCGAAAAAGCACACTAGTCACACTAAAACAAACCTAAGCATTTGTAAGCAGAAAAGAAACAAATGAGAAAAAACAGATACATGTTAAAAACCCCTCTGTTTTTGTAAAGTGTGTGAAACAAATGTGAGTAGATAAATGAGCTTTATGTGATATGTCTTGATTTTTATGTCCATTTAAAATATATTCTGCTTGAACATCAGCAGTCAGAAATGTGCTGTATCTATTTCACAAACTTTGGATGCTGCTGTGATTGATACTGCTGACACAGCCTAAAAAGCCTCATTTTTCATTTTTTGGCTATTTACCATCAGCGATTGACAGCACTGTGAGCCTGCTCCAAAATCGGTCAGAGCCATGAATAATCCATTTCCTTTCTCAGTCAACAGCTTATTTCCTTTTCCCTGTCTTGCACCAATTCATATGCAAGCCAGAGTAGTGGGGTAGCTTCAGAAGCAGAAGCAACAGCACCAAGAGGTGGCCCATTTGAGGTCTAGTCACGTCCAGATGACACGTGGAAAGAGCATCCTCTAATCCCACTCTCCAGTTTGTAAGGTCCCAAAGTGTCTCTAAACATCAGAGCTGGAAGCAGATACAATGTAAGAAAGTATTCAGCTTCTTTCTTTCCAAGTTGTTAATGGAAGTTGAAGAAAAGACGAAGGATAAGGAAAAGCAAAAATATAAGGTTCTCTCAGCAGACCAACCTGGCCAAGGAAAACAGAGAAGAAATGCTCCCTGACAGCCCCAAGGAGAGCTGTGAGAAGACCTTCAGATGTCTGATCTGGCAAGGGATTTTTTAAGGCTGAAGACTTGAGGGTGCTTTTCAGCAATTTGTTCGAAATCCTAGCCTGCAGCATTTGCAGCAACTGAAATCCTTTTCCTGTGTTGGGAGCTTTTCTTTAAGATCCTTTGGAATGCACGATTACCATCTGTTTTCTGCTGTTAGCAGACCTACCAAGTTCTGTTTGGCTCCACATGGGACAGTTTCTCAAACTCATTGAGGCATGTTGCAGATTGATACGTGCCAAGTGTTAGCCTTTAATTAACTCAACCTGCAAGTGCAGTGTTAGGGTAGGATTCAGAGCACGCCCATATGTGTGGAACAGGAAAGCTGGTAGCTGCCTTCCTTGGAGAAATGGGCAGACATATGGGGAGTAGACCAGTAGGTGGTTGGTAGCATGAGTTGCTACAGGTGTGGGATGTATCTGGCTGTGGGAGGCAATCTTTGCTAGGCTTGCTTAGTAGCTGTAGGATGAAGAGAACTTTGAGTAACTGAATGCTCTGGGAATGGGAAAAGTCTCCTGGAGAGACTGGATGCTGCATTTGTTAGGCTTCTGGAGATCTTGGAGGTGGTGAGAGGAAGTGTTAGTTTTGCAGCTCAGGTAACATTGCAACCACTACCACAAAGACTGTTTGTGCTTCATGTGCCCCTTTGCAGCTGGAAACCACAAGAAAAACGTCACTTTTGAAAACAGCAGCAGTTAGAAAGCAATTCTGCAGCCCAGCATAGGAGTTAAGATGTATGGCAGGCCGTGTCTGTCACTTGAACATCACAGCAGGAACAGAGCATTGCTGCCAGTTCCTGAGCTGCAAAAAGCAAAGAGATTGAGAGTCTTGCTGGCACTGGTTCCTCTCTACAGTCATGGGAGGTTCTTTCTCTTGCTGAACAGAGACAAATGCATGCGGTGCCAGATCAAAATTTTTGGCCCTTTTCCTGAATATTTATAAAACATATCTGAACGTTAGGTTTTATTTGGCTTCAGAAAATTGGAGTCATTTCTCACTTTGAAACCAGTACACAATTTTGTGCCAGTTTTTGTTTCTGGATAAATCAGGATCGTAGCTTGATATATTACACAATTATTTTCTTCTTTTTTCTCCCATCCTTGAGGGCTCCAAGCCAGAGTCAAAAACGTGATAGAAAATTCTTTGCACCCACTTAGCTCCATCAAGAGTTTCCCTAACTTGTGCCGTTTGCAAGTTTACGTCCAGCCTTTAAATTTTTGACTGGAACAAGGTGCCAGGTAGAATTGAATGGCACGACACTTTGTCTTCTGGCCTAAATTAAATCTCTGGCATAGAAAGAGCTCAAACCAATGCAAGTATCTCCAGGGTCCCTCCAATGCTGCAGAGCCTTTTCATCCAGAAGCTCTCCTCCAACAAGATCCCTATGCAGTGCTGGAAGGACTTTAAGAAAATTATTCTGGAGCCCTGAAATATGACCTGTAATGTCATTGGTGAATCTACAGATATACTATCTTTAAAGTAAGAGTGATTTTTGTTTATATGAATTTGTCTTTTGGATAGGCTAATATGGAAGTTTCTGTGCATTTTGGAAAGATAAAGAAAATAACTTCAATAAACTTCTTCTTTTATCCACCCCTCTCCCAGCAGCAATGGCTTTATTAAACAGGGGAAAAAAGATTATTTTTAATTTATATACTTGAGACACTTTCAATGATCAGGCAAATTTTCAGACTTGCAATTTAAACCAGTCTCTGGCATTTGAACAAAATGAGATTGTACTGCTGCAAGTAGGCATTTACTATAATAATACAGTCTTGATTTCTGATTTATCTCTCATACTGGGTAGAAATGTTCTCATAGAAAAGTGTTTCCTAGAACTTTAAATACTAAATGCAGACATTGTTGCTCATTATGAATGATTGTGCTGCAACAGGTGGTTTTTTTTCTTGGTGCTTGGGTCACACAGTGTGAAAGTTAGCCTATGAGTTAAGGTCTCATAGCCTTTTTAAGGTCTCAATTGGCTTGGTATCTTCTGATTTTAGATCAATATATTACTCCACTCCCTTTTGGAAATGCCTGTTTAAATCTGCTTTTCCAGCAGAATAAGTGGCTATATTGCATAATTTTCCATTACGTTTTGTATTGTGCCAGTTTAGACATGGTTTATCTGTAGGCGTTACGTCCAGATGGGATGCTCAGCCCTAAAGATCAGGTGTAGCATGTAAAAACATAAGTTAAAATAAACAAACAAAAAAAATCCCCAACCAGTTTTTCAGAAATGGTAAGATTTTCCTGAAAGTAGGAAAAAAGATCCAACAAAAAACAAATGCCTTATGGATTTGTAATCCTTTTTATGGTGAGGAAAATGCTTTTCATTTGGAAAGTCTAACCAAGTTCCTCAAGCAAGAAAAAAATTTAATCCTGTTGGAAGAGTTCTGATAATTCAAGTAGTAATTGCATTTTTCCAGTTACCCAAATTCTATGCAAATAATTTTCTGTTGTCCTCACCTTCTGCCATCAAGGGTTAAAAGAGTTAAAAACCTTCACAGGTGTTTATATATATTTTCCCATCATTTGCCAAGAGTTTTCTCCCTCCATCTCCTCACAGACCTGATGCTACAGATGTGGATTGGATGAGTGTTATTCACAGAAGATGGTCAGCTCTGCCTTCACCTACACTGCTCAGATATTTCTGTACTCTTGAAAGGATGACATATACTGCTCTCTACAGTAAAGTCCTCTAGGAAAAAAACAATGTTTGGAAGACAATATTTCAGATTGGATTCTCCTTCTATAAATACAACAAATTTCTCAGGGGGAATTTGAAGAACTTAATGGAAATTTCTGAAAAGTTTAAGGCAACAAATGTCAGCAATTTCTCTTCAAAGCTTTTAAAAAATCCTTTAAATTGAACTTCTTGGTACTCCTGCCTTGGTAAAATGACCTGAAGTGCTTAATTTCAAGTTATTTTAATATTAGTTTGAATTTAAATCTAGTATTCATCTGTATCTTTCCTGGTGGAATGTTACCCTTGAGAAGGAAGAGATGACATCTCTTCTGGAGGACAGTAGAGATTCCCAATGTGTCAGATATCCCGGCCAGACAACAGTGCACCAAGAATCCCACTGGTCCTGTGATGCTCTAATAATGTTGAAGCCTTACCCCAAGAAAAGAGCAGAAGGTAGAAGTACAGGACTCACAAGGCAACACAGAAACCATTCTGGTTAGAATCAAATCAAGCTGAAATGAAGCATTTTGCTGATAGCTTTCTGATGGAAAATCAGGACTTCAAAACTTTACCAGGATGCACCACATCGGATACAAACAGGTTGTTGTATCAGTAAAATATTTCATCAGAAAATCTGAGCTGGCTTTGATCACATCTGTTACATATATTTTCTTTGCTTTCCTTAAACACAAATTAAACTGTTTATAAGATTGCACAGGAATTTTGGAGGACAACTGGAAGACATTTCTGCATTAGTAATTGCTAAATTTATCCAAAAAATGACGATTAAGCACTGAGCCCTTTAGTCTATGTTTAGGATTCTGTTTGGTCTGTTAGGCATGTTTGTTCAGAATATAATATTCTGTATATGCTGGATGAACCCTAAGTTGCTTTTACTAAGGCCCCAGGCATGGGTTTAATTAAAATATTGTTTATAATTTTTTTCTTTTTGGTAGGTCAGAAAGAAATCCCTGCTTAATAAAACACTTTGTGTTTCTCACCACTGTGAATAATTGTTTATGATAATCCATTCCCAATGAAATTACATATCCATAATTGATAACATAATTAGTCATATCATAACACAATAGAAAATTTATCAAGCACAATATAAGTACCACTGGCTTTATTATCACAGCTCTTCCTGAAAATGGAATAGAAATGAAATGCATTTTTACTAAATTGCTGGCTTTTAAAATCTGTATCATTTTAATGAAGAAAATAGATTTTTTATTACAGTTAACATTTGGTAGTGTTGGAGATCTAACACAGCTGCTTGAAAATTACCTGTATGTTATCAAGAGACATGCTAAACTTTAGAATTACCATAATTTCAGAAGCACAAATGTTTATATTGTCCAGAAGTTCAAGTGGCATAGTAGACTGGATTCACAGGTAGCACAACTACAGCTATCTGTATGAATACTAGAGACAAAGAAACATTTTGTAAATTTGCCACATTTTGTAGGGAATTTTTAAGAAAAGTGTTCTCAATATACCAAAAGAAATTGTATCAAACTTACTTCAATTAAATTGGACTGAGATAAAACAGCTTCAGAAATAATAACTAAATGTATCAGATGTAGAATTTAAGACTCTCACAGGCCTTCTTTCATGTCTGAGTCTATATTTATCATGTCTCTTTTTGAAGTAAAAAACACATCAGATTTGAACTGTATTTTTTTCTTATTCAGCTCTAAGAGAAACAAGGCACAGATGTGGTTCTGTGCAGAGTCTCAGAGTCTCTCTCCAGGGCCAGGTCATTAATATTCACAAGAAGAGAATAAGTCTTTAGAAAGAGTTTGTTACTTCTGACAAAGCGAGCTGATAAGAAACATTCCAGTAAAGAAAAGACAAAAATAAATGAAGGAGAAAAGATTAGATGGTGACATTTCATCCTTGAAAGCAGCATATTTTCACAGGGTAGCTATTATCATTAGGTTACACCCAAATAGGAACGGCTATTAACAAAAGCACTGAAAGTTTAATTAAAGGCTATGGAGAGTTTAATTTAGCAAAAGTAGTATGCAGTTCTTCTCAAGCCAAGGGAGCAGTGATCTGGGGGGGATATGATGGGAGAGAGGGAGGGAGAGCTGTTCAGAAGCACCTCTCATCTCCTGCACTATAAAATCACAATGCATTAACTTCTAAAACAGAGCCTTGCAATGACAGAAATAGAAATAAAAAGCAGAAGAGAGAATAAGCTGAGCCTTTACTGAGCAGGAATGAGAGCTTCAGTTGCAACTAGTTTGAATGTTAGAATACTGGCTAGGAAAGAAGGAGACACTGGCATTTCAGCAGCTCAGCTTTCCAGGACACGTCTGTTTACTGCATCAGTTGTGCTGCCAGTAAAATACTCAGATGCTGACAGGAACTAATGTTTCCTGAGCAAATACACACTGTTGACACAGTGAATGCATCATGGACTAGCGAGGCTGGTAAGCACCCTGGCAGTCATAAGCTTCTTTATTACACCATATGTGTTTTTATGCCTCCAAAACAAATATATATTAATATTTCATTTTGTTGTATTTTTTTTTCACTATCGACAATGTATATTTCACAATAAAACAAGAATTTCGTTTATATTTATAACCAGGTAACACCTGGTCTGTAAATATTAGTTTGCACTATAGATACAGTTTTATGAACATACGAAAAGTTACACCCTATAATCAGAACAGTCAAGATGGTTTTCAGACAGAATTTTCTTCTTTCTGGAAAAAAAGGAGACATTTCAAGGAAAATATTACAGAAGGATTGCTGGCCCTTGAGTATTCTGCTTGTGGTGTTATCTTGAAAAATGCAAATATTATAATTAATTTTTCATTAAAATTGTGTATTGACACCTCTTTGCTTCATCACTGAGATGAAGGACTTTAAACTTTTTCATATGTTAATTGCCATCTTTATAACATCTGGTATTTGTCTTAATGCCTGGGTTATATGATTGCCTGAGAATATCAGCTTTTGCAGGTGGGGGTGGATCTTTAAATTGGAATTCTACAGGTTTTGGAGGATGAGCTTGTATATTAAATCTTCGAAAAAAATATTATCAGGTAAACAAAAAAGATCTTATTGGTGTTCTCAAAAATATACTTTCAATTGTATTTAAAAAAAAAATAATTAAAATTCTTACATTTTTGGAAATACTGTGGGCATGGATGCTCCAGACTGAGAGAAAAGAGCAAACTAGAATTTTTTTGAGCCAAGCTTTGTCCAGGTCACTTCCAGCAGAAGATTTGTTCAAAGGTGACTGAGAGAAAATTGAAAACTTGACTCTTTAAATTTTTTTATCTTCTGTCGGTAGTATAAATAGAAATGGTGACTTTGCAACACCAGCTCAGAAACATTTTATCATTCTGTGAAAGATGTTCTGTGAAAATTGATAGAAACAATCATATTCAATCAACTTAAAGGTTTATTTGCGTACCACAGGGATGGCACAATTTTTCAGTTGATTTTATTTTTGATGTGTTCAATTCTTATGAAGGAAGAAGTTATATAAAGAGAATAAAACATATCTAGCTGTGCACCCTGACCCTGGCCATTCCTTGGAATTTTTGTTGCTCCCAGTAGTGAGTCATTTCCTGAAAACCTATACGTGGCTGATAGGTCACATTGTTCGTTCCTTCAGTCCAGAATCGTTTGGCAACCTTTTTCATTTATTCCAGCTACTGTTACCTCACAAGTGTTGCAAATGGAAAAATTGCTCTCTGTAGCTATTCCTATGACAAAGCCTCTTTCATGACCTGAGGATAACTTTTCACAGTTCTTGTTTTGGCAACTAATGTGCTAAGTGACATTAGCTGTGACTCACAGCTGAAGAGCCACAGAGCAATGCAGGTAATTGTGGGATCTGACCTGCAGCAGCACTATTGTATATTATATGATTTGAAGGCAAGCCTAGTTTCCTTTTTAAGATCATCTGATAGATCAAAGCAAAAGATCTAAACTGAGTTCACAAAGTCTGTGGGTATTAATACATCCACACAAAAGCAGAGACATCCAATACCTTGGTCACCTCAAACAACACGCAGAAGTTAACAAGGGGCTTCAGAACTGCTGTCGTGCTTGACTTGTCTAACTGTGGTATTCTTCTAGGTTAAATTCTAGCCCTAACAAAGCTAACAGGATTTTATCCCTCACTTTAAGGGAAAAATGATCTAAATATCTGAAAACATTATTCACATTTCTTCACTTGTTTATTTTTAAGAAATCTTACGTGCTTTCCCTGGGATCTAATTCTAACAGGCTTTACCAATTTTGAAGCTCTTAGACGGTCAGTTACATTCTGCTGTTCCAGGTATTATAATATGCTTTTGTGTACATGTTTAAACCGGAGTTATGTGAATCACAACCTGGAGTAGATGTGTATTTTGATTTTGGAAACAACAAAGAAGAAATAAAATTCAAAACAGATCAAAAAGGAAAACCATGAAATAAATGTAGTCAATATTTTTCACTTCATTTGGAGAACATACAGAACATTTCAAACACTTGAAGAAAACAAAACTGACAAACAGCAATTACTACCTTTGTTGAAATAAAATTATAAAACTGCATCTAGAATTTAAAAGAAGTTTAACCTTCTGACAACAGCAACATGAGGCTTTTTCCACTACTCCACCTGAAACAAGTTATTTTTCACTTCGAGCTTATCATTTTTATGTAATGACTGTCCATATCATGCACCAGACACAGAAATTCTGCCACCTCTTCTGCTCTGGTTGGGTTTCAGCTGCAGGAGCTGATGTTTGACTCTGGCCACTCTTCTGTTGCGCTTCAGATCTCATTGCTGTGCAAGGGACAAGAAGGAGCTGTAAGAATTCCTGGGGTCTCTATTCCTTAGTTTGGGAGCTGCAGTTAGGCTCAGGCCCTGAGATGGGCTGCAGCTGCACCTATGTACCTTGCTATCCCTGCCTTGGTGGCATGACTTCCTGGCTTGACTTGGCCTTGTCTGATTGCTACGACCTTGTACTGCAGCAGTCACAGGTCTGCCAGCTGAATCTTATCACTGTTTTTGTACGTGCCTTTCAGTGTTGGGTGGTGTGGGGCACACTCCTGTGAGTAAGAAGGCTACATCTGTCCGCCTTGCTGTCTGTCAGCCTTGGCTCACAGCCTGCCTTCTTCTGTGGAACAGCCCCAGTCTTGCTGCTTCTCAAAATGGGGTTTGTCTGTTTACATTGGGATTAAAATATTTATGCATTAGCCTATGTTTCTCGGTGTTTGAAGATGAAAGTCAGTGAAATGCAGCCTACCACTTCCCCACGAGGGGAGGAGGAGGGGCAGGCACTGATCTCTTCTTTCTGGTGACCAGTGACAGGACCCAAAGGAATGGCCTGAATTTGTGTCAGGGGAGGTTTGGGTTGGACATTACAGAAAGGTTTTTCACCCAGAGGGTGGTTGGGCACTGGAACAGGCTCCCCAGGGAAGTGGTCACAGCATCAGCCTGAGAGAGTTCAAGAATTGTTTGGAAAATACTCTTGGGCACATGGTGTGTCTCTTGGGGATAGTGCTGTGCACGGCCAGGAGTTAGACTCAATGACTCTTCCAGCTCAGCTTATTCCAAGATTCTGTGATTCTGTGAAATCAATTCTGCTCCACATCTCAAAATAATGAAGTAGAAATGGTAAAAGGCTATACAGGTGATCAAAGGTGTGGAGTAGTTTCTATGCAAGAAACAACTGAAAATCCTGGAAAGGGTCCTTTATCCTGGAAAGGAAATCACTGATATGAAACTTCAGGTAGTGAATGACCTAGAGACCTTCAAATAAATGTAGTACCGTTGAATTCAAAAGATATAGAAAGACATGGTTCATGACACATCATGTCACCAGGTTGTGGAAATATTTGACAATAGGTTGTGGAGTCTGAAATCTTCTTCAAAAGAAAACAAAGTATGAAAAAAACCAAGCTGGAAAAAACTCTACCAACACTCACTTACTTATTTACTTCCAAGACAGTTATTTCAGTGATAAAAATCTCTGCGCTACAAATCACCAGATGTTTGAAGCATCATTATAAGCTTCTGTTCTCCTACCCTTGCCTAGGCATCCGCTGAGGCAGCGCCAGACAGGATACTGGCCCAGACGGATGTCTGCTCCAACCCGATACAATTGTTCTAATGTTCTTAGCACCCCCGGTTGACACTCAGGAGTCATCTGTGCCGTCAGGATTTGCCTGTGAAAAAAAGGACTCACTGTTTTGAGTCTCTGGGGGGAAAATAGGAAGTGTCATTTCCCACAAAGAATTCCGCCCAGCTTCTTTCAGTTCTGCAGCACCTTGGGGCTGAATGCAGAGGGCTCCGTTTTAAACTCTTACCTATCAACTTTGGGGGGTTAATATAAGTTTTAAGGTGGATATTTTCAACACTTCAATTTTGGAAAATGGTTCATATTTTAGAGTCATTTACATATATCTGAAAATATACAAATTTTCCCATCGATGACCTCAAATCTATCCAGGATTCACACTATTTGGAGTATCTGAGGTCTGGAAAAGGAGCGTAGATTTTGTACTGAGAGGTAGCACTTGCTCTTGGCCCTTTGCCTGGAGTTCCAGTACTTCACTGGGCAGACTGGACACAGGATGAGGGCTGAGATGGTCCAGTATATTTGTCACTTGATTATTTCAGTGTGTCCTTGCCCACACAGGAAACAGAAGAGAGAGTACCTGGAGAGAGCTAAGAATGAGAACCACCAGCTGTGTCATCAGCACTCCATTTTCTGTTCTTTGAGTGGAGTGGAATGTTAACTCCCAGCTTCCTTCTTTTTCAACTGAGCCATCCATCCCTGTGGGAGATGACATGAGCATTTATAAGGTTGGGCAAAGATCATTTAAAGAGATTATTAGAGACCAGATGCCAGAAAAGTATTTCAGGGGGGGCGGGGGGAGGGAAGGGGAAGTTATAAAAATAGAATAAGCTATCCAGGCCACAGGCAAATATAATGTACAGAAAGAGGCAAAGAAAAAGAAGGCAAAAGAGCTGTGTGCATTAATTTAAATGAGCTTTTTAGAATATTTAGACCAGTTCTTGCAACATGACATCAAAAAGATGATACCTACAATGACACTCAAATCCAGAATAACATTTCCATATTCAACATACAACTTTCCTGTGAATTTTCTCTATTTGCATTCTGTAGCAGTACGAGGTCAGGTTTTCTCATGACAAAGTTTTATAATCAACCCGAGGCTTGTATACTCTGCCCTTTGCCCTTAGACCATTTCTGATAAAGAGCACAAACTACCTCTAAAAGGAGAATTTTACATTGCAGTGATAAGTTACATGAAAATATGTCACTCCTCCAGAAAATTGAGAAGAACCCAAAAGAAAGGTCCTCATCATGATGTTAGGACATGCTTAGGAGATGGTAAAAAATTTATTACTAAAAAACCAGCTGTACTGCTTTAGACTAGCAGACTGCCCAGCTTGGAATGGTTTAAATATATTGCTTTATGTATTCAAAGTGTAATAGCTTGATTAGCTGTACTTCCCATTCAGAAGTGGAGATTGTCTACCTGAACACGTAAGCAAAAGGTAATCTGAACTTGTGGTTGTAGCTCAGATGGAGACTCGTACTCCTTTCTACAAAGACAAAAAGAAAGATAACACTTACCCTTAGGTAGTATACACACACACCCACACCCAGACACTGTTTAATTAAAACACCTCAACCGGATATAAATTCTGTAGTCTAAATTCTCTGGGTATATTTACAGCTGGAAATTTCATGAGCCAGAGTGTCTGCCATCTTTATGCTATGAAATGATGCCATGTTAGTCTTTCTGGTTAAAAAGAAATGGACAATAAAAGCACCTTACAAGCAGAGAAGTGTAAAAAACCTCACTAGATTCTGTGGCTTTTTAAAAGGAGACTTTTTAAAAGAGTTGCATGAATCTCCATTGAGTAAACAACAGTAGGAAAAAATCTAAGAAAAAATGCAAGTTAAGAACTTGTGATGATGTAAAATATAAGAGAGAAATGAAGCCCTAAACCACCAAATGCTGAGAGAATATGTATGAAATCATCAATCTTGAAATCCAGTGGGGCACAGCATGGCAATTCTACCATGTTTGAGAGCGTCAGTTTAATACCTGAAAATTAAGTATAAACTGAGCATGAGTCAGTTCAGTACAGCTGCCTCATCCAAATGCTGCATCTCAGTCCTCAGAGAAAGACTAGGCAGGAAATTGTTCATTTTAGAAGACACTAAACAGAGACATGGGGAGGAAAGCAGGATTCAGACACCAACCAACACCAGGCTTATGACTTGGTTTGGAGCCTGAATCCCAGTGTGGGAGCAGATCAGCCCAGCTCAGCCCTGACTCCAGGCAGGCGATGCAGGTCAGCGGCACTGTAGCGTGTGTAGATGCCAGCAGCCACACTGCCAACATGCTCGACCTGTGCTGGGACAAGGAGCCACCTCCTGTAAGGATCTGAGCCTTATTGGGCATCCTTGTTTTACCCTCCTAACTGCATTGCTCAGTTTATCAGGAGTTTGCTTGAGAGCAAGTGTCAGCTGACACAATATTGCAAGTTCAAAATTGAATGTCGAAGGCAATTCTGTGAAAGGCTGTGGATTTCCCTGCACCCAGTGGAGAGTTCATTCTGAAGCAAGGAAATGTGTGAGGAGTAAGGAGAACAGCAGAGAGGAGCTGTTATGCGCTGACCACAGTCCTCATTGCCCATCCCCTATTCCCCATCCCTGTTCCCCATCCTTTCTCCTCCTTGGAGAGGAGAAAGTAGAGGAGTTGTGAGTGAAGGGCTGAAGCTGACCCTGGGAAACAGGCAAATGGTAGGGGGAAGGTGGTTTTGTCTTTTCTTCTCACCATCCTGATCTATTTTTCATTGGCAATAAAGTACATATAGTTTTGTCCCAAGTCTAGTCAGTTTTGCCAGTGACAGAGATTGGTCTTTGTCTCATCCCATGAGCTGTTCCATCTTATTTTCTCCCGTGTGCTGTTCAAGAGGTGGAGAGCAACTGGGTGGAGTCTGGCAGCCAGCCAAGGTCAACTCACCCCAGTAATAGTAAATTAAATTCATGTTTAGCATGTCTGGGTTTATCACATCTATCTCAGGTTCTGACCATGACTCAGAATTTGTTGAAGGGAAGCACAAGGAAGCTCATTTTTCACTGGACTCTTTCTCATTGTTGCACTTTCACCTAAGAGGTAGTCGAACAACGTTTAGAAGACTCTTTGCTAAGAGTTCCACGGGGTTTATGGAAGCTGCTTTGCTCACAGAACACAGGGTTTAACCTTAGTAGGGTGTGTAACATAGTGTCCTGTGGCACACAGATGTGGCATTCCTCTGCAGAACTCTGTGTATTACCTGGCAGAAGTGTTACTCATGATGCTTCAGCACATTTTCACTTTCTTTGCTTCTAAGCTTGTTCATGGCAAGGCAAAGTTAGCACAGCCCTACCTGCAATCAGAACAGGAAACAGTTTACTGAGGAAACATACGTTAATTTAAATAAGCTGTTCAAAGTTTCCTTTTCTGGTACAGTCTTGTTGCTCACTCACCAACTGGATGAGTCATGAAAGCCAGTGAGAATCAAGAGTTAATGTCAAAATGCTTTGGCATTTCCACATCCACATCTCATACATTTGCAAAGGGAATGATATGTTGCCCATCCCTTTTTCTCAAGTTACTTCAAAATCTCTCTTAACTATACTGTGAGATCAGATTGCTCATGGGCACTGGTCTGACATGCGAGAGAACAGGCTGATAGCTGATACAGAGGAAACAAATCCTAGCGAATAGCTTACTTGAATTTTTTTAAAATTTAATTTGCCAGAGATGACAGAGAAATTATTTCTGCTCAGGAAACAATCAGATAATGAGGAAAGGCCTGAGGCTTTTAAACACACCACTTCTATTTCTCTCAATGAAATTGATATCAGTGGTAAATTTCTGGCAAGTGGTCTCTTGCAAGAATGTCATTTACTTGTTTTACAAGGAACACTTCTGAGTCTGGAGCTGGTTTATTTTATTTTTAAAGCAATTTAAAACAATTAATAAAGACCCTTTAATTAAAAGTTAATAAAATAATAGCATAAAAAATTAATAAAATCGGTACTTCTATGGGCATCAGGTTCTGTTTTCAGCACTGATTCCCACTCCTGACCAGGAACCCACATCTTCCTGGCAAAAGCATCAGTAGCATCCTGCTGAGGTCCCACTGGCAAGCTAGGAAGTGTCTTTGCAAGAATCACTGCAAGCAGTCCTGAGCTTTCCCTGTGAGCTATCAAAATGTGCCCTGTGTCGGTATAGCCCTGGGCTAGGGTACTAAATCAGGCACATGCAATCCTGTGTAGGACTGTGTGTCATCCAGACACGAGCTGTTCCACACCTGAACTGCTTCAAGAGAAGATGTTAAGTGTTTTGTGGCCTGCTCATAGAGACTATCTTCAATTATCTGTCTGAGAGACTTTGGAAAAGGCACCTCTTTTGAAATTCAGAGGGGAAAAAAAAGGAAAGGGGAAGTGGAAGGGAAAGGGAAAGGAAGGGAAAAGGAGCTTATATTTCTATAAAGTAATACTGTAGGATTTTGCCATCAAATACATGAAAATTGTAAGAGTTGTAGAAAATGTCTATAAATAATAGACAAAGACATAATTTTGTTTCCTTCAGGAACAGGATTGTTGTAAGATTTAAACACGTCACATGTGAAAACAGTTCCCCAAGCTTCTCTAAGTCATAAAACACACTCCATTTTATAATATATTTTCTGTATTCTCTTGAATAGATTGAAAAGTTGACATTTCAGTCAATTTTGGCTTTCAATACTTACTGTCAGTGAAAGAAGAGCTGTTTCAAATAAAGACATGAGATGAAAGGAGTGAATCAGGAGTGAGGTTTTTTAGATAGATGACCTATCAACTTATGACAGACATGATTATTTAATTGGCAAAAAGAGTAGATTATGAATATTTAATCAATAAAATTCCGGTGGAAACCATAGCCTGAAACAGAGACAAGTAGATCTTTGTGATTATACTGGGTTTTCTCCTATTAATTAGAACTCTACTCCATGCTCTTTTGTTGTGTTTGTACTGGCTGTTATGGTAATTGTAGTTTGGCTTTTTCTATGGAAATTGAATTTACATTTTTTAATGTTTTATGTTTTAGTCATTCATCTCTTGTAGATCCCAGACCATACATTTTGAATTCAATTCATCTATAACTGGTTGTGATAAGTCTGTTGGAGTGGCTATAGCTGAAGTTATATCCCTATATGTTTGATTACACTGTCAAAGTTTTTTTTGATAAAACTAATTATTCAGCACAAGTTTCTTTAAAATAATGGAAGAAGAAAGGGAATGATCTGGAAGATGGAGAACCCCTATGTAGGTAACATTTCTTTCTTATCTATTCTGTTATAGTAAACTAATCTCTAACTCCACATAAGGCTTCATGCTAGTCCACCATCAACAACAATTAAAATGTTTCTGGAGTTGCTTCATTAACCAATGGCAAAACAACTGCTATTGTTGTGTAGAGTCCTTTTTCATGTAAATTAGTCAGATATTTCAACAATTAAAAATGAAATAGCACAACAAGAAACATAATTTAGCACTACAAGTGGCTTCAAAATTTGTTTTCCCTTCGGATGGATATGTTAGGCTTCAGAAAACTGACATCTTGCTCCTTGCTGATTCACCCACCCAACAACCATCTTTAAAGGTATTGATTGGGCTGCTTCTGTTCTCTTCTTAGATGAGTATCTGTCTGCTGCTTGTGATGTCTGATTAAATAAAGCCTTCTGGATTTTTGTGCAGCGATGTGCTGCTCCAGAAATCTCACACATGGGACAGAATCACTCTACAGCAATACAGGCTGGGCACCAGCTGGAAGTTGTCAGAAAGGGGGTGGGGAATTGTGGTGTACAACACAGGCTTTAAGTAAACATGGGTGAGCTGTCTGCCTTTGCAGGGAATCCCCAACAGCTGTGGTGGCAAAAGCACAGCCAACAAGGCAAAGGAGGTCTAGAACTCCCCTCTTTTTAACACTAGGGTGTCACAGCTGGACTGGTGCGCCTGCCTGTGGGCTTCCCAGTGTAAGAAATACATCACTGTCCTGGTGCAAGTCCAGTGGAGGGTTATCAGCAAACTCAGAGGGCTGCAGCACACGGTGTATGAGGAGAAACAATGCAACAATTTATGGTCATGAAGTGGGCAGGGTACTGTATTAAAATCAAGAAAACAGCTCATGATGGAAAGCAGAATTTTCAAAGGAGATCCTTTCATCTAAAGCATGATTAGAAGAGCTTTATTTTATTGCACCTAAGAACATTTATCCAAATTCTGGAGGTTTTACTGTTATTTCCCTCAAATCTCAGATACCAACGTAAGCGCAAATTTTAAACAAACTTAGATTTGGAGCTATTTAAGAACTGTCTGGATGCAATCCTGTGCCAGGTGTTAGGATGCCCCTGCTTGAGCAGAAAGTTGGACCAGATGAGTCCACTGGTGGTCCATTTCAATCTTACCCATTCTGTGATTCCGTGTTTCTGTGCAAGGTTTTGAATAAGACCTGCTCATGAAAATATTTAGAACCCAGAACTTCTGTGCTTTTCAGGATGTGGAGATGGAGGTGAAAAAAAAAAATACAAAACCCAAAAAAGTAAACACCAAAATGAGAGTTTGAGTAGAGTATTGTGTGAGTAACCTGTATTTAAAACATTGAGATAGGCTGCTGACAGGATCACAGATATTAGAATTCCATATTAGTTCACTGCAGTATTTAAATACTGTAATAATTACATAGGAGTGACCTGAAGCCATACATTTTCTAGAGAAAGACGAAGGTTGTCTTGATACATGTGATTCACAAGAAGAAAGTACCAAAAAAAAAAAACCCAAAACAAAACCAAAAAAACCCACCAAAAACCAAAGATATAATGCTTGGCATTACATATCACACCACCTTGGGTGGAAGAGATGAATTGTATAAACCTATTTCACAGGTAATGGGCAATTACTGCTTGCCATAGCTTTGGACAAAACGATTGCTGTGACATTGAGTGGCACATTTCAAAATAGGATGACATGTACAGAAGGGAGGAGTCAAAATAGTTATGCTTCATGGTTGCAGGAGCTTTAACAGTTTATTTAATAAGATATAAAACTTGGACTCAAAGAACAAGCAATATTGAAGTATTGCTGCAGAAAACCCAGGAAACATAAGCAATATTGTATTCATAAGCACTAGTTCAATACATCACAGTTTAATTGCTTGCACAGTGAATGAACGTGATCTCTACTATTTTTTTAAAAGCTGTGATATAATTGCTATGACTTTAATTATCATTGTTATATTGCAGCTCCAATGTTCATATATTTGAAAGTGATAATATTACTAGCACTGGTTTACTTGTATCTACCAATAATATTTCATACATAGTTATGCTTTCAAATGTTTTCATTAATGGTTTGAAATGCCAGACTGGGAGACAGAGATGGCTAGGATGAAGACTGAACCACTGCTGGCAGAACATGACTCGAAGCAGTCTAAGCCACAGTGGCATGGTAAACATTCAGAGCATTTTTTAAATGATCCAGAGTCATATTGTAAAGTACAAAATTTAGCTGCCTACAGTTATTCTAAACAGTCATAGCAAAGTGGCCACTGAGGCAAAATTAGTGAATGGCTGGATAGCAAAGTGGTTAAAAAAGTCCTCTGGAAAAATAAAAGTTGGAGACATTAACATTGACAGCTTACTGCAAACTTCTTTTGTACATTTTCCACAGAGCTCTAAATGTTTCAGAATGAAATCCAGGCTGTGAAAAGACTAGTGTAAAATCCTGGCTGCTTTTGCATGAATGAAGGGACACCACCATTGGAAAGACAGCAAAACATAAGGAAAGGCAATTAAAAATATGGAAATATTTTACTATGTCTCAGAATAAGAAGAACAAAAGCAAGATATATTTCTCTCAGAGCAGTTGTTTCAGCATTTGAAACATATAATAGAAAAATGCGCTCAGTAAAGATCACACTTTATCAGCTGCTGTTGCACATTTCACAAAGAAAATTCACCTCCTATGGGACATGTAAATTTTAGGTTATGACAACAGCATCATTTCATCTGCTGGCACTTGATCTGTGCATCTTTAACAAGAGGCCAAGGAGACTGCTGGAGGCTGTCCAGAGCTGGGAGTGCCTTGGTGCGCTTCCCAGGGATCCCAGAGCTGCCAGGCCTGGGAGAGAGGCAACTAGCAGCTGGGAGTTTGTAACCCACACAAGCTGCACATTGGTAGAGCCTTACAGGTATGTGGCAGGCTTATTCAGAGCTGAAGGCTGCACACTTTCCATCAGCCTGCACTACTTTCAACCTCTATTCACCCTCACTTCACCACTCTCCTTTGGGGTAGGTAGTTAGCCTTAACACTGGTCCCTTTTGCAGCTGAGCATACAGCACACAAACTGTGTCTGTGTCATCTGAAAGAGTTTCCTATGGTTTTATCACACTTCTGCAAAATGTTAGCAACAGTTGGAAATGGACAGTACATGTTTCCAGAGCTTTTTGTGAAAACAAAGGGGTCTGAATAGTTCTATTGCATTAAGGCGTCTGAGCCCATTTGATTATTGATTCTTCCTCAGTCTCCAATGTGCCTTGGGTATAACTGTGGAAAGCTTAGGGAAGGGTGCGGTTCTGGAAGAAAAAGAAGAAGGAAATGAATGAAAATAACTGTGGAAGTGAAATCCCAAAGATGTCCCAGACTGGACATCTCCTTCCTCATGATTTGCAGACAAGGTGCTTTTGGTGTTCTGATTCACCAATAATTATAACACTTCTCCCTTCCAGAGTGTTGTTGTAGGACAGGAAACCTGTTTGTTGCTCCTTATGTTATTTGAGTTCTGTTCATTGCAAATCTGTTGTAGATGAGACAGAAAATAATACAAGAACAGAAGATTTGGGAAAGAAGAAATGGCACTTCTCATATTTCCTCCACTGCCTCATATTGGTATTTAATATTTGTATTTAATAATTTAATATTTTGGTATTTAATATTTGTAGCTTTTCTGCAATTTTTACTTTATTTCTGTTTATATGCATGTTACAACTCAGTACATTTTGTAAAGAGGCAAGTATTTTCTTATTTATTCCTAATAGGATAAGGCAATATTTTTTTCTAAAAATGAGGCATATATATGTGCTACATTTTGTTGTTCCTTCACTGTTGTCATAGATCTTTGTCATTCACTGCCCTAAACAAATCTGTCCTTTCCAAATCCACGAAAAAGCCCCTTCACACTGCTGGATTCATTTCAGTAATTTGTTAGGCTGTCCTTATTTGTTCAGCATTATCTCATTTGTTTGTCCTGATGAAAGACCATTTTAAAGGGGGTAAACTGACCTGAGTTCCAAGTTTTGCATCTATACATTGTCAGTGAGAAGGGAAAGAAAAGCTATGAGGGGAGGAGAGGCGTTTTGAAGGTTTTATTCTGATTCTTCTTGGTTTTTTCTGTCTTGTAGTTCTGTTAATAAACTTTTCTTATACCCTTTAAGTTAGAGCCTGCCTTCTTTTTCTCCTAAACCTATCTCCCAGCAGAAAAAGAGTAGCTAATGCTAGTGGGCACTCAAACCACAAGAGTCCTATAGGCTGTCAATTATTTTTAACTGTAGCCAGTCCAGTACATTGATTTAACTTGAGTGTAAAGGCTTCAGAAAGTTTCTTTTCACAGTGAAACAAATCTCTGCTGCTTCCAGTGTCTGATGCCTATTTCATCTGAGGCAGATGCTTGGAGCCTGTGAGTAATGCTTCCTTTTACTTGAATGCTTTTAATTTAGCAGTCTTTCACAGTAGTTTAATTCATTCCAGCTAGTTAATGAACATTCATACCACCACTGTAGATATAGTTTTCCTCTAAAAATCAGTAAAATGAATATAATAAAAGTGATTTCACCAACACTTGCTGCTAAGAGTCTTCAATGGAATTTGAAAATTAGTTTGGGAATGAGCCCATGTTCAGAACCAATATAAAAAATAAAATACTTTATACCAAAACATATCAGTCAGCAAAAATCTGAAACAAAAGGAGAAGGCTACAGACTAAAGGAAACTCTAAATAGTAAACTAATATTTGTTTTTAATATATGCTGCACAATCTGCATGTGACAGTCTCACTTAGGTTTTCTTCCAACAAAATTTTGAAATTCCATATCCCTTATTCAGGGTTTTTAACTGAACATTGATGACTGACATATTTTTTCCAGCAATACAGCACAGCTCCATTTAAAACTCAATTTACGTAAGTATGGGTTATGCAAACAGCTTTTTGGGAAATAGGTTTCTTGAGCAGGGATGGAGATCTTGGTGATCCCAAGGATGGGTATTCTACCTCAAGGATATCTGTGACACAAGCTCCCCACTGGGCAAGCACAGTTCCTTCTGGGAAATGCTTGCTGAATTTCAGAAAGAAGGATGTGACAGTGTTCATATCTGTACAATCACTAGGCCATTCTCTGAGGAATACCCCACTATTAAAAATCTAAAATTTTTCTTCAGACAAATTACAGTGAGACAAAGAAAGAAAAGTTATTTGTGATCTCCAGAGTATTCTAATTTCTGCATCCATCAAAGTAAACGTTGTAACTGGAAACATCTCACGTAATTGGTGAAGTAAAGAGAGACAAAAAGAAAAGGAAGCTACTTAAAGTGAGATTATATATGAGGCTTTTTCTTGTTCTGTCATTTCTACCTTTCACACCTCAGGATTTCCAGTCTGCCCTGTGATATGCTAGGAAGAAATTCTCCCTGATAAGGAAAACTATATTATCTTTTTATAGCCAGTGTCAGCTCTGCTATAGCATCCAGACATGTAATCTTTCTTTATGAAACTAGTTGCTCTTCCTTGTCCATGACATGGCTATGTCCTGTTAAGTCAATATTTTTCTGATATGCCTTCTTTGTTTTATACAAGTGCTGTGGGGCAGGAGCAGACAAAAGAGGAAGGATGAATCTGGAGCAAGATACATGCCTAAGCTGCCATACTGCAGCTCATTAAATATCTTTCTGGGTAAAAATATGGTCTTGGTGGAAACATCTAACCAAGGTTATTTTGTGGTCCCTTATCTGTGGCTAGCTGCAGTTAAAATCATAATCAATTATCTGTCTTAAAATTATGGTGTGGTTAGAATAGAACAGGCTGTTTCAGTTGGAGGGACCCACAACAATCATTCAGTCCAACTTCCTGACCACATCAGGGTTGACCAAAGTTTTAAAGCAGGTTATTAAGGGCACAGTCCAAATGCCTCTTAAACACTGACAGGCTTTGGGCTTTGACTACCTCAGCAGGAAACCTGTTCCAGTGTTTGACCACTTTTTTCAGTAGAGAAATGCTTCCAAATGCTGTCTAAACCTCTCCTTGTGCAGCTCTGAGCCATTGCCAGGAGTTCTATCACTGAAACCCAGGCAGAAGAGCTCAGCACTTCCCTCTCCCCTTCCCTCTGCAGGGAGCTGTAGAGAGCAATGAAATCACCCAAAATACACAAGCCCAAAGCCATCAGCTGCTCACAGGACATTCCTTCCAGCCCTATCACCAGCTTTATCATCCTCCTCTCAGAAAAATCAAGGACCTTTATAGCCTTCTAAAATGGTGAGGCCCAGCACTGCACCCAGCACTTGGGAGCACCAAATACACCAGGAAAATCATCTCTCTTGGCCAGCTGGTGATGCTCCCCAGGAGGGGTTATGGGCTCTGGGCTGTCACAGAATGCACTGTTGACTCACACTGAGCTGCTGCTGCTGCTGACCAGCACCCTCAGATCTCCCTTCCTACAGGGCTATCCTTCAGCCTCTTCTCTCCCAATTTATAGTTGTGTCTGGTGTTACCCTGTCCTAGGTGCAGGATCTGGCATTTTGACTTGTTAAATTTCATCTCATTTATCATAGATAGCCCAGTGTGTCAATCTACCTAGATCCCTCTGCAAGGCATCTTGTCCCTTAAGACAGCCAAGGGCACCTCCCAGTCAGGTTTCATTAGCAAACAGGCTGATGGTGCATTCAGCTCCTGCTCCCAGATTGCTCATAAGCAAACTGGGCAGAACTGGCCCCAGAGTGGATCCCAGAGGAACACTGCTGGTGACTGGGTGTCACACAGATGCAGCCCCAGGCACCAGAACTCTCTCCACTTTGCCCTTCAACCAGTTTTTCATCCATGCACTGTGATCCTGCTCATCCCACAGCTGGATAACTTGCCCAGAAGGATGCTGTGAGGGCCAAAATTCTTATTAAAATTTAAAAAATTACATCCACTGCCTTCTCTTCACTGAGTCTTATCATAGAAGGATATAAAATTAGTTAAATATCATTTTCCAGTTGTGAGCCCATGTTGACTTTTATTGGTGGTGGCTGGCTCAACATCACTTTTCTAAGCACTCCATAACACATTCTTTGCAGTTGATGATCTGGTGAACCTAGACTTCTACTCAGAATTCCAATGGTGATATTTTTCAAACTGGCAGTAAGAGCAAGATAATGAGTTATTCAGGCTTTTTCCACCTCTCAGTTCATAACACTAAACTGTGTTTTTTTACATGTGCTTATCTTTGATTATTTTAAAAAATGGGGGGAGGTGGGGAGGAGGAGCATATGGACCCTATTTTTGCAGCTAATCAGAATAAGAAACATGCAGCAAGAAGCCTGTGGACATACCGGAATGAAAAAGAGAGTCATAAGAACAAACAAAATGCTATACATGCACCCCACATCCGAAATTCAGTAAAAGTTAGAGATCTCACCCTACATGACTGAGCCAGAGGCAAAGTACTATTAATTAAAAGGGAAACATAAGGTATCTTGATAGATCCAACACAGGGAATATGCATTGAAGGACAAAACTCTGAAACACAGATCCTAGTTCTCATTTGTCCTTAATGGTGCTGTTGAATTATGACTATGTACTCTTAAGTTTTGTTATTTAGTCAAATAAAATAAATCAAATTACATATAATATTCTAATCATTACTCATCTTCTTTTACATTATGAAATGTCTACAGTGACCACGAATTACAAGAGCTGTATTTTAAGCCAAACCTATTTATTTGCTGGAGTTTTAATTCTTTCTCTTTCTGGATTAATGCTGTCTTATAAAAACAGATACTTGATTATTTTGATTATTTCAAGATAATTGAGCATGGGGTTGGGTTTTTTTGTTTGGTGGTGTGGTGTTTTTTTTTTGTTTTGGTTTTTTGTTTTTTGTTTTTTTTTTTTTTTTTTGTTAATGCTCCTGTATAGTACTTTGACTAAAAGCTGTCACATGCCAGCTGTTGATTTCTTGATATTGTGTAGTGGCACAGTTATTTGGAGGATTTAGAAGCTAAATCTGTAAGACAAATTTTTAATATTTTCTACTTACTCAAGGTATTTCTTATGTCTGCTTTATTGCATTTCTTGTGCATCTTTTGCTCAGCAGGCACCCCTATGCTGCAAAGTAATTTTGCTTATTTACATTTCCTTGATGGTGTTTAAAATGTCACTTATTTTACACCATTGCTCTCCTGGTAAGACACCTTGTGATGGTGTCTTACCAGGTTTAGGATAACCTCTCACTTGCAAGATAAAAGCTGAGCTGTGACTACTTCTCCGAGGTTATTCTGATCCTGTGGCAGTTTCATAAGCAGAATGTCAGTGGGGTGGGAGAAAGGAAAGAGGAGTATAAATTTTTGTTGTTGTTGCCAGTACATAAAACCATTTGTTCAGTTCAACAGTTTATTACCAGCAGTCCCTGGCACTTGCCACATCGGATCACATGCATGGCAGCACTCTGTTTGATTGGGAAGAGTGGCTTTCAGGGCACCATTTAGAAACAGTATCAGCAATTGGAAAAAGCAGCATTCAAACCCGTTCAGAGTTTACCTTCAGAACTAAAATAAGTGTTCTTGGTTTTTACTCTGAATTGCTCATATAAAGGTACATGTATCTGAAATGCATGTTATGCAACAACATTATACCACTATTAGGAAAATGCTCCAGGGGTTTAAATACAGCCGGAGCAGCTGCATGGAGATCTCCCATAGTCTGAAGAGAAACTAATTACAATACTGTTAGGTTCACTTTAGAAGCATGTATCCTCCTGTGTGTTAGTCTATTCCCAGTTCAGTTTCACAGTTTTTTGCAGCTTGGCTCTTCTACAGCAACGCTGCATGGAATTCTTCTGGCTGATCTCAATCATATGTTTGAGAATTAATTATTTTAAAGGAAAATGAAGCTATCTTTAAAGAGAAATTTTAAGATGTAAAGTTCCCATTTTGCACCTACTGTTTCAAGTTTCAATATTGTATTTGACTTAACTTACAGTAGTTGCTAGAGAAATCTACAATTTTAAACTAAATATTCTTCTCCAAACCTTTATGAATTTCCACCCCGTATTCCTTTGGTCAATGGTATACTTTCTCTGCTGCAGAGCTTTGAGGGAAGAATCTCTGCACAAAATACACCAGAGTACAGTTAATTTCTGCATAGGTATCTACAATAATTCCAGTAAATTCTTGGTAGTTATTCTATCATGACCAATTAAGTTAAAACAGTATTTTTTTTACTTACAGTTACTCTTATGATATTTCTTTCTTGTCATTGTACATTTCATATAATTTCAAGAATCAATCTGTAAAAGGATCCTTTTTTCTAGAATTAAAAAAAAAAAAAGACTTAATAAGAAATGAGTTATTGTGAAATTCAAGTAAACTTCTTGATCCCTTGGAGTAACTTTGCTTGCAGTAGGTTTTGAATTACTGTTTTCAGAAGCACAAGGCTGCTTTGCAGAAACCAAAGTATAATAATGAAGCTCTGGACTTGAAGCATTACCAACTGTAAAGAGAGGCTGCTCTCCCCTTCCACCCAACCTGCTGATAGATGCTGCATGGTACTTACCACATGAAGCATGAAGTTTATTTTGTTCTTGCTCCCCAGAGAATATCACTATGAAAACTTCTTATTGTATCACCAGATATTGAAATTTTCTGCCACTTCTGCTCAACTGCAAAATGAGATTCTAAATCTTAGGAGAAATAAAAAACCACAAAGCGGTGTGCAATGTCTTTCTGCAGATGTGGAAGAAAACTTCTGAGCATCACGTAAAAAAATTTAAATAACAAATTAAAAATATTCACAGCATTACCTGTGGAAAAAAATCACCTGTGGTGAAAGATAATTTTTGATGCCTTGCCTTTGTATAAATATGCTTAAAATAATTTCAAACAATAGATTCTGTCTACTTGCGTGTTATATTTTTCAGCACTTGATACCTCATATTCTTTGGAAATCCTTATGAATTAAGTTTGAAGACCACATGTTGAAAAATGTGATTAGAATGTAGCTTTTGTTCTTTTATTAAGACTTCCTCCACTGGCCTATGGTTAATGTACTCTGCAGCTTCATGCAACTGCAAACAATTATTGGTTTCCCCTGTGCAGAGAATCACTGGAAGCAGCCTCATCTATTCCATTACTGGCATAAAATACTTTTGTACTTGTACTTATGTCACTCCTGACAGATGCCTGTCGATCCTGATCTGAAAGGACTTTAGCAATGAAGATTTTACACCCACTCTATCCCACACTTCTGCTGTTCTTGGCAGTTAAATTCTTTCCTGAATATCTAATCATAATATCCTCTGCAAAAGTCCACTACTTCTTGCTCTATTTGGACAAAGGAGAAGCTACAAATTTTGCTTGCTCTGACACCAGTGAAGATTTTGAAAAGGAAAACAATTACAAAATTACTGAAAGAAAGTTATGAAATAAATTAAATTCAGCAGAAGGCGGTGACAAGAAATCCTATGCAGGAATGATAAACATCCAGAAGATTGGATGGGATGAGTCGAAGTGTGTCCCTAGAAATTATGCAGAAAAACATACAAGAGACTATGGAGGATGATGAGAAGACTGTGACATAACAGTGTCAGGATAGTGTGAAAAGAGATAAACATCACTCTGGAACGTATAAACAGGCTATAAACAGCAAAGTATAAGCATAAAGTGTAGACTGCCTTATTCTACTAGGAAAGCTTTATTATCCAGAGAGAGGTAAAGCAATTAATGGAACTTTGATGATAAAAATGGAAAGCAGATAAAGCGTTGTATATATCATCTGAAAAGGTTAAGCAAACTGGGACTTCCTAGCTTAAAGAGAAGAAAGCTTAAAAGGAATATGACAGCCTTCATGTAATAGGTGAGAGAGAATAAGAAAAATACACGTTCATTTAGAGAGGTTGCAGTTGTTCTATTACCTTTTTCTAACATATTTTGCATCAGGCTGCAATCATAAAAGTGTTTTCTGGGAGTTGGTCGCATATCAGGAGTGTCAGGACAGAGTTTAAGGTTGACTCTCCGTCCTGGACATGAACGTTGACCTGCTTCGAGGTTGTCCTCAGAGGTGTCAAGACTTGGGTGAATCCATCTTCATTTCCCTAGGTGCATCTCCCCTAGGACACACCCAAGTTTGGCCCCTTCTGCAGAGGCATTTCCTGTTGCCTGCTCTGAATTCTGAAAGCAGAGTTCTTAAGTGGATTGTTATCAGTGGCATTGAGTTGTTGACTGGGACATAGTAACAGGAATGATTCCATTATTTGTTGACTTGTTGTGTTGATAGTTTCTTTCTCTCCAAAGCTGTGACCCTGGCCTCACTAGAATGAACAGCTTTTAATAACACTTCAGACTAAACAGAGACAGGGCAAAGCTTCCTCAGCTTCCACACAGACAAGCAAATGTTGTGTGCATTCCCACTGCATTGCTACGAAAATCAGTGTCCAGCATACCTGTTGATCCTTGCAACTCTGGAAGCTACTAAAAAATTATACAAAGATAAATTAAAATCAATTTGTTTGAAATTAATGTTGATAAATTCTTTGAGACATTCTACAATGTCAAATTGGCATGGGATTTATATCACCTGCAATGTGTTCTCCCATTAGGGAACAGTTTTTGTGTGGGACCCAGGATAGGATATTCTTTCACTCTTTGTGTCTGGATGCCCCGTTGTGGTTTAGGAAAGGCCTGAAGTAACATAGAGCAACCTCAGAGTCCCAGCCATGCCCCTCCCAGCCACTGCAAAAATTAACCCTGCCCTGGCTGGAACCAGGACTCATGTGATGGGAGAAAAATGCCCTTCATAACAGTAAAAAAAGTAATTTTATACTTAACTTGCTATTTCACTGTGTCTAGAGCAGCCACCACTGAAATAAGGAAAAAAATCTTTAATTTGGTAGAAGAAACATCATAAGGAGGCATTAGGGATTAATTTCAGCAATTAATTTTCATACTGTTACCATAACTAATGACAGTTAACTATTACCATAAGTAATGATGGCTTCCTAAGTGAAGATAAATATTGTAGTCCATGTTGGTCTTCCTTCATTTTAAATCAATGATATAATTCTCAACAAGTAAGATTTGATTCCTTTATATACTTCCCAGATGAGTAAGCTTCTGAATGAGGATACTAAAAGGGCCAGAGATCTGAAAGAAACCTTAGATAATAGTACAGGAAGAAGTCCAGAGAGCTCATATTATTCATTCCCCTATGCATGCTTAATATCATTGCTATGAGTAATTCTGAGAAATTAAGTGAAAGAGCTCACCTGAGTAAATAAAATTATATATATCTATAGGTTTGAGAAAACATTTTGAAGCATTAAGCAGCATTTTTAAATTTTTCTTAAATAGGTTAAGTTTCTGATTTAGGGAACTCTGAAGTGGGCAGCCATTTAAAAGAAAGAAGTTCCACATATTAATCAGTAAAAATAATAACAGGAAATAAAATTTAAAAAAAACACCAAAAAACAAACTGTGTCAAGCAGTGGTTTTGTGCATTTAAATGGCAAGCATTAAGACAATGATGAGTGCAAACAAATTAATAGCAGACCATTTTTTAGGGTAAGATTTATCTGCCTGGAAATTTTCAAATACTTCTCAATTCCTCAGCTGGATAATTATTCTCATGTTTATTGCTGGATCTAGCTCTTATGGCAAAGTCAGCTCCAAACCAAGTGAGAATTGCCATTATGGATTGCTTTGATGTTATTCTTTCATCTAATAGCTCCACATTTGAGCTATCATTAACACAAGTGTATGCAAAAAGCTATTATATTTTAGAATGCTTTCAGCTGTCAGTAAGACATTTGCCTTACTCAAATGCTTAAAATAGAATAGATATTCATACATAGTATTTCTATTCTATAGCATGTTTAATAGTTCTTCTCTTATTCTGGTCAACAATAATCTACAAAAGAAAGTCTAAGTGCAGTAAATTTTTGTGACACTTTCTTAGGGGTCTGGTAAATCATGTGTCAATTTGTACAAAGTCAGTGTGGCACTGGATTTGCAGCACTCTAAGTTGCCTTAACATTTGAGAAAAACGTATGACAAATAATCAAAGTAATCCAATTAACACTCCTATACCTCCAAAATTCTAAGTTCTTATGGTGACATTGACCATCACACAAAGATACTACTTCTTATTTAGGATAACAGGAGACTGCTCAGAAACAGCATTTTTGTGTACATTTAAGTTAGGATTTCCAGGATTTTCTTGATGTACAGATTTCTTACCTCTTTCAAACAACAAAAAACCATTTACCAGTCATTTAATTTCAACTTTGAAATTTAAGATCTTTTTTCTTCTATGAGGGTATAATCTCTCTCTCTTCTGTCCATCAATTGATCCTTAACTGACTCAATGAGTAATTCTTGAAACTTTTTGGATGTCTTGCAGTTGTCCAGTTGTTTTTCTAGCCTGCTTTGTATGCAAGAACAATCTTGGCTTGTCGCATATATCCAAATACTTTTATTTCTACATATATATATAATCTTCTAGAAGCAAACATACAAGAGTTCAAGCAAAAGGGAAATTGTAGTACATGAATCACATTCAGTCAAAAGTCAAACAATTCACAGATTCACAGAAGTTACCAATTAGAAAAAAAACCCCATACCTTACCCCTTGCATGTAAAGCATTCCGCCCATTTAGAAGTCCTTAGTCATATAGCTCATACAAATGAAAAAAAAAAATCTGTGAAAGTCATTCCTCAGCAAAAGAATTACTCAAAAATCTGTATTATTTATATCCAACTTAAGCAATAGTATGAGAAATTAATTTTAAGCATTGGATAGTCTTCAATCACGACAGTCATGAACCAGCCATGACCATTTAAATACAATATATTTTATTTTACTTTCTCTGTATCCAAAGGAAGAAGATAACATTGGCTTATTGTGACAAAATACACCTCCAGGAAGATATAATGCCATCATATAGTTAGATGTAAGTAGGTGAAAAACTTACCATGGGTGAGGAAGAATTAATCAACAAGCACATATTAATTTTTATGAAGAAAATATTAAATTTGTCCAATGGCCAAATTGTAAACAGCTGGACTTACTGGAGTAATTCAGAAATTAATAAATATTTTAGGTGGTAGAAGGACACAGTTATCTCTCAGTCGAAGTTTTCTTTGCAGTGAAATGATATAGCTGATATTATTAATACATTTAATGGCCTACCTTTTACCTTAAAGAAACTAAGCAGATTGTCTACACCATTTAACTTGACAAAAGACACAAAGTCTTTGGAATTTTTCCTGTATTTACTATTTTATAATGATGCGTTCCCTAATATTTTTAGATTTTAATTTCTGAAAATGTTGGTACAATACAGTTCAATACAGTTCTTCTTTGCCTTTTTTTTTTTTTTTTTTTACCCAATTCAGAAATTAAATCTATCAGTTTGGGTTCCCATAGGGGTTTTAGCCATTGCCATATTCATCTGTGCAATGCCAGAGTCCCAGGGCATGTGCTGCCAGAGTGGGATTTCCAGCCTCCAAGTAGGTTTCCTGAATGACATTTAAGAGCTTGCTGCTGATGTCACAGAACGTTGCAAACTGACTTGGAAATGGCAAACTTGCTGGCATAAAATGAGGACAGGTTGAGGGAATGGGGCTCATTCAGCCTGAAGAAGAGAGAGATTTGGAGGAACCTAACAGCAGTCTGATGATTTCCATGAGAAAGATTAGCTTCCATGAGGAAGCTGCTCATAGGGATGAGATGATGATACACATGAAGACATGTTCAGACCACAGGTCACCCCTGAGGACAACTGAGCAGTGGATCTGATTACATAAAAAAAGCTGTGTGCTGTTTCCAGCCTCGGACACTTGCAAGACCAGACAGGGCAAAATACTCAGTAACATAGTCTGACCTCACAGCACACCCTGTTAATGGTCAGCAGCTTTGACCCTGCAGGACATGACCTCCTGAGGTCCTCTCCAACCTGAATTATCCTGTTATCCTATGATCACTTTTATTTCAAGCTTGTACAAGAGAAACAGCTTGAATATTTAGTGATCTATTTGCTGTCTGTAATTTAAAGGTTAATATGTTTTTAACAAGCAATTAAGGAAAGGAAAAAAAAAACCAGTTTCCATCATAGATAGACGTTATAATGTAGATACAACACTGATAGATGCTCTGTATAACTTGTTACTTGCAAATGAATTTGCCAGATAGCAGGAAGGCTGAGTTTAAGCTTTGTCTGCATTAATCATGAGATCTTGGCTTCTTAAATCCTCAGAAAACTGAGCAAAACAACAGAAGGATCAAAACATGGACTTGCAGGTGTTAGAATGCAGTTTGTTCAGAGATCTGTTTAGCAAAAATTCCATAGAAATTTGGTCTAAACGGCTAAGGAACCCAATACAGCTGATATTTCTTCAAAAGTGTCCTCCTCAAAAAACACATCATTCTCTGCACATGCAGAAGGTCAAGAGGAACATAGACCCTCTGACTGAGCTCAATGATCAGAAGGAACTCCACGACAGGCAGAGATGTGCACAGACTACTCAGCAGGAATAAAAAGGAATAAAAAGTTGTTACCTAAACAAGCAGTGCTGGAGTTAGGGAAGCCAAAGCACAGCTGTAGTTGAAATGAAAAACACATGGAAAGAATAGGAATGATAACTTCTGTATGTCCATTAATGTACAGGGGAATACAAAGGGTCAAGGAACCCAATGCCTTTTAACTGTCTCAGTTTTCACCAACAATGTCTGCTATCAGGCTTCCTGGCAGAGTCTCTGGGAATATAGCATTATCCATTGTTCAGAAAGTAGTTAAGAAGTAATCAAGTCAATTTTGCACATGCAAATCCCCAGCATTAGATGGATTTCACTTGAGGCTGCTAAGGGAGCTGAACACAGTCATTGCAAGGGCATACTTTATCATCCTTGGAAGGTCATGGCAAATAAAGGAGGTTCCTTATGAACAGAACAAACCAAATATTACACCCATCTTTAGGAAGATCAGGAAGGCAAACCCAAATAGTAACAAACCTTCAGTCTAACATCAATCCACAGAACTGCAAACAAACCCTCCTGGAAGCCCTAGCCAGCCAAATGCATCACAGGAGGGTGATAGGGAAACGTCAGCACAGATTTAGCAAGAGGAAATCCTGCCCATCTGTAATAATGCCAGACTCAGTGAGAAAGGAATAGCAAGTACAGGACATTTACCTTAACTTTTGATACAGCATCACACAGTATTCTTGTAGTCCATTTGGAAGGATAAGGACCAGAAAAGATCAATACACTAGACAAGACTGCTATTAAGAGGGTGCTCAATGAGTGAGACAGGTAAGTTGAGAGGAAGCTCATGATGTTCAACAAATACAGATTTATGTATCTGTATTTGTACTCCGCACTTTTCTGTGGAGTAACTGTACAGCAATTCAGGCTGGGCACCAACTGGCTAGAAAGCAGCCTTGCAGGAAAGGAGTGAGAAATCCTGGCATACAAGAAGGTTGTAAAATGTTTCTTTCAAGTGTCCCTACAGCAAGGATGGGCAAAAACATAGCAGAAGTGTAGCCAGCAGGTCAAGGGTGGTGATACTTCCTTCGTGGGCTATTCACACCTGGACTTCTTGTGGGCTTCCCAGCGCAAGAAGGACACTGCTACCCGTGTTTGAGTCCAGTGGAGAGACATCAAAATGTTCATGGGACAGCGGCACATGGTGTGTGAGAGGGCGCTGAGGAGAACTGATTTCTTTGACTCTCAAGGGAAGGTGAAGTGTGAGGAGGGATCTTATTGTTTTGAACTACCCAATAAGCACATGTAGAAAAAGATGTGGCAGGTTATTTTTAGAGATAGATGAGAGTAGGACAAGCAGCAAAACTTGCATCTTCAAAATGTTAGCATACCAGAGCGAGCCCAGTGGAGCTGATTAGGTCTGAAATGCATGCGGGAGAATGAGACAACAGGTTTTTCTTAGCCTTAGGATGAGAAGTCAGGAGAGTTTCCTACTTCTCTTTTAAAGTTCTTAATAGAATAGCATGGAGAAAATGGAGCCAGGCTCCTTTCAAAAATGCAGAATGAATAGCACAGGGGTAATAGATCTAAGTTGTGCACAAAAGAGTCTGATTAGATTCAAAGAAAGCAATTTCATGTGAAAACTGTTAAGCCCTTGAAGAAATTGCCCAGAGAAATTGTGAAATCTCCATCCATTCACCTGCACCAGGCTCCAGGGAAACTCTAGTTGGGTGTGGTTCCTTTGACCAGGAACCTGTTTGGATTAGATGACCACTGAAGCTGCTTCTAGATTAGGTTTATAGATTCTATGGGGTTTTTTTTTTTCATTATTTTAGTGAAAGTTTGTTTGTATCATATGTTTTTATTATTATATCATAATGTCCTCATTTTATAAAAGAGAACATTAAGATGACAATATAAACATTTTCTGTATTTAGAAAGCAGAATTATACAGTCTCCCAAAGCTTGTTTGGCTTAATTTAAATAAATATAAGGCTTATCTTTGCTATCCATGTAACACAGAACACTTGTGTTGTTCGGCTGTATAATAAAAATAGCTTCTAAATGAATTAATCTTAATTGTGCTTTTCATAGTACATTTGCAGAGCATTTGTTTAGATATTACAGCTGTATGTGCTCCACTCATGGATGGCAGCATTCTGCTCAGAGGCTGTATGACCCTTCTGTTGTCATATCCAGGATTCTGAAGGATGGAGACATCAGTAAAGGAAATATATCTATAAAATATGCATACACACAGACACATTTACATACACATACAGAATTTGCCATATCCTTTACACAGTCCAAAAATAAGCCCGCCAAGCAGCCTTTTAGACAACCCCTCTTTTCAGAACTCCTTCAGCTATACCAAAGACTAAACGTAATTCTGCCTCTAGGGACACCTTTGCACAACCCGCAGATGCTTTCCCAAGACTGCCACGTGCCCAGGGGCAGGGTAAGGCTCACAAGGTTATGTGTAACAGCACCACCTGGTGAAATATATTAGAAGTTTACATAACACAGAAAATATCAGTAGACAGGCCAGTAGTCTGTGCAGATCAAGACTACGTTGAACCAAGCTTTTTCCAAAACAGTGTTTCTATTTATCACATATCTCAGAGTTGCTTTGAAGATTCCAGGTATTAGAACCAACCATGTAATACAGAACTTGCAATTACCTGAATTTCACGGTCACATCATTGCAGCAGTCATCATAGGACTGAAAGAGAAGATTCAGGAGGTCATTTAGCCCATCCCATGGTCCAGAACAAGATCACTTACCATTGTTCACATCCTGTCAGCTGCTCTCTAACTTGTTCCAGTGATGTAAGGATCTTTCTAGCCAAAAAAAACCCCAAACCAAAACTCCTACAGAGTTGCTAAAATCTTCCTCATTAAATCTACAATCCATTACTTCTCTCCCTGTTCATCACATGAACCAACTATTCCCTCACTTTTGAGAGGTTTTTCATTCTCTTTCAGCATTTTCCAGTCTTTTATTCAATCTGCTTTCTGCTTCTGAAGAGAGTGCTCTAGCTCTTGCCCTCCCAGTGCTGAATGGGGCACCAACAACCTTCAGATTTTCCTTTTTGTATGTCTGTGCTAGGCCAGATGTTTGTTGTTTTCTGTGTGAAGTGGATTCCTCCCACCTATAGGCAGCAGCATGTGTTTCATCAGCACAGCAGGATTCTTGTAGCTCTGATACCTTTTTGTATCATATCCCAGCAGCTCAAGTTTCATTCTCACTTCAGATATAACCTGAGTCCTCTTCCTGCTTGATCTCAGTTGCAGATTCAATAAACTCTTCTCTTCTCTCATCCCCAGGCTACATATGAAAATAAGAATTAGACTCACAACAGACTTGCACTGGATCTTTCTAGATTACCCCAATCATTCAGATACTGAGTTAGAAATAGCTGCTCCCTCAGTGGAGACTTTCTGAACATTAGCAATTCTGTAATCACTCTATAATAATTTAATATGTGGATTTTTTTTCCCCCTGGTTTGCATCTGAGAATACCATCTGGGATGCATTTAAAAACTTATTCAACTATTTTTTTTCTCTGAAGTCTGTTACCCGGTCATGGACAGAAATCAGATATCATCGACCAGTGCCTAGGATGAAATTACATCAGGTCTAGGTGAATTGAAAGCATCTTTCCACCAAGAAAAGATGCTTTCTATTACAAAATGGACTCCTAATTTTTTCCTCAATTATCTTTACTTTGATAGGTATCTGATTGCAACTGGCTGAAAAAAATTATGCCTAATCATTGGGCCTCTCCACAGGGCCTGTCATAGCATTCCCTCATATTCAGTAGGACTTTGGCTTTGATTTTACAACTCAAGTAATTAAATGAATAATTTTTCATTACAGGTTTTACTGTTACACTTCCTATGCATAATTTCATGCCACATTTTTTTACTCTTCATTTTTCTATGCATCTTTCTAAACTGGTCCAGATTTTTCTTCTGTGGTTTTATTTTTATCCAGAGGGAAAGTGCATTTTTTATGAAATCATTTCAGTTGATCCTTACAAAAAATGTAGTGCACCTTTTTTTGGTTTGGTTTGGTTGGTGGTTTTTTTTTTTTTTTTTTTTTTTTTTTTTTTTTTTTTTTTTTTTTTTTTTTTCCAGTGACATAAACTGTATTGATCCCAGGAATAATTAAATTTGCTTCCTTTTCCTAGAAGTGCCTTCTCAGACGCTGGGAAGATGAATATTTACATTACCTACATGTAATATGTAATTCTCAACACTTCTGGGTCTACCTTTGTTACACAATGAATTTATGCTTTCTGCCAACAATGTTACAACAAAGCATTGAAGTTGCAGGGTTTACTCTTCTACAGCCCAGTAGACTGCATAGCACTTGATCTATAATTCATTCACACTGCTGTGGATTTTGATATCAACTGTATTTTTTTTCTTCAACTATATTTTTTTTTCATACTTTGTATAATTTTGTTGCATGTTTCTTTCTTATGTAGCCATTCAGCACTAGCCTACAACTTCACTTTTGCCATTACAAGTTAGAAACCCATTCACATAATAAATCTTGCTCACTTTTTTTCCCAGAATAAAAGCTTCAAGCATAAGATATTTATCTTCTAAAATGTAAGCTATTCTTCCCATATTATGCTAATCTACAATTTTACTTACACATGGCATGTTTTCTAGATCAGGCAAATCTACAGAGCAAACACACTAAGGAAGAATATATGTTCCATGCATAGGCTTGTTATACTAGATAAGGTATTCCACATTGTTTTATAGCATGTTATGATTTCCTGGGGATACAAATAAATACCTGGAGGGTTGTTAAAGCTTTCAGCCTTTGCTCTGGCATTTTCTGCACTTGATTTTTCATCTTTGTGATTGCATTAATGCTATTGTCTTGCTTATAATAACAGTAACAATGTTATGATAATCATATCCCCCTGTTTAAGCAAAGCGAAACAATATTTTAAGTAATAAAAAAAAAAAGTGAAGCAGTTATTTATAGATGAGCAATGAAGAAAAAGCTACCTCTGGAAAATATGGCATGGAATATATCATATTGGGAATGCCCTTTTTACCAGGAGAATATATTTATCTAAATGGCATTTCAGTCAGGATAAATATTTGTTTTGAGTTAAACTTTCTGGTTTCAATCCTCACATCTCCTGAGAATTCAAAATAAGTTTTATTCTCATGCTGAAGACTTAATGTACCTCATTTTTAATTTGTGTCCATGCAAAGCCAGGATTTGGAGTTGAAATTCAAAGGATCTGAAGACCTTCAGACTCAACCCTACAAGACGTGGTTGCTCCCTTCCCATGTCTGATTTCCTCTGGCAGTGAGGAGGCTGCTGTGTTACAGGAAGACACTTAGTCCTCATCCATTGGCACTGTACCAGATGTATCATTCATTTAGTCTTTCTCACAGCTTCTCTGCTACTGATGCCTCACCCTAGTTTGCAACATCAGAAAGCACGCAGTGTTAATGAAAACACATTTTCAGGCTCACTTAGTTGCTCCTTAGGCTAATAGGTATTTAGCACATTTTCTGTTACAATCATAGCTAAAGGATAAAGTGTAATTAATATCATCAGTATGTTCTGGGGAGGGGGTGGTGAGTTGGTGCAAATCCTCTATGATCTGTCATAGCTAAATTTTTTAAGTCACAGATGCTTTTCTTAAAACATGTCTTTAACTCAAAATGTGTCCTTATCAGAGAGGGAGAGTGAGGAGTGTCAGAATGTTATCAAGGACTGTTTATACCACTCACTGTGTTTCTGGCTTAAAAAATGGTGATGTCTTTTCTCCTAGAAATTTCATGCCGTTTAATTTAATCTTTTTAATGACTTTTGACATAAACAGAAGAAAATATTTAATTACCTCTTCCACTTTAGGTTCTGAGATTCTCTACTTTATATGGCATTTGCATCCCACCGATGTACTTTTTCTGAAATTCTTTCTCTACTTGTTATCCCACCTTTTAAAAACTTCTCAGACTATGTCCTTGACACTGGAAATTCATCTTTTCACTCTGTAATGAATTGCTGTGATCACCAAGAGCATATTCTCAGATATTCAATATTTTGCAGTAATTCAAAAGAACAAAGGTGTTTGCCAAGGAACACTCTAGGAGTTTATAAATTGAGTGTTACTTAATATAGATGTGACATAAGTCCATTTGTAGTGTTCCTGCAGAAGGCTTTTTAATTTTTTTTTTTGGAAATCAGTATGGCTGAAAGAAAACATAAAGCCACAAGGATGTGACTTTTCTTTTGATCAGAGGAGTTCTATAATTCACACTCGTAGGAATGCGGAATCCCTGAAAAAATTTATATCCCAGAAATTATTTGTATCAAGGCGTTTGGTGCCTTTGAGGACTGAGACTTATTTCAATGGGATTTATCAGTATTTACACAGACTCAGGAATTGGCCCAACAATAATAGAAGAATGAAGTTATCTTTAAATTACGGTTTCTTGTAGTAATTGTGTAATTTAAATGGTTTCACCTCTAACTAGTTCTTCATATTTAAAAGCTGCTGGCACAATGCTAAGACTAATATTTTTTGTGCTTTTTTATCATTGTTGTGGATGTCCGTCTTTTTTAGAGAAGAAAGACTGTTCCTGTTGTGATGTAACTGTGCTTGTGCTATTCCTGTACAGGAATCTGGGGGGAGAAGGAGGAAAGGAATATCTGACCTAAAATTTTCTTGGACAATATAGTCCCATCTTCACTGGCCAGAACTCATCTGCAAAGGCAGCCATTTTTTAAATTCTGGATGCGCTTTGCTTCGCTAAATAAAGATTGTGTTGTTTTGGTTCATCAGTTAATTAACAGATACTTCTCTAAGAAAAGTAAAAGAGGGAAAGGATACGGCTTAGCAGCTCACTTTTGTGTGATGTTTATGTATTACTGAGTTTAACTCTTGTTTTTGTACAGCTGGAGCCTTGGATGAGAGTTGAGTGGGTGAGAATTTAAATTGCAGCCCTTGATCTGTTTGTAGAAAAGATATCTGTTTTCTATTACCAGTCTTAATGACTATCCTCTACGATTTCTGAAACACTCCAGAAACTCCAATTATAATAGCAGGAGCATTACAATGCATGCAGATTGCTGCTCTCTAAGATGAGAAAACTTCAGAATGGCTCTAGGAGAACAGTTTAAGTACATCATTGAGGTAATTTTTTGCAAAGCCTCTTCTCAATACAAGTCCTAGTCCTTGGAGTGAGATCCAAGGAGTTCCATCCCAGGAACCTGTCCCCAGCACTGGCCAGTGGTACCTGCTTACTACTGTGCACTGAAGTTCATGATGAGTAATAAGAAGCCGCAACTCATATGGAGATCCATGACTGGACTGTACTGCTGGTCTGATGCTGTAAGAGTCTAATGAAATAAAGCAACCTCTTATTCTTAGTCCAGTTACAAGCACTTATATTCCACATTTCTTAGTTCTACTACAGATCATTAGTAATATAATAAAATCAAAGTATTTTCTCTTTAGGCGCTCATCCTTCCCATGGATTGTTGTAGGAAGTTGTCAGTGACCTGAGTTCTAGCTAAGAGGAAAACAGTGTTGAAGGCTCATTCCTTGGGTCCGCTCAGAGTTATTTTTTCATGTTTTCCAACTTCACTGGGGCTAGTCATACCATGGTTCTTAGATTTCGTGCATTGTACTGTGATGATACCTTCAGAAGCAGAAGAACTACATAGCTGAACAAAGCTACGCAACAATTAAGCTAAAACAAACTGAACAACACCATATATAAAATGAGATTAAAACTACAGGACATGCAGCAGACACGTGGAAGCTGGACAGTTTGGCTGCTGCAGCTACAACAATCTGGTTAACAGTCATCTGATCAGAGGGCAAAAGAAACTTTTTGTATATTTTTTTGTAGCTATGTTCAAAACCAACTTAAAGCAGTAAACCAGGTGGACTATAATAATGCAGCAGGAAGGCGTACAAAAATTGGAAAAAAATGTGTAGTAGTGTCTCCTTTGACTCCCCTTTCAGACTTCGGTAACTTTTGGCTGTGAAAGACTGGTTGCTCAGGAACTTTATGAAGTGGAAGTTGTTTCTGAGCCTAATGGCCAACATCAGACTTCCTCCATCAGCACAGATCTCTCTCAAGCTGCTACTTGAACGCTTGCAAATATTTAGCAGTCACAGCATCCTGCAACGAAGAGTTCTACACTTTGTTTATGCACAGTATAAGGAAATATCTCATTTAATTCAGGATAATTCTTCCAATCTATATTTAATATCAAAACTGTTGATTCAGACATGAAAACTGATGTAGATAAAACACATGGCCCTGAATGGTCATTCTCTTCTCCCTACTAAACCCCATTAGTGTAAAATAAATTGAGTTTAAGATCAAATAGGGCCTGTGAAAGAATAATATGTTTAGGTCTTGGTTTCTGTTCTACTGTATCCCCAGTCTTTCTCTATAACTGAGATCATTAGCCTTATTGTAAAAAAATCAGGTGCAAGTCATTTTTTCCAACCAGAGTTGTGAATTTGATAATAAAAGGGACACATGCATGACTGCTTCAGGGAGAATGGTAGGAAAGCAGCTCCCAAGCTTAATTAGGCATCCATAGGTGACAAAACTAGTGCTGACCTGCCTAAACCTCATAATATATAACTGTGACTTTTCATAACCAAAATAATTGTTCAGCTTTTATAATTTTAATTTTTTCCCAAACAGTCAATGACTAGAACATATTTTATTTTAAAAGATGAGCTTTTCACAGATCCAGAAAACTCCTGTATTTCTCTTTTGTTTAAAACATAAAACTACAATAGCAAACCCAGGATTTCTTAGCCTATGAGATAGTATAATACGAAAGGATTTTTATTATTTCTCTTTTCTTTTTCTTTTTTTTTTAATTGACCAAATTGTCATTTTCTGTTCCTTTGGATATTTTCAGATTTTCAGACCAATGCAAGCAGTTTATGAATTAGATAAGAGTGCATGAGGTTTTTTTTTTTTTCTTGCTCGAAGTATATCAGCATAGCAATTACAACATTTAATGCTTTGCTCGTGGGAATTCTGATCGTCTTTTGTGATTTCTACTTACATGTAAACTTACTCTTACAAATTCCACTCTTTTCTAAATGTCTCAGCTGCATAGGTAATGGCCGATTTTTCTTTCATTTTTTCGTTGTTGGTGGTGTTTTTTAAAATAAACTTCCTTCGCTATGAAGAACCTATTTTATAACTGAATAGTTTCTGTAACTGTATTATTTTACCCTAATTTTATTCATTATTACTTTGCCTTCTAATTCATATCCTTTTCTTTATATGTTGATAACTTTCCAAAATACTCCTACACCATTGTCACTGTTGCCTTAGATTATTTTCTACTGAGTTGTTTAAGCATTCTCTTGTATTTCTTCATCAGTTTATTGCCCTCTTTTGAATTTCCCACTCTGCAGGAGACTGATGCTGGACTTTGGACAAATGTTCCAAGCCATCTGTCAAACCTAAGGCCACAAAATCAATTAAGCAATTGAAGGATTTGTCCAGAAAAGATGGAGACAGATGCCTAATGCTGCTCAGTGAAAGGACAAGAGGTAATTGGGGGCAACATGCAAAAAAAAAATACTGCTTAGGAAAAGCTTTTTTAGTGTAAGGATGATCAAACACTGGAACAGGTTGCTCAAGGGTGTTGATTAATCTGCATTCTTGGAGGTACCCAAAACTCAACTGGACACACTCCTGAGAAAACTGCTCTAGATGACCCTCTCCAGAGCAGGGTGGGTCAGGCTAGGCAATCCTGGGAGGTCTCTTTTGTGACCTCCACAGCTGCGCTGCCTCAATTGTGAATTTTCTTTCAGCCCTAAGGAGTGAGAAAACTCTGTGGAATGGATAGGTCTCTGGTACTTTTTGGGATCAAGATCTCAAAAAATGGAAACATTTACACTAAGACTCTTAGTGATAAGATGGTGCTCAAAAATCTAAGAAAATGCTTTATCAGCTATTTACAAGCTTCCCTTCCAAATACACATTGTGGATTTGCAGATATGTATCCACCAGCTGGTTTGAAGAAAAATTCTAAAGTTGGAATATTTTGTTGATTGATATGAATACCTATTCTCCAAAGCTACAAGAGAAGCATTCCCAACATGAGGTAGGTTCCATCAGCAAGGCAAAGGGCTGGACTGGGTTTGCCAATGACATTTACTCTACAGCTCCCCACTCTTTAGTGCTAAATAGGGTTAGGCTGTGCTGCCAACCCACAATCTCTATTTAAGGTGTGATGCCGTGCCAGGACCTGACTCAGCCCACACACCCAAAGCCTCCCTTCAGAAAATCTCTCCAACCTCCAGCACCCTGGTCTATCCCTCCTTCGGTATCAGGGGATTTCAGGGCCAGAGTGACCCTTACGCTCAGCAGCAGCTCAGTCTCCCCTTCCTCACTCCAGAAATAACACTTTCTCCAAAATCCTGGGATCAATTACTCTTGGCAGAACTCTGCAGACTTGGGTCCTGGAACGTTACCAATTCTTACAACTTTCTGCTGTCAGCTGGGTGCTCTTATCAAATATGCAGCTGAAACCATTACCTCACACAGCTTTACACGATTCTGTAAGCCATCTGTGGTTAACATGTTTTTGCTAAGGTCACTAAGTGGCAGAATAGAGGTCTGAAAGCAAGCAATGCCAGCTCCATCTCTGAAGGGAGCATACAGCATTTATCTATCAGAACATGCTGAAGCTGTGAAGGAGAGGAAGAAATGCAGGACCTCTGCAGGAGTGAGAAGGAGTATAGCCCTGGCAAGTGGAAAAATTATGGATAAAATTTACCTGAGGTCCAAATCTGGAGTGATGTTAAACTCTCCTGTAGTTTTGGGCTTAAGTCTAGTCCAATTTAAATATTAACTTGTTGATAACATTTCCTACAGATCTTTTCGCAGTCTAAGCAAAACTTTGGCCATTAAATAAATAATACCACAATAATTACAAAAACATGAGCTGAGATTGTCTTTCTTGGAGCCAAGAAGACTATAAAATTAAAAGCAGGAAATTTTTCATCTAGGGAAAATACTTGCAAAAACCTATTTCACTAATTAATTCCAAGCTTTCAAAAAGTCTCACAGAAATCCCAGAATTAACACGTATAAACTTTTGTTTGCTTTTAAGTATTTTCAGAACTCAATTCATATATTGAATTTTGCAGGATTGTGACATTTTTTTGCACTGCCATTTGCAGCTTCTGTTGGGAGGAAGCTTCCTTTAACATAACTATGACAGCTACTGAGGGAGAAATGGAAGCAATACAGAGATTTTGCAAAAATGTTTTTTTAGATATACATGAATATGGTTTTCTTAGATATGAATTTACCTATGCGCATTTCTCTATTTCAGCTGCTCATTTTATATTTAGATTTATGTGTTTCTATTCTGTAGTATGAGTTAACCTGATTAACCTGAATCGGTTAGTATGTGCCTTGTACCTGATTTAATTATTGGAATAATTTTGAAGCATTGCACACTTATAAATTTGTTTTAGGTGCATTTTTTTTTTTTTTTTACTTTCAGTGGATTGTGCAGATGGAGTAAAGATCATAATAAAATGTCTAGAACTGAAATAATTTTACTATATATATGCCTTCCTTATTGAAGGAAGAATATGTAGACTGTGTTGTGTGATTCAGTGGGCTTTTAATCAACGGTGTTGCCCTTTAATCAGGAAATCAACATTTCTATTAATCAATTAAATTCAGTGGAACACCACTGACCCCAATGGAACACCACTGACTTTGTTGAATGACAACAAAGAATAATCCATGCTAATAACCAGTCTTTGAGAATGGAAAAAAAAAAATAGCTGCATCATTATTCAGTAGAAGGTGCAAGAAACCCATCTTGACATAATATGCCTTCTGTATTTTTTTAATCTCTGCACCTATTGCCTTGCGCTGATAGTAATTGTGAAACAGCAGCATCAATATTCCTTGTAATTTATGTTATTATTGACAATTATCAATTTTATTTTGACAAGCATATAAAACCACATCAGTTTTGTTACCCTGAAATTCTTGCTTTAGAAGTCTCTTGTGACAGAGTTCTGTTCTGACACATTTACTACCACAGGGAAATAACATATGCCACTTACTAATTTTGCATTTCATTCCTTTAATTTTCAGTCTAACCTTTCTCTTAAAAAAATAAAGAAAACAAAAATTGCAGGTAGTCTTTTCTAAAATAATATTATGTGCATTAGTATTGTTCCTCCTATGTTTTGTTTGTGTAAATAACAGTCCTATACATTTGCTAAATAGAAGAAACTATTTCTTGTTTTTGATTAACTGTTCTCTGAAGAATCTGTCTCTAATTCTGCAATGCTTTTTATGAGGTGGGTTAAGTAGGGTAATAGAACTCAAGATAAAGCTCTATAGTTGATCAGCATAGAGGTATTACTGTAGGTTCTAAATTATTTATTATCTTATTCTTTATGCATTTGAAAGCTTTAAAAGTGTCCTAACTGTAGTTATATATTGAACAGGTCTTTCCTGAGCTCCCTATGGTACCTGTCTCTAGTTTGTCCAGTCAATTTGCAGTTTTATAAAACCACCTGAGCAGTTCCAAATTTCCAGAGTTCTATTGCTTTCCTCCCACCTTCCTTAGATCTCCCACCTGAAAGCAGGTTATCTGGAAGAGTAGGTGGTTTCCTAAGTAATACCACTAAGTGCAAACTGTCCAAATATGAAAGATGAGGAAGTGTATTATTGAAGCCTAATGCCATGAAACAGAAAAAGTATAATATTATATAGAATTTGGAAACTAAGTCATATTAAAACAGTGAGTGTAAAGAGTAGCATGATAAAAATAATAAAGGCCAAGGTTTAAGCAGAAAGAAAACTGAAACACTTCTCGATAATTTTTTGTTTGTCACATGCTTTTTGAAAGAAGGAGACTTTGGAAATAGTTGGCCCACCATTCAGCTAATAACAGATGGTCCAAAACCTTTAAAAATCTGATCTATTTTTGCTTCAATCTTTAATAAAAAGGTTATCTATGATTAGATGACCAAAGTAGTCACCATCTGTGAGGAAATAGTGCAAAAAGAGAGGTTACTGAGGTACTTTCAGATCATCTGAATCTCAAGTAGTTCCTTCAATAACCTCAGAACTTTTTTGTAAACACTCTTAAAAGTTTGTGGAGGCTAAGAGAGGCCCAAATTTGGATACTATCTTCAAAAATGGCAAGGGAGAAAAAATACACAAGGAATTATAGAACAGTCAGACTGTTATTAGGACCTTAAATAACAATGTTAAACACCTCAGAGAAGTCGATATCTAAAACAAAAGTGAATTTCACCAGGTGTGTGAATTCCAGTATATTTCTGGAGGAAATTGTGTCCTCATGTTTTGAAGAGCAACAGTAACACATAGCTGCAGTCATAAGGTTTGAAAGAGCAAGCCCCGTTAAATGAACTCAGTAAAATGAATCCAGAAAAATTCAGTAAAAAATAGCAGTCTTCAGTCTTAAACAAAAACCAAAGCTTTGCATCCTTAGTGGGCGAGACAATGTTGTTAAGACCCTGGTCACATCAGATGTATTCACGCACTGAGCTTATGGCCCTCCAGAGCAGCCCTAAGCAAGTCTGGCTGACCTGGGTTTGGCCATGCTGCCACATCCAAGCTCTGGAAGTGCCACTGAAGCACTGGCTACCTGAAATCTTACTGGTAGGACAACTTGACCTGCAATCTCAGCTCAGCATGAGGTGCCCTGGTGGAGCACCAGGCTATGCAACGTCAAGGCTGCAGCTCTTAAGAGGGAAACCTGACCACCAGTGGACTTGCAGGCAGTGTTTTGCTCAGGCCAGTTGCTGTGGCTCTTTTGTGTGCCTGCTATCTTGCAGGACTGTGGGATTCAGCACCTTTCCCTGCAATTTATTTCCCATGGCTCAGGTTGCCTTACTGCTGAATAGAGTAGCTGAGCAAAGGATCTGTCCCTGATGAGAGCTAGTCTGTATCCTTGACCAGAGCACTCACGTAGAAGAAAACAGAGAAGTGAAAGTGAAGGAAAGAGGTGATGGAGATTAAGCTAGAGTGGCAAAGAGAGTAATGTAGGAAACAAGAGGTTTTCCTGTATGTCCTGTTCCTATTCATCTCTTTCCCTAAGACTTATCACAGATCCCTTGACACTGGAAATCAGCTGCGATAACACAGGATCACAGAACAGCTGAGGCTGGAAGGGACCAAGTTCTCTAATCTGCTACTGCAACGTGTAATGCCTCTGGCTCATGGTTGCTTTGACAAGCAGCTGTGGACCTCAATCTTTTGTTCTATGTTGTTTTGCTTCTCCAGAGAGGTAAAACAGATGCCTAGACACCAGCTGGCTAAGGAACAAATTCTTTCATGTTGGAGTCCCAAGGGTACACAGGAGATAGTTTCTGACAATCTTAAGTGCTAGCTTTGCTTTTGTTTCCCATTTAGAGAAATAAGGTAGAATACATGAAGAGGTTTTTTTTTTCTGAAAGTCCTCTGCTTTTCAACCACAAATTACAGAATTCACTGTACTTTCCTTTTCCCTGAGGTATAGCAAACTTTCAGGTTGAGCCAAGTAAGGCTGTTTATTTTCAGCTACCTAGGGTAATTGGTCTCTAAAAACATATGGCATTTCAACTTTGGCAATGACATAATTGTCATTCAACTGCAATAATGTTCACTTAATTAAATGCATCCTGTGGGGAGAAAAAAAAGTGTTAATATGTTAAATAAAAAGTAGAGCATTCAAATTAGAAGTTCAAATTCAGATTTGGGTACTGCACAGTTTCAATTACCTTGTCCATATATAGAATGTTGCAGTCATTATTTACATGACAGTGTGGGTGTTTTTTTTTTTTTTTTTTTTTTTTTTTTTTTTTTTTTTTTTTTTTCCCCACTGGACCACTGCCTCTATCTAGAGATCTGCTCTAAGAACTGATAAGAGTTTTAGACATTTCTAGCTGAAGTTTGAAGGATGAATTGAAAGATGCAGGTTTCTAGACTGGAGAGAGAAAGTAGAGCGGGGGAGTCCATCAGCTGGTCAAGAAAACACATGAATCTAGTGGAAACTTAGAATATCATAGAATTGTAGAATCAGAACTGTAGAATGTGCTGAGATAGACACCAGCCTGATGTGACCCCACTGACTGTAACTCTTTGTGCCTGATCTGTGAACCAGTTCCTCACCCATCATGTAACATGATGATCCAGCTGTATGCTGAATGTTTTGTCCAGAAGAATACTGTGAGACAAGACACATCAGAGCTTTGCTGTGATATTTGCTCATCTCCTTCATGAGGTATCAAAAACTTTGCTAAAGTCCAAAAAGATTACATATAATGGCATTTCTAGATTTAAAAGGTGGGTTACCTTGTTGTAAATGGAAATCAGGTTTCACAAGCAGGATTTAAGCTGTGCTGGCTGTGACAGATTACTGCATTGTCCTGTAGGTGCTTCTCAATACACTCCAGAATAACATGTTTCATGATTTTACTGGGCACTGATGTAAGAGGCCTGTAGTTTCTGGGGTCCTCCTTCTCACCCTTCTTGAAAATCAGGAATTCACTAGCTTCTAGTCAGATGGGACCTCTCTGGACTCCCAAGACTGCTCAAAAACCTAGAGAGGTTTTGGGATGACACCAGCTAACTCATTGAGGATTCTTGGATGAATCCCATCAGGCCCTCCCTATAGATTTTTAGGGATCCAGATGGAACAGCAGATTCCACACAATTTCAGGGCTAACTGGGAGTTGACCATTTGCTCAGTCATGGTCCTCCAGCTCATGGCACTGAGATCCCCTTGTTCCATCATCCATGCTGAAGACTGAGGCAAAGAATGCATTAAACACTTCTGCCTTCTCCATGTCCTTATTTGGGGGGGTGACCATCCTCATCCTCTAATGGGCCGATGTTATTTCTTCTCTGCCTACTGCCACTAATATATTAAAAAAAACAAAAAAACAACAAACTTTTTTTTATTTCCCCCTACACTTTTGACCAATTTCTACTCTGGCTGAGCTTTAGCCACACCAATTTTCTCCCTACAGTGGCAAGCAGCAACCCAGTATTCTTCCCATGTCACCTGACCTTGCTTCCAGTGGCCATACACCTTCCTTTTTCATCTTACTTCTGAGAAAAGATCCCTGATCAGCCAAGCTGGCTTCTGCCTCACCCATTTGACTTGCAACATCTAGGAATTGCCTGCTCTTGTGCCCTTTGGAGGGGATGTTTATAAAAGATCATTTTGCTTCCTCTTGTTACTATGATACTTTCTCTTGCTCTGCTGTTGAAACACCTTATGTCTGGTGTTTCAGAAGAGAGTTATGCTTATCCCATTGTTTTGGAAAGGCATGAGATACCCCTGGGCAACCTTTGGGTTAATTAGATTTTTGCTGTGCAATTATAATTTTATTTCCTGAGAAATTGCATGAGAGTAATATAATGAGGAATTAGCTGTTACAGGCATAAGATCTTACTGAAATAACAAACAAATGACATGATCATCATGGTAAACTCTTTGGAATGGCCCTTCCTGTTGAGGTTCAGGAAGGTGGAAAGCAGTGGAAAGCTATTAAAGCAGAAATCAGCTGGGGGAAGAAGACAAGAATGTCTACAATCTGTATTAATATACTATCTAAGTTTCAAATGCTTTTGTGAGGATTGTTGTTGTACACGTGGAACAGAGAACATTCTTCATTTTGCCTGTTCAGATATTTTGCATTTTTGTGAGTACTTACAGGATTATGGAATTAATCTTGAATTTTAAAGAAGTGTGTATGTGACACTGGTCTTTCCACCTTTGAGAGACCAAAACAAGATGCCTTCAAATACCAAATTCTGAGATCTGCTTTTCAAAGAGGTTTTATGTTGTAATTCTGGTTTGGCTCTTGATTTTTTTTTAAACTCCCTGTGCTTATCTCAATATATATGTGTGTGACAGTGAGGGTGGCCAATTCCATAATTTTTGAAGTGACTGCAAGTAAAGCCTTTTCATGTTGCAAAAATTCTCACACCCACCTCTACTAACTCCTTCCCAGCAATTAATTCTGCCAGAATGTTCTCCCCACATAGATTTGTGTTCATCCTTCAATCTTATCACTGCTGCTTTTGAGAGTTTTTCACCCTCTCTTTCCCAAAACAGTGGGTGCGGTTGTAACTTTCCACTTCTCCCTCATGTGTTCCTCCTGCCCCAGAAAGCACTTCAAGGGAAGGAAGAGTGAAAAACAGGCAGCTTGTCTTCCATCCATCCAGCCAGCTGAGAGGAACAGCGGGCAGGAAAGCTCAAGTCCCATCCCTTTTAAAAACTTGAGGAATCTAAGAGGTGGAAATATATGGACAGAGCATTGGAGCTGTATGTGCTATTGGTTTCTCTGCATCGTTACACTCATGGAGGACCCATGCCTTCTTTTTCTGGACAGAAAAATCAATGGCACAGAATTTAGGTGTTAAATATAAATCAGTTCACAGTCCAAATAGTTTTGGTCTATATCATCCTAGTTACCAGTCTTCTCTTCCACCTGATTAATGGTCAGCCCCTCTATTCTATGTCTCTAATTTATGACAATTTATGATCACTTATGTTAGCTCCAGTTTTTCACTTTTTGTAGTAGCACAGAAATCCCAAATCCCTCCTGCTTCTAACATTACTCCAGTCACCAGGAGACACCCTTGGGACATTCAGGCCCATTACCATCTGTGTTGCTCTGGTCTCTTCCTCTCCTGGGAGTGCTTTGGCAGCCTCTGTGAGGTTTAAGGATGTGACAAAGCAACAACAGAGGCTGGAGGGTAGATCAGAGAGGGCAGAGACAGACTCAACCTGTGGGGAGGGACATTCAGGGAAGCAATGGGCTAGGGATGCAGCACTGCCTGTAAATGCTGTGCATGACAGATACGTAACTTTATTGGGTTAGATGTCCAACATCTTTCCTGTCCCTGCTTTGACAGGAATTAACCAAATCCTACGGAACATGGTAGGAAATGGGGGAAATGTATGTTATGCTTCTTCCTAACTTGAATGCTCGTTTCGACTAAAGTCGAGGTATGATTTCTAAAAAGGGGATTCATCCTCCAGAAAAGGTACCCAGTGAAACAGTCCTGCAAGAGCCCTCCGCCCGCGGGAGTAATTTCAAAGCCATCCCCCAATACTGTCTCTCTCCGGCGCCGGGAGGTGCTGCCACACACCCGGGGGAGGCAGGGGCACCCGCGGGCGCCGGGCAGGGCCGGGGGCGGGCCGGGAGCGCACACGCCGCGCTCTCCGCCCCACGGCCGCCGTCGGGAGCGGCACCTGCGGCGGCACCGCGCCCCTGCGGGCGGCGAGGGCTCCCGGCCCCAGGCAGGCGGAGGCCGGGGCAGGTGGCCGGGGGCATCTCCCGGCGCTGGTGCGGAGGGCCGAGAGGCGGGGGCGGCTTTCGAGGTCGCCCGCGAAGGCACCTCCCGCCGCCGCCGCCCCGGGGCGCTTACTCTGGGCGGGCGCCCGCTGCCCTCCCCGGCGAGGAGGAGCGCGGCTGCCGCCCCCGCCTCCGGGGGAGCCGGGCAAGGCTTGTGCGTGCGGGGTGGCGCCTTCCGGAGGCGCACCAAGCCCCGGGCGGGCTGCGCGGCGGCCGCGGCATCCCGGCGCACCGTGCCCATGCCGCCGCCGCGGCTCCTCCTCTCCGCCTCCCGCGCGGGAGCGCGCCCCGCTCCACTCCCCGGCTGCCTCCTGCAGCAGCGGCGCCTCTGAGGGAGTTGCGCGGGCTCTGCCCGATGTGGCAAGAAGCGATGATGATGAGGAGGAGACGCCGCTACCTGCTGGAGCGGGCAGAGCAGGCGGGCGGCGGCTGCGGGGCGAGCGGCGAACAGTCCCGCTCCCGGGACTGGCTCTACGAGTCCTACTACTGCATGAGCCAGCAGCACCCGCTCATCGTCTTCCTGCTCCTCATCGTGATGGGCGCCTGCCTAGCTCTGCTCGCCGTCTTCTTCGCCTCCGGGCTGGTAAGAGACGCTCCCCCGGTCCGGGACCCGCGCCTTTCCCGGGTTCCCGGGCATCCCCTCTCCCGCCGCCCCGCTGGCATCGCCGCGCCCGGCGCTCGCAGCCGAGCCGATCCGGACGGGGCGGGACGGGACGGGGCGGCCGAGAGCCGGTGCTGCAGCTCCTGCGGCGGAAAGTTGGTGGCGGGAGGCGCCGAGGTGGCGGCGGGGGCCGGGGAACCCCCGCCCGAACTTTGCTGCCCGATATTTAGAGGCGACGCTGGAGCAGCGGCCGCGCGGCTGATGGAGCGAAAACTGAGTCAACAAGCGCATCGAGTTTAATTCACTTAATTTCTTGGCTCCGCTCTCTTCCAACTGGCGGCTTGGCCGTGGTGGCCTTTGTAGTGGCAGGGTTTGAATCGCCGCACAAAAATGCGGTCGGTACCTGTATCTGAAGTAATATTTTTACTGCAAGTAAGGAGGGGCCGTGGCCCTCCTTGTGCTAGCCCCCTCCTTCCCCTATGATATCATTTTCTAGTGTTTGACCCATTTTCTCCAGAAAGCTTTTGGGACGGCACAGCCTTCGTTTTTAAGGAAGGTGAAGTTTGGTCGGTCGGGTGTCTTTTCTGCTTGCTCAGTGCGGGGTTTCCAGGCTTTGGGTAGAAAAATGTGTCACAGCAGCAGGTGACAGTCGGTATCAGTTTATCTCCCCTGAAATGGGTGGCGTTTTGCCCTTGCAAAGGAAAAGCTGCAGAGGGCAGTAAAATTCTTGGTCCTTTACAGAGTTTTCCTGCTGTTAATGATTAGAGGCAGGCTGTTGGTATTACTGTATACTTCTGAAGTAAATGGGTATTTGAGTGGTCTCAGACTCTTCCCCCCCTCTCCCCACCCCCCTCCCTTTTTTTTTTTTTTTTTTTTAAATCTTTTTATGGTCTTCTGGAAAACTGAATGTTTATTGAATAGAGCTGGTTATCTCTACAGGCAAGGATGAGTAGGTCGGTATAATCTAATGGATTCTCCTAGAGGCACTGCAGCCAGCGTTTGCTTATACAGAGAATCCTGCTTTCTTGCTCGACCGAACTTTTGTCTTAAAACCTGCAGGAACTGCCTGTAGGATTAACTAAGCTTTGAGTCAATTGGTGGTTTATTTTCCTTTTAGTGTTTGTATGATTGTATTATAAGTTTTTTGTTCAACCATTCCTACTTAATAGAAAACAGTTGTAAAAGTGAGGCCAGTAATGGTGATGCTTCATACTTCAGTTATTTAATGTCCAAGGGTTTAAATTTTGGAGCTCTGTATGCCAAATACAGGTTTGACCACTTATCTCGTTCTAGTATGTTGATGTGGGTGCTTGCCCATCAGGGCTGAAGGGACTGTTGGAAGGTGGAATTAGAAGTCTCTTGGGCAGAGTTACCTCTGGAGATGTACACTGTACTTGCCCACAGTGAAGGTAGCAGAATTTGGGCTTTGACAGTGTTTAGCACTAAATTTTGTACTTTTTAGTTATGGTATGGTGGACAGTTTGTTTACAAGTTGCGTGTGCTTATTTTGTTAATTTCATCTCTTGAGGTGAATCTTTCATGGTGATGAAGGTGACATAAAACTGGACACAGATGGAAGGACTGCTGAAAGCTATGGAAACAAAACTGTGAGCTGGCTGAATCTTGCCAGCATTACTTCTTCAGAAAGAGTGCATTTTATAGCTCAGTCTGCATTTGGAATTCCAGACATACCGGAAGGGGAAAAAAAATGCTTTAAAAACCTTTTTCCTGAGCCTTTATCTTCCTGTAGCTAACAACTGGATGGGTGAGTGGAGAAAGAGGTGGGGTTCATCAAAGTTTCCAGTCGACAGATAAAAGTAACTTCATGCAGAGAGAAAGCTTGCCTATATGAACTTCCAGCCACAGGATGCTGGACAAAATCCTATGGAGCCCTGCCCAGAATTTCACCTAAAAGCATTTATTATAGTCTAGTTTCTGGTTGCATTTGTGATTAAAATATTCCTGAAGGTTTAGATCTGTTTCTCCCTCATCTGAATAAGGGAGACACATTTTATGGAGCTTTGGAATTTCAGTCATTTTTTGTGCCTGTGATATAAAAGGGACATGTAGTTAGGAGTATCTGAGCCACAAAAGCTGATATTAATATCCTTACTTTTCATTTTGCACAACTTGTACATGTGTGATTGTTTTGACAGAAGATTTAATTTTGTAAGAAGGCCCAATGGAAGTGAAGGGGGATAGATCTGTGCTATGCATCTGAAGTTAGGGGAAATATTTCTTAGCAGTTGTTTCCTTTAGATTTTGTACAAAGCAGTTTAGATTTCACTGAAAATTACTTAAGCCTGTTGTGGAGACAATACTAAAAAATTACTCACTGTAACGCTCAATTTGGGTTTCTTGCTTGTGCTTTGTAGAACAGCTTAGAATATGGAACATGGGACTGGACATTGTTAGGATGAATATTCATGAAGTATGAACCATTTTTATGTTCTAGGCTGTCTTAAAAAAAACTTGGAAATCAATGGAAATGAGAGGCTTTCCTTCTATTTTAATGTTTTATTTGGTTTTTAAAATATATCATTGTGATGTCTGAGTTGCCTTTTTTTTTTTTTTGGTGTTTCTTCTATTGGCAAAGTATTCTTAAGTATTCCCAAACACAGCCAGCCGCACAGAGTGTATTTTACTTACTCAGCTCTTTCAAACCTGTCAGAATACAAGCTTAGCCTTCCTGATTTCAGATGAAAAATTTATGAAAGCTGTTGCAAAATTACAGTAAACAAGATTACTTACAAAGTGTGCCTGGAAATCTGATTACTTTTCTTTCAGACAATGTACTGCCATTATTACTGAGAGAGGTTTCTTGGGAGATTTTGCTTTTGTTTCAGAGAACTATTGTGATTTTGACCTTTGGAATTAAGCACTCTATCTCCTCAAACGCTAGATATAAAACTACTAGAGTCAGCTTGAACGATGACCATTCACAGCTCGCAGTTTTAAATAATGTAGTGATAGTATCAACGTTTGAATTTCCTGTGTCAGAGTATCCTCTGTATTTCTCTACCTGGCATGAACTGCAAACTGGCAAAATGAGATCAGTCATCCATGTTTAGCTGCTGCTTTAATCGATAGAGAATAAATTATTTTCCCAGACCTGTGAAAGCCTTTCAGGACTTAAAAATGCCAGAGGTCAGCTTCATTTTCTCTCTGACTATTGTGTTGTTCTTTCAATACAATAGATATGAAAAACTCATTATTTGCCCATCTCTCCCTTTTTAGTACTAAAAGCTTATGGCCATTTTTAGTGGTATCTAGAACAGCTTTCTCTTGGGCAGGAGCATACCTCTTATAACCACAATTTGCGGGAGATTGAAAAAAAAGCCATTTTTAAATTCATAGTGTAAAATATGAGTGTACCTGAAATATCTGAAGTTTTGGTTAGTTTCTTACATGATCAAACAAAAAATCTGAAGACAGGGGTGATGCCCAAATTGTACAATTTGTTGGAAGGCCATAACTTTTCTTTATCCGTGCATTTTTATAGACTAAAAGAGTACTTAGTCCATAGATACAGGCTTCAGTAGCAACCTACACTTCAGGGATATCAAAATCTTTTAGCACTTGTGTTTTAAGTGGGAGAAGATCTAAACCTGTTGAGATCTTCTTTCTGTTCCTTTTCTGAAAACTTACAGTTCACCAGTCTGGTACCAGATACACATGTTTTTTTTAGGCTGGCCTGTTCTCCTTGCTCAGGACCTGTAAGCCTGCTCTGTGGTGTTAACATTAGTTGCAGCCCTTATCTCCCTCCTAAATTCTTGCTGCCACATGTGACCTTGTAAAGCTCTTAAGATGTGGTTGCTGGTGTGCAGGCTCTGGTGTGTCGGTGCGTGTTTCTTGAGGGTGTCCTCGGCCATGTGTTGAGCAAAAAGTGCTTCTGCAGTGTGGTGTGGTGTTGTCTTCCCTCTCCCAAAGCGCTCTGAGACTGTGCTGGGTCAGCCACCTAAGGACTGTCTGTGGAGCAGAGGTATTAGTTGCCCCCTCAACCACTGCTTTGAAGTTCCTGAGAAGCTCAGGATCGTGCTGGTAGGCTCAGTTTAGATTCCTGAACCTTTTTATGGATTTATAAATTCAAGAAACTAAAGGTTGGCTGCATATCTATTTTACTGACATACCCAAATACTCTCTGTAGCAAAAAGGGGAGTAGTCAATGGTTCTTGAAGAGGGAGTACAATTAACTAGGTAGATGTACCCTGCAGCGTGGCAGATGTACGTTCTGCAGCAGTTGCTTTTCTGGCATTAGACTGACTGAGTTTACCGTCAGCTGATCCTGCATGAAAGAAGTAGCTGCCTCATTCTGAAGGAGTACGTGAAAACCTCCTAGCTGCCAATCTGGTTGGCAGAGAACTGTTTCTGTGTGAGGAGAAGATCCACAGGAGAGGGGAGTCTTGTAAGCCTCTTGGGGCTTGAGCTGAGATGTGCCATTTTTTTGTGCCCTTGGTCAGAAGGACAGCAAATCCTTCTTCGCTTAATTGATGTTATTCCTGAAATAAAAGAATTTATGGTGTTTCTGGTTAGAACTGGACATCGGCCAAGCCCTTCCAGATTTCCATGATCAAAATCTCATCCTGAAATGAAGGGGGAAAAGTCTTCCAAGTCCATGTGGAAAAAGTAGTTTTAGCATGTTTCATCATTCTCTAAAAGCATCTGATGTGTACCTCTGGTAATGTTCTCATCTCATCAGTCTGCCTCTGAAACATTCATCCATCCACACCAAAAGGTCACCACACTGACGATGTGATTTTGTATCTGTGTTCTTGAGATGCTCTGTTATAACCTAATTGCATGGAATAATACAGCTATACTATAAGACCATTTGTACTCAATTTTAGGATATCTTTTGAGATCAACCCTGTGTAATTGACAGGTTTTTTTAGTTTAAGAGCACCAACTGTTTTCCCAAAGTCCAAGAATACCCAAGGTCTGAAAACGTTCCTTGGAATCCTTGCAGACGGAAACTAAGCCAAAGCATCTGTTATAGTGTTTTCAAACTCCAATATATTCATTCCCCCAAGAAGAAAGCTAAATCACAGCAAAGGTAATGAAGTAAGAAAATCCTCACTAATTGAAGGAGAGGCAGAGATGTTTTTTTGCATGCTTGATGTTGTGGTGGTTGTGCTTAGGAGGTATCCTACCTCAAACTATTTCTGCCATACCATTGCTGCTACCAACGTGAGACGGAATTCAAAATTAACATCAGTGTATTTAGAATGCCTTTTCTTTCCACGATTCCAGTTATAATTGACTGTACAGTTCTGCTTTCAAATCCCCTATTAAAATGTTCCGTGAGGAAATCCACGTTTCTAATTCTTTTTTTCTCGTCTCTAGTCAGTGTCTAGCAAGACTTGCTGGTTACTTGATAGAGTCTCAGAATATTGCTGTCCCTGCCAGATGTTCCTTCTGGTGTTCTCTGAGGGTGATGTTTTTAAGGCAGTATTACCTCTTTAGGCAGGCAGGAAAGGTTGCTGTATCTTCCTGTCTGAAGCAGGAATTGCCTGGCTTTCTGTCTGGTTTCGCCCTCAGTACTACATCAGTCTGGGCTGCTACTTCTTTCATTCGCTAATGACACCCGCAGAACATCTGTGGTTACTTTTATTGCTGCTAAGAGCTTGTCTCATTTGCCAGTCCCTAACAAGGCTGGAAACAGAGCCATCAAGTTAATGGGGTGCTGGTGGCAACCTCACTTTCCATGCCTCTGTTTCATCTTTCGTATTGAACAACCTAAATTCCGAATAAGAATTGGATAAAACTATGGGTATGGCGATATTAAAAAAATGCTTAGCCTTTAATTGTAATCTTAATAGATTAAAGTTTTATGCATACCTTGCGATAGAAAACTTACTTAGTGACTTGAATTGTGACTCAAAATGGTGGGTCCAGAACTGCTAATCATTACTGCAGCGGACAGAAAAATGATAAATAACATACTGACTAGAGCTGTTGTTTACTGATGTGCAGTGGGAATAAGACAGATGATGGATTGGGCTCCGATTGTCTGCTGTCTTTATCAGCCTCAAGCCAGGTATGTGGATTTACAAATCCTGTACTGGCAACTTCATAGTGGATCTGCCATGGAGCTGTGAATACCTGCCTGCTTATCTTCCTTAAATTTTTATAAATTGGTTTCATGTTCCTTGTTGTGGACTGATATATCCATACCACTTGTGGGGATGTTAAAACTCCTACAAAATGGTGAATATGTTTCTCTGAGCCTTCGAGAGCTCTTCTAGATTAAGGACCTTAACCAGAGACCACAGTCCCTGCATTTACAGAGTGATTAAGAAAACTTATTTTAACAGTAGTGGTCATTGGAGTCATCCAGGCTGCTCCATGCATGACTCCAAACTGATAAACACTTCACACATAGATGTGTTCTGCAAATGTCTTGAGCAGCTGTGTTTGCTGGCATCATGGGGACAAAAGTGCAGTTGAACACCTGTAGTGTTTGTTTCTGTGCCTACCTCCCCAGTCACAGTTGTGATCCCAAATAATTATGTGCTGTCATAGTAGCTTCTGCATATTTCAAAAAGAATTGAATCCGCTCAAGCCGTATTGAACTGTGATGATGAGAAGATGCCAACAGATTAAACTTCTGTTTTGGGGGGATCTGGATCTGAAAATAAGTGAAATGGCACAATTCTGCCCTTTTTTCCCTGACTGTTTTTTCTTTGAGCATCAAATCTGTTGAAAAAAACCTAAAACCCAAAACAGGTCCATGCATTTTCTTCTCCATATCTTTTCTTTCTAGATTTTGAATAAGCAACCTTCAGACACTGAACCTTATTCAGGTGATGCTGAAAATTGAAGAGACTATTGCACGATCTGTACAGAGGAGTGTGAGGCTGTGTCTACACTTACTCTCCCCGTTATCTATTTCACTCAGCTTTATAGAAACATTTTCTTTATCTCTTTTCTAAACAGAACTCTCCTTCTTAGTGGTGCATATATGATATAAAATACCTTGCTGTTTCTGGTGTGACCCTGTTCCAGGGTTCTGTCTGGGAGAGGCAATGACCACAGATGATGATGTGTCAGTCTGAGCATTCTCTTTTTTCACCATCCATGGTTCTAGTTTTGAAGGTTTTCTCACCTGGAAGGTGTGCTCCAGTGTACAGGAGCAATGGCTTCTGGTTGCTTACACCAGAGAGCAGCTGGGATGAGAGGTGCTCTGGCCCACCTGTTTCCCAAAATAGCTTCTCAGAGCTACTCAGTAAGGTTCGCAAAAGTAGTTAGAATTTACTTTTTTCCACCTGCCTCCTCACAGCTGAACTGTGTGCTGTGGAATCTTTTAAAGACCCTAAATGCTATGTCTGGCATAGTGGATCTGATAACTGGATAAATGGGATTGTTGTCCTTCGATTCCAGGTAAAATGTCCATATCCCTTTCTCCAGTTTTGCTAGTACTTTGGTCAGTCTGGCAGGAAAATTCTAGGAAGGCTAGATTCCCCCCAGCTCCTTTGCCAGCAAGACTGATTTCAGGCTGAGGACTTGGACATGTTATTTCCTCTGAGACAAGTGTTAGGAAAACAGATGCTCTTTGAACTTGCCTCAGATCCTGCTTGCTAGTGCTCCTGTTCCTATGGAATTGTTTAGGTTGGAAGGGACCCGTAAGGTCATCAAATCTAGTCATTAATCCATCACAGCCAGGTCCACCATTAAGCTGTGTCCCCGAGTTACACATCTATGTGTGTTTTAAATACCTCCAGGAATAATGACTTCAGCACTTCCCTGGGTAGCCTGTTCACCCTTTTGGTGAAGAGATTTTTCTTAATACTCAATCTAAACCTCGTCTGGTGCAATTTAAGGCCATCTTCCCTTTTCCTATTGTTTGTTATTGGGTGAAAGAGACCAAGACCACTTGCTGTGTCTTTAAGGTAATTGCAGAAAGTGTTAAGGTCCCCACTGAACAACTTTTTCTCCAGGCTAGACAGCCCTAGTTTCCTCAGCTGCTCCTCATGAGTCGCTTCAAGTTGCTTCATATACCTTCACAGGTGGTTGGATTCTCTTGATGCAGGTTCTGTGATGGTCCTTTTTAGCAGCACAGTGGTCTGAGAACTGTCTAGTCTGGTCAAGACGTAAGACATGGTCGGGGAAGTTGTCCAGACCAGTAGCTTGTCCTTTACACCCCACTGGGGATCCCCACCCTGCTAACTCATGCCAGAAAATGGCCATAGGCTCTCACTGGGGCTTGTTTTCTGCACCAGTGAGCTCTGGGAATTTTTAAACCTGACTGATAGGTGGTGGGATTTTATAAAGTTGCTTCAAGTGATGATATCTGTTTAACAATAAAACAATTTACCAGACTGGTCTTGCTTTCTTTGACTTTTATTATTTTCTTATATATGTTTTAATGAAATAGGGTAACAAGACTTATGAAAAATCCCTCAACTAATGCAAAACTTCCTGTATTTGCAGGATCTGTTTTGCTCTGTTTCCTGTGATTATTTCTGAAGTTTTGCTCTTGCGATGTTATTTGGCAGTTATATTTTAAATGTAAGTTAGCATGTTTGTAAACTTTATTTGAAATTTTATCACAGTATAAATAATAGGCTCTGCAGAATGTGGTCCTGATCATGGAGTCATATATGAAATAAGAAATCTCTTAGGTTTGAAGTCAGTTGACTGAGAGACATACGAGAGTGTGGAAAGTATCCTAGGGGAGTAAACTTTAAAAACATGGTTGTGATAGTAATAATGGTGTTTAGTATGTAATTGCAACACCTTAGGAAACACTTGAAAAGTAATTACAAAATGACAGTAGTGCCTTTCAATATTAAATCCATTTTTCATGCTACTCTATTATACCAATTCATTAAATCTTGGGAATATTCTTGCAAAATGTATTTTTAAAAGATCCATTTGAGAGAGAAGCTTAAGTGTACCTTTTTCTTCATTAAACAGACCCTTAAAATGAGTAGTTTCCTTATGGGCAGAAGCTCATGTGCTCCCTGGTTCAAATTTTGTCATTCTTACTTGTGAGTTGCATCTTGACACTTGTTCTTGATTACAGCCATATTCTCAAGTTATTATGTCAGGAGGAAAATGGTGAGGGAAAGCCACCTTTTAGCTTCGATTTAAAAGTGACAGCCAAAATATTTAGCTGTCAGTATTAAATAACTCAAAGAGTCAAATGAGTACTTCTGATTTCTACAAATCTAAGTGAGTATTTCAGACTTGCACGAACCTGTATGGGTACCAGAAAGGCCATAATTTTACTTTTAGTACATGTTACAGTGCAGTTAATCTGAAAAACCATATATTTGAGTCTTGTGAAGTATTGTATTATCCTTAATGCTTGGATGATGGAGCTTTTTCAATGACATGTTTTGAATATATTTAATTACAAAATATATGTTTTTCCTAAGTGATATACTCAGTTTATCTTCCATGTATTGTGATTTGTATAAATAGTAGTTGCATTTATTGGAGACTTTCTTTAAAAGTGTTTCTATAATATGAGGAAGGATTTTGAGAATTTCAGATTTTATCTGAAAAACAAGCTAAACTGAGTTATTAACCCATCTTTTTTTGAGAGGTAGTCAGAACCAATGCACGTAGAATAAAGTATGCAAGAAAGGTGTTTGGATCACTATATGTGTATTAAAAATGAATAAATGATGTGAGTAGGTTCTAATTACCTCTGGAGCCTGAAATAATTAGTTTCATCAAAGTAAAGATTTTTGCTACCTTTTCATCGTGTTGTATCCCTGCTTTTTTGAAGAGGTCACTTCAGGGAGCAGAATGTAATTAACTGTCCTTGCTCTCTGGGACATTATCTGAGTTTATCTTCTGGGGCTGCCAGCTGCTGCCATTGAGTGGGACAATTTTAGAAATGCACCAGCTGAGGGTTGTAGCCACTAGTAATTAGGTTTGACCATCCTGGTTTTTTTATGCTGTTACATGTTTTAAAGTAAAGCTTTTGATAAATGCCAGCCTAAGAGAAGGCTGAGATGCTGCTGGATGACTGAAAGGCATGGCAGTCCTGTTCATGTTCCTAGACCCTGTTCCTGGGCCCTCTGAACCCAGCTTATTAAATACATAGTTGTACATACAGACAGATTTTATCTGACAGGTGGCTAACAAGAGGAGAGGACTCAAATCGATGGAAAATAAAACCAAGAGAGAGAAAACTGCTGATATGGCAAATGATGATGTATAAAAAAACCCCACTCATTGTTCAGGTTGAATATGTAGTGTTTGCACCGGGCATAATTTTGAATATAAAATATACAGGCCCACACATCCGGGTTCTACTAATAATGTTTTTGGCAGGAATAGGTGTGTGTTCTCTGTTCCATGGCATGATACAGTAGGAATAGTCACAAGCTCATGGGGTTCTGGCTATACCTTTGCACGCAGATAGCTCCAGTGGAGTTGTTGTTCCTGTTGGCCTGAGATGGACACTACCTTTAAACATCAAAAGAGCTGCATTAAAGGATAGTTGTGCTCACTCCCTGCAGAGAAGAGAAAACTTAAATCCAAGTGTTACTCCTTCAGAATCTTGCTACTCTGCAGCTTTGACTATTCTTGAAAACTATCTTTTCTTCCTTTGCATTCATTTGGAAGTGGTGGTTGAACCAAAATTATGGTGTTCACCATGCATTGAGGTGGAGGCATTGTGATATTCTCTCTTCTTTATTATAATTTCCTATGTTCTGCATTTTGGGTTGTTTTTTGACTGCTGGTGAGCACCTAAGTGATGTTTTCATGGGTCTAGCTGTGGTAAACACCAAATGTCTCCAAGTGCTAGTAGCCAGCCAAGAGCTTGTTGTCTAGTGTATAAAGTTGGGATTGTTCTGTCCGAGGTGCATCTCTGCACACGCATCTCTGCTGAAATCCATCTGCCACTTTCTTGCTCCACAGTGACTCTTATGAAATCCTTTTGTGTTTCTTCATAGTTGACCCTCATCTTTGCTGGATTGCTGTTCAGCCCTTTTCCAAACTGTTTATGCGTATTTTGAACATACACCCTAGAATCCCTGAGGACTTTGGTACCTTTGCTTTTAACAATTTTTCCTAGTGCAGATGCCAGACGTGCTGGTACTTCCCTAAGTCTTTGAGAGGGATCCCAGGAGAGACTGGCATTACATCACATGCCTGTCTTTGGATACTGTGGAACTTCTGGGTGCAGGTTACGTGCTATTACAGTTTCAGCTCTTTCTTTTTTAAGTCTTGTTGGTCACCTTTCTGGTGAATCCTGACTGTTTGTGGTGATTTTTTTTTTACATTTAATTTTTTTGCTTTTGTCTGCAATGCCTTACACTAATGCTCCAGTTTGAGACAGATTTATTATTCTGATTTATTCCCCATGCATAGATTATTTTGGAGTGAGAATTACCCCACACTGAAAACAAATTAAAAAAAAAAACAACAAACCACAAAACCAAGCAACCCCTTTCTGCTACAGTCTGTTCTTCTCTAGTAGTTCTTTTTAATACCTGCATCATCTGTTTGGAAGTCCTTTAGCAGGGTGCCAATTCTTCAAAAAGAATTTTCTACTGATTTATATACTCTTAAAAATAATTTCTCAAGGAAATTCTTTTCTTGGCCTGCATTATTGAGTCTTTATATTAATTGGGTCTTTATATTAAATCCTTTTTTATTATAATAATTCAGATTTTTTTTTATTCCCCTCTGTGGAAGATAATTTTAGAAGCTTCCTTACTTGGCATGTTGAGGCATTCTGTGGTTGTATTTTGGTCTTTCCCCAAGTTGCTTTGGGGAATTGATTAGCTTTTGCCCTGTGCCTCTGAGTCTTACAGTGTCTTCAGGCTACCTACAAAGATTTTGATCTGTAAGCTTATAGCTCCCCCTTTCAATTTCAGTACTTAGGTTTTGTTTTTCATTTGTTTGCTTAACATTGCTTCTCATTGTTATAGAGAAGCTTCTCAACAGCAGCAGTATTTCGTGGACCTGGTTATTTCCATTTCTTGAGACCAGACTGATCTTGAGATTGTTTTCACTTTCTTTGTATGGGTGTTTTTTTTTGTCTGTGTACTTGTTTTGTTTTTCAGCAGTGCATGAGACACAGACTGTGGTCTCAGCTTCCATCTGCTGTTGTGATGCTTAACAAGTCCAGCTGGGAGTCACTACAGTACCCCTTGACCTGCTGTGTTTTCTTCTTTGTCAGCCTTCCTTATATCTGCGTGAAAACCAGTTCTCTAAGTAATTTATTTCTATGAGGCTTTGCTGTTCAGTCTCTTTTTTTTGGCTTACAGCCACTTTATACTATTTGTTAATTCTTAGGCTGTTAATACAGGCCTTTCTTCAGTCTCTGGAGTAGAGTATGGCTTTCAGTCTTTTTCTACTTTTTTGTTATTCTGCTGATGGTCTTTTTTACACCAAGTTTTCAGTAAGACTGTTGTGTAAATAATGTTTCAACAATGGGCATTTCAGTTCCTCCATCTAGCTTCCTAGTCTTGTAGAGAAGAGTGTATCCTTTCATATGGTGTCTTATTTCCCTTCCAGATTTTAAAAAGTCTGTTCTGCCTTTCCTTTGATGAAACTCTTAGCTGAGTTTAATCAACTTCTGTCCTTTCATTTAGTTGAGACTTACTGGTCTCCTTGACAATACTTCTCTTAAACCATGTACTCTGGTTCTATAACAATCTGTAACATTCAATTTGAATGTTTTCTTACGATGTTGGATGTTGCTAGCAAACTCATTCTTATCTTTTGTAAGCTCAGTTGCCTTCTAGAGACAAAATCCCTATTCCCCAAATATCCCAGTTTCTTTAATTTCCCTTTTGAACACATTTTCTTAGCTGCTTATTGAACTTTTGTTTGCCAACCAGTTGGTATTTTTGGGAGCATTTCTGGGAATGCTACAGTAGTTCTCCACTTTCTTCACTAGCAATAAATATTTTGCCTCCAGAAGTTTTCTTCCAGCTTCTTATGCTACTGTTATTTTGCACAGCAGCCCTGGCACCTCCAAAGAGCCTTTTCAAATGCTCTGTGAGGTCTGATTTTTTTTTTTTTTTTTAATTAAGCAGAGGAGTCTTTGATCCCTGGTGTGTCAAGACTTTGTGTTCCTGATAATCATTGCTGCAACACTGAAGGAGGCGAGGTTCACTTACAGCTATCAGGCAAACTTGGGAAAACCTGGATAAAATTGTTTTCTACTGACTAATTGAGAAGATAAATAATATCTATATGTAACTGGACTTACTAAAAAAAACAAAACAAAAAAAAACACTTGCCAAAAGTGCTTGGCTTTGTAAGTCAGACATATGTGTGGTCAGATGGGTGTTGACAAGACCTGCAGGGTTGGTCACTGTATTGTCACTATTGGTCCTCTGTGCTCACAAGGACATTACCTGTAATGCCGAAGAACAGTTCTTGTTTGGATCGCAGCAGAGGTGCTGCACTGTTGCAAAACTGCACTTCTCATATGGGGAACACATTTACAGCACACACGGTCCATGGCTTTCAAGCCTGGGGAAAGGCTTCAGGTGGCCAGGATGTCATCGGAAGGGTTTGGATGAAATCTTGCTGCTCCAGTTATGTTCCTATGTACTAATGAATGCACAATGTTGTAGAGTGTGGCCATGGATGCAGAACTGCTACCCATGGTTACATACAACATCACACAGCAGCTGGGCAGCTGTAATGCCACATGATCCATGTGATGTGCAAATGGCTGGACTGACATGCATTTGGTGTGGAGTCAGATCCCTGTGCACTAACAGCAAGTGCAGACTGTGCATCAAACTCATTAATAGACAGAACTGAATTTCTCAAGACGACAGGCATCATGAAACAACTGCATTTGGGCCTGATGCTGTTATCATTGATCTGCTAAGCTAGACAGGGAAAGCTGAATCAAAGAGAAAAAAAATCAGGCATGCAGTTACATAGGACCTTAGTGAAAATGAAAAGCTTCATTGACACAAACTTCAGGGCAGTTTGATTAAAAGATACAGGTTAGTTAATTTTATGCTAATGTCCCCTTTTATACCCTGCACAAAACTCAATGGAAGATTAAAAAAAAATAAATAAAGGCACATAAGAAAGCTTCTAACCATGCAGATAAGGAAGAATAACAAGCAAAGTTTTATTTTATGAAAGGTAAATGGTGGGCACAAAAGGCAGAGCAGTCTTTCTGGGTTGTGGATCCCAAAAACATCATGTGGTATTGGAAGGAGCATCCGGCGTTAAAGGCACTGCACAATTTCGGAAGTGGAGATGAACTAATACTAATGGAACTGATGGAAAAGGAACCTGAGACTGCTGGCAAGAACTTTGCAGTTGTTGTCCCAAATGATGAAATCCTGGATGAAACTGTACAGCTACTTGGCCGGGAGCAGGGCATGGCACCTCTTAATAAAATGGAGATTTTTCCAGCTGTCTAGCAGATGGCACAGAGTGCAGTCAGCTGTAAGCAAATTCACCAAAATATAAAGGAGAGGGGTTACAAGTAGCCAGAGGACTTTTGCAGATCTTGTAGAGAAATATTTATTGAGATGTTAGAGAATTTAAATGCTTCTGCTGTCTCACAAAGAGAGGAGTGATTATGTCTTCTGAAAATCGTTGTCTCAAGTCCTTGAAAAAGATTTTACAGGAAAAATGGGCAGTTTTTGCTGCAGAGACAACTCAACAGATTCATTCAGTCTGTTGAGTTGTTTGTTAAAGGAAGATGTTTGATTGAGAGGTCAGCAAACTAGTAATCCTTGAGCCCTGTGACATTTCTTCTAGCACTCAACATTTTTGAAAATAGCTGCATGAAATTGAAGATACTGAAAATTGAATAGATGTTTGAAATAAAAAAATAAATCAATGTCTGATGAACTTTAATCACTTGGTTTTATATTTGCATTTAGAACATCTTTCATTGATCTCAGCAAAAAGGGATTTTAGTAGGAGTTTAATGTTGTAAATGATTTGAGTTAATTCAAAGCATGTGATATTTCAGATCCCAGCAGGAGTCCTCTGTATATAGACTACTGTTGAATTCCATTAAACAAAAAGAATAAAGAATTGTCAAAAGAATGAGGGACCATGTTAAAAGATTTTATGCTAGAACTGGCATTTTAACTGCTTATTTGTTCATTTTTATGGATTATTTATCCGACTGCTTTTTTATATGACAGTGAAGTGCTCTGCAGCAGCTTTGCTGTGTAAAATTAAACTGAGGGCATGACCTTATCTAGGAAGGAGCAGGATGCAGATTGAGAGAAGGTTGTGGGTTTTGGAAAGATGATTGAAAGTGACTCTTCAGATTTTACTGGTGATAACAAGATTATCACACTTTGGAAGAATTTGTGGGGGTTGGAAATATTTCTAACAGCAGACTTTTTAATTTCTTCAGTAATTAAAAGACAGCAAGATAGAAAACACTCAGGGAGACACAGCTGTCAGGTAAAATCCATCCATTACAGGCTTAGCCATTTGTTCAAAAGTGTCATGCTGATATTTTAATTCATTACCTCTGGTGTATTTTAATTTCTGAGACTAATGGAAAAAAAAAACCCCAAAACAAAGTGTGTGAGTTTGGGTGGGTTGTTTGTTTGTTTGTTTTTTGTTAGTTAGTTTTTTTTTATTTTTTTCCTTCTTCTCCCCACCTCTTTGGGAATGGTTTAGGTAACAGAACAGCTAACCTTCAGGATTTTGCAACACCCACCTTGCTAAACACGCTGATAATTGCAAATATCGATCAGGAAGCTGCAAGTTCTAAATGTCCTGCTCCTAAAGTTACAGTTCTATAAAGATTTAGTTCCTCTGAAGTGATAGGGAAGTATTGTTCAAAGTAGTTTCCAAAGTAAACCTCTGCCTTACTGTGCCTGCTTTTCTTCAGCTGACATTAGCATGTATTTTAAGGGTAGGATTGTGAAAATCCTCCTGTACACATTAAGGCTTTCTGTAAAGGATACAATATTATAATTTGTAAAGGATACAAATTATAAAATTTTATTTTCTCATATATATTATGAATTGCCTAATGTGAACACTATTCTATCTTTAAATTTCAATTTTACTTCAGAATTTGTACAGGGTATGGTGGGATGCAAGCAGCTTGTGACAGCAGAAGGATATTGCCCTGTATCAGCTCAGGGAGGTCACCTGTTCTCAGGAGCTGATACTGTGTGGTCTATTTTTTTTCCTTTGTGTACATTTAAATCAAAATGTGAAAGTGTGTAGTAGGCAACTGCAGAAGGAGAGAAAGCAAAAATAAAATTTTAGATTTAGTGATCAAAATAGTTCAGCTAAGTGTTGAGATCAGGGTACACATAAAAAAAGGAGATTGAGTAGCTGTTAATTTGGAACATTTTGATGGATTGATCTAATTATAGAATACATATAAATATATGTAGCTGCATGAGCATACATGTGCTCTAAACAGACATCTAAATATTGTTGATCTGTTATGAAGCCAAATGCTCCCAGAAAGTACAGTAGTTTTATTACTTTTTTACTGATGCGAAGCATGCAGTTGCAGTGCATCTGGATTTTCTTTCTAGTACGTTTGTGGCATGATCCTTATTACTGCAAGGCCAATTTTCCATCATTTAACTATGTGATTTCCACAGTCTTGGCTTACTCCAGGAGTTTTTGGTTTCCTTTGGTGCTTTGACTTGGGCTGCAGGACAGGTGGTGCAAGGAAGTTGATGTTATCCTGTTACCTGTGACACCTCCTGTCTCTTGCAACAAGAGTTTGGCAATCCCGCTTGGAAATGCAGAAGTCAAAGGCTGAGGTTAAATGCTTTTGGTGTTAACTGAGCTGACATCGGTTGTGCCACTTACTAAATCAATTCAATTAAAAAAAGTTCAGAGATGGGATTGATAAAAATCACAACATTCAGGTAATATAAATCAGTGGTTCCTCCTACTAGTAGGTAGGTTTTATATTTTTCTCTTACTATGCAAGATGGCATGTATCTTACTCTATGCAGACATTTACCTCTTTGCCTAAATTTAAGGCCGTAATTTTGTTTTCAGTGTGACTACCCAAGTGCTTGAAAGCCTTTGTGTGTGTATTTGATATTTGGAAGCTTAGTCTTTGCACTTCAGGGTTAGCATCACCACTTAAAATTTCCTGACTCTTTTGCTTTTACTGTGAATTGTCAGTGTTGCAATAACAGTTGCTTAAATTCGTAAATTTAAAAGAGAATTAAAAATAAGAAGAGTTGAAAGATGAGCTGATTTTTGCCAGGCAGGGCAAGGTATATTGTGTTGTTTCTCTTGGTTTGAGCCTGCCAGGGTGGTGGCTGCTCCTGGGCTGGAGCTGGGAGCAGCTGGATGTCACAGCAGGCAGGGCTGCAAGGAAAATGAAGAAATGGGAACAGCAAAGGGGGCCAGGTTTTTACAGCAAATATGTCTAGATATCGAGCTGTAAAACTTGCCTAGATCAGGGAAAAAAAAAAAAGCCAAATAAAACAAAAAAACTCCCTGCTGATGGCTTTTGTAGATGTTTGAAAATTTGCAAATTTATTTGTAAATTTTTAGTTTTGATTTAATTGAAGCAAATCTTCTATATATAAGAAAGGAAAAAAATAATATTAAGATAATTGTAAGTAAAATGTTATGTATTTAAGTTGAAAACCCATCCATAAACAAGATTTAACAGGACACTAAGGACACAACTACAAATAAGAGAAAAATAAATGTTTCTTTGTGTTTAGATGTCTTACAAATTATCAAATAAGTACTTTCAGGTTCTCTTGAAGATTTCACTATGAAACATGAATCTGAGGCTTTTCTGCATGAAGTCTGTGGTTACTGTTGCAGCAGTAGCATTTGGGGCCCGCTTTTGGGAATCCTTGTTGCTGCAAATGAGGCTGTTAGAATTCATAACAGCTGGGGAATGACTAAAGATCCTGTGACTGTACTTTGATATAGTGCTGTTGTATTTCAACCAGGCATACTTTTGAGCCTGTACAGCAATAGAAAATCAAATATTTATTTTTTTAATGCACCCATCATTAGATGGTTTAAAGATGTTAGTGTAGTATCTTCCAAGTAAGTTCTGTATATAAATTTAAATATTGAAAATTCGGAACCTTACTTCATATTATATTGTAGTCCTTGCTCTGGGTGTTGTTTGTACATATCAAAGTTGCTAGGAGAAAATGTATATATCTAATCTAGAGTCTGTATTCTAGATGAATACTTTAAGCAGAATCAAAACATGTAGTACGTTTCAACTATCACTGTCAAAAAGGCTTTTATAGAGCTATGGACGTAGTTGATTTGTGAGGAATTTTGACAGCTTCATTGTTCAGGGTGAGTTACAGTTTTCTCAATTTGCTTCAAATAATATTAAATCACAGAGTGCTTTGGGTTAGAAGGGACCTTAGAGATCACCTAGTGCCAACCCTCCTGCCATGGACAGGCACACCTTCCACTAAGAAAGGCTGCTCAAAGCCCCACCCAACCCATCCTGTATCACTTGGAGAAGGGAATTATCATCAGTGCTTTCCAGGAACCACTTGGATTGCTCATGTTCTGCTGTCCTGCCCCTTCAACAGGCACTGGGGTGGCTGAAGTTCCTAAGGAGGACCAGGACCTTTGAACATGAGGCTGTTCCTGTCTGTCTGTAGAGGGCCTCATCTCCTTAGTCTTCCTGGTTGGATGACCTGTGGCAGACCCCCACTGTAACGTTGACTATCTCTGCTCTCCCTTTAGGCCACCCTACAAGCCCTCAGCTCCTCATCCATCACTCGCCAGGGGATGCTCCATGCATTCTTACTGGTCATTGACACAGAGGGAAACACACCCTCCTTAATGTCCCCCCCTTCTCTCCTTCCTGAAGAGCCAGTATCCTTCCATTCCAACACTCCTGTCGTAGGAGCCATCCCACCACATCTGTGTGACAGGATCCTAGGTGCACATCTCTTGTTTACTGCCCATGCCCCCGAAGCCAACATACTGCCTAGAGTGGCTGGAATTCCTGACAATTTGCAGTCTCCTTTCAGACTGAGAGCATCTCTTTCTGGTATTGGCATCAAACTTGTAGGAGTGGAATGGACTGAGGTTCTGTTCCTCTGGGAACTTCAATTTTGTGAGGGTTAGTGAAAAAACTGCTTGCATTCCAGAGTGCCTTGCCATCACCCTCTGCAATCTATCTTGGTATTGCTCAGACTATTCCTGGCTGTGTCACTGGTGCTCCTGTTAGACTGCAGTGGTGGGTTCTGTGAGCTTGGGAGTCTCTTGGTGACATCCCTGCTGTGAGCCCCCAGTAGGCAGCACAGCTCTCAGGAGTGTGTCAGAGGCACACCTCTGCACCTCTCACAAGAGAGCCCCTGCTGCTGTCAGCCATCACGTTCTCGTGGTTGCGTTGGCTGTTACAGAGCAGATGGCGCTGCCTGGCTCAGCTCCAGCACCTCTCCTGATGTGATGGGTCTTTTCAGTCTGCAGAGCAGAGAAGACATTCTGCACGGGCGTGCCAGGCTTCAGGGGAAGTTTCTTTCTCCTGCAGATTCATGCTCTTGCAAGCTTTCATTCTTCTGCATTGTGCCTCTCTCTGTTCTGTGTGCAGTTGGAGTTGTTGGATGGTTGGTCACGGGCTGTTTGAGTCCACTGCAGGCTGAGCTTGGAACCAGCTTTCCAACTTGGCCCCCCATGCTACCTACACACACTTCTCACAGTCTGCTGCAACTCAGAGTGGTAAAAGAAGTGTTGTGCTGTTGTGGTTTATAGTTACAGTAGTAGTTACAAGGCTCTACATAACAGCTTCTTACCATGAAAGAAATCTTATTTTGATTTAACTCACGTTAGATACCCAGTCGTGTCTTTCTGCTATCTCCATGTAAAATAAGTTTAGAGTATGTTATTGATGTCTGACCTTTAAGTACATTTGTTTTTAACTTACTTTTCGTTTTCCTCTGTTTCCAGGAAGTTGAAGACCACGTGGCATTTTTAATAACTGTTCCAACAGCCCTAGCAATTTTTTTTGCTATATTTATCCTTGTCTGCGTAGAACCCGTATTTAAGAAGCTGCTTCGTATATTTTCTCTGGTGGTCTGGGTATGTCTTGTTGCCATGGGATATCTCTTTATGTGTTTTGGAGGAATCATCTGTCCCTGGGACCAGGTAAGACTGTCATTATTACTAATTATGCTTCCATTGGGTACATTTCCAGGAACCATTCTATACAAAAACATGAACATTCATTTTAGTGGGACATCTCACAAAATGATTTTGTGACTAAGTGGTTGCATGCTGAGATTCCCTCCATCTGTTTTATAAATACCAGAGATGTGCATACTTAAAGTACATTAGGAAATATTAGAAGGATTTTGCGTTTATATTTTTAAGCTCCTTTAATCATGAACACTCGATTCCAATCACCAGCTTTTTTGTAGGGTGAATATTTGATTCTAGTGACCAGTTAACATGACAGAAATGCTAGTTTTGTTCAACACTGCTTAGGCTATCTTTTCCAGTTTAAAATGTTTGAGCTCTCAGTGTAGGCTTTCTGTGGTCAACAAGGTGTTCTCATGAGAAAAACGACTGGGAGGTTCCTTACTTGTCTAGAAAATGGATGAGTAAAGAAGTGAAGTACCCTTCACATTTTTTAAATTTTGTAATGAAGAAAAAGCAAAATATAATTGCAGCCTAATAGCAGCACTTTTGAAACATCAATAAATGATGTGCAATATCCAGTGCTGTGTCTGATCGATTCTTCTGAGTTCTGTCACATTATTTTCTTTTCTTCAAACCGCTCTACATGGGAATATGGCTCATAATATTTTTATAACTCTTCAAAGTGTGGAAAAAGTCTTTTAAACATACAAATATGTCTTCTGAAGATTTCATGCTGATTCTGTGGGTTTATTTAAGTTGTATTTTTGTATTTGTAAGTTGTATTACTTTCTCCAGACTGCCTTCTTTATTAAAGTTGCATTACTTTAAGTTGTATTACTTTCTTCTGTATTACTGCCTTCTAGATCCTTGAGACAGACTTGATAATAAACTCTGACTTTTTATTCAGATCTTGCAAAGACTTGGGCAAATACTGAACTTTAAGTAGTTCCTTTAAACTCTTTAATGTAAATTATTTAAATATCTGGTGAGTGTTGGTAATACTTTAGGAGCTCTTATCTTTGTGACTGACTTTATATTTTCATTTTCTTGGAAGGTTCTGGGATTAATTATCTAGGAAACCTCCTACATGGTTTAATGCTTTTTTAGGTTTTATATCTTTTCAATAATTTAAATTACCAAACCAGGTCACACTTGCATGTAATACAAAACAATCAGAACATGAAATACCTTTCTCTAGATATGGATTTCACCCTGGGAGTGCTTGTGTCTTTGTGCTGTCACATCTACGTAATTCACAAGGTCTTGCTTCTTTCATGTTTTCCCTGGCATTTGTGTCATGTCATGCTAGCTTTCAAGCATAGATGCAAATATTTAGTTAGCCATATTATTTACTCATTGTAAATGATACTAAATTTAGTTTTGGTATTTGAAAGCTGGGATGATGATTTTCAAAAGCACATGGACTGAACGAGATCTAAGAGAGATACTGATGTCTCAGTCTCAGAGTTGTGTTTAGCCTGTGATGATTTGTCCTGCCATGCTTTCCTCTTAGGAAAAATGTTCCCACAGCGTGCAGGGGATGTGTCTGGCCCTGTGATGGAGAAAGGACTGTAGAGCTCTGGGAAATGGCATTGTCTTCCTGCCAAGGCACAACTCCTTGATATTCAGTCTCTTCTTTGCTTTGTGTGCAGGAGCTGCTTGGAGAAAAGGATATTTGGGATGGAGCTGCCTCTCTTGCTCTGCCAGCAGCACCAGCTCCAGCAGTTGCCTTGCCAAGTGCTTTGCGGGCTCCAGCTGAGAGCAGGCAGGGCTTTTCCAGAGCGCCTGGACCTGGCTGCAGAGGTCATTGGCATCTAGTGGGAGAGGGGCTGTGCCAGAGTAGCTCCTGGCCACTGCTGAGTGTCCAAGGTCGTGTGGCTCCTTGTAGTAGGACCCTTCACTTCCCCAAACCTCCCAAACCTGCTTTTTTTTTTTTTTTTTTTTTTTTTTTTTTTTTTTTTTTCTCCTTTGAGTAGCAGTGCTGTTTTGTGGACTGCTTTTGTAGGAGTACTTTTGCCTAGTGTCAGTTAGGAGTAAACTGGAAATACCGGAATATTTCTGGGAATTTGACACCTTACAGAAAAGAATAATTGAAGGTTTGATGTTTTCAAACATTTGAAAAAGAGCTGTGAGCAGTAAAATACTGCCTTGTATTCCTGTGATGCTGGTGTTTTGTTTTCTCTACGTCAAGAATATGTAGGTTAACAATTGGTGATATCTCTTATATGTGAAACCAAATTGGAAAAAATCTTCCTCGGTGATCATTGACAAGTTCTTTGTTGAAATTTCACGTTTTGTGAATTTTTAAACCATTTTATTTGGCATATTAAGGTGGTTTTGTGATTTCTTTATGCTTTTTATGAAAGAAAGGAAGCATGATGTAAATTTTAAATTAGTTAGGTTTCAAATATATCTCTGTCAACATTAACTGATTAGAAAATGATGAAAATAAAAGAGTTCATGCACAGTTACTTACTAAACCAGTGCTTTATTTTAATTTACTTCATGTTTTTATATATTTACTTTCATTTACTTTTAATTTACTTCAAATTAAAGCCTAACTTTTGTTCTGGTCTGGGAGAGTTTAAAAATGTCCTAACTTTCATGTTCCCTGAATCTTAAGCTTGTTAAGAATTTGGATTTCTGAATTATACTAGTAACTATTGAAAGATAGATTTTCTTCATACCACAGTTAGTAGAAAGAGCATGTTATTGTGGCATTTGAGGACAGCCCTTTGAGTGACAACCCTGCATCTTCTGAATTTTGGCTTAATGATTTTCTTGTGCCTATTATCTGTTTGCAAATGCTCAGTGTAGTTTTTCTCTGTTGTCTTAAGGAACCTGAGGTGTGAACTTCTCTGTCTTTTGTTTACAATAAAAATACCATCTGAGAGGTTATTTTGGTTAGGAACCCAATATATATTTAATGCAGAGCAGTTCTTATCCTGCAGGCATATAGCTCAAATAACCCACAATTAGGAGAGGGCTGGAAATGAAGTGGTTGGTCAGGGCCATTGTTTTTTTTTTAGAAACCTGATGTGAAATAAGTGCAAATAGTAATTGGTTTCAGCTATCTTTTTGCTGTCCCTGCAGACTGCTTTTATCAGTCTCCATTTCCTTGACTCTTTGGTTGCAGGTACAGCTTTGGAGAAAAGCTCTGACCAGGTGGGTGTGTGGCTGCTGTTTGAAGGGGGAGGACAGTGTGGCTGGGGACAGTTACTTTGTCCCTTGTGCCAATCTGCCAGCGCCATGCTGGCTCCATAATTGCCTGCTGAGCCTTATCCAAAGGCAGTGACTGTCACTGGGCTGCCTGGGCATCATCCCTAACCCATCTAGGAGAGCAGCCAGCATATTTACACCATCAGCCTTAGCAGCTAACTTAGCTCTTCAGTTAGTCCAAACTCCCTTACTCCTCTGTGTCAACAATGAAGAACAGGGAGACAGTGGCTGGCTTAACATGAAAAAAAAACAGTGATGGGGAAAGTCTTTGGTACCTGACAATTTTTTCTTAAAGAAGTATGGCAACTGTCCTTTATTGGTGTCAGCCCAAGTTTTTGTGGCATTGAGCCCCTTGTTTTCCTTGGTGGCTTGGGGAACTTGGATCCTTTTTAGGACCTTCATGTGCTGCAGTTTACATGAGCCAGGGGGAAGACTGGGCTGCCTGCTAGGAGCCCTGAGACACCTGGGTTGGTAGGAAGGAAGAAGAGCAAAAGCAGTCATGCTGAGGCTCAGAGAGAGCCACTGCCTGCTGGTAACTTTCTTCCAAGTCTGAGGTGTGAATAGTAATGGTTGAAAATGTTTTCAGTGAAGAAAGAGCCAAGGGCGATGCTTACTTAGCAGGGCCCATGAGGAAATCTATGTATGGTGTGTTGGTAAGGGGCCAGTAATGCAAGGCAGGCAAGCTGAGTAAGGAGAGCTGGTGGAAAGGAGTGATGGATTGATTTTGTTGTGTTAGAACTCTTCCTTACTATAGTATGAAGCACCTTTCCTTTCAAAATGTAAATCCAGTACCTGTCTGTAGAGTTTCATGCTGGGGAATGAATTTAAATCGGTTTTCTCTTGTTTCACTGACAGTGTAGTTATTGTACAACAGTTGCCTTTCTGTGTCACCCTCTGACATGTCTAATACTTCCTCAGCCTTTTATATGGGGTGTATGTAAATATGACAGAGCACTTTGATATCAATGGGTAAAAAGAGCTCTTAAAGCATGCAGTGGATGATATAAAAAAAGAGTAATTATGCAGCATTATACTAGTCTAATGAATTCTATCATTGCAGGATTTTGGTATTCAGTTCTATTTAATCATAAATACGTTTGCACAGTGCAGGCACCAGATGTGTTCCTCCTTCTCTATATTCAGTTGCAGCACAGAAATGACTTCAAGCGGAATTTGACACTTATGATTTTAAAAAAATATCTAGAGTGATGTGCTTAGAATATATATTTGATTATTTTAGCCTAAATTCTACTTTTTGAGCTGAATTTAAAGTACTTTGTTTTGTTTTAATCTGCTGATACAGAGTGGTTCAGTTTGGGCCTTGCAATAGTCCTGGCTTAAGAATCTTGGGCAAAATTTTTGCCCTAGTATTTATAATTCTCTTCTTTTTAATACTGTCTTAGCATGTAGGGGTAACTGTTGTGGGGTGAGGGCCTGCACAAAGTTTCTGTGGTTGTGGTAATCAGCTCCTGTCTTAGGCAGTTTGGTGAAACAGTGGGTCCGCAGAAAGGGCAGACTTGCCATTGTGTGAATTATGTTGGGTCTGATTTCCACACCTTGCCTTATCTAAAGTCAGCCCTGCCCTAAACTATCAATAACATATTTTGTGGTTAAGCAGTATAAAAAAAATTACGTATGTTGTTAGATATTTGAGGAAAGCAAGGCAGGTGTCAGTGAAGTCCCTGCAGCACAGGAAAGTGAGGATGAATTGATGCTTATGCCACTTGTCCAGGGTCTGGAGTGTGGGAGAGACTTATCTTTTTGAAAAGTTCAAGATTAATCAGACTCTGAGTGTCCTTCCTGAACACGGAACCAAATCTTGTAGGAGCATGGTTCAGTACCTTGTAGGTGAATATTCATCTGAAAAAGGACATGAAGAAAACCAGGAGGGTTATATAAAAGGGAAAGATACTGCCAGTCAGATGATAGTCTGCTTTAGGAATAGGTGTGATAGTAAAACAAGAACCCCCCAATCCACCACTATATGCCATATTTTCAGTTATAATCTTGGAAAGAGAACAGATGATTTTTTTGTCTTAATACTTTTTTTATAGACATATAAAGTTATAGGCTTAACATCAAGACATTTAAATGTTTTTGTCAAGTCTGGTGTGGTTATATCTGTGTAGAAGACAGGAAATAGATGAACTATTAGACACACCTGCCAGTTATTAAAATCAGTAATACAGTAGATTAATATAGTACAATTATGTGCAAACCCCTGAAATACCAGCTGGCATAACCAGTGTGCTGTTGTTAACCTTTGCTATGTTGTGGCAGTGCATTATGAGAGCAGCTGGTGAAAAAAGACCTGATTGCTGTTTTAAATAGGGAATGTCTTTTGGAAAGAAAAAAAGATCTGTTTTCATGCCAAACAGGAGACTAGAAGCCCTGCTAAAGGAGATGACCATTATTAAGGTAACTGCACAAGTAGGTGGTAGGTAGTGTGGATTTAGAAGGCATCAGGCAGGAGGAAGATTTCTGGCTGGATTTCTCAGAGAGCTCTCTGGAGAATGTTTCCCTTTATTGGTGCTTTTTACTAGTGAAGGGGTGACTGAATGTCACTGCTGTAATGAAATTTGTTGATGACCCAGTTCAAGGATTCCTAATACGGCAAAAGATCACAATGTTACAGGGAAGAAAAGCTTGACCTTGAGGACTGCAGTAATAGTAGCTAGATGAAATTTAATAATCGGAAATATGAGGTGCCTGCATTTGGGGACTAACAGCAGAAGTTACAGCTACAGGCTGAGTTCGTCAGTAGAAAAAGAAGCAAGGACAAGCAGAATGAAGAGAGGAAGCATTAGCTGATCACTGGGTCATTTGGACATGTGTCCAGAAAAGACTCGTTTATGATGGCAATGTATCCAGCTAAAGACGAATCCTTGCCTGGATGACTTAGTAACTTGTAGTCACCTTTATTTAAAAGATCACCAGGAAAAAGGAGAGTTTTGTGAGAGGAGGTGAGAAGAGCTTGACTTGGGTATAGATCTGTAGAGGAGAAGAATGCTGAGAGTGGTGTGACTGCCATCTACAGATAGCCCATGGTTGCAGACACCAGATTTGAGGAGAAGCTATGGAAGACAAAGAATTAGTGACACATACACCTAACAGCCACGCAAAAATAAAAATCATCTGGCCAGTAATGAGAATTAAACTGAAAACTAGAATTTATCCCATAGCCATTTGAGCACTTGTTTTGTGGAGGTTAATATCCTCAGGATAATAAAGATTAAAAAAATGAGTTGGTTTTAGAGTGGGATGCTGTCCTTAGCTGAGAGTCAGGCAGTGTGTTCATTCAAACAGAATGGGCTTCAGTGATTCAGGAGCATCCTTTTAGCTCTTTATTTCTATGGACCACTAAACATCTGGAAAATACAGAGATGTTTTAAATGACAATTTACTTTGACCTGTGCTTGGAGTTCATCTAAAAGCTGAAAATCTGCATTTTCTGAATTTTAAAAGTTCATGGCTTTTTGCTATCTAAATATCTTTTGTCCTTCCAGTGTTCTGGAGAAATAGTCTCAGAATTTAAAACATCTGGGGATAATAATTTTGGTCTATTTCTAATCTCTTTAGGCATTCATTATAACATTTATGTGAGAGGTTTGATGTAGTATAAAGTAGAAGAGACTGGATGTGTCCTGGAACTTACCAAAAGAACCTTATGAAATTCTTTTTCCCCTGCTAGTTTGTTTCCCTTGACTCCATTTTTTGAAGTGTATTTTTCATCTTGTAGGAGGCAGTTAAGTACAAAGGCTGAACTGATGGTAGCTTTCATCAAGATTATTGCACAGTTTACATGCAGTGTGATAATTGTAGTGCGAGTCATGTGAATGAACTTTGCCAAGGCAAATGTACATATTGATGTACAATAGAAATTTAAGACTCAGATAAATATGCATGAACTGAATGTGGCAAAATTTTTCCCTCTGATGGGAAATGACGTTTATGAATAAGAATATTAATGTTTCAGAGTGTACTGACAATAAGCAATGCTCATTTTAAAGATCATCATACTCTTCTGATGTTGCTGAAGTTGAAAGACCAAGTGATAAATGGAAGTGAATAATTTAAGCCCTTCATATTGCTGCTTATGTGCTTAGTAATTGATTTGACATCAGGAAATAAATATTTAATAATTTCATAGTACACATATAGTTAACAACTACTTGTATGATGGAGCTAACAGAGAACCATTGAAGCAGCTATCCAGTACTTCTTGCTAGCAGTTTTAATTTAAGGGAGACATGCAAATATCATTCATTGGAATTGTCTTGGAATTGTCTTTTACTCAGAAATGTAGCAGTTTGCCTGACTTCCGGAAGGAAAGATTTTGGCATGATACTGCATTAGTTTGTTGGTTTAAGCTGTTAGACCTTGCATATCTGCCTGCCGTGGAAAAGCTTGTACCTTTACATGGCCATTGCACATAATACTGTATTTTTTTTTTTTTTTTTGTGTGTGTGTGTGTGAATTTAATGCTGAAAGATCATAGAGCCTGACCTTTGGTCATCTTTTTGCCTTTTGTTTCAAATCTGATTCAGTTTGCAGGTTTCTAGTGCTGTAAAAATTTAGCTAGTTGAGCTACTGAACAAAGAAATAATAAAATAAATGGTGAAAATGCTTCCTACAAGCTGCATAAGAAGACCTCAGTTTAGTTGTTTGGGGGTGTTCCCATTTCTGTAGATTTTATTAAGTGTTAGGCACAACTGTGGTGCTAAATAAATGAATCTGAGTATTTGGATTGTCAGAGGATGACTTCTCTTTTAGTCTAGGAAGCAGGTAACAGGATTTTTCCCCATATCTCTCCAGTTTGTCATATGCTGGCTGTGAAATCCTTTTCATTTCCCTTGTTAGGATGCGAATCTACAGTGATGCAGTTACTAGGAAACATTGCTTACCTTAATTAATTTTTGAAAGAAAAGGATACATTAGTTTGTTGAGAAGCAAGGTGCTATGTTTATAGAGTTTTACAAAAGTAAGAGATAAAGAAGTAAAAAAATACATTTGATGTAGTGAGGCTCACTCAATACAACTTGTAGGGGATGTATGTTTAAGTTTTATATATTCATAGAAAATATAATTAGTAAAATCTTTAGTAAATTAATTTTTAAAGATATCTTAAAAATGCAGATGTAAGTAGGTCATAGGATGGTGTTATTGCACGATTTCAAGTGTGGCGAAACTCGGATTTTTAGGAAAAATATATAATTGAATAAAAGTTATGTAAATAATTATACATCATAAATCCTATGTTCGTTGAGAACTAGAAAATAGATGTGCTTTCAAGAGATTATTCATGTTCATTTAGTGACTTTTTTGGTTTATTTCAGTATGGGATTTTATTTTTGCAGAAGCAGTATGACTTCCTTGTTTATTGGGAGATAGCTTTGATGTTTATGTTTGTTTGATTCAGCAATAGGTGGTCTGAAAACTGGAAGGAGAAAAAAAATGGAGTGATATAATGGTCAGTTCTCAGACAACATTTCAATGTGAATGAAAGATGATCCCAGAGAATCTTTTATGATTCTGCCTCCTCTTTAGGTAACATGAGACTGATTTGGAGAAGGGCTGAGAACAGGAAGGGCAAGAGGACTTTCAAAAGACAGGTTTCAAAAGGAGCAGCTTTTCAGAAGGGAGCCACTAACTGCTTGGGAGATCCACAGCAGGGAGGACACAGCATCTCCCAGCTTCAGTACTGCAGAAAAGTTGAGCCTCTCAGGCTAGTGTCACAGGAAAAGCCTTTTCCATCTCTCAGGGGGAAAAAACCCCATCCTTTCTCTCCACATAAATGCATTCACAAGGCTTCAAAGAATAAATTCTGTTTTCATGCAGTGCAGCATCTGCTGTTGTGCAACAGCAGCTTTTCTGTTACTACTCCAAAGCTTCATATTGATTTTATAACTTAAAATAATGTTGCTGTAAAATAACACATTTATCAGTAGTGTGAATTTTATTTAATATCTGAAGTTCTTGGATTATATTGTTCTGGCAGATTTACTTTGAACAGTTTAGAACCTGGTTATGTATTCATTATGTCGACTTCTAGGTCGCATTTTTCTTATTTGCTTCTTGTACGTAGCATTTTAGCTAAGTTATATATGTATATAAAATCCGTATGTTACTTTTCAGGACATTATCTTTACTGAAGCTGGTAAACCTGATTATCTTCTTAAATATTTTGATTTCTGTAACACTTTACTTATATTTATGAAAATCATCATTTCCCAAGAACCAAAATGGTAGGTGAAGTGATGACTCAGTAACTGCAGTCACCCTGTCTCGTGTCTTCATGTGGCACTGCACAGTAATTTGCATTTTGTACTCTGCACAGTCTCTTTATGCGTTAGTGCTTTGTAGATTTCTTCTTTATTGTAGTATCTCAATTTGAGATGGCCTCTGTAGTTTTTCAGTTTGCACATTTGTAGTATGAATGTCCTTAACTATTTTCTGTTTGTTTTGGTTACTTCACAGTTCCTTGGTATTCCTTTTTCAGTTCTTCCCTTCATACATTTCCTCCCAAGTTTGCAGCACCTTTTCGTATTTACTACAATAGTTGCTTCCTCTCCCACTTAATAATGAAGCTTTTACTAAATCTATTATTTGTTACCACTCTTTATTTTTTGCCTTACAGCCAGCTGTCATCTTCATAGAAATAGTTCTTGCCTCTTTCAATATGTATAAGTTTGCATAGATAACAATTTTTGAGCATCATTATGACTGTGATAGTGTTGCACGTTCAGGTATCTGAGGGCTCAGTTTGAAATCAGTTATATTCGCCTTGACCACACTTGCAATTCTGCTTCCCTGCTACCTCCTGAAAAAAGGAAAGAAAAAAATCATTGTGGCAAGTTGGGTTTTTTTCTTTTTCTGGTAATATAAGCAAGCAAAATATTATAGATTTATGTTCCAGATTCTGTAATTTTGGTTTTTTTTAATAATTTTGCGATGAACTGATCCTACATAAATGTGATAGTAACTTCTGCCTGTATTTTCCTTTATTATGCTGTTGTTAGCCTTAGTCATCCAATAGTTTTTTCCAAATAATGTACAGTCACGAAGTAAATGGATTCAAAAGCCTACCATGTTTAGAAGGTGAACATCTAAATGAAATATTAAGCACACTTATGTCTGAAAACTTCTACTTTCCAAAAAGCACTAAAACAAAAACTGTTTTATTGCTATTAAATGAGGCAGAGATTTGAGTAAGTCTTTTTTTTTCCCATGTAAATCACACTCTGATTATCCTTTATGGCTGCATATGTTATCTAATGCGGGTTCTTAACAATGTGCACGTATTATTTGTACACCTGTACAAACAGGTATAAATTGGTGCTTTAAATGGCTTTCACGTAGAGGAGACTATGGTCTTTGTTAGGTAGATATGGTTGCCTTTTATTTTCTTTGCACTAGCTTGAATTTTATTACCAGTTATAAACTGATTTAAGAATATCAGTTACAATTTTGCGTCTTAGTTATGTCTGATGTAGATAAACTGCCAGGTCTACTGGATGACCCAGGTATTGACTAAAGAAAGAATGTGGTCCGAATGGCATTAATTTGTATATTAAATTCCATTAAAATGTTTGCCTGGTGTGCAAAAAAAATTGAGAAAGGTCGTGTTTCATGGTCAGATGAAGACTGGAAAGAAATCTTGGTTGATGACAAAGCGCCAAATGCAGAAAAGTGCCGTATAGATAAATGCATGTTACAATGTGTCAGTCATACTTATTTCTATACTATGATTTCCTCTAGATTGGCCCAAGAGTTCTGTGCTCATTGATGATGTGGGCAAACAGGACATATTTCTCCAGAGAGGCTAGCAAGAGAATCTGTGCTTTAGAACCCCTAAATTTCTTTTCTCCTCTCTCCTTGTTTAGTTTTAATCAAATTTCAGTAAGTACTGCTTTTCCCAGGCCATATGAACATTCCAGGAATGGCGTTTTACAACAATTCAGGGGGGTGTGGCCACTGAAGCTACAAAAAGAAAATCTTTCTGGATCTGTAGAATTTGCACAGTTTTTGTAACGCATTATTTAGCGATGGTTTTGATCACATAGTAGTGATTTCACACAATGTAGAAATGCAGAACAAAACTTTGCCTCCTATGCTCTTGCAGAGTTTGTATTCTCTTTTATTTACCATGCTGAGCAACCACGTATCTTATGTATTTATAACTAAAATGGGATTTACTTAGTAAAATACCAGGTTTCAGTTTTCAGTACTTTTTCTGTTTTGTTGCAAATCTTACATGAGGGCTTTCTTGGGTGGCGTTTGGCCTTGTTTTTTTTTTTTTTACCTGTGTTAGCAGAAGTGAGATGGTGGGGCCTGATGTACCGCTTTGTTCAGGATGGCTGCAGTCTCAGGGAGAGTGGGAGAGGACTGAAGTCAGGACAGATCCCACCACCACTGTGTCTGGCCTCTACCTCCTGCTGTTTCTGTGGGATGAGACCTGTGCCCATGGGCTGTTCAGTGTGTATGGGCTGAGCGTCAGATGCAGCAAAAATGTTGGGACAGAGCCACCTAGAAATGTGGTGAAAGCTGAGCACCTCTGCTTGTGCAGTGTGGAGAGCTGTGCATGCAGGCAGAGGAATGGCTCGTGTGAAAGTGGTGCCTATTGGTTTTTTAACAGATATATTTTCACCATACTCTGGTGTTTTCCTTCTCTCTGAGAGCTGTGAAAGCTGGTCACACAGCCCTGGCCAGCAGCATGGATGGAGAATGGCTGAAGGGAAGGGTGAAGAAGGGTTGTGTTCAAACTGAAGGAAATAGAGTCCTTAGGTCGGGGTAGGTTAGTAAGCAGATGGCAAATAAAATCCCCGGCTGAGTAGGCATGGAGCAGTGCGCATTTTGTTTGTGCAGAAAATAGACTTTCAACTCTTGCCATTTGTATACTCAGTGGCAGTGGATAGAAATGGGATGGCAAACAACAAAAGCTATAAAAACTAGAATGATCTTGAGGTATTGAAGGTCAACAGGATTGTGTATTTCAGGCTGCTGTATCTTACTAAATCATACAACTCTAGTAAGCTTTCTTGCTGTTATGGAAATGGCTTCTTGACCACGCCACCAAGAACTTTGCATAGGAGAATTTATCTTAAATATATTTAAATAAATTTTAACATTTGACATACTAATATTAATATAGCTCCCCAGGTGTTTGAAGAAAATAACGCTACCAAGTGGGGGTGTGTTTTGAAGAGAATCGTTTTAATGCAGAATTTGCATAAGGATGTCATTCTTTTTAGGCATGGTCTGTTGTTGAAGTCATGCAATATGAAGTAATACATTAAACTTGTCACAATTTTGGAATATATTTTAAAGGAAAGTGATTTCTGGGCAAAAAGAATTTGTCTAAAAATATTCTTCTTATGAAATGTGTAGCTGAAAATGTTATGGCTTCAGCTTCTTACTAGTAATAAAAATGAAGTTCTTTGCTTTTCTCCCAGTTTACTTTTCTCCATTTTGTAATACTCAGATTTCAGAAAAACAAAAAAAGGGAGAAAAAAAGTTTGCAAATCTAACATAATTGGATTTAGTGACTTTTTCAGTATCCCCTTAGGCGGCAAAGTATAATAATAACAGTTATAACAATGTAATCATTGAACTACAGAGTAGCAAAATGAACTCCCAACTTTTGTTGTTTAAAACTGCAGCACTCTAACGCTTCCTTCATCCTGAGAAATTTTATCCTTAAAATCCTCCAAAAGGAGCTACCACCTGAACTGTAAGTGCATAGTAAAATACTCATAGCTGTGTCTATGCAATTAAAATATTACTGTAGTTAGGTTTCTTCTTACAATTAAATAAATTGCTGCTTTAAAATCCCATTTCTCAGTTCTCAGACTAGTAATATTTGCTTATATATATATATATATATATATTTACTGGAGATATTGGAGAATTTTTAAGATTGAATTAATTTTACAAAACTTTAATATTTAGGGATATATGTTTTTTACAACTGAAGTCCTGAGTTAGGGAAGAGGCTGCACGTGGCAGCTGGTGGGATGAGAAACCACGATAACACAGGAACCTGAGCCATCCCATAGAAACCCAGGTCTTTGTTATCCAGAAATGTCTCTGCTCCTGAACTCCCACCTCATTTCCTCGAAAGCACAAATCTCTCACTCCTCCAACACACCCCAACTCTCATACCCAAATTATGCAATATTAAAACATAACCACCACTGATTTGTGAGAGCTTCTTTCTGACCTGTTGCCTGGTGATATTGTGGTGGGAAATTCTGTCTGGTTACGGAGGTTTGGGAATCACTGACAGTGGACCTTGTTGACACAGTACATGAACCTGGTTATAACTTTGTAGTTAGTAGATTGATACTTAGGGAAATTTAGATGCAGCTGAAGCATCTGACTGTTTCAGTGTGCATCTGCAGTGTGCAGGACCCCTCAAAATGGGCCAAGACTGATACGGAACTGTGATTCTCTCCACCAATGTATCCAGAGCAGAATCTCTTCTAGAACAGTATCTCTGATCCACAAATTTGTCTATCCAGTCTCCTAGCTAAAGGCTTTGTCTTGTCCCCGGTCAAGAAAATGGGCTTAAAACCTACAAAGAGGCCTCCTGTAAGATTATTCTTGAGGTCTTTGTTGCAGTTTAAACCTCTTGCAATGAGAAAACAATGTTGTACGGTTGTAATTAGACCACTATAGCTAGAAATTCCCAGACAATGTAATGCCATTGTCCACTTTGAATTTAGTAGTTTTAATACTGACAAACTACCACAGAAGAGCTCAGTTGAGAGTATTTTGCAGTCATTGATCCATTGTGGTTAGGCAAGTGTTCTGTCATGATTATGGAAAGGTATTTGCATGAATGTAGACAGAGGTTGCACAGCCTCTTCACACTTGGGGTAATGGCTTTTCAGCTTGCTCTAAAGGAAGGGAGGGCAGCTAAGGTACCAGCTGGAACGGTTCCAATGTTTGTCAGGGCCTGAAATTCAGTAGGAGAATTTCCCTGGATTATCATGTCCCTCTTCTGAACATTCAAGACTGGCAGGAGTTCAAAGCCCTGTTGTATAGTATCTCACACTTTTTTATTTTTTGAATCATCGTATGTAATTTTTTATGTAATGTAATGCAGTACCGGGTTTTGCATTCCGTGTGCTTATTTTTATTTCAGATATTTGACTTGGGTTGAATTTTGGAGGCTGCATTATATACCCATTTATTTAATAGGTCATCATGAAAGTAATGCTAAGCAGGGATCATTAAAGGGGATATTGTGTGGGATGAGTGGAAAGTTATTTTAACCACAAGACTGAAGAGGAGTCTCTTCTATCCTAGTTCCCCAAAAGACAGGAATGACTCATTTGCATTTCAAATGAGATACAGATACCGTCTGTTACCAACTTCATTCAGCTTTCTGATGAAGCCTTCAACAGATTGCTTTTGCATGAATAAAAAAATGACTGGTTATTAAATGTATGAACAGTAATGTTTGTTCACCTTTGGTTACACTGGATTTCCAAGTGATAATGTATGTTGAAAAATTGCATGCTCTAATGAAACTTTTAAAAAAGTTGTATCTATTAATATTTTTATTTTTGCCCCTTAAAAACAGTAAGGGAACACAAAGCCCCTTTGGTCTCAGAAGCCAAGAAGTCTTGAATTCTGTGTTTCGTATTTCAGCTTCCCACTTGAGGTGGTTTGATGTGACAATCAATTTACCACTTGCAGATTATTAAGCTGAAAAAAGTATTTTCTTTCTTCTTTGGAATAGTGCCCTTTTTCAGGTAGCATGAAATAAGGAATTATATTATCCAGCATCTTTTGTATGTTTGTGTAACAGAAGAAATTTATGGCTAAAAAGTATTGTTTTGTTTATATTGACAGTCAAAAGTGAAGGTTTAACAAATTCAGGTACTTATAACAACAGCTGTATTTTAGTGGAAGTACTGAAAATTCCTTGGTGGATCATATTTTTGGATTAGTGGCCATCAGAAGCATTTACATCTGAAGATTTTTCAGGGAGCCCTTGCGAAGCAGAATTGATTGTTTGTCTCAGTGGCACTTTGGCAGCATCCTGCTTTATTGCAATTCAGTAGCAATATCAGACCTCCAAGGACCACTTCAGAATGGGTCAAGGTAATGCTGTGGGAGAGAGTGTTCCTGCCAGGTGTTGATTTCCTGGGAGAGTATGCAAGGTGGCAAGACTAGAGAAAGGATGAAGTGGCAAAGATTGTGCGGAGGTGACGTGAAACAGGCTGAGGGAGGGCCCTGTGGTGCTGCAGCATTTGGGCAGTGCTGACAAACTGGCAGTGCTGTTGTACACCTGATACTGCCACTGCTTGCCTGCCAGTCCTCTGGTCAGGAGCTGGTCCAGGCAGCTCCTCCAGCTGGACAAACCTTTGCAGCTGCATCAGGTGTGCTCCTGATATTGTCTGAAGTGACTAAATAGTCTAGGAGAAGAGACAGGAAAGGAATTGTAGCATTCCCACTTGCATCAGGTTATCACAGGCGTGAGCGCTCACCTTCATCAGAGTTGTGCCAGTAGCAGGACGTGGCATTTGACAACACTGGGTAGACAAGAGTGGCCTGTGTGATGCACACCTGTGCAGGTGGTTGGCTGGAGGACAGCTGTGATCTGGAGGTGTGGGAGACAAAGTGGATGGGAGGAATGAAGTGGGTTTTAGATCAAAGGAGGTTGAAACAAGGTGGGGGTCAATCTCTTTTTCCATGTAACAAGTGATGGGACAAGAAAGGGAAATGGCCTCCAGTTGCACCAGGGGGAGTTAGCTTGGATATTAGGTAAAATCTCTTCAGCAGTAGGATTGTTGAAGGATTGCACTGGAACAGGCTTTTGAGGGATGTGATGGAGTCACCATCCCTGGAGGCATTTGAAAGACGTGTAGATGTGACACTTTTAGTGTCACATTTAGTGGTGTCCACATTTAGTGGACTTTACCATATTGGGCTAATGGTTTGACTTTGTGGTCTCTCAGGTCTTTTCCAACCAAATCAACTCTGTGATAAGGAGCTTCTATGTGTAATGCAAAAAGGAAGACCAGCTATATTCAAATTGTTTGGTCTAAGATATGAGGTACCTTTCTTGAATGAGGATATGTGGAGGTGGAGTTTGGCTGCAATCACTGCAGACAGACCTGTTCTTCTCCTCTTTGCCCCTTGGTCCAGGCTGCGCCAGCCCTGAGTGTCTGTGCAGTGTTTGGTTTGCTCAGAGTTGGCTCATGGGATGCTGAGGGCTGCCAGCTGCTCTGCATGGTCACCTGGGGGCTTTTTGGGCAGGGCCTGCAGGGCATGGCACAGAGCAGAGATGGGGATCCGGGTGTTTGTACTTCCTAGCAGATGAAATCTTAAAATAGCAGCAGCTGTTCAATCTAAAGATATTACAGTGGGAGAAAAACACACATTTCTGGACTATTTTTTCTGTTTCTCTCACCAGCACTGATCAGTTCTCTCTGCTAGTGGAGAGTTAGTGAAATGCTCAGAATGTGGGCACTGACATGTGTAGCAACCCCCAGAAGGTAATTCTACATAGCTGTGTTTGTATTGAAGGTTTCTGTCAAAGAATCCAGGCTATGACATTGACACCTAAAAAAGGCACAAAAGTTCCATTATAGTGTTGGTGAATGTAAGGATAATATCAAATCCCTGCTCAGTATGGAAGTGTTTGTAACTCAATTTGTTCATCTGCCATCATGTGATAGAAAAAACCACAGAAGTAACCATATGCAGGGAATAATACATATACAGGTTTGGAGCAGAAGGTGAACCCACTGCTCCTGTCAGATGCCTCTGAGCATCTCTCTCTCTCTCTCTCTCTCTGAAGCTTCAGAACTGTAAATATTAGTTAGAGATTTTTCTCTTCCCAAGGGCAGGGAAGGGATTCAGATGGAAGCAAAATAATGAATTGTCACTTAATATATAGTTTCCCTGTGAGTGCCATATAAAGATAATACTTGCTCTGCTAGAGGTGATCTCTTTTTTTGAAGTAGGAAGGATGGAGGAAATTAGCATATATTTTACGTTTATTGTCAGAGGTGTATGATTACAAGGAACAAGTAACAACAGAAAGAAATGTCGTCTTTAGATATGAAGAAAATGATTATGTAAATGGTATTTGGGTAATGCAGTTTCTTCCCCCATACTGACACTTCAAAGAGCTTCACCAGCACTGCAGGATAAATGGGATGAAGCAGGCACAAATTCAGATCTTCCTCCACCCACTGTCCCCCGCTTTACTGTTTCTAAATGTTCATTTGAGTACTTCTGAATTCTCATTTTCATCACTGAACCAAATCTAAATCCAGTCCAGGAACTACTATCAAGATAGCACATCAGAAATCAATCTGGAAACGTCCTAATAGGTATTCTGCTGTGAAATCAATGTAATGTAAACTAGAATAATTAATCTCACATGTTTTTCAGTTATGTCTGGTTAGTTGATTTACCCATGTGAAAGAATTAATGCTTAGGAGAGAATTTTTCTGTTGTGCTGCCTTATGTAACACTGGCTGAATTGCTGCAGGAGTGACAGGGTCAGAAGGTGCAGGAGGAAAGCAGTTGATATTTCAGATGCCAATCTGAGTGTCTATTTGTAGTTTATAGAAAAGAGTTTAAAAAGCTCGGGATCAGGGTTTATGAAGCATTCCTGCTTGAATGCTTCATCTGGCAACAGCAGCAGCAGTTTGAGGATCCTGCAATGTTTATGTACCATTTGCTGTTTGGAAACCCTTGTTCTGGATTTGTCAGGAGTTCAGCTGATGAAAAATTAAGAGTGAATACTCATGTTTTGGTTTCATAGCTATATTCTTATTGGGGTGCATACACCTGGCCTTATTCTGTGCAACTTTAAAGTATATGGTGTTCATTAAAAAAATTAAAATAGTGTAAGAAAAATAAACATATCAAAGCTTTCAGTAATTCTAAAATAGCTATTAGCCTGAAACATAGGCAGTGTGACACAAAATTTTTTTGTGTTCATAAGCTGTGTCTCGTATAGTGAAAAGTGTTGCTTTTCCTGTATTTCCCAGTTGTGTTTGCTGCTCCCTCTGTCATTACGAGCATGATGGATTAACATCACCTCTTCCCATCGTTATGTCCCAATTCCTTACAGCCTCTTTCAAGTGCAACTGCATTTTGTCAAATTCAAAATATCTAACTATCTATATAGATATATAATGTCTAGATAGTTTCTAGGTATCTGGAAAGTTGTCAAAGGAGTCAGAGATATCCTCTGTCTAATGCCAGGTATCTTTAATATTTCCAGCCTATTTTCTTTGCCTAGGGGTATTCCATTCTGCATTTTTATGTTAGGAGATTGGAAGAATTCCTGGTTCCCCTTATCACAATAACTGTTGCTTGAGGTGGTATCAAAAGTTGAGGATTTGCAGTTGCCCCTAAGCTACTCAATGCTATTGGAAGCCTTGTGCCAGAGAGATCTTTCTGTTTTACAGTTTTTAAACAAAAGCTACATCACAGAATTCATCAGAACTAAATCATACATAGGTTCTAAAGTTCATCACAAATGAGTCAATAGCATTTATTTTAGGGAAAATGAACACCAACCCTCAAACAAGCCAGAAATTATGACACTGAGTGAGAACTAGGTTGGTTTCTTCTTTTACTGTTTCTGGGTTTGTCTTCTGTAGCTGCTCCCTTGCACAGCCCAGTTATGTCTACATGAGCAGCACATATACTTTACTGTTATGTAGCATATTTTATGAGAATAATTTTTATCTGTGCACCCTCTTGCTTATTTTAGCTAATGATAAGAAGTACTAAACCTGACCATTTAAAAAGCATTGTTTGTATTATGTGATGTATTGAGTTTCTTATTTTCACAGGACAGGTGACATTTTCTTGCTGATAATTTGGTCAGTAGTGAAAATCAGGACTGCCAAGGAATGATTTATGCAATATCTAAATTTTATCCTAAAAAATGGGAGAGAAAGCAACCGAAACCTGCCAGTGAGTCTGAAGGTTAAACAATTATTCTGTCTGACATTTCTGACTGATTTTAAATATCAGCTTTTAGAGGAAAACTCCTTTTAGAGGATTGCAGATACCATTCGAAGCTGATTTTAGAATGCCAGACTTAAAATAGAGTTGTTCCTAGGCACTTCTGTGAGGTTTTTGTGCATTCAGAGACTTGAATTGTTTAGAGAAATCATATGGGTCATTGATTTACCTGAATTTATGTATGTTCTTTCATAAAACTGAGAGACTAAATCTCTCCTAAGACGGTAGCCTACTCTATCTTGCAAATCCCAGCCCACTGAGGACTGAATTCCTCTTTAACAAAAGACCAGTGTAAGATACGAGTGACTTAGAAGTAAATATTTTACCTTGTATTTAAATTAATGTTGCATGAGCACTGAAGGCCTGATATACTGCTGTAGCTTTGTTAAGTGAATACTATACTGGAAAGTGCCGAACTAGAAATGAAAGTCATTAGTTTTGAAAATAGGGTCAGTGAAAGAAGTTATTCCAACAGCAAACATTTATGGGACACAGGCATCTTTTCATTCACCATGAAAGGCAGTAGCAGTCCAGACAGCAAAATAAACAGAGAGAACTGTGTTAGTGCTTGGTATTTGCCTGGCTAAGACTGGCACTGTTGCTAGTATATATTGATTTAAATCTAGAGGACACTGAGGAAAGAAAAAAAACAACCAGGACTGATGAGGAAACTATTTTAGAGCTCTTTATGAATAACTCAGTAACATAATTTATTTCCATCTGAGTGATTGATTATTGCTATTTTTTCCCCAAAACTCTCATATTGTCAGTATGCAGAAGTGTTATGCATATGGTTTTCTTCTGGACAAATACTATCATGCCTCATCTTGTTCAAGTTTATGTATAATTAGCATTGCTTTTAATTGCTGTATAAAGTATAGAAAAGGGTTGTACATATATTTCCAAAACCCAAAAAAATGGGCTGAGCAGAGTTTTAAATTTTAAAATATGATCTGAATGTTATTTTGCCATATGTAATCTGGCCCTGAAGTTGCTAGGGGATGTTGCACAGTTGGGAATGAATTTAGTCTCTGCAATTGCCAATAGGTGAGTAATGGCTTTGTGAGATAAACCATCCCTATAAATATATTGCCTGTAGACTAGAGATGTCTGGGAGTTTTCAGCAAAGCACTAGATCTTCCTGTTCTTCTAGGAAAGCCTATAAAAGAGGTTTCTCATTTCAAAACAATTATCTTTCAAAAGATGGCTTCTAAAGAGAATATTTCCATGAAATTTTATGTATACATTTATCTTTTTTTCATTCATTTACAAGCTAGCATCAGGAATAAAAGAAAATCTGGTGTTCCCTGCTGTTCATAGAATCATATAAAGATGGACTACTTAACAGAAAACAGTCCTTTTTACCTGATTGCATAAATGTGAATCAGACAAAGAATTGAGCTTCGCATGTCTTTTACTTAGAAGAAGACTGATGTATGTGTTACAGATTTTTGTTACTTACTTTTTGTCAATGCTGAAAAATAAGTGCTACATGTGCTACATCAGTCCTCCTGAGAAACGTGATCACAACTGACATCAGTAGTGGAAGGGCAGCAGAAGCATAGCAGGTGTCAGTACCATATTGACCTTAAGGATGTAATTTCTTGAATAGCACTGAAAGTATAACTTTTAATATTTTCAGTGGATGTGGAGTTAATTTTTTTCCAGGTTTTAGTGGAATAAATTGGTAGTCTTGACAGACAGCTGTCTTTGATAGGTATGAGGAGGACTGGTTTGTAACTGGTGCTTCTACTGCTGAGGCACTTAAATAGGAGGTTTCATATGATTAAGCCTGAGTGAGTTGAAGTAATATCTTCTATTTGGTCTGCAGGGTACTTAAAGTAATACTACTCCACATGGATGTTCCTGGCTAGCTGTATGGCTAACTGCACTTGTGTTAGGTGCTGGATCATCTGCCTCGGAGGTTGAGCTATCAGCTTTCTCCATGTTTCATCAAGCCTTTCTCCTCATATGTGGCCTCCTGGGCCCTCCCATGTTCAAAGCATTCAATAAACTCTTCAGTTTTGGCTTTGAGAAGTCAGAGTTTCATTTTGACAACAGGTTGAGTCTTATCAGCAGGTTAGCAGTGTTACATAGTTCAGACTCTTAAAGGCTCTTTAGAGGCTATTTTCCCTGTTTCTGACAAAGGACTGGCCACTGTGACAATTTGTTACATGCTCTTTGCTGATTCTGTTCTTGAGCTAGAAGAAAGCCTCAGAGAAAGAAAACAAGAGACAGAGAAAGCAAATCAGCCTTTATATTGTTGGGGTCTGAGAGACTGTATCTTATTTACTCTGTGGTACATCTTGTAGGTCTGATATCCACGACTGAACACTGGCTAAATGGCATCTTTTGGTGAGACCTGGGTGCATATCAGTCTTTCCACATTGCCATTTTCTGTGGAAGGAAATTCAGACACCTGGGGAAGGGGGCAATTTCAGTGTGTTCTAACAGGAGGAGTGGGTTTGTCTTCCTAGGTAGGGTGTGACAGCTCCAGGGACCCATCTTTTCCACCCAGCACAGCAAATTTCACACATGTTGTGCATGGCCACTAGCTGTCTTTCCAGATGAGCTGCCTGAGCTGTGTCTTCACAGTTCATGCTGTAAACTGAGAAGCCACTTTCAGAAGTAGGGAGATACTGCTTTCCTTCAGTAGAAGATAGCACCAGAAAGGGGAAAAAAAAAGCTTGTGATTTGGAACATTCACAATGATGGGAAGAAAGATGAAAGGCAAGTGCAAAGGAGATGCAGGTTTCTTCACAGGTAAATCAGTGAAGTAAAAGGCAAATTTTGATGGAGGAGAGAGAATGTAGGTATTTTTAATTTTTGTGTTATCAGCTGAGAGAAATAAATTCTGGCCTTAATGAGTGCAGACAGAAGAGCTATAACAATATAGGATTATTGTTATAATCTTCATGTGAGTAGTATAGGAGAAATTGGGGGAAGGTAGTCTCTTTCTTTCTGAAGCAAAGCCAATATTAAAATTTTGGTTGGTTGGTCTTGGTTTTCTGGTTTTAGTTTTTGTTTGTTTGTTAAATTTTTTTTGGTTGGTTTGGTTTTGTCCTTACTGCTTGGCAAACAGTACAGCAGTAAGAGATAAAATGTATCTTTGGTTTGGCAGCAGAAAGATTTGTGTGAACAGAGGCACATCTTGTGTGTCAAGATGCAAGGAGTTCAATAATGTGCTTGGGAATGAAAGTTTGAGAAGTAATCAGGATGTGCAAAAAGACCCTGTTTTTTTCTTGAGAAAAAAACATATTCCCAAACCCAGCAGGGTTTCACCCTCTTCAAGAAGTCTTTTTTTCAGAGGACAGCCTTTCTAAGCACACTAGTGCAGCTGTACTGCCACACACAAGGAAAACTGTTAGTTGGATGGATGAAAAGCCCTGTTGAACTCCATACCCTGCAAAAGAGTAACCCTACTATGCCATAGCATTATTTATCTATTTCCCACCTTTAACAAAACAGTACAGAACATAGAAAATTGCATCAAAAAGAGAAGATTGTTCCATGCAGCATGTCAAACCAAACTCCACTCTGATTAGTGATTTGTCTTTACTTCAAAAACAAATCAGTACAGTTTTTATTCTTGGCAGAGATGAATAGGGAACTTGCTGGCAGAAAGAGCATTTCTGAATGCTGCATCTTACCTCCTTATACCTTGAAGATATATATGGAAGGAACATATCTTCTTTTGAGGAAAATTACAGTGACATTTCATTAACATACAGGACTACTGCAATACTTTGATACTTCTCTTAAGAAAGCATTTTACCAGGCTCATACAACTGGATTCTTCTTGCATATCGGTAGTAGTTAGCAGCTGTGCTTGTGTCAGTAATGCCAGCATTCACAAAGTCAGCCTAAATAAGGAGAGCAATTGGATTGTCCAGGGGATCCTTTTCACTCCAGTGAAAGTCTTCTTTCAGCAATACAGATGCACTAAAATATTCTTGCAGCCCTCACAAGATTACTTCCCTGAAAGGGCAGTTTTGGGAGGTTGTCCACTGGTTTTCCTTGTGTAAGTTAGCTTGGGGACACGCTGTGGAAGAGGAGGACTGAGGGCTCAGGGAGGTGAGTTTTACTGCTGCTGAAGTGTAAATACTCCACTGGACTGGCAGCATTGGGATGCTGCTGCTCTTATTCACCCTGAGGAAAGGAAATGATTGCATTCATGAAGGTGGAGTGATGACCCTCAAGCCCATTTAACTCCCCTCTTTGTGGCTTCTTCTCTGTTAACTCCTTAAGGCTCTTTATCTCTCCAGTCTTGCATTTAATAGGAGGTGGTCTTTTTTCTGCACAGCTTCAACCCCAGGTTTTAATAGAACTTCTGTATTATTTAGCCTTGCTGGCTTTTTTGAACAGAAAAGTATGTTAGAGAGCAGAGAAAATAGACTAGAAATGCTATAGCAGTGTTGTCCTGTCACTGTTCTCATTCTTGTCTGGGGTCTTGGAGAAAGAAAAAAGGAGAAAAAGATCTTTGGGTTTGTTTGAGCAGTACAGACACTCAATTCAAAGCCATGTTTAACCAACTGGACACTGTAACACCTGTCTTAAACAAGCCTTTGAAGAAGTAAGTTACTGTGAAACAGTTTAAATGAGAACAGGAAAGTAACCACATTATGTGCTGCTGGTAAAACTAATCATCCCGGAATGGGGCTTTCTCTGGAAGTATTTTTAATTGTTTCAAATGCCCTGCTGTTCTGAGAGCAGTGCCTTTGTTATCCTTGCTTCACAAATCCAAAAATAAAGAAATAAATAAATGAGAAAAGTATTGAGAAGGGGTAACAGAGAGAATGCTGCAGAGCTGAACGTACTATTTATTCCTAGGGAATTTCAGCTACGTTCCTAGCATTGCTGCCTTACATCAATTCTTCAGAGACAAAACCAACTTTCTTCAAGATTTCAAGGGTTGTAAAGTGAAAATCAATGACTCAAGGAAAGGGCAGATCTTAAGTGATTTGAAAGTTCTTGTAAAAAAAAAGTTGGGTGTTATGGTGAAAAATTAAAAGAAGAATCCTTTTAGTAAAAACAGAATTTGTTTCAGGCCTTTGTTTGACATATAGGCTGGCATTTCAAGAGCGTATTTTAATTGAGTGGGGATGTGGGTCCAGATTTAAAGTGGACACTTTAAATCAAAAAGCTATTTACTATCCCCTTTAAAAAATAGCAACCATTGATTTACACATTTAATACAAGGCAAGTAACTAAGACATCAATTGGTAGCTAAGGAAATGGGCTGAAATCTGAGACAGTTTTCTGGCAGTGCATTAATTATTATTTTTCCATAACCACCCAGAGGATGGAATTGATGACACATCAGGAGGTGTGAAGTGTTTTATTTCTAAGGTCAGTGGACCTACTTGTTTGTCTAAGGGAAGTGTTTAAAGCAGCAAGTATTAGGTTTTTAAAGGGAAGCATTTAAAAGAACAGTGCCATTAAAAAAAAAAAAAGTTTGAAATTATTTTCTTAGTTTATTATTAATGTAATCAAACAGACTTAGTTTTGTAAACAGTGGGATTTTATTTGGAATTTCATTTCCTTATTTACTAAGTTCAAAAGGAAATTTGAAAATCAGTTTGACTTTTGCCTGTTTTGATGGCTCATTTCAGTTTCTGGACAAAGAAGGTCACATTGATAGAGCATTTCACCTTGAAAAGTCAAAATATTTTTTAAAGTTTCTTTCTACAGCATTAGTGGGTACTTGTCTTAATTACTGAGCTACATGAATGACACATGTGGCTTTTCTCTTGGCTGTGCTTAGCTTTCCTTAGTCTTTTCTAACATTGATTCTCTTACTGTACTTAATTCTGCTCTGTAAATCTGTAATATGGGTTTTCTGATATGGAATTGCTCGTTTGGCAAAGAGACTAGCTTGCATAATCCAGCAGGAGGAGCTTTTTGTTATGACTGAGAAACAAACACAACCAGAGCCCAGGAGCCTCAGTGGAGCACAGCTGGGGTGCAGACTTTGGCCTGCCCAGCCTTTCAGTTTTAAGCTTTTCTACAATTCAAATCATAAAGAAGTGAGGAAGGGAAATTTTTCACAATACTAAGGTTTAATTAATTTTTCTTTAATTAAGTAGTGTTACGAAAATATAACAGTATTTGTTAGCTTTGTTTCATCTTGTAATTAAATTATTATCACTCTTTGTGTTCCATTTCTGGCCTTAAAGGAAGACTTTGTGTCCTGTTTAGATTTCATTTCGCTGCACTCTGATAATGCATGCAGAAGTATCTGTATAGCAGCATATTTAGAAGAGTAGGCATTTTTTGTGATAAACAGTTCTGCTTAGTACTGACAGCTGTGTAATTCTAATAGGCTTGTGTGGGGAAGCGCTCAAGAACTTTTCATCAGCTTCCTTACAAATAAGTTCAAATATTAGCAGAGGTATAGACTCCTGTAAATATTTATTTGCTCATTTAATGATTTACAAATCAGAAGAGTTATATACAAATAGTGTCAGAAGACTTTTTTTTTTTTTTCCCCCCACAAGCAGCAAGCTAACAGTAGCCACAACTTCAAAGAGAGTGTTTTGGGGAAAGCATATGGGGATAAGTGGCATGGACTTTTAGCAGAGGCTATGGGATCTGTTTTTCTGGTCACAGTGGGGCCCAGATAGCTCTGAAACCAGGATGAGCACCCTGGTGTGTGCCAGACACGGAAGTTGCTGCAGGTGCTGGGGGAGAAGCAGGCAGAGAGATGATCTTGGGGAGATATAGGGAGAGAGAGGCTGCCAACCACACATAGGGCTGGAGATGTCAGCCTGGAAGGAGACACTCCATCACACATGGGCATCCTTCTGAAGCATAGAATGGTTTGGATTGGAAGGAATCTTAAAGAACATCTAGTTCCAGGCCCTCTGCCATTGGCAGGCACACCTTCCACTAGATCACGTTGCTCAGAGCTCCCTCTAACCTGTCCTTGAACACCTTCATGGATGGGTGTCTTGGTTTGGGAAGGCAAGTATCTGCCAGAGAAAGCTGGAGCTCCCCTTGGAATGGAGAATGCAGCCCCCCTCCCTCTAAATTAATATAATTTTGCAATTAGGGGCTTTCAGACAGATATGGGAATAGAAATAACAGTTCTTTACTATGAATATTAAAAATACAGGTGTAGTAGTACAAAAAAAAAAAAAAAAAAAAAAAAAAAAAAAAAACCAACCCAAAAAACCCCCAAGCAAACAAACAAGCAAAAATCCTAGAAACTCTGACAGTCTGAGATATGACCTGACAGACACCCTGTTGGTCAGGGTGTTGGAAGCAGTCCGAATAAATCCTCCTGGAGTAATGTTAATGTCTGTTGGAGTAGAGATGATTCTGTAGAAAGAGTCCAGTGGTGGTGAGATGGGTCTGGTCTTCCTCTGGAATCCAGTGGAAAACAGGCTGTCCTGCAGTTCTGAATTGCAGGTTTCATCCAGGTAGGAATGCTTGGCTCCTCCCATTGGGTGGAGCATCTCACAATGGGATGATGTAATTTTATCAGTCACGTGGTGAACCTAAATGGCCCAAACAGAAGATATCCCTTTGGAGGGGGGACGAGACGTGGAAGAGATAAGGAAACATTGCTCCACCTGATTTTAACAGCTGGCCCATTAACAGAAGGCACCCGCCCCCTCTTCAACTAGTTTCAACAGATTGGGAATAGAATACATGCTTTTGGTTATATATTGCAACCCAAGACAATGGGGCACCCACAGCTTTGCTGGGCATCCTGTTCCAGGGTCTCACCACCCTCACAGTAAAGAATTTCTTCCTGATCTATTCTAAATCTATGCTCTGTCAGTCTAGGAAGAGACTGGCTGTGAGGGACCCATGCTGGGGCATGAACACCTCTGAGGAACAGTGGCCATGGGTGGTCCATACCAGGGCAGTGCTGGCTTAGCACTTGGCTGTCTTGTTTTTTCTTTCTCTGATAACCACAGCAGTGATCACAAGCTGGCATTAGCTGGCACTGAATTAAGTAAGAAGTTCACAAGTTGAGATCATTTTGCCTGCAACAGAATTTAAAAAAGAAGAGCTTTGGAACTAGGTAGCTCACGTCCAATGTGCTGCCATTAAAAGCATGTACATACTTTTTGCATTGACTGTGTCATAGTCCATTAACATTATAGCTATTTCCCAGTTACCTACTTTCTTTCATTTTCTGAAAATTATTTCACATTCTTTGCCTGGGTCTGTGGAGTTTGTCTCTGTTTTTAAATCAGAACTATCAGTTTCTAGTATCCATTTGTGCTGCTGCCAGGCAATCAAAATCCCCAGTTTTTCCCCCAAGCCCCAAACCAACCAGTGAGCGGAAAAGGCAAAGACGTGATGTAGTCATGAAGGATGGACAGCATTTGGGAAGAGGGATGTCTCTCTGCTTTGGAGGCTTAGGATCTTGTCTGGCTCTGTAATTATTTTTATGACATTAGCAGGCATTTGAGAATAGAGGATAGAACATTTGGGATTAGAGAGCAGGATTTTTTTACAATGAACATCATTGTCCTTCATACTCTTGCACTGAAAATGCAGAGACGTTTTCTTTATATGTAGAATAAGATACCCGAACTAAAAATAGTTGTTTAGTTCTCTTTGAAAAATTAGTCTTCTTTTCTTACTACCAATCAGAACCCCTGTCTGTCCATAGCAGGATTGAATGTATTGAACCTTTGAACTGTGACTGTAGGTACTGGTAAACCATCTTAAGTAGCTCAATAAGAGTTATAAACCTGTCAGTTCTTTGCCATATAAAACTTCCATTCCTGGTAGCATATGCAGAATAGGCTGAATATTTTAAAGATATTTTTCTGCACAGCATGTGAAATACTATAGTACAGAGGAAACCATTTAACGTTATAAATTACCAGACTAATGTAGATGTTGTCTTGATTTGGAGTGGATCACTGGGAGATTTGCATCTCTGTGGGCTGCCTGTCAGGCTTTATGTCAGAAATGGTACTGATGCTCCTCAGTCTTTTTTGCAGATCATCAGTTATTCTTTTGGTTAGGTGAAACTTGCATGTTTGGCTCTGTAATGGTTTCCAAACTAAAATGGGAAGAAGTGTGAGAAGATAGAAAATAAAGCATGCTGAAAATGTCAGTTCTGCAGAAACCGATGTAAAGTTCATTTATTCTAGTGCCTAAGTGGGCCTAAGGTAAAAGTACAGGAGAAATATAAGCACATTTAAGGAAAAAAAAAAAAACAACGCTGCACTATATTGCAAAATAAAGGCTTTGTTGATTAAATGACACTCAGGTTAATGCATGCTGTGATTTCTCATTCATTTTAGACATATATCTTCATTTTCTCCCAACTCATAGTATTTTAACTTAAAAATTTTGGTATCTGTTCCTCTGTATATTTGTATTCAGAAGACCTAGTGGTTGTGGCTCTTCTAGCTGCAATTTCACCATACTTACCATTTCTCTGGGTTTTGAGTTTTTTAAGCTATTGGCCAGCTACTGAAATTAGTTAATATTAGAAATATTCGAAGTCAGTAAATTAAAAACTTGTAAAAGTTTAGAAATTTGTTTTACTTCCCGAATCGAAATCAGTTCCTAACTTTTCGAACTTGATTCTGCTCTCATACTCTTGTGTATGAAAATTAACTCTCCTGCTATCAATTAGCATAACCAGTTAAGTGAGGAGTAAGCTTGTACTTCTTCCTTCCCGAAAAAGGTTCTTTCCCAAAAAAAGAAAATACTGTTCCGTATTTTGTATGAAAGTAAAATATGGAATAAAAAGCCTTATTATTTTATGAAGAGTGGCACATATAGTATGTAAGATGCCTGACTATCTTTTTAAGATAAATCAAGCTTGTAAAAGAGCTTTATTATAAAAGTTTCAAAGGGCATGACAGATTCGGCTTTTCATGTATGAGGATGGAAAGAGTCTTTGAACTCTTGCCCTCTCAACATTTCCTACTCCTAGTCAAACCCATCTGGATTAAATTCTATCTTTTTCCCCCTGTTTTTTAGTATGGGAACATCTGTCAGAGTGTGGAAGCAACAGAGGAATGGTGCCTTTTTTTTCCCCTATGTGTGGGATGTGTGTTGTGAGAAAAGTCAAATTGCTGTACTCTTTTATAAAGTTTGATAGAGATAAATTGACTGTGGAGGGTGTAGTTTTTGATAAGCCCAAACTCTCATTTGATAACACTTGATAACAGTTGAAAATGCTTAAGAAGAGGAAGGAAATTACTGAGAAAGAAGTAAATTGTTATAATTTTACGTTATAACAGTGGGAAACTGGTGTATTCCAGTAACATTATCAGGAGTGAAAAGAACCAGCAAATTCAATTCTTTAGGCCATGAATCTTCAGGATGCAAACTGAGGAAAAATCCATGCACACGTCTGTAATAATACCACTGGACATTGTACTGCTAGGCTTTGATGCCAAGGATTGGGAGGGGTTTCCAACTCGAAGAATTTGTGTATTTGGGTATAGAAGAGAATATAGTGTCTCATTTGAATATGTAAATGAAAATGCCCTGATCTGGAAAAGAATTTTTTCATGGCTTTTATGCACACTAAAATGTGTTAAGAATAAAAATTACAATATTTGTGATAAAAAAGAAAATGGTAATTGCCATAAAAAAATTTCACCTAAAAATAGGTTAGAGGGGTACATAAACTATCTTTTTATTCAAGTTCTGTACAGTGAGGACAAATACTGCTTGTCTTGTAAATGTAGTTGACTGTCTCTCTTCTCAGATAAGCAATGATTGTGAAAGGGGCCACTGAAAGGCCCACTTTTTATAGCGGTCTGTTTTTGCATTTTATTGCTGTCATCTTTAATTCATGCTTCTTTCCATTTTTATCTAAAGCTTTCAGTTAACTATTCCTTTAAAAAAAGCTTCTTGTAGAGATGTACAGGGTGCAGAAAAAGATTTGTCCATTAGTACTTCAAAGCGTAGAAAATTGCATCTCTGAGCTGTGGAGTTCTGCTTCAGATTTCTCCTGTCATATTGGCAAAATAATTTCAGTGTCTGTAAGATGTGTATAATTAGATGTTGTAATGGAAGTGCAGAAGTACTTTTATGACAATTTAGAACTATGAGTATGAGGATGCTGGAGTCTTGTGATACCTGATGTTTCCCTTTTTCTTTGGTTCCCTTTCTTGCTAAGGACTGTCATAGCTTTTTCTGTTGCTGTTAGGGTGTACTGGCATAGGCTGTCTTATTTCAAGGATAATGATATTTATCTAACCCGTCTGTGACTCCTTGGAGCTTATGATTGCTAAGTCATGTTCCTGACACAGTTATGCTCCACCTTAAAATAGTAGCATCTGTAAATTGAGAGATACTTAAGTATCAATAGATTTGAACATCCAGTGTATTAAAAATAGTTGTTCTCTGTCTCCTGTATAGCATTTTTGTGCACCTGTGTTGCTTTCATTGACGTCCTTAGCATGAACAAAAGCAAATGTGAATTATGATTCTTGATGCAAGGGAATAGATTAAATAAACTGAATTATTTTCATAGGTATTCCAAACTTGCTGGAAGACTCTTGGATGTGAGGTCATTGCTCACGTGTTTCTGTGCTTATCATCAGAAGATATCTCTGCCACACAAACTCCAGCTGTCCTAGTTTCCAAAAATTTTAGTGAGCGTGACACTTCTTTTTACGGTCTCTGGAGCTGTACTGAGCACTGTGAGAGCATGATCCAGTATCTCATTTTTAAGGATTACCACTTTGGCAGGGATAGTATTTGCCACTAAACTACCAATTGCTCATAACATGATTCAGGTTAAAATAATCGTAAAATAAGCAATTTGTTTACAGAATATGAATACAGAAAGCTATACACATTTGCAAATGTTTTTGAGGTGGGATGCAACAAGTACAGGAAGATCACACCTAGATTGAGTTATCCTTAGATTAGCCCTGAAGCTTCTCCTGTCTGGTGGTCTGCGGCATCCATCTAGTTGTGTGGCTGGGCATCATGTTCTTATGCAGAGGAAGCCTGTCCTTACGCAAGCTCTACATTTTTATTCAGGGAACAGAAATTTGATCTGGATGTCTGTGTTTTCTTTACATCCAGTCAGGCCCGCAGTTCTGTTAAGATTCACATCATCATCCTTTTGTCCTTTCTTGCCTGGATAAAGCTGTTCCTACCCGAGGGCAGAGAATTATTAAGTCCCCTCTCACTGGACCGTGCAAAGACATAGTGCTGTGTTAAATTATTAACCTACAAATTGCCAGTCTAATGTGAGGTGCAACACTCTCCTTCAGTGGTGATGGCAGTGTTCATGCTCCATTTACAGTCTTTCCAGTCTTTGAATCTTGCACTGTATGTTACAGTTGTAGCTTGTCAATCTTTCTGTATCCTCTCATTTAAGTGGAATTAATATCTGTGGCTCAATGGTGTGGATTAGCCAGTGATTTGATTGCCAGTGCCTTTGCTGACTTTTAACCTACCCCAACAGCTGGCATGATAATGGGTAGAAGAAAAAATACATCCTGTTGCTTCCAAATAGCTCCCCCCTTTTATGTTTTTCTATCTGAAAAAAGCACAAAGCAAAACAGAGGAAATGTTTCCCTCTGACCTTTATGAAGCTTTCTTTGTGCTGGCCAGATTCTCTCTACCATGGAGCAGGCAGCTGTGTATTCATTCAGAGAAGTGAGCTCAGTAGGAATGTATGTTGGTATATGTTTGTTGGTGATGGCAATGTGTTAATCCTCTGGATATGCTGCCTGGGAAAGAAATGCAGGATAAGGACTGATGTTTAGTTTAAATTTTAGTTTAATTTTCTGGCTTATTTAAGTGCTCGAGGCTTTGAACAGACTGCAACAAGAGATTTGTTCACTTCAAGTGTTGAGAAAGTGGTGTCAAGTCCAGCAGCTTCTCAGGTGCATGGCATGTTTGGTTTATTTTGTTTGGGTTTTGTGTTGTTTTGATTTTTTTGGGGGGGGGGAGGGGATGTTGTGTTATTTTTTGTTGTTTTTGGATTTTTTTTTTCTAGATTTACTTAGTTAGCGCTAAATCAGGTCAGCAGTGAGTTTGGATTTCATATAGAACACTTACTTGGAGTTGGCTAGTCATCTCAGAAAAAAAACACTAATTGAAATTTGTGCCCATTATATGAAGTAATTTGACCATTATCTGTCTTTGAAACCAGTGAGGAGGTTGGACAGGATGACTTCCAGAGGCTCCTTCCAACCTAAAATTGCTCTGATTCTATTAAGTGAAGAAATACACCAAATATTTCCTTGTTAAATTCAGATAATTTTTCTGGATGTGTGTGGTATACACCATCTAGAAAGATTTTCCTGAAAGAAGGTGCTATTCTGATTCTTTTCGAAGTTGTGAAATGCTTTCTGGGATTTTGAGTATGCTGTTTCTTACTTTGGGGATCCGGACTTCCGTACAGATTACTCCACTGAAAACTTTTGAGGATAAAAAGCTTTGTACCATGAAATGTGTAAAATGGAAGGTGTGAAAAACGGAAGTCTTTTTAGCAAGCAATGGCAGAATTTTCTGCAAAATAACATGTAAAATAATTGTTGACTAATTTTAATACTTGCAACGCAGTGAGACATGAAATCCTATGCTTGTTAAAACAGATTGGAATAACTTTTTCTCTGTATTCATCCTACTGGGATTAATTTAACTAATCCTACAGCTACATAATGAATTTCTTTGTAATTAGAAGACAGCAACATTTAAGAGTTACAGATGGAATCACATCACTAGTTCATGAGTAGCTGGGACTACCTTACTCATTAAATCAATGAACATTTTATGAAAATAATTGCAGTATTTCCAATATGAAGGACTCCATTTTAAATCAGGATTCTAAAGATTAAGATCACCCATTTTAAGGAAATATTCCACTGTTGCTCTCTATTGCAAAATTACTTTAAACTTTACATAACACTGTTTTAAATACAGATGTTAAATTAAAGTAGTATCAGTCTATATTTATTTACTTATATACTGAAATGACTAGTATTACGTTTTTCATTTCCATAATAAAGTGTGTGGGTGTTTGAAATTCATCTGAGAATTTTTCACTTATAAAGATGTGATCTATAATATCATTTTGATTTATTTCCACATTCCTGTATTCACAATCCAAAAAAACCCTACAAAAATATCTGGAGAGTAAGACCTGGCTACAGCATGACAGCAAGGTTTGGATTCAGAAGGAAAAGAAGAAAGAAGATCACTGTGGAAAACTTGGGGGGAAGAAAGCACTTGACCTTGAACAGGACAGAGGCAGGCAATGCAAGAAGTTTGAGATGACTTATGTTAATGGTGAACCTGCCTGGTTAAATTCAAGCCTCCATATAATTTCTGTGTAACCCCTTTCCAGATTCTCCTTTCAGTCTTTATGTAAAACAGGGTAAACTTCTGACATATCTCAAGTGAAGGTTTATCTATGTTTTTCAAACAGGTCAAATTTCTATGAATTACCATGAAATTTTTTTACCCACTTTTTTTCTTTAATTCCAATTGGAATTAAATCCTTGTAAGAGAATTAACAGTTTTGATCTACACCATTAGTCTAGTAGGGATTAGTGTTCCCATAAAAGGCAGTTTGAAAAATGTGGCAGCAGAAAATAAATGCATGAATACCTTCTCCTTCATTCTGTTTTGCTTGGGAGAATCTTATGAGTCAAATAAATGGAATTTTTACATGTCAAAACTGGAGAAGAGGTGATGATGATTTGTATTGCCATTATCATTACTAGATTTGGTACACATGCCCATTCCTACATTGATGTTCAACTTTTGCATCCTGCACCTGTGGAAAGGTTTGTTTTTTGCCCTATGGAAAGGTTTGTTTGGAGTGAAAGAGAACCTGGACTGCCTCTTTCCCTACTTCCTTCCTAAGGAAGCAGCATCCAGGCTCCTAGCAATGTTAATCCCCAGCATTCACGTAGAGGCTGGCACGTTAGTGGCCATCAAAATCTGACTACTTTGTGATGTAGAGAAAAGAGATTTCTGATGTTAGAAATAACTTTGTATTTTCCCTCAATTTTTAAAGTCTACAATCTTGAGTAAAAGATGTTGGGAGAAGTTCTCATGCACAAAGATTTATTGGCAGGGTTTGTAGCTGATGGCATGTGTTGACTGTAACAGTGAAAAAAGAGAAACAAAATAAGAAAGAGTGAGGAAAGGGAAAAGACAAACTCTTCCCAGTGGCAATCTGGGAGGAGAAGCATCAGGGGCATCCTTTCCTGCATGTCACCTCTAGTTGTGGCTAGAAGTGACATGTGGCTCTCCTCGTGATGCTGAACCCTGTTGTGACTCCGTGGTTCTCTTCAGGAGCTGTTTAGACTCCCAGGTGATGGTTCCTGCATGGGATGCTCTGGAAAGCTGACTGGAACACGCTGATGTCAGTGGCTGCTGAGATCCCTGCATGCTTGTGTTTGGGTCCCCTAATGCACATAAATCAAACCCCACAGCTGAAGAGAGGGACAGGGGTGGGGGAAAAGAGGTGATTCCCATGCCAATGGCAATCCTTTTCCATGCAATCCAGCACAGTAGCACTGGTTGGTTTGGCGTGGTCCATGTTCTGGCCCGTGGGCGTTACAGCCAACGTTGCAAGTAGGAAGCTTTGAGCAACAGGATGAGGTCCTAAAGGCGCTGTGCAAGAACCAGAATGGTAATTTCATCCTGTATTAAAGTCCTTGGGAAAGTTATAGCAGATGATTTCAAAGTCTTCGGGAAAGGCAGGTGTCACAGGAAAACAACACAGATTTTTGAGTAGGTGCTACAAAACCTTTTTTAGCTCCACAACAACTAAATGCTGTGGGGCTTTTTTTACCCCCTCACGATTTAGTTCATTTGAACGTGGTTTTGTCCACTTTTTTTATGTCATACACTTCTAGGCATGTTCTATGATTAATAAATTTTTCCAAGGAGGTGTTATGTCCTATTTTAGCAGCTCTCCTAATGAAGAAATTAGTTTTCCTTCCTTTCCCATTAATATTATGCTACTACCACTCTGTACACAGTCACAGTATTTCATGACAGTCATCAAGAGGCTCCTTTTTTTGGCAATGTCTTGTGTTTCTTTTCTGTTTTGCCTAAAAATACATGCTTAGAATAAACCATAATTTGCAAAAACCCCATCTATTCAGGTGATCAGGATTCTGAAAGCAGAGTCATATAAATTTACCACATTTTTCTTTTGCAGCAGTTTCTGATGTGAGCTGCTAAATGAGACTATTGGTTTGTGTAAAGGAACTCCAAGTCTCCTTTGTTCAAGCGCTTCACTCATCTAAATTTTTCTACCAGATATACCCCAACCATGACCCTTTATCACTATCTGGTTATTTTCCCTTCCTTCTGACACCTGCCACAGCAAACATCAGCTCACCAGGGAGTGTTGCCCTTTGCTGCCACTTGAATATCTCAAGGAATGGAGGGCTTCTGATCTATAAAGGAATTGGCTCCTCATTGTTACCATCTGTATGCTCCTTCTTTGTTTTCAAACATGCCACTTGGTGGGTTCTCTGGCAATAATGAACTCAGATTTCTAGGGCTTCTCAATGTGTTGTTAAGGCTACTCTGATGGCTGCAATGTTCCTGTGGGCCAGTATGTCAGAGGCATACGTCTGTCAGGGCTTATACTTCCTCAGGGTTTTGGGTGGTACTAGGCATGGTTGTGTGATCCTGCCCTGGGCTCCATTAGGAAGAGCTATGTATTTCCTAATGGTTGAGAGAGGTGATCCTTTTCCGCTACTTGGCACGGGTGATATCAAATCTGAAGTGCTGGGTCCAGACCTGGGCTCCCCAGTGCATAAGAAGTACAAGTTGTAAGGGAGTGAGTCCAGTGAAGACCACAAGATAAGTCCAGATAAAATATAAGTCCAGTGAAGTCCACAAAGATGACTGAGAGACTAGGACAACTTTTCATTTGAAGACAGGATGAGAGAGCTGGGGCTGTTCAGCCTAGAGAAGAGAATGCTGAGGGGGGGGGTATTGCAACATAGTTTCCTTTTCCTTTGAATTTCTTTTTAAGATGGGAAGAGAAGTGCATGAACTATTCAAGAAATGTGCACATTATGGATTCATACAATGTCATCATGATGCTTGATTCTCTATTCTTTTCCTAATAATTGCTGTCCTTCTTTGCCCTTTCAGCCCCTGCTATCATTCATTTTTTTCAGAGCTATTCACAGTGAGTCTTGTATCTTTTTCAGAGGATGTAATAACTAAGGTAAAGTCCACTTTTGGTAGTGTTCACTTAAAATTCTCTTCTTCATTCCTATTTTAAACTTTTCAAGTTGGATTTCATCTGCTATGGCCCTGTCACAGCAGTGTGAATCCCTTCTGCAACTTTTCCCATGTTTTGCTGATTTTGAATATCCTGAACAATATTAAAACTCCATCAATCATTGCCACATCACTCTTACACCTCTTTTTTATTTAAAATTTAGGAAGATACTGAATAAATTCTTTGAGTCCTCTGAATCAATTTTCTCAGTGTAAAAGTTTATTTTCTGCTCTCGTTTCCTTCTTTTTCCTTTTACCAGTCTAATTTTACCTCAGTTCTCTGGAGCTGACCATGTGTTTAGGAAATATGGAAAATAAACATACATAATCATGAACTCTTATAAGATGACGGAGCATGTTTTATTGGACCTGCTGTTCCAAAATGTCTCAGCATTAGTATCTGTGGCTTTCTATACTTGTAATATTTTGAAATATAAAACTGTACCACAATTATTGTTTAGCATGATGTTAACATATCGTTTGGTTTTTCCTTGATAGAGAACAGGCATTTTAATTTGATTGTTCTGCTTTTCTTTTGTTGGAATTAACAATTTTACTTTCTCTTATAATAGTTGATAAAATTCACTGTTAGGCTTCTTTTATGTCTAACATGTAGAAAAAACTCCTTGGATCTCCTGAAATATGGTATATTTTTCTTGTCATGCTAGCTAATTTGTTTTTTTTTAATTTAAATTAATTGCTGTCATTGCACATATTTTCTGTGTATGTGCGAGCATGCATGTCTTAACATGGATTTTCACATACTTTGTAACCAGATTAGGTTTTTATATATCTTACATTACTTTCACAGTTGTGTATGTCTCTTCATAGAAACTTTGAAAATGTTTTCAATGTATGTTTTTATTCAACTCCTTTCATATTTGAGGTATGGTGGTTGGGTGTTGAAAAATTCCCTCCTTAATAGTCTATGTGAAATAGAAGTTTACTGCTTTGGACTTGAGTCTGTTTACATATACTGGATAATTATTTGGGTCCTTCCACTTCTAAAATGTGTTAATTGCAGTTTAGACTTCTGAATAGGATGCAGCATGGTCTTAGCAGAAGTAAATACATTTGCCTTTACTTTTATGATGGCATAGAAAGACAAGGCTTTAGTTTTAATGCCATGCTATAATATCTTTCTCACTGTCCTTAGATTAACAAAAAATATTAATAAAGCATGAAAGAGGGTATCAACTGTCCCTTTCAGAGAAAATGCTTGCTGTGGTGATCTGGAATTATTGCTGCAAAAGGTTTCTGATCTTAATATTTAACACAGTAAAACACAGGAGGGAAAGATAACAAGGATGAACAATGAATTTACTATCTCTGGCAGTTTTTATTTATCTCATCACTAAAAAAACCCCAAACACTTGGTTTATTGTTGTCTGGTCCAGTTAAGAGTGAAATCACTGCAAACAGATGCCATTGTTGGGCTATGTGGTGCTTAATGAAGTTGTCTTTCTGCTCACAGGGATTTAGCAATGGTACAGCAGAACAGATCTGTCTTCTTGACTGCTTAGACTATAATGTGGCTGAACAAGGGTGGAAAGATACAGCAGAAAGGTGAGAATTAAGTGAGAAAGGGGACAAAGGTAAAAAACAGGTGTAAGGAGGTAAACGAAACTCTTTCTTTTTGGAGTGTATTCAGGAATAATCTCAAATCTACTAGAGATGATGGTAGTTCAGTCTCCTCTTTCTGTAGCAGGAAAGACTAATAATTGTCGTGATGTGGTGGGTCACTGCTGATGTTCCTTGGGTTACTCCTTCAAGATCTCATGTCTCTCTTATTGATCCCATGCAGTGAAAGAAAAGGTTCTGTGACACAGAAAGCAATCACACAGTAGACAGCATGCAGTCAGATTATATCTTGATTATTTCAAACATGAATTTTTCTTTCTTCCAGGAGTCTTTCATCTTACTGTCACATTAATATGTGACATTTGATGGTCTCTTATTGTAAAATTGTTTTAAAATACCCATTTTAGTGCAATCAACTTGCTTTTATTCTGTCCCATTTTACTAATGGGTGTCGTTAATCTTTTGGCAGAGGCTGTAATGACTGTTTCTTGATGACATTTAAACCCAGACCTGTGCACAAAAGAAAGGGATTTTTACTTTGAGAGTTCTCTATAATCAAGAACAAGACATGATTTACAGAGTTGTTTACTACTTCTATGACAATTATTGGAAAATAAAACTTTAAATTTGGTAAAAACAGTGAAGTAATAATTTATTGTGGACATGATTTTGTGGTGTATATCACAAATGAATTTTCCTTGTTGACTTTATTCTTGAGGTTTATGGCATACCAGACACTTGGGAAACATTGGTTTTACACAAATTAATATTTAGCTTGTATGCTTTATCCTATTGTTGCTCAGGGTTCAACTTTCTTCTCCCAGTTCCCTTCTAACTAGGGAATGGTTCTACAACCCTTTTTATTCAGAGTCTCGCTGGGCTTTCTCTGAATTGCCTTGCTTTATTTTAAAGTCACCTTACTGTGTAATAGCTGCTTTATCTTTTACTTTTTCTCTGAAGCACTTTTGACTCTTAACACCAGAACACAAGAATGTCCTGCAGGGTACCTGGTCCATCTAGCACAGTAATGTGTCTCCAAGAATTGGAAGAGAAGCTGCTACTGAAAGGTAGCATGCCAAATTGATCGCTTTGTGTGGTCATTTTCCTTCATACCTCGCCCAGCCTCCCATGCGTGTTAGTGACATCACAGGATACATTTCTCTGCCCTGTTTTTTTGTTGGGGGTTTATGGATAAGGTGTCCATGATTTAGTTTAATGTCTTTTTGATCCTGAGGGTGTAAGTTCAAGAAGGTCACTATCCTTCAAAACTAGGTAAAGGATAGTGGCTTCCTTTTCACCTTTTTTCAACCAACCTCCTAGTTCCATTGAATGTCTTTTCTTCTGGCGTTTCAGGGTTTGGTGAAGAACATTTCCACCTTTACCTATCCAGTGCTTTCATAATTTTAGCCTTTTTCCAGATGACTCAGAACAGAAGCTAATTTTTGTCCTCTGGATTTATTTGTTTGTTTCTTTGTTTGTTTTCTGTAGATAGTTTGTTTTATTCTTTGAACATTGCCTAAGGTAGACATTTGAGGGCTGGACTTCAGAATTACAATGGCAAAGAGCTTTACATATTTGCAGCCTTTTTAAGCTGCCAACACAAAGTTTTTAATATACAGTTTATAGCTTGTATAAATACCCTTCTAATGCCCTAAAACATGTATTATATTAAACCATGAACATAGTATTTGTAACTATTTTTTAAGATTAGTAGGTCATACCAAGTGTTTTGAAACCTAGCTATTTCTTTAGAAAAACAAGAGTGTCTTCTGTGCACTTAGGTATACAGACAACATTTCAAGTCAGTGGCTGGAATCTAGGTGTCTTTCCAAAGGAAAATTCTTCAATTAGCTGATGATTTTTTCTCCTTTTACACAGTGACGGGGAAGCTGATCTTGAAATACCTCTGAAAGTGATCCTGTAGTGGGCTGGCCACTTAGTTTGAGTTTTTGTAATCTTTACAGTTCAGTTATACAGTGAAATTCATACATACATACATACATACATATATATATATATATAAAAATACATATATAAATATGAAAAGTAAAAATACAGTGAAAAGCCAGCACTGTTGCAGTTGTCCCAAAGAACTACAGATATTTTATTAGCTGTAGCCTCACTAGTGCTGGCTGTGTCCAAGGAAGTGCTTTTCCCTAATTCATACTGAAATGTACATTTAGATTTGCAGGCTTCAGTGCCAAGGTATTGTGCTCCTTAGGGGAAAATTCTGGTCAGAGTAACATTAGCTTGAGTGAATTTTACACATACCAAGCCTGTTTTGATTAACCATCTTAACACAGTGTTTAAAAAGGCTGTCTAGGTAGGAAATAGTGAGTCATTGTTGGAACATAATTTGTATAAAATGAATGATTAGTATCTTTTTTACAGTTGTTTTCAGTGCCGAAGCAACATCCCCGGTGATACTCTGTGTGCTAGGAAAGACAATTTTCATGTGTAAAATATGTTAAAATTTCCACTCCATGTACTCTTTACAGTTAAGGCAACCCCACTGAAGAGTAGAAACTGGTGACACAAGGGAGGCAAGGTGTCTCAGAACTGATTGTGTCCAAGAAAAACATGGATTCATTCCACCGCAGTTATGCCATCACAGTCCAAACTAGTGACATTTCCAATAGCAACGTCTGTGAAGCACAAGGTATTGTCAGCTTCATACCACTTCTCCTAGCTGATAGCCAACAGAATAAAGTCTGTAGTAGCCAATTTTCTTGGTTTGAAAAGACAGGTGTCTGCCAGGGAAAGGCTGGAGCCTCCCTTGGAATGGAGAATGTAAACCCCCTCCCTCCATATTATTATAATTTTGAAGTTGGACTTTTAGGCAAAAATATGGGAATAGAAATAACAGTTCTTTACTAAGAATATTAAAAATAAAAAATGTAGTACAAAAAAAGCAAACAAACAAAGAAAACCCTGACAGAGTCAGAACATAGCCTGACACCCTGTTGGTCAGGGTGTTGGGAGCAGTCCAGTGAAATCCTCCTGGAGTGAGAGATCTGGTTCTGTTGGAGTAGAGATAATCCTGTAGAAGGGTGAGTTTTCCTCTGAAGTCTAGTGGTGGGGAGATGGGTCCAGTCTTCCTCTCAGAATCCAGAGGAAACAGGCTGTCCTGGTGTTCTGAATCTCAGGTTTTATCCAGGTAGGAAAGCTTGGCTCCTCCCTCTGGGTGGAGCATCTCACAATGGGATGATGTATTTTTTCAATCATGCAGTGAGACTCAATGGCCCATTAACAGAAGATATCCCCTGGAGGGAGGATGCGTTGTGGAAGAGATAAAGAACACTGCCCCACAGCTGGCTCCTTAACAGAAGGCACCCACCCCCTCCCCCCAGAGTCACAAGGAATGGGCCATAGAAGGGAAAACCACCTCTCCAGCTGGTTTCAACAGATGGTAACTTTTGGTTACATCTTGCGTTGCAACCCAAGACACCAATATGTATCTAGAGGTTCTGGGACAAAACTGCCAACATGAAAAATGCTCAGAATGGGTTTAATTTAAAGAAGGATCTACTTCTCTATCTTGTGCAGCCTGAATCTTTCCATTTTGCATGATGACGATGTTTACTCGTGGTTTTATGTTGTGTTCTGTGACAAGAATGAACTTTTGGTTCATGATCATCATATCCCACACTATGTTGTCATTTTACCATTTGGTGTCCAGCTTTCTCCAGTGGCATCACTGCAGCAATCTGTATGTGAACTTTGGCTGCCCTTCTGAAATCAGCTGCACAAAATCTGCAGAAAAATCATCTGTTACATACCCATCCAGGCAGCTACACTCCAGCAGTGCACCGTCCTTTGAATCACTGTGGAGAAGAGCTGGTTACACATTGGATGACAATGTGGCCCTGCTGAGGTATGGGAGAAGAAATACAGAGAACAGCAAACCTACTCAGAGTTTGCTAAGCTCTGACAGTCAAGAGTGATGGGCCAGAGTCCTGGATACCCCTCAATCAAAGCAGGAAAGCCACATACTTCTCTGTAAGATGTTTCACCAGTGTTAACCAACAGGAATGCTACATGCTGTGATGCACACCATCAATGCCCAAGCATTGCCATCTCCAAGGTATGGATAGCATAAATCCATGGATAAAATATTGGAGAATCAAATTCCTAAGACAATGTTATTTCAGATCAGGACAAAAAGCAAGTTTAAACTAGGCAGTCATAGTGATGACTCCCACAAAAGACTGCTTCCAATGTAACAGTGACAGGCCTTGTGGTTATGGCACAGTTTGGGGGAACAGGCTACTTTTAATAGTGTCAAAAATAGTGCACTGTAAATTAACGCTGTGTTTACTGGCCAGAACACACACCAATTGCAGGCATGCTGTGGTCATTAGCATTAGAAAGTCTTGCAATGAAATAATAATGGGATCTTTCAGATCTTGGCATCACTGCTTTTTAAGGTCAGCGTCAGTAATATCTTGCCAGTTCTTACAAAATGAGAATGGAAAGGGCCATTAGTGAAAAAGATCAATGGCAAGGGCCATTGTCCATTCTGCAGACTATGACTCAAGCTAAGAAGCCTGTTCCTCTTTCTCCCTGCTCAAAACCCTTTGTGTGTAACTGGCATTTTGAAATATGTTGAAAGGTCCCAAGTCTTACATACAGTCTGTCTGCAATCAAGATGAAAGGTAGAAGTGTCTTATTTCAGGTTACGTGTGGAAAAAAGTCTTGAGCCATCATGATATAAAAAAGCAACCTCTGTGATAAAAGGAACTCTCTTAGATCATTAGACTACTACTAGAAATAGGAGAAAAGCAGTGTGGCCAAGAATTAAAGAGCTGATGACAGATGCCGTTTCCTGCATGTATTTTGGAGGAGGGTTTGTGTTTTAACATGACTGATAGATATCCTGCTTTGCAACAGTATTCTCATGCCAAATTTCAAGACTGGAAATAAATGCAAATATAAGAATTGACGGGTCAACTTTTTTAAAATCAATGTTCTTTAACACAATTCCTCTGCAGCTGAGCCTACTTGAATATGTAGTTGACTCTGCAGTTGTCACAGGCAGATGTGAAGAATACAGGCTGACAGTAAGGGATGTATGCAGCAAATTACTCTTGCTCATACCTGCCTGGGAGCTTTCTGTGTTCTCTCTGTACTGCGGGTATGCAACTGCTAGATGGTGAATAGGCTTACATCAAATTGATGGAATGCCTTACATGGAGATACAATTATATACAAGCTGGCACATTTTCAGAATCGCCTACTTACTTATGTGTGCAAAACTTGTGTCCCAAATCCAGTTACATTTCCTCAAATGTGTGGTGGGATTTGAAACATAAACATACCATCAAATATATATTTTCTATGTATAGCTAAGGAATCCCTTTTGCTGTTATGAGTTGGGCTGTGCATTTGTTCCATAAAGTTAGTTTGGACACTATTACCCTTTAAAATAAGATAACAGGAGATTCTGCATATGGACTTTGATTTTTCTGAAGCTGTTTTTCATGACTAAATAAATGCATTACCTTAAAATGTAGTGATTTTATGATATTTGACATAGGTTATGTAGATACACATGAAATACAATCTTGTTAAATCAAATTTCTTGGCTAAACTTGAGCACATTTTTTTTTTCTTTTTTTTGCATAATGTCACATATATATATGAATTTTTAGTTCATCGGGATGTACAAAATCTCTCTATATTGAAATTAAGGCTCTGTGAGGACTTTGGCAGATTGTTTTGTAATGCAGGTCACAATCATAATTGACCACTGCTGGGATAACTCTTTACTTGTAAAACAGAGCATTAATTAAAAAAAAAAAATCGAAAGTATAAATTTTAAGTAAAATTTGAAAAGTTTGGACTATTCTGTAGGTCTGAAACCATGATTTAATATCTTGAAATCACACTTCTGAAGTCTAATATAATGTAAATTTTCCAACGCTCTTAAAAATTAATTCTTCCTAAATTAATTTTCTTCAGTGGTTGGCAACGACTTTCCTGTGAAAAACTGGTATGTAACTTTATGCTGGCGACAACTCAGAATTAAATGCTATTTTCTAATCTTATTCCAAAGTGAGTTTGACATGCTTCTTTTTTTGTCTTGGTGTCTTGCACAGGTGTCGTTTTTCTTGTTCATCATTTTTGTGGTGTACACCATGCTGCCCTTCAACATGAGGGATGCTATAGTTGCCAGCGTCTTGACCTCTGCCTCGCACACGATTGTGCTCAGCGTCTGTCTGTCGGGCACCGCTGTTGTAAAGGAGCACTTGGTTTGGCAGGTAGGTGCTTTGTGGAGTAAATGATTAACTGTGCATCGAATAGCCTGGTAAATGAGCCAGAAGTGCCTTAGTGGGTGCTTGGGAGTATAAACTTATTTCTGTCTTGATTTCAGAATTGCTAGTTTGCAGGTAATTCGCTTTCTAATAGTGGAGGTGTCAGTAATGTTGTGTCTTCCTGAATTACACGCAAAAGTGGTGGAATCTGCAGCCATTTAGCACTTACCAATGCGAAAACTTACATTGCTTGAAAAAAATATGTGATGCAGTTGTACTGTGGTAGGTCCATTACCCCTCTGGTTTGTAAAGCACGTTGTTCATCTCCTCACCTCATTGAGGCCTTGCTTCCAAGACCAAGGACTTTTTCCAAGTAGCAAAATGTTATCTTTGACATTGTTCCTTTGAATATGTTCAAGTTAGCTGAGTTAAAGTTCTGCTGTGAAGACACTGCCCTTTACAGGTCTGCTGTAGGTCTTGTCCTCCTTCTGTAATTCTCAGCCATTTATAGGAATTTTACAGCTTCACCCTGACTGTTCCCAATGATTGAATGAGACTGGCTGGCTCCAGACTCCATGACATTTTGAAACCCATCTGTGTTTGCAGTTCTGTCTTAGATTGTAACTCAACTTCGATAATCTACCGCATGACATACTGCAGATTATTAATTTGTGAAAATCCAAATATTATGAGTTGGGGTTTTTTTTACTTTTTTTACAGAATTTTTTAAAAATGGTGAATTTTTACGGTTTTAGTTGCAGTACTGTGATGATCCGAGCTGACATTGATAGAAATCTGTATTTTTTAAGGAAAACATAAGATTTTATTCTGAAAAACAATAACATTGGGTTTTTAGCATAGTTACGCCATGTTTATGAAACAGAATTATTTTACCTTTTGGATCAAAATGCTACTGAAGCTTTAAAATAAACACAGTTTTATAAACATACTAATAGAACAAGAAAGACAGACATTGTACTATTTATTGCGGATAGCATTAAGGACAAAGCAAGTAATAGTTTCCACTTACTTCTTAAGTTACTTAAGGCTTAGTTTGAGAAACACTGTGCATCAAAACGATTTTACAAATGTCCTGCCTTGTAAATTGTTGTTCAGGAAAAAGCATTTTATTTCCAGTTTTGGCTGCAGTAATGTGTTCTATGGAATATTGAAATTGAAGTCTGGTAAACAAAATTACAGAGATGTAATTCTCTGTAGAAATTTTAAATTATGAGCAAGGTAGTTTTGCTTTTCTCTTGCTTATTTGGATTAGTTGAGTGGTTTTTTGTGGAAGTTGCAAAGTTATGCTGTATGTTAAGCAAGAACTGTGATCATTTGCAGTTAATATTTAAATAATTCAGTAATACACTTATTAATATTTGTAGTGGGAAACAATCAGTTTTTTGTTAACCTATGGCTTTTATTCTGGGCATCAATACACTGCTAAACAGTGTTAATGTTTGCCACTCATCTAAAATTGTTTTGAGTTAAAATTGCTGTTTGCAAAAATTACTTATTTTTCTTGCTTACCTTTCTAGAACCATTAGCATTTGGTATACCTAAAACAATACCTACAGAAGATGTTGTATTTTTGGACCCATCGCATCTGCAGAATCAAAAGAAACAAATCATGATCTGTGAGGCAGAATTACTGTCTTTCATATCTTCTGTAACTTCGTGTTTCATTCAGAAAGAGTGGCAGTCTCTCCATAGTTTGTAAATTTGTTAAGAATGTTTAGTTTCCGTGTTGTTACTAGTTTTCTATTCTGTCTTTGTGAAATGTGTTAAGTGTTACGAATAGCTTGGCAGTTACTGCAAGTACTGAGTGCGCTGCATTCTTGTGAATTTGGGGGAAAGACTAAATAATGCCCCCTGATTCCATTTCATTTGCCCTCTGTATGTTTTTAGATTATTATTTTTATACTTCAGAGTGTAAGCAAAAGGTGTTTGCTTTGTGCTCTTTGCTTTTGAAAATCGAGACCACAAATAAGGACTTAGACTAGAGGTACTGATAGCACCGAAAAGAAAAATATCATTTGTCAATGATATGCCTTATGTTGATATAGAATATATATTATAGTATATATATATCTTGTGTATGTTACAAACATCCTTCTGTAGAGAATACCTGCAGCACCTTTATGATTACTTCCTATATTTTGAGACATCCATTGTATGTTCTCTGAGCTTTCTCTTGGCTTTTTTCAGTAATTTCATTTTCAACCATTTTTTCAGTCTTTCTTCTTATGTCAAGTTCTCCCCGTATTATGTGTTTGATAGGCCTTTGCTGGACCCCCTTCAATTTTTCAGCATCTTTCAGTGACTGATTGGCATCCCATAACATTTTAAAAGTTAATCATGCCTTCAGTCTATGGATAGGGAAAATTCCATGTTCTGAAGCATCCGCTCATTTTGAAATTTGACAGAGCTTGACTGGTTTTGTCATTCCTTTGTTATCCTCTGTAAGGTTTTACATCAAAAAAGTGGCTTCCCTAAAGCCACAAAGCTTAGGATGCTCTTGATCCTGGGTCTGTTGCAATTAGAGATACTGAGATGAAAGCCTCCTGCTGTGATAAAGAATCCTTCAACAGACTCTCTGCTGGTTACATGAAGTAATCTCTGTTTGACCTACATGTCTTTTGGGGAGAGGGAATCCACCCTGGTTTAAAAATCAGGAATGGTGGAGATGTGCTTCCACAAGCTTTCTTATTTTTTTCCATGACTGTTGAGCATCAGTGTTAGAATTCTGTTCATCTTTTGTAGTAGGAATTTATCTAGCTTTGTCATCCAGCTTCTGGATCTCATTTTTTTGGCCAGTAGGCTGACAGACCCAACAGGATCCAATTTCTGTTCCTCCCATGAGAGTGCTTCTCGACTATCATGAATTTGCCTCATAACCTTTTTGTCAGTAAAATAAACGAGTTGCCTGCTTTTGCACGAGCTAAGACTTTCATCACTTTCACAGTTGTTCTTTGAGTCCTCACTTGTGCTTGATCAACATCTTTCTTGCAGCGTGGGCATTTGCCTTGGAGGAGGAGCGTGCCAGGAGCAGCTGCAGCTGTGCCAAATGCTAACAGGGGCCAGGTCTACAAAGGGGTCAGTGTCCTGCTGTGCCCAGCACCGAGACACAGCCCCTACAGTGAGACACCCGCCTCAGCCTCCCCGTGTGCTCCTGTGGGGAATTTAATGCACAGCTGTGGGATCTCTGACGGGAAAGGGGAAAAAGAGTCCTGTGTTCAGCTTCGGTTTATGAAAAAATGATAACTGTGTATGTAGGTTTGGGGGCTTTTTTCTGTTGAAAGTTTTAATCCTAACCTTTGCAAGGCGCACGGTCTGGAATCTGGGACTCTGCCCCCTCTTTCCAGATGAGAATCCTACTGCTAAGCAGAGGATGTTCTGTCTCCTCCAGGACTGCTCTAAGACAACGTGGCTCTAATTCTGATGTAAAGGCATTTGGCTCAGAAGACTTTCACAACTTTAACATCCGTTTCAGTTATTCCTGGAATGGAAAGTATTTAACCGCCATCTCTTGCTATGAACACATAACCTGTTTTTCCCCAAACCAGAACAGATTCTAATCAAATACTTGTGTTTTTCCTGCTCTATTATCAACTAGCTTACCAGTCTGATCTCATAACAGCTTGATACTATTGTTAGAGGTAATTTTGTTTTTAATCTGTTAAAAAGAGAGGTAACCAAAATAATTAAATATCCTATAAGCTTCCATTTTTCTTTTTCCCCTGTGATTTATATGAGGAATGTGGTTTTTTTTATACTTTAATCTTTAATCTTTTACAGTTTCACCTTCTCAGCAAGCAATAGTATTACTCTTGCAATCATTTTTCATGAGCTGTGGCTAAGTGCTTTCCAAACCTTGGCTAAATCACTAAAACACCCCTTTTTAAGTTTTTTTTTTTTAAAGTAGTGTTCTTTACCTTAGAAGATTTTTTTGGTGGCTTCTTGCAGCCCTGTAAAAGGAGTTCCTTTTAAAGGCACAATATTTTAGCTAGGCAGAATGCACGTGTGCATACATACAGCTTTATATTAGCTTTGGACTCCATTCAGGAATGTGTACACCAAAAGGAAATAATTTGTAACAACTTTTATGAGAGTCTTTGTGTGATCTCATAGCCTGGATCATTCTTAGAATAATAGTCTGTTGGGGTGGGAGAAAAACAAATGCTAAATGAAAAACTTATTTTCAGGAATGTTTGAACTGGGAAATTCCAAGGATTCATCCACAAGAGCTTGTGCATTTGCCATCAGCTAAGCTGAAGTCTCCTCTTTCAAAATTAAAAATCAATGGCTATGGGCTATTCAGGAAAAATAATAAACAACAGTGAATTGAAAAAGAGAATTTGCTTTATTTAAAAAAAAGTAATTGCCAATTTCTTCATCACTACACATCTTGAAACAAATTATACCAAAAACTCATAATCAGAAGTGTAGCAGGATTTTCAAAGATGGACAATTTTGATTTTAATCTATAATATATATTTAGATGTTCTAATCCACATGCAGCATATGATGCAAAAGCATCTATACCTTTTGTTTAGAACACTGATTTAAACTCATCTATTAACTTGGTAACTTTAAGAGGTGATGATATTTACAAAAACTGTTTTATGTAATACGGTAGCGGAGCAGAAAAATAAAAATAAAAGCACCAGTATTCATTGGCTTATAAAAGAGGAAAATTTAAAGCTCTAGGGCTCAGAAATAGAATAGAAATTAGTTTATGCTGCTATCACACAGTGCAAGAAAAAATCATGTTTATTAAAAAAGTCTGGGAAAAAAAGCCCATGTCTTTAAGTACATCCAGTGCTGTACAACCCCTTAGGCTGTAAAGCTGCACAGTGCAAGTTTAAAGCACATAGGAACTTCATTCAGTATGAATGTCAAAAAGCTGTTACTGGGAGCTGAATTTATCCTTTTTCCCTGAATACCTTTTTTTCTTGCTTTTTTTTTTTTTTTTTTTTTTTTTTTTTAAGGAGATGAGGAAGGGTTATTGAAGGTAATGCAGCTGAAACAACTCCTGCTTTCTGCTGCTCGGTTTCACGAGGTGAATTGCTGTTGTTCCAGCTGCAGGTGTGGAGGGCAGTGAGTGCCATGGAAGGAGAGAGGCTCTGTTCCTTGTATTCCTTGTAGCAGCAGCTTCTTCTGTCCTGTACCTTGTGCCTTTTTCCCTTTGCTCTCCCCACCCCTGCAGCAGTCTGGCTCAGCACATTGTGCAGCAGCTGGAAGCCACATTGAGAGAGAAAGGCTCTGTCCTGCATTGCACAATGCAGTAGGCATATTTTTTATTATTGCACTTTTTCTTTACTCTCGATTTTATGCTTTATCTAGGCAGATATTGAAATGCCATCTGCTGTGGATTGTTAACTAATTTTCATGTTCAGCAGATATACTTTGTGTTTCACTCATTCTTTAAGACAATCTGTGCACTTTGGATGTGCTTACAAAGAGGCCACTTGCTTACAAGGGTATAGATATGTAGTAAAATGTATAATTGCATTTCAGAGTATTTAAACATAAACATGGAGACTATTAATGTCTTCCAAAAGGTCCCTGAGGCTGTAAAGGGAAGACCTGTAATACTTAGTGTGATGGAAGATTCAGTGAAGTCCTAGAATTGTATGGTGAAATGAAATCATGTGTGCAGGTGGCCATGTGGGTTTTCAAAAGCACCTGCAGCCCAAAATCAGCATATAAGAAATGCATAGAAAATAATCTTGGTGAGATGTGTATGAAATCATCAAAGTACAGAAGATAAGCAAGAAATGCCTCCTTTTTTTTTAATCATGGAAATATCTCCATGAGTTATAAAATAACTCCAGTTAGCATTGATTCTGAAGCTTTACTGAAAGGAATAGATTGATATTTATTTGTGTTAACTTCATTTAAATTAATATTTTTATCAGCATCAAATATTTGTTTATCACTTTCATACTACTTTAGCTTACATTTCCTATTCTAAAAGAGACAATTGCTGAAGCAATTTTTAATTTTTCAAAATATAAATTAATCTGTCCTTCAGTGTGTGCTTGAAACTATAAAATGTCTGTGTCAGCATGCTCCATCTTGAGGCTATACTATACTCCATCTATACTTCCAAAACTGTAAAAAAATTAAAACAGGTGTTTGCAAATTCCAGTCCTTCTAGGCTGGAGCAGCAACTAAACTGTCACATATACGGCATACCTTTTGCAAGGGGGTTGTATTCCAGATCCTTCTAAAGATGACTTTAATGTTAATAACTTACCAGTAAAAGGTTAAACTCATGAATCCAGAATTTTGTAATACTGTCTATCCAGATAATTTTTTTGGGGTAAAGAATTTGTTACTTCATCTGAGAGTTTTGTTAATTTCTTTCCATCTTCACAGATGTTGGCCAGCCTTTTCAGTTACATAGCACTTTTACAGATGGGTATTTTTTGTCAAATTTATTGTGAATTAGTTCTTTTCCTATTGCAGTGAGAACATTAAATTCTGTGAATGATACTCACTCTAGGCATGATGCTTTGTCATTTCATGTACTCGAAGAATTACCGTCTGGCTCTACATATTCTTTGTAAGAATTCTGTAGAAGAAAAATATTTTTCACTATCAATATGTGAATTCCCCATCCTGTCAGCCACTTTTAATGCAGCATAAAATATGGATCTGGAGCACAAACACTTGTTGTTATGTAGAGAAGACTTTGGTGAGTCGGAGTCCACCTTGCAGTGGTTCAAAACCCCATATCTTTGTAGATGCCTACAATAGGATGGGATCTTTCTCTTTGTCACCTAAGCCCCTGCCACCCACCAGTGCAAAAGTACTGGTCAACTAGAAGTCATTCCTCTTCCAGTCATCTTCCAAAATTTGCACTCCTGTGCACCCATGGCAGTGTGTGCTCATGCAAGTCCCTGGGTAGCCCTTGTTTCCCTCAGCACACTTCTGCCATGTGTTTCAGTAAACTGCTGGTTGCAGAGCTGCCTTCAAGTGCCCATCTTGTAGGTCCTGTGATGGAATCAGTTAATGCTCCCAAACAAGCACGTGGAGGCCAGGTGTGAAGGAGGTAAACTCTGCCACATGTTTTGGGTTTTTTTTCTTAGCAGCTACAGTTATGCTGCTGGTAAAAGGGGAACTGTTCTCTGGCCCTGGAGCTGGTAGCACAGCACAGCTTTTGTTTACCTGCCCAAACTCCCCCCCCCCCCCTTTTCCCTTCGCCAAACACGGTGGTCAAGTGTCAACTTCTTCCAAAACACTTCTGACATATTCTGTCCTCCAAGACATGTAAGGCTCTGGGAAAATAGTGCTTTGCACAGATCAAAATGGTGCTAGTGAGCAAGGTAACAGCTTGCAATGATCATGGTCATGTCCTCAAGACACAGCTGGAGGACATCACCTGCAAACCTTGAAGTAAACCTGGATCTGGTGCTGGGTGATACTGTTTAGTGGATTAGGAGTTACAGTGGCAGTGCTGGGTGGACAGTTGGACTGGACGATCTTGTAGGGCTCTTCCAGCCCTGATGAATCTATGATTCTGTGTGTCCAGAAATTCCTAAGTCTTCACAGGGATTGCACCTTTGGAAATGGCACTGCATATTCTTTCCTCTCTCAGGGTATATGTGTTCCTACATACCCAGTGAGTGGCATCATTTGTTATCTGTGGGTCTGAGAAGAAATCATGTCTCTCCCGTGCCTCCCTCTAGTTACATGTAATAAATTATGTTTATCTGCCATCAGTTTAGAACTGGTTCTGGGTATACTAAAGACTGTGTGCTGCATATTTGCTGCAAAGGTCACCTGCTTGGACTCTGCTAGCTCCTGCCTGTTTCTGAGTGGGGCAGCATGAGTTTCGCAATCTTCTTTGATTGCAGCAGTCTGCAAACAGCAAAGGCTGGCGTTTATCAGACATAAAGTTATGTTCATGAATCTGCAATTTTATTTTCTTTGTTCCTTTGAGGATATATTTTCTCCCAAATATGTGGCAGTCTATCAGCTCAGGAAACACAAGAACACAGATCTGAAGTAAGCAAGCTGCCTCTGCACCAGGCTAACTCAGGTCCACAGGCTTTGGGAGTTCAGGCTGTGTGAAAGCAGTTATGCTGCTCTGGAAACTCAGAGCTGTGCAAAAATCTCTCTGCATCTGAATGTTAGTCCAGCTTCTGTGTCCTTGGATATAGAATAGCATGGTTAATCCTAAGCCCTTTAGTCTTTTAACAAATAACTAAGACTTACCAGTGTTGAAATAGCATAGATCTGCAGAAGATTCAACTGCTGATGGGTGCCCAGAGCTAAGGCTGATGGCCTGTCTCTGACTAAAGCCTCAGCAGGACAGCAACCAAACAAACACCTGAGCAAAAGTACCCTAAAGCATTCCAGCAGATGTTTTGTTATCGATGCATGCAAAGTACTATCTATTCAAGGTCCCAGTGCCTGTTGTTCCAACAGTTGTCACTACGTGCTGCTGCAGAAGAGGATGAAAAAAAGGACTTTAAAGTTCAGTGGGGTCAGTTTTAAATTGGGGAAAATTATTGCAGCATTAATGAATGCAAATGAGTAGGTCAAATTCTAAAGCATGTGATTTTGAGTTCTTCAATGCAGGAACACCTTTGTGTTTAAGAAACCAATACTAAGTTTTGCTCCAAAGAAACAAATCAGGTTTCGTTGTGAAAAAATTTGTTCATTTAAAAGATTTCTAATGGCCACTTAAACAATCTTTTTTGTCTCGAATACCTTCTCACTATGTGTGGTTCTGGTTTAGTAGCTTCTCTGTCACAGTAATATTTGTTCATGTTAACCCCAGCAGATTTTTCTATCCTATTTACTAGTGTTATTAGCTACACTTTGCCCCTAGACACATAGAGATGAGATCCTGCTCAAGTTATTTTCAGAAAGGGAAAGACTGTGTCCTGATGAGTGTTTATTCACATTATGTACTTCTAGTAAAACTGTTTGGTTTATTCAAGGAGGTTTGCAACAGCCAGTGTGAGAGACCTTCACATTCTGAATGCAAGTATGAGGTGTGCAATTATCCTGTTTCCTCTAGTATGCAGGTGATGAGATGGAGTTTTAGCTTCTGATGGAATTCAGCTGGGGATTTGCTGATGGTCTCTGGACGCTGACTGACGCTGACCTCCATGTACACGCAGACACACACAGTGCTTGGCCCGTGGCGTGAGTCATTAAATTTTGGCCTGGGGAAAAAACAGCCCACAGTGACAAGGAGCAATGCTCCCGGGTGGTCTGCCTTCTCCAGCCATCTCACACAGGCCAGTGGGCAGGAGCAGAGAGAGGAGATGGTGTTGTCCCTGTGTGACACCCGGAGTGGCTTTTGCTGTAGTGACAATGTCCTCAGGGTCCAGCAGGGCAGCGGAGTGGTGGCAGTCCAACCCCAGTTCTTTTGCCCTAATGGACTATTTAGATTCATTCATTTATCATGTTTAATTTATTTCCTAACATCAAATACAGCCAGGTTGGTTAAGATCCTTAGGGCTTCTCTTGCCCTCCTTCCCTCTACTCCCTCTTCTTTTTTAATAAAATAAGCATAGGATAACAATTCAACAACAATTCAATTACAATTCAAGAGTCTTTAAAAGTGGAGAAGTTCCACAAATGTATAAAAGCAAAAAGGAGGGGATAGAGAAGAAACATTAAATTATCTGTGCAAAAATGGGGACAAAAGTATAAATGCTAATAAATAGAAGTAGAAAACTGACAAGTTTAAAGGTGGGTAATGAGGCACTTTTAATAATGTTCTCTATTATTTGCTCTAAGATTTTGTTTTATTTGCTGTGCAGTCATCAGCAATGACACCTTTTTTCTGCTATCCAGTCATTTAAGGAGTAAATGTTTTCCTCAGGTATCTGGAACTTTCTCACCTCAGTTCAGTTTATTGATACTGCACCAATGATCTCTGAATGCAGAGATGATTCCCATTCTACTCTTATTGGTATTGACTGCATCACATCAGAATCTCTTGCACATGGTGCACACACAGTCCCTGAAATCATTATCTAGTTGTTTTCTCTGAAATACGTTATTTCAGCTTCTGTTGAGCTGCATTTGCTAAAAATATGCTTGAGTCAAATCCCTGGGCTGCACACAAGCAGAGCTGGCCTGCCTGGGACAGTGGGAGATCAAGTAGTAACCTTTTAAAACACATTCTGTATCCTCCCTGGACCTACCTGTGCTGTCACTCCTCCTGGGCTTTGTCAGTAACCTTTAAGATCCTGCAAGGTTAGAACAGAGTACAAATAAAGATGCCAAATTTTTAACCCTCTTTTCCTCAGCAGAGTCAGTGTTAAACCCAGCTCTGCATTTGAATCACCTGGTGCAGGCAATTCAAATGAGTGAGAGACTGATACTGAAGGGTGTTGAGTGGCAAATTTCTGCCTCTTTCCCTCCTCTGCGAGGAGGAGACCACAGGCAGCAGAAGTGTGCTGGAGAGCCATTTTAGTCCTGCTGGAGCAGCCTCAGCGGTGACTCCAATCGTTCTCATATTACTGCTGGGATAATTATTGCAGCTGCAACCAGCTGGTCCTGTCTGGAAAAAATGTGTCTCTACACACTGGATTTGGATATTTTGGATATTTTCCTTGTCTCAACCTTTGGCTGATATCCATTGTCTATGCTTTCTAAACTCCGCTGACTCTTAGATTGGATCAACTGTTATGTCAATGTTAATTAAAAGCTAATCTTCAAAAAACGTGAAGTAGCAGAGAAACAGTGACAGAGGAACCCCAATAACCTAATCCAAGCAAATTGGACACTTAACTGACTTAGTATGGCATGTTTAGGGGAGGAACCAAAGTGGGGAAATGGAGGTATCATAGTGGTTTGGAGGAGGAACAAATATGGGAGGATAGATGAACGAGGCAATGAAAGCAGATGACCACATGTTAACAGGCTGTGGTCAGTACTGTTATCTGGCCATGCCCTGTCCTTGTCCCACACTGTCTTCTTCTCAACCTCCATCTGTAACACCTAACTTTTGGTGTGCATATGCCTATATGTGTGGGGAGACCATAGAATGGAAACCTTGTGTTGTCACAGGTGTTGTAGTGCAGCAGCTGGAGAGAATGGAGAGGTCTGAATACTGTCTGGTACTTAGGGGGCTGTGGGTCAGACAGGCTCCAGAGCTGGGGCAGCTGCACTTGTATTTTGTGGGTGTGTATCTCAGCACATGGGATGATCACTGGTCAGACCACACTAATGGTGAGTGGGAGATGAGGCCGTGAGCCTGGCTTGGATACTGGAGAGGTTAGAGACCATGTGATTGGACTACTGGAGGAAGCAGAGAGTCCAAGCCAGACCAGAGACAGACCTGTTTGTGCAGGTGGGTGATGATCCAGAGGCTGGCTGTTTAACAGATTTGGTTTATGCTGGGATTGGGATATATAATGTATCTATGTATGTATTCTGTGCTAAATTGCTTTCATCCTGTTGAGCCAGAGAGGGGAGAAGGACCAGGATGCTGACGCAGCTTGTGTTTGCCCAAGTGCTGCACTGATCTTGTGTTTTTTCAGTCGTTGTTGGTCTGTGTGGTTGGCTACTGGTATGTGTATAAATGCATTGTATGTATGTATGTCTCATAGCTGCATGGATGTGGGGATGTGGTGCTGCAGCAGCTTTGACTCTGACTTTACCAGAGTCAGCAAACTCCACCATAAACCAGAGCCACATATTTTCAAATAGAATTCCATATGTTCATAAACAGCATTATGACTTTTTTCTAGGAAGTGTTTTTCTTGGTGAACTTGATGAAGATTTACTTTAATATCTTTACAACAAATAACATAGGGACAGTTTCTCCTCAGGGTATCCCTTCCCTTCATATTCACACTTGGGATGTGGTAAACACCGAATCCATAAGCTGTGGTCATCATGAGAAAACATTAAACTTTCATATCTCCTTCTGGGAGTTGCAGGCATGCCTATTCCTGCATGAGGAGTTGATTTTTCACTAGACATTTGCTGATCAATGTCAGGGTTCCAGGCAACCACAATAGTATCAGAGTTAAAGAAGAATAAGTGTGGAAATGTCGCTCCATAATTACTGAGCTGATATGATACCTGGCAGTGAAGGATTGCTGCAGGCAATTGCTCTGGGGGTGTGGAGAGAAGGGAAAGATTTTCTGATGCAAACTGCCTAAGCAGACAGTGCTGTCCCTAGAGAGACATTGAGCATTCAGGTAGTGGAGCACATTTTTTTCCTCTTCAATGTCACTGAAAGAAATATAAGGATAAAGAGTAGAGGTGAGCTCAGTGTTAGAGTTGAGCCTGAAAGGTTGTTACAATTTTTAGAGAAAGATTGAATATAGCTTGTGAAAAGGGATTTACAGTAATGAATGCTCTTTCCATCCCAGAAATATCTGCCACAGTTCCTTATGTTTTATCAGAAATTTATATTAGCTGTTATTTAGTTTGTGAAAACAGCACAAAGAAGGCAGTGGTGCTGACATTCTCCTTCTCAGTTTGGATGATTTGCTATGATGCATAATGAGGTATCTCAGAGAACTGAGGAGCTAAGACACAGGGCAAGAGTTGGACTTAATTGCTTCAGGGTGATGCTCCTGTGTATCTGCAGTGCTCTTTTGCAGTTGAGGTGTGTGCAGGTAAATTGGCTTCTTTTGCACTATGGGAAGAAAAAGAAATCTTCCTGAAAACTTGGACTGTTTGCTATCATGTTGGTAGCTCTGCAAGTGGCACCTTTTGGTTAGAATTTACTATAAATTAGCAAAAGTCTGAAGTCTGGAGATATTCAAGAACATCTGGACACAATCCTGGGCCATGTGGTCTAGGATGACCCTGCTTAAACAAAGAGTTTGGGCCAGATGATCCACTGTGGTCCCTTCCAATCCCTTCAGTGATTCTGTGAAGTCTGCTGTTTTATTTTAGCTTTCCAAATTCAAATTTCCCCTTGTAAATTGCTGGAAGTTTTCTCCCAAGATTTATGCCTTCCTTCTGCTTCCCTCTCACCTTGGTTTAAAATACATTTCTGCTTGCTTTTTTACTTATTCTTTCTTAAAAACCTGCTTTGGGCTTCTTTTTCTAACCTAGCCGGGCCTTTTAAAAAATTTAATTTTTGTGGGTTTTTTTTAAACCTTCAGTATAGTTCATCCTGCTTAACAGCTTCCTGTGACAGACAGTTCATCAGCTTACCTGTGTTGTAAGAGGAACCATCTTTTGCTTGTTTTAAATTTGTCATATTTTTGCATCCCCCAAATTCTTACATTGGGAAACACTGAAGAGTTGAGCTCAGTTCACCCTTTCCAGATCATTCGTGATCCTATAAAACTCTGTCACACCTCCTCTATCATTTCTTTCCCAGGCTGCAGAATTGAAAGTTATTTATCTTTGCTTGTTTAGAAGCCATTCCATACCTTTGATCTTCCTTATTGCTTTTCTCTGATCTGAAAGTTTTCTCTTACACAGTATGAAAGCACAGCCTATTAGACAGAAAATCCATTAATACTTCATAACATGCTTGTTTAGTAAGGAAGTAGGTCATTGTAAATTCTGATGACCCTGAATAAAGAGGAAAAAAATGGCTAGCCTGATGCTCAAGGCAAGCACAAATTAGCTGAAATGTTACAAGTGAAGGAAATGAAAAATCTGTGACCTGACCCGTGCGATCTTGAGGCAAAGACTTAGAACATTTTGCTTAACAAAATGCACATGATTCTGTAGTTTGTGAAGGAGGTTCAGAAGAACTGTTATGCATTAATTAGGGTGAAGTAAGAGAAATAAATATGTTCTCTTTTCATGTCAGAAGCTAAAATGTTGAGGTCTGCTTGTACTAAAAATAATTCTAAGGGAAAAAATAGTGGTTCTGATTGTACTGTATTATGCTAAAACCTGAGCAGCTAGGTTTGTTTCTGCAGGGCTGTTGCTTATTGGATTATTATCATTATTTTTTTAACAATTCTGATTTAAGAGTTGTGAAGCTGAATATGAACAAAAAAATATGTTTCTATACCCATATTAGTAGGGATGTGGGAAATGAAAATCTGTACTTAGAGGCAAAGACTCCTTCCTAGACCAGGATGAAAAATTTGATTTTTTTTTAAGTAACTCTATTCCTTTTTAAAAAACATGTATTCACCAAATGAAAGTATAAATAGAAATGAATTTAAAAATTTTAAAATTGCAGTGTATCTGAATGATAATGCAGTTACTGTCTCATTAACTGGATGCCAAAAGAAGGCAGTGATAATTGTGTAGCTGCTGCTAAGAAAATTTTCAGAATGCATTATGGATGTTGTGCCTCATCTTGACAAAGTCAGTTCACAAAAGAGCAATAAGCACTATCTCAAAGGAGTATTATGTTTTAGATATTAAAATCTTTCCTTAACAAGCATCCAAGATATAGATCAAAGTAGAACTACAGTGTGTATGGGCTTGAAATTCATACATATTTTCTTGAACTCAGGATTGCAGATCTGTTCCTATTTTGGAAACGAGTTAATTCCAGTATTTTTCAGAGAAAGTTCATGGTATGTTCTGTGGTATTCAGCATTTTAGCAGCAAAAAAATGCTTTGCATTATATGATGTCTTGACAATATTAGTGCCTGTATATATAATATGCAAAATTATATATATCTAATGTACATAATATAGATGAATATATGAATTTTCTCCTCTTCTACACATATTTTTTTAACAGCAAATCAAAGTCTCTGGACTGACTATACTGCTGTGTTTCAGCTGTGGTTAGTGAGGTTTTTTGATTATGCTTGTGTCCAAGTATCTTCCATTTAGTTCAGTGAATCGAGCTGGAATCAAACACGTCTGAATATCACAGGATATTTTTATAAGTCTGAACCCAAGTACAGAAGCCTTATTTCCACAAATTCTGTTTCTTCATCAAGTTCTTGTACTTTGCCCTGATGTCAGCAATGGGCCATCAGGTTGGACTACTCATAGATTAAATCACAGATCATGTGAACACAGTGCTGCTTCTGAGAGGGGCAGAGTAGGCTTAGACAAGAAAGTCATGTATATACCTCCTAGATGGATTGAGACTGTCGAGGTTCGGTTTTCTTTTGCTGCCATTTACAGTGTTTTCGGGTGGTGGAGAAAGCTGTGGTAAGGGATAGTGCTAAACCACAGTGTGTGTGGAAAAGTAATGATTTATTTCTTTTAAGTCTCCTACACTTATATAAGCAAGCTCTGGGAAATAGAACAGCAAATATGATTAATACTGTTTTGGGTGGTTTTATTTTCCTCTCTGCCTATAGTGTTGTAGGGAATCAAATTCAAAGACATTTAACAGAAATTAATTCTCTTCTACTTCTATGAAGTTTGTTGAGCTGGATAAAAAAAAGAAAATAAATGCAAAGCTATATTCAGTTACATAACTACTTTAAAATTCTATGTTTTCCAAAGGTAGAGCAGTGATAACGCTTCATCAGTGCCAAAGTGCACAGTACATTGCTTTGGGATTCAGAAGAGCTGACCTGTGTCTCTCCGGCTTCATCTCTTGAAGTTCTGTTGATTTATTCAAAGTCCTTTGAAGTGTCATTTTTATGCTGTATGCCTCCATTAATTCATTTCCTTACTGGTTAAATACTGATTTTAATGTGTGGGGTCATACAGTTTGACCTCAAACATCCTATGTTACATTTGTAGCATGAGGACAATTAATGCAAAGGAAAAACTCAGATCTGGAGTGGAAAAGATCATCTTGTATTTGGCCATATTCTCGTCTATTCTGAACAGATCTGATGAATATCATTATGTATTTTAGGATCTTTCATATGGTACATAAAAAAATCATCTTGCTTTCTTAAAGTTTTAAAAAATTCAGTATAACTTAATGGGTTTCCTTATTGTAATTTTGCTTGTTGTCTCCACCTGCACTGTGGAGAATTTAATTACTTTGCACCTGAAACATGAAGTGTGTTGTATCTTCAGTGTGAGCCTCATTATAATCTTTACTTGTCCAGAGCCAGAAAGTACCTTAGGGTCTAAAGTGTCTGCTCAAGCAGAACTGAAGACTAATGTGTAGATCACTAGGCCAGAAGGAGCTGCAAGGATCATCTGGTGCCACAGTGTTTCTGAGATCAATATTATGTTCCTCACCTGACAATTCTCATCAAGGTTTTTGGCTCTCTCCCCATGCAGTTAGTGTTGATGGTGATTGCCTTTGACAACCTCGGAAAGCAGCACAGAAAGAAGAAAAGCAAAATCTCTTTTCTGCTTGTCTGTCACAGAGCTTCTAAAGAGCCTTTCTGTATCCACTCTGAGGCTGCTATATCTGCATCTTTAAAATCCAGATTGATTTGTGTCTTTTAACATAGAGGAAATTCGATTCTAACTTGTGAATGGACTTTCCCGTCATCATTAAGGCTCGGAGATGTTTGCCATGACCGAGGTCATGCTGACCTTAATTAAAGACCAAATCACCCTGTCTCTGCTAACGTCACACGCTATTTTCATAGACCCTTGCTGCAGCAGTTCCTCAGAAAGCTAGCAACTGAGCACAGCGCAGGCAAGTTAAAGACATGCAGTTAACTTGTTTCCAAAACATCTTTATTCAAATGTGATTTAAATTTCCTCAGTTATGGAAACATTTCCCATGATATGAATGATATGATAGAAGTTCCTGTAACTACCATAAACATGCTAGATGGGAGGCAAATCTGGAGTATTTAATTTGTTTGTTTATTTTTAACAGCAGTAACATGCATGTCTCATCCAAAATGCGGCTCATTAAACTTAGTCATTTTCCACCTACTCTCCCTTTTGCGTTGTTCTTTTTTTTATTATTATTTATTTTTTTCCTGCAGCTGCTGTATTACATGCTCTTCTGTGCAGCCTCAAAATTTCTTCCTTGCCTGGGGACCCACTTTGGCATGGGATGAGGGGCAGGCTGCCTGGGGCTCACAGAAGAGAGGGGAATGCAGCAGAGGCAAGGGGTGTGTCCTTGTGGGGCATCACCTTCTCCTATTCCTTTCCCCAAGGAAGAGAGTATCTGCCAGCAGGCACCACTGCATCCTATCACAGTCTTCAGAAAAAGATGGCTGGCAGCTCTGTAATCTGCTAATTTTGTTCTATTTTACCTGTGTTGGATGTATCATTAATTTTCTTTGAAAAACAAGGATTTTGAAGAAGAGAGGTTGTTTAATGGAGGGTGGGATATAATGGTTTTATAATTCAAATATCAAGCTATTAAAGCAAGCAGAAAATACCAAATAGGGGGAGCATAAAAATTATTTATGTGCCAGAAAGTACTGATTTTGGGAGATGCTTAGAACCCAGGATTCACTTTGCAGCCCCATCTATAACTGAGGGATTTTCTTAGACGTGTCTGTGACAATCTTGGTCAGCACCATATTTTAATGTGAGTCTTTAAGGCATTTGATTTGCTTTGAATATTTTTCCCAAGTATGAGTTATATAAAAGTTAATGGAGTGAATATAACAATTTCTGTATTTTAAAATTTTATACATTTTCTTCTACTGCAAGATAATTTATCAAAAATTCCTGCAATTTTATTGTTTTACTGTCTTCTGTTACTTGTAATCTTTGTATTCCCTTTGTACTTCAGTCCTTAATTATCCATCTGACACTAGTCTTCCGTTGGGGTAGGAGATTAATTTTGTCTTTCATCCATAATAGAAATTTTCAGTGTATTTCCAGCTATTGTGCTATAAGCTTGTTCATTTTTATATGTTTTTTAGCATATGAAATTATAATTTCTTGGGTCGTGAGGTGGTTTATTATTAATTTTGTTGGTCTTGACTACTGGTGATTTTTTAGATTTATCCCTTGAGCGTTTTCAAACTGACTCTAAGCCTGTTGTTTGTGACGACTTCTGTATTAACTACTAAATTAGTGTTGAAAGACTGGTAGACAATAATTTAAATATCAGATTAATATTGCCTACAATATATAATAGCAGGCAAGCCTCTAAAGAATTTATGAAAGAATAGACTGCTGAATAAAAGTTTGTTAAATCCAGCTAGATCTTTCTTGAGATGCTTTTAGAGCAACTTTTAATTTGCTTTTAGTGCATAGTCATTAAATATATTAATGAACTGTTCTAATTTGGTTTTTGTGTCCTACTAGTTTAATTCCTGCTAACTCTTTGATTATTCTTTGATTGCTGTGATATTTGTAAAAAAAAATAATCTTATTTTAAGTGCCATTCATTTAATCATTTATTGAACACATATATTGTTCAAGCAAGAAATGTTGAAAAGTCCTAGTAAAACCTGCAGTATTTAAAAGCATGGAAGCACTTTCCTTTCAGCTAAGTTTGAGTATTGATATTTAAAATCTGGATAGATTTTGGCCTCCTCTCATCTGATATTTCGTAGGTGTGAGCCAATTACAAACACCAGATAGTGTCATTTCCATGCCCATAATCTGCTAAAACTGCTCTTGGAACTCAGCTAGTCCCATAGCTGCCTGTAAAACCTGCTCAACATCCCTTATTTTTACCTATTGTTTGCCTGGATTATCTGTAAAGAAAGCAAAACATAATGATATTTTATTTAATAACAGTACAACTTTGCTACTGTTTGAAAACAAACAGATTTTTAATCCAGACTTACTTTCCAAAGTCTAAAAATTTCACTTTTAGAGTGGGAAGGGGACACAAAGCTGAAGCCATCTGCATGGGAGAAGTGACTGCATGATATCTATGTGTAGTTCAAGTGTGGTTTTACTGCTACAGTTCTACATCCATTAAGCAGACAATTAGTCTTTTTGCCCAAAACCAAAAAGTTCTGTGTATAAAGTCTTAAAAGATTATGAGCTTTCAGGTATTAAAAACAAGGCAAAAGTTACTTTGTAGTGTTTTTGTGGCTTTCCATTATTCTAAAAGATGCTTTTGAGCTTTAAATACAGGAAATCCCAGAGGAAAAGCATTTTCCTTTGTCGCATTTCAGTTTGTTACATTCCTAGTATGCATGATGCAGAACCACTGCATCAGATTGCTACTTTTGGTGGGTTAGAGGAATAAAAATACAGAGGCTGATTTTGAATTTCTCTCGTTGCTTGGCACAGTTTTGGCAGCATGTGGCACAAATCTGATAGAAGGCCAAATGTGCAGCTGTACTTCAGTGGAAATTGGTTGATCCATTGGATGTGTACATTTTCATTACACTGGCACTGTTGGGACAGCTTGCTCCAGCTGAAGGGCAGCCTGGTCACCAGCCACACTGGCTGGAAGAATGTTAAAGACAATACTATCCTTTTTCCAGGCTCTTGTCTCACATTTTTTATCTTGTTCCACCCCTTTTGAAAGAAGTAGACAGCTACTGTGTGTAATACTTGAAGTATGGTCATGTACTGTGTAAAAGCAACATTTTTGGTTCAGTGCTATGGGCTTCATCAAACAGTCCCTAGCGTGGAGAGTTTCCAGTATGGCAGAATTAGGATTCAGGGTAAACTTCACTCATGATCCTGCCTAAGAGTGTTTTTTACATCTCAGTAGTTTACCTCAAAACAGAATTGTATGACCATGGTGTGCAGCTACAACTCTGTCCCAGAGAGGATGACAGCATCACAGCATGTTTTTTGTGACATCACAAAAAGCATCTGACAGAATTAAGGGTAAGCAAGTGGTGAGAGGATTGAGAGTTATCTGTACTGGAGCATGAGATTTAATTTGAGGAGGGTTGCTGGGACACCTAATGCTGTAGTGTGCCAGCAGTGATAAACGACCACTGCTTTACTGTTGAGTTCGGTGTCCTTGCTCACGGAAATTTATTCCTTGAGGCTGTAAACTTTGGGACTTTGGGTTTTTGTCTTGCCGTTTTGTGGTAAGCTGTCTGCCACAGAGATCCACCTTAAAAGGATGTGTAGTACAATTTGTAATACACCAGTGTCTCTCAGTCATGCTCATTAGTTGCAGGCTGTGTAAATGATTTGTGGTGTTTGCCTTTTAGTATATGGCAGTGCAGCTCATTATTTGCTAAAATGATGTTTTGTTTAAGCTTTTACCAAACTAATAAAATAACGCTTTTTAAGCAGGATGTGTTCTGATTAAGATGAAGCAACCATTATTCATCAATTACTACTTTATATGTGAGTTGCTTCTTAGTATTGTAGGGGTTTTTCACAGCAGTGTTAACCATTTGATCATTAAAAAATATTTAGGATTAGATAGGTATAAATATATTAGATGGGTATTTTTGGTAGTTTTAGAATTTTGTCTTTTCTGATATTAAATGAGTCATTTGTTTTCCCAAATGTAAAAACGCTACATTTTTACATTTGGGAAATTTTAAATGTAGCTTTTAAAATGTAGGATTTAAAGTCTAAATATATATTTTTATATATAGTAGCATTATCTCTATTGGTTACAAACATACCATAAGTTATATTGAAATTAGTGACAGATTTGATGACTGTATCAGTCATTATATGTCACTTAAAAAAGTTTTGACATATTTTGTAATTTTGCCTTCTTAGGGAAATAAGTTTGAATATAAAAAAATATAAAATCAACTTTTCTAGGAGTTAGCAGTGATATTAGTCAAAACTGCACTTTGTTTAGGTTGCCAATATTATATCATCTGTGCAGTTTAAAAAATGAACTTATTAGTACTTCTTGTGACAGTTCATGAACTTTTGGATTTTCGCTAATATATAGGTATACAATGAAAAGTGTTTTGAACATATATGCTGAAGTTGATAGTTATGATTATATTTTGGTATTGTAAAATAGTTTATTCTGCAAGCTGGTGCACAGATATAACTTGTTATTCATAGAAGCATGTATGAAAGCAATGATTGAAGCCCAAGTCTGGAGACATTGATGGGTTCTAGAAATTTTTCAGCATTAACCCACTTGAAACATTGCTGGTGTGTAATTGCAGTACCTGGAAATTATGTTTTAAAAAACTATAAATGCTTCAATGCATTTTTATTCTGTAAATAAAAGATAGTTTGATAAAACATGGATGGAACTTGATGTGTTAATTGACCAGAATGCTCCTATTGATGGATCTTCACTATGGAAAGAGACTAGAATACATTGACATTATGTCCTCTTCCTGCCTTAGTGTGCTGTTTTAATGTGTAGCAAATAGAAATATATCTCATGAATTCAATCTTCCCTTTCACTGTTGTTTATAAAGCTCTTATTATGTTTTCAGTACCTGAATCCAGTGAAATTGCTTGAAAATATTGAAGGCAGTGAACTGAAGTTCTTGGGTGAATCATATTATTTTAGTGAAAATTGACTGAATTGAATGGCATTTCTTTTCAGTGCTCATTGCAAGGAAGCAAATAAAGGACAGAGCAACAGGGCCAGAATGTCACTGCTCTGATCCCACAGCACTTGAGCAAGGCAAGCCCAGAGACTGTGACCAGGTTCAACCAAGGGGACAAGACCTATAAAAGGCAAAATCATGGCGAGGAGATGGGTGCAAGGTCAAGCCAGAAAGCCCCTGCATAGGTCAGGATCACATCCAGCCATTTATGGGCACATTCACAGTGACAAGGCAGGGCTGAGGTCAAGTCATTCCGCAGCTCAAGGGGATCTGTGGTCAGGCATATTGTGACTGGAGACCACCATTCCTCCAGCACAGCACAGGCAAGGAGCTAAAGCCTGTGCCTGTGTCGAGCTCCCTGGGGATGTCAGCAGAAGCCCCAGTGTGGCTGCTGAGGGCTGCTAGGGTTCATGAGTGTGCTCAAAGCCCTGTCATGTCAACTACTCCCTCCTTAGCCACAACCGGTCATTTCATCACATAAAGGTTGTCCAGATGTGATTTCTCCTTCAGAGATAACTCTGTGCTGGCTAATCCCAGTCACCTTCTTGTCCTTTATTGTGTTAGAAATGGCTTCTAGGAGGGTTTGCACTATCACCTATCCAGGGATCAAGGTGATGTTATCTTCCTTGAAGACAGGGGTGATATTTGCTTTCTTACAGAGCTCAAGAACTTACTACCCTGGTCCCCATGAGCTTTTAAAGACATTTAAGTGACCTTGTAATGATGCCAGCAGGCTTTCCTCAGCTCTTGTGGTTGCATCCCATCATGTCCTTGAATTGGACTGTAGACTGGGTCTCTGCTGAGAGAACTAATGAGAAAAATAAATAAAAATAAACTAATGAGAAAAATAGGGTGCTGAATCTTTTGCATCTGAGGCCATCTTCAGACATGCTGACTTGGAAAAGATAATCTGGATTCTGTGATATGCAAACATAGAGAGAATACAAATTAAAAGACAGTTTTTGATGTAGAAATGGCAGATAGCTTTTGGAAAAAACCCACCAGTTTTTCTTAACAAGAGAAAATTGCTTAATTCTGTATAGATAATTTCTGATTTTAGTGGTGTTGAATGTAAGACAGTGGCCCAGAATGCTTCTCCAGTTTCAGAGCTAATAAAACCCCCTTTCTGTGATGAACTTTTGCTAAAATAGAGTGCACTTCATTTTTATTAATTACCTTTTCTCTTTAGGATTAATTCAGAGAATAAATGACACTATCTGAAACTTCAGTGGCTCTGAAACTTCCCAATGCAGAATGGGATGAAAGGAGGAGTGTTAGGATTGTGCTAGAGGGAAAAAAAGACATTTCCAGGAAATAATCTCTGGGGCTCTGTGGCAGTGCACTGTCTTTGTGTGTTGTCTACAAATGTTTTCTTGTCACTTGGCAGGCAATAATCATGTTCATCACAGTGCTAATTAAGAAAGGTCTGTACATGCTGGTAGCTGGAGTGGGGATACACCTGCCCTCAGCAGTACTGGCAAATGCTGGCAGCTCCACAAAGCACCAGTAAAAAGTCATACGACTGTTTTTTTTTTCAACATATGCAGTACTTTTGATGAATATTGTTTCAGAGTAGGAACAAGTAAAGAGTAAAAAATATTTATTTTCTGAAAAGCATGGATATATTTTCCATTAATTGCTGGCTTATTCTGTAACTGGGCCTGCATTTGCCTTGATAAAATGATAGCCTCATGCACAGCTTGTACCTCTGTACTTTCTTTGCAGCGCTGCCCAGCTAGCTGTCTCTAATAGCCATAATATTGCTGCTCATTTCTTCTACTGAAGAGTGCCTTGCAAAGGACCACTTTGAAGTAATTCACTGTCCATTTCTGTGTTACCTCCACGGACACTATCTACACCACCTGTTCAGTGCAAAGAAGTAAAGGGGCAGGAAGATGAAGAAATCTACAGGAAGACTAAAGAAAGTTACAATTTTGAATGTATATGCAACAGCAAATCAAAGAATCTTCAGAGCAAGCAACTGAAAAATACAAGCAAAGTAACCGAATAAAGTAGCACTTATAGAACATGGGAATTTTTAATCCTTGGCTAGAGGAAGAAAAGTTCCTTACTCATCACAATCCTGTTCTTGAAGCAATTACTCATTTTGGCATTGTAAGAAATGAAGTGTTGGGGTGTTTTTTATCTGTCCTGCGACTGCTGCATGCAGCTCCCATTTTAGTTTGGGGCAAACACTTAAAGAGTTCTCCTGTGAGCTGCTGATCATATTCTTTCTATGATCCTGCTTCAAAAAGCCCTGATGGCAGGGGCCAAACCCATCTTTGTGCTCTTGCAAAAGCCAGACCTACTGGTGTTGTCCATCTAACTGGCCATTCAGTGACTGACCTGCCTGTCCATTTTGAAGTCTTCTGTAACAGTCAGCTATTTTCCATGAAGCCTCTTGTTTGCAGGCTGTCTCAGAAAACTGCGTGGAGAGGAGTTGTGTGCAGAGTGATAAACTTGTGCTGAAATGAATTGTGAGAGTTGGAACAGCTTAGATTTGCCAGTGTTGTTCTTCAGCATCCCACGGCTCATAGAAATGTCTAATGAGAAGTGGGAGTGGGAAAGGAGTCAATTTGTGGGCTTAGAGCCATTGGATAACTGTGGGTTCTTTAGCTGTGATTTTGTCTTTTCCTCAAAGAGAAAAGTATATTGAAAACCTTTCTCTGCATAAGGTGGAGAATAACAAGGTAGCAATGTTTGTTGGTCAGATTGGGATATTTAAAGCAGAGATAGTGAATGCAGAGAACTGAGAAACATGTACATGAATATGTTTGACTGCTGGTAAAACAGAGAAGCGGTGTTACAGAGTCCCAGAGGTAAACATGGGTAATGTCCATACACTCAAATTCACTAACTTGAATTTGAGGTGTTAAGTGAAAAAAAATTATCTTACTGTGTATGTGGATTTATGGATTTGGGAAATAGTGTTTTAAACATAACATAATGGAAAAGCAAAGTAAATTCAATGTGGTGCTGAGACATGCTTCCCTTAGCACATTACTTTGCCATATGTTGATGCTCCAGCAGCCTTCTCTGATTAAGAAGTGTTCAAATGTGAGAAATAAATACTGGGTCTTGTTTCATGTAGCACTACTTCATATCTTCATGAGGTATTGTCAAATCTTTCTAGTGGCAGGCTGTACTATTAAAAGGTAGGTTGGTTGCTGTGTGAAACTTACCTTTCTCTAAAAGATAACTTGTATTAGCAGCTGAAACGGATGGGATTTCCATTGTACAGGATTATTTTTCTTATGAAGAATAAAATAATAGTCACTCCATGCAGAAAAAAAATCCTGCAAGTCATGGGCACTTTCTGTATTTTCCATATTGCTGCCTAGGAGCACTTAGGATGTAATTTTTCTATTATCTTAGAACCTTGATGCCAGGTTCAAAACAGGCATCTTTTATAAAGACAGGCAGAAGACTAAAAATGTTAGAGAAGGGAAATTGTTTTTTTATTTTTGTTTCTACCTGTGCATCAGAATTTGCAAAAAGAGATTTTATTTACATTTGACTATTTCTAATTTTTCCATAGTGTTCCAGTAATATTCCAGTCAGAAATTAATAAATACAATATAACTGCAATCATCTGGAAATTGTATTCTTTCCTTCATATTTTTAGTAATTTCTCTTTGTACGTAGGAAAGCCTTTCAGTGTTTTGCAAGCATCATGATATATTTCAGTAATAGATTCACAGCCTTTTGTTTCTAAAATATATAGAAATGTAGTATACAAACTTTAAAGAAATTTGTGAGAAGTGTGAAATGCAAAATCTGGTAGTAAGGCAGAGGTGTAGGGATTAGGTAAGTTTATCCTATAAATGGCATTATTGCCAGTTTAATGCCTTCTATTTGTCTTCATGTTCAGAGTATTAAACCCATTTTATATTTGAAATACAGTCTTTGGAAGGGAAGCATTTGTCATGCAGCATTTAATCTTCCCTCCATGCACTCATAATCTAAAAGCTGTTTCTTGTATGGTGCACAAAAATTTGTTGGTTCATTCACAAAGTAATAACCTCCAGAGAATGTTTTGAACACAGGAAAGAGTAAATTAAAATATGAGCAATAAAACAATAGTAAGGAAATAAAATTTTTGCTTTGAATATTACATAATCATAAGCAGTTTTAATTGTAATTCAGTTAAAATAACATTTGCCTTAGATGCGCAGTAGTCTAGCTATAAAATATCTTTTGGAGCTATCTCAATCTACCTTGTGATTGTGCCTGTTGTAGTTGCAATTTTTCCCTGCTATTCATTCTGCTAATTAGCATTCTTTATCAGCAATTTTGGAATCTATTTGCACCACTAAAGTTAATTAGCCAAAGTGAAAACATTTCATCTGTGCAAGAGTTTTTTGTATGCAGTTAAGAGTTTAAGAGTTTAAGTATGCAGTTACTCTGGTCAGATAGAAGTTTGAAGAACATACACCTAAAAGTATGTAATTTGTTTTAGATAGCAACTGAAGCTATGGCAGCTAACCAAACCAATCTCCCTTCCCTGCATGCTGGGTCCTCGTTTCAGCACTTGAGGAGCAAAAGGACTTTCAGAGAGTCTGTAAGGACATTTGACATCCCAGGTTATAAAAATATTCAGGGAGGACAAGGCTATCACAGAGAAACAATTTCTGTATGCCTGTTCAGTGAAGAAGAAACTGAAGAAAATCTCACATTAAAATCCTCTTGGAGGGATGGGTGAAGGAGAGCATGTATAGGCTGGTCTAAATAGGTCCAAGTTCCTGTTGACTGTAAGATAAAAAATGTGAAAATAAACATTAAAAAGGTTTTAGAGAGGGTCAGGGAGACTTTAGATCTGTAAACTCAGTGTCTTCATGAGACAAAAAAAGAAGCTGTAAGAATAGAGAATGAGATAAACACATTCTGTTTTGAAAGGAGCAAAAGGTAATCTGACTGAAGGCATCAGCAAACACGTAGATGAGGCTGATTTCATTGATAGCTCTACGCCTTTGAAGGAATCCTTTTGCCCAAGCCTTTTCAGTGAACTGAGAGGGAAGATCTGTGCATGGATAAGTAGTTCTTTAAAAGACAAGGAACAGAAGACAGGAGAAAAAGAACAAGTCTGGAGGGATGGAAAATTTCTCTTTCCTGGACAAGTACGTCCATTTCTTTAATCATTGCTCTCAGCTAGTTTGAGAGTAATAGCCTATTCCTAACAATGCTGTGTAGTGTTTTAGGTGCCTGTAGTGTATATGCTGCTCTGTAGGGGTTGTCACTAATGCTGGTATAAATAGAAAGTGATGGAGAAAAGGAGGCTCAGGGGAGACCTCCTCACTTTACATGATTACCCGAAAGGAGGTTTTAAACAGGTGGCTGTGAGTCTCTTCTCCCAAGGAACAAACAAGAGGGAATGGCACCAAGTTGTGCCTGAGGGTGATTTAAACTGGGTAGTAGGAAAAACAGCTTCACTGTAAGGGTGGTCAGGCACTGGAACAGGATGCCCAGGGAAGCTGTGGAATCGTCATCCCTGGAAGTGTTCAAAAAATATGTGGCACTTAGGGACAGAATGGTGAACATGGTGGTGCTGGGTCAATGTTTGGACTCAATGATCTTGGAGGTCTTTCCCAACCATAAGGATTCTATGACTGATTCTGTTCTATGAATTGGAGGTACTGTGCTAACTTTTAAGGTGTTACTTAGAACATATTCCCACAAACCACGTGATTTAGAAAAAAACTGTTTCAAGATGTCCAAGATGCTTCACACTAGGGCTTTGGAATAGAAAGCCTGACCTGACAAATGACATCTTGACAGTTTTGAGGCATGAAGGAGAGAAAAATGATGTGGTTTATACAGATGGAATGAATTGGCACCAACAACATGAAGAGGTTTTAATACTTTCTTCATTCCTTCCTGAATGTAACCCAATTTTAGTACTTTCTTTGCCCCACCGTGCTTACTTTTGACTGCGTTTGCCTGACACCAGAAAATAGAACCTTCAGGTTTCCTGAGAGCAAATTTAGATGACTTCCAATTAAGAATTAACCCAAATACTGACTGCAGATCTCAGCATGTTTCAAAATGTTAACCAAGTTCTTTAAAAAACACTACAAACACTTGTAAGTTTTTCATAATTAATAACTCCAACTCTGAGGACATTGTGGAACCCATTTAATCCAAGTCTGTAGGTCATCACTTTCCTTACTTATGCACCACCACCATTATCCTCCCTTCTGCTCCACACCATTCTCTGTGAACTATATAGCCAAAGACCACTGATTCCTAACACAAACTGCCAAATTTTGAAAAATGAGCTTGAGTAAAGTTTGTCATGGTCATCAGACAAGCAGAAAAAATTCTTAAATATATCCAATGAAAAAGCTTATCAGATCATTGTGAATACTGATAGATAAAAAATATTACCTGGAAAAACATGTGTATGTAAATCTAAATTTCATATAGTGATCATAAAAAATACATTTTCAAAATGTTTATCAAACAGATTAAAGCACATATGTATTGCGAACTGTTTTAGAAATATTACAATAGAAAAATTACACTGAGTACATATTCCTATTGTAATTTATCTGTGTCATTCTAATTCGAATTCTGTCCACTGATTTTAATTTCCATATATATTGATAACTGGGAGTATGTAGCCTATTAGTATGCAGTGTAGTTACATACATTATAAACTATAACAATTAGGGGAGAAATCTGAAGTCAACATTAAGTTTTTGAGGGTTAGGCATGGATAGTTAGTTAGGCATGGTTAGTACATGGATAATGACCACATAGGTGATTATCAGTTCATTTATCTGTTTGTCTTTGCTTCTCCTGGCAACTTTTGAACCTATTGATTAATTTCTGTAAAGCTTGCCAGAAGGGGAGATGTTTAGAGATATATGAAGAAATTTCAGTAAGTCTGGTAGATAATAATAAGAAATAAACTTCATGAAGGCTGCTAGACAGTGCAGGTGAGGTGGGTCAGTAGTACTTCTGATCAGGGTAAGTTGGGAGAAATCTACTGGTACACACTGAACTTGGCAGCATATTGCTGGTCCTGTAAATGTACTTGTATTAGAGATTTTAGTTACTTGCTTTTTAAGAGTAAACCAGATTTATCGGAAAAGACTGAAGGTATTTTAAGATCAGACATAGGATTATTTCTGTAAGATGCCAAAGAATAATATATTACTCCATAGATGTTGTTTTTGGGGTTTTTTATTGTTTTAATTTTATGGTCTTTTTTTTTTTTTTCTCCTTATGGCACACTAATACTCACCCCTACATGAGATCTAGATCCTAAAAATTAATCTCAGTCTCTCTGAGAGAATATTTGAAGATCAATTTTAGTAGTAAAGAAATAAAATTATCCCAGAGATACATGTAAACACAAAAGACCTCTCTGCAGGCAGGCAGGAGAGTGCAGTGGCTGCCTGATTCCTTCTCACTGAAGAGAGCATGAGTTCCCCTCTGGCAAAAAAAAAAAAAAAAAAATTAGATTCAAAATATTACGAGTCATTAATTAGAGTCAATGATATTGATTATATGTATTACAGAGAAGTAATCTAAAGGTACCACAATTCTGATTCTTGTTTCTAGTTTATTTTTCCCGAGTTTGATTAAAGAGCTTAGAGTTTATGGTCTGTTTTTATCTACACTGGCATATAAATAGGGTCTGTGTATGCCCAGAGCTGAAGGAAATAAATCCAGTCATTCTATAGTACAGCTTAGAGCTATGAGAAAGCTCAATCTGCAATAATGATAAAAAGAAAATCACATCAAATAACATAGGTATTACAAAAAAAGAATATCCTGCTGCTGTCATCAATGCTCTGATTGCAAAAGCTACAGAGAATTACACATTCCAATTAGAAGACAACATCACAACTTCATGGTTTGTAAAATTACATCAAATCCCCTTCCACAAAGGAACTCCTTACCAAATTTATTTTAGCACTGAAAATATGGAACTGTCTGGGATATTGAGTAATTAAATCTCTATTTTTTTGTTGCTTCTCAGTTATTTTGAGAAGCATTAGGTTGAAGGGGGTTATTTTGGTTGATTTAGTTTGTGGTTTTTCTTTTAATTGATCTGTTTCTTGCAAAATTGCAGCTTTTTCATTCTACTTACTTTGCAGTGAAACATTTGACATTCTCCTTGATATAGACAAAAGGTCTGGATAGATACTGGGACTTCCTGTTCTTTTCATCTGTTGTGTGCTCTTACTGTGGCCTTCATAAGTATTTAAGGATTTAAATGTCTTTGGCCTTTCAGACTATGAAAATGATTTTGCAGTGATTAAAGAAATTTATTTTTTACTTCAAATTCTTGCGGAAAAGTGCAGTTGCCCATAATCTCTCTGTCCTTTGGCCAGTCACGTTCTGTACCCAAATTACTTGAATTCATGAACTTTTACCATCATCGCTAAAACAGAAATAGAAATCTAAGAGATTGCAAGATTTCTTCACAAATCACAGGAGCTTTCATAATAGAGACCTCAACTTAGTGGTCTCACTAGGTACAGGAAAAGGCCAGGTGTTACTTTCTGTAACAGCTGCTGTAGATCAGGCACCACATGATCACTAGTTTTAGGCAAGCTACAAAGATTTTTGCCCTGTAATTTTGCTCCTCTCAAAAGCTCCTTGTTTTTGAAACAGAGGTTGCCATATGGTAAAATGTCTCTCATTTTCAAATTTTCCATGGGCTGTGACATAGCTATGAATGTTGTTGGCACTGAAATGTATTGAAATGTTGGACTTCTATAGGTCTGGAAATCTGAAAGAAGAAAAAGGCAACACTGTATGACTGGCCAGAGCTCCATGGAAGAGATTTTGGTGGAATAGCTGGAGGACCTTCTGAATACATCTACTTAGAATAATGGTATTGGGCATAGTGCATGGTGACCAAGTGAATAACTAATTTACATGGTGGTTAAGCATTTCCTTCTAAAATGCTGCTTCTCAGTTCTACCCAGCATTTACCCCATCATTCTTAGCTGAATTATCTCTGAGTCTAAAGCTTTACAGTATCCAAAGCAGCAGACTTGTTCCATAACTTGGCTAGTCATTCCACAAACCATCACATGAAAGATCAAATGAAGGGAGAGACAATTCATCTATGCAGAGCTAAAGAACTTGAGCTTTGGAAATGACATAAGAATTCTTTTTTCTCACATAAATTTCCATGCAGACATCATAAATAATGGCCATTTTTACCCACTTCTTAGCTTTCATGTCCTCCGTTTTCTTATCCAGAAGAAAAGTGAAATTTAACTGTTGAAAAAATTGTTAATAGTTTGTGTTGGTTTTGTTGCTGTTAAAAATTTTGTTAATGCAATTATTTGGGAAGGATATGTAAAATATCTAAGGTGAAAGAAATATGGCAAAGTAACTCATAAACTGAAAGCTTTCAATGCAGGGAAAGTCTATCGAGAATTCTAATTTTTATATTCAGTATTTGAACAGGAGTTTCTAAGACATTAAACAAAATATTTATGCTGCAATCTGAATCAGCAGTCTGTAATATAATTCTTCTACTTTTATATAGCATGGTACTTCTTTGTATGCATATACCTTTGTGGGTAAATGATGCACTACACTTTTTTGAGCAACTCAGTGAACTGTAGTACTCCCATGAGAAATTAGTCATAGCTACTTAACTTTGTCTTCATTTGCTTTTAAATACAGTCTATTTTGATAGTGCAGCACTAGACATCTGATTACTTGGTATTCACTGATAGTGAAAAATACCTGTGCTTTAATGTAAAATTGCCCCATTGCCTGGAAGCACGTTGAGTTTTCTGTAGGTCAGGAGAGACTGAGGAGACATTAGCCATGATTATGTTCCTTAAGTGATTAGAGATACTTCCTGGTAGTATCTTGGTGTTCCTTGTGCTAATTTTTGACTCACATTTAGATCACTTTCTGTAGACATGAAATTTATTCATTGATAAAATAGGAACTTCAGCACAGTGTACAGTTAATGGATATATCTGAAGGGATGCAGATGGCCCATGGGATAGATTTGCCTCTCTCTCCACTCTGACTGTACAGGAAGATGGGAGCTTCTGCAGTGTTGCTCAGTGTTTCCATATGGTGAATTGAGAAGGAGCTTAGTAGAATTTATGTATATTGTGGGTTTTGGGGGTTTTGGTCATACAGTGTCTGTTTGTAAAGGGTGTGAATCAGGTTCATGCAATACTGTCTTTGAGGTCACCCTGGTCTTTTTCTGCTATTGAGTTACCATCATTATTTACACTCTTTTCCACAGCTCAGGCTTGTCCTCCTGGGAGAAATCCCTAATGTGTCGTTGATTCCTGAATTCTCTACAGAGATTCTCAGCTACGGTTTTATCTGCACAGTTATCAGAGCTATCACAGAAACATGGAGAATTTTTTTATCAGAAGATCCACCACGGCCTTTCTTATTATCTAATACACATCTAGGGTTGGGGGGGAGGCAGGGATGAGGAAGAGAAAAGAAGCGGCAGAAAAGACACTGCAGGGTTCTATCCTAGAGAAATAACAAGGTAGAAGATTGGTCTGATTCAGGATTTCATTCCAAGTGCTTTGGTACAGGTAGGATTTACAGCATGGCATCTTCTCAGAACAGGTGCCTGAAGAGAAGAAACCTTTTGTATGATTGCATATTGATTAGAGTACTTGCTTAAGAAGAGGGAAGCTCAGTTTTTTTAGACTGAGGAAAACTTTGAACCTGTCTCTTCTGGGGAATTGCCTATGAGATTTTAGAACAAACCTGGGATGGAACTCATGCTCAGCTCATATTTGAAACTGAGCCGCAATTCAGAGGAAAATGCAGACTTGGGAGGAGAGAGATAGAATATTGCTTATTTTGTTTAGTAATGTTAATTGCACTTTCTACTGAACGCTCTATAGGCAGGATGTATTTTGCTCAATAGCAGAAATAAATACAGGCAAAAAAAAATGTTTAGAAGCCAGTTAATCCACTTTTTGATATACTTTTTTTAATTCTATCCCTTAGTGACACATTTATGAATGAACTTCCTGCTAGCCTAAAGAATTAAGGGTGTTTTAAAAACAGTTTCTACCTTCATGTTCATTTGCACATTTACTTGTGAGACCTACACTAAGTATGGCAGTGGCTGAGGTATCTTGCACTGTCTTCGAGCATCTTAATTCATGTACTGGAAGCCATCTCAAGAGCTTCATGTGGGCTGAATTACCCCACTGAGTATCTGAAAAGTATGGTTAATTAGCTTCCTTGCCTGTCAGTCACTTGTTTCCATCTATTTTCTCACTTCAGCTAGTTCTGTCATAAAACTGTAATTTGTTTTTCTATGACTGTGAAGATGATACTCATAATTTACACCTCCATCTACCCATTACAGTATATTTTTTTAAATTTTGATTGATTATATTCCTGAAGTTTTGCTTTAAAGGATCTATAACTTTATGAGGCTGGACAATGCATTTAGTGTGTGTGCAGCCTTTCAACAGTGACATCTACTTTGGATTATGACAGCACACTGTTGATTTCAGTTCAATCTAGTGATCATTTCATTACTAAACCTTCCTACTACGTATCTCAGGATTTTCTGTGCCCAGCAGTCTTTCTTTTCAGGCATTTCTTCCTACTTTGTAATTTAATTTTAAAACCCAGCAACGATTGCCAGTTGGAAGACCCTTCCCCCTGTACTGTGATCTGTCACACAAGATCTTTGTTCGCCCATTCAGGTCTGCTGATGTTAAAGCAGAATAGATCAGTTGTGATTTATGAGGAAATATAAAATTTAAGGTCAAATGTTTTACTGTACACCACAATCTCATATGTTCATGGGTTTTTTTAAAAAATTATTAGCTGTTGTGAAATGCTTAATTTAAAATATTTCTTATTCCTCTACTTCCTAACAGAAGTTCTTCAGAGAAAGTGAAATATGTAGATTTTTCTCATTGTTTTTAAATTTGTCTATTTTAGAAAAATTTAAATACTTAGATGTTGCTTTTAGAAACATTATAATGCCATGATCTTAAAGTTTTAGGGAAAGAAAGAAAAGTTCTACCGAATTGAAAACATCTATCATTTTTGCAGTAAAGGTGAATAACTGCTGCTTTTAGCTTTGTGGAGCCATGAAAGGTGAGATGTCAGAAATGTCACAGATGGAGGAACAAGTATTGCATGTAATGATGTTAAAATTTATGAGAGAAATAAAAGCATATATTTATGTCTTGCACTTTAAAGTTTCCATTTGATAAAGAAACATTAAAACTCCATGGGTGTTTTTTGTGAATAAAATGTATTCCACAAGGAGATGGATTTCTGTTAATAGGACAATGCATCTTTTTTCTCTGCACCACCATAGGACACTGTTGGACATTTTCCTGATCTGTCTCTTTCACTACTAGCAATTCACAAGAGATTGCCTGATACATAAGTACACCAAAACCAACCCATCAATGATCACCAGGGAAATCTATCATAAACATCATTATTAGATTAGCTGTGGAGAGTTAACAAAATTTTTGCCTCCTTTCTTCCTCCTTTTCTTCCAGACCACAAGTGCTACAACATCATGCGGTGCCTGTAATCCAGGGTATATGATACATTAGTGCCTTACAAGTAGAGACAATAGAGACCTGCTCTGAGCAGACTGCAGCTGTATCTCAACTTCAATTTAATATTATCTTTATTATTACTTTTATTATTGAATTAGGAATTGGCTTCATTACTTTGCTGTGCTTCTTTTGCTCTGAGCGAGCTAGAATGGATAAATGTGTTTCTTTTATTTGCAGCAATAAGCTGGGTACAGTTAAAAGTATTAGCATCACCACACAATAATGTGTCTTTTTCAAAGGTCAAGTGCAAAAAAAGGCCTTGATTTTTTAAGCAAACTTATTTCTCATATTTGTGGGTTGTTGCTTGCAGAGGGCATCTATTGCTGTGTGACCCCCTAAATCTTAAATCTTTTAAGTTCTGTGTTTTAGGCAAATGTAATTTTTTGGTAGTAAGGAAAAATATATTCTAGCAGACAGCTGTCAGATCTTGCTCCTTAAAGACTTCTTATCATCACTATTTATAGCCGACTGATGGATAGCATTGGATCAGGCTGAGGTAAAATGCAGGTCAGGCTTTTGATGTATGTAGATGAAAATTTTCAGCCCTTAATCATATGGCACCACAAAAGAAAACATTGCTAAAAGAGCATAGCAATAACATGGCTTCCAGTATTGCTGTTAGGAGCCATAGCTGTTGTTTTACATTGAGTAGGTGATGATCCCACCTAATTAATACTCAGCAGTGAGCTCTAACATGAGCTGAAATTCTTTTTTCAGAAAACGTGTACCTCATTGAGTAGGCAAAAATGTTGTTAATTTTCATTCCTGTTTAATCCTAAATTAAAACCATATCCAGCCTAACTGATTCTGTGATTCTGTTATTGCTTGGGATGTTGCCACTAATTTTAAAGGCTTTTTGAAAGGTTAACCTTGGCTAGAAGCAAACAAAAGCAAAATACATAACTACAGCAATCTTTCGTTGCAAGCTAGATTTAATTTCTGTTAATATATTTATATAAATTCCCTGGCACTTTTTTTGTTTGTTTTTTTTTAATCCCCCTAGATATTGGCAAATGTAATAATTTTCATCTGCGGGAACTTGGCCGGAGCGTACCACAAGCACCTGATGGAGCTAGCCCTGCAGCAAACGTACCAGGACACGTGCAACTGCATCAAATCCCGGATCAAGCTGGAATTTGAGAAGAGGCAACAGGTAAAGTAACACCCGTGTCTGGGTCTGCTTTTCTGTTTTCACACTTTTCTGTTGTCCCCCTGTTTGTCACTCTATAACCCAGCCTGTTAATGGGGAAACACACTTCATGAGATGCGCAAAGTCTTTTGAATATGGTTGTGCACAATTCCCGTCTAACTATAGGAAGGGGTTACAGTTGTTTCTGTCATCAGGTCATGGTTTTTTCTCACTTTGTCTACGAAAGTAATTTATGATAAAGAAAGTTAAAAATGTTGTATAGATCCTGTTTGCACACTCTCTCTTTTGTTGTCCTCATGGAACGAGCTGTGAGATGTACATGTGTGCTTTTGGGCATCTTCAGTTCTTCATACCCAAGACCAGTGCTGCAAATCACTGCAGGAAGATATTATTGCACTGTTTTTGAAAAATATTTGAATCTGCAATACTGACGAATCATGTGATATAGTTCTAGAGGTCAGGTTTGTTAAGAGATCTAGGGAAATTGAAGCATAATGATACTGTCATTTATTGCAGTGGTTGAATAAAAGAATTCTCTGATTGCTTTATATAGTTCTTTTTCTCTTTGTAAGATCTGTACAGTGCCTGTCATTCTGACAGATAGGTGCTTCATTTAAGGGAATTTGAAATACAAATCAGTTCATCAAGTAGTAAAGAAGATAGGTGCATTTTGCTTTGAAGGTCACCGAGACTCGAACTTCTATGAACTGTTAAGGATCAGAGAATAGAGTCTTCACTGACAGGTGTCTGTGGTCACAAAGAGTGCTGGTGTGCACCGTGTGTGTTCCAGCTGACCTTAGTTGTCATGTCTGTCTCACAAATGCCTGTAGCCATTTTAAATTAAGGTTTTCAAGATCCATCACCAACACTTTTTTCTGAAAAAAAGCAAGGGGAAAGTCCACACCAGGACTTTAACAGGTTGTATGTTCAGAGAGCCGTCCTTATTCTGCTGGACAATTGGGTTGCATACTGGCTGAAGTTGCTAGAAAACATTTAAAATAATCTTAAGATGAACAGTTTACAGTAAAAGCAAATTTTGATGATTAGACACAAAATTTGCATAAGGTGCTCCTGCAGGAGAGGTTTATAAGAGCAGTCACTTATGTTTGCACCTCTGCCCCTCCACAGCTGTGTGCAAGGAATGAGGGGACTTTGAGCTCAGTTGTAAGGGCCTGGGTTTCTACTAATGCTAGCTTTTCCCTTCAAGCATAGGAAACACATTGGTTTATCTGCAAGAAGCAGGTTATGTTACTGGACACTGAATTCAAAGGAGTAAGAATGCCTTTTGTAAGAAGACAGTATTTAGAGCAGACGTGGTTCTAACTGATGTTTTCTGCAAATGTGTATTATTTTGATAAACATTACTAGTTTCTATGGAAAGACATAAATAAGTAGCTTTGGTGTACTGTCGGTTCTGAAGATCTTGCAGAAATGATTGAGAACCTGACAGTGAAAAGAGGCAAAACTACCAGGGATTCTGTGACAGATACTTCCTCTTTGGAGTCTGTAGTACTTGTGTTTTCAAAGTGCTGTAGCCTAGCAAGATGGAATAAAGCAAAAACCATCTTTCACTGATAAATGTTTTTGTTCTTACAGAATAATCACGGAAACTGTACAAATTTTTATATATATATATTTATATATATATATAAAAGTGTGTGTTGTCATGTTTGTATTTTGATAGAAGTAAATTTTTTAAATTAGTTAAGACATCTATGCAGCCCTAAGTAGTGTACTGCAGGGCTAGATTAGTAACAGATAGATCAATTCTTATTGAAATAAAGTCAAATATTCTGTGGAAGTCAGTGGTCTTTTCAACCTCCAGTGAGCTCAACAAGAGCTCATTAGATCTTCAGATCTTCTTCTATAGATTTCTTTGGCCTTTATCACCTCAACCCCTTAATACATTTCCCTTATCTCCTGTCAAGGTTTTCCCTTGAAGAAACAATGATGTGTACCTCCAAATTATCATACTTAGCAACGTTAGATATTTAAATGTGAGAAGGTAAAATAAGGATTCATTTTATAAGGTGGCTGGTTTTTTTTCACCAGGATTAACACACGTCTTTGTTTGCAGACATTAGATCAGAAGTGGATGTACTTTTGTCTGTCTTTTTTACACTGCTTGTTTTGCCAAGAAGATACAAAAGATCATCCACATTGTTAGTATTCAGGAAGCGAGTCAATCATACTGGTGACTATTTTTAGAGAACTGGGATACAATGAAGCAGTAAGAGCACTGAGCATTTTAAAAAGCATTGGTTTTGATCAAAGCCTTTATTAGCCTGTAAAAGGTTGTAGCATGACCCTTGATTCTACATCTCTGTAACAGGAAAAAATTTAATTTAGTTTAATTTACTTTACATAAGCTACTTTTGTACAAGTGCAGAGCATAGGATATGCTTCTAAATGATTAGGGCTCCAGGTCAAATTTGCACATTTTTCCAGATCATGGATGTCATGTATTTTATAATTGTTTTTGAATTCATGTTTTTGATTCATGTTTCAAATTATTCTGTGATTTTCCTTTTATATTATTTGAGAGTAGTCAAATAAAATGCAGACAACTATTGGTTTTCAGTTATTGGGGTTTTTTCTGTTTTTGAATAGCCTTTTTGATAACACCATTTTGATAGATCAGTAGATAGGTATATTTCAATACCACTCAACAATTATGCCAAAGAGCTCAAGAGGAACCCCAGATTCATTGTTTTCAAGTGAAACCAATGTACGTTAGAATCTGGTGAATTCGGGGGTTGTGTGTATACTGAGGTACAAGTTGGACATACTGTACCCACACCACTGTGTATTTCTGCTCTTGGGGCACAGCAAGAGCTGGCTGCTCCCAGAGGGATGGGAAGCTGCAGGTGGTGACACCTCCTAGCAGGGCAGAGGCCACTTTTGAACTCCTGTGGTAAAGTGCAGTATTTTCAAAGCCCGCTTTGGTGTTTCTTACACACCTTCAATGTCTTTTCAGTGTTTATAAAAGAGAAATGTGGAACTGTTCTGACCTCTTTTTAATTTGCAGCCTTATTCCAAGGTACATATTTAAAATAGCCCCTCATGATGTTATTTGTCTCCCTGATAAAAGTCTGGCTGACAGTTTGTAGGGGTAATGACTCACTAGCTGAGTGCAAGATCTTAATGCTGACAGCAGTATAATTGCTCTTCTCTCTCTCTTCTGGGGCTTTGCATCATGAGACACAGGAATATACACTGAGAGGTTCTTACAACATTGCAGGGAGGTGTTTGTAAGGTGTTGGTATTCAGTGAGTTCTCTGAAATGCTGTCTTTGAGAAGGAGGCAGTATAATGATGGTTTTAGAAACAACACTCAGGTAGCAGATGAAAATGAATGAGGCTTCAAATCATTGAGTGGGATTTTAATTTTTTCACTGAAACATGGTGAAGCACTGCCATTCATTAAAGGAACCAAAATATTTCAAAATTGTTTTTAAAATAATCTAAACAGAGAAGCTTCATATATTTGTGATGCTTAAGGCTGTTAATAAAGAACAGAAACATTGAAATACATTATTTGGAACTAATATATGACATGTGGATTCCTGCAAGTTTAATTAATTCATTTCAAAAGGTAAGCTACTAATATTTTCATGAATATACAATAGTTTTTCTAAGAGCTTCCTCATTTTTCGTTTCCTCATAGCTTCAAGGCTAGTAAACAGGAAAAACAAAAGCTAGTGCTGGTCTTTTAAATTTTAGACTCCATTTTTTATTTCAGCAGTGTTTGTACACATGTAAGTGTGGTGCTGGTCCTTTGTGTTAATCAGAGTGTGTCAGTTCTAGAAATAAAGCCTGTTCTGAGAAGTGTTGAACTTGCATGGTGGGCCATGGGAAAGATGGATAGAATATGTAGCTAGAAACTGGGCAGGGTTCACTGGAAGGCTACAGGGGTACTTAGTGCACTGCTGGTCATGATAGATGACGAGACTTGGGGAACTCAAGGTATTTAGCCTGAGGAAGAAAAGGCTTGGAGGGGACAGCTAACATCTGCCTAGCATCAAAGGAGTTTACTCAAAAGGTGTGGTCAGATTTTTCTGGGAGGCAGGATGAGAGGCAATAAGCTTGAACTGTGACAGTATTAATCCTGGCTGGAAGGAGATAAAGATTGTTCACTAAGAGAAGGGTTAAACACTGGGAAAGGCTACCTGGAGAGATGCTGGAATCTGTGAGCAGGGAGATTTTGAACTCCTAGATGTATGAGAACTTACGCTTCAATTCTTGTTGTGGGGCCAGTGAGAACACACGATAAGTACAGAGCTTAGAATCTCATTAGGCTAATTAAAGTCCTAAAAATCTAATAAAAATGCAAAAAAAAAAATTAGTGACAATAATAATAACAATTACAGTCCACACTAATTAACACAAAAAAAGAACATAATTACAGGTAAAAATGTTATGCAAAAATATTCAAGCATATCCCCCTTTTCTCTGGTGTTATCCTCTGTTATCCTTCTGTAACCACACAGCCCCACAATGCAGTACTGCCATTGCCATGGGCTTATACTGAGTTTGCAAGGCCTCAGGGTTAAGGCTTTCTGAATTTTTTTGACCTTTCTGGTGCTTCATTTTTACTTGACTGTAATTTTTACTTAAACGAGTTAACTGTAACAGCAATATTTCTATTGACAAGGTGGTTATAGGTAATTAACTTCTTTTCTTATGCCACAGCACAAACATAGATATTAGTAGTAGATATTATAGTAATGCCCAACTACTATGTGAAGAATGAGATATTTACAACTGTAACATAAGGTGGAGAATTTCAGACCTGACATGATAGTGGACGGCTTAAGAAATGAACACACAGAATGCAGTGGGGAGCAATACATGCATGACTGGAGATGGTACACAGGCTTGGCACTGGAGGATCCAGATCTATAACTATATAGATCTATAAGATCTGTAAGTGACCAGTCACCACTGGGCATTTGAAGAAATGCAGACCTGGACCTGGACACAAAGTGTTTTTAGGGGGAACAAAGACCAAGAGCATAGACTTGCAGAGCAGCAAAGAAAGAGCAAGGTATAAATGTATCACCAAATATCTAAAAAGTACTGCAAAGAGATCCTAGATTGAGGAAGAAGTAACTGTCAGCATCAACATCAGCATCATATTTCTCCTCATATAGGGCTTCACATGCTGACAACTTGCTTAAAACTGCCAGGCTGAAACCTATCCACAAGAACAGTCAAAGCATGAGACTTTTTCACTAGAAAAAGGGTTGTAAACTAAGAAGTATATGCATAACAATTTAAACTGTACTATTACTACTAGGACTTTGTTTTTTTAATATAGAAGTATTTCTTTCTTTCTTTATTGTTGTTTTTACTTTATTTTTTCTAATAATTAGGGTAGGTGTAATACTGATTCTTGAATTAGACTGTTAATATTTCAGTTATGCTAAAAAGAAATATAAACTAACAATAAATTCTTAGCTTTAGATGTTTGCATGTGTGTGTGTACATTATCAGGTTTGTTTCCTTTTAGTCCATAAACAAGATTTTGGGTATTATGCTTCATGTATCCCTCTGGATCCTGAAATGAATGATACCAGTGTTACTAAAGCAGAAAGCAGGGTTTTCACAACAAGATGTCTCTAGTTCATTAGGAAGATGTAAATACAGGTGATTTGAACCCCTTTCCTCTTCAGTTTTATTCCAGTTAAGGCAGTACACTGCTGTACCCCAGTCTTTTTACCCCAGAGGGATTGTTTGTCCCAGAGTGTCAGGCCTTAGGTACTCCCAGAGCTAAGCCAGTGTAGAGGGGCAACAGGCACGTGGCCACTGAGCAACTGCTGCCACAGCTAAAAATCAGGCAAGGCCAGCTCAGAGAAGTCTGGAGACCCAATGTTGAGTACAGAGCTTGTGATGTTGTGATGGAATTGTATTTTCTGGGCTACAGAAGCCCTGAGCAACTTCATCTAATTTTGAAATTAACCATGTTTGGAGCAAGATGTGGGATTACGCATCTCAAGAGGTCACTTTCCAACCTGAACTTTCAGAGAGTCTCTGGTTTTCTTTAATGGCTTTCCTATAACTGGATGCTATGTCATACAGGAATACTATGATTTCAGATTGAAAGAAATGAAAAGGTAAATGTCACTTTGAATCATATACTATAATTGCAAATGAATGTTTTTTTTAACGAACAATATCCCTATCAGGTGCTACTGAAATTTTTTCCAAGTTTCTCATGCTGACTCTGCTTACAGAAATGTAATGCCAGGAATAAGGTAGCTATTTTTGCTTCTAATTATTGGTGAGAATAATAGGAATTTTGCAGGAGGAATATGTGTTTGTTAAGAAAAGCTGAGTGATTTGAAAATCAAATAGATACCTGTTGTTACTTCATTGTGTTCAGGTTGTCCAGTCACTGAAGGATTTAAAATAGACCAAATAGTCTTGATGATACTACAATACCAAAAGTCTGCAATTAATCTTCCCCCAAGGCTCAATATTTAGTACAAATATGAAACTGATTTCAAGTTTTATGTCACAACCAAGAGCTGCAGATCAAAAAGCTGTAACAAAGGTAGGGTTGAAAGGTACAGAGGCTTCACCTGTGCCTGGCTGACCAGAACTTTTGTAAGGTAGAGAATATATTCAGTTCCTTGCCTGCAAAAGCAACACGTACTGCATTAGCAACCTGCATCTTGTTCACATCCCTGGAGTTGTTCTTTCATAATACTTCACTTCTTAAAAAGTTGCTTAGGAGCTTCTTCCCTATAGAGATGGAGCAGTGAGGAGGGTGCTTGGCAGCTTTGCAGTTTACTACTGTGGAAAATTCCAGAGTGTTCCAACAAGTGTAGGATGCTTCCATTTCAGTGGTTTTTCAGAAATCTGGGAAATTACCTTGAAATTTATAGCAAAACACTATTGAGGGTGACCACTTTTCCTAACCATTATTTTCCCAGTTTTTCTCTGCTAAACTGTTTGTAGGAGCTATGAGAGACTCCTTATGTAGAAATAAAGCTTTGTCATGTTCTGAAATGTTATAAAATTGGCCTTTGACCCCAGGGAATGTCTATTTCACTGTAAGGGGAAGAGATGCCAATATTGGAAGTCTAGTTACCTACAAGAAGACACTCATATTGTCCCCAATTCTGAAATTAATGGCTTAGCAAATGCCTTGTGCAGGTATCTACTTCACAGATCAATAGAGACACTCCAGTTCTTGCATCTAATCTTTTTTCCTACCTCAGGACTTCATTGTGAGAAAAGGTCATTTACCATTTTGTAGTGAACTAGATGAGATTTCAGCTGCTTCTCTGTGTGTTGATCTGCAGTAATTTATTACATCTAACACACTCAGATAAACGATGAGTCATACTGCTTTGTTTTATGAGGAAAATGTGTAGTTTAAGCAGATATTGAGTACCACATTTTCATAGATATCCTGATAATTTGGATGAAATACATACTGGCAGGCAAATGTTAATTTTTGTCATGGCACCTGCAATTTTGTCAGCCACATTAGAAAAGCTAAAATTAATAGCTGAAGAGTCATTCTTTTTAGAAAAAGAGAATGCCTTTTGACAGTGAGTCCAAAGTTTTCAAGTGTTCATTATTCCCATAATTAATTGCCTCATTTTTAAATTGTCATTTTATTTCCAGATAAAAGTTATTTAAGTCCGACTAGATCCCTTTGTCCTTACTAACCTTGCTATGTCTTTTTCAAATCTTCACATTAAACATTATTCTCTACAGATAAGGATTACAGGATATTGTGCCTACAGAAACTACACATAGATCACACAGATTTTGAAAACCCAGAGGCCTGTTTTTTTAACTTTTACATACAGAATTGCTTAGTCATGTCGTAATTATTTTTATAATATTGTAAATAACTTAAACATCTTAAAGGATTCTCTGTAAAAAGGATTTTCCCGGCATTTATTCATTTGTGTGACCTTTTAATCATTCACGATTTCTTGTATCATTTTATAGCAAGTATATCTGAACACACTGTTGTCAATTATGTTCACCTAAGGAGATAAAGATCTATTGAAAAGTCTTCTTATGAGTCTCTGGGACACATTGGCCTTGTTAGCAGCAACATCATGCTGAGAGATCCTATTCACTGGGTTAAGTACCATGAACTCTCTGTTCTTTCCAGAACTACTGCTTTCCAACATAAATGCCTCTGTATTGTAAATAGATGTTTTAATTCTGAATTAAGTTCCTTTGGGTGTTTTAAATACCTTGTGTGGTGCTGCTCACAAAAACGTATGTGTTTTTCTAACATTTTTAGCAATCATATCACTTGTAAATATTTTCTTTATGTCACTCCTAATACATTTTGTTCTTAAAATGATTGTTCACATGGACATTTACACTGGCTGTGCACACACACTAAACAACTTAAGTTTGGGACATTTGAGTCCTGTGTGTCACTGTGTTCTTCCCCGTTGCTTTACTGTGCTCAGGTTATAATCGAAAGGCATAGTCACTGTCTTTAAGATCTTCTTGGGAATCTGGCTAAATTAGGACTTTTCTAGAAGCTCATGTCCTTGTCCATGGCTTAGTTAGATATTACTTCCAACTCTTTTCAGATTGTAAATCAGTTTCCTTTCTCTTTCTGTAATATTCTCTCTCTTTCCTCTTCCAAATCCTTTCCCTTAGGGAGGTACCCTTTAGCAATTTCCTGGATCTGAAAGGCTTTATACTGTAGGAAAAAACATTAGGAGAAAATGTAGTTCTGCAAAATATACTATTCCCAGTGCTTTCAACCAAAAGCATGTATCGAGTGGTAGATGTCAAGTATAGGATCCCCCTCAGCTACCTTCTAGGAGCTCAGCTGGTTGTGTTGAAGACTAACTTCTTTCTAAGACCTGCTATGAAAGCTGGAAGAACTTAGGGTACAGTCTCCTCACTCCTTCCCTTAGGAGTTGCTTTTTGCTCGGGCTGTCATCCTTGTTCCCTGTCCTGAGATGCATTGCAGCTGCACTGCAGTCATGTCAGTGCCTTCTAACTTGTCAGTCTGGACCCCAACCCATAGATTTGACTTTTTGAAGAAAAACCCTTTCCTTCCATTTCGAGTTGTCGTTGGATTCACCTGTTTGTGCTCCAAGGTGGTGTGAGGAAAATTAATCTTTTCCCGTAGGTCACCAGGCTTCCCTTCAGGCAATCCCATTTCTCTTTGAGGTTTTGGTAAGAACTGTACATGTGGATGCTTAACAAAGCTACTTAATAATAAGCAGAAGTTCTTGAACTGTGTTGCCCTCAAAGGTGCTCACAACCTGTGTGCCTTGCTGACTCCTAGAGCCATGTTTCATGGTTTATTATATCTTAGTTTTCTTTTAAATAAAAGATCTCTCAGATTGGGAGGAATGTGAATTTATATGGGGTGGAAGAGGAGGTCATATGAGCATGGTGAAACTGTTGGGCTTTGAGCTAAAATTTGCATGTCCAACCTCAGATGCCTGGGCATATACACACCTGCAGCATGGTTTTTACAACAGCTCTCAGCATATTGGGCCTTGAAGCATATAGGGTTTTTGTTAAAAGCATTGCATTTATTTGTTCTTCCAGATTATCAAGCAGCTTTCTGGAAACTTAGGATATCTCAGGCTTGCTACACAAAATACTCAACATAAAAATATGTTTCTCAGTAAATTGCATTTAGAAATCTGCCAGGAAGCTCGATTGCAAGCCATTCAATCTGTGCTACTGTGCTGATTTTTAAACCAGAATGTTGTACAACACTAAATCATATGTTTGTATAAATCTAAATTATCACAGGAACAGTCATTATCGTTGACAAATGTCCTCTTGTTAAAAAAAAAAAAAAAAAAAAAAAAAAAAAAAAAAAGTCTAATTGCTTCATTAAGGGAAACAAACCTAAGAATTGCAGCTACATTGATTGTTTAGGTAGTTATGGTTGAAACGAAGCTTTGTGCGTTATTGTAGGTGAAAGTAAATGTGACATCTTGATGAAAATTTAACAATTTAACTTTTTTAAAATGCAGTAGTGGTGACAGTAAACACCTTCTCCGAACTTCCTCTTCCCTTATTTCCTTATTTCACTGAAACCTGACACTAGCTTTCTAAACCCTTACCGAGCCACTAATGAATTCTTTCCGGCCTCCTCCTCTGGTTTTAATGTGTTTTCAGATGGCAGAGATTCAAAAAGAAATAAAAAGTAAAAAGAGAAGTGAGAGAGAATACAAAAGTGCACAGGCTTAACTATCTGCAACTTTTACATTCACCTCTTTTGTATCTACTGCAACCTGTTTTGTGAACTTGATTTGTTCCTTTAAAAATTTGTCCCTAACTGAAATGTTCAAAGAATTATCATGAGCAGAATTGGAAATGTAGCGTAGACCCTACTAGAGATCTGTTTTCAAAATAAAATTTATAGGAAGGCTTTATTCCTACTTCAGAATGGGGTTTTTTTGGTACAATGTAGAAAAATAAGTCTCAGATATGAAAAGGTGACTTCATCTTTCTCCTTGCTTGGAGACCCAGCATACTGAGTGGGACCCAGAGTACTTGAAATGTCTTCAGAAAGTGTCTGTCTTAACTGTCTCTACCAAATTTGGAGCTTCTATACCTTTGCTAGATGACATGTGCCATTCTGCTTTTATCTTCGGAGAATATTTCCTTTTTGCCCAACTTAATAAGCCATAATTCAATCTAGGCCTGTGAATTGCTTTGGATATAAATAAAGTTTATTCCTTTCCTCTTTATTAGAACCTTATATGCACCTGAAGGCTATTGCCCCCTCTCAGTTATTGCTAAAGTGATAAAGTAAGTGCTAAAGTAAGGCAAACAAGCCCAGTTTCCTCCACTGTGGTTTGTAGGACGTGTTTTCTTGGCCACTGATTTTTTTTTTTTTCATTGTCTAACTTTCTCCAGCTGGTCCAGATGATTCTGTAATGCTAAATACTTTGGCAGCATTATGTTTCTTTTTAAGTACAATTGACATTTCAGAGGATCTTGGAATATAATATGCTGTTGTCCTTTCACCTCTGCATTTCCAGAAATTTAAAAATCAAATTATTGGAGGTCAGATAGAATCCCTAGTTAAATCAGTTCCATTGTCTACTAGTGCTGGACTGGAACTGTCTCCACGGTTTCATTTCTCTTTGACCACTCCATTCTAGCAGTTTTCCTGCTTTTGGAGTGTAGTTGCAAAAGCCACTTAATTGAAATAGAGAAGTGATTTTTGCTTATTTGCTGTAACCAAAATCTAATATAAATATGTAGTTTTCATCTTTTTCCTTCTAAACTGAGAAAAAGAAAATTTCCCCTGGCACTTCGAACAACTGCAATTTAAAATGGTTTCATATTTTAAATATTATAAATATAATACAGCTGTGTACGATACCAAACTGATCTAAGGAAAAACCGAAATAGCTGCAACACCAATGCCCTTTAGTCAATTACTGGGAGTCAATTACTGCAGATCCCTCAAATCTTGTACCCTGGAATTGTAAGAAAATATGTTCTCCCAACCTTTTTGTAACTTTAGATTCCTCCTTAACAGCATGTTGTGTTGGGGTTTCTTTTTTTGCAACTGATTGTGTTTGAAGGCTCTTTCATAGTCTTATTCTGTTGACTATGTAAGTCTTCTGCTTCCAGCTATCGTGCATTTATTGCTGCTCTGTATTTTAATAAAATGACTGTTGCCTTTCTCCTGTACTCTTATTTATATCCAGTACATTGGATTTTCTATTTTACACTAAGTAATGAAATCTGATGGAGAAAAGAAATGCAGCTGACTTTTTCCAAATTCATCACTTGTAGTACCCCAAACTATCCTGTAGATAACTTGATCGAGGAGCATTCCTTTTCCTGTCATTTGCATTTGTGCATCCTTACTCTTTCTCAGATGTTCTTGTTAAAATGATCTCAAAAGGAATTTTTTACTCTTAAATATCATCCCATTTCCTTTTTTTAATGTCTCTCTCTGCCAGTAAATAGGTGTCTTCTTCCATGTTTCCTTTCATCTCTTGGGACAGATCTTACATTCATTGTGTATATTTCTTCTTTCAAAATGCATTTTATTTCCTGTACAATCTTTCACAGGGACCTTTTGCCCTAGGAAAACTTTGACTTTTTATTCTTAGGAAAAAAGAAGTTTTACTCCTACTACTGTATTTATTTTGTTTGGTTAATCAGACTAGTGTTTTTAAATATTTTTGACTATCTGATATTCAGGTTCCGTTCAAGCTGTATTCAGCATCCTTATCCCCATATGCCATTTTTTTAGATGGTTGTTCAATAAGGATCTCAGAAATGTACAATGACCTGCCTGCTACTCCTCCCTAGATTGCTGCATAAAGAAGGATAATCTATTTTGAAAACACTAAAATGCAAAAGATAAGGTCCCAACTCCTGAATATTCTCAGTCTCTCCTTGAGTATGAGGAACTGCTCATGAAATATGAGAGTGGAGACATGGGAGTATCTTTATGGCAAATTTAACAACAGCAGGAGGTTCCAGTTACAGAGGTGCGGGTTGGGTAAATGTTATGGGCCATGGTGTGTTGTGGGTCATGCTACAGCAGGCACAAGCTTACATGGGGAAATTTTTTTAAGCTAAGTTTCTTTTCAGTTCTTTAAGCTAATAGTAAAAGTCCTGTAAAAAAGCCTTGATTTATTGCTGAATATTGTCTCTGAACATCCCTGCATGGTTGAAACAAGGGTAAGAAAACCAAACCAAAAGTAAATGCCTATGAAAAAGTGGAATAGATAATCTTAGGCGTATGCTTCCTTAGTGATCTGAGTGCAAGAAAATGTATGACCCAGATCCTTAATGAACCAGAATTGATGTTGCATTTAACCAATTTTGATATCCTCAAGTCCCATGGCATACTTTTTCAACTCAACTGCTTCAGGTGTGAAAAATAATTTCCTTTTGGTTGTTTGAGTTATTGACTGCATAGTTTTATTTCTTGACTGCTTAAGTCAGTCTCAGATAGTCTAAAGCTCAGAGTATCATTATTACTGTGTGCCTGTTTTAAAGTTTCTTACCTTTTAAAGTTTCTTCCTTGCTACTTTCATTGGATTTTTCAAGTTCAGTAGTTACCAGATTTCTCATTATAGGTCATCAAATGTGATTGCTCAAGCAGTAAGACAGTACTAAATTTGTGTAGCCTTTTTTAATTTTCTGCTTTTAGCAGATAATGGAAAATTACTGTATTGGTGACTTTCCACAGGAAGATGAATTTTCGGGGTCTAATGGTGCCTAACAATCCCAACCTTTTTTTCAACACTGACTAGGAAATTTCCTGTAGGATATAGAGAAAAGTGTAATAGTAAGGTGATTTAGCCATGGCCCACACCTACCGAGCTAATCACTCACTGCCCTCCAGTTCCAGCAGGAAAGGGGGACAAAATAAGGGGGAAAAAAACAGGAATGGAAATACTATGAATCCAGACAGAGAAATCATTTACCAATTACTGCTGTGGGAAAAGCAGATTTAATCTCGTGACAATAACAGAGTTTTGACTAGTTGAAGCAAAAGAGACAGATAATTAAGCCACATCTTTCCTCCCACTTTTCCCAGGCTCATCTTCCCTCCTTCTCTCCCAGCTCCCCTACCCTGTTCAAGGACCATGGAGGGGAATAAAGGCTGGTCAGTACATAGGAGTTCCTTTCTGCTGCTGCTCTTTCCTCCTTGTGGTTTTCCTCTGCTCCAGTGATGGCTCTCCACTGGCTGCAGTTTCATCAGGCATATCCATGTGGTCTGGCATTGTTTTCCATGGGCTGCGGCATGGATGTCTGCTCCAGAATGGAGCTTCTCCTCCTCTGCTGATCTTGGCATTCCCTCTGCCAGATCTCACTCCATTTGTTTCCTCCTCTCTCTGTCTGGCTTTTCCTGCCTTTCTTCTCACACATTTCCCTGGAGATGCCACCAGCTTTGCTGATGGACTCAGTTGTGTTCTGCAGTGGATCTTGGATCTGTGGCAGAGCTGCTGACCTCTTTCCCCAGAGGCCACCTCTGCAGGTCCTCAGCTTGCCACCCATGGAAAGGGAGATCTCACAGAAGGGGTGTGATAGCTGCAGGTGGGGCTGGCTGGAAGGGAGCTTGGTGACAATATACCTGTTTGTACATGTTATTACTTGTTTTGGGAAACCATGGCCTGGGTCCTCTGAGAGCTCTCTTCAGCTATTCAAGGTTCAACCTTTCTCCTGGTTATTACAAGTAACTTTGTATCATCAGAAAAGAAAATGGCCCTGAGAGCTTTTCCTGCTCATTTTGTCACTTTGTTCTAAAACCTGTTCTACTCCAACATTCATTTGTACCAACTTCTTTCATTTGTACCCCAGAATTAACAGTTTTGTATCTTCTGAATCACCTGCTTTTGGTCTGAGTGTAAAGTTACATCGTTTTTTCTGAGTGTTTCTGCAGTACATTTCAATCTTTCTTTGGCCCTGCCAACTCTGTGTTAAACTCCTTGAGAACAAAAAATCCTTTGTTTCTGTTGCTCAGAGAAAGTTGTTTCTCCAAAACTTTGTTTTGCATGTTATTCGATGATTTCATGCTCTTCTCTATTCCTAATGTTTGACAGGAATGTCAGGTTTGGAAGGGTGCCTTTCTTCAGTTACAAACATTTGATCCTTTAGAAATGCTCTAGCCAGAGTAGATCCTGACACCTGCCTTCCTTCCCATTTCTGAGCTTTATTGGCTACTGTGATCTTTCAAATGTGAGAGGACTGAGGGAAAATAATGTTATAAATAGCTCTTGTTAAATTCCCTTTGCTTTATAGGTCACATTTGGTTTTGTTTGTGAGTCAATCTGTCACAGATACCTTTAATAATGCCCTTTACAGCATTGAAGGGAACCCTCAGGCAGCCCAGGGCTGATAATGCTGCAACAACTGTGGCTGCACGTCTTTTTTTACGTAATTAAACAAAAAAAAAGGCCTGGTGCTCACAGGAATTACGTGCTGCTGTAACACTCTCCACACTGACTTTAAAAGCACAGTTACAGGAAAGAGGTTTACTCCAGGGGAGTAACTCCTCATCACTGATTTTGTAGTGTAAGGATTGTTGGGCAAAATAGATCTGTGAAAAAATGGATTTTTACATTGATAATAACTCCCAATTCCTCTGCACATTTATTTAAAAAAAAAATAATTGCACGAATAGTCTTTCTGCCTTTTTAAGTTATTCTTCCAGGTTATTTTAAAATACATCCTTCCACGGACACCACACAGTAAGAAGGAACATTTGTTTTCTGATACCATAGGGGAAAAAATATGTTCAGCTTGTTAGGGGCTTTATAAAAATAGAAGGCAAGAGTTAGTGTTGCCTGGTGCTGTTATTGTGGCATGCAAATACTTGGCAAATATGTCCAAGGATTTCTTAGGTTTTCATTGTTCTAACAAGATGATATAATCAAAATAACAAGCCTTTGGTTTTCTTTTTATAAAAGCTTTTTAGGTTAAACCTTTCCTTTACATGCAATCATTTTTTACTCTATTAATATATGCCTTCCTAATGAGAGTTGATTGCTTATCTTGCGTGTGTCCTGTGATAAAGTTTCTCTCCATTTTCCTCATTTTGTGTGAACTGTAGGCCTCATTTTTCTTTCCCATATGCATTTTCTGGAGTTCTTGTAAATTAATGTGTGCATCTTCAATGAGTTTGAGGAACAAACAGTATGTCACAACCTAATTTAGAATCAGTAGCATATGAATAACATATTGCTCTTAGCTGAAGCCCCATTGATTTTTGCATATAAAATGCAATTAAATATTATTGTTGTTGTTATGTTTTTGTTCAAACTCTGTGCAAGGAGTCTTAATTATGCCAACAGAGTATCATTAAAGAGCTGTGTAATGCTATAAATAGATGTACTATAACTTACTCACATAAATCACTGCACCATGGTTTCTTCCTAATTTTTTCCATTCAGTTAAAATTTTCATCTAGCTAGTAGAAGACAGAAGCATGCTGCTGCATACCATAGAATGCATTAGTATTTTAAAGATATGACTGTCTGAAGGTGAATTGGTTGACAGGTATGAGGAATATGAGTGTTGATGCACTCACTGAAAAGGAAGTGGCAGAACTGTAGGATAATGTGCCTGTAATGCAAACATGGATGCTCATGGTGATTCTGAGGAAACTCTGATGACAGTGAAATAGAACCATGCATGTTTGGGATGCTGTAAATTGCAGACAGTTGTAAAGTCTGCAACATTTCTGCTATACTGTCTGGGAAATACTATATAAAAAAAGAATCAAGTCAGCTTGTTGCTTGTGGGGGCTTTGGTAAAAAAAAAATGTATGTTTTACGTATATGTGTAGGAAAACAATGATCCATTTTGAGAAAGACAGACTTTTCTACATTATGATGAAAATGTAGAAGCCATGGCATAAATGTCTGCTAGTCTTAGTGAGAATTCATTGTGAGAACTCCAGAAAAAGCATCCTATTATTTTCTATGCCATGGGAGTAAACAAAGTACTCAGAATTGCAGTGACAAGGTAAAAAAAAATCCATGCTATAGAAATAGATAAGGACTTCAGCCCTTTTGGGATCTTACATAGTCCATGATGCAGGACAACTAGATAGTTAAACTGTGGTCTGTGGAGAGCCATGAGGAGTATGGTGAGCTTGTCCTGAACTTTGGATGAAGGGAGCTGAAGGACTGGCAACAATGTACACCACTACTGAAAGTACATTGCAAGTTTTCAGAGGATATTCAATATCCTTTTAACCCCCCAAATCATATTAAAATGTGCATCTGCTCACTGACATCACTGTCAAAATTAATAGTGCTTCATTAATTAATGCTGTTAAAAGCCCTAACAGCATTCAGCATACACCAAAGGATTTTTCTCCTCCACAGGTGTCCCCAAAGCTCCTGAAGATGACTGATCCTTACAGAGCATTATAGTGGATTCCCTCAAACCTTGTTCCAGAAAGCTTGAGGTTGATCATTAATTGATCCAGTTCAGTGATACTTCTCAGATTTAAAAATGTGAAGATATCCAATCCACATTGAAAATGATTGAGATATTCAGAAAACCCTATTTAAATCCTAACTAAAAGCTGTGGTTCAGGGGCAAGGAGGAAATGGACATAATGAGTGCTCACAGCAGACTTCAAACCACTTTAATTTGTGGTTTCAGATCTGGAAAGGCTGTTGCTGGAACACCTTTGCTCTGTATAGGATGGGCCAAACATTCAGTCCATGAAAGGATGTGACCAGAGTTCCCCCGATTACCCACTGGTACTCATTTTTGCATCATGTTTGTCCTCCTGTGCTTGCTTGAAAGGGCATTCTAGCACCACCTTTTCTGGGAAAGACATTTACTGTGGAGTTCTCAAGCAATTTTGGGTTTTTTAATACTCACGAAAAATTCAGTACAAGATCAGCATATGGTTCAGTCACTGACTTTCTCTAGTGTATTGCATTTTTTAGAGAAGAGCTTCATGATGCTGGATTCAACAAGAGAACCATTGCAAAACTCCTCTGTCTTTTCTTGATCATAAGCATAGACTCTACACACCATTGTTGCCATATAAGTGACTGACTCACTGTCTTCTTCATTTTCCAGGCATAATATCTGGAACATTCTTTCATAAATTAAAGTTCTAAAACTCTTTACCCTAAAAAATCATAACTAGGCAAGTATCTGCAATGAAACACATTTTCACTGAGAGAAAATACAGAGGATAATGTAACTGAAAAGTTTAGTTTTAGTTGTCAAGAAAAGCACAAACTCACTTGCAGTACTGCAGTATGGTGGCTTTTCTTAACTGATACTGGAATTTCAACTTGTTTACATGGGTAGGTAGTACAACATATTTTTAAGAAGCAAGGAAGGAAGTAACACTGATATGATAAGACTGATATATGATATGAAATGATGGGATGGCATGGCATGGCATGGCACAGCACGGCACGGCATGGGATACCAGTTTTTCTTTTCATGGAAATGTGTGCTTGAGTTGGTCATGTGATTGATTAGCCCAACTGTGCTGAATGAATTGGTTTCTTAGGCTGGAAAGCCACATATTAAAAAAAAAACAAAAACCATGCTGAAGAGGTTTTTTATTTTGTGAGATAGGATTGGTATTGGGAACATTCTGGCATCAGCTGCCTGGTAGGTGCAGTGACAGCTTCTTCTTAGCCACTAACTGTGTTAACAGCAATGCAGGGTTGTTTACCCTTCAGTGAAAGATGTGGTCTTGAACAGATTAACAAACAGCCCTGCAGGGACTGCTGTAACCCCACTGTACCCATCACTTCGTGGTAATTATAACTGGTGCAGTGTTGCCACTGTGTCCCCATTGCCACATGTTCCTATTTTATCTTGAGTCTGATATCTCTGTGCAGGGCAATATATCTGTGCAGGAGAATTTGCCTGCAAGTTTTCTTTATTAACCAAAGGAAGATTTTAGCCTTTCAGCTGTAGAGCCATGGGGTTGATTCTCTTCTTCAAATGGACTAGACTTAAATCCGTAGAATGGTTGCAGTTGAAGGGACATTAAAGATCTTACATTTCCAAGCCCCCTGCCACAGGCAGGGATGCCTTCCATTAGACAAGGTTGCTCAGAGCCCCATCCAGTCTAGCCTTGAATGAGGACGATAACTTATATTTTGAACATGTAACATCCACTGTTGAAATACACTGCATTATTGAAATGAACAGGTTTTTGTCATATATAGATATATAGATATAAAAAGAGAGTAATTTTATAATGAATTACATCAGAATGTTAAGATAACATGATAAGATTATGTTATTTTGTGTTTCAATTTCATTTTAGTTTTATTATGTCATTCACAGCTTTAAGAATTTGCTAAAATACAAATTTGAGACATTCTGTCATACCTGTGCCCTTTGGACTTGTATGTGGTATACACTACTTAATTGAGTAACATACAAATAGGAGGAGGAGTTAGGCACTTACTCAAAAAGCTATCTCTAGTCATGCCTTAAACACAATAAAGTTACCTACTCTCCTAAGTAACTTTTGTAAGTCATCTTGGGTGCATATGAGTACCCGTTGATAAGGAATACATATAAAGAAAGAAATAGTAAATGTTTTAAAGGATGACTGTGTAGGGTAGCTTTCCTGCTTTGTTTCCTTGGAAATTCATTAAAGTGTTAAAAATCAATCACAAGAAAGCTACTTTCTCTCCACCACAGAAAACAAAGTACTAATTTAGTTCATTCTGGACCAGTTTTTAAAAAAAAGCTAAAAAGGAATAGAAAGGCATTCATTCAATTTAATCCATTCCTAATGTTGAATACTTCATTAACATGTGTGAAAATTGGTAAAAGAGTGATTTTAAATAAGTACAAAAGCATCTGAAATTTTACTTTGATGAGAGGGGATACTAAAAAAGAAAAGTTTTAAAAAAATTATCTTTTTTGGAAAATCAAATTAAGAAGACAAATGTTACTGTAAGTTTACCAATTACTTGAAAGAAACACTAAGTATTTTTAAACTGTGCAGAAATCAGCTGATTTATCTTTTTCAAAGTTCATATTCAGCATTATGCCATGGGATTCCCCGTAGTAAATCTACTGAATACTTTTTTAATGCTTCAGTGCTCATTGTGGAGGAAAGGAATTTTCTGTACTTACAGAAAAATAATTGCAACAGTTATCTCAAGGTGAAGCAGGAGGAGGGGAGGTCAAGGAATAGATAGATTAAATAAAATAAGTGGTAATGAATTGTCATGTCTATGTATTCAGCAGAGAGACCTAAAGAAGCTCAGGGATGAAATGACTGAAATGCTGCTGACACCTCTCATGTGGAGTCTGTTGCCCAGAGTTGTGCTGATAGCTCAGCACAGGAGAGGGGCAACTGTGATACCAATTTTTGCCGAGCTCCAAGGAAGACCACAGGACTACTGACTTAGAAACCCAGTGTCTGTTTGGGCATGTGATGGTTCTGGCTTCTTTTTCTCCACCCAGGTTGGGATTAATACACGGAAGTCTCAGTTCATGCTCGGACTTGATTGTTTATTATTTCTTATCTATTTACAGACTCAGGAGCCGTGAGCTCTAACTAGCAAGTTAGAGAATGCAGGTAAAATGGAGTACTTCTTTATCTTTACACGGCCTTTTCAAGTACAATCCATCCAATTATGAAATGCCATCTAAATTATTTTTTACTTTAAACCAAATAACTAAGTACTTGAAGTCCTCAATGCAGACGCTATCAGCCAGTTACAGCAAACCCATGAAGAAGAAGGACTTAGACATTGCCCAAGGGCCTCCATCTTGCCCCATCTATTACCATACACTAAAATCCCAAATTCAAATTTTTCACCCTGTGACATGGCCTCAAGTCAAATGCAGTGCCAGCCTGAGGGTCAATGCCCCTCAGCACAAAAAGCCTGAAATTTTCAGCCTCCAGGGTTCCAACATGGGCATATTAGTGGAAGTAGAAGGTAAGATTTGGGTGAGGGTGATAGATGAAATAAAAGTCAAGACTGCTTTTGCAGAGGACAAAAATAAGAATTCTTTGAAGGTTTCAAATCCTGGGGGTGAGAATAATACGCTTTAACAGGCAGCCTGTATTTCTGGAAGACAAGATCCCTCACAAAAGGGTCTTGAAGAAACTAAGTACCCATGGGACAGGACAAATGTCTTTATATGATCAAAGAGTTAAAATTTTATAACTTATTCCCATTGAGCATTTCTTTTTTAAATGTTGGTGTTTTTTAAATCACTCATGTCCCTTCAGTTTTGTTTCATGATCAGATTATTTTTAAGTAGCTTTCTGCATTGCTCTGAAACCTAAACATTTCAGTGAAAATTGCTTATCAACCATAAAATATCTACAAGTCCCAGAAACAATAATTTGTTGTTGGAGCATGAGCCACCAGTCTGCAGACTGTTATTCACAGAAGTGCTGTTGTGTCACATAGTACAGCACAATGTGAAGATCTGTCAGTTTTTATAGTGAGCTTTATGCTACTCAAAGGAAATCTGTAAATAAATTTGCTTTGTTTTATAAGATATTTTTAGAACTCTGTTCATGTATAAAATAAAGCCCGAGTATGCATGTATACAGATGGTAGTCTATGTACAGTTCCAGAAGATGAAAAGAATACTCAAGGAGTAATTTTGCTGGAATTCATAAGGGGCAGATTTAGAGGGCTTTCTTTTCTCACTTTAATATAACCAGATAGATTTGATTCTGAAATAACATGGATATTGAGGGTAGAGCCAGTTGTTCATATGAAATATATAGCAGGCATCTTCCTTGCTTCTTCATAGAAGTGTTTCTGTCTAATGTTTGCAAGTAGCCACTATTTTTACTATTCCATCTTGCAGTGTAGCCTGGGCTCCAGCTTTTGGTGTAACCTAACGTATTCTTGTTGATGATTAAAAAAAAAAAAAAAAAAAGGCAAAACCATCAGATTTAGGTAATTGAAGGTATTTTAAATCTGGGCATCTGGCACAGCTATTTTTCTGTCTCCTTTGTCAACACTGAAGAAATATGATTTATTGCTGATCTTTCTGGAAGACCAGAAAGACTTGCCAGTTCTTCCTGGGCCATATTTTGTTCCTTTCTGTTTACTCTCTTCTTCTGCACTGGGAGCAGAGACATGAAAATGCTGTATTGCATATACTATTGGATTTCTGTACCACATACCACTGTGCATCTGGGGAGTTATCCTTTCAAGATGCTTCTGTTATATACTAGAAACAAGCACCTGAATAATGCAAACGTGAACCTATGGATGAGGAAAGTTAGTTGAAACCAGCAGAACTTGTTATCAAAATGTCATCTTCCCCTAAGAGTTGAGAAAAAAACAAACTTTGAAATTGTGCTGGAAGATGCTTGATGACTAGGTCTAGGTCTAGGTAGCTATAACTGCCCTGAATCCAGTGAATTTTGCCCTGCTGGGACAGCTGTAGGTTTGTGCAATAAAGATTGAGCTGTTGCTCTGAAAAAAGCTGTCAATATTTCAGCATACAGTCTCAGACCACAGCACTGGGCTTCCTTGGAGACTGCGAAAGGAAAACGATATGGGAGAACAGCAGAGGAACTTATATCTCACCAGACACGTAAGAGGCAGACCTTTATCTGTCTAACATTAAATAAAAATTGCCTTCTGTATGTGTGGTGTCCTTCTTTGAATAGCAGTTACAAGTTAAGGGATGAGATTCTGCAATGGGAGTTTCTCTCCCAATTGCATATATACACGACAACATTTTGTTCCCAAATAATTTATAGAATTTTCTCACTGCATGGGCTGCAATCCATACAGGAGTAGGCACAGCTGCAAAGGATTCATCTGCTGGATCACCGAGAGATTATTCAAACTTTAAACCACACTTGGTATGACAGAGCATGACTCATAGGTCCTTGGATGGAATAGCTGCCTGTCTCAAAAAAAAAAAAAAAGCTTTATTTACAGCAAAGTTACTAGAATAAGTTAGAATAACTTTACTCTTCAGCCAAGCAAAGCTCAAAACTGCTGATAAAACAGAGAAAATACCAAACTTGAAAATAAATCTCATACTGAGTCCTTGCAGGGCAGAGTTTCCTACGGCCTTTTTCTAGAAAGCCCTTTAGCTTGCAGTGGCTTCCATCATTGAAACAACCTCAGCAAATCCCATCAGGATCTCTAGGAAAAATTTCTGCCAAGGAGGTGGGAAATGCTGAAGTTGGGTGGACTGCAGCAGAGTAATATCTCACTTCTTAGTGCTTTTTCCGTGATTGCTCAATCCAAAGATTCTTTCTGCTTTAGCTCTAAGTGTCTCTCATTTTAGATGGATCCACCTGACTTAGAGTGAAGCATTCCCTTCTGGTCACACCCCTTGGCAAAAAAAAAAACCAAAACAAAACAAAACCACAACCAACCAACCAAACAGTTATTTTTAAAATACTGATACTCCAAACTGCAAACAAGCAAGTTCTGTAATGACCCAAACCGAATATGTAAGATGGCCCTGATTCATCAGAGCACATCAGCGTATTGAGCACATGTTCTGTGGTTTCTTGGCTGGACTCAGTATTTGAATGTTGCTAAGCCGTGCTGGATGTGACACTGCCAGTGCTGCTAAAGACAGCTATGAGGCTCTGTGGGGGGAAAAACTGTTTTGAGGTGCACCTTGGACTCAGGATTGAAAAAGAAATTAGCTCCCTCTTGCTTATTAATAACAATAGTGTGCTAACAAAAATTAAAAAAGGAATATTTTGTAGCATTTCTTAAAATGAGTGGCTGAAAACAGAAAGCAGTCTCATATTTTACTACTTTCTTCAAAATTATATAATGTAAATGGTGGGAACAACAATGCCAGTCTAAAAAGGAAGCAAATAATCTATAGCTGTTGCTAATATAATAGAAAAAGAGTTTTTAAGCAGTTAAAAACAATTCATTAAGAGGAGTGGAGCAGGAACCAAATATAAAAAAAAATGTTTTGTTACATTAAAGATGTGCATTTTTGTTCTTTCTTCCTTTCTAAGGATTATAGTTTTGTAGCTTAAACAGTTGGTATTATGTGCCTGTATGCTGAGGTTTCAGTGATGAATAACAAATTACAGTACTGTGAATTACATGGTAAAATGTTATTAGTTAATATATATTACTTTCTAATTTCTTTTAATTTTATCTCTTTGAACTATACTAATTGTCAACATATTTTTCTGATGGATATATCTGTTAGTCCATGTTTAAAATGCAGCATTTCAAAATGAACCAAATTATATAAAGGCACGGAGCATATTGATGATGTATGCTGGAAATAACAAAAACCAATGTTGTGTAAAGAAGTCACAAACTACTTCCAAATTTCTACAAAGTTTGGAAGCTATTTAAGTGCAGTAATCATAAAATAGATTTCTTTAATCCATAGCATGTCTACCATTACAAATAATACTGCCAAAATCAATCAGCTGCAACTATGGCATTGTTTTTTACAGAATGCATCTTTACATGTACAGATGTGCAGGCATCAGTGTATAAACCAGGATTCCAAAGCAATAGACCTAGAACATGGACTTGGTAAGAATTGGAGCTATTTTAAACCCTTCAACATGTGAGACGAAGAATTCAGACCTAATCCCTCAAGGAGACAGACTGGGCCCCTTCTTTTGCTGTGCTGAAGGACATTTGCCAAATGTCTCTGCTGGATTGCACATCCCATGAGAGAGAAAGAGGAAGCAGAGCAGCCTTTTGCGCAGGAGCCTGGGGATTAGGGAATTCACCCGGAGCTCTGCAGAAACAGGAAATCTAGTTCTTGCTTCAGTGATTTTTTTAAATGGTTTCATTTTGGAGCAAATCAGTTTCACCTGAAAAGGCTGCACCAAAATAACCTCGTGCTCACTGATAAGCATTTCTCTGAGGGGATGGGAAGAGAGTTGAAGTCTTGTTTTGCCAGAGGGCTGTTTTGATGAAGGCTTGCACATGGAGAACACTGTTTAAGCTGTGGATCTCCTGTTAGTGCCTGAAAACCTCTGGAGCTGGTGCCCCGTTTCTGCAGCACTGTGGCTTTGTAGGGAGCCTGTGTTGGTGGCCACAGGGACCTGAGGTGGTGAGTGGTCATTGTGGGTCACTTCATGTCTAACAAAGCTGCCTCCAGCCTGTTGTGGGGCACACAGAACAGTCATGGAAAAAGCCCTGCTTTGTGTACAAAATCTTAGCCATTGGGTGTTAAAAAGTTATCTCACCAGGGACCAAAGGTGCCCCTGCCCCAACACAGTTCAGAAGGAAAAGGGCAGCTTCTGAAGGCTGGAGACAAGCTGATCTGGGTAGGGGATTTTCTCCACCTAAATAAGGTACCCTCACCCCTGAGGGGTTGTGGCACAGGGACAATCCATGCTGGAGCAGGGACACACCAGAGGGCACTGCAGGCCGTCAGTGTTTGAGGCCAGAGACATGGAGGAATAGGGCAGCAGAAACTTTTAATCATAGAACAGCAGAAGTGGTTAAGCAAACAGTGACAGAAGGAAACTATCACACATCTTATTTCGGCTTCCTACCCTGCCTGTCACCTCAGCACAGGAATTTTGATGGACAGAGCATAATGCACGGCAAAAATAGGAAAAATTTAGACCAGGAAGTGTGGAGGATAGATTGTGTAAGTGTCTGTCTCTGTTTATCTTTGCTATTTTTTTTCCCCCAAAACTGCGATCAGCAGTGAAAGGTTTGTTTTTGTTTGCAGTAAATCAATTCTGTTGAAGTTACCTGACTGTAGACTGTTTTGCCCACAACAGAGTTCGAAGCGCATACAGGTGCCTCCTTCCAGCCTGGAGCTCACTTGGTGGGTCTTTGTAGAATCATAACCAGCACCCTCTTCTGGGCGTTTTCTACTAATATGGCTTCGTCCTGTAGACATAATTTTTCTCAGTTGTATTTTCAGGATTCCAACTTTCTCAATGCATTGCACACACAGATTTGGTGTCCCAGGAGGACAAGCTTTCCCTGGGTGAAAGGGCACTCGGAGGTCTGGTAGTTACCATTCCTGTCTTTCTGTGATGAAGTCTGAGTTTGTGTCTGCAAACTCACTCTGGAATATGCTGTAGAAAACACTTCCAAAATTGCACACTCAGAAATGGGGAAAATGTTCAGAAAATGAAATGTATAGAATAAACTTCATGAAATGTTTAGAAAATAAAACCAGGCTAATTTTGAAAGCTTCAACCCTTGCTATGATTTTTGTTAAATTTTGTTTTGTGGTTAGGCCTAGTAATGAGTGTTAATTACTAGTTTAGCATACATATGCCAGACAGTAAGTTCTTGCTTTTTTTCCCAGATCAGATTCCTCAAAATAAAGAGAATTGGTTTTCAAAACTGTTTATATTGGGATTTTTTTCAGAGGGAGCAAAGTTATTCACTGAAAACTTTCTGTCTTTAGTAGCTGGTGAATATAATCATTAAAGAGCAATTGGGAGATTTTGACAAGAAACTGTCATTCCTGAGATGGAAACATAATGCAAACCATTTTTGTTTCCTTTTATTTAGACCATTGTTAGGAAACAAAAGTGCTGCTATATGGATGCAGTAACAGCATATACCCTCCAGACATCTGCCTGTTCTTTGATTTCCACCTAGTGTGAGTCAGCCTCCTCTGTCTTCAAGGCTAGGAAGTGAGCTGTTGAATAAATAGTGGTGCTCAGAAAAGAGGTGTTAAAATATACAGATTGCAACATTAAAATTTATCATCACTGTTTCACAAGAAGTAGGGGAGCTCCTTACTGTAGGTTTACTTCTCATTAATTTATGAGCGAAATAAACTCTTACCTCTACTTGATTAAACTTTTATCTCTATTTAAACTGGCTGTTGTATGGGCTGAAACTATGCCTAGCTACTTCTACCCTTGATTAATCTCATACAGAGATTGACTGTTTTGATTAATTTCTGTTGCTGTGTGGACCCTGCTTCTCACTGCTCTGTTTGACCCACTTTTCAGTCTTTATGAGCTCCTGACAAGTGCAGCTAGGTGCCTGATTCTTGATTTTGATTTTTATTCTGTGTGGTGAGTAAGATTTGATCACTCAAATATATACTATCTGTAGACTATCCAATAAAATATTAGCAAATCACCAGTGAAATACAGAAAGAAATTAATTCTGGCGTGCTTACTTGGCAATCTGTAAGCAGATGGCTAAAACACTGGAGGCAATGTCAAAGGTAAAAGCTATCAGTTTCATGCTATCTAGAAGGTCATGGGGTAGTGGTGCTGTCAGTGTGCTTCAGATGTGATTTTCTAACATAAATGCAGTGATGTGCCTCAGAAATGCTTTTGGTTTTGCTCTGGATTTGATGTTTTTAGCCACAAGGTTTGGTTCTAAACTGGGCAGATGAAGAGGAAACTTTGGTCTTTGAAAAAGGGCTGCATAGATACCTTTCAAGCAGTACTCTTGAGTATCTTCCCTGGCATCTCTCATAAATGGTTTGCAAAAAGGAAAATACGTGAAAAGAGAGAAGAGTTTGGTTTTCTTCATTTATATTGCAAAGCTAACAAAATTTTTCTCATCAAAATGGGAAGTGAGTTGTACCAGAGTTAAAGAGTTTATTGTTTAATAGAATGGTATTGAGCAATTGCCAGCACTATAACACTTCACCATTATTAAAGGACTGATACAGTAATAAACATGTTACGCACCTCAAACTGATTCTTTGCAAAATGCTGCTTCTGTCTGTTCATCAGTATTGAAATCTATAAAACTTAAAGCAAGAATTAACAGGACAAGACAGAAACAAACCTTGCAAATCTGTCAGTTAATTAAGCAGCTCTGGCTGTGTATGTTGGTGTGTTCCCTTTTGCTCTTTTGCGCTGCTTGGTGACTTGAACAGCCACAGGATAGGCAGGCTTTCTGAAGGTGTAGTGAACATCATTTGCAAAATTAGTCATAAACAGGCTTCATATGCAAACTGTAATCTATGCATAAACATTAAACATCCCCTAGATTCCGTGGAGGAATTTGTCTTTGTTAAATACATGGTGAGCTTGTGAATTTAAGTGAGCTTTCAGTCCCCTACAGTGGTGGTGCTTTTGTGTAGCTTTAGTATTTTTTGGATGTGGAGGTGACTGGTGAGATGGCAGGTCTACATTCCCAGAGCACTCCACAGCAAACTAGCTGGGCACACTGAGGATGCACAATGCTGCACATTTAGGCTGCAAACCCTTGTCTTGAAGTGGCAGCCTGTGTTGGCTTTTTTAGTGCTCTTGTGAAGTGAGCGAGTCATGCCACTGATGTTTGGCAATTACAAAATTATTTGAAGACAAGTGTCCCCTTTCTGGAGGCAGGGCTGGAGCTCAGGGACAGAGTGGGGAGGGCAGAGCCTCTTCCCTAGGCAAAGGCTCTCAGGCACCACTGTGGGGGCAGATCCTTGCCGGGCACCAGCTGGGCCTCACCCTGGCCCTGGTCCAGTCCCAACCCCTGGATGGACACAGCTCTTTGCCATCTGAACTCATGACCTCAGCTGCCACCTTGGGCCTGAGAATTGGCAGCCCCCACTTGGTGCTCCCATTCTCAAGGGAGCAGCCCCTGGACAACTACAGCTTGTCTTCTGCAGAGTAATTTTGTGGGGGCATTTGCATTTCGTGCCTGGAGAATTAGCGAGGAATAAGAGGATGGTGCTTTCATTCCCCTTGTGTGTGTGTTGGTTTTCTGGTGTTGATATTGTAGCTCCTGGCATTGTGGTAGTTGAAATTGCACCAAAAGGATCATGAAAACAAAAATCCTTATGGTGCTATGCTTGGGAAAAAATTCATTTTCCAAGGGGGGGGGAAAAAATCAGAAATCAATATTTTTAGCATTAGAGAGGGGGCATTTAGGAGAACAGATGAGAACAGATGAGAGTTCATGGTTCTGCCATCAGGAAATATTTTATCTGTGTCATGAAGCCTGTACTAGCCACAAGTAAAAGCAAAAGCTGCAATTATATATATATATATATATATATATATATATATAAACATTTAATATTACAAATGATGTGATATGTAGGAGATTTCTAGATGTCACAAAAAATCATTGATCCTTGTCTGGTTTTGTCATGGTCAATGAAAGTGTTTTGGAAGTATTCCAGGAAAAACGCCACCATAACCAAGGAAGGGGCTGCCACTAGATAGAAAAAGTATAAACAATCAGTATGAAATCAAAGGTGCTGCTGTGATGGGATTGTATTTGGAAAGAAATAGGGGATATACTCAACAATTTGGTAGGAAATTAAGTAACATGAAAGTGTTTTAGTATTTAATGGGTACAGGTTTGGGTTAAGATCTTTCTGTAATCAAAATATTTCAGTGAGATAAATGATGCAGTGCTGCTCAGCATAAAAGTACTGACACTTCCCATCAAAAGAGCACAGTCTAATGGATTTTGAGTGGGATAACTGGAAGTTATCTGTGCAGATGTTCAGTGAACTGGCATGTTTGTCATGTTCTGCAAGAATCACATCTCATTGTTTATGCTATTATGTATTTTTTATTAATGATCTAGGAGGTATGTGAAGACATTCATAGACAATAATTTTTGCAGAAAATGTAAATACTAGTCTGATAATAAAAACCATAGTATTGAATACTTTATAAACTATATTAATCAGGAGAGTTTTTAATAACTTTCTGAAGAGACATAATTGTAAAAGAGAATGGGCCATAGTTAGGATATTGTAAGACTGCAACTTTGTACAATATTTTGGAGAAAATAGGAGACATGGAACAGCAGCCAGGGAATTCCAGGGATGTTACAACAGAAGGTTGTATGGAGTAAGTCATGGACATACTGAGGGAAATAAATGTATATAAGTCTTTGTTTACTGGAGCAAAATGTTAGGACTTGTGCCAAAAAACCCTTAAAAATAAAAACCTTAAAAATGCTTGAAGGTTGTTGAGGGTTTTGAGAAGAGAGCGTAGGAAATATTTAGGAGAAGGAGATTTTTACATACATCTAATTCTGTTTACCTGATGAAAAAGACAGTTTTCTGTGTTTACAGGAATAAGAGTAGGGACATTAATCTTAAGCTGCGAAAGATGTAACAGGGCTAAAGCTTCAAAATAAGAAATACAGAACACATTTTTAACAGTTTTTAACAGCTTAGTTGATTAACCGCTAGAAGTTGGTCAATTCTCCATCTCTTGATGACTCTGTAGTCAAGAATGATTACCCTTCTTGTTGTTTATAAGTAAAATCATTCTATTGGCTTCAGTACAAGTAGTGAGGTTGATGAAGGTTATTAACATAGGCTAAATTTAAAGACATAATAGCATGCAATTTTTAGGATCTTCTCACCTTTCAGTGAGGAGTCCAAGTTAGCTTTAAGAAAAAAACAATTTACAACTCTTTATTCTTGTAGGAGTATTTTAGAGAATGGTCATGAGGTCTGGGTTAACAGTAGGATAATTTGACAAATACCCTCTGGATCACCATTTCCATCAGCTTCTTGACTGTTCCATCATTTTGTGATCAGAAAATTCATTTCTTGTAGGTTATTTCTTTACACATTTCAAGGGCAGCTGAAAATTTGATGTTATTTGTGTTTATTTCTAAGCTTTGTAGTGAAGCAGGATGCATGCATAGGCTAATTGCTTCTCAAGCTCTTACTGCTGACTCACTGACCCGGTTTGTCAAACTCGCTAAGTAGATGATTAGATGTATGCCACAGGAATCTGAAAACAAAATCCAACCCACAGAAAAGCAGAAGTCAATATTCAGTGCCCTAAATGACATTGAAAGGGACAAAAATATCCCTATATGGGATTATAGGGACAAAAATATTCCTATAGCTCTTTACTGATTTACAAATACAGTTTTTCTGCAGACTTCTTGAATATCAGAAAATGCTCAAGAGCAAAGATGGACATTTCTTCCAGTAAGACCAAAATTTGGACCTGCAGTTCCCTCCCTAGACAACAGAGAGAGAGAGAGAGAGAGAGAGCATTGATATCTCAGAATTTCAGTATTAAATTCTGTGAATTGCCTTGATGGACAGTTTCTGTCCATTGACAGCAAGGCATCAAGTTGATTTTAATATGGTGAGTCCTATCAGACTACCTTTGTTTCTCTTTAATTACATTCTATTACGTATATTATTCAAGAGATCAGACTAGATAGAATCTATAAATTCTTACATTTATGCTCAGTAAAGAGTTGATAGTGGTGTAATCTTGTAAAAATTAGTGAATCAGTAGTTTGCATGACAAAACAGGAATGAGCAAATAAATAACATATTATTGCCTCAGACCAAGAAGAGGTTGATTGTGAAGCACTCACTCTTAAAAATAAACTGTACCCAGCATTTGAGGATATTTTGCTTGTTTGCTGCAGAACAACAGGATGTTATTTTGTGAGAAACTCAAGCACAACTGCCACCTTGTAGAAAACACCACAGTGCTATGTTCTTTAACTGAGCTGTGCCAATCAGCTAAGAAAGCAACCAGAGTTTATCAGGCTTTAGAGGAGTGATGTGTTGCTAAGAATCACTGCTAAAGTCATCTGTATGATTCAGGGAAAATCCTGACAAAGAGATCAACTTGGATGTGAGAGATTGAGAGAACAGGAACTCAAATAACAGTTTGACATATACCACAGAAAATCTTCAGCTGGAGAACCCAGGGAGGATGCTATCCTTCTAGTGGGGTCCAAGTGGAGAAGAGAGAAGTACTTAACCCTATAGTATTGAAAGGCACTTTAATGTTGTATTCAGTATAGGTAGTGGGCTCCATTTTTTAGCCCTAGGACTTAAAAGATATCAGCTGGAAGTGACTTTAAGGGTTGAGAGGAAAACATAGTCCCAGGGAACATGAAAAGTCAGGAAACAGTCTTGTGTGCATTAATCCCACGTATAGGCTGTTATGGTCATGTTGTTAATATTCTGGGGAAGGACATTTGTGAAGAGATTTTCATTATTGTCATAGCACAGCAGTTTCTCTTCCACCAGAAGCAGATATTCCTATTTTCAGTCTGAAGACCTTAAAATGGTACCTCTTGACCTGTATTGAGAACTATTTCAGCTTTTTCCTTATAGACTGTAGCTCTGAGAGTGGCTTCTCTGTCTACTACAAATAAGGAAGATTTTTGTCTAAAAGTCAGTGTCTTTTATATCAATTAAACTAGTTTTTGATGTGTAGATTTTCTTTGTGAGAGAACAGTACAGAATGGAATGTATTACCAAATATAAAGCCAGCATAAGCAGCAGTGTTGATTTGTTGTGTTCCTTGTACTGTTCTAATCTGCGGGAATTTCAGTGCAGAACATCATGCACTACAAGCTGATCAGGAATTGGTTTTGATCCTTCCACTATGCTCCTTTCAGCCAGCATCAATGACAAAACAGGAAACAAGAGGTGCTCTTATGTGCTTTGCATTTCTTTGGGTCTTTAGCTGACCAGCCCAGCCACAGTGTTCATAAGTAGGTGAGGTTCGCCTTCTTTCACAGCTGTCTTTTAGTGAAAGAAATGAAAATAAACAATCCACATCATCACACAAATGATAATGTCAGGACTGAAGTGTGAATGCTTGCAGCCTGCAGGTTGGAGAGGAGGGCTGAAGGCTGTATGTGCAGCTGCAGTAAGGTGTTCTACAATTGCAGTTGCAATCTTCTGGTTGCAACCTTCTCTTTTGTACAGTGGAAATGGAGGAAGGAAAACATTCTTTCGAGGTAATTCTGGTGTGGTGAACAGGTTCATCAGGATGTTCAAACAGAATGGAATAGTGGCCTGGCCTGAAGAGAAAAAGAAGCGGAAATATTCCATCTCTCCTGATGTCCCCTACAAAATGAAGGCATTCTGTTTTCCTTTTCCTCATATGATTCTTTAGCTTGTAGTTGACTTTGTGCTGCCTCCTATGAATTTTTTCTCTCGTTTTTTTTGCTTTCTTCCTTGAAAACATTTGTTGCTTTATGGCCTTTTACCAGTCTTTCTGAGTTTCAAACATGTAAGCAGTAACCTGGACAGTGAGTGTCTGCATCACTGTGCGTCTGGAATCATAACAGTCATAGGAAGATAGTGAACCAGCTTGCATTTACTATCCATGGTACAACAGGAGCACACTGATGTAAAATTATAGCTAAGAGCACTCACTTCTTCATTAACTGTGTAATTAGAGTTGTTACTGAGTCTGAAGAATCCTGTACTGTTAGATAAAGAGCAACCTGGAAGAGTAAGTTCTCATTATGGAAAAAAATTGACTGGTTGTTGAGACAGTATTTACAAGTTAGCAAAATGCCTCCACCAAGGAGCAGTGGAAGTGAAACATTGCTGATGCACATAAGCAGTAAAAATACACTGGTCTCTTGGATGTGAATTTGCTAAAATGCCTAAACATACTAAATTAATCTTGCATTGTAAAAATAAATTATCAATTCAATATTAATTAGCGCAAAGCAAGATTCTGTCTTGATTCACTGAACAGAAATTTTTTGCCAAATACGTGCAGGATCAGTTTCGCGGGGCCTCGTGTAATTGAATTCTGTGCTTACAAGTGCACAAATGCTATGAGGAATGTGAATTTTTCATTACACTTGACAGAGACAGATAGCCAAGGTTGCTGGAAATATTAGAAGAGTCTCTAGCCCCGTTATTGCCATGCTCTACTCAAGGTCATCAGACCTGAACAGGATTAATTATTCCAGGCAGAGGATTGGATTAATGGCTACATTTCCTCTGAAATTTCCTTCATGAACAGAACTGCAAAGTCTGCAAAAATACTCTTGTGAGCCAAAGAGAATGCATCATTCTGAGTAACACCTGAGGATCATGCATATTTTGAGGTCATCATAGTTTCTGGTGTAGCTATTTCTCTTTCTGACTCTGTCAGGGGCTTTTTCAGATGCCTACCCCCTCTTTGCTGGTTCAGGCTTCTGGTTTTTATTTTAGCCAGAAGAAGTCTCTCCTGTCTGCCTGTGAGAAAATGGGAAATGCTTGTCCAGTTTCAAGATTGAATATTATAAAGCAAGAAGGATTCTTTTTTGTTGTTGTTTTGCATAGTTCTTGTTGGTCTGTTTTCCAGAGAAGTAGGAAACCAGTCTAAAGCGGTCACAGGCAAAGTGGGCAAAATAAAAGTGTCAAAGAGCTTTAAAAGAGGAAGACCATAATATCAAATGAAGAGGAAAAACCCTAATACCACATGATGAGGAAAAAGATACAGGGTTTAGGTTTTGTAGAATATTCAATATGCTTTTAGGGTAATTTAAAAAAATAAAATTGTCAACTGCCATATTAAAGGAAGAGTACCTATCAAAATGCTCTGCAAAAGTTCAACATTTTTGGCATATTCTGTATTTGTATGTGTTTGTATTCTGTGTTTGTATTTTATTTTCAGTCTAACTGCTAAAATTATGGCAGAGCATTTAAAATACATGAAAGGAAAAAAAAAAAACCCAAAGAGATATAGCTTATTCCTGTTTTAATCAGACTGCATGTCCCTAAAAGTTCTCTGGACTGGCCTTGCAACTCTTGTTTCATTTGCTGCAACATACTCAGATACTGAATAGATTCCTGTAGATAACTTCATCAAATGTATAGCTTAGCTTTTTCTAATATACAGAAAACCTTGAAGAAGGCAGGTATCACTTGGAAATGCATGTATATCTCTGTCAGGCTCTTCAAGGAACTGATTAACTCTGGAGCTCGTACCAGGCCTGAGTGCAAGCCTCATCAAAATGTTCTCTAGTATTTACAATAGGGTGTGCCTTGCACAGTATTGATGCCACACTAACCTTATTCTCCTTAAAGAAACTGTGCACATTTCATTTTAAATTTTAGGAGCGTCTTCTACTTTCTTTACTGCCTGCTCACATTGCCATGGAAATGAAAGCAGAGATCATTCAGAGGTTACAAGGTCCAAAGGCAGGCCAGCTGGAAACACCAACAACTTCCACAATTTGTATGTCAAAAGGCACACCAATGTAAGGTACTGTACTGTAATAAAATGTATCGACAACATTCAGAAAAAAAATTGAAAGAAAGGGTCTAGGGAGGAATTAAGAAAATATTTTTTTAAATATGCTTTTCAACAACTTGATTTGTAGAATCCTTAATTTGATGAATTGCTGACAATGCTATATTCCAGAAAAGCCACAAAGATAGTAATGCAAAGGGGAAAAAGCCACACCAAAAAACAAGCCTTTTTTGTAACGTCTTCATTTTTCAGTCTGAAGTACCAGATTCTATTTCAATGTGTTCTAGTCAAAACTGCAGTTCGTGTCAGTGGTATGATTCTGATTTTCTTAACTGGAGAAATTTCTCAGGATTTGTATCATATAAACAGAGGTAGCTGTATCACATATGTATTTACAAAGTACCTGAGACAAAATATACTGCTGACAGATCTAATTATTAATTAATTGAAAATTTCTAGTAGCTGGAAAATAAATCACTTTAATTTAAACATCCTTTCTTCTTTAAAAGGGTTTTTCCCTTTTTAAAATTTGTTTGTTTGTTTAGGGTTTTTTTTTGTTTTTTTTTTTTTATGTGACAAGTTAGTTTGAATGATATTCTTAGAAACTGATTTACTAAAAATGTTGCAGGACTTTTGAGGAAGCTCATGTACTGCATGAGCTCTGCAATTATTATGTTGCTATTATTATACTGCTGATTTGTGACTTGAGAAAATATTTCTGTTTTTCAATACCCAAACAAATAGAGGTATAGAATGTTTATAAATACCTATAAATATAGGTAAGCTTATAAAGGTTATACCTGAGAAGGTAATACCAATAAAGATAAATATGGGTGAATGTTACATATAAACACAACACCCATAAAGGTAAATATACATTTACCTAAAAATGTAGTTGTATTTATTTCTCAACGTTTAGTAGGGGTTTTTTTTGAGGTATGGGCATATCCCTGTGAAGGCCAGGGAGCTTGCTTTCAGGTTTGCTGTTGTTTGATGGATCTGAGCCCTGCAGAAGGAAGCTGTGACCAAGGTTCTGTTCCTTTTTATTGCAGCATCCTGTACGCCGATATCGTGGGATTCACTCGCCTGGCCAGTGACTGCTCGCCAGGGGAGCTGGTGCACATGTTAAATGAGCTGTTTGGCAAGTTTGATCAGATTGCAAAGGTGGGTTGCTATGGGCTGCTGCTGTTAGTTTGAACAAGAAAGTCGTCTTTAAAATATTTTTTTTTTCCTCTTGGGGTCTTCATGCAGCGTTTCTGAGACTTTGGCAGGGAGATTGGATTTGAAACGTGTGAAGAAAATGATCTGGCTTTGGTCTGAGTGCAACAGTGCATTTCTGCCAGAGTGACAGCCAGTGAAACCCAAGAGAGCTCTCTAATAGGACCAATAGAGACAGCTCATGGAGGCCAGTAAAGCTTAATGGCAGATGAACAGTTCTTTAAATAGATTTTTTTGCAATAACAAGGATTAAGAAACTCAAGATAGAAAGTGTTAGTCAGTTTTCTGGTCTCAGAAAAGTATTTATGAGACTGAAGGAGAAGAGAGACCATATTGATTGAATCAATTTTAATTACTGACCACAGCCTCTTATTACTCAAGAAAAGAATCAAACACAATCAGAAATTTTCCTCTGCTTATTTAAGTGTCATTTTTTATAAAAATTAAATCAAACTTCATGAGTAAAGGTAAAATCAGAACCTCTGCCCAGATAAAAATTTTCTGTGTTTTATTTGTTGAAAAACTATTGCCCAGTATTTTAAAAATTAAATTAAATAAAAATTAAATTTAAGTTGTTTAAAAATAAGAATCTTTACATGGCCTTAGAGTATAAAATATAGAAATACTATTATGATTGCTAGCTTCTGGAAGTATTCCATAGTGCATCTTCATAGATGTAAATGTGGAAGACTACATCCTTTGATTTCATATTTCAAACGAAAAGGCTTTAATTAGATTGAAGACATGACAGTTTAGCTCAGTTCTTTATTCTCAGGTGTGAACATGTTTTCCAGTTAAATTACTTCCTGGTTTTGCCCAGTAAGGACCATAACTGGTGGAGGGGTCAACCGTACAAAACTCTCTCAACATTTCTCTTGTAGCAAGCCCTTCGCCACTGAAACAAACTTTACTAGAATGACTTTGCTAATGTCGTTTAAGTCAGTCTTTGTAACAGCACCCTTCATTTATATATTTCAAATTGAAAGTGACTGTCTCACCTTGCGTTTTTTTTTCTCCAGGAAAATGAATGTATGAGAATTAAGATCTTAGGTGACTGCTATTACTGTGTATCTGGTCTACCTATATCTCTTCAAAATCATGCCAAGAATTGTGGAAAATGGACTGGACATGTGTGAAGCCATTAAGTAAGTACCAAACTTTTAAAAGCCTTCAAAGCCAGTTTCCTTTCACTAAAATTAAAGTTTATCTAAGTGAGCTACACTTGGCAAAAATGTGTATGATGTGGAGATCTGGATTTTTGGGAGTCCTCTCTGTGATTTATTTTTTCTAATAAGCTGGCCCTTTGATTTTCAAACTTGGTATGCTCTTCTGTAAGTTTAAGTTCCAATTTATATGATTTTGTCTAGATCACATTAACCACTGTCCATGTAGCAAAGCAGGAAATTGACCCGTCCTTGTGAGGTATATGTGTGGTGTGCACCTCATCATGAAATGGATAATTATGTTGAACTGTGCTGATCTTAATGATTAATGAAGTACCCATACAAAATTATTCCTCTAATCCTTAAATGCTGTCCTCATATGTGTGTAATTGTAGTCACAAAAGGGTCTTGGGTTTTAGTTATCTGGTCTTCTAATTCAGTCCAGGGTAATTACTGTATAGGTCAGTTGACTAAAGCAAATTTGCTTCTTTTCTCTTTTATGTGTTCATGGAAAAGGTAGAGTATTTTTGGAAACTAGTATTTTGATCTCCTTGCTTTAGCACTCGTTTTGTAAAACTAACAGGAATCAGGTTGCTAGCGTTCTCTAAAATGTTGTTTCTTCATCCAAAAATGGTGTGCCTTACATAGTGTCCAAAGAAATCTATTTTTAAATTGTACTTGTGATTATTTCTCCTTGCCAAGCAAGATTAGGGTCTACAGATTTGGGTGCATTTCAGTTGCTTTCATTGGATGCTTTTTTTTCGCTTAGATATACTAGAACAGTATCATAATTAAGCCATTTGCTTTTTTACCATACCATGAAGTAAAGCTACCATCTCTTCTGCAGAGCAGTTGGTAAAAAGGTGTCAGTCCCAAAGTTATGCCCCCCCTTGTTGGTTGACTTAAAAATGTTGAGATTTTTTTTCACCAGCCTTTGAGTAAAAATGAGAGCTTTCTGGTTTGCATTTCAAAACATCTGTGTGCTGTGTGAGAAATATGAGTTGAAAGCACTGGCACAGAGTTTCTGATCAACCTGTTGCTTTGTTACTTAAGAGAAAAAAGTATAGGAGGCTATAAGGTGGTGGAAAAACAGCACTGATCTTGAGCCATAAAGTGCCCTTCACAAAGAACCGAAGTATATCCACATCATAATGCAATGTTTACTCGAGCTCAGAGAGCAATCTGTCAGTTCCTCACACTTCAGAACTTCCAATTTTCTCTGAAATAACTTTCTGCTCAGGCTGCCATCAAGTATGTTCATTGTTAATGCTGTAGGATCACGTGCTTGGTAAAAGCAGCCTCATAGACTAGAAAATTATATGTTAGTTGTAAAGCATATTCTGATCTGACTTTATTACTGTAGTCAGAAACCACAATGCTCCCATAGACAGATGCCTGATTACCACAGCCTATTTACAGAAGGAGTGACGAATCTGTACCCCGTGTTTTCAAATCTTTTCAAAGTATTATGTCAAGTGTTGCAGCCTGCAGGTGAATGAAAATTTCTGATTATTAATCAACTCCATATTTTGTGTGTGATTGCTGCATCTTTGTATGGAAGCATCTCCTGGCATACTTCTATGCCCTATAAAATGAGAAGTAGTAATACTCTTGCTATTGGCAGTGTGTCACTCAATATGTTAGACTTGCTCTGAGATATTTTTTTTTGTCAGACAGAAATTATTGTTATATTCAGTCACTGAGGTGCAAACTGCCTCTTTGGTGTGTAAGCTACTGAAATAAAGTAGTTGCTGTTTATATTAGTAGTTCAATATAGATTTTACCACCTGAATATGATTTCAGTTCCAGTTTTCTTTGAAGCAAAAAAGGAGGAATTCTGCCAAACTGCCAGGTGATCTGTACTACAAAGTCTTATTCAGTCTTCTTACCTAATGTTGTGTAGCTCCATTTTGAGCAATTCAACTTTCTCTGTTATGGATTGTTCTCATTTAAACATGGATTGTAGTCCCACTGATTAATTGCTTTGCTTCTCTGCTGTGTGCTGGAATGAATCCAATGTTCTTACAGTCTGCAGCCTGCTTGCCAGGAGTGGGATGCTCACTTTATCAAGCTGTAAATGCCAGTGATGCTGAGAGCTGGCCACCTTAACTGCGTGCTTAAAGGACAGAACTTATCTGTTAAAGCAAAATATGTTTGTATGTGAATATATCTGTTATCTCCATTCAGCTCAAACTGTACCTCTTTGTCTGTCTGGTGACTTCCTAATTTGCATGTTTCTCAGTCACACATTCTCAAGACCTCCTTTGATTTGGTAGCATGAAACAAATTCCATTTCAGAGGAAAGTGAAAGAACTTGTTGGATATAAGATGGTTATACCATTTACATGCTAGATACAAAATAAAAGAATTCTTTTAGCTATGATTTCATTCTTGCAGGTCTGATCCAAAAGGATAGTCTGATAGGCTGATCAGACTATCCTGCTAAAGCTGGCAGTTTGCAGGGAATTAATTGCCTAAGGCACACTCAATGTGTTCAAGTATGTAAGAAAGGGCTGGGTGAGTCTTAGGTACCTTAGTCCAGAACTATAGATGAATAAAGCTCAGGTAAAGCACATAGATGTTTTCCTAAAGACCTGAACTCTTGCTTGTATGGAGTAAAGTTGCTAGTTACCTGCAAGTTAACCATGCCTCTAAAAAATGCAGAACACTTACAAACTCAAATTTCACATTGCAATAAGAAAAATACAGTCTTGATGAGTATTTTGACCACCCACCCATGTGGGCACACAGACTAAGCTGTGCTGAAGGAAACTGGAGAGACAGGGGGAACAGAAAATTAAATAAAGGTGGGAAGTTTGAGGTATGCTCTGTAGGTTATGCAGACGTCCTCTGGGGATGTAATAGCCTACATTCTTGAATGCATCAAGTGCCTGCATTGTCATAGCAATTGTTAAAGGAGTTCAGGAGAGAAGAAGTGGTAAACCCTAATTTGGTCTAGTGTACACTGCTAATTTAATGTCATCTGTGGTTTCTTTAATTTGTGAGACAGAAGAAGACATCAGTTCTGGTACAATTCTGCTTACTCCTCTGCTTAACTCCTGAGAGCTTATTATAAAGCAGACTTTATTCAGCTTGCTCTGCGGAATGTGGAAGGGCAGTCTTTTGACAAGCACTCATAGAGGATAAATGTTCTGCTTCCATTTTGCCCAGTTTTCAAAAACACTTTTTTCCAAAGTGCTATGTTTGTGTCATATACCTTGTACAGAGCAAAGTGGTGTTTGTGATTTGCAAACTGCTTACAAAGATCATTTACAGGCAATTCATTTTCAAGTGTGTCAGCTACACAAGAGCAGTGTAAAATGGCAATGTGAAAAGAAATACCAATAACACTTGAGAGAGACAGACGGAATTAAAATGCTTTCGGTCATGCTCCTGTTACTTTCATTTCCCAGAAAAAAAACACTTGAGAATAGCTGCTTAAATGCAGGATTTACCATATCAAATTAGGGCTGTTGTGTTCTATGTTCCGTTTAAAAAAAAAAAAAAAAAAAAAAAAAAAAAAAAAAAAAAAAACGAGAAAGAGAGAGAAAAAACTGTCACATTAATAAAGTAATTAAAAAATTACAGAACTGATGATTCTCGTCACTGAGATTGAAGATGTTGCTAGAACTATGCACCCAACTTGCATACAGGTGCATTTGGGTTCCTTATTCTGTTCCTTGTTCTTATTTCTTCCATTAACACCCTGAAGTTAATTTCCCCAAGTGTATGTGCATGTTTGTTCCTTATTACTGGCTAGGTTTGGGTCCACATCAATTGGGGTTTAAATACATAAATCCAGTTAAGTTATGATCTTCCAATTTCTTAGAGCTGTCTAAGCCTGTAGATATCTGAATTAGTTTTATTACTCTTTACATGTGTGGTTAGGTACCCATTTGACAGACTCTGGAATGTTGTTTGACCTCAGTCTCCCACTAGTGATCAAAAGAACTGCTTCTGCAAAGATAAATGCCTATCTTACGGGTAGGGCCCTTCTGAGATTTGGGATGGAGTGAACAGATACTTAATTTAGTCACGGGAAAGGTCAAAGGTTTAGATGTGATCTGGACAGTGAGGGCAGCCTTTAATTTGCTGTTTAACATCCTAGTGGGTGCAGCATTCACTAAGCATGTGGAGGGTTGTTGAGCCTGTGTTCTCCACAGCCTGAATGGCACTGAACTCATATCCCCAAAGTGTGTACAAGCTCCTGAGGTGCTGTGATTTTCATCCTTCCTCTCAGATATGGCAGATATGAGAAGGTCTCCAATAAACATTAGGGTCTGTAGATAGAAGGCTGCGTCACAGTAGTTCCAGACCTCCAAAAGCAGCCTGTAGAACAAAACCAGCCCTTAAGTTCTACCGTGAGACTAAACATTTCCACTATTCTTGCAGCCCTCCCAAATAATTTTAGATGAATATAAAAGAAGGAACTTCAGACACAGACTTGAGAATTAATATTTCTTACAAATTGTTGCAAATATAGATAATAGGAAAGGTAATATATAATCATAGCATTAAAAGACAACGGAGGCAACGCTAAGAAGAGGTAAATGTTATTACTGTTGTTACTGCTACTTTCATAGCATAGGAATCATAGAATGATAGAATGTTTTGGATTGGAATGGGCCTTAAAGACCATCTAATTCCAGCTCCCCTGCCATGAGCAGCAACACCTCCCTCTAGAGCAGGTTGCACTAGCCCCATCCAACCTGGCCTTGAGCGCTTCCAGGGGTGTGCCATCCCCATGATTTGACTGGTAAATTAAAAGAAAACAAAGGGCCTATTATGTGTATTAATGGAGACTTTATTCCCAACCTCAGGAAGGTGAGGGATGCGACCTGGAGTGGATATGACATGCGTGTAGGATGCACTCTGGGAACGTGCTCTGCGGTGTCATCGGGCTGCAGAAGTGGCAGTACGATGTGTGGGTCCCATGATGTCACCCTGGCCAACCACATGGAGCTGGGGGAGTGCCAGGGTAGAGTCTTCTCTGTTAACCTTTGGACATGTGGATTTTTCAGACACAGGGAAATGGATAGGCACCATGTCTTAAGCCATCAGCCTTCATGGAGATGCCTGAACTAATTCTTAGTTGCTGTCTTGAGAAGAAAAAAAAAACAAAAAAAAAACCAACCCAAAACTGAGGCACTCAGTATTTCCTGTGATTTAAAGAGAAATTTTTTCTGAACAGAAACCTTTGGATTTAAGACCTTTAGAACTTGAAAAATTTAGATTAGAGGGACTGCAGAAGAAGTGAGCAGCAAATAAAAGGTGTATCCAAAAGCAAGTAAAAAGATTGATCAGTTAAATTATGCTTTTGATTGGTATTTGTGACTATGTCCTTCTTTTAAAATATAATTTCAGCCGTGTTCACATCACTTCAGTCACCTTGGCACATTTGAATGGAGCTTACAAGTGGAAGATGGAGACGGAGATGTGAGGGACCCATATCTGAAAGAGCATAATGTTAAAACTTATTTTGTAATCAATCCTAAGGTTAGTATTACTTTTATTTTATGGCAAATCATACTTGTTTTTTGACCAGGACCACTAATCTATTGAATAATTCACTGCAATAAGATATTGATCAGAGCTGTTACTGATGCCTACAAATATATAATGTTTGCACTGCAAATGTTTCCCGCTCTTCAGAATAAGTCTCTGCTATTTCCCAGCAGTATCATTAAGAATTGCAGGTTCTTAGTATCTCTCTGTTTGTAAGTCCCTAATCATGGAGATCTGTGGTGCCAGATGACAGCACCAAATGATGCCAAAGAGCACAGAGGCTGATATCACCCTTTGTCCTCTGTCAACCAGGGAGAGAAGCGAAGCCCGCAGCACCACATCCGGCCTCGGCACACCCTCGACGGAGCCAAAATGAGAGCTTCTGTCCGCATGACCCGGTACCTGGAATCCTGGGGCAGCCAAGCCGTTTGCACCTTGCACCACAGGGACAGCATGACCACTGAAAACGGCAAGATAAGCACCACAGTAGGGGCCTACTTATGTCATTTCGTACAATATAGCAATGTATGAAGGGAAAAAGCTGCTCTGCTCTGAATACCTGGTTATTTCTGGTAGAAGGAGATACATGTAGTTAGTTCATGTAGTTTGTTCTAGTGAGTTGCTGGAAGTAGCTTTTCTATTGGAAAGGAGTTTTGGGTTAGGTTCTAAGAAGCTATGTCTTCCTTTAAGTGCATCTCTGCATTATAAGGAGTCTGGCACACTTACTAAAGTACAAAATTTGACCCTCTGAGCTCAGACTCCCCCAAGACACAGCATGTACAGTGGCTGCTCTTTGTCGTGTGGAAAGATATTTTGAACATAATGCCAGAACGCAACACCTTTAGGAAGGAAATCCTTTAATAGAGAAATTCCTAGAGATTTATTGACTGTTTAGATACATTCCCCATTTGGAACATGGCCAATGGAGCAAAGGCTGTGAAATTGAATAATCCCTGTGGTACTTTGAGTGGATTTTATTCAGAGTGCCCCAAGAACCAATCCATACTCACTCTAACATCTACCTTTTGAAGGTACACCTACAATTCATAGCTGTGGTTGAAGGCCTGAGTTTTAAAGTACTATAGTTCAGTGTTTTATCTTTTACACAGAACAGATTTCTTTTTGATTTGCTAACACTGTTATACTGCTGTCAGTAAGATACTGTTAATCTACAGCTTGTACATTGCATTATCTTCTGCTTCTTAAAAGAGAATGCACAAAGGTAAATTCTAACAGTTTTCAACACTGACATTCAGTTTTGTTCCTGTACAGACAAGACATATTGTTTAATAAATAGTGCATCAGAATGTGGATTGTGACAGGTTCATTACAGAAGTACCCGCCCGCCCACCCATCACCATACTATTAATCACAAAGTAAAGTGGGCTGTATTGCTTCTCTCTGCTCTGCTTGCCATTGCTATTATTAACAAATAATAACCATGACTATTGTCTGTATTTGGCCACTCAGATCTGTTTTATTAAAAACACTTAAGATTGGTTTGCTGAAGCTGTCAGGAGTTTACAAGTCTTTGTGTAGCAAAACACTCTCCTCTTCTTTGTGGTAAAAGCAAAACACTCTCGATTCAGACTGTTGTATTAGTTTATCCTGTGTTTATACTGATAGATGAGTTTTTCTTCCAGTTCACTCTATCTTCACTTCCAGTTGTATTTTCTTTTAGACAGTTTTAATCAAATGCTAGAAGTATTTACACTGGAAACTTTTCTCCTTACTTGACCCTGTTTTCAAGACTATTTTAAAAGCAATTTAATATCATTAAAGTCTACTGTAATTAATAGAGATCTGTTTGTTTGTTTGTTTGTTTTTAGGATGTTCCCATGGGGCAATATCACTTTCAGCGTTGCAGAGAGAGGTAAATCAATCTTAAAAAATTACTTATTCATAGAAAGTCCATATAAATAAATATACATTGTTATGCTTTCAAATATTGAGGGCCATTGCTCACACTGACTGGTTTTTTTTTATCTAAGTGCTTATACCTCTTACATAAAGAAGGGCTATGGAAACAGATTTGACAGACATATTACCTATGAATTGCAAATTCACTTCCTGATAACAAATAGCTTTATTCTGAATTGGTTGTTGGTGACCTACTACAAACCAGGTACTCTACCAGTGGGAAAAAAAATTATACACAGGAAAATTGGGAGGGAGCCCAGAGAGGGATAAGAAAAAGGAAGATGAAAAAGGCTGTTAATAATTTTTCTTACATTAGCTAATAATATGTACTCAAAGGGACATTTTCTATATTTGTTTAATTGCTTTATTTGTATTGTGGTTTATTTTTTAAAGTCTTTTGTATGTTTATAGTAGTAGTTATTCAAAAGGTATTTTGTGGTCTTTTATAGTGCTCCTGCTACACAAAATGTTTGCAGATCACAATAGCTTTAGGTTTTCATGCTGCTGCTTGGTACCCTGATAGTAGGGCAAGATGGTGATATCATAAATACCAGTAAAAAAATTCTAAGAAAATATTTCTAAAAATTTGAATTTTTATTGTCTCTGGTTACTGTGCAATTACCTAAAATATGGCTGAGTTCCAGAAGCTGAGCAAGTTTTGACTGAACATGCATGATATTAATAAAAAAATCTAATTCTAAAACTGTACATTTATATTTAGATAGTATGTCCAAAGCATTTCTGTCAGTCAGTGAAAAACTGTTGGACTGTGACATTTGGAAATAATGCAGTTCTTGAAGATTTGAAGTGTTCTTGCTTTTGTATTTCTAAACACCACTCCAGAATAGATTCAGAAGGCACAAAAAAAGTGTTTTGATACCATACTATGGAAGGAGCTTCTTCCATTACTGGTGTCTAATGTGCACAGTGAGACAGACATGTAATTAGGATTCTAGATAACCTAGTTAATAATTCTGATAGGATAAAGCTGCAATGATCATAAGCCCTTTGAAAATCAATATTTTATTAGAATATGAAAATGTAGGGTTTGAAGCCTGACTGTTGGCTTCTGTTTGTGAAAGTCTTAGCTCTTATGCATTGCACAATAGTCCTGTGTTGTTAAGGATCTGCCAAGAGGATTAACTGTGTTTGGACAATGTCTTCTCATCTGTCTATGTATTTCTCCTAGATTGTTTCTGAGATTGATTTCTGTGAAAAATGAGGTTTAAGCACTTTCTTACTTTCTTCTTGAAGCACTTCTTAAATTCACTAATGTTGAATAGGCATGGAAACACTGGTCATTTTTTAAAAGTTCCTGCAGGTAAACTAATACAATCACTGTATTAATTTGAAACCTGCAGCAGGTTATCAGTTTTAGGGAAATAACCCAAAAACTTGATGTTGAGAAGACTCCATGTTACCTTCAACTGGCTTCAATTTGTAGGTTAAGAATTTTGGTGAGGAAAGAGTAAAATTTCAGATCTGACTTATGACTTCTTAGAAAACACCAGTTTTAAGTAGCAGTGGATTGAAGTTTTTAAATGCGGACATCGCCGGTCATATTTGATATATATCATTTTCAAGGAAAGTATAGCTACTGAAAGGATTGATGGTTTTTTTCAGCAGTTTGTGTTACAAAGGTAAACCCATTGTCATTATCCTCTGTTGGGTTCATGCTGAATCCAGTCAACAGTAAAGAAGCATTTTTGTATTGCAGATGAGTTGCAAGGCTCATAAATAGAGAAGCATGATATATATTAAAACTAATTTCAGATAGTGCTCAGTTTTCTTATTAAAAATAATGAAATATTTCCAAGAAAAGAAAAGTTAGCAGGATTTTGGTAGGAGATACCCATTATGCCTCAGTGCACTAATTCATTGTGCTCATCATACAATTTGACAAGGTTTTTAAAGAAAAACTGCAAGAAACAGGAATGCTTTATGAATTTGAGCATATTCCCATTCTTTTTCATGAATTCATAACACTGTGGAAGACTTTTCTTAGACCAAAATTTCTTGAGTGCTCTTGTTTTTTTATGAAATATTGTCTTGTGTTTGTATTTAGGTGTTCACTAATAGCAAAGCTCTAGATTTGTGAGTGTGTGTGTTTTTGCATGAGACTGTGGCTAATGATGTTTTCTCAAGAGCTTTTATGAGGGTCACTGTGCCGGATGCCTGTAGTTGCTATTGCAGCATAAATGTTAAAAATTTTTGATAACCTCAGAAGTTTATGATAGCAGTTGTTTTTGAAGTAACTTCCCACATTTTTTATTTCAGAACAAAATCACAGAAAAGAAGATTTGAGGAAGAACTGAATGAGAGGATGATCCAAGCCATTGATGGAATCAATGCCCAAAAGTATGGCTTTTTTCTCTATCCATTGTTGTCTTTGTCCATTCCAACTTTGACATAAATGTGCAACACGAGGGCAATGTTTAATAGTTTTTGCTCCCACGGCACACCAAGTCTGAAAACAGTAAAGTTCACCAATATTGGCATAGGAAGCCCAGCACATTTTGAAGATATGCTGTAAAGTAACATTTTCTACTATATAAGACAGTGCCTGTGAATCATAGTGTGATGGAGGTATTGACTTGTCTTGATCTTCCTAGCAAAGGGAGTTTGCTCTGTAACTGTTGTCTGTAGACTCACAGCTGTCTACATGAGTCTACAGTACAGATTTATCTTACTTGTGGACAGAGAAGTAAGACACAAGAAATGACTGGCTCAGGAATCAGAATGATGTGAAAATTGATGCTTCCTAATTGTCACAGAAACAATTCCTCAGGATTAGAAACTTTCCTAAAACCATAGTTTAATGTCTCCTAGTTAGTTGGTTGGTTTCTTAGAAAGGCTTATCTTGATGGCCTGTTGGAATTGCTGGGCAAGACAACTTGCCATTTTTTTTCTGTGTCTTAGGAAGAGCTGGAGGCAGTATAATGTTTTGTTTCCTGGTGAATAGATAAGGCTAGAAAGAAATCAATTCCAGTCCAAATAAGTGTTCAAGCTTCTACATTTCTCTGAGAAAGCAAAAGAATTGCCATTCAAAAATGTGGACAATAATTGTCATGAATTGCATGTTTCCCTCACTACTTCTGTTACTCAGAATCTTAATCAGCTAAGTATTACACCTAATAATTAAATTTTCTGTTGGGGGTTAGATTTGTTTCTTTTTCACTTATAGAATTTTTCCCATACCAACATATCACACTGAATTTAAACCTTTAAATTATATACATACATGCACTACCTTAATTATATACATATATACATGCAGGTTTGGATACAGACACAGTGTCATGGGTAGTTCACCCTAAAACAAGGTCCCATTTTGGAGTCTTTTTTTACTTTTAGTCCTATTAAATGGTGCTTGGATGTAGGAAAATGTTTTTCAGTAATTTTAGAAGTGTGTTGATATTTATAGGTCATAGAGAGAACACAGTGAAATAGGGTAGGTCATGTGATAGGCAAAGCCTTTTGATTTTAGTAGACTTGCCTAAAACAGCTATATAAATTTTAGCAGATTTTTTGTGTCTTTAGGTACAATTGCTCTGATAAAAGGATTAAAAAAATGATGTTTTGATGTCCAAAGTAAAGCACGCTGATAAATACATGAAGGCATTGGTGTGACCCTACTGTATGTTGTTTTATCTTAGACAATCCCTGTCTTATCTAATTAGTACATAAAATTCAGAGAAATTAGGGGATAAAAAAGGTTTCTGAAAATGTTTCATTGTCTTTTGTGAATTACATGGGAATCACAGAAAGAAAATAAATTATCTCATCATCAGAAAGTCTGAATGTCACCTTCCAAAACTGGACTCTCTACCTATCTCTGTATTGATTTCCTAAATGAATCTCTTAAAAGCAATGATTCAATTGATTAATACTCAGGAATAAGTTATAAAAAGTGCTGATTCCTCAAACGTCAAGGTAATTCAATAATATTTTGACTCTGTGAAGGCTAAGTGCACAAAAAAAAGTAAATGAAATATTTCCTACATTTAGGACACAAAACCAATCACATTTTTTGTTTTTTATTATTGTGCATATTTTTTGTGCCTCAATTTTTCATTTATAAAATGAAAATAACATTATCTGCTATAGTAAACCAGTGGTTGTGAAATTAAACAAAGATTTTGTGAATCAAGGAGAAGGCTTTTAAGAAAGTGTATTAGAGACCATTTCTGAAGCATTTCTAAATGTTTTTAAGTTTAACATTTGGATTGTATGGCACATTGGTCTAAGACTAAATGAAGAAAATTTTAAAAACATTATTGCAAGAGTTAGTAAAGAACAAAGAGCTTCTGTGCCTTAGCCACTAGGGTGTAACATCACAATTTCTCCATAGGTTTATTTTCCCTGTACCTTGAGCAAAGCACTCCTGGCTCAAAGTGCCTGTTCTGCCCAGGCTGTTCTGCCCATGAGAAGCCCTTGCTAAGCCATCCCAAGCCTTGGTTCTTAGGGAACTCCTGTAGGACATGAGATGGAGGGATGGCCAGCTGCCAGCTAAATATAGACCCTGCAGAGGGGGCTAAAGTGAAGCCAGTTGGTCTTTGGAGAGCGGGGTTGCTGTAGTAAAGGGACACACTCTCTATGCCCTTTTTTTCCTTTGAGTCGTGGTGGCTGCTATATTCTGTGCATAATTCCTTGCTGTACATTGTCAAGAACTACAAGCCCTGTGAAACCACACACCTCTGTGGATACAGGCAGAATTCAGATGCCTGTCTGTGTTGTTCCTAGAATTGCAGAATTTAAGCCAAACTTTGATACCTAGGCTCCCGAGAGACATGTCCTCAGGTACTTGCAAATAGTTCGGCAATTTTCAGACTCATCAGGGTGGCAGGCTGAAGGCAGAATTTGTTAGCCCTTATGTCTCTGCCAAAGGTGTGTGACTTTATGCTCCTTCTTCTGTACTCAATCTCTACTTCCATTTGTGTTGTACTGTTTCCCTCATCTCAGACGTCTCAGTGTCTGCTACATAAAACCAGTAGTGTTTTTTTCTGAACTTTTAAGAAGTACTAAAAGCTTCTGAAAACGTGAGCTTGTGATGTGGAGTATGAGGCAGCACGTGCTCTAAATGGCACTCCTGACTTCACATTCGATCAAGTGTGGAACCAAATTGGGCCCCTGGGAGTAGATCTACAAAAAGAACTTTTTAGCAGTATGCTGATGGTAATTAAATCAACCCACCTGTCAAATACTGTAAGAAAAAACAGGAAATTATTTAACTATTTGAGGAAGAATGTTACTTCTTGTTTAACTTCTGTAACTAAATGGAACAAAACTTTCATTTCGCCTTCAGTTAAACTTTGAGTAAACCTTCAGTTTATCCAAAATATTTCTCAAACTGAATGATTTCTCCAGTAGATTACAGCTGAACCCAAACAAAATTTTGCTCGATGTACACCGGCCTCCCAGTTCCCTTTCTTCTCAGAACCCTAACTATGATCACACATAGATAGGAACAATTTCAGAGCAAAAATAGAAATATATTTTTGAATTAAACATTCTGAGAACTGAATATGTTTACAGACCCTTTTTTAATGTAACTGATTGCACAGGAAGAGGGGCAGTCTCCCAGGCAGGCAAAAAAACATTTCCCATTTCACAAATTGAAGCTAATAGCTTACACTCCACTCTGTCCACTCTAGTTCTCCAGGATTTTAATTTAGGATATGTTCCACTTTGGTTCACTGCTGCTACTTATTTGCATTACAGATTGTGAGTTGAGACATTCCCTTTTATTTAGAAGGCATTAGCTACACTACTAGTTTAGAGCCTAATTTAAAGTTATTGGTGGAGATGTTGGAAAAAAAATCTCAGTCCCTGCTGCTATTGTTCAAGCTCAAGCACTGCATGTCCACAGAACTCTCCTGTTTAATTAATTTTTTGTTTTCAAATTTGTGTTGTGCTCTTGAGGTACAAGCAGCCAAACCCTCTTGACATTTAAATATTCTGTATTTTTTCGAGTGTCTATTAAAATAAATGTAGACTTTTGTATTAGAATATCTCATTTTGTAGAAGTTACGTCAAGTTATCGCAAGATTCACTTAGTTTAAAATAGATTTGTTCCTTCAATGCAAGTATTTATGCTATTTCTCATGTTAAAGCAGGGAAGTTTTATAATCAGCAAAAAGTTTGAAATCTACCACTGTAGTACAGGGCTGTGGTCAAGAGACTGAAACAGTTCAAAGACAAAATCCCCCCCACCTCTCATAAATTGTTTGTTACATTTTTGTTTGCAACAGGAGTTTGTGGAGTGTAACTTACCTACCCATCACTCCTGCATACTGTAACAGTGCCCTTCCTAAAGGTACCTTGTCAAGACCTGTTTTTGTCTCAGGTCCTCCTCTGTCCACTGGATATATTACAGTATTTTGGACATGAGTGGAATATCACTGTTAGAATTCCATCATATAAATCTCTCCATTGATTCTCCTTAGGCATAATCAACAGAAGAGCAGTTGTTCACCTGAACTGTTTTTTTCATGTGTACTTTAGAAATAGAAGCCAAAGAGGAGAGGGGATTTTCAGTCTCCACTTTTAATGCCTGTGAAATTCACCATATACACTGCAATACACATGAACTTGCTTAATTCCAACTTATTTTCTTGTTTTGCTGCATTTCAGTAATAGAAAAGGACAAGACTACTTTCTTCCTATGTCAGTGATAATGTTCCTTCTCTGTTCTAGGCAGTGGCTGAAATCTGAAGACATTCAAAGGATATCACTTCTTTTCTATAATAAGACACTGGAAAAGGAGGTAAGTTATTTTCAATACATTCAATAAGTCAGGCCTTTTCATTGTTTGTGGTCCTGGGGACCTTGAGTGTATTTCCATGCGCTGACACAGCTTCAGCAAGAAGATTGGGGAGTTGCCTCTTTCTGCTTTCTCATGAGCCTAGGGCAGCTGATGGCTAAATAACTATGCTGAAGTAAGGGAAGTAGGTGGGAAGTAAGAGGTAGGTGGGCCACAACTGGCTGTATAAATCGGTGAATTTGATGAGAAGGGGCTAGAGGAAGTATTACCATGTTGTGCTCACACTGTCCAGAAAGTATCCTCTGTGTCCCATGTGGTGGTTGAACGCATACTTAATAATTTTTTGATATCTTTCAGTTCGAAGCATCTAAAATGATTTTCAGATTGTTTCATAGCTCAGCAGAATAGTTGTTATGTCCAGCTGACAAAAGCATGTTTCTGGGCAATGCACTAGGGTGGAAAAGCCTGTTTTGAAGACTTCCTAAAAAAGAAGAAGCAAGACCTGGTGTGGTCTCATCCTTAGTGTTTGGGGGTTCACTGACTGGATCAAAGTCGTTCCTGGCAGCGCATGAGATTTTAATGTGGCTGTTCCTAACCAATAAATTCTGAAAGAGATCTTGAGAGAAAAAATGTCATATGTGTACTTTGGACAATGACTTGGGAGAAAATTTGGGAGCTAAGTTATTTGGCTGACTCAGTGCTCCCAGCAGAAGTCTAATATCTTGATGTAGAATGCCGTGGAACAGCAAAGAACTAATTGTTATTTTTGGATCCAGCTTTTTTAATATCTTTTTTGCTGCCTTTTAATGACTCACCAGTCCAGTCTTGGCTTTAAAGAACTTAGTAAGAAGTCTGCTTTTGATTTAAACAGAAGCTTTTCTAACCCTGTGGGACCTGAAAGTAAAAAAGGATAATAAAGCAAAATAATTGTTTAACCTAAGGAGTGAGTTGCCTGCCCTCATTAGGAAATGCCTGGAGAAGTGTGAAACAGTGAAACAAATTTAACAGTAAATTGGTATTCTGTGAAATTTTAATAGCACCCCAAGGTTCAAAATTGTTGAACAGGACCACTACAAATATATTCAACAGGTGGAAGAGCAGAACTTGCTGCAAAGGTACCCATCAAGCAAAGACATATTTGTGCCCTGTAATTCAGTCAGATAAGTGATAAGAATTGCTTTTAATTTGCCATACAATTCAAAAGTGGAAAAAAGTTTTTATGTTGCCCAAGTGAGTTTCTACATATTCATGTAAAGTTTGGTGCTCTGGTTTCATAGGCAGAACTTGGCATTTAGCACAGAGACACAGCTGTGTGCTTGCCATTGGAAGGCACAGCTCATGTACTTTCCATTTTCTGAAGTTTGCATCTCCAGCACTTTGAGAAAATAATCTTTGGGTTTTTTTTCTTTTAGTAATTAAATCTTGAACTTTTGTCCTTTGGGGAAAAAAAAAAAACAAAACCAAAAACATAGGATAGGGTGAAAAACTTTAATTGCTACTTAGATCATTTCCCTTTGAGTACTTAATTGGTTTCAACCTAGATATATCTATCTCAAATAGCAGAGCAACTCTGATAAATATTTCATTGCTTAATTTTCATGTCTCTAGACATACTAATTAGAATAAATAGATTTTTCTCATGACAAAACGGATCAAATTTACTCTCTCCTAAGAATATTAAGTGTTTAGTAGTAACAGTGGACATATGAGGCCTTTTAACAAAGACATAAAATATTTTAATTGAAGTAATAATATAGGTTCAGTAAAAATCAGTGTGGTTCCTAGCTATGCTCTGGAGTACAGCCTACACTTTGCTACATCTTGTGCTCAGAAGTTTCCTGTCTAAATGAATATTGCATTTCTTATAACTGTTTTAGCCCAATGAGTATTTATCAATAATTGAAAATCAGTTTGAGTAATTAATCACAAAGAATTTTGGAATCTGTGAAGAATGCTTGGCCATTCCTAGAAATATTTTAACATATGCCTCTTTTATTGGGGGGGAGAGGGGATTTTTTATTAATTAAACTTTTTATTATGATTTTGGGATAGTCTGTTAAGAGGAGAAACAAAGCAAAACCATTTGACATGTCTGTTCTTCGATAAGCAAAGGTATTAATAGTATGTCTGATAATCCCTAGCTCTATGTGAGTGGATGTGAAGTCACTGAAGGACAGGAAATTTACTTTTGCTAAAAACTGCCTATATATATGTACATCTTTAGGCTGAAAATTCACTTGGGTGTTATTTCATCTGCTTTGCCAATTCTGTTTTTAACATTTGCTTTTATTTTCTTCTAGTATCGAGCAACTACTCTGCCTGCATTCAAGTATTATGTGACTTGTGCCTGTCTCATATTCTTCTGCATTTTTGTTGTACAAATTCTGGTCTTGCCAAAGTGAGTGACATTTAATGTGTACTTGCTTTTATATTTGCTCATTAGTGTAAAAAAAAAAAAAAAGAAAGAAAGAAAAGTAAAAACATTTGGAATTGTTAGTTTACAGATGTCAATTCATGGAAATTAAACTGAAGAGAAAAGATTGGGGATTTCAGCCGATTTTCAGTTAGGCTTGTTTCTAATTTCAGACACTGTCGATAGTGTTATGCCAACCATTAGTAAAAATTATTCATTCCTTTTAGTTATCTCTTTGCATTTAAAAATAATTGTGATAGTTGGACTTTGGACTGAGACAAAATGAATTGCAGAGTTGGAACTGTGATAAATAAATGTATTTAAAGTATCACTATGATAATACTGCTATACTAAGCATGAAACAGAGCATTAATAATCATAAAGTGTATATTCATAAAATCATTTTAGAATATTAAAATCCATTCCTGGAATAAATTTTTAATCAGAATTTGTATATTATGAGATTATTTATATTTGTGCTTATTCTAGAGAGGCTGAAAACTTTTGGAAGACAATTCCAATATAGGATGTTTTATTAGACTTGTTAAAATTAAATTTTGAGGTTGATTGTTTACACAGTGGAAAGTTGGTATTTGTTTTATAACAATTGTTTCAAAAGCCAGCACTTCATATTCCCTGTCATACAGTAATTCTTAACTCATAGTCCTTTCTCCTGTAGATTACTTTCAGAGTTATTATTTATAAACAGAGTTGAGTGATCGGTCTTGTTCTGTAGTATTTACTCACATTTTAATTCAAAGCCAGAAGGAACTGTTAGGACACTATATATAGTGACTTTCCATACTGCAGACTTACAACACATAAAAAGTTTTATGGATTTCTATTCAGATGTTACACAAGCAGTTTCCCAGAAAATTTCTAAAATGGAGGCACAAACCAAGGGACATTCTTCCAAGAATTCGGCAGTGTCCTGCACATGGTTGAGTGTGACTTCGGGCATTATTAAAAAGAGGAAATTAAGACATCTGAAAAATTTTATTTTACAAGCTCATACTGTATTTTGATAAGTAAAGGAATTCAGGGAAATTTCTGTTTTGCCACGTCCCAAAAGCCAAAGGTGGATCTAACTCCCCAGCCAGCAGTACAATTTTTGAATCTGTTTTTTGTGTTTGATTTCAGTCATGAAAATTAATCTAGATTTATTATCTATCTTACATGTAGTCAGATATTAATTTCCTCTATCCTTACTATGTTGTTTAAGCCAATTCTTTAGCTCATCAAAATATATCAGAATATCAGTGAACTCCAGGGAGCTATATTCAGCTAAGGAAAATGTCCTTCAACTTGCTGGTATTTCTGGTATTTCTAAAATCAGAGCAAAAGATACTGATAAATACTTTGTTGTTTTCATTACCAAAATGTTAAGTATCTTATGGTCCATTTATAGGACTGAATATTAAATTGTAAAAGCAAAAGCATAAAATCAGGTATTACCAACATGAATGGTATTCAGCTTCAGGTGGTCTGTGGATTATTTTAATGGATGAAAGAATGGAAGGCAGAAAGACAAGGTATTATATAGGCACCTAAATCTTTTCTGGAAAATTTGGAGCATTGCAAGTTAAAACAACAAGAACAAAAGCTGAAAAATCACCAGTGTATGTAGTCATCACAAATGCAACTTAAATCAAACATAGTGCGATGCTCAAAATGTTATTTTATACTAAAATTGTATCTACCCTTTTTGTTTTCTTCCAAAAGTTCTACAGGATTTTTAAATGGTGGTCTAATGAAGACAGGGAGATGAACTAAATCTGTCACTGAGTTTTATTGATTCACTATTCCATTAATCTGGTTTTTCAGTAGTGCAATATCATTGATTTCTGTGCAGGCACACAGCCTGCTACTTAAAAGTAGATTTAGAGATATTTGATGATGGATAATATCCAGCAAGTTGCAAGTTCTAAGTAAGAACTTCAAGATCACAAGAAATTTTTTTTCAGGGCTGAAATAATTTATTAATGTTTTAATGTTCTTGGGGTCAGTAAAGTGATGTGGTGTTTTAATAATAAGCTTTACACAAAGCGGTAATTATAGATTTTACCAAGAAGACAATATCTTGGGGTGTATTGTATGATGAGGAGTAGGTCTTCATTGGCATTAAAATGAAAGCAAATCTTTATCATTACATTTACTTGGAATAGACTTGCAGTGGCTCTCTAGAATTATTGGTTTACCAAGTGAGAGAAGTATCTGTATTAATTCACAGCAACCCTACACTCTTTATTTAAGCAAATAGAATTGGTACTAACATGGAATTGGTAGTGTTGGTTTTTTGAAATTGATGAAAGTATATTTCTATTGAACATGAGATTATTCTTGTAGTGTTCAAGTAAGGGATTATATTTAGGCTACATTTAAGATTCTTCCCAAATCTCATTTCTCTGGGGCTGTTGTGTTCAAGAAACTGTCCTTTTGTCCTGAGTCATGCCAAACTAACAGTCATGGTTAGGAGGCCTTCACATACTATTTTTGATTAGGTACAACTGAATTTCTTAATAGGAAAGGTCGTACTTAGAAAGTTTGTCTGAAAGAAGGCACATAAGATATAAGACGTTATAAGTGAAAGGAAAACCATCATTAACTATTTTTCTGCTGTATTAAAACAAGCAAACACCAAGAATTCAAGTGGAATTATAAAACTGAACTGATACTGTTTTGACATTAAAACTGCCATACAGTCTCCATAGCTATTGAATCTTTTGATGGCTTAGTAAAAGTATCAATCCCTTTAAGAAATAAATAGCTACTGTTAGATACCAAAAAAAGTCTGAATTTGGTATTGGCTTCTGTAATTGTCAGTGGTAGTGGGTTCATTGTGATTTTATCACCTCAAGAGAATTTGCAGTCCTACCATGGATAAAAATTATCTACAAATTCTCTGCATTAAAGGACATGTGCCAAAAGTCACATATTTTCCTAAAAGTAACAGAATTGTAGAAAAAAACACATTGATTTCTGCATTTTTCAGTATCTTTATCTTCATTGATAAATTTCTGTTTTTCAGTTAAATAACTACCAATGAGATATACATAAATATTTTTTTTTCAATCTCATAAAAAAAAGAATTGTTGAAAGCAGATATTTCCTAATGCAACCAGAAAGATGCAAATTTAGCTAAAATCATAAATTATTTAGACTTGGAACTAACCAAAGCTTGAGAAGTTCTCATATTTTTTCCTTACTTTTAAACTGTCCCTCAGTAAGTTACGGTCAAGGGTTGTCCTGTTTGTATTTCTGGTAGGGACCATAGCAGAGAGCAGAATGAGGTGATTCCTTGAAGTATAGAAGAGGCAGGTAAAAAACTTACCTGGCTTATGCAATTTCAGGTGCTCTTCTGACTAAATATTTTGCCTGAATCTGTCAATGCGATGCATTTGATAACTCTATACTACAAAAGCAAAGTTAGTTTACTGCAAAGACCTGTACTGGTTTTGTAATGTTTCAGTGACAAAAAATAAATCAAATTATGGCTTTCCTGTGGTCATTGCCTCAAATGAGACTTCTTTATGGCGACAATTTTTTGCGTTTTGCTTCCCTTTGTAGCATTTTCAGCCCACTCCTTTCCTTCTAGGAGCAGCCTGAAACTATTTTGTCTTAGCTTAAGTGAAACAGAAGTCTTGCTGTTTCCAGAAAAGAATGGAGCAAAAATACTATGAGTTTTATCCTCTGTTTTCACCACTCAAATCTGGATTCTAAGATGCCACTTTTTATTACCCTTGGTCTTTTTCTCTTTGTCCTGTTCACCTTGCTGTGTAATTCTTGTGCTCCCTCAATAACATCATTGATTATGTGAAACAGCTACAAAGACCTTTTGTTCTTGCCTGTTGCCCGGGAGATTAAGTACTCTTTGCATAAGCTCTCTTTGTGCCATGTTAATTTTATTTCCCTTGCTCCCCAGTTTCTCTCATAAATATCTTCATTTCTTCTTCTAAAAGGATGCACTCGAAACTTGACTGATAAGTCTTGTGTTGAGTCATTCTTTAAGGTGCACACACCCCTCTTTTGTATTCTTCATATAAGAAAAAGAATAGTTATATTTTGAAATGTAGGAAAGGTTCCTTGAATGTTAGTGAAGGACATATATGATTGGAAGTGTTTATGCATATCTAAAAAATAAACCTGTTTCTTTTCTAATTGGCTTTTATTTTAGTTTCCTAGTAATTTTCTCCTCTCCTCTCCTCTCCTCTCCTCTCCTCTCCTCTCCTCTCCTCTCCTCTCCTCTCCTCTCCTCTCCTCTCCTCCTCTCCTCTCCTCTCCTCTCCTCTCCTCTCCTCTCCTCTCCTCTCCTCTCCTCTCCTCTCCTCTCCTCTCCTCTCCTCTCCTCTCCTCTCCTCTCCTCTCCTCTCCTCTCCTCTCCTCTCCTCTCCTCTCCTCTCCTCTCCTCTCCTCTCCTCTCCTCTCCTCTCCTCTCCTCTCCTCTCCTCCTCCTCTCCTCTCCTCTCCTCTCCTCTCCTCTCCTCTCCTCTCCTCTCCTCTCCTCTCCTCTCCTCTCCTCTCCTCTCCTCTCCTCTCCTCTCCTCTCCTGTTGCTTATGAGATTTTCAATTCCTAAGAGTAGAAACTAGCTTTAATACTCTGATGTAGAGCTTACTGTCTCAGTCTCAGTGAGAAAATCTTGCAGAACATATATTCATAAGCAATAATGATCTTCAAATGATCATATTTTAAAGAAATATTATTTCATTATGAATATACATTATGAATTTCCAGTTGTTTGTTTTTCATCAGCTGTGCACATCACCCCAAAATCTGATGGTTATTACTTAATATATAAGAAGTTCTCTGAATGATTGGCAGGGAAGCTCATCAATTACTCTCCGAAATGCTTTTAATGGCATGAGATTAGTTTGTGATGCTAATGCTTTCTTGTTTTTTCCTGAAAATATTTTATATAACACTGTTGTTAAAACAGATCAAATTGTTTCTTAATATTACTGGCATATAATGTCTGATAAAGTAAGAGGTTTGCTGTGGCTCAAAGGAGTTGAGAAATATTTTTAAATTCTGTAACAGTGTCAAATCTGGGGTTAAACCTGAAAGCAGGTACCAAGGTGAGAGACTTCATGACTGCATCTAGCTCCCATGCTTAAACAACTCAGTTGACCCAGAGCTTCTGGTCTTCTCTTGGCATTCATTAAAGAAAATGAGATTCCACTGCATCTTTCCCTAGAAGCTCTCACACGGTGCCTGATGGAGCAATTATGCTCTACTGTGGTATTCCTATAGAGAGATTTCCAGGTTTGTGGAATGAATGAAGGAAGGAATCCACAGATTGTTACTGAATCCCTGTTTGCTGTGTATCCAGGGATGCTACTTTGGCTAGACCTTCCTATTGATGACACACAAGAAAAGAATGAGCACCCTCACTGAGTGAGGGTGATCAGCATCACAGATATTGCAGCTTCTGCTGCGAGACATTGGAAATGGACATCACTGACCCAGGTGGTTTTTTGCCTTTCAGGGGTGAATGTACAACACCAGCAAGTTTATTTTCTATGTCTATTAGGCTCTTATATTATTATAAAATCAGCAACAAAATAGTAAAGCAATAAGGATCTTCTTTAATACAGGCTTTCTAAAGTTAAAACAAAACAAAACACGGCTTCTGTTAACATACTCTGTCTTTATATGTGTAGAAATTATTAGCTTCTCATGGTAAGAACTTTGCAAGTCAGAGGTAATTTAATTCAAGAATTCCTGAATTGAGAAAATGGCAGGGGAAATGCCTGTCATTCAGGTTAGGGTTGGAATTGGTTTTCCATAGTATTGATGTTTGAAAGTTGCATCTTACATGTAGTAATTTTTCATATCATCAGTATTATAGACAAAGAAATGTCATCTTACAAATGTGCAACAAAGAAATTAATACCTATTTTCCTTTTCTTCTAGAACATCTATTCTTGGAATTTCATTTGGGGCTGCATTTCTCTTGCTTTCCTTCATTTTGTTTATCTGTTTCGCTGGACAGCTTTTGGTAGGTATTCAAGGAAATCTAATCCATTAGTTGATGGTTTGTTTGAAATAACATATTCTGATTTTGCCAAGTCACTCTACCTTTGCAGAGCACCAGTTAAAGTAAAAAGAATTTGCATGTTCAGGCTTCTGTGGACATTGTTTTGTTCATGTTGGATTTTTTTGTGAAGTGTCCTGATTTATCTGAAAAGCAGAAAATGTCAATGCAGTTGTTGTATTGACACTAATAATTCTGTTTCTCATATGAAGCTGGATCATCTGAGAGGTTTGCATTATGGTTTGATAGATTGCTTTTTCAAAATTTTTTGCTATAGTGCTTATAGGAGGTGACTCATGAGTGTTTTAATTTGCAGGACTGTGTATTTGTTTAAGTATTGTATAAGACCATTTTCTGAGTGTAATGATTATTTCTCCATAACAATTTCATTTGAAATATAAAAATGTTTTATTAAATTTCCAGTATTGTCACTGAGGGGTCCAGTGACATTAATGTCTGTAATACTATGCAGAATTTGAGAATTTAATTCAGTATTTGGGCAAACCTCTCAGCCTTTCAGCATGTCCCCTTCCTGTTCTCAAATAGATCCAACATGGGACTCCATGTATAATAAGGATAAAGAGTTTCTGGATTTGTATAAAAGTGAATGCAATCTGAATGTGGCATCCCCACTTCTCCTTCTCTGTCTTTCCATAAGCTAACACAGAGAAAACTGAATGATCTTTTATAAAAAAAGCACATGGGAAAGGCAATTACTTCAGTATGCAGTAAAACAGTATGGCAAGGTAATTAAAGAAAGAAACAGAGGAAATAGGTTTTTATAATTTCTCTGTATTCTCTTGTCAGGCTTGTAATTAACCAGGACACGTTTTTAAGAAAATGTAATTAATATACATTTCAGTTACCTTTCTAATAAGTTAAGGATCTGCCACTGCCCAGGAATTAATCTGAAATATAGTGCAATGATATTCTTGAGTATTTTTAATCATTAGAATGAGGTCTTAGAGGTATTGGTATTACTTAACAGCAAAAATTAGTTCTCATGTAATGTTGTACTTGATTGCTATTTGTTATTGACAGTAAATTGCAAGTAAAACGATCAAGCCAGAGTACTACTCTTGAATAAGCAAATTAAAAGAAAAATCCTTCAAAGAAAAGCCAGCCTTTTTCTGTAGGAAAAGGAGGTGCTAATGAAAGAAGTGCTGGCACATACATACTCCTGAGACTTTTATTTATAGTGTTACTTATGAGGAATACAAATACATTTTTCTGCATTTAAAGGGATAGCTAAGCAATATCCCACATCAGAGTTGTAGAGTTGTGCCATTTGAATAATATCTAACACTTATTTTCAATGCCCTTTTGCTCATGTCACATAAGTACTGTAAATACCGTGAATAGAAATGGAGATCTATCCTTGCATTTCTGATGACTTGCCTGTTGTCGTGTTCTAACCTAAAAAACTTGAAGAGGAGTTATTTATGTCCATGTCTTTGTGAATTCAGCTGCTCTAATACAGAAACTATGCTGCTAAGATTTCAGAAAGGTATGACCATAGTTGATGCAGTGCTGTCTTTCCTTCATGTGCATAGTTGTAGTTCTTATGGTGACAGGTGAGAAGCAGCTAACCTAAGAAGCAGTAAGTTTTCCTTTCCCTTGTTCTCTCCCTAAGATTTCTTCCTTTGTGTCAAAATCCAAGTATTGTTTTGCAGCTTTAACCACAGTGACACCCTATGTTATATTTTGGTAGCATATTCATTGCAGTATCTGACCCATCACTGTAAATGTTTTCTTTCTAGAAAAAAAAAGGTCTAAAATTTCAAAGAAACTAATATTGATACCTGAGTTTTCACACAACATTGACACTGTTAACAGAAATCAGGCTTTATCATCCCAAGGCTGAATTGGTTTGGGTTTGTTTGGAGTTTTCACACCTCTTTTTCTAAAGAGGTACATTTTGGATTCCCTTATAAAAGGCATGTAGTAAATGTGGATTTGCTTGTGTGTGCATGCACTTGCACGCAATTGCAGAGTTTAAAATCACCAAGTATCTCTCTACTGAAAAGGCACCAAAAAAACCAAGAATTTTTTGTGCCTGTCTGACCCTGACAGATGAAATACACTGAGTAAGCCACGGGCCAGACACTCACCCAGCTCTTCTCTCTCTGCCTCACTCAGAAGGATGGGGTAGGAAAATAGGATGAGAAAGCTTAAGATAAGGCTTAAGATAGGGCAGAGTCATCACTGACCAATTACTTTCATAGAAAATTCAGACTGAACTTGGGGATAATTGACTCAATTTATTGCCAATTAGAATAGATTTATAGTAGTAGTAGTGTAGTAATAAATAAAAATAAATATTAAAACCACATAATTACTCCTCCCTATCCCGAATTTACCTTCACTTCTCTGCTCCAGTGTCCCTACCTCCTATCAAGCAGTGCAAGTAGGAGTGGAGAATGGTTGGTGTATAGACATTTCTCTCTGCTGCTCCTTCCTTTCACAGTTCCACGCTGGTCAATTTTAAGGACTCCACAGGCTGCTTCCTTCAGGAACATCACCTACTCTAGCATGGGTCTTCCATGGGCTGCAGTGTGGTCATCTGCTCCAGCATGGAGTGCCTGCTCCTGCAATCTTGGGATTCCCACTTTTGTTTCTCTCTTTACGTTCTTTCCTCCTCCCTCTGCTCAACATTCTGGGCTCTTTCTTGCCCTGGTGTTCCCAAGGTGCCCAGCCAGGGTCACCACCAACCTGAGCACCAGAACCTGGTACATAAACCTGCAGTAGCGGTCAAATATTTACAGGACTGTTACAAGATTTACAGAGTGGGACCTGAAATGCCAGTAAAGACAGCAAAATCTAAGTTCAGCTTAGGACACCTGGCTATTGCTGTGTTATATGTGATTGTCTCATTGCTTTTGGCACTTTGCACTCTCAGTTGTCACCTATTACAAATGGCTGTAACCACCACGGAGTAACTCCCACAAAAACCAGCACTGAGCAGATTTCTCTGCATGATTTTCATTTCATTGGCAAAACAAAAAAACGCGATCCAGACTGTAATGCTAAAATTACTAGCTCTTATGGAATTTAATTGCAATATTGTATAAAGTTATTTATGCTCACTGTTTCACTCTGAGTTTATTAGTTGGTCCTGGTGTTCAGCAGTGCTGCAGCGTGGCCCAGCTCAGTCTGGAGTGAAGTGATAATTCAGCCATCAGAGAAGAATAAGAATTTTTCCATCAAAGATACAACCCCATAGTAGCACAAATAAGGAGGTTACAGACTTCCAGAGCCTGTCTTTGTGGCATCTCCCTCTGGTCTTGTGGTCTTGGGCAAAGAGGCCAAGCGCAGGGAGAGCTGGCAGTTCTCACAGAAACAGCTGTTTGCCCATAGGCATTAAACCTTGCTCAGTCCTAGCTAAAATGGCATATATATACCCTGAAACTTGAAAGGAATTTATATCTTCTATGTTCTAATTACTTTTATGTGGCTAATCTTTTTTCTTCTAGTTTTTGGGTAGTCACAATATTCAAAGATATTCATAGTCTTAAAGATAATTAGTATTTTTGGTCATAAAGATCCTTTTTGTCTTATATTTTCATATTTTAAATATATGCCATTCTTTTTAATTAATTTGAGTATTTTCTTTGAGTTTTCCTTGAGGAGTTTCTTTCCCAGATAGAGGGATAGAGGACAGTGATTATCCTTTAGCTCGTGTATTTTCTGTGTCTCTCCTTTTTATCTTCTTGAAGTACAGATGAGTTCATAGAATGCTCAGACCTAGTAAGTATTAGATGTGTTTTACCTCCTGCTGTGAATGCAAGGGAGCAGACATCTGGTACCTAAATGATACATTGGAAAATGTAATGCATTCAGTAGGAAAAAAAAACACACTAAGCATGTAAAGGAAAGATCTTTGGGGTAGCTGGAGTAGCTAGAGTGGCTGAGGTAGCTGGCCAAAGGTATTAATCTCAAGCAGATGTTCTTTATGCATTGATGCAAATACTGTCTCAAAAATCCATTTGCATTACCTGGGACATACATGCACTTAATTGATGTGAAATTCTCTTTGTGCCAGTAACTTTCCATTATTATGAAGTGGTTTTTTTGTTGCATACCTTTATGCCTTGCAAACCTGTTTGAGTACTTAAACTAACAGAGAAGATAGAAGTAAAGTCATCTCATTTGAACATCTCTCTTAAATACCCAATTGAATCATAAAATTAGCAGAACACAATGCAAATGAAACAAACAGCAGAAATAGCTGTTGATTAGTTAATTGAAGAATAACTTCACACTTGAGAAAGATGTTCTGAATTGAGGTTACTTAAGTCTGACAAAGGGCAGCCAGTACATGAGGCCTGTCCCTGCTAAAGGAGAGCACATTATTTACACCACACCACTGTATAGAGTGATACACAATCTTTAACTTTTTTACAGGAGTTTGTATTTTACTCTAAAGCAGTTGGCATTGGTACTTAGGTCAGAATAACTTACAAGTTACTTATAAGATATTTAAAAGCTCTGTAAGGAAAGGAATATCCAGCAGCACTATTTGGAAATTATTTTTAATCTGGAATTTTACCTTTGATATGAGTGTCTTTTAATGCAGATACAGATCTAGACCTCTTAGTTTCTTCCATAGTAAGGCTTTGCCTGTAAATGAAGATTGAAACAGGGATGTTTAGGCAAGGAGAACCTAAAGAGGCACTTTGGCACCTACAACAGGGTCCATCAAAGAGGCTCATCAATGCTACAAGCCATTCTGATGAGTCTCTAGCAGAGGCACTACAACAGCAAATCCATAACCATCTAGACAAGTACCATGGATACTAGTGGTATTCTAGAACCATGTTCAGACTTCAGGAATTCTTATAATTGTACTGATTTCACTAACAAAAATCCTTCTTCTTACTCAGTTTCTTGAGTTACATGTTTATGACATTAGTTACATGATTGATGCTAGCTGAAGAATTTACTAACTCGTTGAAAACCACACTCTTTATGTCAGCATTGCCAGAAATTCTCTTTTAATAACTTTTTAAATCCAGCAATGCTGCTGTTTAGTGTCTTTGCCCATGATGAGATGGTAAGTTAATTTCAAATAAAGTGATACCTAAGTGTGCTTCCTAGTGTGGAAGCAGTTTTTCCTACAGTTATTAAAAAAGCAGGAAAGCAGAGAGCATCCAGATTGTTTTCAATGGTCTGTACATGTATTACCTGAGAGCTGATACCCGTGATGTGCTGGTGCCAGAATATGGGCACAGATCAGAGCTCCTGTTGTGTGAGACAGTTTTTGGAGGGTAGATTCTCACTTGGACATCGAGACTTGGCCAATGTATAACATAGCATTCAAAAAATCCTTCCTCCATTTCAGTACCCTGAGCCTTGTCCTTAAAATGTTATTCAGGTTTAATTCTTCTCAAAACTAGTGGCTCTTTAAATATTTTCAGAGAAAAAGAAAAACCTTGGTGGGAGGGACTGAGAACATTTTAACTTAAAATGGCATGTAATACTGTGATGGTACATTTTAGTAAGGAAAGCAGCATAGCAGTTGACAGTACTGAACTCTGCCTAAAGGCATATTTATGCAGGTCACTGACATGTTCTTTCCTTTGAATGATACAGTTGAAGTGGACCAAGTGGCCATTTTAACATGACCTGTTGTAAAGGATTATTAACACTGCAAAGTATGGTGAAATTAAAAATGTGATGCTGACTTTAGTTGTTGCTGTTATTTCTTTATTCAGGATTCTAGATTTTGTCCAGTCAGTTGCATGAAGTAGAAATTGAGTAGACTTTTCACCTGGATGCATTTTGCATGATTCAAAGTTCCTGGTTTATATTTACAGGTGCCACTGTGGGATTCAAAAGCTTGGTGTTACAGTACTCATTTTAGAAGTACTTTCATCCTTTTTGTCAACATTAGAAACATTAATAAGTATGTAAAATAAAAGCCTTTGTCAGTATAGCAAAATCTCTCTTCTCCAAGCTTAGGTCAGTGTAATTGCTGTCAGCAAGTTCTTTGGGTTTGAACTTTGGTGTCTTCTTCAACTCTGAGTGAAAGCCAACATGTAAAAAAATCTGAATTTTTTTTTTCTGGATTGCATTCTTTGAGGCATCAGTATTGGTAAAATATAGATTTGTATTAGAATGCAAAATGAAAAGAAGAACAATAGAACTGTAGAAAATGTTACTCACTGGCTTTCTGTAAATAAGAAGTTTTCAGTGAAGGTGTTCCAACCTCAACTAGCATGTGAAGGAGAAGTGTGACAGCTCTTGAAACACTGTCTTTCATCTACAACATAGCTGTCACAATTAATTCTCGCACCAGTTCCTTGATCCCACTCAAAAAGACAGCATTCAACTTATTAAATGCTGAAGTAGGTTTTTGTGTGTGGAAAGACAACACAGGATACATTTTAATGTTCTGAATATTCAAAATAAGTTATTGCTCATTATCATGCTGTGCTGTCATATCAGATTTAACATGTTCAGATGAAAAGGTAATGCATTAGTCACCTCTTATAGTACAAATACCTATTATTTCTAGTCAGTAAATGATAAACACTGAACCATATTCTGCAAACTTCCCTTAGAGTAAACACTGTGATACTTTATAATGCTGAGATCTGATGTCTTATCCTACTTGCATGCTTTCAAGAACTGATTCTTTCTTTAATCTCATTCTTCATTTTATTCAGAAAATTGCAAAGTAGACATTTACGACAAAAAATGTATGACAAAATCAGCAAAATAATCCTGCATAAGTCCCCTTTTAAGAGTGGGTTTAATGATTAGCCCCAGGTAATCTGCTTCCAGGGATTCCCCATATTTTCACCTGTACTGAATTGCTACATCTTTACTACAAATGGACTGGATCTGGACTGCTCAAAAGTGAGATTAAATTCAGCAGATTTCTTATTCACACAGAGAATTATTATTCAACAGTGTATTCTTTCATGTTTTCCAAGGAATATCTACTTAATGGCTTAAAGAATTTTAGCATTTTATCACAAGTTTTCCTTTCAGGACCCTCACTGACTTAACAAATAAGGTCAGAAGGGCAGATGTACCAAATTTACAGGGGTCTTTCCCCTCCAGAACTCAGAGTAGTGCATTAAACAGCCTGGTAAGAAATGCTTCTTGTAATTTTAGCAAGAGCAATGGAAATAATAGAATTTCTTTATTGATTAGTCTCATTGGCTGAATGATCTAATGTTTCCTGAAATTTACGTTGTTCTTTGGACCTTTTTTAAGTGATAAAGTTGCACTTTTTTTTTTTTTTTTTTTTTTTTGGCTTCCCTTAATGGTAGCAGGAAAACAGATTTTTAAAGAAATGTGTGCAACAAATTCCTCCTTGCTAAAATATATTAGCAGGGTCAGGTGATATTGTTCAAAACTCTTGTAAGCAAAGAAAAATTGGAATTGTTGCAAGGAACTTTAGTACAGAAGTTACATAAGTCTGTACCTGTTTTCCAGGTATTTTAAAAAAAAAGGGAGTTCTCTTCTCAGCATGGACATTGCTAAGTAGTCTCAGTAATTCTACACAGTACATTTTTTCAATTACTTTTTTCGCATATGAAGAAAATTCAAATTGAACAATTGGAAGCATTGATGTTTAAGTAGAAAAGTTTGAAAAGCCACCATCATTTGATGCTGACATTCTTGTATTTATATACTGGGATTCAGCAGAGATTTTTCTGTGTGAAAGTTTATTTTATCCTTAGAATTAGCATAATGCAAATTGTTCATATGAGCAGAGAAAACTCAATTTACATTGTGTAGCAGTTCTAAAACAAGAAAGCACCTCTTTTTGCAACATTGTTTTGCATTTTTTACTGAGCTGTAGTTTTTAAAGTTTTGAAATTGAAAGTAAGGGCTGCTAGAGTTTGTTGGGTCCAGTGGAGCTCTGGAGCTGGGAAGTGCTGCTTCCTGACCCACTAAAGCAAAATCTGATGGAATTTAAAACCCAGGGAGGGAATCTCCCCTTCCACTGAAGTCCAAGGGATGTACCATACACAGAGGACCAATCACATGGATCCATGGACAGAACAGCTCTCCTACAGCACCCACATGACAATAGGCAGCACTCATGTAAACATGATCAACACTGATGGTCTAGTTCTTTCTTTCTTAAGATCAGGACTGATGGATGGACTATAGACTTCCTGACTGTCATCATCCACAGGCACACTTTCACTCATGGGTCTGGCATGTGGAATTTTAGTCAATACGAGATCCATACTCAGACTCTGCCCCCTTTAGGGTAGCTCAAGCCTTGCTGCTTTCCAAATGTAGATCTCCTACTTGCCAACCAGTTCTGCTTGAATTTTCGTTATGGTTACACACACAGTCCCCCACACAGCCTGTGGATGTCCTCAGGGACTGGTCCTAGACAGTTCAGCTACTGACACCCAGCCCTCAGTTACCTGACCTCAGTGAACTCTCTCCAGTGCCTGGCACCCATCCCATGCCCCTTGCCAGCTAGTCCAGCATGAAGTTTGCTACCCCTCACACACATGCAGGCTCTGAATAAGGACTGCACTTACACAGAAGATAGTTAGAGATAGAATTTAATAACGACGTGCAATAGACTCATTTAGAAAAGTGCTCACCTGCATCCATTTCCTTTCATCCCTGCTCATCACCATCTACCTGTATTTGTACATCTCTCATCCACACTTATGTCTTTCTTTCCTCTCCTGTGTTCTGTCTCATAAATGTCACGTAAATTTTCCATACACCCACAAATGCTGTTAGGATGTATCATAGTGTTGTACACAATTCCAAATCTCTTTCGGCTGACTGGCAAAAGTAACTGTCCTCTGCCAGCCTGCTACTCTTTTACGCAGGAATCACCCTTTGTCTGCAGGGCATCCTGGGAAGGAAGATTTTTCATTGAAGATTCTTGGTAGGTTTCCCATCAGAAATCATTACTCCAGCAACCTCTTTCAGTCATCTTAGAAGCAGCAAATTCAGTGGCTTCTGTTGATGATGTTACTCATCAACTATCATTGCCCTTTTGATCGTCACCAGGTCTTTGTGTTTGATTTGATTAGCTTCTCATCAGGTAACATAAACCCTGTAAAATTCATAATAAATTATATCTTGTTTAGACCAGAAAATTTATTTCCAGATAAGCTAATTTCATTAGCTTATTTTCTTGGAATTTCTAATCCTAAAGACTTTCCTTGAACAGGATAGTTCCCTGTAATGAAATTCAGAAAAAACACAGTGTACAGCTTTACAGATACATATATATGTATATTAAAAACCTCTTAGCTATTTTATATTCCTATTACTTCTCAGTGTACTTACCCATTTTTTGTGTCTAATGCAACTTAAACTTACCCAGCTGCTTAACTTACCCATCTGCTTTTACATTTCCAAGGAAATCACATAACAGTGTAAGTTAAGTTGGAGTAAAGCTCCAGGTAATAATAAAAGTAAAGAGTAACTAGGGCACAAATGTATGACTGTTTTAATTTGCCATAAATCCATGCTCCCTGACTCATTGGGTTTTAGGCAGGCTAGACAGATAACTGAATGATTCATTTTCACACAGATCTGTTCCTTGCATCCATCGGAACACTTTCCTTCTGTAGCAACAGCAGCAATCAATGCTTTGTGCTTTTTACTATATTGAAGTGGGAGGGATGACAAAACTTTTGTAAAATCTATGTGCAGATTCAAATTATCTTGAAATTTGCTGTGTACTTAGGACTGAAGAATAAGGTTGGAGAGTTCAAAAAGTCTTTTGAGCAGGAATTTTTTGTTCAAAAATGCAGGTCCTTTGAGTTTATGCTTTTGGATGAGGGAGCGGAGTAATGCATATATAAAAGCTACCTTTTTTTTTTCCTTTTCTTTGTCCACCTTTAAGATTCCAGTGATTGTTTTGACCTTCCTGGAACTCAGAACTCAGAATCTGTCCAGTTCAGTATGCAAAACTCCGTGTTCATAAAAGGAAACAATATGTAGAAAAAGCTCTGCATATACAGTAGATTTGTCCAAATAATGTATAATTAGGAGCAAAATGCTTATGTGCAGAATGATGAAGACCTTCATGCAAAATGCATCTTAGTGTAGGGTAGTGCTGTAATTTAGCATGATGTGCCACAGCTATTGAACCTGAAAAAATACATTTTACATGCTGTAAATTAAGTCCTGTATTTGGTATTTTTTCATGCTTGAGTTCTCATTTTTGAGAATTCCTGAGCTTATATCTCTGCTGATGGCTGGAGCAAGGGTGAAAACAATATGCAAATCCATCTTAGATAATATTAAATAAATAGAGAAAAGTTGTTGAAAAAACCAATTATTTTTGTGAGATTGTCATGTTGCTTAAATTTTTTTAGCCTTTTTTACAGAGGTTTCCATATAACTGAATTTGACATTTGGAAAGGGCACAAGATGCTTCTAGGCAACCTTATCTCCTCATTGCTAAAGTTTTGGGGAAATTAATGTTTATTGGATGTGTCACAAATCGTTGTTTATTCTCTGTGAGCCTCTTGTGCCTCTAGGCACTAGGCACTATGAATGGAGACTTTGTAATGTCTTCTTAGAAGGAGATTAAATGAGTCAGAGTTTTTTTATTGTTAATTTTTTGTCACTATATAAGAAAATGTTTCAATTCACTAAATACTTTTTGTGACAAATTTTATGTCCAGTTTTCTATGAAATGCTTATTTGCCTTCTAGATAGTTTTAGGGAAGGTTGATTTGCTTTGCTGAGTTATTTTCCATTTAAAATTAATTATCAAACAAGGCTTAAAAAAAAAATGAAAGAAAAGCCTGGAAACTCTCCTGTTTTGTGGGCTGTCAGGGATACATCTAGCCTTTATTCTGTGTTAGAGACTTTGCAGAGTCATTATTTACATTTTGAAGTTTCCAGAAGCTACTAAACATGACTCTTTGAATTCAGTCAAGGCTCTTCATTCAGTCATGACTCTTTGAATTCAGTCAGTTCGTTTTCAAGGGTTTGGTGATGTTGAAGGTAATGATGCTGCTCTTTATTTTGCTATTATTAGTAATATGTATTGAATGTTTAGTAAGGTACTTGCAAACCACAATTATTTAATGGAAGTGATATTATGGCAGATATTATAAACAAATTTTACTTTATTTTCATGTTTATTCATTATCTGTAATTCTTGTGACACTGTAAGAGTTAAATAGTTCTGTACAATGTTGTAAGATTAATGCTGCTCTCAATCTTAAGATATCTTAATTCTGCCCTTGTTTATACTAATTAAATATACTAAAGATTTTTTTGTTCTCTTTTCCAAACTGTTTGCATTTAGCAATGTAGCAAGAAAGCATCAGCTTCGTTGTTGTGGATTCTGAAATCATCTGGAATAATTGCAAATCGTCCTTGGCCAAGGATCACTCTTACGTTGACAACCACTGCTATAATATTAACCATGGCTGTATTCAACATGGTAAGGGAAATAAAGGAATATTTTTTTAGTGGTTTTTTTTCCATTTAAGATTTGCTGTTGTTATTATTCAGTATTTGTTTAGATGTTAAATTTATGGCCTGTGGCTATGCCAGGAACCTATATGATAACAATTGCCAGAGACAGAAATATGAAGCAGAGGAGAAGAAAACAAACTGTGTAATCAAGGCCTCTGCAAACAGGATGCTCAACAAGAGCTCAGACCCTGGCTAAATTTGTTAAAGAAAAGTATGATTTATAATGAACAGAAAACAATTAAATTCCAGCTTTGAATTGCACAAAGTCCCTTAGTCATCTATGCATTGCTTGGAAAAACAGCATTGCTGAAAGAATGAAGTGTCTCCTCATGGGATTTGTAGCAGTCTTTATGTGAAACAAGCTAAGCTTTATTCAGTTTTGTGATGCTCCCCTGCTGACCCCAAAATGATCATAATGTATACATTATTGATTTCACATGCTTGTCTTTTTTTAAAATAAGGGAAAAAAATTCAAAATTATGTCAAAACCTCAAAACTACTGGCCTACAAATTTGTTAGGGCTTACGTCTACTTAAGTGATTCCAACCTATGCTTCTCTCTCCTAACAGGGAAAATCCATATAATTGTATTATTCTTTTGCAACTATAGCAATTATAGAGTAAATATGTCATTACTTTGCCTAAAGCATAAATCTTAATGATCTCATTTAGTCTGAAGGGTCTGTTGTCTAATGAGAGGAGCAATACATGGGATCAAAATGTCCTGTTGGCTAAGGCAGATTCTGTTCATAAATCTGTGAAAGTTCAGTTCTGTATCTGCAAAATGGGATAACATTTTTTAGGCGATGTTTTCATCACAACATCAATTCATAGATATTATTCACATTTCAAGTGAGTGAAATTCACATTTCAGTGCTTTTGAAATTGCAACTCTAATGTTTTCTTGAGTTGCTGGTACTTTTGTTACTTAGGATTCATAAAGGACTTAGAGATTGATAATACCTACACTTCTTTATTTTGTTTTCTCACATTTCAGGGGACCTTTAGTCAATCATTTATTGAACTAAGTACTAAACTTGTCCAAATGATGTAATGTGGGCTTTTAAATGTGAACATTTGAAATTTCTGGTAGAGTGTTCTCTCCGTTTTTACTGTTAAATTTTTCTAGTCTTGTTAATATTGGTTTCTGTTCTTTGTTTTTCGTGGGTTTTTTTGAAGGAAAGGAGAGAACCACAAAAACAATTACATTTCCAAAATCTAAAATTCACCTAAGTGAATTTAATGTGTAAGGCTAGCAGAGTAGAAACGCAAAGAAGCAGTGGCTGAAAATGAGAATATAAACTGACTTTTCATCATGAAAGCAGTTAGCAATGGAAACAATTATTCTAAAAGCTGTTGATTTTCCATTAGCTGAAGACTCTGTCTTTCTGAACTATAAACTTTAGCCATGTAAAGTTATACAACAGCATAAACCTCAGAGATTTAGTGACTTGTAAAATGAAGATCAGGCTAGATTTTCTCTTATTTTGAACTATGTGAATATGTCAGAAGAAAAGAAAGAACCTACTTGGGTTTAAAGTATACTTTGAGCTAGACTTCATGCATATGGTTATTTATGAAGTTAAAAAATGTGAAAGGAGATACAGTGGGCAACTGTTTTTTGCTTAAACTAAAGTTCTACTAGTGTGTACAGCCCACTTCAAATTTGGCCTTCCAGTAGTAAAAGATATTCTAGGGGAAGGGAAAAAAAAAAAAAAAAAAAAAAAAAAAGGAGTTGTTCAGTATATAATTTTTAGAAAAAGGCTTTAATTTTATTGGCTCATGTCCAATTTTATGTGGACTGAATGTTATAGTAAAACCTAACAGACTGTATTTTAAAATCTTAGTGCCTTATCAGCAATACTACAGTGTTACAAATAATCATGCTCCGTGATATTCATGAGATGATAATTTTAAGTACAATTCCCACCTTGAAACTAAACCTTAATAGTTTGACTAGCAAAAATGACTTTAAATGTGATTGTGAAATCTGCATTAGCAAATTGTGAGAGAGACTCTGAAGTATCATTATTTTATCTCCAAGCAACATGTGCTTAACAGCAGTCTGTTAACTGCTTTTACTTCCATGAACCATTTCAGTAGAAAAAGGCAAAATGTAGCCATTAAGATTTAATGGAGATAAAAAGTGTCTCTAACCATACCACACCTAATAAATCATCATTAAGAGCAAAATGTCAACTAAAACTCAGTCTTCATGGTCAAGGGAGACTAGAGAAGAGTGGGGGTGCAATTTTATTTGAAATTAGCCATTTCAGCAGATGTCTAAATCTCTTGTTCAGGTTTGAGACATATGCAGTCCTGATCAGCAAAGGGAAGTTAAAAATCAGCAAATGTCACATAAGTATCAAATAGTTCTGAGCTGAAGAGAGAGGATAAGCATTAGATCTGGTGCTATATAGAAAGTAGGATATCTGTCAATGGCTGAGGAAAGCTGCTTTTGTCAAGCTGACCTGCTTTAAACTGATCATGAGAAAGTATCCTGCATGGAGCAATCCAGGCGGCCCAGAGAGACAGTAGGACTGAGTGATTGTGAAGGGTTAATACTTGAAAACTGAATGAATGACTGCATGCAGTACATCAAATGATTGTGCCTCACCATCCTCTGGGATTTATTTGATGTCAAGGAATGATAAAAGAGCATGATAAAAGGGCATGATAAAAGAGTCCTGCAACAGCTCTTGGTTTCAGTGACTTCTGCATCAAATGCATGAATGGTTCGTGGCACAAGCAACAAGATCTCAGTGTTGTACTGTCCCACTACCTCCTAATTACTCTTAACTCCTAGCTTTAAGATTCAGGATCATAGAATCATAGAACAGTTTTGGTTGAAAAGAATCTTAAAAAGTCAGGTAATTCACCCCCCTGCCATAGGTGAGGACATCTTCAACTGAATCAGACTGCTCAGAGCCTTGCCTAAACTGACTTTGAGTGTTTCCAGGAAAAGGACATCCATCACCTCCCTGGGAAACCTGTTCTAGTGCCTCATCATCCTCATCATATCTTTCCTTATATCTAGTGTGAATCTGCCCTGTTTCAGTTTAAACCCCTTGTCCTATCATCACACACCCTGCTACAAAGTTTGTCCCTGTCTTTCGTAGGCCCTTCAGGTACTAGAAGGTGCTGTAAGGTCTCCTTGAAGCCTTCTCCAGGCTAAACAACCCCAACCCTCTCAGCCTGTCTTCATAGGAGAGGTGCTCCAGCCTGATCCAGCATCCATCAGATGCTCTGATCATCTTTGTGGCCCTTCTCTAGATATTACATCCTTTCCTGTCTTTTCATCCAGTGTATTTTAGCAACTGGACTATTTCCTCCTAAAGAACACATGTTCAGGAATGTGAAGACCAAGAGGTTTTTTGCTCCATTGGTTAATGTACATTACCAATGTACATGAGCACAAGCTACCTTACATGATGCAAGTATCAGCCCCCTCTAAGTTATCAATGATATCCTGTGTTCAAGTAATGACAAATAATTAATCAAGCCTGCTTTCATTCTCACACTGGAAAGTTGGTTTCTTTAATATACCTTCCTTTTAGTGTAGCTGACTTGGTTGCTGAACTTGTATTTTTAATTGTTAAGCTCTTTGGCTGATATACTCTAATCATACATACATCCCCACAGTTCCTGGCACATTGAAGACCCTGTTTTGGAGGGTGCCTAATGCATGTCTTTCAAGAAGAATATACAGACACTGTCTAGAAGTTGACCTTGCCGGGGGGTTGGAAGGACAAAGTACAGCTGAAGTAATGCCATTTAAATGGTATGTGCAGGGCCCAGTCACAAATCTATTCCAGGATTTAAGGAACTTTAAAAAATCAGTGTCAGTCTAGGCACACTAGATTAGCAAAGATGCACTAGCAGGTGAGACACTGCTCTGAAATAAGGTTTATAGCAGTTCTGGTTTCTTTCAAGGATGTGGGAAGAAATAGAGTCGTGCTGTCACTGCCTTTAGAAGTGAGCATCTCTCCACATCTGTCAAATACAAAAATCATGCTGTTTGAGTCAGTAAAGGGCCACCAGGATCCTCATCTTTCCTGTTGGTGGGAGCTTTGAACAAGGCAAGTAAACTTGCCACTACATATTGCCTCTACAGGGAGCTAGGAATTGAATACGTGGTGGCACAAAGACAGTTATGCATTTTCACTTGGCACAGAAACTTTCATAAAAAAGAAATTATTGAGCAACTTGAATTTGGTCAATTTGACTGCTAACAAGAGACATGCCACAAGACACCAAATAACACAGATGCATGAGCACTGTGATGTTAAGAAGCCTTGTACAAACCCAGAGGTAAAATGCTTTAAAATTTTTGCTAAATTCATTTCAGTATTCTCTGGATTTCAATTATCCTTTTACAACTTACCAATATCTCAGCATCACCTTTATTTGGTAAAAAAAATGCATAATAATCTTGGTAGGAACTTAGCATTCCAGGCCGTCCTTAAACCTCTCCTTTTGAGCTTGGGAAGAGGGGGAATGATACCAGAATTTGTGATTATTCACACTATTGGGGCATTCTTGTGAGGATCTGGGAGTAAAAGTCCTGACTCAGCTGCCAGACCAACTGCCATTTTTCAAAGGAAGCTGTGGTATGCATTCTACATCCAGGTACTTTCATGCCTCAGTGACAAAGATGGCTTTTTTCCTAATGAGATCTAAACTAGTGTATTAAATGGTTGTTTTCAGACAAGAGAGATGCACTAATTTGCTTATCTCATCTTTTGGGGGGAGGGTCTGTCACAACATGGCTCCCGTTGAAAGTATTTTCATTATGTGAGGCAGAAAACTCACAACTGAGGATTGCAAATCATGTGAATATAAGAAAAGAAAAAACAGTTAGAATATATGAAGTTAAAATAAGAATATAATGGTAGCATGCTCAGACGTTCCCTGGCAAACATTGGTATTCATAAAAAATACTGCTTTCATTTGAGTCATTTGAGTAGGTGTGACTGCTTAGTAGGACTGAACCTACTCTTACAAAAAATACTATGTTGAAGAACAATATGTATCTTCAAAGCATGATAGCAGATGTAGATAACTCATGAGAGACAAGAACGACAAGTGCAAACACATCATTCAGAAATAAGTGTTGTTTGGCTCATGGCAGGTGACAACACTTCCAAATCCTTTTTCCTTCCCCCTTTTTATAATTATTAATATATGCATAGATATACCATATTTCATATAGTGTTCTGCATATGCAGGTAACATTTAGAGGCCAGAAATGCTTTGTGCAAAGTTCAAAACCCAAATTAAAATCTAGAATATAATTATGTTTGAGTTCTTCATGTTATATAATCTTTGCTCTGGGGATGTGCATAAGGTGGGATTCTGAAACTAAATATTTCATGTTTACAGAAAAAGTATATGCACTGTTAGTAGGATGTGAGTTCCCTTGGCAAAAGGCCTTGTTCACAAAAGCTATTAAATTACTGGAGGCAGGAGGAGGAGTAAACCCTCAAAGCTGTCTGAAGGGCTTTTGCCCAAAATTGTTCCTGTTAAAAGAGGCAGGCGAGCATCAGCTGGCTTAAAAAGTAACCAAGCAACTTCAGAAAATCCTTAAGTAAAGAAGGAAATAGTGTGAAAAGGAATGTAAAAGCCAGAGAATCATAGAATGGATCAGGCTGGAAAGGACCACAGTGGTCATCTGGTCCAACCTCCCTCCTCAGTCAGGGTGATCCTAGAGCACAGAGCACAGGATATATCCAGATGGTTCTTAAATATCTCCAGTGAGGGAGACTCCACAGCCTCTCTGGGCAATGTAAAAATGTGTAAGAGGAGACAGAGAGCTATGAGTGGAAACAGATGACTGTCAAAACACTCTTATGACACTGTCATAAGTCACCACTCTGGCATCACACTCTGCCTCAGCCAGCAAGAGCAGCCTGCCTGTCAGATACTGTGAGCTGCCTGCTGTGCAAATGGGCAGGGAACAGCATGGGCTGGGGCAAGCAGGGAAAAACCACTGCTCAGGTTTGTCCCTGCACACAAACTCGCAGGGCTCTCTCCAGCATGTGCATTGACAGCTTGCAGGGAGCTGCACAGGTGCACGTAAAACTAGAGTACCTGCATCTCCTTTCAGCAGCATGTGCCAGTAGGGGAACCTGTATTCCCAGAAGAGGGAATTTGGGTGAATGTGTGCATTTCACCCACACATCCTGTTGGAAGAGGCAGATGTGCATGTAACTCTCAGCATATACACGTCATTAGAGCTCTTTGGGATCAGTTATAGAAGGATGTTTCAAAATCTGTAGGTGTTCATTAACATTTTGTAGTGTCTGTTTTCCTGGTTTATCTGTTTTATTTCTGATCCTGATCCTGATCCTGACTTTGTAGTTCACTGATGGCAGGTTAATTATATGTAGTTTCACATGCACAGTTACATTAGCAAAGCAAGAGAACCCAAAAGTGCAGCTGCATAAACACAGCTGAGTTCCAGCTTGGTTTTGGTAGTAAGTGGTGTATTGATAACCTTTGCAAATCCACAACCCGGACTTCTGTTGAAGGGGAGTTAGAGAGAGAATGGCTTCAGACTCTTCTCAGCAGAGCTATAAAACATATCAAAGGGCACTCAGCACAAGTGGTGACAAGGGAGGTTGGTTAGTCTTTAGAAAATTGAAAGAAGTCACTCTGCATGTACAGTGCTGACTGCTGCCAAAGGAGATTGTGGAAGTCTCTGTCCTTGGAAGTTTCAAAGACCTGGCTGTACACAACTATGACTGACCAGATCTAACATTAGTTAATAAATAAGGCATTTTGACCCACATTTAGTTGCTCCAAGTGAGGCAGTTCAGCTTTTCTCTGTAACAGCAGTTAAAAGACAGAAATGGAGAAAGAATTTAGAGGTGGGTTACACAGTGACTATCTGCAGAGAACAGCATGTGAGAGGGAGGTGACCAGCAGTGCTCTACTCTGGTCAACCACGTGTGGATTTTCATGTTTAGTGTATAAGAGGGACTATGAAATTTGCTAATAAATTAAGGTGACAGTCAGTGTCTGTGAAGTAAGGTTTGGAATTTTAGAAAGGAAGAAGTCAGGTGTGGATTTGAGTAAAAGAACTAGAATGAAATTTAGTAGTAAAAAGCTCAAGATTATAGTTGGTCTGACAGATTAGTGAAAAGAAATTCTGATACATATTGGAAGCTCATCAGATGGATAGGCAATGAGTTCAGGATTTTAATTAATTATGTGGGCGTAATGTCAACTCAGCTGAATCACAATAACCCTGCATGTGACTGCTTTTAACCCACAGTAAGTATAAACTCCATTTACCTAGGTGAGTCCCAATAAAGGAAAGCTACCTCACATTTGCTGACCATGATGTGAATAGCTGGGGTGATGTCCATATGAATGTGTTAAGTTCCTGTAACATCCAGATCTGTCTGAGTCCCAGCTGCATGAGGTACAGTGAGCTAGTAAGGTTTTGTAGCTGTGAGCAAAGGAGCATTGGTCTAGATACATAAATTCAGTTTTTATATTCATTTATTCAATACACAGAAATGCCTCAAAGGCAGGTGTCAAGAGGATGGTGCCAGGCTCCTTTCAGTGGTGCCCAGAGACAGGATGAGGAGCAGTGGCCATAAACTAAAACACAAGTTCCACCCCAACATGAAGAACTTCTTTACATTGAGGGTGGAAAAGGCTGCCCCAAGAGTTCGTGGAGTCTCCCTGTCTGGGGCCATTCAAAACCCACCTGGAGAGGTTCATTTGTAACCTGATCCAGGTGACTGTGTCACGCCAGGGGGGTTGGACTGGAGGGTCTCCAGAGGTCCCTTCCAACCCTAAAAGTTCTGTGGATCCAGGATATATGGTAATATATTTTCTGCAGAATTAGTATCAGTGCTATTGCATGACTCACTGATAAAATGTAGGAAGTGTGTTGGCAGTTTTGGTCACCCAGAAGGTTGAATTGAAAGAAATATGTACAGAGGGTGACTACTAGATGAATTAGGGGAACAAAGAACTTGTTTTCAGGGAAGGAACAAGGAAAAACAGATTGATGAGCACAATGAGGTCTGAGATGACACAAAAAATTAGGACTTTAAAAAATAGGGAGAGGAAGAAGCTATGTGGAAGCTAAAGGATGAGATTATGGCAAGAAGAAAAGCAAGCAAACTAGCCATGAATAGTGGTTAAATGTTGAAACAGCTTAAATGTTGAGATTCAAACTACTGGAATATAATGTAGTCACCAAAATCTAAATTGTTAGAACAGCACTGGATCACTGCATCAAGGGGGTCTGTAGGATGATGGTTTCCTGTGTGATTACTGACTAAATTTGATGACCCAGGAGATAACTGGATCCACTTTTCACTTTCAATTACATTAGTCCTGGTATTAATGTCAGCATTATTATGTTATTGCATCTATGTAAACCAACTTCACTAAAGACTTCTTATTCTTTCTTTAATTCTTCCTGTGTTTAAATAGGACATTCAGTTGAGGTAAATCCAGGAATTATTCATATCGAGTTTATTTCTTCATTGTCTTGTGCCTGTGTGAGCTTCTGATGTATGAAAGTAATACAACAAAGAGCCTTTTTTCTTTTATTGAAGTGGAAAGTGTCAGATGAAGGTTAGCAAAGTCGTTTTTGTTTGAGAATGCAGGAACAAGTGATCATGTTATGTCATCTTCCTTTTCCTATTTCAAATTAAAATACAAAAAAAGAGTAAAATACCAAAGTTAAATGGTTACGCACAAGGCTTTCTCAGCTTCTCCATTCCTGTTCTCTATTTTGACCTTAAACAGCTGTAATGCTAATGGATTATATGTTGATTTTTTTTTCTAGTTTTTCCTGGATAATGCTGTGATAGCTTTTCCCTCAGTTCTTAATTCATCAAATGCAAGTTTTCCTAATTCAAGTAATCAGACACGGTGGTGTATACAAAATAACTGTTTTTTCTTGCCGGTAAGTTCATTTCACATTTCTTTGTTTGTTTACTACAATTACACTAAATTGACTGTTACCAGATCTGCTTGAAGTTAAACACCCACCCATTTTTGAGACTGCAGTAAAAGCTTGAATTTTTCTTTTTTAGTCAGCTGCAACTGCATTTGAAGTAAGTGGGAAGTTAAATGAGCTTAGTACTTCTGAAAATAGAGGTTTTAATGAATGTCAGATACAAAAGCAGGAAACAGCATAATAGCAAGAAAGCTTAACTCACCCATGCTAACACATTACAAGATATCAAGTTAACACGCAGCATCTGCAAAGCAGACTGTGCACTGAAAGCAGGTTAGTCTGCAGGAAGGGTTTCCCATGGTGAGAAGATTTTCGGGTGGCTGACATGAAAATGTTCACCATTTTCATCAAGTGTAAAATTGTCACACTCCTGTCATTGCATATTTGGTAAAAGGTGCTATGAGAGGGATGGAAATAAAACTCTCATGTACCACTATATAAACTGCTAAAGCGACCTGAACTGATCTGAAGAAGATGCCTCAGTGTGAACAAAAGCACAATGGCACGTGCAGGAGGAGGGGAAAGAACATTGCTGCAAAAAAGTGGGAACAGCGTCCCAGAGAGCAGTGATTCTTAAAAGGATTACAGAAGACATGCAGTTGAAAATAACAAGCCATATATTGTGTCAAAACAGGTCAACTGGGTTTGGGTGAATAAGCTGGTGACAGTGAGAAGGGGGTTTATTTCATCTCTATGGTGAAATAATCAGACCATTACCAAAATGGTGTGTCTTAATTTGAGGATTTATAGCTTTTAAAGTATTAAAAAAAATACTTTCATCTACGAAAATGTCTTTGATAGATTGGCATTTTATGTTAGATTGGCAAATTTATGTTAAAATGTCACTTCTGACATAAACAAATGAAAAAATTACAGTTAGCTAAAGATTTTTAAAACTTTAAAACATCTCTCAAATATGCATTGTTTTCATCCCCAGACACTACATATATTTTTAGCTTGAAAAAGCTGTACATTCCTTTTGAGTTACCACTTCTATTTTATTCTTCTATTCTGGGATTTAAAATTTATCTCTCTTCACTCTATAAGACATTGAATACCTAGGCTGGGAAACGTTTGTGTCCTTAAATTAAAAAATTGTTATTTTGAATCTGTGTGTTAGTTTTAAGCTTTATTCATGTCGATAAACTTTGTGCGATTTATGATAGTAAACCTGACATCTATTGACTATGTCATCTAAAATGAGTACATAAGAGATTTGGGAATTATTTTAGCCCCAATTGAATTAAGGTTATTTTGAAGCACAGCAATTGATTTGCCTCCTTCTCTCCTCCCCCCCCAAATAACTTTTTTGATTAGTATAACTTACTTTTTAAAAAGACTTAGCAAAGATTCCTCCCTAAAGTATAGTTACATTTTTGTGTCTAGTTTTGTTTGGTTTTGCTATGATGTTTCTGTAGTTTCGGTGTAATAGAACTTGATGTGTATATCTGCTCCTGGGACAAATTACAGTCTGGTATCAGTGTTGACACCTCAACATGTTAAATAAATAAAATTTGTAATACTGATATCCAGAAGATGCAGTTTTGGAATATATTTTATTTTACTTGAAAATTCTTTTACAAAATTGTTTTGTCCTCAGGTTTTTCTCTATAGACATATGAGACCAGAATTCCTCCTTACTTCAGTAGAGATATTTATACCCACAGAAGGTCTTAAATTTTAAGAGAAGAGACCAAAAGCATTGGACTGGATCCTATGTGTGTAGGACCTTGGTGCAAGGCACCAGACCTGTGATCCCAGTAAGAAAGACAGTCAGACTCTGTAAGGTATTGGTTAAAAACCTTTATTAGCTAGCACAAGAAAGAAAAAGAGAATAGATGGAGTTATTCCCCTTCAGATGCTGAGGTGCAGATTCTGTCTGTGGAGAGGTTACCCAGTATTTTCCTCTTTTGAGCTGTTAGAGGATTTTCTTAGAAGGAGACATTTCTATTCACTGCTTCAGCTATCAGACAAAAGGGACATTCATTAGATGTTTGCATGCATTTGCTGTTGCACTGTTGGATAAAGCCAAGGCTGCAGAGGTGGCATCACACTGGTACCAAGTAGGTTCCTGTGTTGTGACAAGTTGGCTGAGCTGGCTGAGGTTAGCCTGTGACCAGGGGAAGCACTAAGCAGAGCAGGGGCCTGCAACTGCTCAGCTTCACTGCTCTGTGGATTACCAGACTCTCCAGATCTGCTTGTTGCCTACTGAAACACTGCATCTCACTGCAAGGTCTGCATTCTTAAATGTGAGGCTGTGACACTCTTCTCTAACTCATCCACCCTTGTCTGAAATTTTCAATCTATTCTCTGTATTCCTGTGGAACTCTGTCAGAGACTGTTCCACTTGAAAATTTCTGGGTCTTTGTCAAACAGTATCCAGTTCTGAATTCAAGACTGCCTCTGCTTGTTTCTTTTTGGAAAATTGGTTTCAACAGTAGAATGCCTTATTAACTCAAAAAAGGATGCTGCTATTTTTATGTAACACTGAATTTGGAGTGTGACCTCCTCTGAAATGCAGCGATCAGAGAAGTTTTATTTTTTGGTGATTCTGAGCAATAGTTCTATCTATTTCTTATTTCAACCAGATCTCAAGCAAATTACAGTTGCAGCAAGGACTGAGATGGCAGATAAATTCTGTCTGATGGGTGCTATGAAAATTATCCTTCTTAGTGATCCTCCAAAATTAGTACACAGTGATTCAGGTTCTGTCAAAAGTGCTGCCATCAACAAGTCAACAGTACTCCGAAAATAGCAGGACTAGAAATAGAATGCTTTGTAGTTTCAGAAAAGAAACTTCCGTGCAAGGTGCAGGACTGTAATTTTCAGGAAGCATTTCTGGCAAAGGGGTTGCATATTAATGACTAAGATAATGATTTTAGAGATGATTCCTCTTTTAGCATTAATTTTGATGCCGTAATCAATTTCCAGGAAGCATAATGAGAAAATATTTTTTCCAGGAACTTAAATTTCAACTATATGTATTTTTGTTGGGATATATGACATAGGAAAGAAGAGACTTTTATTTTTTAGCAATTGAATATGTTCTTATATGGCTGTTACTCCACACAATTAGAGAAAAGGATTTTTTATATTTATATTATGCATAGGCCTTGTTAATAGCTTTGTATTTTTCCTTCCCTAGCTACATTTCTAGAGTTTGTAAGATTGCTTCTCTGTGATTTTCAAAACAACGGTACTGCATCAGTTTTATAACAACTGCAAATTTAGACAATGAAATTAGTGTTTTCAGGCCTTTAGTCATTTGACCTTGACCCAAATGCCAGAAAGACATACAGGTAATCCTGGGACTCAAGAATAAATGAAAATTTTATAGTGGAACAGGAATAAATCTTATATCAGTCTGCTAGCAGCAGACTACAACATTTGATTTCAACACCAGCAGTAGTATTCCACAAATGTAGATGAGTAAATCAATGTGTCAAAGGGTGAAAATTAGGGAGCATAAATTTATTTTATTGGCTGTCTATAAACCATAGTGTCCCAGATTGTGATAGATTGCACACTTCAGTGGTCAGTCAATAATTTGTTTTTTAAAGTAGCCTGAGCATTTTATTATGCATGATTTCCTACTCAAGAGCCAAATTCTAAATATTTTTCCATTTGATTTCTCTTTGCCAGTATTTTATATACAGCTGCATATTAGGGCTCATTTCCTGTTCTGTTTTCCTGAGGATAAATTATGAGTTGAAAATGGTAATAATGTTGATTGCATTGGTGGGCTACAATGTTATCCTTCTGCACACTCATGGGCCCATGCTGGATGACTACAGCAAATTTATGTATGCAATGGCACCTCTTAGAAGGTAGGTGGCTAACTCCAGTCTTTCTGAAGATAAATACTACCCATGGTAGTTCTTTTGTCATGGAACATACATGTTTGGCTATGTATAATCTGAGTCACAGTGTAAAATCATTGTCCTGCTGCAGTTAATATTTGATTTAATGTCATACTCAGAGCGTTAGAATAAAATAAGTCTGACCAAGGCATTTAAATCACATACTATAGGAAACAGGATATGGTTTAGTTTGCATTTTTGTCACAAAGGACATTACAAAGAAGTCATCATCAGGTTTGTTAAGGCCTCAGGCTGAACATCATTAAAGCTTTTAGAGCATATTTGCTACAAGACAAAGAAACCTCCCCAGAACTACTATATAGTCTGAAATGTTTACAAATGAAGTCTTAGCAATTGAAAAAATTAGTAGACCAACAGTGTGGATCTTTTTTGTTTTATTTTGCTGTGCCTGTGCATTTGTATCCTAAGTTTTTAGTGAGACTGCTGAAATCTTGGTTACAGATGATAATACGTAAGACCAAAGTTATGACTCTATTTCCTGTTATTGCTGTGTAAAATAATTTTTGGAGAGGTGTAATTTCTACCTCATTTTCAAAACAAATTGATTCTGTTCTGTGTAGGCAAAGTATATGGCGTATCCCATACCAGAAATTCCAGATAATTTAGTGTAGTTTCAATATCATTTTTCCTGTGCTGTAACAATCATGGAAAAGGATCTTAATGGAAAATCTGGGGGGGGGGAAGTGTAGGCTTTCTTTACACTTAAATCTAATGATTAAATGAAGAAACCCAAGTCTTTGTTTCCATTTTATTAATGGAAAGGGTATGTGTGTGCTGGTATGGAAAACCAGGGGACAGGTTAGTTTGAGCTTGTGCTTCTGGCAGCTTTGATTTTGTCAGTCAAGCTCTATCTGTTGGTATTTTCCTTCCTAAATCTCTCACCATGGTTCTTGTTTCAGGGCATGAGTCAGGGAGTTCTAGTGTGAACTGTTTTCCATTACCTTTAGTGACTTTTGCCAAAGCAGAGTTTCTAATAAACTCTCTACAAGATCTAGTTTGTGCTTCCTGTAATTCTCAGGTGAAAAGGTCTCTTGGGAGTTAGGTGCTTTAGCTTGTTTCTTCATATTCATTGGATATGGTTGAGCTCTCCATAACTGAAATAGTGTTATTGCATTAAAAACCTATTTTTATTCTACTTGTATAGAATAAGCTACAAATGCTCCCCATTTGCAAGTAAAAAAAAGGTATTGTTTTTCCTAAATTCTCATCTTATTATTGGACTTCAAAATGTAGGCACATTTGCAGGGAAAGTAGTAGAGGTGTTTAAAGCCACATAATATGAGTAATGATATTTCATCAAATAATATAGCATATCATATTGAAAAGTTTTTAGTTTATATACCAGAAGGTAGTACATATAAATTGTGGTCTTACTTTTGTGCTTGAAGTAATATTGGTTTAACTTTTGAGCAGCCTGCTTTACTTAAGTTTTTTATTTTATAGGCCAGGAATACTGAAGGACCTGAAGACAATGGGCTCAATTTCCTTGTTCATATTCTTCATCACATTACTGGTTTTGGGTAGACAGGTAAGACCACACTTCTCTTCACCTGCACCAGTAGACACAATGCCAGCTGCCACATGCAGCCTGTCACCTTCTCAAAGAAATACCTCTGTCCTGGTCTTCCCCATACTCTTGCAAAGGAGCGTCAGGAGCATCTATAAAACTATTTTCCATCTTGCCTTCCAATAGGCCCTTAAAACTCCCCAGTCACTATCACTGACATTGTGCTGATAGAGTGCTGTGACTATTGCATGTCGTTCTGACCGATACTGGCTCGTAGCTTCCCCGTTTGCTCCCATCTGTTTGCATCCATCTGCTGCTGCCCTGGTTGTTTAATTGCAAGCTATTTTCTTCACAGTTATTACAATTTGGTGCAGACACAGAAACAATGTAGCATGCACACAGACGTGTACCACACACTCTGTGGTTGAACTAAAACTGTGGCCCAACAGGAAACTACTCTTTTTATCACCCAGTTGTGCTTTTCCAGAACAAATGTAATGTCAATGGTCTTACACTGTTGGTAAGCTGAGGGAAGATGCAAGGGCAGTTCCTTCTCTAAATGCTCAGGCCTGTACAGGATTCATGTGTAAAAGCTTCAGTTCCAGCCCATTGTGCCAGAATGCAGTGCACAAGAAAGGGCTCTGAAATGGAAGAGACAATCCATGTGAGATCTCATGAGCAGACTGAGCCTTCACAGACTGCAGCCTTGGGAAGGACTATTCCAGTCTGTCCTTAAATCATTCATTTACATTACGATTCCTGAAAAGGTAATGACTGTCATTTAAATTGCCATGCAGGCCCTGCAGTTACTACACAAAAAATTATTTGGCAGTTTCTGCAGTATTTATTGTAGTGGGGAACATCCTTCTTGATTTAGAAATAACATTCTTCATCTGCCTTGTCACCAGCAGCACATTAGAGTTTGTTCATTTGATGCTGCTGACAGAGTGGGTCTAGAGTACAGCTACTTCCCCTCAGAAAGAGGGATAAATTCTTCATCACATCAGTGGAGAATCTTTAGTCCGTGTCAACCCAAGTTTCAGATGGAGGCAGAGGATGCAATACCAAGAATAAAGGAGAGAAGGAATATTGTCTTCACTGGGAAAGATTCCTTTGTGGCTTCAGTCACATCAACAAGAAAGTTTGTTTTGCACACAGCTACAGGTGTTCTCTGACATGCCAACTAAGAAATGATTGTGTAATGGAAAAAGTCTCCATTTTCAGAGCTGTAGGTCCAGGATCCTAGTTATGATAGGACTTACTTGTACCTCTTCAGTCTTTTTCCTTTGATTTTTCTGCTGACTTATTCTCCCTTAAAGAAGAAGTAGAAAAAACTTCTGCATTTCCAAACACTCTCAAGCCAAGTCTAAATATTACTGGAAAATGTTATGAACTAATTTAATACATACCCGGCATAAGACCTGCCATTTTGAGTTACTGTTGATGATATTAATGGGTAGCAAATGCTTGGAAGAATAGGGGAGGAAACCAACCTGCACAGAGTGACCTTTCCAGGGATATATACTTCCCACCTTCTGCCAGTTGCTGTTTCTGTGGCTGTGTTTAATAGCTATTGGCTGTTGTGCTTTCTGTGACAGTTGCAGGATGCTGTTGAGCCATCTTGGCAGTGTCAACAAAATCAAATTCTTCCTTACCCTTCTTCCACAGAGGGTAATATACAAGTAATTTCCCTGTTATTGCATTTTTTGCAGATAATACATATTTTTTTCTTCCTTTGATATGTGATTATTTTAAAAATGCTAATGATAATAGCAACTGATAAATAAGGTGGACTTTCTACTTCCCTTCAGCTGTCATTGGTGCTCTTCTGTCCCTGGGAGGAGTAACCAAAAAGTTCATCCAAATAAAAAAAGTGATGCTTTCCTGCAAGCCTAGCTCTATGAAGGTGCTCATCACTGGTCATAGATGTTATAAATGGGCCAGGAGTCCTGCTCCTTTGAAAAACCTTTATTAGTCAGCTCTTTCAAGGGGGAACTCGAGGGGTCGCCTGCGCTGTCGCCGCTCCTGTCGTTGTTCTCGCTCCTGTTGCCGTTCTCATTTCGGCCACCGCTGAGGAGGTGGCAGACGAATCTGCTGCTCTCGTCACAGAATCGGGAGTTCCGGCCTCGCGGTAATCCCCAGGAACTCAACTGGGCTCGTGTGGTCTAGGGGCCTCACTTTTTCCCAGTCTCTTTGTGGTTATGGCGAGGCGGCAGAAGCAGAATTCAGTCCTTAGGTAGCTGAGGGTCTTCTCAGTGTTGTAGTGTCTCCGTTTTATCTGGATTTTGTGCTGGGTCGCGGCTTTTAGGTCCGTTTGCCGGCAACTGCACTTCGGTTTTGGAGTGATGCACCATGGAAGTCCTTGGATTTTCCTATTAGGCGGGGCCGGCAGTTCGAGGAGCCGGTGCGAACGGCGACAGCCTAGCCCGATGGAAGGGGAGGGAACCCGGGGTTTTAGAGGGGGTATACAATTTGGAATAAGATTTTTGAGAGTACAGACTTTGGTACAAACAGCATAATTTTCTTAACAGACAGGTTACAACTGGCATAACATTTGAAACAGTACAACTTTTTTAACAAATGACAAACTGTGTAAGAAAATGGGAATCTCTTACATTTTATTCATTTAAATAGAGATGCCTCTCCTGAACCAAAAGCAGAGCCAGGGGATAAATGCCTCTGGTTCAGTGGGGACGAAGAGAGATAGTATATCACTATATGGTTTATGAGCCTACTTAATTCTTTTAGCTGCACTGCTAGCATCACTGCTGGAGGAAGTAGACCTTCCCTCAGCTGCTTATTCTTATCCTTTTGTCTCCTCATTGTACTGGCACAGCTCACTGTGAAGATGTACAGTGGATCAAAATGGGGATGTGGTCAGGATTAAAAATTAACCCTGCAGAAATGGTTGGTTTTGAGCCAGATCTATTTCCAAGATTTTATGGCGTGGCCACAGCAAGGCTTGTGCCAGAAGAATGGGAGTGAACAGACAAAAGCAAGGTGGAGAAAGCAAAACTGGGTTTTTTTGATGGCCCTGCCAGCACAGTGACAACCATTTCCTGACACTGGGACAAAGTGACTCAGTTCACCCTGCATACAGATCCCGAGAGTTACTTGATAATGGGCTGGCAACAGGCAGACAATGTCTTGGGAATGGCGACTCTTCCATCCTTCCCAGGAGAATCCAGATTGGTGAGGGCTTGACTGTGTAAATACTGTGCTCACGTTTAAACACTGTTGAGCACTAAATGTCTCTTATGATCTGCTTTGAATCCAGTATTGACATAGCCTGTGAATTCCTTTCTCACCAGTATCTAAAATATTATATGTCCTGTTGCTCTGTAGGTTGGCTGTATATTTTTTTCCATGATTGATTATATTGTAGTTATCCACACTGAATTTCATTGGTAGTTTCACTGCTGAGCTGCTTGTGGCAGCTTCCCTGAGCTGCAAAAACGGTTTGTTCTCTCTTGTTTTTCAGTGAGCTTTTATTTTGAGAGGGAATTCTTCTCTTTTTGAACAAAGTAGTCTCTTCAAAAGCCTCTTATGAATGAATTCAATGAAAACTTACTTCAAATTTCACTGCTAGTCACATGACAATTTACTTCTTTGTAGTAGATGGAGGCATGTGTACAGAATATTTGTCAACTCTTCCAACTATATCAGCATTAGCCAGTATGTCTAAATAGCTCTTTTCCGTAGCATTCACTGGTTTTTTTTTTATGAAGTACCTTGCTCTATTGTTCCTGCTCCTTTTCCAAAGACTTGCCATATATCTGTACCATTTGTCAGTTCTCTAGCACTCTGTTTTGACTGATCAGGATATCCACCAAAAGTTTCATACCATGCAAACAAACAAACAAACCAAACAAACAAAAAACCACCACCAGAATTGAAAGTAAGTTACTAAGCTACTGTTTTTCTCTTTTTAAAATATGATATGCTGACTTTCCTAATCTCAAAGCAAATTGTAGAATGCAGTCTGATTTTTCTTTTCTGATCTCTGACTTCTCTTTGTGCTTTTTTGGAGCAGCCAAAATTGAATTCAGTAAATACTAAGGTAGTAAATAAATTATCTGTTTGATAGTAGCTTTTAAAGAAGAAATACCTTTCTGAAAACTTCACTTAGCTACCACCTTTTCTTTTCAATACAAAGTTGGTACAATGTATGGATATGTAATTTCAGCAGGCATCTGTGTTACTTTTGTTAATTTATGCCAAGAATTTTGACATCCCAGGGTTTTACTGGATTTCTTCTGCATGAATACAGTTGCTGGCCTTTGAATTTACCATCCATGTGTATTTATATTTACACTAATCGAAGTTCTTGGATGTATAAATATCTAACATATATATAAAAAAGACATTTTAAAAAAGTGACTGCATGTATTTTGCATCATGTGGACAGTTCTGAAAAAATCCCTATTCATGGCTTCAAGCTTTATAGGACTGATAATTGCCATTTAATACAGGCAAAATGACAGGGCAACAAAAAATCCTATTTCTGAATTCCTGCAAAAATCTGTTCTCGGGTTCTCTGTGCTTTTATGATTGTCTGTACAAGTATTTAAGTCTGCCCACTGTTCTTTTGCTTATAGTTTGCAAGTATCCTTTAGTAACATATAATTATTTTAAATATCCAGCTTCTTTGTTTGACATTCGAAATCCAAATTTCTGAAATGCACCATGACCCATTCTAAGATGTCAAGACCCCTTTTACTTTCAGAAGAATATCACCTTTGAGTCAGAATAGCCAGAATATTTCTTTTGCAGTACATCTGAAGTCTGCATTCTGTCCTTAGTAGTATGGGAATCAGCACAAAGGGAGCGTGTTAGCAATGATTTCATGTTATGGATGTTCTCTTTCAGTTTTGTAATTAAATATTTAAATAGTGTCTGGCCTTTATCAACCAATTCAAAGGAAACCTGAGTATATTTCTCTATGCATTTAAGTGGAGGAATCATTTTCCTCTTACTATTTTTTCATCCTGCAAGCATTTGGCAAATACAGCATTTGCTTCATCAGGTTTTTTTCTTTCATTGCCTTTTAAAAGCTTGCCAAATCATTTTAATACCACCTAATTTCAACTTTCTGCTCTTATCTTTGGCTGTGATCTCAGTAGAATACCTATGAATCATTTTGAGCTGTGACAGCCACTGTCCAGTCAGAAGGACTACTCTCATTTTTTATGTCAGTGCTTACTGACTGCTAATAGCAGTAGCTAGCACTTTTAAGTTTTTCTATAATAAGATTGCCATCATAATCATATTCTCCTGGTTAATAACATAGTCTCCATTGAGATTGCCTGATAGTGTTAAAGCATTAAGACTATGTTGAAATAGCTCTTGATTTTTATCAGGTCAAATGAGATAGGCTGGAGGAGGCTCTACTGTAGAAATAATGCCATAGAATTTATGACAATACATTGACAATATTGAAAGGAAGTGGAGAGAGCTCCACAAAAGTGCAGTTTTATTAATTTTTGCTAGCTTTCTAGTGAAATTGGATCTCAAAATATACTGATACTGCAAGGATCTTAAATAGTTTCATATAGTTCCAGATGTTGTTGTTGTGGTTACTAGAAAGCTACTATGAAAAAGAAAATTGAAATAAAGTATTACAGAAAGAAGTGTAAAGACAACCAACTAAGCAACCAAAACCAAAAGCAACTAACAAAACCAAAACTCAACTGAGTTGGTCCAACTGACTGGGCCATTTTTGATAGTCTGATCATTATTTGAAATACTGAATGCATATTATAACAACAGGCTGTTTTCTTCTTGACAGGCTGGTTGCATGGTATAAGTTCAAGTTATTAAAAATTAGGGTCTTCGTGAAACGCCCATTATTGTAAATGAAAATCTGCACTTATAAAATAATATTTAGTTGCAAAACTATACATTGTTTCCATTACAGTGTTTGCTTTCTGGAATGAATTTCTACTCAAATTGGAGAGTAGATAATTAAATCTTCTGTTGTTTAAGGCACCTTTCAACTTTTCTTATTTTCTCATGGGCCTTTTTGTTGGATTTGATAAAATGTATGTTACAAAGTCTATGCTTGTTCTGTGACTTCTGTGGGACATGGAATTATATTTGAGTAGCCAAATAATAGCATTGTAGGGGTTGTGTACTGTGCTTATTTTGTCTCTTAAACCTGTACTCCAGCAGGACAAGATGCCTATTGTTTCTTTACTTCTGTGTCCTCTTGTAACAGAATGAATATTACTGTAGGTTAGACTTCCTGTGGAAGAACAAGTTCAAAAAAGAGCGGGAGGAGATTGAAACCATGGAGAACCTAAATCGGGTGCTTCTGGAGAATGTGCTTCCAGCCCACGTAGCTGAACACTTCTTGGCAAGAAACCTGAAGAATGAGGTCAGCTGTCTCTGTATATCCTCTACTCTGTAAGAAAGCAGTGAACCCTGGAAATACCACTTAATGCTGTTTTGAACAGTGGGTCCTTACAGTGAAAATATGAATTTACAGTCACTTTCATTTCCTCTTTCCTTCCTGCAAGGTTTGCTTTACAGCACTGAATGCACCATAACACACTGAAATAAAAAGGTGACATTTTCCTAAGTGGCAATGCACTTTGCCTTTTGAAGGATGGTAAAAATAGGTGAGGAGGAGGAAGAACAGAATGGTTGAATCTACATGAGTTTAATTTAAAATTGCATGCATTCAGATACTTTTTCCTCCATGATCAGAATGGAGTTGCAGCTGGGTTCTGAATTTCCTTCTGTTCACTGGAGAGCTTGTTTATTGGAGTGAAAATTAACCTTTTCTCTAAAACAGTGGCTATGTTAATTCTGGAAAGATGTTCTGAATTACCTGTTTACTCACTGCTTAATGGACTTAATCCAAGCACCAGAAAAGTCACCCAAAAGATCCATCTTCACTTCGCTGGAAATTAGATCTGCTCCTTATATTCCTTTACAGTAATAATAAAGAAAAAAAAATCATTTAGAGGAATAACAGCTATAGAGATCTTAAATTCTTAAATGTAAAAGTTTGAATTACTTGTGCATGCCAAATAATTGTTTCAAAACTGACAAAAGAGGGCAGAGGGCAGAGGGCAGATTTAGGGATTTATTTTTGATCTCCTGAGCCAAAAAGGACAACATCTTCCCTTTCATGGTGGTTTTGATTAAGCAGTACTAATCAAGACTGCACTTCAATACTTCAGGATTCCCTGAAAATATTCATTTGGTAGCTGATGTCGAACAAAAATTGCTGCAGGGTTCGTTTGAATGCAGTGAAGATTTTGGCTGGAAGCCAAGTTGACTCAGCTCCAGTTCTCGGTTAAGGCATTAAACACAGCAAACCATCAGGAGATTGCTTTCTTGATTATGTGCTACTCCACCTCAGCTCCCCAGCAGAGCAACACCATCTGCTTACCTCTGTACTGGCTACTGGATTTGTCTTGTCACCCCTCAAGATTCTTAGGTTGGAATGAGTTTATTTAATTTAACTAAGCACAGAAACTGTGATGTGCTGAGCTCCCCAACTCACCATGTTAGGTGAGGTAAAAGTAATTTGACATGATTTTAATTACATCCATTAAAAAAAAAAAAACCAAACCCAAACTCAAGTTGTTCCTTGTTTTGTTTCTTTCAACAATTTTCAAAGGAAAGTCCTTTTAAATCTCTGAGAGGATTCAGGAATATAAGTATCTGTCATGTCTATAGATTTGTTTCAATGTCAGCAAGGTTGTATAGGTAGATACACCTAAAGATGTTAGGGCAGATTAGACCTTTGTTTTCTCTCTGTGAATACCTAAGTCAACAGATATGACATTGAAATTTGTCCACGTTTTCCTTAACTGCAAACAGTCAAGTTAGTATAGTTTTACATGTGTTCTTTTCTGTTTAAAGCAGATTCTGAGATTAAGAAAATGGATGAATATTCTATTTCAAAATACTACTTCCCTTAGTATTTTATGCATGCAGCTAGCTGTATGGAGAAAAGGGAAAACAAAGTGTTCTGCTGAAAGGTAGGCAGAAGAAATGAAAAGGGGAAAAGTGAGTGGATGAATGCTAACTGGGAGCAATAGGACTGTAGTTTCAAATTACTAACAAAGATCTTTTTATAACAGAACATACATTGACTAATGCTAATACACCAAAAACAAAGTTCCTTCAGAGCAAATAATAAAGGTTTGTTTCCTTTAACTGAACCTCCAGAACTGGGTTTCTGCTTGTAGTCTGCATGCTAGATACAAGACATGTTATTTTCCAATTGAGAGAAAGACAGGCTCAAATCTAAAATGAAAAGCAGGAAACAGGGCCAGAATGAAATATATCTGAGTAAGACGAATCAGGCCTTATTAGCTACAGGATGGAGCTAGCACCTTACTTACAGCAAAAATTCTGCCCCAGAGAAGCTGACCACCATACCCCTCCAAGGGATAGAATTGGATTGGTTTGCCTTCTCTATCCCTGATCTTCAGGCACTGGGGATGAGGGGACAGTAAAAGGAACATACTTCAGATGTTATCAAAAAGGAAAAAAGAAAATGAATGCAAAGCACAGGATGTTTTTGTTTTTGTTAAAATAAGAAAAGCTGTTCCTTTCCTAGAATAGTATTGCATTTAATTTTCTAACTACACATTTTGCAGAGTACTGTTTCAAGAGAAAAACTCTCAGGAAAATTAAGGCAGTTGATTGTAACATCCTTTATTATTATGACAAAATAAACTATATTTTGTCCTTAAAATTCTCTGAAATTTATTGTGATAGTCACAATTACTACTCTTCTGGTTATAAATAGTGCCTCTTGTAGTTTCCATGATGGTGCTATATTATTGAGCATTAGTGGGGATGGATATTGCCCCCGTATTAGATAGGAAGGAGGACAATTGGGTTGCTATAATTGAATTTACAGTAAAGGTGACCTGAGGAAATAGAAGTAAAGCTGAGTTAACCACAGAATGTAGTTGTACCTTGTTAAGGAAATACTCCCATCTGAGCATCCAGGAGCCACTCTGGCAGTCACACCTGCACCACCTGAGCTGGGACTGAATTCCCTTCACAGTGGGCAGATGCAGTGAGCCAACAGGTGCCCTGCTTGACTCCTCACACACCACACACTCACAGTCAGACCAGATTTCCTTACTGGTTTGACCCTTGGGTTTCCCGCAGCAGAGTCTAAGAAATCTGGATTTAATCATGGTGCAACAAGAGAATAACAGCTTGAGCTGTGAATCACAACAATATATTCCATCCCTACAGCACACAGTCGTGGTGAAGCTTTAACAATGTTATGGGTATAGAATCCTTAGGAAATACAGGAGCCACAAAAATCTAGTAATACATAATTTATCTCCTCCAGCTGCTCATGTTCCTCCCTGTCCACCATCATTTTCATGTTTGCTCAGAAACTTCCCACACACCTGTGATGGGAGAAGCAGTCAGCAGTTTTCCGATAGTTCTGTTATTTTTTAGTTATACATCAGCAGTAAAGATCCATTATGTCTGTGCACATCTGTGTGCAGGCACACCACATTCTTCCAAAAGGACACATTGACTGTCAAATTGCAAAACTCAAGCTTTGCAAAGTAAAAATGGAAATAATACCTTATGCTTCTTGAATTCACAGAATAAATTCTTTTCATGTGAGTATTGCAATCCCTTTTTACTCAAATAACAACTTGAAGGTAGTTTTACATTAAAGTAGGTAACAGCCTCTTCTATTGCCGTGTTTACCTTTGTGTGTAGGTACTGTTTCTTTTTTAAGTATTAGTTTAATAAATTTTCTTTCTGTCTTTTTGGGGGGGATGTGAATTTGGAGGGAACGTTCAAGGACAGTGGTGAGGAAACTGAAGGGGGCAGTGGGAGGTGGTCATTTTTAGCGCCAGAATCTTTCTGTAGAGATGCTCTCATTTCAGTGGTCACAGAAGGCAGTGCAGACTCTTCCATACAGGTGACTTCTTTGTTTTTGCCCCAGCTCCTTGTTATGCAAAAGAAAAGATCATTATTTTGTGCTCTTAGGCATATTGTCATTTTAGGTTGGGAACCATCAATCCGAGTCATATTGCATTATGCATCTGTAGTATGTTGAGATTGTGATTCTGGTTCAGTTTTTTAGTAGTACAATAACAAACAGCTAATAATAAACTGGATATTGTTTTTGGCCATGCAAGCCAGAGTAAATCCTCTTCATAAGACGCCTCAGAGATGGGTCCTATCTAATAAATTAGCAAACATTTTATTTTCACAGAGTTAATGTTCAGGAAGAAAAATATCATTTTTCAGTACAAAATTTTCAGCTTTATATGTTAAGGCTCTTTTATGAACAGGTTTATACATTGTTTAAAATTAATAAATACAACTAAATGCAAAAAACATCCAAACTCCATCTTAAGGCATTCTAACTACTGCAGCACCTCTGGTTGTAGATCCAGGACACTGCATGTTAATAAGGAAACTTATTTACAGCTGGATATGATCAATTTTTTTTCTTTATTCTGTTTTCTTTTGGACAGGATCTGTATCACCAGTCATATGACTGTGTCTGTGTCATGTTTGCCTCTGTTCCGGATTTCAAGGAATTTTACACAGAATCTGATGTAAATAAGGAAGGGTTGGAATGTCTCAGGCTGCTAAATGAGATCATTGCGGACTTTGATGATGTATGTACCTACACCAGTGATTGACATATGCTTTCAATCTTATTAAGTCATGATATGCAACAGTCAGAAAACATATTTGAAGGGGAGAGTGGAAGAGCTGTCAGAAAAATACTTAAAGGGACTATTAAAGGAAAAAGAAATTTATGTGGGATAAATCAGGTATTGATCTGACATCATATTCAATTGCTTTTGATTTGATATAATGAGAATCCTATGTGTATATCTGTTTTGGTTTTTTGCCCTTTAGCTGCAGCTCTTGAGGCAGTTACATTACATGCCTACATTACATTATATTAACCACAGGTTCTAAATAGGAATGTCCAAAGTCAGGTATAACTTTGTGTTATACTTGATCTGCACTGACCATTCCATAGATACACAAGCAAATCAAAGGACTGTTAAAGTTTTAATGTTCCATTCTCTGAAATCAGAAGCAAGTAGAGATGACTACAGATGGATTGGCAAAAGGCATCTACAAAGGCCTCACTAAGAACAGTATTTCTCTACAGGGAAGTTATTAGTGATGAAGATATACCAGTTAAAGGTATTAAAATGGTGTCATGGCTCAGAGAGCACAGTCTGGATTTGTGGATCTACAGCTATAGAGGGTATTTTAGCAGCAAATCCATTTGGAAAGCATTGGGTGTCCAATGTTCAAAACTGTATGTCCAATGTTTTAAAAGCTGTATGTAAAATAAGATGGAATTTATTCCCACTACTATAAATTTCATCCCTTTTATAGTAAAAAGGTAATTTAAAAGACAGAAATTCCCTTTCCTTGGAGTTCTGTAACCATTGTTTTATCCATCCTTTAGTCCTTCATCCTGTATGTATTTGTGAAGCCATTTGAGGTCCATATAGAAACTGTTCTAAGATTTGATTCTCTGATTGATGTTAGAGTAACAGGGCTGCTGATCTGAATAATGAATGACTGTCCTTGTTTTACAGTTACTGTCAAAGCCAAAGTTCAGTGGAGTTGAGAAGATAAAGACCATTGGAAGCACTTACATGGCAGCAACAGGACTGAGTGCTACACCCAACCAAGAACAGTGTCAGGTACAAGAATATGTTTCTGCTTAATAAAATGTGTATTGAAATGAAGGCTAAAATTTTGTTCATTAAGCTGCAGGTTATGTATAATCATGTGGCCTAGTTTTCCTTATTAGCATAGCTTGTATTTTACTGGACAAGTATATACTTTAGTAGTCTCTGTGAATTTTTCTTCATATTGCAGTTTGAAAATGCCACCTCTGTATTTCCTAAAAGAGGCCTTCTACTCTAAATACAGTACAGGATTTTATTCCTATGTAATGCATAGGAATGCATTATGTAAAGCATAGCTGCATCAGGACTGGATTTACAGAGCATAAAAAAGATTGCAAGAATTAATGTTTTCCATTATGAGCTGGGAGGGATGATTTGCCTTAGTAACTATACACTTACAGAACCCTCAGACTCAGCACTGAGAATATGTTCCTTTGTTTCTAGTTTACTTAATATGATAGTATTAGGAATTGCAGTCAGTGGAAACCCAGAGAAGCAATTCATAACTTATTCAAAAACATTGCTTTTGCCATGATCTTTAGAGTACTTTAGGTTAGGGACTGAGAGACAGCAATTAAGAATCAACACAGTCTTTGCTAAGGATTAATGTGTTCTTGCCAAACTCATGTTCCTTTTAAACACAAGCAATTACCACATGAACTATAGACCCTAAGGATCCTGAGGACAAAGAATTATTTTAAATTAGCTCTGACATTTAATACAGGGAGGTGAAGGGGATGAAGAAAACGGAGAACTGAAGACCAAAGATGTGAAGACATAGAGAGCTCTCAATCACAACTAAAACTAGTGTATGCAGAGGAAGAAATTTATCATTTGAGTTATTTACACAATCAGGAGATCCACAGTATAGCATTCCTTTGGTGATTTAGTTCACATTCTCAAAAGAAATCCACCAGAACTCAGCAGCCTCCATTCCAGATTCCCAAAGAGTCACAGATCCCGCAGTACCTAGTGTGGCAGTGACTGACTGTTAGACATGCTGCTGGGAACCACCCCCAGCTTAAAACAAGCATCCAAGGAAGACTAAGTGCCTAAGGAAGGGGTCTGAACAGGACCATCTGTTTTAGCTAGGAGTGAACTCCAAAGGAAACAGGCTTCATTTATCTAAACAGCTGCTCCAGCAAGCACCACCACTGTCCCACTCTAAGCTGATGCACGCACTCCATGAATCACCTCTGAAGTTGTCATCTGTCCGTCTCCTCTGTCCCTGTGATCTCTGTGAGAAATTACTGAATCTTCCCTACTTTTTGAGATAAAGAGTCCATGTCTTATGAAATCATTCACTTGTCAGCATCCTACCTTGGGCTGTGGGACACAAAATTCAATTTTCTCCTCAGCCCAAAAGGACTCAAAATAGCACTTAAAATCAGGTTATTTTGTTATGTATGAGGAGAGATTAAGTCTACAGCCTTGATAAGTGGTATAAGCTCTGTAAATAAAAGGGCAGAGTGGGGTTGCCCTCTTTCTCTTGTGTTTTAGTCATTTTCAGGTCTGTTAAATGTTCTCATGGGTACTTGCTTATCTGCAAGATGAGATCAGTGGAAGAATTCATAAAATTGTGAAATTCACTGGATCTTAAGCATTTTATAAGGGTGCTGAGCTTTGCAACAGTGAGAGGGAAGAATCTCTGTAGGGCTTTCCACAAGCATTCTTTATTATGAAAGGGAATACAACAGAAGCAGACATATAGACAAAATGAATTAACTAATTCTAGGCACACGTAGATATTGAGTGCCTCTGAGATTAGACAGCAGCTAATCAGTCACTTGACAATTAGAATGTTAGATTAGGCATGGTTTGGATCTATCACCTCTAGACTGCCTGGTTGTACACAAGTGAAATGCCTCCTGTCTCTCAGCCATTGTTTGATCTAACTGATGCTGGACAGGGTACCACCTTCTAAATTACTTCTCTGCATCTGCCTGCTGACACTAGGACATCCCTAAGGGCTTAACCGTCTTCATGTGTTCAGCATATTTTGATTGTATTCTCGCAGCAACCAAGGCTCACAAGAACAATTTCACACTGTTTGTCTTTCGAATTCAGGAACCTGAACGACAGTATATGCACATAGGAACCATGGTGGAGTTTGCATTTGCCTTGGTGGCAAAACTGGATGTCATAAACAAGCATTCATTCAATGACTTCAAGTTACGAGTAGGTGAGTATCACAGGATTCGTAGGAGAATATCATGGACGAGGGGGAGAATTCACTGCAAAGTACCAGCTGATTAAAGCAGTAGTAGAACTGACCAAAAGGGCCATAATAGTAAACAGCACCATCCTCACCCTGTTTAAAAGCAGCCTACATGGCATGGTCCATCAACCTCTAGAGTGTTTCTAGACTAGACTTGGAAAAGGGCAGTACTCCTATTTAAAGAATGGCTGAAAAAAATAGGTTCACATGGCTCTGAATAGTTTTATGGTAACTCTGTAAAAGTTTTTGTAGAGGTTATAAGCCATACATTTACAAATAATGAAAGACTACACAAGAAAACTCTAGACTAGGCTTTGCAAAATTATATAAATGGTTTTTCAGAGGACAAGAGCTATAAGGGGCCAGTGAAGCTGGAGTTTGAAATATTTTACATGTACTAAATTCAAGCAATCACACAAAAATGCACTCATTCTTTTGCAGTGTTAGACAAGGGAGAGTATTTGTCTTTGTTATTGAGATAAGAGCGAAGATGACTGGTTATTTATCTTAGAAAGAGGTATCCCTTAGCAGTTTCTAATTGCTTCTTCTTGTGCATCCTGGTATTTTTAAAAAGAGATAGACAGCTGCAGTAAGCAGTAGAAAGAATGATGAAATAAATGAATTCAAAGCTGGTCAAGAACCATATGTTCCAAAATGTTTATTTCCTGATAGCAGTACACAGCAGTTTCACGATGCAATATGTAACTTGGAAAGTGCGAAATGAAAACAGTAAACAAATATTGAAAACCCATAAATTCTGTAAACGTGTCAGAAGTATTTGATTTCGAACAGTTATTCTTCTGTCTTGTCTTTCTCTTGCTGTGCCGCTTGTTTTATCCTTTCAGCTACTCCTCTCAAATTTATTTCACAGTGCCACCCACTGGCAAAACTTGCTCTCTTCTTTGAAACAGGGGCTTCTTAGGGCACTCCTTTGCCAGAATGTTTTGTATTCCTTGCTAGAGCCAAAAATGGCAAAGCAAATCAGAAGTATGCTTCCTTCTCAGTGTCACAGAACTTGATGGTTCTTGCCATAGCTGACATGGCACATAGATGCAAAAACATTTATATCAGACATGCAAAAACATTTATATCAGCACCTTGAGTACAAACAGAGAGCTGCTGGATGCCAGGACTACATCTGCAAATTGCTTAAAGCAGTACTGAGTCCTTTTAAGTGGGGACCATGAAGCAAAACAAAACACTCACTTTGGATTTTTACTGTTCTTGCTAAAGATTACAGAGAACTCAGACTCCTTTGCTTCATGAAATGAAAAAAATGTTTTAACTCTAAAAAGAAACACAGGCCCCAAAGTAGTATTTGTGCCACCATAATCTAACATAGGTACCACTCAGATCTTCATTTTCACTGCACTTCTTCTCCACTTCCCACCAGTGGATGATGAAAGCCTCTGATATCCATACTAATTATAGCCACAGAAACATTTTAACAACTGCTTATGACCTAGTCCCTCCCCATTGTAAGGACTGGTACCCAAACTGCCCTTTGTAAAAGCCTCCCTTGGCCAGCATTCAACTGTGAAATTTTTGCAACTCATTAGAGGTCTCAGCTTTCATAATTTTCTGTGAGTGCCCAAAATGCTAGTGTGACTTAGGAGGTACACACTGCTCTGATCTTGTCAGGCAAGGGAAGGGAGCATCTAGATGACATTTTAGGCATTCCTGCCCTTCTGCAAGTTGAAAGACAAGCTCCTCAGATATAGTTTTGCAGCAGGTTTTGCACAGGTATTGTTTTCTTTCAGAAGAGAGGCTGCTCTGTTGTTTTCCATGTAACTTCATCGTTGGAACTTTTGTCTGTATTGTAGGTTACTTAATTTGTTTCCTGGTTTTGGGTGAGGCTAGGCTAGGCTAGGCTGTAGGATACTTCAGAATTAATGTTCTTTGTCATTCCTGCTGAACAGTGTTGCATTTCACGGAATGATTAAATATTGCTTTGGATATGAGAGAAAGAGATAGATGATATCACCCTCTGATAGAGCATTCACCTGTAGTGAGAGTACTACTCTTCCAGCCTTGCCCCAACAAACATTCATGTGTGTCATGCAAAAAAGACTCAGACCAGCAGGAATGACTTAGAGCAGCATATCCCTCAATGCCCAGCCAGAACACATTCCTAAGATATATGGGTAGAAATTTCCTTGAAGGACGAGGGATCTGAAGGTGACTCCTGAGCCCCTGAGGCATTTCTCAAACCATCAACATTGGGGGTTCAAGAAAGGAGGTAAAAAATAAAAGTCCCTTCCTACCCATTGTATTTTGTAGGAAAGTCTCACTGCACTGCCCCAGTTTCTGGACCTTGGGCACATACATCTCTGTAATATTCCCTGCTAGCCAGATTGGGCTACCCAGCAGATGGCTTTTGTGGCTTCCAATCTTAGTTCCCCAGTGCTCTCTACAAGTTGTATGTCATGAAATGGAAAAACCCATCCATGGCTGCTCAGTTGTTAATACAAAGTTTTGCAAGGCCCAAGTCCCTTTGTGCATTTAACCCCAAGCACTAAGACAAATATATATCAGGTTCCATTTGTTATCTTGTACTGTTTGCATATTTTCCCAATTTAACTTATACAGTCATTTTTCAGGGTTTCCAAGTGGGCTGATAGTGTGGTTGCTAGCCTGCACTGCCATGTTACATACCAGATGAGCCAGCTCTGAGATCCTTCTGCATTCTACAATCACACTGTCATTTTGCTGCATGGATATATCCCTAATGATGATTTCTGTCAAGGAATTAACAGAAATTAGTTATGATCCATTGAGAAAAATTTAGAAATCCAAATAATTCACTTGTTCAGGGTGTATTTCTCACTAGGCCTTGCTTGGCTTTCCTGCTCATCAGTATGTACAGCTACAATTATAGTACATTTGATGCTGGTTAACAACAGTGCTTTGGATTTTGCCTCCTAGATTCTTTCCCAGTAGTAGAGTACTACTGACTCTCGTTACAGATATAACATAGGTTACAAACTCACTGCAAAATAAAAAATGCCCAAAGTCTAATGAGGGACTATATTATTGTTGTACCATATTGTTCTACTCCATGCTTAATCAAATTATTTGAATACATACATTTATATTGCAGATCTTTAGTACCATTCTATGGTCAATCCAGCCTTCAGAACACGGCTTCAAATCCTTTCAGCTCATTTGCATTAGTTTATTCTACATTTAAGAAGCAAAGAAGCTACAAAAGTAACTTGATTGGGCCATCAACTATTGCAGAGAGGAGAGGCCCTTTTCACTACAAGTAGCAATTAAAAGAAATTATTGTATATCTGTTTTCCCAGAAGCTGCTGCTCAACCCACAGTGTGGTTCTCATGCTACATAATAAAGTCAGCAGCAGGTTATTAGGATGCCAGTGGCTGAAAATAGCAAATTACTCAGGATGGGAGGGAGCTATAAAACTAAGATTAGATGAACTTTTGGCATTTTTATAACTAACATTCTCCTGCCGTAAATGGTTGATAAAAACATGGTGAACGACAGTTTGCTGCCCATACTCACTATTCAGTGAGGGCCAAATGCTGCATTCATTGACTTGCTATATGCCAGATGCACTGTGTGTTCTTGTTTGGTGGATCTTCACCTAATCACAGGATCAGTTAAGTTGGAAAAGACCTCTGAGATTGTCAAGTCTAACCTATAAGTGAACACCCCCATGTCAACTAGACTACAGCACCAAATGCCATGTCCAGTCTTTTCTTAAACACCTCCAGGGACAGTGACTCCACCACCTCCCTGGGCAGCCCATTCCAATGTCTATTCACCTTTCATGTAAAGCAATTCCTCCTGATAATCACCTAAATGTCCTCTGGCACTGCTTGAGACTGTCGTCTTATCCTGTCACTGCTTGCCTGGGAGAAGAGAGCAGCTCCCACCTGGCTACAGCTACCTTTCAGATGGATGTAGGGAGTGATAAGGTTTCCCATAAGCCTCATTTTCTCAAGGCTAAACAACCCCAGCTCCCTCAGAGGCTCCTCACAGGATTTGTGCTCCAGGGGCTTCATCAGCTTTGATGCCTTTCTCTTAATTGGTAATGTTAAGTTCTGATGTTTTCCAGGTATAAACCATGGACCTGTAATAGCTGGAGTAATTGGAGCTCAAAAACCACAATATGATATATGGGGCAATACAGTAAATGTGGCCAGCAGGATGGACAGCACTGGTGTGTTAGACAAAATACAGGTAAGTGTTGATTTTGTGCTGGTGGGCTTCACTTAAAATGGCAAAATGGCCTGAAGTTTGGTTCACTGACAGTTATGTCAGAAACTGGCAACAGGAGCTCTGAAAGGTGATGCTAACCATCACCTTACTACCATCACTTCATTTACACAGCCTTAGTAGTTATAGAAAGATGGGAAAGCTTGGGTCTACTCAAGTGAAAGTAAACTCCTGAAGTTAAGGAAAGTACTACATGAGGACGAGTATTGTCCCTAGTTCCATTTATCTATCTATGAGCTCTCTGCTGGCAACCCTGGGTACAGAAGTGGTTACACCAGATCTCATACTTGATGTAAGTGATTAGAATGGGCATCCAGCAACAGACTGCTTGAAAGCTCAAATGTTCAAACCTCACTTAAAGGCCTTGTAAGCATTACATCAAAACCCTTATATCTGAAAAGAACATTATAATATCTTCACACTCTGGAAGAAGATTCTGCTCTGCTTTGTTATCAACACTGGCTGTATTACTGTATTGTTGCAGGTTACAGAGGAGACAAACAACGTCCTGCAAACACTGGGCTACATGAGCACCTGCAGAGGAATAATAAATGTAAAAGGAAAAGGAGAATTAAAGACATACTTTGTACATACAGAAATGACGAGATCCCTGTCACAAGGGAATGTGGCATCTTGAAGATGCTTGTACGTGTCATCAGTACCATATTTTCAGGAAAGTATCACGCACTTTTTAACTACATTTTGGCCCTTAACATGCGTGCTATTTTCTGGTATGTGGCACTTATTTTAATATGGCTGCAGAATAGTCCCATGAGCCATCATTTTGCACCTTGATATTTCTATGTGCAAGGACAGTTGTGATGTATGCAGTAGGACTGGAAGATTGTACTGCTACTTGCACTGTTATTCAAAGACAAGAAAAGAAGGAATAGGAATCAAAAGGAGGTAACACATCCTGAAAGGACTAAAGAGAAGTGTTAGTGACAAATGCGGGGAAAAAAGGCAATAAAGCTAGGGGTGCATACTATTTTCTGATGCATGGTGTTTTCTGGAAAATACAGTCGCTCCCCAATAGCATCCACTAATCTGGTATTAAAGTATACAGTATTGTAAATAAGTTTACTCTGTCCACACATGATTTGGATGTGATCACCAGTTGCATCTCATAGCCAGGGACACGTTGGGTGGCTTGCTGGCATTCTTTCTGAAGAGAGAACTAACAATGCTGGAATAGTTTTGTACAAACGTGTCAAATGTTTTGAAGCTATTGTCTTTTGTAAGGTTAATTCATTAAAAGTTTATATGTACTTTGTCTTACTGTTGCTGTCTCTTAGTTTTGCTTCCTTCCTTGGCTTCTGTCGCTCTAAACCTGCGTGTTTTCTGCTGCTGCCACTGCTTTTTATTCAGTAGTTAGATGTTGAGGCAGGCTGTGGCCAGCTATATGAACAGCCTTGGTCAACAATATCTGCTAGACTCGCTATTGCCGTTCAGAAACGAAAGCACCTCTACTGTCTTCAGTCATGGGTGGCATCCTAGGCACTTTGCAGTCACTTGCTACCTAGGTGATACAGAAGTCTGACCTCAAATCCATAAACACAAGCAAAGTGGGGGGTACTGAAAGCAGTAGCAGTACTGCTATTTAACAACTGGCCTGCAGTGCTTAAACAGTAACAAGGAGAAAGCTGTACAAGAGAAGAAAAAGTTCTGGTTTGCACTTTGACAATCTCTTTTGCCCTTGCATGCCTTTCACTTAACCTTCACAACGCTGGATTTTGTGGGATATTTAAAGTAATAATCTCATCACTTAAAGTAATAATTTCATTTAAATTCACAAGGACATGAGTATGATAAAATGTAATTTTGTGGACATTTGAGATTAATTTAAATCCCTTTGAATTAAAAACTATAATACTTGAAGAGTTTCATAGATGAACCAGGTGAAAGACAGTAAAAGTAGGTAATTTTACTATCTATGCTCCTTTGAAGCACAGATAGTAACAATTAAGTTTTGCGTTGTTGTAATCAATTCTTTTAGTTATAGCATCCTAACAAGAAAATAATACTATTTACAAAATGGCATATAATTACAAGATTTTTTTCTGAGTGATACCATATGGATATGCAAGTCAACTTATGCACTGTTACCTCTGGCATGTTGTTGAAATGTAAAAAGTATTCAGACTGCTCATTCATGAAACATACATATACATTGATATCCTTTCTGAAGTTCTCACAAATATTGTGGGTCACAAATACATGGCATCAGTCCAGTCTCACTGAATGTGGCACAGTTTACTCACAGCAGCCATCTGCCCACTAGTGAATTGGAATGACAGTAGATTTCAAAGTGCCTAATTTGCTGTAAAACAAACAATCTGAATTTTGATCCCCTTAAGTAAGTCTAGAAGCAAAATGTAAATTATTTCACTTATGTTTGACATAACACACTTAGTTTTTCATCCAGTCCTGGAGACTTTTAAACTGCAATTCTCAAGACAAGTGCTCAGTTTAATAAAATCTCGTGAAAAATATTTTTGTTGTCTTTATGATTTCTTCCTTTTAATTAATAAGATATATGTTTACCAGTAGAATTAAAGACTTTCCAAATAGCTCACATGGCCACAAAAGCAATGTCCCAGTCATTGACTAACTGTCAGTTAGCTAGGTCACTTAAGACTTCTCCTAAATCCCTCCTCGCCACTTACTATAAATTTGTCCCAGGAACACTGAAACAAGTTATTGATCTCCTTCTTAGATTTTGAATGTACTCTGGGCCTTTAAAATCGCTGTGGTCTTACCACAGGTCAATGCAATAATTTCCTAGTGTGGATGAAAACTCTTATGTAAAGTTGATTCTATTATGTTGTTGTATATATGTGCAGCTTTGAGGTAAAACCTGTGCATTCAGGATTTTGCTTTCATTTGTATTCTTGCACATCATTCGCAAACCTTGTACCTAACTCCATAGCCTTGTTTCTGTGATTTTTATAAATGTTAAACAGTATTATTTCTGTAAGCTATGAAATGTTAAAACATCTGAATGGTGGGGAGCTGACTAGTCCAGTGAAATATAAAGAAAGTTATATATGTGCCCTCCAAGAGCACGTTGAAAATGCCCATGTTCAAAGCACTCATATTTCACTGGTGTTCTTCTCTCATTTTGTAATTGCATTTAGATTCTTGCAGCCAAATCCTGCTAAAGAACAAGAAAATGGGCAAAAGATACACACATATCTTCGCCCAGACAAAGAAAGGTGCATATCATCCTCTCTAGCCTTCAGTTGCTGAGTATTACTATCTTTCTAGTGCTGAGAAGCTATTTGTATTTAATAAATATCTCTTGTCTTCCAATGCATTTTACATCTATTGTTTATACTGGTTTATTTTTCCTCTGTCCAGACTCACTTATGAAAAGAACTTTATTTTCTCCTCCTGCAGCAATTTTGGCCTGAGTAACTGGCTATAACACTACTCGTGTATCAGTCCATAACCTGAAATACTTTATGATATTGATGTAAATCAGTCTTTGACATTCCATTTTTCCACATCACAGTAAGAGTCATCAGGTTCTACAACTTCATGTCGGTGACATAGCTCACACCTCGTTAGTGAACTGCAGAGTGGGACTTCCAAAAGTACAATGCAAATGCATTTCACACTTTGAGGCAGAAGCCAAAATATCAATGTAAGAGTGATTCACTGTGGTCTGGAAAAAAAGAATCAAATGGGAACACCTGGTAAGCCTGCTGGGAATTCTTTTTCCAAGTCAGTGCTTTGCTCCAATTTATGGAGGCCTACCGAAGGACAGGAAGGAAGATTAGACTTGCAGATGTTTTTATAAACTATGGAAATAGTTTGGATTACCTGTAAACTAATACTGTTTAACTGTTGTTTCTAAAGAGAAACATTAGTGTCTTATTTATAATACGGGAAAAGCATTTTTCATTTTCTTATATTCATATATGCTTCCTCCATTTTTTAAAATATCTACAAATGTAATTTTTGATATGTCAAAATGCAAGATAAGGGCATTTTATTAATGTTTGCAACTACGAAGATATGAACCCCTTTATGTTATAGCATGCCCTGTTTAAAACAAAGATTCTGTCAAGAATTCTTTGAATTTTTTTTGGATGGAGTATTTTTCAAATCTATCTGTAGCCATTGAGATGCTCTTCATGAAAATATCAGTTTTGACAGGAAAAAAATGCATGAGAAGTATTTTGAAAGGTTGACATTCCTGAACTAGAATTTTTCATGTTTCATTCCAAAAACCCGATACAAATAGCAATTTTTTTATGAAAGTTATGTCACCTCATGTATAAAAATGTGTATTACTTTACTTACCAAGAGAGTTCTTGAATAGAATGTTGATCTGAATTGAAGCAGATATCAGTCAGCTATATTGGCTTGTGTGGCAAGGTTTTGGTAGCAAGGAGAAGGGGTCAGGGCTACAGAGGTGGTCCCTGTGAGAGGCTGCCAGAAACTTACCCATGTCCAAAGGAGTCAATGCCACACAACTCCAAGACCAACCCCACCACTGACCAAATTGAGCCCATCAACAACAGCTCTGGAATAACATATTTAAGAAGATCTAAAAAATGTGGCAGAAACAGCAGCTGAAGAGAGGAAACATCTCTGGAAATACCAGGAACAGCATGGAAGGATGAGGAGATGTTCCAGGCAGCACAGCAGAGATTCCCCTGCAGCCTGTGGTGCAGACCGCCATCCGGCAGCTGCGTGCCTGCAGCCCTTTCAGGTCCATGGTGGAGCAGAGATGCACCTGCTGCCCACAGACAACCCCTCACTGGACCAGGTGGATGCCCCAAAGAGGCTGTGACCCCATAGGAAGCCTGTGCTGGAGGAGGCTCCTGTGGGCCCATGGAGAGAGGAGCCAGTGCTATAGCTGTAGCAGGTTTGCTGACAGATTTGTGAGCCCATGGGGACCCCGCACTGGAGCAGCCTGTTCCAGAAGGACTGCACCCCATGAAAGGGACCCATGCTGAAGCATTCATGAAGCCTGTGAGAAGGATTCATATGGGAGAAGTTCTTGGAGAACTGTCTCCTGTGGGAGGGATGCAGTGCTCCTGAAGAGCCTTCCTGTTTGACGTGGGCATTCAGTCAGCAATTAGGATCTAGAAGAAACAAGCACTTCCGTGAAACAGCTGGCTTGACCCAAAGCTAGAGTAGTAGAAAGGGGACAGGTTCTGAGCCATTTTTGTTTCAGCCTCTTTCAAGGGCCATTGAATGGAACACATTTGGCAAAGGCTCTCTCCTTCATGGCTCAGCTGAAGGTGGCAAACATGATACATGTTGAAGTCAAAGAGCTAGGACAGGAGAGGGCTTGCTAAGCCTTAATTTGACAGCAGACTATCATCTCAGCTCTAAGTCACATAAAGTTAAAAACAAGTACCTCAGCTTGTACTAAGAAAACAGCTACTCTTTTCTGTGCATCAATGCCCTTTCCAGTTATATGTCACCTGTTCTCTTGTGTCCATCCTGTCTCTCTTCCCCTGTTATCATTGTCTCTTTTGTGTCCCCTCTCCCTGCCTCCATTATTATTTGCTTCATATTCCTTTTAGGAAGTTATTTCAGAGTTATTCTGCAAACCAAATTGACATTTCAGAACATTGACCCTGCTTTTGAGACACTTTATGGCTATAAAAGTACATCCCAACATGTTCAAAACTTTGACACCTTTGCAGTGGAACCTGAGGGGGTATTGCTACTCTCCAGAAGGGCAGGCAATTGAACTTCTCATCCTTAAGACACCAAATTCAAAGCACTTTTAACACTTTGGTCTCTTAGCTCAGATGTATTTGACTGCACAGTTTTCACCATATAGACTAGAATTGCTCCATTGTTCACATGTTCATACTGAAGTTACTAAGGAAACAGACTGACCTTCCATGCTATTTTATAACACAAACGTACACTTAACGGTAGCATATTAATAAAGTCTGGTTGCAACTGGAACAAACCCCCCTGGGCATTCATATCCTGCTTCTGGGGAGTCTGCAAAAGGTGACCAGGAAGAAAAGCCTTTGTAACTTTCAAATAATTCTAAAAGGATTTATACCTTCATTGGGAAGGAACAATTAAGTGAAAAGCATTGTTTTAGTTGTTTCAAATGGGGGGTGGTGGTATGGCAAATCTGTAACAAGCACTCAGCAATATTTGTGACAATCTGTATTGCATCCAGATGCTGTAATTCAATTTAATTCCATGAATTTAATGTTAATAAAAACAAGCTACATGAGAACAGTAGAAAGAAAACTGGAGAGAAATCTTTCAGATCTGACTTCAGAGCTTTTGCCTAGCTTAGTTGGTATCTCTGGCGAACAGTTTCTTGTGACTATTTATAGCTGCAGTTTCAGCTGAACTGCTTTTTATAAATGGGCTTGCTATCTCTCTGTGCTCAGACTAAACTACAGAAAAGCACTTGCACAGTGGCAAGCAGGTCTCTGCTTAGGAGGCTAATGTAAGGCAGCTGTTGGATTTTCAATTCCACTGCTCGCTTCTATTGTGCTAATTTGGCCCGTGCTACAGAAAGAAGAAGATCTTAATTGGTAGAGGAACATTATTAGATAAGCAGATGGAAATTGTCATAAATGATTAAAAAAACCACCCACAGGAGTCTGCAGATTATAAAGCTTTGGTGCTACACTCACAAAGAAGTGTGAGTCTGTGTTATTCAGTGAATTTGTGAAGGGAGAGTGGTAGCTACATAACAGGGATGAGACTTTTGTAGGCCTCAGTTATTGCCTGGCTCCAAGATGCCTGAAACAATCAGTTAAGAAGATTTCTAGTACTCTGAAAGTTGGGGAATTCAAAATAAATTTTGGATGTTTGATAAAATTCAAGATGCCTGAGAGACCACTACTGTAAACGTGCTTATCAAAAGATACTGGTAGCAATGATAACAGTAATGCTGTGCCTACAGGAGAGTAGCTCTACAACTGTGGTTACAGAAAATAAAGGTAAACTAAACCAAGCTGCTCACAGATCCCCAAGGACCACAGTAAGAAGCAGCATGGGCATATGTGTCAAACCAGGATAACCAGGATAACCATGGGGTGAATATGAAAACTAGGAGCCAGGTGCTACTAGGGCGGAGCAGTTTCACAGTCAGTCTGAGATTTATACCCAGGAGACACTTATTTTCAGTGTTCCTAACACAAGTAAGTATGTGAGAGAACTTTCCAGCTATGGAAATGGCTATGCATCCTATGCTGGATTATGCACCTGCGATGGGTCAACCCTGGATGAGCATACAACCCAAGGAATGAGATGCTGGAAAGCAGTGCCATGGAAGGGACAGGGTGTCCTGGTCGATGGCAAGTTGTATCTGAGTCAGCAGTGCCCTGGCAGCCAGGAGAGCCAGGTGTGTCCTGAGGGGCATCAGGCACAGCATCACCAGCTGGGCAAGAGAGAGGATTGTCCTGCTTTGGTGTCCACTGGTGCAGCCTCATTGAGTTCTGTGCAGGTTTGGGTGCCACAATTTCAGAAGGACATAAAGCTGGTGAAGGGTCTGGAGGGGAAGTTGTATGAGTAGCAGCTGAGGTCATTTGATCTGTTCAGCCTGGAGGAGACTGAGAGGAGATCCCATTGCAGTTACAGCTTCCTCATGAGGGGAAGAGGAGGGGCAGGCACTGATCTCTGCTCTGTGGTGACCAGGGACAGGATCCAGAGGAATGGCCTGAAGCTGAGTCAGGGGAGGTTTAGGCTGGATATTATACAAAGGTTCATCATTCAGAGGGTGGTTGGGCACTGGAACAGGGTCCCCAGGGAGTGGTCACAGCATAAAGCCTTAACAGAGTTGAAGAAGAGCGTGAAAGCCTGTGCCCGAGCTACTGTCCGAAGACAGAAGCCAAAGTTCCTCAAGACACTGGCTGCTTATTCTGGTGGAAACTCCATGCTGTGGTGTGGTTTCATTCAACATGCTCACTCAGAGGGAGATTTGAGAGGCCTATTGCAAGATGCCACAGCAAAAAAGCCAGTCCTCTTTGGCTAGGCTTTGCTCTAACCTTCTTCCCCAGCTACTAAGGACACAAAGGACCAGGGAGCTGGAGCCGCTGCACAAGACTGAGACCAAAACTCCACCGTTGGGTGTCCAGGAATTGACACCTCAGGTCTGGCACAGCCCAGCGGACTGCCCCGAGTGCTCGCCCGGGGCCGGCTCCTGCCGGGCAGCCCCTGGGCGTCGCCAGGTAACGGCGGCCGGGCAGCATGGCCGCCACAGGGCCCAGCACGGTCATCCCAGGGCCCAGCATGGCCGCCACAGGGCCCAGCGCGGCCGCCACAGGGCCCAGCGTGGCCGCCACAGGGCCCAGCATGGCCGCCACAGGGCCCAGCGCGGCCGCCACAGGGCCCAGCGTGGCTGCCCCAGGGCCCAGCGTGGCCGCCACAGGGCCCAGCACGGTCATCCCAGGGCCCAGCATGGCCGCCACAGGGCCCAGCGTGGCTGCCCCAGGGCCCAGCGTGGCCGCCACAGAGCCCAGCGTGGCCACCCCAGGGCCCAGCACGGCCGCCACAGGGCCCAGCACGGTCATCCCAGGGCCCAGCACGGCCGCCCCAGGCCGCAGCACGCCGCCAGCCACTGGGACGCGCCTGGCACGGGAGGCGCTCGGCGATGCGCCACGGAGGAGGCGGCGTGCCCTCGCTTCCTTCTCCGCCTTCAGCTTCATCCCGCCCAAACGGGAAGGGCCTCCGGAGCTGAGCTATTTCGGCCGGCCGCGCAAGGTGAGGGAGTGAAGGAGCGAGGCGGGGTCAGGCCAGGAGCGGCGCAGGGCGAAGGGACACGCTCTCCCCGTGGGTGTCTGCGCTGTGCAGACCCCCTGCTCCGACCCAGTGCAAAGGCTGGGCCCTCATCATGAGGGACCTGGTCAGACAGGTGCCAAAAATCCTCATAGAATCATAGAATGGTTTAGGTTGGGAGGGACCTTAAACATCATACAGTTCCATCCTCCTGTCATGGGCAGGGCTGCCTTCCCCTACAGACCAGGTTGATCGAAGTCCCATCCAACCTGGCCTTGAACCCCTCCAGGGATGGGGCATCCCCAGCCTCCCTGGGCAACCTGTTCTACTGCCTCACCACAGTCACTGTGAAGAATTTTTTTCTGATACAGAAATGTGTCACATAAATCTCTATCATTAGGCTATCTAATGCCAAAATAATAGGTTTCACCATCAGAGGCCTTTGCAAAGTGCATTTGCTACTTGTGGATGGCAAATGAGGGTAAGATCTTTCACTGGATAAGAAGAGAAGGCGGAGACATTTGCCAAGGATTGAGGATGAACAGACCACTTGGTATCAATGAAATGTGAGGCATTTTTAGGAGGAACACTGGGAAAGGCATCATCTGTCACTAGGGTTTGATGCAGCACCAGTGGATTTTTGGGACTCTTGGGAACCCTTTAATAAGAAACTTCTCCATTTTCATATGGGGGAAAAGATTTTCCATGTGCATTGAGCTACTCAAAACAATAACATCAACATATGCCTCCATAACTGAATGCTTCTGAAGGTGGTACACTGCCACTCAACATGTAGTAACTCAAGTGCGCTGTCAGGGAACCTCACTCCTCACTCTGCTACATTATGTCACCATTTTTTCTCATTCTGTTTTCATATTTAAAGTCAGAAATGAAAACAATCTTACACCTTCTGCCTCAGCTGAGCTACAGTTCCTGGGTGGTGAACTTTTCTATGAATGAGACATTGTCATATGAGACATTGACGTTAACAGGCTTTTTTTCTCAAAAAAAATTTAGTATAGAAGAAGTTCTGAAATGCCTATTATGTCAATGTAACATAGCAATGCTATGATAATTTATAACAATAAATACAACCCATGAATCCTGTCCTCACCCAAGTGACAAGCTGCTGAATGTGCCAAGCACTGGGCTGCACTGACTGACTGGTGGTTTGTGAGAGTTTGCAGGTCCTGTGTCCCTGGGATGTGGGCAGGGTACAGACCCCAGCACTGTGCCGGGCATGAAACAAACAGCAAATTTCCTGCATTGACCAGGTGGCCCTGCTAAAAGACAAGTACATTTCTAATATCAGACTCTTTGGTGTTGATTCCAGCATTACCTTGGCAGGGTGATCTGACCCAAAGGTGAGTGGGCAGAGTTGGTGCCATGCTTCACAAAACAGTAGGGAGAGCACAACAAGAGTAAGGCAAGGGCAGGTCAGAGGGCTGGCATGGTGCTCTTGGGGCTGGTGGAGCTCACCGGTCTGCACAGAAGTAGCAGCCATATGGTAGAGCTTTTCCTTACCATACAGTCTGTTTTCACACTCACAAGGGCCAGGTTTGTGAAAAATGCTGCTCCAGTGGCATGGAAACAAAAAGTGATAACAGCTGTTTAATAGGTTTCTTCACAGCCCAGGCCTTGGCCACAGGAGAGGAAGCAGATTCGACCCATTCATCTGCACAATTTAGGAATTAGATAATCTGAATATTTTTTATTTATAGAGCAAAAGGAATCTGATTCTTTTTTGCAGCTTAAATACCTAAACCCAACCGTGTATCAGAGACTGAAGCAGAGAGAAGTTGGGAGAAGATGGGCTCATTGCATGGCCAGAAGCCAGAAGCTCCTGCCTTTAAATCCCATGGCTGACAGTTGCTCCCTGGATTGCTTTACATAAATTACCGTAGCCAGTGTGCCTGGTGTTTCCTCTTTTGAGATGTGGAGAAAGCTATTACCTATTTTATATGTGTCTGGAATACTAATGAATGCTTGCAAAGCATTTAGCTTTAGCAGCAGTACACAGAGGATGCCTACTCTGAGTGCACATTTATCATCAGCTCTGTGTGACTCACTTACTCTGATAGCTTAAGAAACAGCTCACCACCACCACCACCACCCAGGCCAACCAAGTTGTCATTTACAACAAAGAGAAACAGCAGTAGAAAGTTATCAGTGTATTGAGCAAAAAAGTGTTGTCTCTACAGATCTGGCAGAAAATCTGGGACAGAGCTAGTTTTTGATTTATTTGTGAGTTTTGACTATTTGTGAGTTCCAGAAAGGATGAATTGCCTGCTCTGACATGAGCAACAAATGACACTCTTACTCTGAAACAAGTAACTAATAATGGCACGTGAATACCAGCAAAAAGCAGATAGCATTTCTGGTGATGAATACAAATTAAATGGCTGCTGAATGAAACTGGTAGTGTGGGGAGGAAAGGAGAAGCAAGGAAGAAGCACAGACATAATCACAGAGATGACAATTCATGTGCAGGGTGCTCTTGAATGTTCCTGAAATCCTCTGAAGCTTGATGGTTTCTGAGAAGTGAAGGGATAGATAGGTTAAATACAAAATAATCTCTCCTCTTGGCAGAGCCAAGTATTGCAGATACCTTTACAAATAAAACCTGAAATTACAGCAGTGTCTCACTAGTGCTCTTAACTATCGTTTCCTTTTAATGGAACCGTTATAGCCTTCCTGACCTGCATGACTTGCCTGTATTTGGAGAATACCACTGTAATTTAAAAGACTCAAGGTACATGACATTTTCAAAGGTTAAGTTGGACAGACTGTAAAATTAGAGGAGAAGAAAAAGCCCAACAAAATATACCATTCTTTTAGTCAGCCATGCACAAAGCCAATGATGATTGACATGTTTAACAGAATATGGAGCTTTTAATGAAGTTCAGTAACAACTGGCAGCATATTTCAGTAGAGGATTTTGGGTTTGTTTTCTTTCTTTGAAATATTTTTCAAGTTTTGAAAATGCTGTGATTCCATTTATGAGAACTTCTTGATTGGATTTCACAAATGCCTCTGTTAGAAGAGCAGATCTTTTATGTTGCTTATTTGGATGCACACTATATCAACAGCTGAACAAAAGTATTATGGCTTGGGGTGGGCCTTATTTTCATGCCTGACATATGTGTGTCATGCATACCACTGAATCACAGGATTATCACTGGCACATTTCTCAGTTCTGCTCTAATCAGAAATTAAGTTATGTTTACAGTGCAGGGTACCTTTGTCTTTCTGAAAGTTCCTGTTTTGCTTTTACATAATTGTGCCAGATCATTTGAAAAATACACATATTTAGGAAGGAGAATATTAAGTGCAGAAAATTAAAACAGATCAGTTAAATTTCCAAAATTACAACAGATTACAAGGGAGGAAAAATAAAGTAAATTGCCACAAGAGAAATTTCAGACCTGAAAAAACTTAATAAATGATACCATGTGTCATTAGGTAATTTTGCAAACTATTCAAAACAACTGTCCCAAACTCCGTAATGAGGTCAGTAATATTACAGTTTTCATCATCTAATGCAATATATACACTATCTAGGTATTGATTTGACTATATATATTCTGTAATCTGGGAAGTAAAGCAACTGTGTGGATTAGCCATTTTTTGCCCTTTTCTTAAGACAGGAGATTTTTTCACCTATGATGCCATTTTTGGAAATCCAGAAGGTTATGACCAATATCTTCCGCGATGTGACAGAAGACACGCAAAGGGTCGTGGCCTTAAAATTCATGAGGAGGTAACCATTCGATAAATTCTCAATTGTCTTTGTTTAAGTTTTATATTTTATACTTTATATGTTTTATAATTTATATGTTTTATATAAGGTTTATGTTTTATACATAAGGTTTATGTTTTATACTTTTTGACATGACTGGACACTATAGGTATTGTTTTACCCTTTGTAATGTAGCCCATATAAGAAAGGAATTGGAAGGAGAACATCATTGTGCTCAGTCTGCAGGTTTTGAAGAAAGCTTTATTGGTGAAGACACCCTAGTTAGCTCTTGTTCTTTCATAACCTGAAGATTTCCAGGTGACAAGACATATGCAAGTTAAAGCAAGGCGGAAGAGGCAAATCCTCTCTTGCAGAGTGCAGGGTGTACCCTGAACCATCTGTGCCCCTCTAAAAAAGACTTGTACTTCAGGTGGTTCTGCAGTTTCTTCTGTGATGCTTAAAAACTCTTCTCCCTGAGAGGACTGGATTCAGAGACCATGACTTGACTGCTGTCCTCTGACACCCACCCTCTCTCTGCCAGCATTTGCTGTGAAGGCCCAAGTCTCTGAAGCTGGTGAGTTTGTTAGGAAAATCTACATGAGATTTCCCTGCAGGAAGGAAATTCATAGTGCAAAAGTGCTAGTGCAGTAGCAGAGTGCTGGTGCTGGTGCAAAGGTGTGGTCAATCAGAACACATGAGTATGCCTGGGAAAGGATGGGCAAGTATTTGAGGCCAGCAGAATCTGGGTTTAATTTGCAGCCTCATAGGTAAATACTCCCTTGGAAACAGAAATACTATAACATATATGCATAAATGTATGTGTATGTATTTTTGCATGCAGCATCTGAATAATATATATATGTCTGTGTATATAATTATACATACAAACACAAAACTACACATAGAGGCAGAGGCTGCCAAAAACCAAATGAAGGGTAACCTCTGTGTACTAATGACCTCAAAATCTCAATGGGTTCATGGGATGTGAAAGTGATAGGTAGGCTGGGGATGGCTGCCCACTTTGATGGTTATATATTATAGAGAAGGAAGGAGGAAGAGTGACACAAGAGTTTAAATTACTCTAATTTCTGTGCAATAAAGTAATTTTTTTCTGACAAAGCCCACTGCTTGTTATTCATCTCACTTGCAGTTATATACGCCAGACATTTCAGTGCAAGTGTGTAGCCACAATGCCCTTCCTTCACCTTTATCAGACAGGGCAGGAAGTATTAGATGCTCCAGAGGAGGCCCAGAAGTGCCCATTAGCATCCCCTGCTCATGCCTAATAACTCAACTGCAAATCTGTGCATGTATGTAAATGACTACTCCAATTAGAAATTAAACCTTTTATTTAAACAAAACAAAGACAACCTCCCTCCCCTAGTACCAAGCCCAACCTCCAAGTGGGAAATATATGTAGAAAGTTCATCAATATAAAGTTACGGCTTTTTACTGAATTCTTGTATCAACAAAACTCACTTTCCTATTAGTTTTCTTCCTCGAGCAAACTTGTATGGGTCAGAATTCATACCAGCTCTGCTGGGCAGTGCACACAAGAGACTGAGCAAACAGGTGTCCCTTAATCCAGCCCTTTAAATTAGCATGGAGATACATCAAACCCACAGCTGTTTAATACTACAACATGATCCTCCTGCATGTGATGACACCCAACACTGGATGTAACCAGGGCAAGTCACTTACTCAGTTTCTCTTTATTATCACAGTGGGCCTCTCATTTATATAATAATAACTAAATGATAAAATATAATAAATAAAAATACTACAATTGACATCTTTCCAGTATAACACTGAAAGCAGACAGACTGAACCCAGCACAGTGCACTGCTTTACTTGAAGTGGATAAAAGGAAACCACTGCAAGTTAACCCCTCATTTCCTGCAGATCACCTGGGTGCACTTAGAGAATTCGAGAATACAGTGACAGGTCCTCAGTTCAGCTACATGCAGCTGAGTGACTGCAGTGGAGTGTGTGCACAGGGCTGCCATTGCTGATTCCAGCACTAACAGTGCTGGAATTACACGCTGCGAGGGCGGGCAGCAGGACGCTTCCCAGCCAACTGTTGGAAAATCTGAAACCCGCTGAATGCCAAACCCACCAAGATGAAATGCCAGTGTGCACAGGCAGCACTGTGCTACCGAGGATGCTAAAACCTGAATCTTATTTATTTAAAAGGAACACTATTGGAATTACATACTGCTGCCTGTCATTAGCACTGTAAACCCTGAATTTCTAACAAAGTCTTTCTCGATGGTACAACAATCTTTTAGTTTTATCTGCATCTAGGGCAGGGGAGGAAATGCTCTTTATTTTGCCTGCAAGTCTTCTTGACCTGATTTTCATTCTGCTGGAGTTAAAAGTTGGTGTAGTGAATAGCTTTTAATAGGGTGGAGTAAGGTGGGCAGGAGAACTGCGGGATAAATGGTTGTTTTGAAATTAGTTTTTCTATTGAGTGGGTTAGTTAGTTAGTTATATTTGTTTTAAATAGTTCACAGCATCTTTCCAAGAACCTCAGCTTCTTTCCATGAGGCTGGAAATGTCTCTTAGCTGACAGACCTGCTATGAGATCCCTCCAATCTGTGCTCCCACCTGCATCCTTGCAGGACATAAGTGCTGATGTGCTCAGGCAAATGTGCTTGCAATTGAACTACGGTGTGGCATCTGCATTTTGATTCACCTTTTAGATACTATTTGTATTATACAACTAGAAAAACACATTGCAGATTAAGGCTTACTGTGTTAGTCAGTGTGCAAACATGCAAGCAGCCTGACAAATCTGAGACCTTTGGCTAGGGAAAGAAAAACAAACAAATCCTATCTTTCCCTTCTGACTCGATAGCTCCCTGTTGCTGTAACACAGGAAGGAACTGCTGATTGCAGATAGTGATTGCACAGGCACTTAAAGTGCAGCTTACTTAGAACAAGCTTAAAATCTTTTCTTGGTCAGGTTGTTTTTCATCAAGTCCACTTTCCATCATTGCAAAGCAGTTATTTCTGTAATCTTACAGCTACAAGTATTTTTAGTAAAACCTTTCATTGTGCAGAAATAAAGTAGTATATGCTTTATTTCCTTCAGGGAAAGCTTGCATGGGCTAGTGGTTTGCTCAGGGCTTTTCTTAGTCTTTGATTTTTTTCATGCTGTGCTTTCACTGAATTGTACAAGCAGGGTAGGTGTTCCTGTGACAGGGGGCACAAATCTCTCCTATTTTACAAAAAAAATCCTGCAACTCAGTGCACAAGAAAAAAAATAAAATCTATGCTTTTCTAGCATTTAGTTTGCCAGTAATCATATGGTAATAACGTGCATGTGTATGTATTTGTGTAAAAAATTATCACTCCACAGCTCCATATCTTGTCATCCTGTCATCTAGTGACACATTCATGGCTTATTAAGATAAAAATAACATTAAAAACTAGGGCAGGGATAGAACAGTAAGGGCACTAAAGAAATACACATCCATACAGCAGATGCGGTACAGTTCTGGCTGTTATTTTACCCCTGGCCACAGCACATTTAGAAGAAAATCACAGGGTATTGCTAAGGAGACTTTGGTGTTTTGACAGGAAATGGCAAGAACCGTTCCTGTGTTGACCTCTTCCGAGTATGGGAAGCGTGTCCATAAGCCCTTAGAGCCGGCAACCAGGGAGCACGCCAGGGTCTGCAGCCTGCACGCAGCAATCTACGGCGAGGACAGCCGCCCTGCTCGTTGAGAAAACCTTCTCCAGGCCTGCATCCATCATGGCAATCTCTTGTATCTGTCATCACCAGCAACATTTATCTGAGAAAAAAAAAAAAAAAAAAAAACAAAAAAAACCCCAAAAAAAACACTTAGAAAAGCAATATGGTGCTTTTGCCTTTTTTTCTGTAGTTTAGCTAATGAGAATGATCTGGATTAAAAGTAGGGTGAAATAGCAGCTGCACTTTTTCTCATGCTAATTAAAATGCGTGTCCTCTTACAGTCTCATAAAAAGCTCATGAAGAGCAGCACCAACAAGAGCTTTTTAGAATAAGACCTGTTGAGTCAAAAGCTATCTCTGCAATTCTGGGCACTGCTTCTACATAACCATTCACAGACCTAACATTTAAGCAAGCTTGACCCTCAAGGAATCAGTGGTCACAGATTTTTCAATCCTCACAGAGTTGCTAGAGAACACTGTGAGGCACTGACTTATGTGCACAACAGCTGAAATGGATATTCAGCTCAGAATTTTCAAAAATGTACAGGCTTATGTGCTTAGCAGTTTCAGTAGACTTCAAGTGGAACTTGAGTTAAAAAGAACTTCTGAGCACTTAGCATTTGAAGAGACAAAATCTGGGTTTAGCTGAATTCAGACATTCATTTCACTGACTTCCACTACAGGAATGGTGTCTGACTGATTTAACAAGAAAAATCATCATTGGTTCTGCATCCAATCTGAAAAAAAAAAAGGGAAGAAAGACTTAATAATGCTAGCAGAACAAGCACTAAATAATTTGGTAGAAAGGATGGAAAAAACACAAGGATTTGAGCAGTAGTCATTTAAAAAGCATGTTTAGCACAAAGGCCTAAATCTGACTAAACATTTAATGTCTTGTACTTTCACTGAATTCAGTACTAAAATTTTAAGGTAATTTCTGGAGGAGTTTCTCCTGCAGAGTATCCATCAGTTTGGTTCTCAAGAGCCATTGATCCTGTTGTTGTGTAAAGCTGAGGCAGTATGGTTCAGAAAGGAACAGACAGAGTGATCATACCAGAAAAAGGACTTGGAAGCCCGTAGCTGTGACTGACACTGGTTTTGTTAGGTATTTAGACACAGGAAATCTGTGTCATTTGTAAATACAGTTAGACACCTAGTGAAAAAAAACCAAACAAACCAAAAAACCAAAACAACCCAAAAAACTTCTTAATCTGAGACCTGAAAAAGTAGTAAATTAGGTAATCAATAGCACTTGTTTGGCATGATGTGGGAAGTAGAGCACATAGCAGCCCATTCTGAGAGGTGTTTGTTACTTTCATTATCCATGACCTGCAGTTCTTCAGTGGGCTATGGACAAAAGGTCATTCATTAATGGCTACATTCATTTTCAAAAATAAGCACTTCTCTAAAAAAATTCAGCAGAATTAAATGGAAGGAATCATAGTAATAAGAAAGGAAGAAGAAAATGTTTTCTAATACCACAATGCTTTTCCAAAAATCAGTATCAAAGTTATACCAGTAAAGAATGAAATGGAATATGGCCATATTCTTAGCAGGTTATTTTTACTTTGGGACAGTCAGTACAAATAGCTTTTTTTAAGTAGCCTTACTATATTTACAAACCATCTGTGTTTGAAAAACTGTTGGAAATCAAATTTGTTTGAGAATACCACCACCTTCTGGCCTGTGTGAGAAATAGGCATCATCAGTTCACTTCTACCACAGAGAAAGTCGAACATTAAAACTCCAGTTTGAGTTTTCCTATCTCATGTCTTTGCTTTTGTTGCACCCTTCTCATCCCTACTCAGTTTTGAAGGTCTTTCACAGGTTGTTCCTCCTGCTACTTGTTTCTCATTCAGTTCTGAATGGTTCACTTCTTTCTTCAGTGCTCAGTGTCCAAAGAACACCCTGATAATTTCTTCAGTATTAATGGGAAGTTCCTTATAAAATTAGTTTGGAAAGCCGTTTCAGCTGCACTCCTTCAATTTCTCAAGCTAGAATGACAAATTCTTAGGTTACTGATGTTCTGAGCTTACTATTATAGTTGGAAAGCATCTCATTACCTTTTGTTCCCTTGCCCATCTGTGTTGACGTATTCCTCTGAGGAATGGTTTTATATATGCAACAAATAACATGGACAGAACGGACAGCATAATACTGTAAATCATACATAGTGTAAATCATGTTCTGGATGTGGATTTTGCATCCAGTAATCTCCAGAGATTGTTGGGCCAATTGACAGACACTTGCAACTCAAAAATTACTGACAGTAGTCTTGGAAGGAAAACAATGGCCATATTCTGTATCTACTGGTAAAATATACAGAATGTCAAGGATGTGAAAGTTTCACCTTTTTTGTATCAAAACAAGAGTGAAAATCAAACTAGGTGAAGCTGGGAACTCTGCTTTGCTACTCCTAAATAGTGATTCCATACAAGGAAGAAGCACAAGCTAACCAGAATATGTATTTTGGTTTGGGAATACATGGCAGTTCATAAAGTACACATGATGTAATCAGAACCAAAGCTCTCCTGTTTTCCCTTCATCATTTGCAAAAGCAATGCACTGACCCAAGTTAGGGCACACATGTTCTGACTGAAGTGGGTACTGGTTCTGATTCTCAGTTCCAGAATTTCTGTTCATACATAAAAAAAGGCTGCCAGGGGACATAATTTTTCTGAGCTTCAGAGTGTAGAGTTTCTGCAACCTGGAGGAACTCTGGAGTGCATACATGACCCCATTTAGACAATTTAGCTAAAACTGCCACCAAAGACAAAACTACAAAAAGACTGTATCTGGAACATTGGGTGGTCCCACAGAGATGGTTGTACAAGTCCATTATTCTGTGGCAGCTGTTACTTTACAAAGTAAAGCAAATCCTTTTTATTAAAGATGCTCTCATTTTCTGTAAGGCATTGCTATTTATTGAACAGCACTCTACAATCTCTTAAGTAAAACCAATAAGCCAATACTGCTTCTGCAACTACTTCAAATTTTAGTTCTATGAAACACTTGGGAAATTACATGAGCAGCTGTAAGTAAATTGCACAACTTCTTACACTGTCAGGAAAAAGCCCTGATTAGTAGGTATTCTATAGGCATATTCTGTACCTGCACACTGGCTGGTATCCTTCAACACTCACACGTGGCTGTTTGCAGCTGTGAATTAGAACCAATTAAAAATACAAGGGAAAATAAGCACCGACTGGGACTTGTATCTGTAAACTGGTAGTAAGTATTGACACAAATCTTAAGAAAATAGGATGCTCTTTATTGCTCTTTACATGTCAATTGTTCCAAATATTGGAAGGTTTCACACTCAGAAGCTCAAATTTTCTGAGATGAAGTTCCTTAAAAAATACTTTCTCCCCCCTGCACAGAATTTACACTCTGCAGTACAGAGGGCCAGCCGGTGATCCAGTTGTATTCTCCACTGTCAGCTGCTGAGTCCATATGTACAAGGAAAGATTTTTTTGTGTAGATAATCTGCCATTTTTCTGGTATTACGTAGACTTTCTATCTCGAAAAATGGAATCTGGAAACAAAACAAAAATTATTACTGGAAATACCTTTTAATAATCAACCGGGTAAGACTGATGTTCATTAAGCAGATGCAAAATTACACATCAAACACTTTTTCTTGTTTTAAAATTAAAGATTTAATCCTAAATGTAATATTGATCTGTTAATGACCTGAATAGATTACCGTAAAAAAAAAGTGGTGTCTATAATGTAGTTTAAACTAAGCTAAATATTATGGAGTTAGGCTTTTGTAATAAGATGATAAGTGGAAAATAAAATCTCAAGAAACTAAAAGTAACAGTTTTCAAAGTATGTTTAAAAAAATATATCTCTCTTAATTCAACAGGCAAAATAAAGGCTATACTCTGTTGTGAAAATATTATTTACAATATAAATCAGCTTCTTTTTTTTAACTCCTCTTTTTAAATTCCAAACCTTTTAAAAAATGTATTTAATTAAAAATTCTAATTCTAATGAACTCTTACATAACATTTTCCTTTAATTCAATATTTGAATCTTAATCACAGAAGAGAAGTATTCTTCCAAACAGCAATATGTGGCAAAAACCACAGAATACACCAACTGATCCAAAAAAGAAAAAGCTATTTCTGTACACCATCAAAAAGGCAAAAACTAGGCAGAGAGAACCTAATATAGAAAAAACAAGACTACATCTGCTTTAGGAATTAATTGAAACTACTGTTTCACGTACTGCAAAAGGTTTTTTTTTTACTTGTTTTCTTAGTCAGAGTAAAAGTAAATCACTGTCTTTGGACTTTACCTGCACAACTTCATAACCAAGTAACTGAAGATGTCTCTGTTTAATAGCTTCTTCTCCCAAAAGATTGTGGCTGTGAGCACAAAATCTATTCCGACCATCAACACACAGGGCAATTCTAAAATTAAGCATAAGTATAATATCAAAAAAAACCCCAACAAATCCACAACAGTTATTTTAACCACCACAGGTACTGCAGTTCCTAAGAAGCATGAGACAATACCTCCCTCTTACACCTCGTTGATTCAGATGTACGGTGGAAGTTACCTAGGTCAGGATAATTTAAATCACTCAATTTAAGGGGGGCTAAACTTAGCGAAACTGATCTGAAAAGCTTTTTTATTTACTCTGAACAGAAATTACCATGCAAATTAATGAGAATTTGATATTTTTATGCTATGATTCATAAGCTGTGTTGAATTCTTCTAGAAAGAAAAACATAAAATACCTTGCCTCAGCTAGGAAAAAATTCAGCAGCTACATTAATTTAACTAATTTACCTGTTAAATCCATTAGATTTCAAGCTGAGTTTAAGCTACGTCTGTTTTAAGTTAAACCTATACATATGATTGGCATCATGGATTAAAACTACACTTTTTCTTCTCTGTGATAAAAATTCCATCAAAGTTTGTATATCTACAGTTTAAAAGTTGTTTAAATTTTCAGTATGTTAAGTATATTGTGATTTTATTTACTTTATGAAAGCTATTACTTAAAAAGAAACATTAAAGCCCATTCTTAAGCATTTAAGCATGGGGTCTTGTAAAGAACCTGTATTAGTCTCTCAGTCTTGTGAAGGTGTCCTGGTTTCAGCTTAAACCACAACAGAAGGTTAGACTGGAGAAAGCCTAACCTCTTCAAAGACTTTTGCTTTATTCACAGTAGAGCAGTTGCAAATACCACACAGGCAGGTTGCTTAACTTTGTATCCAAGGGTTCCCAAAGTAGCCCTTCTTTAATATACATTTTATTACCTATGCCTTTCTCAATGAAAAATAACCAGCATCTGTAGCAAATATCCTTAGTATGCAGGATTCTTTGCAGAAGTAAATTTGTGAACTTAAACTGGCTTAAACTCAGTTAAATCTGTGCAAATGCACTCAGAATTTAGTTTGAATTTGAAAATTAATTACAGAATAGATTGCTATAATCCAAATAAGGATCACTTGATTCTGACTGTCACTAGGTAAACAGACCAACCGTCTGACACTGTAGAGTCAGGTGGCAAAACAATGAGCAAAAAACCAGATTGTTAGTTCTGTCCTTTTGCCAGTGGTTTCAGTGTGAGATCTGGACTTTGTTGAAGTCAATGACAAAACTACAAATAGCTTAATTTTTGCCAGGTTTTCACCCTATATGCTCTTTCTTAATGTAAACCCACATTTTACCAGTGGTTTCTTTTGTTGCCTTACCGTCTGTGTACCTCTTCAACTTGGGCCGCAGGCAACACAAGACCTTCTTCATCTAATTTAATCTCAATATCTTGTGAATATGAAAAAAGAAGTGACATTGGAAGTTATTTCTTATAACAAACTTTCTACTTTAATTCTCATCTGCTCACAGCTGTTTTATTAACTAACTAATTAAATAACACTATCACCTTTTTTTTTTTTTTTAAAATCACAGAGGCTGGCAAAAGTTATATAGCCTTAACATGAACAAGTGCTAATTAGTAACAGTTCAGCCTTTCATTATGTTCACAACAAGCAAAGTAGTATTCCAAGTCCACTAAAAACTGTAATGCAGTTAAAGGGCACTTTGCTGTGCTAGCTAGGGCCTCTGGAGTTTTGAGGGCTTTGGTGAGAGACACACTCTCTCCCTCTGCTAGTTTCAACATTTTTATGAAAGCTGACATGCAGAATAATTCTGGAATCATCCCCCCCCCTTTTTTTTTTTTTTTTTTTTTTTTTTTAATCCCTGTGACATCCATGGTGTCCAAGACTCCCTTCCCCCAACACCTTACTACCATCCACCCCTCCTGGGCACATGCCTTTCCTCATCACTGCCTTCTGTGTTTCCTGCTGCACACAACACTTTGGTTTGCTCACTCCTGTCCTACAACCCACAAACTGTGTCATCAGCAGCTCTTGCTGAGGGGAGAGGAGCCCAGCTGAGCAGGGCACGCGGCTCAGCACCTTCCTTTCTCTACTCACCACTAAAGCAGGGAAATCAGGCAAGTGGCATTGCCTCATTTTGCTTTACATGATACAAACTGTTTAATAGATAAGGAGCTGATAATAAAAACACAGAATACAAGCAGCTGTTAGCAGCTGTTTTCAATGCAGACTGGCTGCGTAAATACCAATTAACACTGCACTGCTTTTCTCTCCATTTTCCTTTCTCTGACTCTAAAAATTATTACTTCAAGTTCCCAGATTTCAGATCTTTTAGAGCAATTTGCATCCCAGTTTACTTTTTCTGTATTCGCAGAGTTTAGAATACCCACAAAGGAAATTAAAGCTTTGGCACCATACACACACATATTTAATTACTAATGGAAAGAAATTATACTTACCAACGATATAGAAATACCGTGTTGATACCTCTGATGCAAAATACATTCTTTTTTTCAGTAAATAAAGTAATGCTGTCTTCACCCTTCTAAAGAGGTGAACATCAAGAGAACTGTGAGGCATGGGACAGGCTTTTACTTGGTACTTTGAAAGAAGTTTCGGACCCTGGATAGGGACAGAAAACCAAATAGAAAAAGGGAGATAAATTTTTTGTAATTACTTCATATTAACATAGCAAAATGTATTCTGTGCATTTCAAAGCCAAGTCTATTGAGAGACCTACAATCTGAGGTATGATCTGCTGGAAACTTAAAATCACTCAAACAACCACCAGAACATCCTCAGGAAGCTTCAGTGCTGTCATGTTCATGAGAAATACACAGCTGTTTCCATTCATACAAATATGTCAAGTCATTCAATCAGGTAGAAATGCTCCATACTTTCATCAAGGAAAGCTGGTTTGTCCAATTCCAATGCTTTTTATGGAAAGTACACGCAACTAAGTACAAACAGGGCCCTAATGACCTTATAACCTCTTATTAATATCGACTGTGCTTTCACATGTACTGTACCTGATAAAATGGGCACTCCAGGGTGACACTCAGAAAAAGCTGGGTTAGCTGGGACATAACAACTCTGTTCAAACCAGGTGGCTGAGCTGAAACAACAACATTCAGGTTCAACTTCAACAAAGTATCTTTACGCAAATCATATGCAGAAGTAAGGAAAAGCCATTCAGTATAATGTGCAGAAAAGCTAATTAATCATTAAAATTCTCAGTAATTGTTTAAATGAACAAAAAGATCAGTATGAAATTACATAGGTGGAAAAATGAGAAAATTATTTACAGAAATATCAACACAAAAATACAAAACTAGCAAGATCTTAGTTAAAACTGTCACATTCTTTCACAAAAAAAAAAAAAAAAAAAAAAAGATGCAGGACATTCTACATAGAAAAATAAATTTGAGTTGAGGTCTTAGATAAATATCCCTTATAACCACTTTCCCCCAAGTTATAATCCCAGGATCTCATTGTTTCACCTTTTTGTGGTTTTGTTTTGGTTTTTTTTGTTTTTTTTAAGTTTACAGATTGTGGATAATACCAAATAATTTCTGGAGATTTGTCTGCTCTGTAAAAATCAACTCCTTCAGGTATTTCACATTGTTGAAAAATTAGGTGACCAGAATTTCTAATCATTTTGAAAAATTTAGCTTAGTTTTATTAGTAGAGCAATCTTAGCTGAAATCTTATAAAGTCAGTCATCCTTCTGGAATAGCTTTTGGAATCTCTCTACAATGACCCTAAAAATGCTTTAGTATCAAAGAGAGAATAAGTCAAAATTATTTGTTGTTCATAATAGATTTGTGTCCAAAAGCATTGAAATATGCAATAATTAGAGCCAAGAATGGGCTATCACATGGTGGACGTTCTAGCATCCTGTACTGGACAAAGGACAACCACGGGGAACACCAGGTCTTTGTTTTTTAGAAAACCAGGATTAACTGAAATAATTCTTTTAAGGGAATTCAGGTCTGTGTTTTAAAACTGTACAGTTCAATTCTCAAACTCAACTAGATGACGTAACATGAAAGACAATGGCAACTATGTCAAGGAAGCAACATCTCCCATCACTTTGGTCTCCTGTCACTATTTTCAAGTCACTTAGATTTGACAAATTAAAGTGATAAAAAAAATGTGCTTGACAAGAGACAAACTACATAACTGAAAGAAATGTGGGACATCCCAGGAGAAATTCTGCTACTTACCTTGAAGCTTTTGCAGAAAATAGGGACTAAATATTTTTGGCAGAAAATTTATTGGATAACGTTGAATAAGGACACAGGAGTGGAGCAGGTTCAGCAAGGTGTGAGGCTGGAAGTGCCTCAGGCGAGTATGCAACACAGCTTCAAGCTTCCTAAACAGGGAAGAAGCACTTGGAGGCAGGTAGTTGAGAGTCCCAAATGGGATAATATACGCAGCAATCTGGTCAGTGGTAAGTCTGTCAGCATTGCAAACGAAATCTTCTGCCACTGCATCAAAGATGGGCTCTGAAAGGATCATCTTTTTGCAGCAATAATGCATGACCTTGCTGACTGTTTGAGGATGCATGGTGACGATGGACCTGGGGACGTGTCTTTCCAGTGCCTCTGTAAAAATTTGCGATTTTTGCCCAAAGTATAGGAAAGCTTCCAGTACATTTACCAGTTCATGATCTGTGAAACAGGGAACATGCTTCACTGAATGTTTACACAGTGCAGTGGCTAAGAAAACTGCCCGAGTCTGATGAAGAACCACCAGTGAATTCAGTATTACACTTGTAAAGTTCGGGCTTAGCTGAGAAACTGTGTGGAAAGTGACACTGTTCAGTCTGTTTAGCAAGTTTTGGCGTTGTTTCCCCTCCCTTGCAGTCACTTGCAGTATCTTATAAACCATCACTATTTCCCTGGGACTCCACCTCTCAACGTTTCTTTCTTGCATGTGGTCCACAATCTGTTCGAGTGTCGCACAGCTTGGGCCTCCCAACTCCAGCAAACTGTCTCCAAGAGAACACAGGTTTTCAGCAGTCAGCTGTGCCCTGCCCAGCCGCTCCTCGCTCTCCGAAAGCAGGCTTGTCATCAGCGCGCTCTGCGGATCTACACGGAGCTTTATCAAAGCCTGCAAAGCATTCAGCAGCCCCGTGTTTGACAGTCTGGAGGATGCACATTCAAACTGGAAGCATAACGCCTGGAAAACTTCATTCTCCAACACTGCAGGGTTTTTAAGACCATTGTCATCCACTTCAACTTCAGAAATCCTCTGCAGGGCTCCTGCAGCCATAGTATCAGACATGACCTCTAGTGAGCCAAGAAAGTAAAAAATGTCTTTTGAGGTACGAAGGTTGTTCAGCTTCTTGAAAAATAATTGTTCATCCATCTGCACATTATCTGATTTAGTACAGTTCCTGGTATCGCCACAAAGATGCACAGCTTCATTAACAGAAAGTGGCTGCATCTGCAGTTGTACATGTTTTTTCCTACAAAACAGATACTGAGATTTATTTTTGACACACAGCATCCTCATGGTCACGGAGCTACAGTTTCGGGGTTTTCGCTGCCCCTTGATGAAGTTCAACCTTTTGCTTAGGGTCATCAAAGCAGACCTGCTTGCTGGTGTGCAGCATGAATACAACTGGAAACTTTTTCGACTAATCAAAGCCATATTGAATCAAGTGAGTTCTGAAATGATACCTAGGGGAAGAAAAACAGATATGTAGTCTGAGAAACAGCACCAGGGCCACTAAAGTGAAAACCCCACAACCCCAATCCTTTGGTGGCTGGCAAGATGGCTACGATCCCTGTCCCAGGGCCACGAGGCGATGCAGAGAGCAGAAAGGCCGGGAGCGGCGAGCCCTGTGCGAGGGCTGCCCGCGTTCCCGCAAGGACGCTCTGGCAGACCAACAGGAGACGGACACGGACGTTCGCCACCTCGCCCCGTCACCCCCGCGGCCGGGCGGCACCGCCGGGGCCCCTCCATCCCCCTCCGCCCCAGCACCTACTGCGGGCACTGCCGCGGGCCGGGGCCGCGCTGTGCCAGCCCGGGAACACCGGGCCGTGCGGGGCAGCGGCGCCGCCTCACCTCGGCAGCCATCACGGGCGGCGCGGCGCCTGCCGGGACCTTCCGGCGCCTCCCTCGGCCCGCCCCGGCCCGGCCTCTGCCGCCGCGGGCTGTCACGGAGCGGGGCTGGAGCTGGCGCTTTGCTTTGGAAGGGGGATTTGTTCCCGTGCCCCTGTGCACCGCGTCCTGCAGCGCAAGTACTGCCGTTCCCCGCTCTGGGGGACACCGCGGAACAGGTGCGCGGGCCGGAGGGTTCGTATTTCGCCTTTGTATTTGTCTTGGCCCTAGAATGCTGCTGGGTCGCAGGCTGTTGAAAAAGTGACTTGGGGATGGCTTCATGGCTCAAGGCATGGGTTAAATCCACAGAAGAGTGCGTGAAGCCCTTCTGGTTGATGACAGAAAGAAGACGTCCTAGACGTTCTAAGTTTCAGAAGGGTGAAACTCCTCCTGTACTTCAGGTTGAATGAGGATCTAGGGAATTTATCCATCTACTGATGACATAGTTAACAGTGTGAGCACTGAAGTTTCTTGCTTTTATAATCCGGTGCGTGGCCGCGCAGGCTGTATTTTTTAGGGCGGGTCCGTGCGCGGTGTGGCCTTTGCCGCAGGCCGGGGCTGCTCCTACGCTGCTGCCTTAGGGAGCTGCCGGGCGCCCTGCTAATCTTCTGTGAGCTGCTAGTGCTCTGACCTTTCCGAGTACTGGATCAGATGAGCTATAGTTTGGAATTTCATAATTTCATGTTAAGCCCTGGTTTGATGAAAATTACGGGTTTTTTTTGCAGCTTGAGAGTAGTTTTTGATGTGTTTACCAGCACAACATGTTAAAGGCGGCTGGTGTGGTAGTATTATTAAAGTTACCGGGATTTTTCATTAAGCTCGATAACTCAAGAATTACTTTTCCCCGCCTCTTCTTATTCCAGTTGAACTTGTGTCCCGTAAGTGGAAGTGGCATAGCGTCTTTGAAGAGTGCATAGAGCAGCAAAGGAAGAGCAGTGTGGGCAGCATGCTCATCTGACAGCAAGTGTGTTACTGGTTTATGGTTGTTCATCTGCAGGTAGGCATGACTGATTTTCCTCCCTTTGAGCAGGCATCGCTTAACAGTCCGTGCACAAAGATCTTATGGTTGATGACAGAGAGAAGTTGTGTTCACAGGGTGAAACTCTTCAACTTGTGCAGTTTAGATCAAATCATGATCAAAGGAATTTATTGGTCTATTGTTGACATCATTAACTTTTAGGGAATTAAATAAACTAGTCAGTTAATTGAATTACAGATTTAAGATCAATAGCAACAATGCAACAGATACAATACTAGGCACTTGGAAAATATTAACGAATGCCACAAATATTTAAACAGCTGAGTACCTGATTCCAAGGAATTGTCTCATTGCGTTCTCTCCCATTGCCACAAGGATTCATTTACACTGTGGCATACACACAGAGTCCCTGTCTCAGGAGATCTATACGTGCATCTCCCTCATCATTGTCTCTTCTGGCTGCATGGGTTCTCTTGTTTCCACATGCTGTCTGTGGGAGGTGTGGTTGCTCCAGGTTTTTGTGTCTTTATGCAATCCACTGGTCCATTCACCAGCGGAGAAAAAACCTCTCTCCAAGTTCACATATACGCACCAAAAATGCGTTTGGCTGCTTTTTTCACCTTTTGTTGTTGCTATACTAGCTGGAGTAGAAAACTCACAATGTCCTACAGGAATCCTGGCTGCTCTGCCAGACGTAGGCAGAGGTCATAACACTGTTAGGCAACATCTCACCATGTCAGACCACATCCTGGCTGCTGTTCCTTCTGTTGCCTTCTCCATTCCCCCTGCTGTTGCAAATTTCTGTGCTTCTCGAACATTAACAGCTTCCCAAGCTGACTCCTGTCCTAAGAGACTCTTGTTTGTAATGCCTGGGCTCTAACGTTGGCAGCTTTCTCCTCAGCCTTTCTTGTATAAAGGGTTTCTGTGCTATGGTGTGATCTTAGTGGAAGACTGATTATCTGTCTCCCTTTCTGAGGTATGAGAAAGGTGTAGTAATGAAGCACGGCTTTTGTCTGTATCGGTTTTATCCATTTGTGGTCAGGTGATGCCACCTGCTGACAAGAGAGTTAGGTGAAATCAGCACGTGATCAGGATTAATCTGCATTAGTAGCGGGATCTGAGGATGTTTAAACTGTATTTACATTATTTTATATGAATTGTCATAATTAGTGCATTTCTTTCTTATGGAAAAGGAAGGTGAAAAATAATTTTTAAGGCTGTTTTGTTGTATGCACCTTCTGTGCACTCACACGTATGAAACCTGTTATGAAAATGAATTTATTTAAAGGTGACTGTTAAGATAATTACTAATAATTTTAGATAATATATGCAATTAATTCAAAATGAAAACTAAAGTGGAGAACATAATAGAAGAAAGTACAATGAAAACCTCAAAATTTTCTAGTAATTGCATTTTTTTATGAAATTAACCTGTGATACAGGCACTCTTAAGAACCTATCACTTAGTTTTGCTACTTTTGAAGTATAATTATGCTTTTAAAAAATTCCTGTAGGAAAAACCTTCTGCAGTACTGTGGGGAGAAATATCCTGCGGTATCAATGGAGTACAGTATTCTTATACAATTTTACCATGTTTGTTTTCCCTTGAGAGAAAGAGAAAAAAGAGAGACCTCAAATTATGTAGTCACAGGTTTCCATAACTCAGTGTGCCTGGTTAGCACGCTGAATGCTTTCTGTAATTGGAACTTTGTGGAAGCAATAGGTGAAATACAGCAAACTGGGCCCAAGCATGGTAGAGGTACCTCAGACTGGGAACTGAAAAGTTCTGACTACTAATTCTAGTAATTAATATAATAATAATATAATAATACAATAATATAATAATATAGTAATAATTATATCATATATTATTATTATATATAATATATATAATAATATAATAATATATTATTATATATAATATAATAATAATAGAATAATAACTAGTAACTCTAGTAATTTGAGTTCTACTGTACCTCCTTAGCAAGGAAGAAGTACTGACAGAAAATTTATTTGAAATATCCACTCTAAGGACATTCTACTTCTCTCTCTTATTTACTGCTGCCTGAAGTTACATCTGTGGTGTTCTCTGTGTCAAAATAATGGAAGAAAACTTCTTGCATTCAAATTTTCATGGGGCAGGGGAATGGAAGAGGATATGCATCTCATTCATCCTGCTGTTTGTGAGGAACTTGGTGACACCACGGCAGATTTCCCTAAGATTGTTTCTTACTTTTAGGAGAAAAAAACCCCAAAGAGCCAATTCTGTAGTTCACAGAATCACAGAATAGTCTGTGTTGGAAGGACCCAGAAATATCATCAAGTCCAACTCCTCCAAAGTGAGTGGCCAATGTGGGGATTCAAAACCAGCACCTTGGTGTTATTAGCATCGTGTTCTGACCAAATGAGCTAACCTCAGGGTCAGGTTGCCCTTGTGTAAGCAGCTCCTTTTTGAAATACAAATTTAAAGTCAGAGTTTGTGCTCCAAAATGCATAGTGGACAATAAAGTATAAAGTAATTGCAGCAAAACCTGTTGATTTTAAAAAAGAAGGATCTGAGCATTTAATTTTTTTTTTCCTCAGGCTTTGTAGTTTGACTTCACCAGGTCTGTGTTTTGTTTTGTTTTCAAAGACAGCTCAGAAAAGAGAACAAAACAGTCATTAACTTGAAATGGAATATATATAATAATATAATAAAAATAGTATGTTTTAATTTTAAAAGTTTTCATGTTGTGTTGTTTACAAATGAAATTCTTGGTATCAGAGTTATTGTAACATTACTGCAGCATCAAGGCAGTGCAGCACATAGGGCCAACACCACATGTCCTTTGCAACTTGATCTGCAAAGCTTGCATGTGAGAAATGGCTTCACTTCAGAGTAGATGCCTCATTTCTGAGTTAAAAACCAGTGCTGCTATCTTTATGTCTTTTTAATCTTGTGAACAAAATAAAATCTTGTTGTTCTGCTTACAAGAAATTCACTTTTTAATGTTTTCTTCCCCTGCAGTGTCTCTAAAAAAAATAAAATGTGCTGTGAGTCAAAAAGGAGGTTTTTGCTCCTCTATGCAACACAGAAGGGGCAGGCAAAAGCTATAGCTGAGGAAATATGGCAGCAAGCAGGTGCCCATGGATTTGAAGCTGATATGCACTGTTTAAGTGAAATGGATAAGGTGAGATACTCCATTCTGTTTTGAAAAATATGTATTGAAGAGCTGAATTCTTCTTCACATGCTAGAGTGGTGGCTCTTGATAATCATGAAGGCTAGCAGATGCATCCGTCAACAAAACACCATCTTGTGTCAAATTTTTGTTCTTTGTGAATCAGTGAATTTCACTGTGAATTTCAACCAATACTCTTACTTGCTTAATAGCCTTCTGCCAAAGATATATCTTGTGATTTTTCTTACTAGAACTGTAAATTAATGTCTTTATCTCTCTTGTAACAATGATTCAGTGACTTCTTGGAAACATCTTATGTATGCAGTAGTGGATGCATTCTGTATTTACAGGTCATGTCTATTGTTACTAGAAATGATGCCTTTTTTCTTGTTTGTTTGTTTGATTTTTGTTTGTGTTTTTGTTTTGGGGTTTTTTCTATGTGTGTGTGGTTTTCCTGGTTTTATTGGTTTGGTTATTGGGTTTTTTTTGTTGTTGTTCTATTTTGTTTGTTGCGTTGATGTTCTGTGTTGTGTTAACTGTGGGCTCCAGCATGGCCCAGAGCTTTTGCAAGTCTTGTGTTGCTTAGCGTGTGCGCACTCATTTCAATTCCCACAGAACTCACTTCATCCTAAGTTCTAGAGCAAAATAAAAAGCTTGGCTGGAAGAGGGAAGTGGCTTTTTATTACTTGCTTTATCCAAGAGTAAGAATACGAAAACTTAGTTCTGTAACTAAAGGCATTATGGACCGTAATTTCCTTCCCAAAGTATTCTCATCTGTATGGCCTCCAACAAAAACATATAAAAAACAAACAATCAAAACTTGATAGCCTGGTATTTCATATGAGATGAGGAAAAAATAACATCTGAAGGAAGTTTTTTATGCACTTGAAAATGTGCGACATTTTGAATGAATGTGCAGTAAGAATGTAGCTGAGTGTTAGAAAGAGACTTTTATGCAGCCAGCAGGGAATGTGAAGATTTTCCTTATATCCTTGCATGTAATATCTTCTGCATTTGACAGGTTTGGAGATTAGTTTCAGGAAGGTGATAGTCAGAACTTTTCTAGCCCTGTTATTGGCCTGCCACTTAAATAGATGTGTTTTGCCAAATTTAGTAAGACAATTCAGAGCTGCAAATTAATTATGAATTGAGAATCTGAGAGTTGGGCATTGAGGAAAAAAGTAATTTCTGCAGCTTTGTAGATTTTGTCACATATAATCTTATGTTTTTTCCCTACCTTTCAGTTAGAAAGTCTGTCTTTATGTAGCTTTTGGGTATTTTCAGACCTTGTGAAAGTCTGTGGATGGAATACGTGGTTACAGAGGCAGTCAGAGTAATGTGATCTTACCATTCAAAAGTGAATGGTCAAATACTGCTCAGGTCTCAGGAACACTGGCTGTTTCCAAGTTGTGTCTCTCACCTACAGTCCCAGGGGTGAGATAAGGTCATCAATCTTTGGTTGGTTACAGTGATTACGTTTTATGAAGACTGAAATGTAGTGGAAGTGAGGGAGGAGCAGTAAAAAAATGGGAGACTAAATCGAGATTGTATTAGGTCACAGTATGTGTAGTCAGCCTTGTATGAGTGACCTGAATAAGTACATTTGTCATGATTTGTAATATTTTGGGTGAGCCAAACCTGGCTGGCTGATCCTGTCCTCTTCTTTCAGCAGCCATGCACAGCTTGAGCAGGCTGCTCCCTGCTCTTGTGTGGCATTGCTGTCCTCAGCTGAGGAGAACATTTGAAGGAAAAAGAAAGAATGAGACAAACCTGAAAAATAAAGGATATAGGAGGAAGTGGAAGGTAGAGTGAAAAACTGTGTAGTTGTGTTAGGTTCTTGCTGGTCCAGTGGTGTAGCAGACCTCGCAGTAATTGACACAAATTATTGCAGAAGTTGTGTCAGCGAATGTTTGGTTTTCAGAAGGTGTCGAAGTTTGTAGACAAAAATCTACAGTGGAGTAAGCAAGAATTTAGTGAGCTAATCATGCCTCTGTTCTGATACACCACTTCCTAATTCCTGAGCTTGTATCTTTTTTGGTTTTTTTTAATGGAGCTCATTTTAGTGTATATTCTCATGTGATTAGCTTTTCTTTGTAAATGCAGTAGTCACCTGTGGCAATGCAGAAGCTGTGGGTCTCTACTTACCAAATCGGCTGTGGAAATTTTGAAAATCTGAGTCCTTATTGCAACAGCACCCTTAAGGCTTTTTTTTTTTTGTACAACTTAGAGTTGAGTTTTGAAAGTCTCAGGATTTTGTGAGTACTTGGAGTTTGCCTGAACTTGTAAAAGACAAAAGCTCTGTTTGGAAGGTTCTTGGACCACAACTCATTGAAGTCTGGCAAAATGCCCAGGGAATATCAATATCCTTGCATGTTTACTCTGCTTCTCTAGGCCTCTGCTGTAGGCCACTGTCAGAGGCAAGACATGTAGTAATTTAAGTTTACCATGCAACTGTTTTTAGCTTCTTCAGGAAAGACTTGGAAACATTGCCAACAGCAAAACCACTTTAGTCTATTTCTATATATTGCTAGCTTTTTTGGGTTGTAGGTGTCAGGTAATTTTTTACATGGCTTGACAAGGAGATAAAGTTTGAGTGATTCATTGAGGGAGGTGTTTAGAACATAACTCTTCAAAATCTGGAGTTTTGAATTGCAGTCTTGAAACTTCTCTGAGAGGAGCACAGCTCCTCTTGCAGTCTTTCTTTTTATTTTCTCATAATCCTATTATTTTTATTTTACTTGGAATGCTGGGGGATGATTTAAACTGCAACCGACAGGGAGCAGTAGAAGGAGCTTAGGTTGCTTTTTTGGCAAAAAGGAGGCTAAGGAGAGATCTAATAGCAGCCTTTGTGAGGCAAACTGGACAACAGGAGGCCAAATCCATTGGGCACTGCCTGATAAACTCAGATTTGACACTAGTGGAGAGGTCCTTCGTGGAAGAAGCTCTCCAGAAAAGGGCAATCTCTACCCTTAGAAGCTGTCAAAATTCAGCCGGTTACAGCTGACTGAGCGTGGCACTGACTGTTAGTCCCAGCTGGGGCATGGGGTGGGACAAGCTGTTCTCCAGAGGTCACTGCCAAACACTGGACTGGAGCCGTGTTTCACAGAGGTCACCACCCATAGGCCATAGGGGTGCCATGAGACTCACAGCACATGGGCACAGTGCTGCAGCCTGCTAAAGGTGGGAGAGTCAAAGATTCTGAGTGCATTTTACTTGAGAAGTAATAAATGGTTGCATGAGATCTGAATTTATGGGACTGATGCTCAGTCCCTTCTACAGGCAGTTATTATCAACCTGGTATAATGGGAGTAGCCCCCATGAAACTCTGGGAAATGTGGAAGACCAGTTTTAGCAAAGGAGAGACTAGTGAGCTGGGAGAAGGGTGAATGGGCCAAAATTAGTCAGACTGTGGAACAGTGTCTGATTATCACTGTTCAGAGCTACCTTAGTTCCCCCAAAAGCACTGGGGTTTTTTTTTTGGGTGTGATGATCTCAAAGGTCTTTTCCAGCCTTGTTAGTTTTGTGATACTGTGGTTCTGTAACATGTAAGTTACCAGACAGGACCGAAGGATACTTAATGGAACTTAGAAATGATCCCTGAAGTTTGTATGGCCACATCCCAGTTGGCTTGTGTGATTTTGACCACACATACAAAAATACCTTTTCCACTTGACAAATAAAATACTGTAAGAACTGTGTATTTCAGCTGTCTGGGTGCAGTTGTGAAGTATTCTTCCTGTGTATACTAGCCTGCTCAAAATGCTGCCCTTGGACATCTGTGTGTGGGATCAAGGATATTTGAGGTTGGAAGAGGCTTCGTGAGGTCATCTTGCAGCAAGGTCAGATGAGGTTAGAACAGGTTTTTCAGGGCTTTATCAATTCTGGTCTTAAAAACTCCAAATATGATCGTAAGTTGCATCCCCAAAATTACTTGTAATTACTTGAAAGACTTTCTGTGGCTTAATGTAGGTAAAATGAGATAAAATGGTCTGTGTACCTTTGGGAAGAAGAAAGGTAGGAGATAGAGTATCTAAGGCCAGTATTATGTATCAAATGGCACCTTGTAACTTGACTTGTTCTATTGCTTGTAGTATAACCTGGAAACAGAAAAGGATCCTGTAGTTATTGTTATTTCCACTACTGGGACAGGAGAGCCACCAGACACTGCCCGCAAGTTTGTAAAGAAAATTCAAGACAAGACCTTGCCTCCTGACCATTTTGCACATCTCCAGTATGGATTGCTAGGTGACTTAGTATTTTCTATATTATTGCAGAACTTGTTTGTCGGTGAATTTTTAAATTTATTTATTTATTTCTGAACAGGTGTTTTGGGCTTTTTTAAGTGCTTATAAAACATTTATTTTTATAAACAGCAGTTTTATATAATGTTCTCTGTGAGCAGTAAAGGAAAAACATCCAAAAATTATCTGAATGTAAGCTACCAATGTAATTTTTTATAGCTTAATTTTCTTTGCATAAAAACCATATGATATAAGCTATCTATAACTGGTTGAAGTTTAACTTTCATGTCAAGTCTCTACAGAGATTAGTAAACTAGATTATTTTATTTGACTGTGTTAGTCATTGGGCATTTTTCTCTACAGAGGGAAAGGCAGTATAAAATGTTCTTAAAAGTAAAAACTTTTAATCATTCCTTTAAGTTTGCAGTAGTACTTTAGTTTTGAATCTTGTACTCATTAAGAGAATGAATGTATCTTCAGCTTATAGATGGATCAGCAAAATACAGATTTGGCAAAATGCATGATATATCTTGAGCTGATGGTAAGGTTAGTTTGTTGAGTTTTCAAATTTCATTTATAAACAAATTCCAGAAATGTCTTTTTGAACCTAGGTTATTTTTAACCTGACAAGTTTAAGTTGATCGATGGGAGTGAGAAGACTTCTAAGTTTCTAAAAAGGAAGGGACTCATTAGAAGGAAATTAGAGGGAAATTTCTACTGGGTATGTAATGTGGAAGTCCGAACTATATGCATCCTAATCTTGCAGCATTTTGGGAAGCTGTTCTGCTGTTGCCTTGTTACACATTATAGTTTGTGAAATGGTCAGGTTTTTCATAGCTGCATATGGATATGTGTAAAGATAGTGTTGTATTAACCCTAAATTTTATTATGGCAGAAATTATTATGGGGTCTAAATTACAATGTGATTCAAGTTTAACAAGTTACCAGACTTAAAATACATTCATGGTATCCATCTAGACTGGTCTAAATGAAATGTTTGCTCCAAGTACTGTATTTGAGAGAAAGCAGAAGTCCTCTTAAAAGGGAAAAAAAAAATAAATAAGGCTGTTACAAGGAGAGAGGAATGCTCTGCTATTAGGTGGCATTATGGTTTAACTGCAGCCAGAAACCAAGCCCCACCCAGCTGCTCTCTCACTCTCCCAACCCTTCCCTGGTGGGATGGAGGAGAGAATATGAAGGGTAAAAGTGATTACACTTGAGATAATGACAGTTTAATAGGGAAGGCAAAAGCCATGAACATAGTTAAAGCAAATCAAGGAATTCATTCACCCTTCCCCATGGGTAGGCCGGTGTTTCAGCCATCTCCAGCAAAGCAGAGCTCCATCACACATAGCAGCGATTTGGGAAAATAAATGTCATCACTGCATGTGTCTTTCCCTTCCGTATTTCCCCAGCTTTATGTGCTGAGCATGACGCCATGTGGCATGGGATGTCCCTTTGCTCATTCTTTTGGGGTCATCTGTCCCTGCTGTGTCCACTTTTGTGCACCCCCACCCTCCTTGCAGGAGAGGAGAGGCAAGGCCTTGGATCTGTGTAAGTTCTGCTCAGCAATAACTAGAACTTCCCTGAGTTACCAACACTGTTTCCAGCACAAATCCAAAATACAGCTCTATACTAGCTGTGATGAGGGAAACTAACACTATTCCAGCCAAAACCAGCAAAAGTGGAAATAATAAAGATGTAGTGGTTTGAAATTGCATACAAGAAAGGGTCAGGCTCTTTCACAGAAAGTGAAAAATTCTGATAGCAATAGTGAACCAGTGGTGTGGATTACTTAGAGAATTTGTGAAGATGGACCTAAAACCAGTGGTCTTCAGGATTGTTGGGCAAGGATCTCTAGGATGATTGATCATTTTTGTGGGATGGGTCATTGGTTTGGTTGACCTCCTAAAACCTTGGATCTTCCATGCACTTCTGAGTGCATTGACTGTTCAGCTGGTAACAAAGAGCATCTTCATCTGAAACAGCTTCACAACAGTTAAGGAGCAGAAAGCACAGTGCAGGTGAGACAAGATCTACAAAGAAATCATTCCTGTAGAGGGCATTGCTGGACTGTATTCCCTCATGCAGATTTTTCAGCCTTCTTCTTGTTTAAAATCACTGCTATGTTTGATCCATGTATGTGTATTTCAGTGTTGCATCTGAATAATACACTTACATATTCAAGTGTTTTAGTATATATAAATATATAATTATATTTATCATAGAATCATATAAGACAGAGCATTTAAGATCATCGAGTTCCAACCCCCTGCTATGGGAAGGGGCACCTTCCACTAGACCAGGTTGCTCAAAGTCCTATCCAACATGACCTTGAACACTTCCAAGGATGGGGCATCCACAACGTATTTGGGAAATCTGTGCCAGTGCCTCACCACACTCACAGTGAAGAATTTCTTGCTAACATCTAATCTAAACCTACTCTCAGTTTGAAGCCATTCCTCCTTGTCTTGTCACCACATGTCCTCGTAAATATCTCCCGTGTCTTTCTTGTAGGCTCCCTTTAGGTAGTGAAAGGTCACAATTAGGTCACTCCAAAGCCTTCTCTTTTCAAGGCTGTACAAACCAAATTATCTCAGCCTTTTTCTCCTAGGAGAAGTGCTCTATCCCTCTAATTATCTTGGTGCCCCATTGTGGACTTGCTCCAAAATAGCTAATTCTCCTGTGTTGCCTGCAAGAAAAGTCTGGCCTGACTTTGTGTAGCCTGGGAGGCTGCCTGATTGACACGATTCCTCTTTCCTTGAAATTTCTAGGTCTGGGAGATTCAGAGTACATGTTCTTTTGCAATGGAGGAAGAACAGTAGACCGACGACTTCAAGAACTTGGTGCCCAGCACTTCTATGACACAGGATTAGCCGATGACTGTGTAGGGTAAGAGCAGAATGGGTTTGGATTTTTTTTCTTCATGATGCAATATTTGTGTAAGCATTTGGCTAAATGTTCTGAACCGTTTGAAGTCCATTGAAGCTGGATAACTCAGCACCTCATAGAAATGAGTTCTACCTGAACACAGTACATCTTTTCAGTCTTGATTGCCATTAAGTAAAACTCCATTTTTAAAGCATGAGGAAACATCTGTAATGCCTGGAAAAATAGTATTTAGCAGTTTTAGAAATTAAATGAGTCAGAGTAACTAGAGGGGTTTGAAAATTTAGTTTCAAAAAGAAACTTTCGGGATGAGTAGAGGATCACTTTAGAGTAATTATGTAAGAAGATTTTTCTCTTTGCTGTAGAGGAACTATGTAAGAAAACAGTTCCCTGTTCTGCTCTTCTTTCTGGCCGGTAGGCTGCAGTCTTGGCTTAGTTATTTTGAAGTGCTGATTATATTGGTTCTGTGCATGATGATACAAGGCAATTGAACACAAACATTGTCATAACCATAAAACTTATCTCTTGTGTTCTGAAATAATAAAAATGGGCCATTAGTGTAAGCTATTGATGTTGCTGTTGCACAATGAAAAGTTGCATATTCTGCTGCCATTCTCTAAAGTTTCTGTCATAAAGTTCAGCATCTGAAAATAAAAATGAGAAACTGAAAGAAGAGCAAGGCTGTTATACATTTAGACTTCCTAAATTTACATAGTGATAACAACTAAATAATTTTTTTTTTTTACAAAGAAGTAATTTTGGTAACAGCTGCAGATATATATTAAAAATGGGAAGTGAATAATGTTTTTTTTTTTTTTGCTTTTGTGGTATTTGTAAATTCACAGTCCAGGAAGTTGCAATAGTTCATCCATGCATTTCTTCTTTTTTTCCCCCTCTATTCCCAGTTTGGAATTAGTGGTTGATCCTTGGATTGATGGACTTTGGCTTGCCCTCAAGGAGGCATTACAGTTGCAGAAAGAGAAAGAAGGCATGAACAGTGCTGTTGATGCTGTTTCCAGCTCTATCTCTACAGCTCCACATGCTGTGCATGAACTACAGCTAAGCTCTGAAATACACAATTTGAAGCTAGAAGATGAGGGAGCAAGGTCTTCTGATGTTCTGTCGCAGAAACTAGATGACATCAATCTTGTGGCTCCATCTAGAGACACCGAACCTTCACTTGTTCATTCTGTCCCTCCTGTCTCTCAGTCTGCTCTAAATATTCCTGCCCTGCCTCCAGAATATATCGAGGTGGAGTTTCAGGACAGCCAGGGTGAGGTAAGGTCTTCACTTTGAGTGATAGAAGCCTCTAGCTCTTGTAGGAGTATAAGTGTATACTCTTACATAAGGCTCAAAAGAGCAAGTGAATCCTTACATAACAAAGATATGTCCCCATATGCAGGAGGCTTTTGAATTTTAAGTAAAAAGTCCATTTATATTGAATGTAGGTGCCACCATATGGGTTATGGACACTTATGTCAAGATGTAATGCAGCTAAATAGTAAATTGGTATTGCACTGTCAGGAAGGAAAGAATTTAAATCCTCTGTGGCTTATAACAGTGAAAACATCTTGCTGTACTGAGAAGTACAGTAAAGTTTCTGTTCAAATTTTTAGTACTTTCAGAATGTGCTACGAGACTGTAAAATTGCTCAAAGTATTGCTGCTTACTTAGTAACAGAGAAACTTGCCATTGTGCAAACATGATCATTATTTTACTGTGGGAAGTGGAAGATGAAGTGTAGACCAAAAGCCAGTATGCTTTTCATGTTGGAGCCATGTTAAACAAAGACCTGCTGTAGTAAGAGAAGAGTTAGCGTGAGCTGGAAATCATCTCCAGTTGGCAAGAGTGACTGAAACTTTTCTGGTTGCCTGCAGAGGGCGGATGTTTCAGTTATCCATGCAAGGAAGCAGTGAAGTCTGGCTGCTCTTTAAATGACAGGGAGCCAGGAGCTGAGTGTGGTAACACAGCTAGCATTGCTACCCACTACCCAAGCAATGCAAGCCAGGAGATGGCAGCCAGGATCCAGGATCAGCCAAGAGTACAGCTCATCAGGCAAGTTTGTGGGAATCTTGGCCCAAGGCAAGAAACTGGTCTCAAGATCCAGGCCTAGATCTACAGAATGTGTGTATGAATCCTGTTGATTGGTGGTTGTGGTTGAGCTGTTGACCAGTGCTGCTGTAATGTGGCTGAGGCCAGGAGTCAAGAACCAGTACTGAGCTGAGGTGGGGTTTCTGGGCCCTGTCCTCTGCTGTGGCTGCTCATGATCATGAAAGCCCTTTAGTATCCTCTGGACCGGCACTCGCTCTGTTAATGGAAATCACTTAGCCTAGCTAGTATAGTTACAGAGGGGTGTATGGATTTAAACACTGGATAATTTTGCTTTTCTTTTAAATCTTGCATTGTTGGTTTTGCTGGAGTTGTTGAATTTAATAATCCAAATTGAATTCTGGGAGGTTGATGATTTAGAGGTGCTCTCCTACTAAAGACTAATAGTTGTATTGAATGTGCTGCTACAGTCCTTTAAAGAGCCCATTTTCTTAAAATCAGCGTATATTCAGACTGATCCATGAAATAGTTCATCAGGTTCTAATACTGATGACTTAACTTTTCTGTATGTAGAAAAAAAAGTTGATTTTGCTTTTGAACAGCAAATGGAAAAAGATGAATCTGCTAATCTGGAACTCAGTGACAGATTAAAGATTATAGTCCAGATTTCAGGTGTAAAACAGGGTGGTTTTCTTGAGCCTTGGAAAGTATGAAATGTGTGTTTGTTGTTTTTTCCTTTGGAGCTATTTTGGACATATTTGGCTAGACCTTGTCAACAAGTAGTTTCTATGTAGGGTCATGTTTGGTTTTGCAGGTATCACATAATTCATGTCCTTTTTTGGTATCTCACATTGCAACAGCAGCTATGGGTATTTTTTTGCCAAGCACAGCTGATGTTGTGTTTTGAAATGCATGAAGTTGAGGTTTGGATATTTCCAAACAGAGACTCCCTGACATTTAAAGAAGGCCTAATACATGATATCTCCAGTTATTTAAATGATCTTGTCATGGGCTGTTGAGTCTCAGGGTTGAATTAACAAGCTGCTGCATACTAATAGCAGAGCAGCAAAAGTCTAAAGCATTTGTGGGAAGTGTAAGATAATACAATTTAGCTTAAATCTTGATTTCATTATGCCTTGAATTTGGCTTGGAGGGAATACAAATGTAGACAATTACCAGAGTCCAGCTGATGCACAATGACTTGATATGGCCCAAGCCATTAATCACCATGTCAAAATCTTAAGAGAACAAAGAAACTTCCAGCTGTTGGTCTCAAGTGATTCTCTTGTCTCCTATTTTAAATAGGAAATCTTCAGATTGACGAATATTGTCCTATTGGTAGGACGATTCCTTTACATTTGACAGTGTACTGTTATAAGCATTTAGTATCCCTCCTACCTCTTTATTTTTGTCTGCATTGATCTCAAATGAAATTTGCTGACTGTAGTGGTGGAGAAGTGAGGACTGTAGTCTGATCTTCAAGTTTCTGCCTTTTACATATGTGATCTGGAATTATTCTTGATGTCCATTTGTCATATTTGTCATTTTTACCTGGGTAGAAATGTTGTGTTATAAAATTATGCTGTCTTGTAGAGTGGGTTTTGCTCATTAGGTCTAGTTTAAAACTCCTTTTATAAGTTGCCTGTAATAGAAGACCCTAAATGGACCCCACAACCTTAAACTGTAAACCTGCAATGATGTAACTTCTGTTCTTACTTCGTATGTCTATTCTATGTACCTAATAATCCTTTAATTAGGCAGGAGTTTTCTGGGGTTTAACATAAATGCCATTCTCTAATTGGCTATTTTCAAGGCAATTCTTGAAAAATGAAACGGCTCGCTGCATTTGATAATAATGTAGGCCCATTAGACTGTTCAAGCCTACTGAATTTTTAAATTGAATATATGCCAGCTATTGCTTAGATAGGATTTTTTAAAAAGAGCAGAACACTCTATGTATATAGAAGATTCATGTTTTTCCTTATTGTTTTGAGTTGTTTTCTGAGATTGTTTTTGAAAAGAGCCTGTATCTACACCAATTCCTGTATGTCATGGCAAGATGTCATAAAGCTGATTTGCATTTTTAGTGTAAGTTTTTATGTCTTTTCCAGAATCCACATCTGTCTTCACATATCTCAGAGGGAACAACCTTTGAAGTGCCAGTTACAAAAGCAGTGCAGCTCACGAGGGAAGATGCGATAAAAACTGCATTGCTCTTAGAGCTTGATATTGCTGTAAGTTGGTGATGGCTTTTTCTTTCATGGGTTAAAATAAAGGGTGAAAAACGTGTATTATGTATAATAACTGAGGGGATAAATTACTTATTTGACTGTTTAAAGAGAAAAAATAATTCTCTATACAATAGAATGTCATCTTACACTGATCCGTTTTGCAAATGCAAAGTTTGATTTATTTGCAAAAAATTAGGACTCCTTGAAGGTCAAAACAGGAACAAAGTGTTGAGTTAATTTCTTTGTTGTTCCGTGGATATCATATTGAGTGAATTACCTTTATGAAGGGAATTTGCTGTGGAGAAAGGCAGTCAGAGAATACTGAAAATGAATAATTTTTCAGTTTATAAGTATACAACTTCAAGACTATTCAGAAACTATAGTAAATTGTGACTGTTCATGGTGCTGGGTAATCTACACCAGTAGTAATTTCACAAATAGTATCCAGCAAAAGGAATTGTTAGCTCTTGAGCAAGGTTTCTGCCTTTGCTGTTCATTTGCTGTGCCTTGTTAATGTGCCACTCAATCTGTCAACCTCAGTTACCCTCAGTTAAAAAACTGGTTTACTTTATTCACTGAAGATCATATTTTGTATACTGGTTTGAAGATGAAAAGCAGGCAGATAGTGCTCAATATTACTTTATAAGAAATCTTAAAAAGGAAAGGGTGTTGCTTTTGAGTGATTTTTCAAATTGATAGAATATTACTTTTGGAATATTGTGATTTTTGGCAGTACCTTCTGTTGGACTTACTTAGCCTAATCTGTCTCAATATACATGAGTCATCTTTAAATCTCAGTTATAAATAGATTCTGTTAAGTTTTAAGGAACTGTTTCCTTGATTGACATGGCTTTTTGCATGTATTTGTGTGTATATATGCATTCTGTCATCAGCACCTACTGAAATGGTGGTAAATGTAAGCATTTTCTTGCCTTTTTCACCTAACATTCTTGTCAGTCAGTGTATGCAGGTGACTCACCTGATGCATAAAGGAAATAAAATGATGCAAGTGTAATTCTGCATGTTTCTTTAGCAGGCAGAACCAGTTGCACACAAAAATCTCAGGCAGCTAAGTAGAATCTAGGTCTCAAGATCCGAATTTTCACTGTGCTCTTGTCCGGTTATTTTTCTTTTTTTTCCTCCAAAAAAATTAAAGTGATTCTGGTCATTTCTGTCACAATTCATCAAATAGTTTAACCAGCAAAATTTCTTTTAATGATGATGTAGCTCTATAAAAAGTCCCATTAATTATGAGGACTTAGTTTCTGTGCTCTTCTCAAACCAGAAAATGTAGAACATCAGTAATTAATGATCTGGGCTGATTATATAATGCAACCTCTTAATACGTATTTATTTTCCTTCTGTTTGGGCTGTTCAGCAGTTCTCATTAAAGAGTGTCCAAATATTTAAACCAGATAAGGAAAGACTTTTTCTAATTATTAAGGTTAAGCCTGAAAAGAAAACATGATTGGTTCATTTATGATTTGCTCAAAACAGCAAAGTGCTAGTACAGAGAAAAAGAATATTTGACTTAATGTGAGCACAATATTAGGAATATTGTTGTCAGAAATGGAAATGCTTTGGTCTGTAGTAAGATTTAATAGAAATATTTAATGTTTTAAAACAGGATACATCCTTTGAGTACCAACCTGGAGATGCTTTCTGTGTAATATGTCCCAACAATGCCAGTGAAGTGGAAGAGCTTCTTCACATTTTGGGACTTTCTGAAAAAGGAGATGACGTCGTTTGTGTAAAAGTTAAGCAGGGCACTAAAAAGAAAGGTACGTTGTGATGCAATGTCATGCACCAGTGCTCCTTTCTGTGTGGGTAGGAGTTGGTGTGCATAGTTTTGAACATTTTTACCTTTAGTGTGGGAACACAGTTGTTTTCCATGCAGGCACGTTGGAAGTCACAGCAGTGTGTCAAAAAAGAGAATACATAAGAATGCTGCTGGTTTTACTGTAGATGAGAGTGGATGAGCTCTTGACTGGGAACTGCAGCCTGGCATTGGCATTCATCCATCTCGTTCTTACTCTGTGCTCCTTCATGTTTATGGAGATAAGGCTTTAATCACATAACCTTACAATCCCCCACTTGAAAGTAAAATCTCCTTGCACAACACTGCATATCAATCTGTTTTACATCCTAAGAGGGCTGCACTCCTCAAGGACACAAGCCTTAGTGGTGTTGCAAGGTGCCTTCTAGTGGACCTGTAGGTCTGTGGATGTGTTCTGCTGAGTCTTATGATGCCATGCTTGAGGAGTAGCTGCAGGTTCAGAGTGTGCCTGTGCACTGCCAGCTGGACCTGTGTGAATTGCTCCATTCTTGCATTGCAGTTGGTGTCTTAATGGTGCTGCTCAGTTGCGCCTTTATTTCCGCAGGATGATGTAGGGCGCTTTGTTGTTCTGGTGAGAGCTAAATCAGTTCTCACTGTGAGATTCCCTGCATCTTTGAAGGCTGCACAAGTTGTCTGTTGTGTGAGATGTGTGATGCCACTTTTGTGCACATTTTGTGCATAGGTACACATTTTACTCGGTTTTTGTTGTTTTTTTTTCTCTCCCACTGAACTAGGAGCATCTCGTCCACAACACATCCCTGAAAGAAGCACTATCAAATTCATTCTAACGTGGTGTCTGGAAATCAGAGCAATTCCCAAAAAGGTGCTTATGTGTTTTTTTCTTCTAAAGAGAAATTAGTAATTCTGTGCTATCTGGTCTCTTACTGCTCTGTCCTTGCTTTGTGTGTAGTTATGGTATCTCTTGGTGAATAAGGATTGTCAGTTTGTGTGCTACTGTTTCACTTTACTCTGAGAAATGTCACTTCTAGTAGTTTATGTGGCAGACATTCCTGCTCTGCAGTATCTTGATTCATGACTAGTCTGGAACTAAGTAGAAAAGTATTAGATAACTTGGTGCCAGATAACTGGGAAGGCTGACTGAACCTAGCCCTGTAGTAATTTTAAAGTAAAGAGTTTTTTTAATCAGAGGGAGCCACATCTGTTGAGTTCTATTGCTCAGGAGATACATGTTGCTGCATGCAAATGTACCACAGTGTCCTTTACATGAGACTGGTTGGTCAGAGCATGGTGCTAGTAACCCTTTGTGCGCCATTCACTTAAGAGCTGGAGTCAGTGATCCTTGTGAGCCCCTTCCAACTCACAATATTCTGTGAAATCTCTGAAATTTTAAAGCTTTTCTTTAACATTTCAGTAACCTAGCAGAATTCAAAGAAAGATTTTTGGTTTATGGTATTTGTTCTCACAACATGTATATATTATTTTCCTTTCATTTTGTGCATGTAAAAAATTCAAAGCTTCTAACTGAAAATGCATCTGTATTTCTGGTATTGTAAAAATAATATTTTAAAGGTAATTTTATATGAAAGATAAAGCTGAATGATTGTGTGGTCGGGTCTCTGAGGGAAATCAGTTTTTGGGAGGACCTTTTTACTTAATTTAGTGGATTTTACAGCAGAAGAGAATCTTCCTGTTTCAACCTTTTCAAAACCACATTTAATAGTTTTGAAATTTTGTCTCAACAATAGGAGTAGGCAGAGAGTACTGGCTGGGGAATAGCACTGAAGCCAGTTTTATAACCTGTCTTCTGTATTAAGTCTTCAGCCTAAAATGTGCTTTATGTAACTCCATACTCAAAACTATTGTCTGGAAGCTCTGTGGTTGAGCACACATTATTTACAAGTATTCCTTTGTGTAGAATGTGTCATTGGATTGCATTTAGTGTTTCTTTAATTCACTCTGTCTATTTCCATCTTCCTTTTTGAAAAGAACTTGTAACTATTTTCATCTGATCTTCACTTTATCTTAAAAGGCTCAATTTAACTTTCCTTTAAGAAAAGTTTACACTACCAGTATGTGGGCATAAAGTATAGAATAAAACACCACAACAACATTAACATGACTCATTTAATACCATCCTTTATTTATAGTCATACCTCTTCTAAGATTTTTGTTACTCATTTCCTGGCTTCTGTAACCTAGCAAATGGTGTTCTGTCTTGAATTGTTATGGAGCTGCCTAACTGAAGTGCAAATAGGGGCAATAAGAACATCTTTCAGACATCTGGAATTTTTGGGGAGTGGCTTGTGCATGGGTGTTTTTGTCTCTTCCTTGCTTAAGCTAAGTAGGATTTTCTGATGTGCTGGTTTGTTGCGGACATTAGAGGAGCAATCAAAAAAATTGAGAAATAAACTGTATTATCTATTAACCTAATGAATTTCTGTCCCCAGGCAACCCAAGTTTTTCCCAGTTTTGTGACCATTTTCCCAAATGGACAAGATTTTTTATCCTTCACTCTTTCCTTTCTTCCCTACAGGCATTTTTGAGAGCTCTTGTAGAATGTACCAGTGATGTGGGAGAAAAACGGAGGCTTCAAGAGCTTTGCAGCAGACAAGGAGCCTCTGATTACACTTCCTTTATTAGAGATTCTAATGTTTGCCTCCTGGATTTACTTCATGCTTTTCCAAGCTGCAAGCCTTCACTTAGCCTGTTAATTGGTAAAAGACTGATCTAGATTTAATTAGATTTGGTTTCTGGAAATGTGTCAGACTAAATGTTCAATTTCCCAAGAAAGGGGAGTAACTGTTCAGTTAAGTGCTTTAGGAATATTATAGATTCTGTAGTGATCAAGCTGAAACTCTTGTTGGGGAACAAAGCTCTGTTCTACAGTTTGTAGTCTTTGGCTTTTTTTCTGCAAGCATTTAGGTTCATACCAATGCTTTGGCTCTGGATTACTCCTGTACATAAAAAGTAAGCATAAAATGCTTAGTGCAGGATTAGGGTCTTTATGAATTATTTCATCAATTGCTTAGAATTAAAAAAAAATATTTTTACAACTCCTAATTTCTCTGGGTGCATGGTCTTTTCTTGCACTTTTAGGTGTTAAACCAGAATGGTTTTCCCAGTGTATTTGTGTTTATGTTATGTCTAAGACACTCACTGGGTTCCTGATATAAAATACTGAAAGGATGAGACTACAATTCTAATCATGTCAAATACATCTAAAATTGCTGGCAGCTATTTTTCAAATTAAAATCCAGTTTCTTAATATGTTTCATAATATGAGTCAAAGAAATTGCTTTCTGTGTTCTTGCAGTCATCTTTGCCACTCTTACCCAAAATTGCTGAATGGATTTAGTGTCTTGTTTAAGTGGTTTCACTGCTCTACCTTTCCTTAGATCTGCCTAGCAGCTATCTTATGTATCAGAGCACCTTTAAAATATGTCAGAATGTGCATGTATTGGCAAAAAGGGTAGTTTTGCTTATGTACATACATATATAGATATAAGTGTGTGTATGTGATATATATATATAGGGGGTTGCTTGTTCAAAAAATGCCCCATGAACTCCTGTGTCTTGTTTTTTCAGCTGAGATTTCAAAACTTTGTATAGGTAATCAGTGGTTTGAAACTGAGATAGCACATCTGCTTCTAGCACATTATATATAGGAAACTTTGAATCAAGCAATCTCTTTGTGAGAGCTTTTGAGCTCATAGATGAAAGCTGGGGAAAATTAAATTTCAAGCTTCACCTCATCTGCTAGCTACTGGCATCTCTTCTGTACACCTTACAGTCACTTTGTTTGACCAAGAACCCCATAAATTAACTGTTATGGTCTCATTTTATAGGATCGCTAATTAATGTTCCACAAAGTCTAAAACCCATTCAAAATAGAGTTCAGGTGTTAATGGCTTGTTTCTGAACCACAAACACTGAATGTTACTAGAATAAAATTACAGTTAAATTAAAATATCTTGTAATCTGTTGTTGTGTAAACACTCATTATACGATATCTTCATTGGGGTGAATCAAATAAGTGATTTTTTTTTCTCTTCTTCAGAACATCTTCCTAAATTACAAGCCAGATCCTACTCAGTGTCAAGGTAATGAAATACTCAAATTATATCTTTTTAGTTATTTAGGTATGAGGTTTTTCTCATATGTGTTTATGTATGTTATAATCTGAGGAAGAAAGAGAGGAGTGAAGGAGAAAACATAGTTGTGACCCTACTGCAAAAAACATTGTTTGACTATTTCAAAGAACATTGAGTGTGTGGCAAGGCTTTGGTTAAGCTCTCAAGAACAAGCTCACACACATATGAATCTGGTAGGAATTTGGATTCCCTTCTGTAGACACTGGCCACTGAGTCCAGCCTTAAGACAATTTCTAACTAAATGAAAATATTATAATGATTATATTTTATATATAGCAGTTAACTAAACATTGAGAATCTTGATTCAACTGAAATGGTTTGGGCTACAAAAGGACCTGCTGCAAGATTGTACAGCTGTCTCTCAGGTTTTGAGTTGGATTTTTAATACTTTTGTCTTTGCAGTTCAAACTTATATCAGCCAGGACGGCTGCACTTTGTATTTAATGTTGTGGAGTTCCCTGCCGGTCCCTCTAGACCAGTCTCACGGAAAGGAGTATGTACAGGGTGGCTTGCTGAGTTAGTTGCACCTCTACTACACCCCAGTAAAAACTCTCTGGATACAGAAGGAGAAAGCTCTTCAGCTGGAAAGGTATGAATATTAGATCTAAGGTCACTAACGGTTAAATTTATGCATGTCTGAAACAACTGCAGGTTTCTTTTGTTCACTGCTGTGATGTAGTGCAGGTGTTTCGGCAGCATACACCTTAATTTTGCAGTTCTATCCTACTTCTATATAACATGTCCAGAACTTCATTCCTAAACATTAAAGTTTAATTTTACTTATCTATGCATACCTAAATTGCGCAATTTCCCATTACTGAAAGGCCAAAGTTGCTTTCCAGCCCTCTGTAGTCCTAAGTATATCTTGAAGGATGTTTTCGTGGACTAAACTACCACTCTGTAATTAAATGGTTCTGACTGTTTGCATCACAAGAGAGAGGCACTTGGTCATTTCCAGGAAACAGTGGCAGGTAATAAGGGAGAAACTGTAAAACCCACACTTCTTGTCAGGTCTTCCAGAATTTGCAAAGGCCCAGTTATTGAATATGACACAGGAGGCAGTCATCTGTGATTTTTTCTGATGTGTATCAGTGAGTGTTTGGCACAGTTGATACTGCATCTTTTTTCCCCCTCGTTTCATTTTGTGGCAGAGATTCTGTGTATTAATCAATCTCAAAGTCACTAGATATAAGCTAATAATTAAAAAATTGGAATTCTGCTGTATAATTGATATGTGTGATATACATATCTTTTCTCAAAAAGAACTACTGGCAACCTAATCTATATTTGATTATGAAAAAAGGAAACAGGAGTAGAATTTGGTTGAATGCAAACTGTGCCAATAATTCAAGGTGCCACTCAGAATAAATGGGAAAAAGACACCATACAAGTTATCTTAATTTAACACTAATGCAAAGATTAATATGTGCATCATATATCTTACTCCGGTGTTCACATCTGTTCCTTATTTAAAATATAATTGATTTGAAATTAATTTAAGATCAAACAAGAAAAAGAGGTGGCTAAAAAGTAAAAAAAAAAGATTATTGCAAAATGAGTCTGGATAAAGTTTAGAACTGTTTCTGTCTACTGCAAAAGCTAGAATTCAGCATAGATAAATGTGCAGCAATCCACATAGATTGCAGAAATATATGGAATAACAATACAAAATAGATGAGTGTGATCTTATGCAAAAATATATTAGATTAATTGAATACACTTTACGGTATAAATGTGTTTACCATTTGCAGTCTGTTTTGAAAAAATGACCAGTTTGCAATCATTAATAGGGTAAATAGCCTCCTAACTCAAGTGTGATGTGAAGTATATATATAAAATATTGTTCCCCACCAGCAAGAATTATTCTATTTTTTATCATCATGGAAGTAGGAAAATAATGCTCTTTAACATTGTTATGTCTGTACTGAATTAAAGTATAAAAAAAAGAGTAATGCTAAACCATTTATATTTACACAACAAAGTTTAAATAACTTGGCCTAGTGCCTATCTCCTTCCTTAAACTTGAAAGTAAATTCAAATCCTTTCATAATTAATGTGCAAAATAAATTGAATATTTTCTTGTTGCTTTAATGGATGAAGCTCTGCTATGGCTGCTGTTGAGTGTTGAATAATCCTTTAGAATTAAAAATGGTAATCTCTTGTAACTAATCTTTCTATAGATTATGTTGGCCATGTCTCAAAGGATAGGTATAGAGCTCCTATGAAAATATGACTTCCTTTCTGACACAGAAAATTAGAATTACTGTTTATCAGTGGGATTATATAAAACATTTTCCAAGATCTTAGAGCTGTTATGTGCCTCCCCTCACCCATATGCACTTTTGGAAATCATATAAAACTTCTATGAAAATTAAGAAAGCAGGCTTTTTACCAGTAGGTTTCAATTCGCTGTAAACAAATCCTGACATTCCACAATGTAAAGAAAGGTTGAGTTGCCTTTAATAGCAATAAACTAGCTTTACTGCCCTTAAAATGCCAACACCAAACTTTCTGTGCATTCTGAAACAGTATTCCCCAAATTTGTGGTGCAATCAGTTTTCATATTCAGAAACTCCTGCCTGTGTGGTGTATCTCAGTTTTCCTCCAGATGGATTAATAGGTTTGTAAATATGGTGTGGCTTTGTTGTTTTATTTTTTTTTTTTTCTCCAGAGACTTCTGTGAGATTTTATTCTAAATGTCTGTGTGGCATTAAAGATGACCTCTGAAGCTCAGGATTTGGAAGGGTGTGTGGGTACATATGCTGTATAAATATTCTGAAGGTTCTAAAAACGTCATGGTGTTTTCACTGCTTAAGAATACCCTTCAGTTATATTTTATCTAATTTAATTTTAGATCTCTATTTTTCCTCGTCCAAACAATGCTTTCCACTTGCCTGCAGACCCATCTGTGCCATTCATTATGGTTGGTCCAGGAACAGGAATTTCACCATTTATTGGTTTCCTACAACATAGGTATGTACCAAGTTGTTACCTGAAGAGCAGCCTTTTTTATATTGAGAAGAAATACAGCCTGAGGGTTTGAGTATAAATGCAGTTAATTTTTTTTTTATTTTTTCTAATGGTGGTATGCTGATTATAGGCAGTCTTAATAATTATAAAGAAGCATTGTGTATTTATTTGTTTTTCAAAGTACTTAAATTTACATTTTTTATCTGGCTGTATTTACTATTAATAGTAGATGGATGAGAAATTTGAATTATAGTTTAATATAATAGTAGATATAGGAGAATTGCCAAAATAGTAATAAGCCATTAAATCCTTTATCTGTTTGTGTTGCTGATGAAAGTCTTGTAAGAGGATGATAGTTTTTATAAAGTGTTGATTGGCTTAAGTTTGTTACTCAAAATCCAGTTCCTTGAGAAGTCATATCTATAGACTGATCTAACTCCATGCTTTGCTTTAACCAAATCATTATGTACTCCTTAATTTTGATTCCCAAATATACCTTTACCTCTCAAAAGTATTTTGCATTTTATTTTTAAGTATAAATGAAATCGCTCTCACACAATATAACTAGAAAATGGCAGCTAAAACTCCTTTAAAATAATACTTCCAGCATTATTTCAAGAATATTAAATAATTTTTCTGATCATGTGGTAGTTAATAAATTGTTATTCATAAAATCTAGCAGGTATCTGCAACTAAATGGAAAGCCTTCTAAAACTGCTTTATTTTCCTGGGTGGTTTTACACAACTTCCAATGAAGGATAAAAGGTAGTGATCTCCTTAGTCAGCGGTCATGATTATTTTTTGAGGTGTTTGGATGTGTCAGTCTTCACTATTCCAACATGAAACTGTGGCCAAAAAAAGCCATTTGAAGTTGATTGATCTTGAGCTGGTCTGAAAGTGAGTAGTCAAGAAAATCAAATGAGGGTTTGACTTTGATTTACCTAAATCATTTCACATTCCTGCCAATCCAGAGGTTTTTTAAAATACTAGTTTAAATGAAAATTAGGTTGTAGATGTTTCAGATTCTGCACTTGATAAAACAGGATTGGATTTTTTTGTCTCTTTAGGCAAAAGCTCAGAGAACAACATACAGACTGGGAATTTGGAGAAACATGGCTGTTTTTTGGTTGTCGGCATCAGGACCGAGACTATTTGTTCAAGCAAGTTCACTATTTAACATGCACTTTGTATTCATGAGGGAATGTTCATCTCTGAGCCACTGCCAACAGGTTTTTATTACCTTTCAGAGATGAGCTCCAATGTTTTCTTGAAAATGGAACCTTAACTCATCTTAAGGTTTGTTTCTCAAGAGACACTTCAACTGCGGAAGTGGCCCCACCTAAATATGTGCAAGATGTCCTTAGGCTTTGTGCTAAGGAAGTTGCCAGAGTCCTGCTGAAGGAGAGAGGTTACTTCTACATATGTGGGTGAGTAGAGTGGAAATGGACTGTTCAGAAAGAGAGTAGCAGAAGTTTGAGGCTTTAGAAAGACTTAGAGCTGTCTGAAAGAAAGGACCAATATGATGCTGAATGAGCTTCCCTGGAGAGCTAGACTGTCATCCCTGTGTCCACTGTCTTCCAGTAGAATTTTTAAATACAGCTTAACCACACAGTTCCACTGATTGTTTTAGTTGCTTATTATTTCTTTTCCTTTTTTTTTTTTTTGTTCAGTATTCAATTAAATTATAGGAGGTTTCAAGCCAATAAATTTCTCTTTAGAAAATGAGATATGTGAATAGATGTGATGAGAAATTGCTCATCTGTAGCAGTCTTCTGCTGTTTTCCAGGTTTGAGTGTTCCAGAACGCTAAAGTTCTGTCATAGTAAATAATAGTAATAAATTCCATACTGGGACATTTTGTTTGTGGATGCTAACTTACCTGGAAGTTCAAGATTTTTGGAAAGTTTGATGATAAATGGACAAACTGTTTGAATATAGGGCTGAATATTAATGTGTTCTCCTGCAGGTATAAATGTCAGCTATTTTTATTAAAAATAATAGTATTAATAAGTGAGGTTTGGTAACAATTTTTGTTGGTTTTTTTCTTTTATATTGGAATTGTGTAGTGATTTAGGCATCAAAACTCATTCAGCAGGTCCAGTTCTTCCTTAAAGAAATCATTTATTTTCTGGCAGCTCAACTAGGGTTGCAAGATTTTTTACTTCCGCATTACAGCATGCTGAAAACTACGTAGTGTTTGAGAGAAACACTAGTTAATGTCAATGCTCAGGTACAGGAAAACTCTGAGAATCATGCTGTACAATATAAAAGCTATACAATATAAAATTTTTGTTTGGGATTTTTAATGATTCTTTCCTATATTGTCCTGCCTCTGAAGCTATTGATAGATGGAAAAATACACTACTATGCTTTTCCTCCTCTATTTTTTATTTTTCAGAGATAAGAAGCACATGGCTGATGATGTAAGTGATGCCATAGTAGACATTTTAAGCATGGAAATGGAAGCTGACAAATTGGAAGCAATGAAAATCTTGGCCATGCTTCGAGAAGAGAAACGATATTTGCAGGATGTTTGGAGCTAAATGTTTAGCTTTTCCTGTATCTTCGTAATGCAAAATACTTCCTTTTACGCACATATGTTTTTGACTAAAAGTTACTGCCAAAAGTTCTGTCAGTAGTCGCACAAAGGTTAACTTTCTTTATTGACCTTTCCAACAGGAATATGAAACTTTTTAAATGACAACAAACCAGGCTGGCCTTTGAAGTTTATGCTTTTTTAGAGGTGTTTCATAATGGACTGTCTGAGTGCCTTGATTATCTCATCTTAAATTGGGTTGCCGTATAAACTAAAACCTTCTCCACTTGTACAAGCATAATTGTACGTATCTTTTCCTATAATACATACATCAAGAAGCTACAGAGTAAATATGATACACGCTGATCTGTGCATCATGAAATACATTACTGACTTGCCACTATCTACTTGAACACTTCCTAGATAGTTCCTGAGACTGCTATATTTTTTCTACTTGCACAATAACAGTAACTTCCCAAAGGAATGAATGTCCAGGATGTTACTGGTTACTGAAAAATTTCAACTCCAAAGTTCTCTTTAAATAATTAGCTTTTTCATTGCATCATTACATCATGTCTCAAAATTAGATCTAATCTAATGCTGATTAGATCTTCCTGCATAGTTCTTTTGAAATTGTTGTCACTCCTGTCTCTGAAATGTTTGTTTTTATGAGCAAACTCACCAGTTGCGTTAAATTTGGTTGATGGAACAATATTGCTTGGTAAATACTTTCTCAGATTCCTAAATTAATCTTGAAGACAGAAAATATGGTGGTTTGAAATTAATTGCCCTTATGTGTGGCCACCCACTACAAAATAAAGTGTCTGAAAGCAAATTGTTGAAGTGTCTGGTTGTCTTTCTAATAAGGGACATTTGGAGTACAAATAGGTTGAAAATAAAAGTAAGTCATTCATGCTTCTCTTCAGAGCCCTGCTCTCTTCCTTCTGCTTTTTCTAGCTTCTAAACATTCATGTTGTCTCCTTGATTCCAAGTCATGCCTAGACTTTGAAAGATAAACACAAAGTATGAGTGAAAATAATTTATTTCCTGTGGGGAATTGTTATTTTGTTTTGACTTACACATAATCAGAACCACATCACTTACTGCAACTTTTGTTGTTTTCTGTGATTATTACTTAACTAGTAGGTAAATTTTTAAAACATTGAGAGATTAGGATGATCAGCTGAAAGAAAATCATGTGTTTAAAGAAGAAACATTCCTGTGAAGTGCCTGGAAATAAGGTTATGATATAACCTGTGCAATGATTATTTAAGTAAACTTGGAAGAGATCAACTAAAATTTTGTGCAGGAGTACTTCAGCAAAGTGGTTATATCAATCTCTGTCAAGTAATCTCTACAGAAAAAATTCCATATGGAGAGGTGGCTTACAGTGATTGCAAACTGCATTTTTTTAATCTCTAGCACATAAAGGAGAACAGAAGTGCTTCTTTTTCAAAAGTATTCCAGTTTTAAACTTTTATGGAAATGAACAATGCACATGTCAACATTTTGCATCAGTGAATCAGCTTTACCTATTTTTGAAAACTATTAATAAAATAAACATCTATTAGTATTGGAATAGTAAAGAGAAATCTCTAGCTACCTTCTGTTGGCTGGGTTTTGTTTGGAAAAAGCACATAGTATATCATGTATTCTCAGCTAGGAATTAGGGTTTTCTGTTCCACTCAAAAGTGCTTGGGGTTTAAGGAAAAGCAATGATTTTCTGACTGCTATCTTCAGCTTTCCCCATGTCTCTTACAGGTATCCGTTTTCCTGTCACATCCCACAATCCAGGAGTTGCAGTGACCATTTTGGTGATACTGCAGGTCATGTTGACACCCTTTGGGATATTGACAGCTGAGAGTCCTATTCTGATTTGACAGGGTCTATATACAGCTGGTAACCATTTATTTCTCCTTTCCTTTACTGATCCTCTATAAAATCAAAACATTTGGATGATTTAGTGGTAAATCCTTAGTTAAGCATGTGAGCTTTATTAGAACCAGAAAAAATGGTTGCAGGTTATTATTAAATTTATAACTGCATGGTGCAAAGCCAAATAACCCCAAATAACAGCAAACACCACTGTGTCCCTGAGGAGGAAGTATTCTTTTGGTGACAGTGAACAAAGAGGACTTCTGAGATACAGGAATCATGGAGATGGAAAAGGCTTGCAGTAAAAGCTATGTTTTTCTTAATTGAATTGTGTTTCTCTGTAATTAGATGATGGTGATTTCCGACTCAGTGTTTCTTTTAGAAAAGCATACAGGGTGGGTTTTATTAAATTTTCTAAACTTAAGCGAGGTAATTTTTAATGTCTTTTAGTTTTCTTTTGTTAGAGAAATATCATGTATCTGCTTTTCCTCAAAATTACAGAATTTGTTACAGAATACCTTTGTTATTTAAAAGAAATAGTGAATATTGTGTGCTGTTAAATTTAGGAGATTTCCAGTTTTTATGCTGCTAAAAGAACAGCTAAATCTGCTGTCCCAGAGCATTTCTTATGACTTATTTTATCTGTAGATTTTAATGCTATTCTGAATTTGTGAAACAGGGTCGATGTTGAAATATCTCTTTTAAACTACAGTGTTAAAAAGAGGGTTAACTTACCAAATTATTGAAGTCATGCCAAGTTTTTTCAGTTTGCTGCTTCTCAAAGCTGACTTTCCTGCACCTAGAAGCAGAAGTAGCATTGGTGGGTTTCCTCCACCTCTTTTTCCTTTTGTTTTCCTTCCCTCTTCCAGCTTTCTAGGAAGTTAGAATATTGGCATAAATAGAATGAATGGACTTTTTTAGCAGTTTCTGAAGATACTGAGCATCTAGAGAAGTTTCTTTTGAAAAATTACAATGCCAGATGAAAAAAATGGCAGAATCACAGAACGTTGCTTGTGTGTCCATTTTAAGCATTGAACTTACTGAATGGCACCTTAGGTATTGAAAGGCACAGGGATGAGAGGTTGGAGAGAGGTTATTGGGAGTAAAAGTACAAATTGATTAGATTTCAAAGCAAGATAAGCTCATGGAGTAAGGTGGAAGCTGTATTGCAAAGAATATTTTGTAGGCAGTTTTGAAATAGGGAAGTAACTTGTTCCTTTCACCATTTCCAGTTAACAACCATGATTTGTGATGAATCACACAGTGTTTAACACAAAATGAAATGTTTTGTTCTAAAGAGGTTTAGATCACTGAGATGAATCTTTTTGAGTAGTTTTGCAAGCACTGGTTTATTTAGTAAAATTGGCTTGTCTCTGTCAATACTTGTTCTGCCCAACTTTGTGAGGAGAGCAATATCAACTGGTGTGCTATGCTTGTTGGACCTGTTTTCATACAGAAACTTTGTCCTATTTTTCATCAATCCTGGCGAATGTGTAGTGTATTGCTGTCTGCTTGTTTCCTTTAGAAATTAAGCCCCAAAGCCACAGTTTTTGGCTTAACTGTGTTCCAATTTTACTTTTGGAAATAGGGAATAAGAGTATTAGTTCAAGAGAAAGTAGGTTTTACTAGTACTGTAATTAGGAATTACGGTCTTAAGTTTCTTCCTGTCTGTCTTTAGTACTTAAGTTATTCTGTCTGAGAGCCTAAAGTAAAGTAGGAAATGAACAAAACCTCCCAGCTCAGATCACTGCCTATACAGATTGGCATATATGTGTATACCAGGGAATGTTCTTGTCCCCAGTTTTGTCCCTGAAATAATGGACTCTTAGATGTGATTTTAAAATAATCCCCAAGACTATATTTGCCAAAATTTAATGTTTTGTTTGCATCTAGTTTATCTGAAGATGAGGCCACATATGGCAACCTATGCGTTTTAATACACGTCAACCCACAACACAGATTTTGTAGCAGAGGCCTTGTGTCTGCTCCCCTCAGCCCTGATTTTACAAATGACTGCTCTTGTGTGTGTGTGTGCATATATATATATATATATATATAAAAACCAGAAGTTCTGCAAAGTCATGAGCTATTCCTCACTCCTGTGACATCCTTTTTACTCTCCAGTTACTCTCAGTGTAGCTGTACATCTGATAATTAAGACATCAGCTGCTGCTTATCCTCAGGAATGTGATGAATTAATCTCATGGGGCTTTGTTTGTTTGTTTTCTTTTTTTTTTACAAGATATGTTTTTGTTGTTTCCATCTACTGCATCCACTGATAAGTGTTAACTTCAGATATGTCCTGCTTTTAGGGAGATTTGTGGGACAAAATTATTTCTGTCTTCCTTGCCCAACAGAAATGTCCATGTGGCGATTTCTTCTAATGGAAGTGTCCTCCTCACCCCTTCATTCCTCTGTAATTATTTTAATATAGATATCTTGTGCCTTCAGATTGTTGGGGGATTTTTGATAGTGCCCAGAAATAAGTGGTTTCCATTAAACCTTCTAAGAGTATTTACTGGGCAGGTTATGGTCAGTTTTTATTCAACTGGTTAGATCATAATAGTAAAGATGTTACGTATTCAATGTATTCAGTGAAAAAAACCGCCTTATTTCTGCTTGTTAGGTTGGTCTTGAGTTTCCTGTTTGTTCTTTGCCCTCATTCATATCACTGCACAGGGCAGGAGAGACAATGGAATGCTGCAGTTAATGGCTGCTGCTAGTTTGATGTAGACCCTTCCATTAACCAGTTTCTCACTGCCCTTAGTTACAGTATTCTATTTCATACTCTGAAAATGCCATCTTTTTTGAAACCTACCCTGAATGTAATGCATATTCTTTTCCAGCAGTAATATTTTATGTGGCCTAATAGCAATTACTCGTACTATACAAAGATGTGTTGTCACATAAACCATATGGAATATACACACTGCATGTTTTATCTGAATGTTGTGCTGTATCTTTGCTAATGCTGCTTCCCAGATGATAATATTTCTGTGCTGTTGAGGATAGAAATATTTTGCTAGGCTCCATGCTTAGCTAAAGTATTGTCCATAGCAGATAGCATATCAGATTCTTATATCTGAACACTTCATGCTTTTTAAAACCTTGGTCAACAACATGCCAGAGATAATTTTAAATCTGTCTTACTCACAAATACCCTGTTTGAATGGACATATTCAACTGCAGGTCTAGGTAGTGGTGAATTGTACTAAATAGACCTATTCAGTCCATTATTCTGTAGCGGAGTTTTTTAAAAGAAGAATAAAAGAACACTTACAGCAGCAGAAATGATATGACCTGCCTGTAACTCAACTTCGAGTTTTATGGCTCCCACAAAGTCATATGCTTGCAACTTTTATTTTCTATAATGTAAAAATTGATGTTCTCATTGCATATTTATTCATTTAGCAGTTTGGTATGTTGAATGGCTTTGCACAACCGATTTATTAGAATCTCAGTTCCACTGGATGTCCTTTGTATAAAAGGGACTTTTTTTTCCTTCCCTGAGTAGCTCTGTCATTCTGCATCTTAACCTGACAGCTTCAGATTTATCCTTGCTCCTTACATGGATCCATTTCATTCACTGCAGTTATGCATCATCTAGGTTGGGAAGACCCAACACTGAATCCAGTACTCAAGTTTCAGACATGAGAGTGAATATGTAACAAATAGCAACAATAATTTCAATATAACTGTATATCGTTTTATGGGTTTGGGAGTGTCATGGAGGAATGAAAATGGGAGAATTACTGTGTGCCTGCTAGCGATTATAGGAAGACTATTACATCACTGAAAGTTATGATCCAGAAGCCCTGATCAGTTATGGTAAATAAGAGATGAATCTACATTAGCAGAGTATTAGGAACAATTGATTTGGATCTTAAAATTGTTCTATTTGATAACAGTGTTTTAATATAAGAGCTATAGATGATTTTAATTAATTTTGAGAGTGTTCTCTAATTGAGGAAAGTGTAAAAATGAAAAGCTTCTCAGTATTATTAGAGTTGCCTCTCATAAAGAAATCAAAATGGTTTTAAATTGATCGAAAAAGTGTATCAATTTGTTTAGTCTCAAAACCCTATTCAAATATATTTTATATTGAAAGAAACAGAGTTTTATAGAAACACAAATTACAGTCTTGAAAAGTTGATTCAGCACCACTACAAATTACATTCACTTTCATTAGCATTTGAATAAATGCTTCACTTGTGGTGGAAAAGGTTTGTCACATTGACAAAGCACTCCAAGCCAATTGTGCTTATTAAAAAAGAAGAGGTTATACTGTTGGTTTGAAAACAGCAGTTTTGTAGAGCTCCATCAGTCAGGAATATTCATTTCTAATCTGCTTTTAACTCAATTGCATGGATGATTGATTTGGTTTCCTTTTTTTTTTTTTTTTTATGGTAACTTATTGGAAGATCAGGAGGGCCACTTCCAGTATTTTCTCCTCAATGTTTTCAGGTTTTTACATGTTGTGAGAAAATGGTGCCATTTGCCCTTGATTTATGAACATCAAACCAAACTGAATCAGACATATGAGGCTGTGGCTACTCAGTGTTTTTGGGTGGAGGCAGATTTTGAAATAGGCATTTCTGTGTGCATCTGTACATCCTATGTCTCTATAAAAACTCCTGTTTCCCAGATAAATGCCAGCTTCCTGCTTGTGATTCTTACAGATCACTATTTTGAAATGAAGATAATACTGCACTCTCCTTCTTATGGTGGGAGCAGGTTCCTGTAGATAAAACATCTTTATGTCCCCTTTTCGGGTTCTGAAAGGATGAGAAAAGAGCAGTATATGAACTACCAAAACTACAGTCAAGTATCAGCTTGTGGCGTTTGCAAGACACTGTTTTCAAGGTAGAATCTCTTTCCCTTTTTTCATGTTACATTTCCTGAGCGTGTTGGGAAGGGGTGGCTGTGCTGCCAATGGACACACCAGAGGGACAGCTTAACGGTAGTAAATTTTTAATATTTTCCTTGCCTTAGACAGCTAGAGCAAACACAAATAGGAGAGGGAGAAATTACCACTAATTTTTTGAAAATAAATTATTGGATGCCCAAGAATTTCACACACATTTGTTTTTAAAAGATCTGTTCCTATGAGAAGCAGAACACACTATTTCTTTAAGCTATTTTTGAAAAATTCCCAGACAGAAAGGTAGTTCCTAAGTAGAAATGGCTATATTTATCTACTCATGGGCAAGTTTGTTAAGGCTCTTACAACTTTGCACACCAAGAGTACTGCATTTTAAGGTAAATGCAAACATTTTTCATGCTTGCTAAACTTTCTACCAAAGTCCATTCAGAACTTTCATTGCCCACAGGCAATGGGAATAATAATTCTCTCAGCAGTTTGTAGTTGTTTTGGTTTTTATTTTTTAAATGGGGTGCATAAAACATCTTTTCTGTCTTTATAGATGTGCATGTATATATTCAAGTATATATATATATATATATATATCTTCCTATATAAATATATATATATATTTATATATGCATTGCCGAGTTCTGCATACAGTTTTTGTCTTTGCTTTACAGGTAAGACATATTTTGAAATGCCTCTCTGGATAACTGTGTCCTTCAGTTTACATAGCTATGTATATACACAACTATTATATACTAATAAAATATAGGGAGACTTTAATTCAGAAAAGGTCAAATTAATACTTCCAAGAAAAAATAGCTTCCAGGTAGTTTCCTCCATTTATCGGTATTGAAAGAATACAGTTTTTTTTTGTTTTTCAGAGAAAAAGAAAGTTATGAATGCACAAATGGTAAATTAAAAGGAGGACATAAATCTGTAAACTGCTCTACAGATGTGGTAGAAATATTTATTTCTCTCATTCCTTTTTTTTTTTTTTTTTTTTTTTTTTACAGTGCCTGTAGCACGCTAGGGGCTTTGAAACACATGAAGAAACACAACTGATCTTGTTCATATTAATCTCACTATCTTATAAAGGCCTTTGTAGAGTTTCATTTAATCAACTGACATTGCTGTCAAAATTTAGGAGAATGAGAGAATCTGTATTCTATGAGTACATTATTATCCAGTGTTTCTATTTACGTATTCAACATGTAGATTGTGAGTCCCCTCTAGATTATCTCTGAAAGGTCATGACAACCAAGAGAGATTGCTGAGGGCTGGAGGAAAGAAAATATCACTTCAAGATGAACGACAAGGAAGATCTGAATAAGGTCAGCTTTGCCTTGTTCCCTGGGAATGTGATAGAGAAAATCCTCCTGGAAACCATTTCTAAGGGGAAATTTGTGATCTGGATTAGTCATCATGGAGGGTGAGGAAATAGCAACTGACAGATGTAATCACCTTCCGAAACAGGAGGACTGGCTTGCTGAATCAGGGCAGAGCAGTGGAAATCTTTGGAGCTCAGTTATAATATGGATTTTACCACTGTCCTACTGAAGAAATTGTGTCTAAAGAAATAACGGTGATGTGGCTTGAAAACTGGCTGAACTGCTGGTCTCCAGAGATTAGCTCAGCTGCATGCCTGTAACTAAAGTGCCCCAGGAGACAATACTGGGTCCAGTCCTGTCTAGCACTTCCTTCAATGCCCTGGACAATGGGGCAAGTGCAGGTTCAGCAAGCTGGCAGATGATGGAGAACTGAGAGTGCAGTGGTGTTTGATAGACAAGATGTGTGCGCTACCTTTCTAGTGGGGGGCTCTAGCAGTGTGGAGCACAGAGCCTACAGGAATCTCTCTTGCAAGTGATTTCTGCATGTGGTTGTCTCCAGTTTACATCTGCTAGCACCTCTCTTACATGGAGTGTAGTTTCACCCAGATAGCTTCAGACATGGCCTTTAGATATTGAAAAGATATTCCCCCAGAAAACCTGCAGATGGGGAGGGAGTCCTGTAGAGGTTACCCAGAGCTTGCACACTGGGGAGTCTGAGCTGTTTTTTGATGCATCTGATATCTACAGCATTGTGTGATGTTTGTGGTGGTTTGCTTTCCTGACATTTTGTGCTTTCTCAAATGTTCAGTATTTGGAAGGGATGGGTTGAGGGAGGGGATTTAATGGACCACTGCTGCCATCTATGCAGTAGAATCTTTTCCCTGATGTTTGCTTTAAAAATTACCACATTTGTTTCCTCAAAAAGTTCTGTGTTGAAGTTCAACAGTATTTTTCCATTATAATTATTTTCAGCACAGCATCTTAAGCACTGGTATGTGACTGCATGTGATTTGTGTTCCTGCTTTGCTTCAGTCCAAAGCCAGATTAATCTCCTAAAAGAAAATATTCAAGGCATGGTATGAACTTCTGCAATTCAGTACATCTGGGGAAGTTTGTCCCCAGCAGAGCTAAATTAAAAATAAACTGTTAGACTGTGAGTCAGGCTGCAAAAAACAGGTGCATGCAGGCTTCAGAAAGACAAAGTATACATGCCAGCTGGCCTAATAAACCACATTTTGTCTTATACTTTTACCTCTGGGCTTTTGCAAGGAATGATTACATTGCTATTTTTTGAGTCATTTATTGAGGCTCTGCAGCACTGGAGAATAGTCAGCTTTGATCTGAAAAGAGATCCGGGTAATTATGAGTTTCAGATATCACTTATATTTCTGAGGTATCTGAAGAGAATGGTTGATACTTGCTTGTAACATTGATGTGCAAAGTAGACAATATGATTTTCTGTTTTATGGCAATATTTCCAATGGCAGCATCGAGGTTGGAATTCTGTCTGTCTTTTCTGGCACTTCAATTGCAATGAAGTGTAAAGTAACCAGGAGTCAGCAATGGAAAAACATTTTTCTGTATATTCCAGAAATAGCTACTATAAAATCCCCTTTTTTAATAGAATACTCTCTTTGTCTCTTAATTAATTGATTTTTTTTAGTCTCTGAACTCATACTGGGCAATTCCTGCAGACTCTGGGTTGTCCTCTGGAGAGGATATGCCCTTTTCCTCTGACAGAGCATTCAGTATAAAGAGGTGGGATATTACTGCTTTCTTTAGCACTGATACTGGTAAACTTCTAGTAAATGCGATGGAGATAGCCACTTCATCCTTTGGCTTTGTTTAATTCCAGGTTCAAGTAACACCCTGTCAAGGGGAAGAAAAAATACACATGCATGATATACACACCTTCAGCACTGGTTGTGAGGAAGATGACAGGAGAACGTGTGTGCATCCTCTTTCTTATCACCACCCATGCAGGGGAGTGTGTGTGTAAATCATTCCCCAGGCAAGCCAGCAAATAAGCAATCAATGATCAATGTAGCATACACAGATTTTTCTTGCTGTGAATCTGCCCTTGGCATATTCATCAGCCCCTTTTTTAAGAAAGGAGGAGAAGGATCATTAAAGCAGGTATAATGAGTATTGGTTTTCAGTATACATGGTTTTCATTCTCATATTTTTGTCTCCTTTCTGCATGCTAGGGTTGAGAATATTCCTTGACAGGGTGCCTGTGATTCATTGCCTGGATTGTTCAGAGTAAACACGGTGGCTTTCCTGAGACAGACAGCCCAGTTTATCTCTGCTGGCAAACTGTAGCAGAGGAATACAATGAAGGCAGTTCTGCCACAGGTGGACTTACTTTCTGAGGATGCAGAGGATGCTTTCAGTGCTGTCAGGTGCTGTGGACTCTGTTGTCTCGCAGTCAGCTTTAATTTGTGGCTGAAGTTAGATAAAAATTCCACCAACATCAGCAATATGGGAAATGTGCTGAACAAACACAGTCAGTCACCTGCTTTGAAGGATGCATGCTTTCTGGCCCACTTAATGTTCCTGGAGAGATACTGTTTTGGAGAATGCTATGGGCATCTGCCCTCAGAGATTTCTGTGGCCTCTTTGGGAGAGTGTGTCCCTGTGTCGCACGCTGCTGAGGATATCAACAGCCTCCTGCACTCCTCAAACACTCCTAACATGTTACACAAATACAACATCATTGATCACCCACTGCCTGGGCCATGGGCAGTTGCAGCACCAGAGGAAACATTTTGATGGTGTTTATAATGCCTGCTGCCTTTAAGGCGGGGAATAATGAGAAGGGCAAAATGCTTCTGGAAATAGCAACTTGTGTGATGTTAAAAGAAGTTGTCTGACTTTATCTTGTAGAAAGGACAAAACTAAGGATAGCACAGATTTCCTAGGGGAGGAAATTCTAATTGCTTTAGAGGAAATTGTTATTCTAATTAAAATAAGGCAAAATATGAATATCAGAAGTGAACAGGGATGGAACTTCTGAACAAGTAATACTGTCAATGAGTAGAAATTTGTACTTGGACACAAGTATGCAGTTCTTTTGTCCTAAATTAGATCACGAGTGTGCAGCACAACCTCTCTGTAAATTGAGTCATTTTGTGAAATCACTTTTGAAAAAATTACAATGTTAAGGCTGAAACATAAATCCATTGTGTCTTTATAACAGATTACTAAACACATTATTTGCAGTGTGCCATCCTCATTGTGTCATGGTGAATAATTATTGCTGGGATCCATTGTTTTCTGCTCTTTGCGTTCTAGTCTACCTGATACCTGACATCTAATTTCTGCAAATTTTTGCATTCAATCTGTTCTATTTATCTGCCATTAACTTTATACTCTTCTACTCTGTTCTCACAGTTTTATTCTCCCTGAGTGGGTCAGAGAAAGAACACAGGAAATATAGATAGTTCTTCTCTTTTTATTCTTGTGGTTGTATTCTTCTGCTCCTGTGGACATGCCTCAATTGCATCTCTATCATACAGAGAAAGAGTAAATAAAGAGATACTCATTGGGATGACCTTTGTAAGGAGAGTTGAAAGTATGATGGCAATGTTCAAAAGTAAGTAAAAGATCACTTTAAAATAAAACAGTAGGAGCAAAAGCAAAATGAGGCTGTCCATTGATTTAAGTTCAGAACCATTTTAGAAGAGCTGAAAATGATTGCAAGTCTAGAAACTGTTTAACAAATTTAACCTCAAGCGCTTCTATTTATCATTTTTGGCTGGTAGAATTAGCTTCATTTCAGAAGCAATGACAGATGGACTTCTTGATTTATGATATATTTTAGCTGAGGCCTTAAATAGCTTCTTAAAACCCTTGTAGCAGAAATTTTATATATTGATCTATGGGAGGTTTGATCTCCAACAGAAGGTAAGGCAAATTCCTCATGTAGCCACTAAGTCACATCTTATAAAGAAGATTCATCAATCTTGATTTTCTGTTTATTGTTTTCTAAAACAGATATAATCTTTTGTAGTGATACTCCTCTTAATAAGATGAGAAAACAAAAAAAAGAACCCAACCAAACCATCAATGATTTTGAAAATATTTTAGAGCAGCAATTATTTTCCAGGACTGCTCATTTTGGTCCAAACTTGGATTTATTCTTCTTCATATGGCTTAATTGTAATGTTTAACGATGCCCACGTAACTCGGGCAACAAGGACTCAGAAGCTAGGCAGTGAAAGAATTTGGAAGCTGGAATTCTGAGCCTGTCTGGGAAACTGTCATGAATATTGGTCCTTCTGCTCTCCCAAAAATAAATACATATCAGAAATTCAAAATATTTTTCAAGTCAGCTTAATTATTTATACTTCTAATTTTCTTGGATGCACATTGAAGATTGACCTACTCCTTAGCATTTTAGCATTTGAGTCTGTTTGGTTATCATCTTTCGCTCTCTTTCCCACTGCTTTCTCATTGCTTTTGCCTATTAAAATATGTGCTAGATTTGTTTTTTGGAAAAACAAGCAACAAAAAGGGTTTTACAAACCTTTCCCACTCATGTAGGAATGCTCTACAGGGCATCAAAGAGCATCAGGAATTAACACTTGCAAGTGATGGTGAGGGCATAAAAAAACCTTTAAATCAGTAGCAAAAGGCTGATCAAAGGAAACATGGCCCATTGCTGAGTAGGGCAGGTGCTCTAGTGCCTTTTGAAACACACTGGGTGGAGATATTTGGTTGCTGTTTCGCCTCAGCCTTCAGCAGCAATGTCTTCCAGGCCTCTCTCCTTAAAAAGGAGGAGCTGCCAACAGTGGATCAGGAATCGCCTGAGATCAGTTCATTCAGATCCACAAGACTGTACAGGCTGCTTTGAAGTGTTGAGTAGAGTGGGGAAGACCCCCAGTGGCTAAAAGGAGAGCAAATGTTCACCAGCTTCATTTCAAACTAAAAGGACAACTAGAGAAATGACAGATTGATCACCCTCTCTTTTTACTCTGCAAAAATCATGGAGCAAGTCTCCTTGAAATGCATTTTTGGGCAGAAGATTGGGAAAGTCAGCATGGACTTTATAAAGGTATAGCATATGAGTTCCTTTTAGAATAACATAACTGAATTTGTAGATAAGGAGACAGCAGTAGATGTTTTTACCTTAATTTCAGCAAGGATTTTGGCACTGCCATCCATAGTATTTCTGTATCTAATTGTTATATGTTGACCCTGGTCAGCTGCTAAGCACCACACAATCCTTCCCCAGCAGGACTGGAGAACAGCAAGAATAAAAGTGAAGAAATTCATCAATCAAGATCAACAATTTAACGAGTGCAGGAAGGAGGTGGCTAAACCACCCCCAACACCAGGGGTGCAAAGGCAATCACTCACCACATCCCCCCAGCTCAGCAATGTCTCACAGACATCTGAGCAACAACAGTCTCAGAAAAACTGAGTGTGTGGAGACCAGCTCTGCAGAGGAAGGCATAAATGTCTTGGTAGACCCCAGATAAAAATATCAATGTGCCCTGGTAGTAAAGAAGGTTCAAGAGTTTCCTGGATTGTGTTACCAGCCAGTAGGTTGAGGGGATCACCCCTTTACTCAGTACTTTTAAGGCAACACCTAGAGTAGTGTCCTGTTTCAGCCCCTTGATTCAGGAAAGACTGTGTTGGAGGGACCTAATAGGAACTGTCTGAAGATTCAGAAAAAAAACTCCAACCAAACAAAAAACCCAGCAGGATGTAGGTAAGTTTAAATCCCTATTAGAATAATAATACATGGAATTAGCCATGATTTTTTTTCTTTTATTATGAGGGAAATGGTTTGCTGAAGAGCGAGGATATGGCTACTGCCTAAGCCAAGCATTGTTTCTCTGCAGAAGATCACCTGTAGGGAATTCCAAACTACCAAGGCAAATCTACTTTGATACACTTTAGAATGCCTCCTGAGTGCCATTAGGTAGCTACAGACTGTATCATGTTTGATAAATGCTTCCAGAATTGAGCTGAGGCAAAACAACCAAGCATGAGACCAGCTGTGAGCACAAAAAAAAAAATGTACCTGCTGCTCAAAAGCATTTGGATGTTCAGACTTAGGTCTATTTGTCTACATCTATTGCTTCTTTTGTGAGAGACAATAAAAAGTGTTGCTTTGGTTTTCTGAATCCTGTCAGTAAGGATGCACAGCAGGGTGGATAAAACCTATCTTACAAGCCAGTAATGTAATTTTCTTTAAAGGTGGAAGCCAACTTGCCTGATTTTTCAATGTTTTTTGTCTTAATCCTTGGGAAACAAAAATATGAGGAGAAAACAAAAGGTATGAAATTGAATAAACAACTAATTTCTTGTGTTTCACTTCTGAGCTTCTGTTTGTCTTTGTACGAAGACAAACAGCTCCAGGGGTGCTGCCCTTGGAGTGGGCACTTCTTGAGGCAAGGCTGGTCAGCACCCAGGTTCAGCTCTCCAGATCACAATAAAAAGACTGAATATTCATTTTGTTATTGAAGTAAAGTGTCCTCAGATTCTTCCCTGGGAAGGTTTCTCCTTTGCCTCCAACAGTATAAAAGCTGTTAATTTTATTACTGCCCCTGAGGGGTGGAATTTGAACCATTCCACTAGGTAAACTGGAAAATACCAACAACGAAATACCAGATATTCTGTATTTTAATTGACCTCCTTATTTTTCTTATTTCAAGAGAAAAAATAATGAACTAAACAGGTTTTCTGACAGTCAAAGTTCTTTGGTTGGGGTTTAAGGGTGGTATAATTCTTACTTCGTATCAGTACTTGCCTGTTAACATTATTACTTCATAAGGTGCTTGCTCTGGGTCCTAGGTAGTAGAAGTCCACTAGGTATAACCACATAGAAATGTACATGGAAGAATCAAACCTCTGTGGTATAGACTCAGTGGCTTGGTATTAAGTCTTCAGGGAGCAAAAATGTTGCTTATTCCATCTTCAGCATGAGATGCTTCAGGAGCTGTACATCGATTTTCCCCCAGACTGCCCAGTCTGTATGAGAGACCCCTGTCAGAGTCAGGGGGTTATGTTACTGCACAAAGTTCTACACAAAGCTGCCTGGAGTTCCTTCAGTGCTGAACTAGTCTGCCCTGATTTATCTAAGGGGAATACAAGGGTGCAGCCTTTTCACTTGGCAAGATTGTCAATTTCAGTGAGATTATTGCAGAAATGGAGGGGGAAATAAGCCAGCCATCAGTCATTGACCTTTATTTAGTAAAAGTAAACCATAGCCACCTCTCCTGTTCCCACACAGGGGAGAACAAATATACCCACAGTGTCTATTTCCACATTTTGAGTAATAAAGAAATGTGGTCTGCATGAAATTGTGGACTGAATCTTTCTCCACTTTTGGGCATGGCTATTTTGTCTGTCCTCAGTAACACTTTAAGAGTTCCATCTTAGCTTTTAACAGGACTGCAATCTTTTGCAAGCAAAGATATTGAAATCAACCTCCAGCTTATGGGAGATGTTTCTGCAGAATAGCATCAGAGGAATAGTTTATGGTCCTATTTTTTGCATGGGAAAATCACAGATTTCTACCTGTGAATAAAATAAAGAAAACCAAAACAACAAAACAACTTAACAGGAAAAAGCAACACAAATGAAAATACTCCATTAAAATGGATCCCATTATCTTCTCAGATACGTGTTTGGATAATGCAAGAGGAAGAAACAGGTGATGCCAGAATATCTACGGATAGTTTAGAGAGAGCAGTACCTTCTTAAGGTGTACATACAGTTTGAGTACTGGAAAAGAAAATTCTAGATTTAAAATATATTCTAGTTTTATTACCTTTAAATAGATTAATTGATTTTATTGCGAACTATAATTTTTAAGGCTCGTCTGCTTTCAGATACTCAGTCAACAGTGTACAATTTTGTAGGTTTCCCCATTGAGCAGCAAGAACTTTTACCTGCCTGTATCCTTCTTTTTGCTTCCTTGTAAGCAAAATGTAAGAGGTTGGGCTGAGAGCCTGAAGGAAAATTACCTTAAAGCTCAGAAGGATTTACATAATCCAGATTGATTTAAATATGGCTTGGGAATTTAGGTGTTCTCAATTATTTACAAAAAATAAGGTTTGAAGGTGTTAAGCGTAGTTCTTGTGGTAAAGCTTATAAAGTTGTTTTCATTCACTTTTAGGATAGGAAACAAACACGTTTAATTTTTGGAAAAAATAATTTTGAGTTCTGCAAGGGTAGAAAGGGCTAAATATTTCTGTTGCAGTGAAATGATTGCACTGCTTTAAAATATAACAAAAATCAGCTAAAATTCAAAATTTGAGTCTTGGCACATGAATATATCCATCAACTTTGTATTGATTTATTTTGCATTTCTTTATGGTTTCTTTTTTTTTTTTTTTTTTTTTTTTTTGCAGCAATTATATCTCTGAATGGCGTTTTCCCCTTTCTTATTTTCTCCCTATGCATTCCAGATTTTGAGTCATCACTGTTTAAATAACCATTTTGGTCTATCAATGAAATAATGAAAAATAATTTGCACACCATTGTAGTATTACATAGTATTAGCAACATAAAACTCGAGTCTGTGTAAAATCTTATGTGAAAACCTGATAAATTAAATAATAATATTTCCTATACAATAAAATATAAAAGCTGCAACTGAATGGCAGATGAACCCATGAACCCATGCACCTATTATGTTGCAGTGTGATTCTGAAAGCAGTCAGGTTTTGTTAACTGAGCCAAAGCTTCAACCTTTAGTACATCTTTGTTCTCCTCAAATATTCCTCAAGTACTCCACAAAAAGCTGAGAAATCTCAGACAGTGTTGAAATGATTGTCTTCACTTGAGCAGTTCTAGTGTGGAAAAGGGCCTCTTGGACATTCAGTCATACTATTCTTGTGAAAAAAAGTTGAGTATGTAATGAAAAGTGAATTTTCTGCAGTTTTTCTTTCACTCAGAGGAGCAGTGATGCAACTGTTAAAGTTACAAGGCTTCAGCTTCTAAGTCTTAAGCTTTTAATTTCTTCTAGGAGCTTTCTGCTACTCAGAATTAATGTTTGAAGACTGTCATAATCACTTCACAATCACTTAATTTGGGTCCTGGAGGCTGGTAAGAGCTATTGGCAACCATGTGCTACCTGAGTCAGGCAGGTTTCACAAAATCACTCTGCAGGAAATCTTTGGACACAAACAGCTGTAATAAATCTGGTTGCTTGAGGGCTGGCAGCCTGCTGCTCCTTTCATTTCCATGCTAACCGTGCATATGATAGCTCATCCAAAAAACATATCTCACAATTTTGCATTGTCAGACGCACTACTGTGGATTCATGGGGACTGTGTGTTTTCAACTTGTGATATCTTTTTGATTGCTACATGCCGCAGAGGAACACCAAAATGGAATAAAATAAATAATAAAATATCCAAGAATGAAAGCTTTTACAGCTATGGCTTCTGATGATCTTAAGACATCTTCAAAGAAAGTTTTTAGGTGATTATTGCACTGAAAATATTATGTGAATATTTTTGATATTGTTAGCAGACATTAATTCACAGGAATGGATTGTGGGAATTCCCTCTCATCTGTTTACAAAGAATTTGCAAGCCATTTTTTCTGGATTAAAATTCTGCAGTAAGCCTGCTCTTCTGTACTTATCTCAAGTGTCAACTTGCTGCTGTCAGTGATTATCAGCTGCCTTTACTGCTGTTTAGTTTGTTTAGGTTTAGTATTCAGTGTTATCAGCCTACTGAATCGACAAATCTAACAGATGTTGTGTCTGTGCTTGCTGCAGCCTTAGATAACCACCTAGTGTCTATAACTCAAGGGTAGATCATTCCATCACAACATTTCACTCTGTTCAACCCGTTTTCTCTGGAAAGGGAAAATTTGCCAATATTTACCTCAGCATAACATATTCCCAGTTAATAATGGGACCAGTTCAATGCCATGCTGCAAATTTATCACAGCATAATCTTTGCTTATTGCTTTCAGCCATTTTGCAAAGTCTGCATTAAACAGCCTTTCCACTCGCAAAGTGACTGAAAATCTTTACAAGATAATAAAGGGAAATTTAAGTTGAATGCTGTTGTTAAGTGGAGATTATTGACCGTTTCCTTCAGGCCTGGGATAGGAACTGACACAGGATTCTTACTTCATCCATCTGAGTGCTCCTTTCCCATCCTGGGAAAGGTATCTTAATCTGATACTGATCTGTCCCTGCACTGATCCTCCTGACCACAACATCTTCTCTGATGGCAAAACAATTGCTCTCTAAATTGAAGTGTTCATTAGAAAATTCTGGAATAACCCCTGAAGTTTACACATACAGATTAGTGGTTTTACTTTGCTCTGGAAGGGGGATGCCTCTCTGCAGGTCTAAGGCTGCAGGGCATGCCTGGAACCCCTCACCAGGCCAGGGAAGTGGGAGGCAAAGGAGGCAGGACATGGGGACTTACTGAGGATTTGTGCTGCCAGGTAAGGGAGCTGTGGGACACAGTCCTGAGACAGGCCAGTGCCCGGCTTTGGCTGCATCCAAAGCTGTGTGGCCGGCAGGGTCGGCAGGTGGGCTTGCCCCAGAGGGAGGGATTCTGCCCCTCTGCTCTGCTCTGGTGAGACCTCATCTGCAGTGCTGCACCCAGCTCTGGGGACCCCAGCACAGGGAGGACTGAGCCCAGAGGAGGATTGAGTCCAGAGAAGGGCCTCAAAGATGATCAGAGGGATGGAGCACCTGTTCTCTGAACACAGGCTGAGAGAGCTGGAGTTGTTTGGCCTGTAGAACAGAAAGTTCCAGGGAGACCTTATTCCAGCCTTTCAGTACTTAGAGGGAGCCTACAAGAAAGCTGAAGAGGGATTTTTTACAGGGAAATGTAGTAATAGAACAAAAGAGAATGGTTTTAAACTGGAAGAGTGTGGATTTAGATTAGACACTAGGAAGAAATTCTTTACTGTAACTGGATGTTACTCAGAGATGCTTCAGCCCTGGAAATGTCAAAGGCCAAGCTGGATGGAGGTTTGAGGAAACAGGTCTAGTGGAAGATCTCCTTGCCTATGGCAGGGAGGTTAGAATTAGATGACCTTTAAGATCCCTTCAAACCCAAACCATTCTAAGATTTGAATTCTTGATGATTTCCTGTTGGACATACTCCTAGAGTATAGGCTATCATCTGCATCTTATCTTTGAGAGAGATCATGGTTCCTGTGCTTCATCTCCCAAATTTTCATTTCCCTGTCTCACTTGCTGCTGCTTCTTCTGCCTTTATGGAACATTATGTTCCAAAAGAACTATGAAATGTTGGTGTGGGAGAAGTTCACAATCTAGGGGATAGAGATCTGTTGCCGCCCATTTCTGTAAATCTGTGTGGGCAAGGAAAATATTCCTGCAAGGGGATCATTTCAAGTTCTGCAGAGCAGCAGTGGAATCTCTGCTCTTGGAGGTTTTTGGAATGTGCCTGAACTGGATCGTAAACAACTTGATCAAGAGGCTAAGAGATAATGTAGACGTAGAGAGAATATGTGTGACTGAGCATATGACAAAGAGTATTTCTTATCAGCTGTCATCACTGCTGCAGGGAAAGTGGTTGAGACTGACTAAGACAACTCTGTCAGGGTTTTAACAGTCTATCTCCTAAAGTGAGGAAATAGAAAACACTGCTGTTTCCTTATCAAGTCTTTTTTTATTCTTTTACAGTTGGAGCCTATTTCCATCATGAGTTACATAGAAATACATAGTTCATACTCTTTTTTTTTTTGCAGTGTGGCACACATAGAATATTTTTGAAGCTCACCCTCTGGTCTTGAAAATTGTGTATCTTTAAATGTGCACTTTAATTTTATTCTGTATTTCTACCAAAGCATAAGGGATTTAGTGTATTGAAATGATTAACAAATATTGACAGTCAGGTCTTTGTTTTTTCAGCTTGCATGCTGGTGTTAGCATTATTCAATTTAAAATGATTGAGATAATGATCTCTCTCCCTGTAGCATGTTACTTTATCTAGCCTGTACAGCCCACTTTTCTCTCAGTCAAGTTACATGCCATAGGAGTTTTTGATGTTGATAAATAATAAAATTGAAACATAAAATTCCTTTGTACCTGTGGCAAATTCAGCATTGAAAAAATATTCCTGGATTTAAATATGTAAGTGCAAATTTTTCATTATATTTTTGCTAGAAGTATGTACTAATTAGAAGAAGATAGATTCTGTGGGCTTTAAAAGGAAATACACATATTAATTTTTAATTGTAGTCAAGTGGAACTGTGAAATCAGTTTGATTTTATATTATAAAGAAAATAATATGAGTTTAATTTTATGCTATATTTGAAAGCAATTCTATATTTATAGCTAAAGTTCAGTAAAATATTTGATTATAATGAGGCTTTTGCTTTACAGTTCACAAGATATTATTTTGCAACATGTTCTTCTAGAACCACTGAAAGGTTTTTAAACTCCTGGATCCCTTTCCAACATTACTTGAAATAAGTAAATAGCATTAGGAAAAAGTTGAAAAACCTCCTTTTCTGGAAGTCTCTAGTCCAGGCTCCTGCTCAGAGCACTCCTACTACAGTCATCACTACCTTGGGTTAAATGCGACACTGTCCTGCTGTCCTGCAGTCTTAAAAGCTGCTAAGGGTAGAGAAGGACATGTATCTGTACATACATCAGTATAGTTTTTCTAAGTTTAGATTTCCATTTCAAATTAGATTTTATATTTCCATTTCAAATTCTAATAATATTACAGTTGCACAGAGATAATTAATGCAGCCAAATGAAGAAGGTATCTTACAATTTCTATTTTAATTTTAGAAAGTTTCACAGTTTTGTTGATGGTCTTCTAACAAATCGTTCAGGATCTGTTCTAAATCCTTTTGAAAGCAGGGGAAAAGAGATTTAAATGCAGTCAGAGCCACCTGCTTTAGCATCAGCAGAAATTTTCCATGCAAGTACATTTCTACCACAGAAATGCTGATGCACTGGAGGTGAAACACCCTGTGGAAATGTGTCAACACTAATAAAGCTTTTGAAGAACGTTAAATATCTTTCCTCCTTTGAGCCAGTTTGGCTGCCAGCCTCTTTCCTGCTCAGCGGATCACTCACAGGCTGCCTGCAACGAAAGGCCTCCAGATTCCCTTTGGAACCAAACCAACCTGTACAAGCATTTCACTTCCATTAGATCTTTTTAGCTTCTTGGCATTTCCTACTCTCTGCTGGACAGATTTGTCTCAGGGTTTGCAGGGCAAGGAGAAATTGCTTTCTAGACCAGGCCTTGATCAGAGCTTCTGTGGGCAGATCTACTCTACAGCATCTGTGAAATCAACAGAAAGGGGGAGAGGAGCTGCTTTCCTGTAGTTTGTGGAGTTGTGCCTGTTCTCAAGCATGGAATAGGCATTGGAAAAATTGTGCAAGATGGCACATGGAATGAAACTTGAATATAGTAAACCAGTCAAGATATAGGTACCTTTTAGAGCATAACTCTAAGCCTCTGAAACAGGACACATGTTTGAACATAAAGAAAAAGTATTCTTTTAGGCATGTTATTTAGCTGGCAAACAAGAAATAAACTGATTTATGAGAGTCTGTAATATTTCAGTGTGTCTACACTACTTATTATGTGTCATTTCTTGCCTGTCTTAAAAATAAGAAGAAAGTTTCATGACTGAAGATCTCATTATATGTTATTGAACCTCTATAGTTTTAATATTTAAACATCTCTGTGGTGTCTTGATTTATGTGAAGAACTGGTCTTAAAAGTATTGCTTATTCTTAAGGAGCAGTTTTGCTTAGTATTCATTGTGTCTCCTGATTTCCATTGCTTTCTGCAAATATTACTTTATGTTTTGTAGTATGCCATTCTTAATAGGTACTGCTTTTTACTGCATAATCATACATTTTCTCTACTTAAAGAGTTGTAGTTGTTGGAGAATAATCAACTGTTACCATCTCTTGCTGAACTAGAAAACATTAACAGAGAGCATGTGTGGTGGTTCAGAAACTGCCCCTTTTACTCCACCACAAAGGGGAAAATAGTAAATGCATTAAACTGACACAAGTTAAGTTTTTGAAATGGATGGGATAAATATTTATTTTGGTGGCAAGATGAGAGAGATGCATGACCACGAATTGTGTGACAGCCTGTTATTGGGATTTCAAAAGTTGCAGACTTGTTTCTGGTATTAAGACAACGTGATTTTCTTAGAGGAATTTACTCTTTGTACTGTATGTAGAAGTAACTTTTCTGCTTTAACCAAAAGCAGGTTTCTTCTAAGTCATTGGACACCTTGACAAATTCCAGTTTATCCCCAGATCTCCTTTCAAAACAAATTTCTTTGCAAGTTTTCATGTCTTATCTGAAAAACTTTACAGGGAAACATCACATGGGAAAGAAGCAGAGTTTCTGTGGCTGCAGTTACAGGCAGAGATATGGGTTCTTACTGACATGAAAGGGATGATGATAGCACTCCAAAGGTGTTCCGGGGTAGTCAGCATAGATTTATGAAGAGGAATTGAGGTCTGACAGTCTGACACAATTTGATGAGTGGCTTGGCAGGCGAGGACAGAGCACTGGATGTTGTTCATCTTGAATTTAGAAAGGCTTTCAACATTGCCTCCTATAACCTCCCTCTTAGACAAGCTGATGAAGTATAGGGTAGACAAGTAGACAGTGATTGAAAAGTAGCTGAACTACTGGGCTCAGACTGTTGTCAAAAGCAGCAGAAAGCCCAGCTGGATGTCAGGCATTAGTGGTGTGCCCCAGGAGCCAGTACTGGGTCTGATCATGCTTGACATCCTGAGTGACCTGGACAACGGGGCAGTGCACTCTCACCACACCGATTGATAATGCAGAGCCAGGGCAGGGAGGTTAGTGATTAGTTAAAAAGCTGAATGTCCTGTCTTTCACAAGGAGCTTGACACGCTGGAGCATGAAGCCAGAAGGAGTCTCATGAAGTTTAGCTATGGGGAGTGCCGAGTCTGAGAATGCTGCACACTGAGAGGACAGTCTCACAAACTTTAACAACAGGAAATACAAAGTCTTAAATACCAGGAGAAATTACTCCAGGCACCAGCATAAGCTTAGGGCTGAGTGGCTGCTGACCAGCTCTGCAGACAAGGACCTGGGAGTCCTGATGGAGAACAAGATGAACATAAGGCAGCAGCGTGCCCATGCTGCACAGGCTACATTAGGAAAGCTGTTTCCTAGAATCACAGAATATTGGGTTGCAAGGGGCCCACAAGGATCATCCATTCCAACTCCTGGCCCTGCACAGGACCATCCCCAAGAGCCCATCGTGTGCCTGAGAGCATTGTCCAGAAGCTTCTTGAACTCTGCCAGACTTGGTGGTGTCACCACTTCCTTGGGGTCCTGTTCGAGTGCTCAACCACCATCTGGGAGAAGAACCTTATTCTAATATTCAACATAAACCTCCCCTGGTGCAACTTCAGGCCATTCCCTCAGGCCCTGTCACGGATCACCAGAGACAAGAGATCAGTGCCTGCCTGTCCCCCTCATGACAAGTTGTAACTGCAGTGGGATCTCCCCTCAGTCTCCACTTCTCCAGGCTGAACAGACAAAGTGACTCCAGCAGCTCCTCACACAGCTTCCCCTCAAGGCCCTTCACCATCTTTGTTGCCCTCCTTTGGCTGCTCTCTAGTAATTTATGGTCTTTATTATATGGTAGCACCCAAAACTGCACACAGGACTCAAGATGAGGCCACCCCAGTGCAGAGTAGAGCAGGACAATCCCCTCCCTTGCCTGGTTGTGATGCTGTGCCTGATGCTCCCCAGGACAGGGTTGTCTCTTCTGGCTGCCAGGGCACTGCTGGCTCATGGTCAACTTGCCACTGACCAGGATCCCCAGGTCCCTTTCCATGGCGCTGATTTCCAGTGTCTAATTCCTGGTCTGTACCTACATCAAGGGCTGATCTGGGGCTTTCCTTTGTTCTACTTCCTATGGTTGATGATTGTTCAGCCCTTTAGTTTGTTGAGGTCTCTCTGCAGGGCTTCCCTGCCTTCTAAGAGAGCTGACAGCTCCTCCCCATTTTATATCTATCCCTTCCAGTCCTGCATCCACGTTGTTAATGAAGATGCTGAAGAGAACTGGGCAGAGGATGGAGCCCTGTAGAACCCCACTAGTGACAGGCCACCAATCTGGTGTCACCCAATTCACTGTAACCCTTTGTGCCTGACCCATTTCCAGCAGGTCAAGGAAGGTGAGACAGATGAGGTCTGCTCTGCCTGGTTTTGGTTTCTTTGGTGCAAGAAGGGCATGGACAAACTGTAGCATGTCCAGCAAACGATCATGGAGCATGTGTTGCAACAACAAAAAACCCAGTTGATTTATATAGTATTTATTTGATTTTTGACTTTTATTTTTATTATTGGCTTTTATGGACTGTTTTTATTTATTACTTGTTTCAATCTATTTATTTACTTTCTAATTTATCTTGTAAAATAAACTTTATTATGTAAAACAATAACATCTCATCAAGACAAAGCAAGAGGTATAAGTAGAAATATCTGATTTTGGTTTTAATCTGTGTTCTTTTGAGAGCTATTTTGGCTGAGATGCATGATATGCCCTCCCTTTTTAAAAAAATTCAAAAAATGATAGAAGACTTCAATGTTTTGAAAAGTGAAGGGGTTTGGCATACCTTAAGAACCACTGCCACATAATCTGTAAAATCCAAAGCGTATGACACCAAATTTGATTTTAGAATGTGTTATTACACCAAGATTGAGCTCATAATACAATAAAAATGGAAGTGGATATTTCATATTTTTGATATATAATCTAAGAATAATTTTAAATCATATAAAAATACTGGTTTCCTAGGATGTCTGTGTTGAAAAGCATTGCAGGGAAAGACAGGGTAGAGTTAGGAAAATGAGAAGTGTAGCAGACTCCTAAATGTACTTTCCATACTAAGCAAAAAAAACCCCAACTTTGTTGTGCCCTAAAGCAAAGTGTTAAGCTTTAAGTTTTCCCTCCAGTGGCAGCTAAAAAGAAGCAGTGCAGTTTTAAGACAGGCTCCTACAGGCACAGCTCAAGCTTATCAAAAGTGATTCCTTGTCCTCCCCTGTCTCACCCCAGGTCAACAAATCAAGTGAATTCTAAGTTAAGTGACCTGCTTCTGGCAATACTCACTGTCTTAGGGTCACAACCTACTGAAAATGTTTGAATTAAAAGGTCCAAACATAAATGTTTTATAAACTGTTTGAAGAACCGTGATGTAAAGAAACAACCTGTTTTGTTCATTTGTGATGAATTGCTGCAGACTGGCCCTTTTACAGCTGTATGTTTACACAGAGGATGAAGCAAAATTAAAGTGCTATCAAAGTTCTCATTATGTGCTAGAAAAACCTGACCTGGCATGTGTTTGAGTGCCCTGTTGTGGTACTCAGATTTGCAGTCTGCTGCTTCTTCATGATAAGCAGACAAAAAATAGATGAGATCTTTATTTTTCTGGAAATAGACAGCCTCATGATCTCTGAGACTTGTTTTCTCTCCCTCCATGGGTGCCTGTGGACTTGGTTGACTGCTCCCTCTTAAGTCTGCAAAAATTGCTGTTGTTTGATGGGGATAGTGGGGAGCAGGTGGTGAATGCAACTGTGCTTCCACCTTCATTTGTGCAGGTACCACTCCTGGATACAGGATATAAAGGAAGCCAGAAAAAAAGAAGAGATCCTCTCTGAGACCTGCCAGCCAAGCCACCATGGATTCAGTACCTGAAAACTGCAGCTGGTCTATGACATGCCAGCATTTTGAATTCAATTCCTCTTACAGTACACTATTTGTGTATATTAGCTGTCTGGTTTCATGCAAGTCATTATGAGCTTGGTTTTGAGGGAATTGATGTCACACAGTCAGGCCTCAGGACAGTAAGGAAGACCAGGTAAGTCAGTTTATTTATGCCTCATCTACGTGCTAGAATGTTAGCTGAATTCCTTCAGAAATGATAGAAGGGCATGAATGGAGCACAAAGAGGAAAAAAACATACCTAGCCAAAGACAGCAAAGGCTCAGAGACACCTCAAAAAGCTGAGTGTGGGTAAAGGAGACAGCAAAGCTCTCTCTTACTGACTTATTTGTGCAAAACAATGCCTTACACATTCTTGAATTGCAGGAAAGGTGCTGTTTATTTAGCAATATATCCCATAATCAGCCAACCAGAAGAGGCCTGTGGTTGCTGTCTGAGCCTGTCTCACTTTTTCAAGTTTCTTTCAGTTATTCAGGTCTCCCTCATTTTCCTGGAAAATATTACTGAAGCTTGTTATGCTTCACTTCACAGGCACTGTCTCTTCCGTGCTACTTTTTCACATCTGTCCCAGAGGTGATGAAGTGAAAGGAGCTTCAAAGTGATAGGAAGATGTCATAATAAAAGTAGAAGCTACAGCAGAATTTTTTTCCAGTATTGTTTATTTAATGTGTAAAGGAAATTCATTAAAGTATATTTACACATATGACACTTTTTTCAAATAAGATAATCTGTTGGTTGTTGGAGACAATCTAGTTTACCTGGCAGTCTAAAAATTTTAAAAAAACCACAAAATCCCTCACACTTAATTTTACATTCAGTTGCCTTTCTCCTTGTATCTAAATAAATAATTTGTTTGAATGATATATGTTTTGGAATAAGGTTGTCCCTACACACAGAGGCTTTATCAAAGTACAGCATGTGTATTTGTATTAATGGGATGATTCACTGGCAGAGTTTTCTGTCTAGTGCCAGAGTTCTCTATCTTCAGTGATTATTTCTGTCATCACATGCTTTACTTATTTATTTTTTGGCTGACCTTTTGTAAGCATCACCTTTCATTATTAAGTGTTAGTCAGGAAAATCCTGAGTAGTAAACTGCACACTTCTTCAGTTCTTACAAGCCATTGACTGTTGATGAAAACCAGAAAAACCTGAAAGAATGTGAGTAAGACTTTTATAGAGGGTTCAGAAAACCTGTTTTAATTTGTGGTTTTGCCACACATTTCTTATGTGGCCTCTGGACAATTGTGTAGGCTCAAAATCCAAGCTGTGTAAATATGATAATGATCATTCTTCCACTTAGTATTAACCTTGGTCCTGCATTACAACGTTTTCAGAAAATGCTATAATAAGTTTCACTGCATTTGCACTATGTAGAACAGTGGCCTGAGGGCTCCTTTAAGTCCACAGTAACACAAAGAAAGGGTTGTGTTAGATGCAGAAAATCATCGCTCTTTGTACAAATATATTCAATGGAAAACAATAACTGGGCCTGCCAAGATTTAACCTGTGTGTATGGCATTTATGTCTGCTAGAGCCATACACACCAGCTATTTCTAATTTCCTGTCATTTATCCAGGGATGGCTCTAAGAATATAAGGAAGACAGTGAAGAAAAGTTTTCTTCGTCAGACTCATTCACTTATAAATATTAGTGTAATAGACCTGTATCTGAATTGGCAATCCTTTATTAACTCTTCATAAAGGATAACATACTGTCCCCTGGACAGGACAGTGCCCTGAGTGTGGAATGAGTGGAAGGCTGAAATGACTTCCTGGTGAACCAGTTTGGAGAGAGTGCTTAGAAGGTTTACGTGCATTTAATGAAAATGTTGTCCAATGTCAGAAATGCAAGTTGCAAAAATTATCAGGTTTATTGAGAATTACATAGAATTCCTCCAGGAAGGAAGGGATCTAATATCTATCTGTATTAATTCCATCTGAAGCTTCAAAATGAAACATAATCACATTCCATATCTTTATTTTTCCTTAATAAACATGAATAAAATTGTATTTATGTCATGAGAAACACGTATATTTTCACTCAAAATCTAATTCCCGACTTCTCAGGGAAAGCTCTCCAAATTCAAAGAGGAACTATTGGAATAATTTCGTTTTCAAGTTACTTTGAAACACTTAATTTGAGTGTCATATGCTCAGAATCCAGCACTGCCATGAGCTAATTTCCAGAAAAGTAATAAAAAGACTGGACTGTTTACCCTCCCCTATACTACCTACTATTGAGCAGAATATCCTGTCCTGGCCTCTTTGAAAAGCTGTCACCTGAAGTAAAATCCCTGCATCCTCTGCTTAGGTACTCACAAACCCTGGAAATGATCACTGGGATTTTGCCCAGTTTTTCCAGCAGGTGAGGCTTCCTGCTGCTCTCCCTGAATCTGAGGAAATCCCTGTGACTGTTTTTGAAGCAGATCATTCAAATCACTTGCCTGGAGAAATGTGTTACACATACAGGCTAAGAACTGGGGAGTTTCTGAGAACTGAGTTCACTGACAAATCAATTTTGACAAGAGCAGACCAGAAACAAATGCTCAAGTTAGTTTAATATTCTACCCAGGCAGCCCATGTGGAGAGCTGACAACCACCCCCCTGGCTTGGACTGTTGAAAGGTGTCAAAGAATTCTCAAAATTTGGCAGGACTTTGTGCAACTGCAATCATGGACCAGACAGCACCTGAGCCTGGGCGGTTCCTGAAGGAGATTCTGCACACAAAGTCATGTTAGAATGAAGGCTGAAGCACTTAGAAATCTGGTTCAAAACTTGCAACTCTTAATGGTGCAATATTCAAGAATTCATGTTTTTGTTATTGAAGATCATGAGGGAAGCTGCCAGAGAACTTTTTCTTCATCTGGTAAGAGAGCTCATGGTGTAGCAAAATTATTTGACTCACATAAGATTCTACTTTTCAAAAGGCTTTTTGCAGTTTGAGATAATTTCTTTTTGCCACTGAAGGAGATGGAAAGCAAAAGAGATGCTGAAGTATGTATTGTATGAAGTATATATCTATATATAGAAGTGTAGCACTTTGCTAAATCATGCATGGATAGCACTGGAGTTCCTCTGGTTCTGTTTTTTGATGTCCTCTGGAGGAGAAATCTTACTAGAGAAATCTACATTGAGAAATGTTCTGGCATCTGTAACAGGGGACAGAAAAGAGACTAAGCAAGGAATGACAAAGCAGAAGGATTTAAGGCATCAGCCTGAAATTTAGGAGCAGATATTGCATTGGCAGGAGCTGAAGCAGCCTCAGCTTTAGAAAGAACACCTATTTGACAGACATGTGGAGTCATGTTGGACAATTTCTCACTTGTCACCTTTGGAACAGAGAAAAATATTTTCAAGGAAGCTGCAGAAATAGTACGAAGAAAAATAAAGGTTATTAGGTTTTGTCCTTTGTCATAAACATTCTATGCCTATCTAGTATTTCTGAAGTGTCTGTTTATCTACCTTACAGAATAGTTCAGAATAGTTCATTCTAGCTTTAGTCTTTATTTAGCCCCATGTTTCTTCTTTATTTTTTTTTCTACGTTGTTACGGTCCTCCTGCTGTTCCTTGTTAAGCTGCTTTCGTGAGTCCTCTTTTTCCAGCTCCATCCATTCTTCTTGCTTGCCTGGAGCATTTACAACTCTGCATGCTATTCCAGGTATCCTCAGCTTATTGTTCACCATGTACTACAACATCTCTTGTACTGAGGACAATTCCCCAATACCTTCCACTATCCCTCAGCACATCTTGCATGTCTTCCCATCACTCATTTATCCTGCTGTACACAATGCCTGACTGAGGCTTGCAACGGGTGAGATTGTAGGCAGCATTGCAAACCAAGGCAGCCTGGAGAACAGAAACTGCATTCAAGGTGCACCTCTCTGCGATGGTTTCCTAATCCTGTCAAGGTTTTCATCAAGCTGGAGGGTGATGGCTCTGCTGGGAGATGCAGTGTGCTGTGCCAATAACTTGGATGTGCTGGAATCTGAGAGTCCTTCATTGGAAATTACACACTTCAGAGTATTTGTAAGTGCTGTTACTAAGAGCCTGTCAAAACTAATTTTGAGGCAATGACCCTTAGTTAAAGTAGAAATTACTTTAATAAAAACTGAAAGGAGGGAAAAAGCATATGAGACATTTTCCCAGCCATGTGAGTGGATTCTTCTACCCCAGTCCTTGGCCAACTTAATCTCCAGTTCCAAACAATTTGGTTCTTAAAGACAACATTGTGAATTTTCTGCAGGTATTCTACTATTAAATGAAAACAAATTTCAAGGCAAAAGAGTTGACACCCTTCAGGCTGCTTTACCTCTAGGCCCTGATGAATTTTCATTCTTTCTGGTGTCTCAAAGACCATGCATAACAATAATATGTAGAAGTAGCAGTGATTTATAGCATATTTGATCCAAGAATAGAATACTTAAATATACAAAAAGGGTTCAATTTTTATTTTAAGCTTTACTACATTAGTTTTCTTTGCTCTTAGGGATATGCTGCCTTTTCAAAAGATAACAGTCTGGGTGAGAAATAAAAAATAATTTATCAGATGCATAGGATGGAAGTAAAGCAATTCAGCTCAGTCAGTTTATTGTATAAATTATCATCAGCAAGAAGGAGGAAGAAAATATTCATTTTAGAAAAACCATCCTCTCAGTAAATAGTTATTATTTCTTATCTTAGCAGTTTTCCTATAAGGTTTTTACTATAAGGAAAAAGACATAGGGTTTTTTTAAAGCTCTTTGTATGCATGAATAATAGGGAATTACAAGGATTATTTATGCTGGACCACAATGCAAATTGTATCCAAGGGATTTCTGGATGCAATGGAGAGAGAGGATCCATTTATTTGGGATTTTTTTTTTTTTCAGTTTGTGTGTTTTGTGCCTTCAAAAAACAAGTAAGTGGATCAGACCCTCTGATTCAGACAGTCTTTTCTCTTGGAAGTAGCTGAGACTGTTTCTGGAGTGCTCTTGCAGCCCACAGAGTGCAGAGAGAGGCCAAGGACTGGAGCCTGCATTTCGCAGAGGACACTACTGGCAGCAGATAAAACTCACACCTGAGGTATAACAGGGAAACTCAAAGGCTCAAGAGGATTGTGCAGTTTCCTGCAGTCCAGAGAGTTCTTGATTGCACTGAAAGAAAGACTTCAATAGATAAGAGGGAGTGTGATTTATGAGCTTCCAATTTTTCTCATTTGCCCGTTTTTATAATTTAGGAGGTGTTTTTATGCGACTTTTTATATTCTCTGTTTAGAAAGTAAAGTATTCTACATTCTTAGATAAAAGATAAAACCTGCATTCCTTTCTTTTTTCCCTTACTTTTTCTTGGTCTTATTTTAAAATGTGCCATTCTTACAAAAATTCGCTGTAAGCTCATTATTGAGATCATTCAAAACTGTAGTTGTTACAGAGTACTTTTATAGATGTTAAGAGCATTAGCATGCAACTATTTCTTACCTATTCTTCAAATAACTCTGATACAAATAGAACACATTCACAAAAATATAATAAAACATACATAAAGAGCAAAAATGCAGTAAAAAATAAATCAACCAATTTTAAATTCTTGCTGATTTTGCATATTTCAGTTTGCTGAGTTATTACAAGTCACATTCTCATTTTCCAACTGTAGCTGCCTGATTGATCATGAAGTGTGGATTCTGCAGTCTCTCCAATGTATTATAGGTCTCTGGTATGTATTTTAACCCACTTCATTCCACTATTTGATCACTGATAGAGTAACATAATATTACTGTGAGCATTTTCTTGCTCTTACTCAGGTATTTTTAGGATTAATGTCACACTGCAAATGGCTTTGCCTCCTGTGCTGGGTTTCTGAATGTATTAATGTCCAAACAATTCCCAGTCACCAGCCCTGGCAGGAAATGTTCATTTGCATTGGCAAGATAGGAAGTCTTCCATTTGTTGTAACCTGCTGTTTAGATGTTAAAGGTTCAAATGAGCACAGCTTAATAAAGCAGCTGGGAATTTGGAGTCAAGTCCAAACATGTGATTGTTGTGTTGGCTGGAATTATGTATTGGGGATTTGGCATCAGAGACTGGAGGTTTTCAGCCAAGAGTTGGGGTTTTTAATTCAGCTTTCTGTCCTTTCCTGCACAATTCTTCTAATCAGCTTTGCTTGATCCTGCACCTCTTCCTTTTTGAGGGGTCCTCCTTCCTTTCCTTATTTGTTTTCTCTCATCATTTACTCAAGACATCTTTTTTTTTTTTTTTTTTTTTTTTCAGTGAAAGGAAGAGTTTTATATCTTCAATTTTTGTTTGAATGGACTTTTGCTAACCTGTCTGATGAGTGAAAATTCTGTGAAACAGCTGCCACAGCCTAGTGCAACTTGTTGAGGCTTGGATAAGCCCTTTCCTGCCCTGTCTGAAGGCACTAGAAAGAGCATAAATGAAGTGACCTTTTATCTTTATGAAGTTCTATGATTTAAAAAATTTGTTTGTGGACAAGTACCTATTAGGCAACACCTAAGACAATAGTTCCCATCACGACACACAGGTAGAAACAGAATTTTCTATCCATGCATGAAATCTTTTAAAGAGAGCTATTGATTAAAAAAAAAGGTTTCTTCATAGGAATTTTCTGTAACAGTGTCTTTTGTTGTCTTCTGATGATATTAAAAATTCTGAAGCATCATGTTAGAAAGAATTCTTACGGTACTTGTGATAATAGTTACAGATAAATTTCAGTAAAAGCTTGTTTTAGGTGTAGAAGAAAATACAACCGATAATATGACACCAGTTAGAAAATTTCTCTATGTAAATAAATGTAAATAAACGTTTATATATTTACCGTATGACTCTGCAACTGAAAAACTCGCATCCAAATAAAAATACACACAAAATACTCTTTTTTTTTCTTTTTTCTTTTTTCTTTTTTTTTTTTCCCCACATAAACTATTATTTCCAGAAACTTTTTCAGAGGGCCCTTAGTTAATAAGTGTTTGTGGGGTTTTTGTTTGTTTGTTTGTTTGTTTTTTAATTATTTGGGTCTTTAAGATTGACTGCTTTTGTTTTCATCCAAAAGAACTGGCTACTGCTGCTGCTGGGAATAAATAATAGCAGTGATGCTGTGTTTGCTCTTTACTCCCTCTCTGTCTTAGTCACAGAAAAGATGTCTTATTATGCACTGGAAGAATGTAAGTTCATTTTCATTTGTTGTACAGTGATGATAAAACTTCTTGAACAGTAGTTCTGGTGGGTCTCTAACTCACAAAAGCTCTTGATTTTGAAAATTCCTCTTTCTAAATATTCCCATTAGAAATAAATAAGTCAAGAATATGCAGATTTTTTTAAAAAAACTTCTTCCTTATCTTCTGCTAAATTCAGAGTGTCTTGAAATCTAATCTTTACTGCCAGTGAAAAAAAGCTGTGTGCATTCACTCACTATGACTTGTATTTCCCTTCTGCTGGAAGCAATTTTCTTCAGATTGTTTCATTTATCCTTGAAAAGATATACTATCTTGCATTTAACTGTAATTACCCCAAGTCCTCCTAACCCTATGGTGAGAGATTGTGGCTCCCCTTCCCCACTCCAGATTTCTTTCCTTCGTCTTTGGTGAGAGTGTAGTGTCTGGAGTGTATGGAGGATGATTCTTCCTTTCTGGCAGGAGGCAATCCTCAGAAAAATAGGTACTGGCCTTTCAGCACAATGCCTTTTGCCTGAGAGGCAGATGAACCCCTGTGTTGCCTTGTTTGTGCCCATTTCAGACCCTCTCTTGAAAGGATGCAGCTGGTGCTGCATGAGCTGGGGTTCTGATGCTAGAGGCATCTTTTCTTAGGTTACAGAGGTCAGTCCCACTTCCCTCACCCCCCCTGTAGCCAACAGCATTTGACTGCCCCGTACAAACAGGCAGTAAAACAGAGCTGATTTAGGGGGCTCTGAGCCTTGTGATCAAGAGTGTCACATGCAGAAATCCCTGCTTCAGCATTTTGTGGAGAAGGGCCAATTTTCGTGTGCCTCTGCTTATTCTAAGCACTGGTTTAAAGTCATACTTCAACAGAAAAGATTAGAAGATTCAGGTCAAATCACTGTAGCAGATCAACACAGTCCTTAAAATCTAGCAATAGAATTTACTCAATGCCAGAGAATTCATGTTTTCCTCGCTGAACTGGAGAAGTTAAATCTCTCTGAAAGGCAATATTTCTGATAGATACATGGGCCTTATTTCCAAAAGCTTCTTGAAAGCCCAAGAAATACCAAGATCATGAGAAATAATAAAAACCTACTTGTCAGTGCAAATCCCATCAGCTGGAGTTTGTTTTTCCTGTCATCCGGGATGCAAAGGTCATCAGAAGGCTAACAAGCCTCCCTTTTCCAAAACAGTATCACCTGAACCCTTCTCCAGTGTTGTGCCACATAGAGTTTGAATGACATGAAGTAATTTTGGCAAGATTCATTAGCAAAATTGAAGCCCTTTGTGCTTTGAAGATCAAAAGACTGTCACAGATATGATCATTCCCATTTCTCATGTTATCACATCCTCCATTTTCACTTTGTACTTCAAAACGATGGCAAATTCTAGTTTTGATAACTCCAGCTGCAGCGTTTATGATTTTTATTTCATACCTTTGAATCCTGAGACCTTCAAATCTATCCGCATCTCTTTTATCTGCTCACTAATGACTCTGTGGCTGACATGTTGTTACAAAAAAGTGAAGCTCGTAACAACCTCCGTGGATTTTAAGGGTCGATCATTTGTAAGGGAGTGTTGATGAATGCAAGTATTTTCTGTGAAATTTGAAAATGAAATCTTTTCAGGATCTATATGTTACGGCAAGCTCTTTTCAGATTTTTCATTCCCAGAACTGAACTCAGGAACTTTTCAGCCCGTCATTAATTCTGAAAGAATAAACAAATACAAATGAGGCCATCTGATAGAGCACCCCATTCTCCCCTCACCACACCCAGCACGTGAATACTGCTGTATTACAACCTGGCATTTCAATCACATTGGTGATATGAAGGATCACCTAAATGGAATAAATGTAAATGAACATTTTCACAGCCAGACATTAATTGTGCCATTTGTGTGACTTAATCTGGCCCACCTGTGAGACAAATGTAAATACCATTAATCAACTTCAGAGCAGACTTTCCCCTTTGCATCTAACATTTTTCCTTCTGTTTAACAGCTAAAAGTGCAGGGGGAGAGGGGCCAAAGAGAGTCTCATTTGCTGATGAACTATAACACTACAAATCATCAGGGAGGGAGTTCTGGTGTCTGAGCACTCAGGAAAATAACAAGGGCTACTTCTGACATCAACACAAAACACCACATTTTTCTCAGTAAATTAATCACAGTAAATTAAATGATGGCTGAAGGCTGCATCTGTGGGAGACAAAAATGACACTTTCCTCCTACCTAGACAACAAAGTTTAGACAAGCATACGAGTTTCCTGCTGGGTTATTGCTTCACAGCCTGCATGGCTTCTCTAGATGAGTTAGCATTGCTTCTCTAGATGAATTACCTCTGTGGTGGTGTAAAAATGGTCATTGATTTGCAATTGCATTTAGCACTTTGAAAACCCACATGCCAGACACACCAAATAAAGGAGCTGTGGATGCTAATAATGCCAGGCTGTGCAGTGCTGAACTCCCAGATGCATTAGGGAAGGCTGATACAGTTCCTTGGAGGAAGAAACTCAGGTGAAGATGCAAGCAGCAAGATTATCCCGCTTCCTGGAATCTATTTGCTGAGCACTGTCATAGTGCAGAGGAGGCTGCAGCCGTGCTGGCTGTATTTCTTCACTGGCAGCACGATGGGACCATAGGTCGGTGCTGAATGCTTGGGCTGGGCTGCCCAGGCTGTCCTTTTCTCTATCGTGAACATCTTTGAATTCAAATGGCCTTTTCTGTCAGGTTTTCTCTCAGGCCAATGCAGAGACTCTATTGAATGGTCTCTATTCAATCCTGACCCTACCTAGCTCCTGCCACCTTGGCATGATATATGTATTCTCCTCACCTCCTCTGCCTGGAGGTCCTTGGTTCTGGAGAAGTCTCCCAACTAGCTAGATCCTTTCTACCCTGTCTCCTCCTCTGTCTTGTTGGACTGGAAACATCAGTCTCCCAAGCACAACTGGTCCCAGAGCACAATTGCTCTGGAGGGCACCACAGAGCATTGTGCACAGCTGCCTGAAGAAGGAAACCACTTGTGCCCCTGCAGAAGAAACAACTCAAAGCAATTGTGAGTACAGTCATTAATTCCACAATTCACCTGAAATAATAGTGGCCATGTTCCTTCATGAGCTGAAATTTAGAGCTTGTGACCTAGTCATGCAAGTACCAGGAAGCCGGATATCCAAATAGTCAACTTGTTTTGCTATTCTGCATACCTTTTTGCTCTTTCAGAAATGCTGCATACCAACAAAACATTACCTCTTCAATATTCTCAAATGATCAAGAAATTTATGTTTTCCTTACCCAGATTAACGACTTACAGATGCTTCATTTATTATTAACTCCATCTATGGTAAAATTAGCATGGCAGAGTTGCTAGTAGCTCTTAGACACACAGCAAAATGCCTCCTGACACACTCACACGTACATGCCAATTTACTTACAGCTAATTTAGTTGAAAAACAAATCAAGAAAAGATTGAATAAGGAGGGTCTCTAGTGACATCAAATTCCTGTCCACAAAATATTGCTTCCTTAAGTGCAGTTTGAAGCCAAATGTAAGCATGTGTAAATGAAGCAGCTAATTAACTGCTCTGGTGGAGGATGATCAGTGGAAGCAGAGTTTTAAACAAAACCAGTGTACCTTCTACCATAATAGACAAAGGCAATGTGTTAAGAATGCATTAGTATTTCTAAGTCTATGAGCAGAAAACATCTGAGTTTTAAGACAGGAAATACTGTAAAATCAAGTAAACAATTTCTAGTAACCATTAACTTCTGAGAGCTTTCCAGATGTTCTCTCAAGATTCCTCACTCTGAATTGGCTGCTCACCTATTTTTTTCTTTCCATTAGTGCCAGTCTGTTTGTTGCAATGATAATGAAAGGAAGAACATCCCAGAAATCATGTAGTGGTTCTTACCCAGACCTCTGCTAATGAATTCTTGTGTGATTGACTGTTTAGGAGTGTTGAATTGACTTCTCTGCTTGGAGGCTTATATTGACTTAAAATACCTCACAGATCAAATGTGCAACTTCTCTTTGATTTGTTTATTACACCCAGCAGTACAGAGTCTAACAGCATGCAAAGGTTTCAACAGCAGCTCTGATGCAGTGAATTAAAAGAATGATTTTCTAGATTATAGTATTTAGTAGTGATCACAGCACTGTCAATTTTCATCATCTGTGAGGGCAATACAGATGTAAACAACAGTATTGTGTGGGTGTTTCCCACTTGGTCACAGAGCAGCCTCCTTTTCTTAAGGCACAAAAACTTGGACTACATGAACAATGAGTAAACTTTGTGTAGAGCATCCTGAATGGTTCCTCATATCAAATAGCACTATATAAAAAATAACTATATATTCAGTAATTAAAGCAACCAGTGGGGATGTATGCAACTGAAAAGAAAATGACCTGTGTTCTGCAAGCTTCCAGTCAGGGCATTCCTGAATAGGAAGGAGTGGACAGAAGTTGAAAGGCAGAGTAAGAGGTAAAGCATTCTCCCCCATAAAATTTCTGATTCTCACTGGAGAGGAGGGCTCATCCAAAATTAAATTACTTAAATTAATCAAATAAAATCAGTTGGGACACAAGGCTCAGAAGAGAATTTCGGTTGAAGTTCCATCCCAGGTTGCTCAGGTGGTTTGTAGTGCCATTTCTATAACCCAATAGCACCTGGTAACTTGAGACCATTCTTTTTCCGTTTAAGGAAGATATTTAGCACAAAAAATTTAAATCAGATCAAGACTTTTTCTTTCTCTCAAATGCTCGTCTTCTTCAGTGATAGATGTGTGTGATTCTAATGCACATTTCATCTAAATAGATGAACAGTAAAGAAAAATATTTCCCATCTAGATTCTACAGGTGTCGTTTAATGTCGTTCGGGAGAGAAAATGCCAGAAGGTAGTATTTTTACTATGTATGAGATGAAATTCTGTTCAACAAAGCAATTTTTACTGGGTAAAAAATAATCTAATTGTCTCTTATTATGAACAGCTTTCCAAGTCTCACAGTGCAACCACTTCAGTGGCTAAAGTTTTCATGACTATATTTATTGTAAAAATGAGTAGGCATATATACCAAGAAGGGCCATTTAACTCACTGAGAACATTTTCCTGCTGTTGCAGACAGCCAAACTACTTGATCTTATTCATACACTAATAGAAACTCAATTTTTAACACCAAGTGAGTGTTTTCTCCCTTGTATCACTCAAAAAGATGTTTCAGAGCTCACTCATGTAGAATTGAACCTCTAGATTCAAGCACACATTTATTCATTAGCAGAGAACTATTTGTTCCTGTGACAAAAAAGCCCTCAAAACTTTAGCTCAAGTATATTTCCTCTCAGAGTTCATGCTTCTGATAACACATTTATGGAGCGTAATCATATTATTTTCTCACTCTTAAAAGTACTTTAAATTTTGCAAAACTGAAAAAAAAAAAAAAAAGAAAAAAAAAAAAAAGAAGAAGATAGGCTCTTTAGAAAAATATGTTGAACTCAGAAGTAATGCCAAGAAAATGTTCGAGACACTTGATTCTTCAAAGCACAAAATACTCAAATTGGTGGAAAATACAGAACTCTTATTTACTTACTCTTATAACTTTCAAATATAAAATATGGAAAATTATGTGCATAGGAAGAAGTTGGTTTGCCTCACTTCTGATGGTAAGGTGTGTAGGAAAATGTACTGGCTTTAAACACAAACTTGGATTATTCAGAAATTTGTTTTATAAAAAGAATAAATATTTGCAAAGATTACTATCTGAATGTCTGGTACTCATGCCTTGACAAATTCTCTGTAGAGACTCACTGGATAAAAAGGAGGGAAAAGCTCAGTTCTGCAGACCTGATCATGTCTTTAAATTTTTATCTATGTGCTTTGTGATATTACCTTTCAAAGGTACTAATGAAAAGTCACTCTAAAACTATTTAAAAGTGTAATTATCACTAGTACCTAGTGGCTATATAAAACTGCACCTGTGACTGGCTAAACTGTATGATCTACATTTACAGATACAAAATCTGCCAGAAATAAAATGTCAGTTTATGCAAATTAGGCCCAGAAGTAAAATATTTCCAGATACTTTCGTGGACTTCAGTAGGTTTGGGATCACACTTTAAACATTTTTTTTCTTTTCTAAATCAGGTCTTGTAATGTTTCTGAGTGACAAGCTGCATTTCTATCAATAGGAGAAGTAGCAGTTCTTGATCTTCTAGCATAACGTAAGATAATATTTATAATTTGACTGGAAACCATTGTTGATTTGAATTTCACCTTTAGAGGTCATAGACAACAGGTAGAGGAGACCAGAAACTATAGAATTTGCATTTTGTTGGATAGATTGGATTCTGAAAGTACTGACAGACATGCCTTTTCTTAAAGGCTGTTCTGAAAGTGGCAAGGGTGTCAGCAGTTACTCTTTGCTGTGTTCCTGGAGTATTAAATATTCCTGATTTGCTACAGTTTTGCTTTTCAACAGCAGCTTAGGTACTTTTTAAGTAAATAAGCACTAGTTTCCATCAGAAGAGAAAAGCTGAACACTTTTTAAACATAACTTTATTTATATGAAAATCACCCTGCTGTGTATATTGTGTGTTATTGGGTAAATTCCAAAAGGAATTTGTGTTGTTGGGTTGAATTTGAGTAATACTTGCAACAAAACTCATAGTTTTGTTCAGAAGACACTATTGAAAAATCAATTCGGGATATACTATAGTTGAAATTATATTTGTTATAGTTTGTATCCTGCAGTAGTAGGCTGGAACACAAGAAGTTCAAGTCTAAAGACTTGGCTATTCAGAATACAGCAAACTGCATTTTTTTCTTTTCCTTTAACCAAAGTATGAACAACTGAACAACAGGTTATACACAGCTCTGTTTATCAAAGTAAAATTACCTTGTTTCTGTTGGATTTGATTACAAAGTTATATAAAGCACTTACTAATTGCAGGCATTTTTGTCTCTGATTTAATAAGACAGGAATTTTGAGCCATAGGAAAGCAGTTAGGAAAACAAAGAGATATGTTTGAAGTATTTTGAAGCCCATTCCCACCCTTGTGCTTTTCCAGTCATTGCCACTTCTCTTTTTATTTTTTCCTAGATAGTGCCAATGGCTTACAGTGGTCAATATTTCATTGAATCACAGATGTTGGGTGGCTGGAAGGTACCAATGGAAACACCTTATCCAATTTCTTACATCAAGGCCACGGCCAGCACAAGGCCAGGTCAGTCATGGCTTTGTCCAGATAAATCTTGAAAAACTCCAAGGAGATTTTTCCATAGCCCATTTACTTTAGAGAGTTGTTTACATAGGACTTTATTTTTCCATGCCACTGATCTCCTTACAACTTTTAAGATGAAGCTGACAAGAACTAGACTCTTTTCTTCTATCTTAAAAGCACCAACTTCTTAAAACTTTCCATTTTTTCTATGCTTCTTCTATATTTTTCACTCCATTGATTATAACGACACCCACTTTCAGAATTTTCCAAATGAAAGAAAGTGTTTCTTCTGAGATTTTCTGTGATGTGTATGGTTCAGTCAGGGTGTTAAGTGTAACAAAGTAATCTGCATAATATGGCATGTGGGATCATTATATGAGCTCAACATCTGTGATGTGACTGAGCACAAGTCAGCTTCTATAATACAAGAAAAGGAACTGTAATATTTGAACACAAAAGGCTTCCTTTATTTTCAAAATTAATGCAGTTTTTATTTTACAGATAAAGCATATTAGGCACATATAATTAATTTTAAAAATCTGAGATATTCTTAAAACATTGCTGCTGCCTTATTGATGTTTTGGTATCTCTAGTTCTGTATGATAAGTCCGCCTTGCTCTGACTTTGGATTTTACTGGCAATCTCATAATACTCTAGTGCTTGTTGAAAAAAGATCTGTTTTCTTGATTATCTTTTAACTGTCAACTCTATTGAGCCATCACAATTCTCAGCTCTTCTGATGCTTGCTGCATGTGTACAGCAACTATAAACACAAGCTAAAAGTCACACAGAAGCTATGGACAAAATAAATGCATAGTCTATCACATCTGTCAAAGTCCACTTTAAATATACTCATAGATGAATATGAGGGCAAGGGAGGAACTAAACAAAATAGGCAAAATCACTTTGACAAGAAATGATTCCTCCACATTTCTACAAATTGTGAATATAATCTTAGCACATCAATATATACGTATCTTTGAGAGAGTGAAATCTGGAAAAAAGGAAGAATTTGTTTTGAGTGTCATGAGAGATGGTGTCAAAAATCCCTCTGAAATCAAGATAAACAACTTCCACTGTTTTCCCTTCTCATCTCATCATAGACAAGTAGTTGGTCAGGCATTTCCACTTCACAGACATAGGCTGACCAATCCCAATTACTGACTTTTGCTTAATATGTTTGGAAATGGGTTCCAGGAGGTTTTCATGCATCACATCCTCCAGGAAATGCAGTGAGGCTGGTTGGACTGCAGCTCTCCTCATCTTCCTAATTGTTCTTGAAGACAGGGGTGATGTTGCTTTTTTTTCAATACCCACGATATTTGCCCCACTCCTATAACCTTTCAGATATGATAATGAGTGGTCTCACAATATCAACTCCCTTAATACTCAAGGATGATCCTGTCAGGTCTCATGGACTCGTGCATGTCTAGCTCACTGAAAAGTTTCCTGAGTTTATCCTGCTCTATTGAGGGTAAATACATTTCTCAAAATTTCTCATGGGTTGGAGGGTCCTGGTATCCCTGAGCACAATTCCAGCCAAAAAATAATTCAGTGCTTCAATGTTTTCTTTGCTCCTTGTCACCAGTGGAATTGCTACCCAATTCAACACTAGGACATTCCTCGCATTTCCAAGTTTGCTGATATTCCAGTGGAAAGCCCTGATCATCTGTCCCCAGTCACACCTGCATCTGTTCCAACTGCACTTTGCTACAAAGAGATGCTACTCCTCCTCCTCAGAGGTTCTCTAGTCTTTTTATAGAGCATTTAAAAAGCTACCTCATTTTTCTAGTCAAAACACAATTTCAAGATTAGTGAGCAAGGCCAAAAGGCAACCATGGTGTTCAAGGTTTCAGCATGGGAAAGACAGCTTATCTGCAGTTGCTGTGCAGCTTGTGATTGTGTCACTGCCTCTAAAATTTAAGCAGCTGGGTGCTTGTCCAGATTTTCATGCCAGTTTCCTACCTGGGAAGAAGTTAGTGATAGCAAAGCTGAGTAGAATCAAAGTGTTCTTTCTTTATTTCTTTACAGGTAAACAAGCCTTTGATAAGGAGTTGTTAATATAACACTCTTTTAAACATTGCATCGAAAAGAAACAAGCCATAGTCAGAGAAAATTGACTCAGCATTAGGAGTTGATAAGATAGACAAATTCTTGCAGCTACTCTGGTTTTCCTGCCATGTCTGTCATTACTTTTGCTACCTTTTCCTCTCCAAACTGTTTCTAGAGCAGTAAACTATAGGTAAGTATGATGGTATTATATGCAAACTCTCACATAAATATTCTTCTATTTCATTACTTGAATTGTTTATATGTACTTGCATGAAAATGGTTTTTTTAAAGTCTTAAATGAAATAAATTCTCATCTTCCTGGCACTTGAGTCAGGTGTGTGCTGCTCAGAGCACACTTACACAATTTTCTGACATAATAAAGCAGAATAATCTGAAGGTGTTAAAAAAGAAAAAAGCATTTTGGTTAAAAGGCATTTGAAAGGCCGAGAAGGGTGATTTTATGATACAATGTCTCTTTTCCATACCTAGTATAGGAATTGACAAGTGAAAACATTTTGATATGCCTTCCATATGCAAAAGTGATGATTTCTGCTAATGTTTTGTTGTAATGAGACTTACGAAGAACTACATTAGAAATGTCTTTCATGTACTATGATTTATTTGCAACTAAATTTTTTAGGATATGTTTTTACTACTCACTTGATTTAATTTCTGAGAAATTTGGTTTTCTTGCCATCTCCAATTAGCATTCTGTGCCTGTCTTTAGCTAGGCAGCAATTCCCAAGGAAGCTTGATGTCAGCAGTGTAAGGCACTTCTCAACATAATGCAGGGCTTCAGAAAGCCTCCTATTGACTGTTGGGAATGTCAAATATCAGAGTCGTAATGACCCCTAGCCTGCTACTGCAGGAAAGTGAAACTCAGTGATGGGCCTTTGGTGATTTTTTTGGTTCTCAGGTAGGAGCACGAAGACAAGGAGCAGTGGCACCTGAAGGGCCAGCAGCAGCACTCACACACTGGGTGTTTTCACACTTTATACTAAAGGAGGGCTCCTGGTGTGGCTCTGAGGTTGTCCTGACTCAGTACTGCAGTATCAACTACCTGGTCATGCAAAAAGGGGGTAGCAGAAAACTCACAGACATGTGATGCTTATAAAAAAATCTTGTTTCTTAATCCAAATTATGCAGAAGAAGAAAATATGATTTCTGAGACTACAGTCATGAAATGTAACAAATGGCTCCTCAAAAAGCAGTGCTTTCACTCTGCCAAAGGGAAAGGAACTTTTTGGGCCTTAATCAGTGTACACTGGAAAAAATCCTGTCTCTTAGTTCTTCCTTTGTTCTCATAGGCACTGAGACTGTCTTTTACCCCTTTTTTACTATCTTCTCTGTGTTTTCCCTGTGTATGCTGTATATATATTTCATTTTGCCTCTGTCACATCCTGAAATCTATTCTACCTAACTCCCAAAACTGCATTCCTTCAGTAAGCAGTGACCGAGTCTGTGGTGTCAGGCACATTTAAAAGGTCTCCTTCAGCCCCGTGTGAACAGGTCATTGGCTGCAGAGTGCAGCAGATGGGAGGGTTTGGGACGTGAGAATCTCTTTCAAGAGGATGTCAGCAAGCTGCAGAGTGTCCAGCAGAGGACAGGGCCCAGTGCACAAAAGCTGTGAGGAGTGGTTAACAGAGCTGGGCTTGTTTAGTTTGGAAAACAAGAGGTTAAAAAAAAAGGTGGATAAACTCACAGCAGCCTAAAACTACTTGAAGGGGGCTTTTAAATACTCTTCTTGATTGTAGCAGGCAACATAAGGGACAAAACCCGCAAGTTGCAAGTTGAATAACTTAGATTGGACATTTCTTCCAAGAACACACAGAGAAGAGTGGCAGAATCTCCATCCCTGGCGGTTTTCCAGACTTGTCTCAGAAACAGTGCAGAATCTTTTCTGAGGAATGAGATTGAAAGTGGAGGTAATGAGAAGGTTTCTGGAAGGATGGGAGAAAATGAAAGATTTTACAAAAGGAATCTCTCAAGCACTGCTGACTGAGGCCAGTTCATCCTCTGATATTTTAGTTTAAGAATCTGCCATGAAAAAATACACATGACAAAACCAAGTTTCTCACATACACTGGAATAACAATGACTTTTTTTAATAATTAGGGGGGAATTTTATAATGAATTTTGTCTTTGTTGTCTATTTTCGTGTTCCCACAGTCTCAGCAAGTTCATGATCAGAAACTATTCTGTGACAGTAAAAAATATATTTCTTTAAAGTAAAAGTCAGTCTCTACAAAAAGGCATATTAGAGAATGACTGAATTTAAACTGATGACTTATTACCTTTGTCATGGTTGCAGTTAGAAACAGGTTAGTAGTGACCAAATTATTATGATGTAGACCATCAGGAAGGGAAAAATAGAATAAACCATTATATTGTATATGCTTAAAGAGATTAATAGTTTTACCAAATTAAACATAACAATCTTTTTTTCTCTTGACTCTGTCAGCTGTCAAATCATCAAACACAACCCAATTTTCTTCCAACACTGGAATTGCACTGAACTACCATTTTGATAAACCCTTTTATATTAATCAATCTATGTGTTAATATCTTCAAAGGACAAAACTGATTTTCAAGTAAATGACCCAGAATTTTGTGCTTCTGAGAATCACAGGAACCATGATTTTAGTAAAAATAGCTCACTGAAGCCATTCCTTTCTGTCATGTCTTTAGGACTTTTCTGAAGAAATAGTATATCTGATGTGAAAACAGTGAGCCAACATGGTTTTAAGCATCTGCTCAGAGATATAGTAACAATCCAAAACCAAAGCTTAATTTTTGGGGATTTTATGTGATTTTTTTAACATTTTGATCTTTGATAACTTAGAGATTAATTTCTATAAACACTTCCTCTCAAAGCTAATAAATTTTTAAGTAACCAAGGGACATGCCAAAGCACCTTTTGGCCTTTTTTATGAGGAAAGTAGAATTAAATTTAATTTTCTATCCCCAGTGGCACATTCTCTGATGGAAAATAAATTTATATGATTTGTAAGTGGGAAATGTGTTGATATGGAGGGTTTCTCCCTTTTTGTGGAGAAAATATATCAAACTACTCTTATATGAATACTGCCAAAAACGTCTTGATAACGAGTAGCATAAAATATGATTTACCTAATCCATTTTAAGGTTTACTAATTCCTGATGGGATTATAAGTACATATTTGGAACTAGTACTGCAAAAGGAACAATTTTTTACTGCTTTATGTAACTTTACTGAAGTTTTAAGAATTTTCCCACTGTGGAGTAAGCTGAGGCAAGACTGGGCTCCACAACCTGATTAGCTTCAGAAGAGAAGTCTCAGTTGGAATGTGATCTGCTGGTTTGGATTTCTGTTTTGTCAAATTTGACCTTTAGAAGGAGATCTAGGTATTCTTTTCATGGAGAAGACTCAGTCATGCCAGTATTGATCTGATCTAGTTCAACTTTGATTTAAGTGAAGGATCTAAACCCTAAACTGTGCAATTATTAACGGTTGCCCTATTTCTGATAGATCAATATTTTCCAATATGTGGAAAACACTATTTAAAAAAACCCCAAAAGCACACACCTAGTTCTCTGTAGAGCTGACCCTTGACTAATTAGAGAGCATGATGACTGTATGATTTTTGCAGAGGACATTGTGGTAATATGGTTTGTTAGATTTTTAGCATCTAATGCTATGGGCATACCCACTTGGATTGCAATCTCAACTTGAATATGACCAACACCAAGTGAATCCACTAAGGCAACGTGGGTGTTAACAGAAATGATTTTCATTCTTCCTTGAGCCTGCTAAAATTTTTTTTCAGTGCTATTAATGAAATATTCACTTTAGTTAGATTACTGAAAGTTAAGCATTCTTGTAATTAGTTTTTATGAACATACTTTCTTAAATACCATTTATAGTATTAACAGAACCAAATATCATGTCCTACTTCCAAAAAAGCAGCATTTTGTTGACAAATGAAAGAATCTATGCCAAAAAAAATAACCCCAAAACCCAAGCAACCAACTAAAAAAACCAAAACCAAAAATCTCCAAAAACATTTCACAATACTCAGGGATGAAAGCTACTTGCTATATACGAGTTATCAGCAGTAGTTACACCTAAGGGCTTCTATCTGTGTTGGTATTGTGATTTCCTGAAGACACAGATAGGGGACATAGACTCCATCAGCTAAGGCTTACAAACCACCTGGAGTAAAGGGTTCATTTGATTTCCCCACCAAATGTTATTTTTCTTTCTTTTCTACTCTTGAAAGAACATCAAGGTTAATTGTCAAATAGCAGTCTTGGTTGAAATTAGTATTTATAGTCATGGCCATACATGCCACACAAAAGTAAATGTTTCACGAGACAGAATACTGTTATACAGATAATACTCCAACTGAATTATATTAACTCTTTTGTTTTCAGTAATTATGGATGAATAGAAGTCCTTAATTACAGTATACTCCTGGTTTTGTTTGGTATAAATTTCTTCCTTGTAGCTGATACAATGCTGTGTTTTGATTCAGGACAAGAATAATGTTGATAACATTATTTTTGCTACATACTGCTAAAACAAAGTCAAGGACTTTTCAGCTTCTCTCACCACTTTGCTAGTGAGGAGGCTGGGGAGAACAAGAAGCTAAAAGTTAGAACTATTGGGATAGCTGACCCAAACTGGAGAAAGGAATATTCCATACCATAGCCCAGTTTATAAATGAGTGAGAAAGCTGGCTGGGGTCTGCTGCTTGTCAGTGGCTTGGCATCAGTTGGTGAGTGGTCACCAGCTCCATAGTAAATCACTTGTTTTCTATATTCTAACTCTTTTTATTAGTATTATTATTGTTATGATTATTGTTACGGTTATTGCTAATATTATTATTTACCATCTTCCTTTTCTCTCCTTCTACATTATCTTCTTCTCAAGCCACAAATTTTACCTTTTTTTCCCCCAGTTCTCTCTCCCATTCCCCTGGAGGGGCAAGTGGAGGCAGTGGGAAAAAGGCTGAGCAAGCAAGAAGCTCTGTCATGTTTATCTTCCTTCTGGCTTAACAAAACCTGTCGTTTTTAGCACCCAACACTGGGCAAGAAAGGTTGAGATAATGGCAGAACTTATGAGAACCTGTTAAACCAAATTTGTTATAAGCATTCATTATATTAGTTTGGTAGTTGCTGGTTGCAGGGTTCCCAGTAAAGAAAACTGCAGCTTTTGCTTCAATGTTCCAATTAGGAAATCATGATCACCCTGGCCCTTCCTCAAGTACCCACAGTTCTATTCCTCCTGGCACACAGAAGATTTAAAGATGCAAAAATCTGTCATATTAATTCTAGTTTTCTAAGAAGAAAAAAGAACTTAATAAGGAGAGTGCTAACTTTGCAGATGTTTTGTTTAAATATGGTTATTTACATAGATTCATTTCTTGGCCCAAGTGAGATTTTTATTTCTGTACTATCTGCCTTGATTACATTAATATGGATATAAATATATATAGATATAAATCTAAATATAATTTTCTCTTTTTGAAGGACATTCCTAATGAGATTATCCATAAACTGATCTTTGCTATGTGTCTGCCCCTGTTAGCTTTTTACTGCTGGGTGCCAAATAAATGCATGCATCATCTTTTGAATTTCTGTCAGTGTGAACTCATGAACATTGTTTGCCTAATAATTTTATTCCCAAAAGCATAGCCTTTTTCACCACTTAGCAATTATGGTTTTTTTAATATTCACTATTTAGATTATTTGGGTCTTTTTTTCTTGATGAGAAATTATAAAACTCAGAGCTGGGATGAAATGCCTCCTTTTTAATATTAATTGTTATATTTATGAATTCAAAGAAATAATCAGCACTTGAAAGTAATCAGCAATAATAATGATTTTTTAAAAAGGCTTAAAAATGGTTCTGCAAGAACTTGTGAGCTTTCTTGGGGCTTGTTGAGCACAGTCTCTGTACTGGGGTCATCTCTCCTGAGTTGTGAATCCACCCTTGCAGCAGCTGAGACCGGGGTGAGTGGGCAGGAGCTGTGATGGGGAGGAGAAACACCAGGGAAGGAGCACAGAGGCAGATTGTTGGCCGTGCTGTGGCACTGTCAGGGCAGCTGTGGACCTGCCCATCATGGACCATTCCTGGGGCTGCTGTGAGCCCTGCCAAGTGCTTGCTGGTGCCTCTCCTACGTGCAGGCAGTAGTTATGCTGCCAAACTGAGAAATCTTATTCTGCTGATGTGGTATTTTGTAGGAGCTGCTGGTCTTCTCAGGTCCTGAAGGGGCACAGGGAAAGGCCAGAAGACTTTTCATCCTGATCCTGGCCGTTTCAGGAACTGTAGGCTTTGGCTTCACCCAGACTGAGGATCAGGAAAGAGAGGAAGGGTAGATTTTAACTTCAAATTTAAATCATGTTACACAGTATCCTGTACAATCAAATAATGAATATGTCTTTTAACTATGCAGAAGTGTGCCTTAGTTGATGTAACAATAAGTGCCAGCAGGTGTGAGAAGTTTCCCTTTCAAATCTCCAACCAATAACTTTGATTTCAAGCAGGATTTTATCCTCTTATCTTTTTTCTTTCTTTTGTAGTTCTTTTTTTTTTAATTTATTTTTTTTTTCTTACAGATCACTTTGGGACTTTGTTTTTATATTATCAGAAATGTAGCTGCAGAACTGTCACAGCAGTTAACCCAGGACACACCAGCTGCCTCTGATCTCTCCAGCACTTCTCCAGAGTACCTTAGCTCTTCAAAGATTTTGCCTTTTGTAAGAGAATTACTGAGTTTGTTATCATGATGTTGGAAGCACTTTTCATTTCTTAGATGTGGATGAAATATTCTCTTGGCTTTCAAACTGTACATTTCATCACAAACTTTGGGGGAAGGACAAGGCGGAGACCTAGAGACCTAAATGGCCACTGGCTGATAATCATGTGATCCCATAGACAATAAATGGCACATTTGAGGGAAGATTTTCAGAGAAATGTGAACTTTGTGTTGAGTGGTTTTGTGACAGTACTTCAAGCTAAGTTCTCTAAACTCATCTCTTACTATGCACACATCAAAACACTAAAGAGGTTTTAAACCCCAGGGATTATTCAACAAGAGATAACGGAATTTTCTGAAAGAGAGAAAACACAAAGTCACTTGAAGAAGACAAAAAAATTGGTCATCATGGACAAATCTCTGTCTGTGTTGCTTTTGCAGGAAATATGTTATGTCCTGAGTTGGTTTTAAAACTCTTAAACAAGTGTCTTTTTAGGTGGCAGCAGAGCACAGTCTGTCTCTTTGCAGGAATTCTGTCCTTCCACCCCTTTGGAGGTCTCAAGGCCTGCTCCTTTTTCTTTGAAACAATCTATATCTGTTGCAATCTGTAAACTACACTCCTGGGAAGATCTCATTTCTCATTGCACTCTAAAAACTTCTGTTAGCGGACAGACACTTGGATGTCTCCAGCCAAATTATATTTTCCCCTTCTTTTCTTAAGGGTCCAGCTGCCCCAAAGTGTAGTAGTAAACACGGGATTTTCTGCAATTTTCTTTGAAAAATTCCAATTAAACATTGCATAACAAACCCTTATGCAAATACTCTCTTTCAAAACTAGTAAATATTCTTATGAATGCACTGCAAAATGCATACACATGGGTAGATGATGATTCCTTTAGTAATTAAGAAGCGTATTTTGTTGCTTTTATTTACCAGTCAGTTTTTTTGTTGCTGAACATTTTCTCATGACAGCCCTGTGGAAATGTGGTATTGTGAATTTGAGAACAAAGAAAGATTTAAATTAGAAGTATTTTATTAAGCTTAGCTTCAGAGCTTCTCACAAGCATCTCTTTAGACCACTGAATTGCTAACGTGAACATTATGTGGAATTGCACAACCAACATGCTTTTTTTTCTGAAAGGAGATATTTTCTAGATGTATTTTTCATACACTTTCTGCTTTTGAGTCAGAAATATCTGTGCTACAGAAGGTAAGCTGTATTTCACAGTTCTGTAATCACTAAAGCTGAAGCTATACTTTCCCATTAATGACTCCCTCTGGATAGCTCTCTAGCTACTGGTCCAGACCAAACTGTAGGAATTTAATATTTTTTAGATTAAAATTATTACTTAATATGGTTTTCTACTATCCCTTTGACATGGGGGCTTAATGAATGAAAGTATTTTTAAATTAATTGTGAGGTAAGGAATTCTAGTTAATGTGATCCTAGCTTCTCTGGCAGTGATGCTTCATAGGGTTCCAAGTTTTTATGCCTTAAATTGAAAATAGGCTGCTAAACCTCCTTAGAAGCCTTCAATATGTGCTTCATGTGTTCAGTGAAGCATATTCCTCAAGAAATTATCTTTTTTTTTTGGTGCTGTACTCAACTATCTTGAAAAAATTCTGAAGAAAAGTGAAATGTTTAAATGTTTAAATGATACCAATAATTTCCACTGATTATGTTACCATTATTGACATTAAACCATAATGAATAGGCCGGCTGCAGTATTTGGAATTTTTAAATTTATTTTAAAATGAGACTGCAGCACAGCTTTCCAGACAGTTAGAGAGAGCTCTTGAATTCATAATGTTTAATTGCTGTAAATACAGGAGTGGCAGAAAGTGCAGTAGAAATACAAAACTGGTTTTGGCTCTAACGCAACATCACAGCAGAGACCTGTTGTTTGTATGTGAGATTCCATTTTTTTCTTTGATCCCATTTTTCCTTTCTCATAACTTCCTCCAACCATTATACTTTTAGTTTAAATATCTTGTTTGATTTCACTTGTGAAGTAAAGTATTTATTTTGGAAAAATAAACATTAAAAAGAAAAGAGAAAAGGAAAAGTGTTTTACACACAAGCTGTTCTGGAACACATTCTTGAAAGCAAAAATGCATAAAATAAGGTTCAGCAACTTAATTTACCTCAAGAAGTTTCAATCTGAATGTTTATTTTAAAAAATATCTTTTTGAAGAATAACTTAGAGATTATAATAATTTTCTTTGAAGATTGGGAAGCATAGATTTGCTGGAGTGGATATCAGAATTTTTAGTCATCAACTGAGAAATCACTGTGAACTGTATTGGAAGAAAAGAGGGGAAAAAACAAATGAAAATATCTAACTTTGAATACTGCATTACAATACAAGATTGTATACACCAGTTGCATTAGGATTTGCATGGAGAATATGCATAAAATAGTACTAAGGCAAGGAAGTTTTGAAAAATGGAAGGTACCACAGGAAGAAAGAATTTCGTGTTGACTACTGTCTTATGAGGGGACTGCAAATAGTTTCTTGAAGGGAAGGATGGGACTACAATAATAAAATTCTCCTGCCTGCCCAACAGGTGTTTGATTTTGTTATTTTGAATCTGGCAGGAGACATCAAAATAAGCAGCTCCTGTTGGCAGGAAGACATTCTCAAAGGACTCACTCTCCACTCAGCTTCCTGTGTCATGTCGACTATTTCCAATGATGTAGTGAGTCTTGGGCTGGTGATTTACAGATGTTGAATTGGCACAAGGCTTTGGAATAATAGGTTGCTGGCAACTGTTAAAAGAGATCTGAAGGGTGGTTGAGTAAATCTGTGAATTCTAAAGAATGCATTATGGAGAACTGTAATTGTGGTCATGGTTTTTATGCCTATTATTTAGAAGTTATAATAATTCACATTTTTTTTCTACTGTTCATACTCCTGTAAATGCTATTTGGTAACTTTTCAGAAGCCTTTGAGCTAGGAGGAAGTGAACAGACATGTTGATTAAGCCTTGAAAGAGCTAATGTGAGCTTTACTGGAAAAAAAAGAAAATTTTTTATGTTCTAATGACCATTGTGGGGTTTTTGTGTCCAAACTTCACACTTGGAAGGTGAAATAAGGACTCCTACTTTTAAAGAGAAAGTCTTGTATTATATGCTAAATCTTTTTTAGGACTTCCAAAGCTCCTTTGGACTCCTGGAACTAATGTAAGACAGGGTAATAAAACCAAATGGTATAATTACATTAACATAGATCAGTTTAACTGGGGTTTTTTTTGGACAGTTGAGTTGATTTAATTTGTTGTTTTAAATTTTATTCTAACTCGCTGACAGTGATCAGTGACTATGTAGAGAAACAAAACAGTGTAAAGTTGTATTGTGTTTTACTATAGGCAGGGTAAGTTTGTTTATTCACCTTACTCTATGTGTTACATGTTCTGCAATTTTATAAAACAATCTTTAATCTTTTAAATTACGTTGTGATTTCATGGCTCACTATGTGCAAATCAAATAATACTTCTTTCAATCCAAGACACAACATGAATCTAGGCACGTAATATCTACAGATACTTTATTCAAAGTTAAAAATAAGATATATCTGAATTTTGTTTGTTTGAAAGAAAAATATTGGGAAATGGGAACAAAATCTTAGCCTGCATTCAAAAATGACATTGACATACAAAGCTCATCATTTTTAGAAACACTAAATGGGTGAGCAGTTGGTATAAAGCAATATGTATCAGATGTATACTTCTACTTCAGCCTCTACTTTTTCTCATTTTATTCTTCTGTTCTTAGTTTGGTTCTCTTTGATGTCTGCTTTGGCACTGTCTGGATGGCAGCATTAAGATGTCACAGCTGATACAGCAGGAACTCTGATCAGAGAAAAGATTTTGTCCTTATCCAAGTGAGCTTCTTTTGAGAGGTTCCTCATCCTTGAAGTTGATATCTACTAAAAATGTGGATTTTGTGCTCAGGTAATATGAGAAGCCACTTTCTGGCCTTTTTCTCTTTTTAGTGGAAAGGTGCAATTTGATATACAGAATACTTCAGCCAAGGCTTTTGACTAAAGGTTGGGCAGGAAACCTATGAAACAGCATGGCACTGCCTAAGATTTAGTAACCTGATACTTTGGACAAAAAATAATATTTAGCTCTTAACGAATAAATTATTACTCCAATTTCAAAATCAAATAAAAGACATTAATGTGGTTTTTTGCACTGCTCTAGAGTATGCTGGCACTATATAGAGAACGTGAAATAAACACCAAGACCTCTCACCAAATATAAGACTTCATGAAGTGATTAATCCAGTATATTTCTTCTCTCTTCAGAAAGAAAAAGTGCTTAAGCCAAATTATTTCAGAATTTATATGTTGAACCAATGTGGCTTAACATTTTAAAGCATTTGGAAAAGCAAATATTTGCACTTGGGTGGTCCTCAAAACAGGAAATCTTCTTTTAATAACACATTGGTTTTGTGACATTGCAGCGACCTTTTTTTTCCCTGGATAACCATAAACATGAAGAAGTCTACTTGAGTTTTTTTCCCTGTCCTGTGTAAACAGTTCAAAATAATAGCTGTATACCAGCATAACATTTTTGATTACTTTCCCAAGATATTTCCTCTTTCCTATTGTTTTTGTTCGCCTCAATTTCACGTTACATATTAATGTTTGAAACACTACTTTCAATCCTCTGCGAATCATCAAAATAATTTTGTGTATTCACAGAGATGCAAGTTAAATAGACATTTAACATTGCCTTGAATAAACCACCAGGCTTCTAAAGAGCGTTTATTTCCCCAGAGCTCTATTTGGTCCTATATTTTCAGATCTGTGGTTTTCCTGTAAGATATTTTAAAAATCAGAAAATAACCTTTCAAAATGGAATCTGTAATGTGATTTAATATGATTAGCCCACTGCATGATTCTAATATAGTGTGATAATATGATAAATATAATTAATATAATATAATGAACCAAGATAGATTGTCTGATACTGTTACAGTTTGACAGAGAAGGTTGTCCCACAAGCCACAAAATATTCATTATGGTGTAGCAGATAAATTTAATGTCAGACCAAATAATGATTTATCAAGACAAACATGTATAGAAACTTCTTTCTGTATTAATTTTCATTCACAAAATATCACAGAGTACTTTTCTTAGAATCAGAGGCTATCTGGAATTGGAAAGGGCCCATATTTTTACAGGCATTATGGCACAGCAGATAATTAAGGATAGAATGTTTAATAAATAAACTGACTGCAATGGTAGAACTTTGTTTTGGATTTAATAATTTATTTGAAATTTACTCTTTGTCATATAACTAAGGAGGAATAAAATGGTTCTGTAAATACATTTGAATGGAGTGGCAACATGTAACTTGTGATGACTTTGCCATCTAGAATTAGTAAATTCAGTTTATTTTGTTACAAGAGATAAGTAGCAATAAAACCACCATGAAGAAACTCCTCATAAAATCAGTCTTCCAGACAAATAAAAACTCTTATTGGACTTACTAAAGTTCCTTTAAGTTACTATACAAAAAGCTGTACTTAATGAATGTAATGCTTCTATATGCAGATATAATGCCTTATTCCTGTATACAGGTTTAGGTATAATGATGTTTGCTGTTTGGCTGTGCCAGTTAACTCAGTTCAAATTTATTCCTTACCCACATCCAAGTAGCTACAGAGAGATTGTGAACTGAACACTTAATTCTGCTCCCTGTCTCTTTTCTCCAGCTGCCTCCAGAAAACTCACAAGTATTTTTTTCAAGCAATTCTGGATGTAATCTGCTACCTACCTCCTTCTCCTGTGGTGTTCTCAGAATATGAGTTGCTTCAGAGGTTGAATACATGAGCTAGAGTCAATCAACTACCCTGGGCTAAGATTGTCACTTCTTGTGAAGCCAGATGACAAAAACCCATTCTGGTGTGATGTTCTGGGAACATTTTAACACTCCCTGCTGGAAGCCTGCTGTTTATCTTCTTGTTGAAACATCTTTATTGTTTTATCCTTTCAAAATGCAGCTTTTTATTCACTCATAGGGTGTTATCTGTCAATCATACTAGCTTCATGCTGCTTTAGTAATTAGCTAGTTTTGATCAGAGGCCAAGAAATAAAAGGTGAACCCTGCCATGAACTGAAAAGAGACGGCTGAAGTGGAACTACAGATGAGTGTTGGATTATGATTCTCAGTTTCTCAACTGTGCAACTTCAGTGCTAATGGACATATTCAGGGCATACTGACCAAGAACTCAACGTGGTCCTGACATGGGGCAGCCAGGATGGGTGGAAGTACATAGGAGCTGCATTTTTCCCTGGTTTAAGGAGTACTACAGATCATCAAGATAGTCTTTGAAAAAATCTGATCTGTGACACTGCAGAATTTATATCTTTGTTCTCTAACATGACAATGTTTTTCTGCCTCTGCTACCTTGTCACTGACATCTTCCTGAGAAAGCAAAACAGTATTTAAGGAGAAAAGAGGCAAAGAGGTGGAGACACCAGATGTTGTAGGACACCTAAAGAAAGAAGGCTTGCTTAAATCATCATCACAGGTTAACAGAGATTTAGATTACACAAATTAGTTAGAGAGTTGCTGAGTGCACTGGTGAAGAAAATATTTCTAGCCTTGATATTCTGAATGTGTGCTACCAGGATGCCTAACATTTTCAGAAGACGACAAACACTAAAAATTTATTGTATCTGTAATAATACCTTTTTATTTATTTTGAAGTATGATATCTTTCACCAGATATCTGACCATATTAGCAAATAGCAAAGAAGGAGGTTTTCAGATATCATAGCAAAGAGCCATGAGTGTGTAAGCAGATGGACAGGAATAGGGTCAGACTGGGGAACAGTAACTGCAGTTGGAGTCCAGTGATTATATTCACATTCTTTCCTGTAATGAATAATCCCACTGAAATAAAATGAAGTTTTCAACATGAATAATGCAAACAGTGTGTTTTAATTTAGATGAGCTCATAAGTCTGCGGATTTTTGGTAGAGTAATATTTTTGAGCCCATGAATAACATTAATAATTTCAAGAATTAATGAAAGTTGAGAATTTAAATTTGAAGCTATTATGGACTGTTTAGTCAGTTAAAATGCACGTGAGATATTTTGTCTTTTTAAGGCATGGCAAACATTCTGAAGAGCAAGATGACATGGCCTCCCTGTACCTTGTGCATAATTTTAAAAGGTGTTAGGCATTGCTAGGCTGGTGTTATTTTGTTGGAAACTCTTTAAACATGCTTCATCTGGTTTGTGTATACGTATTTTGCTAGAAGGCAGCACTACTCTCCTATCACTTTTTTTCAAAGACTTTTTGGGCTAAAACTCCTCAGAGATTTAGACTGTTGGGGATTTAGAGTCAGGCAGTATAAAACTACCAGCCCAAAGGCTGTCCATTTAACGGCTTCACCAGTGAGAAAATATGATCATTCTGGCTAATATGGAACATTTTCCATCAAGGGGGACTGCAAAAAAGGTCGCCTTGGCAAGCGACTTGTCCAGAGGATAGCTGTTCTGAGTTAGTTCTGACAAAGAAGTAATCCAACTCTTATCAGCTGTAGGACAGCAGGGACATTCCTTAAGAACTTTTTAGTGATTCAGGCCCAGATAAAGCTATTGAGTGTCTGTATGGATTCACATAGAAGGTTCATTTGTATCAATATCCTGTTTCTGTCAGCAGGCTTCTCCAAATTGTTCTCCTGACACTCAGCCTGCAGTGACACTGAGGTTACTGGAACGGAGGTATTTTCTGTTTTCGATATCCATATCCATTAATGGATTTTTCTACCACCATTTATAGAGAAAATGTCAATATTTTTCACCTTCCATTTCTTCAGGGAAGGAGTTTCAGAGCTCAGCTGTGCATTGTTTGCAAAGAAAAGCTCATCCCTTTGGCTTGCGTTGCAAGGCATATTTGCTGTTCCTGGTTCCTATACAAGCAGATTGAGTGAGCTTTTGACTGCTCACATTGTCCACTTCACACATGACTTTATAGCCACACCATTCTTGTCTCTGTCACCCCTTTGGCCAGAAGTTAATCCCATTATTCATTCCTCATACAGAATCCCTTCCAAATCCTTACGTATTCACACCGCTTTTTTTATCCTTTCAGATTCCATATAGATTTTTTAATGGCTAGACATGAATCCCACAGTGTATCTCAGAAAGTGATGCACTATGGGTTTACACCACAGCCTAATAATGCTTTCTGTTTTGTTCTGTTACTTTCTTAATTGTTCCTAACATTTAATTTCTTATCTTGACAACAACTGAATAATATTTTTCAACCCAAATATATATCCAAGCCTCACAATTGCTTCAGATCAGAGCCGATATTCCATGAAGAGTCTGGGATGTTTTTACAAATGTACATAAATTTTTGTCTACATTGAATTCCATATACTGCTTTAGTGCCCAGTTATTCAAAATCAAATCCATCTTCATAAAATTCCCCATCTTTATTATATTGAATAACTTAATACCATCAGCAAGTTGTCTCTCTGCTACATCATCATGAATATATTTCACAGCATAAGCAAGAACAAATGATAACTTCATAAAATGTATATTATGAAAAGCATTTGGGAAATTTAAATAGGAATTTTAACTTAGGAAAACTAATTGTGAGAATATTTTACTCTTTGACAGCACTCTCTAGAGATCTGTAGACAGGACAGGCTTTTGTAGGCACAGTCAGTGTTCTTTAGTAGACTTGACAATATTCTTGAGGAAGAAAAATTACCTTGGGCATGAGCCAGAAGTGTCTTCCATGTCTCAAAATAGTGGCAGCAGTTTTTGAAAAAAAGTACACTTTAAGAATGATTATTCAGAATTTACTTACTTATGCATCAGCTAAACCATCTTTTTAAGAAATAGGTACTGTTACATAGGAAGCAGAAGGAACATTTGGAGGGTGAAAAGAATGGAGAGAAAAAAAAAAGATGAAAAGCAAGAAAAAATAGAAGCTGAGAAAGATGAATAGATAATTATCACTTAAGAGAACTAGACATATAGTGTATAGTCCGTGGAATATGGAGAGGTCAATACTAAGGTAAGACATCATAATATGCTATAAAGAGAGTTTTGAGATTTTTCTTATGTTTCCTTTGTGGAGACAGAAATATCTCTGCAAATATGAAGATGGAATAATTGTTTCCTGGTAAATGCCTTTCCCTGGCAGCTGGATATTTCTGTCATGCACAGCCTGGTTATATCAGTTCATGCTGGTATCTAATACTTGCCTATTATCAGGTACCTATATGCCTTGATAACCTCTGGTGCACTGGGTGAAACCTCCTGCATTTGTCCAAGTGTAGCAGCCAGAGCTGCTCAGGGGTCTGTTATAGGGAGTGTTCATTGCAATCAGTACAGAGAGGTTATGCTTGCAGTCTGTGTTCAGTGCTGCTGGGATTATGGAGAATTTGCTCCTCTTGGTTGATTTCATGAGACTGAGAAGCTGCATAAAGTCTAAGGAATGTGGTTTTGGGAAGATTTACTTCCAGCATTTTCTTCCAACTCTGTTTAATGACTTTGTATTCAAGTTCCAGGATAGAATTGGATGTGCTAAGAGGGATTTTTTTTTCCTTATTGCTAGATAATTCTTCATGTAGTGTTTAGGGAACTCTTAGAAAAATGATCTGTTTCTCTAAGTATCTTTCTTGGACAAAAGTCCTCTTTTATTTACTAAGTGGCTATTGCAAACCAAATGCAATGGTAGACAAGACTTTGCTTCGAGGTTTTAGCTTTTGTTGTATGTTTCATATGGCAGGTGGTCTATAAATAGGGATTCTGGCATACAGGTCTTCCATGTATCACAGTTTGTAAGTTGACATTGTTTATGCTGACTGTGCTGTTTGAAAAATGAGATTTGTATAATCGGATTTTGGAAGTAATTTGACAGAAGAGTGCACACAACTGAACTTGTGGGGAAAACAGTAATTTCTGAGCCAAGTGAAGAAGACACTTAGGTATCTTAGACTTTTTGGTAATGCTGTTGTAAAGTGCTTCCACAGCTCACAGGTTCACCAGCTGTGGGCCTAGTATAGTGCTTGTACTTATGCCAGTGATGGTCTCACAAATGACTGCCTGACAGTGACTCTGGGAATTAATTTTCTTGGAAGCTCTACTGATAAATCTCTTCAGTGTCAACTTTGGCAGAAAAACTGGAACTGCTGAGTTGGAGATCAGACTCCACATGGAATCTACTGAACTTTCCTTTCCCTTGAGAAATGTGCTCATCAGAAAGACAATGACATGCAGTAAAATAAGAACTTCCTGTACTTCTTCATGCAGTCCATCTACCTGAAGGACTCTGTAGTCCTTTTAGGTGGTTCATTGTCTTCTTCTGTGCCCAGATAACTCCTGCCTCCCTTATGACTTACCTTCAGAGATGGACAGCCTGCTGATCTCCTTCCTACAGCATCTTAGAGCCTTCTTTTTGCTCACTTTAGTTTCAGGGGCTGCTTGCTCCAAGCACTTTAGTTCTGAAAAGCCTATTAGTTAGAATCTGCATGCTAAAATGTATTTAATGATCCACAGATGGAAGGCTTATTGTTAGTCTCCATTTTGAACTTGCAGCAGAATAATCTGAAGGAAAAATTTTACTTATGTAATTTTGAATATCTGTGCCTGCAGCAGTTGCTTATACTACTTTTGTAAAGAGAGTAACATGTGAGGTGCATGAGGCATCTGATATACTTCAGATGCCTACCTTGAGATGAGTTATAGCAGTAGCTCTTTCTTCCACTTCTTATTGAAGAGTTCCAGGAAACTAGATCATATGGAGATATCTATGTTGCATATGTTTTTAAATAGATGAGGCAGACAGATCCTGTTACCTGGGGCTCTGCCAATAAATTGGCCATTTGAACAAGGAGGAATTTGGCCAAATAAATTCATCTCCAAGTTCCAAAAATAGCAATGAACATAAAGTGAGGAATATCTTCATCTTCTGCTACCTGCATGAAGTTCTTATCTAGAGATGTAGGAGTCTTGTGTAGTGACAATAATACCATTAAACTAATTGAACACAGAAATAACTATGGTCTTCTGAGAGCGACCATAAGCATTCATTATTCCTTTTAAGCATTAACTTTTCATTTCCAATTTTTACAGCAGACAAATAAACAAGGCAGAAAAATAAAATAAAAGCAATAAAAAGAACTTCTGCTCAGAAACTACAAGTAAGGAATTTAATGGAAATTGACTGTATTTAAACACACACTTGAGTAAGTAGTCAGGAAACAATGAGTATTGTCTAACACATCCAAACTGTGCACAGATGGAAGCCAGAGGAAAACAGAATTTTGGAATTTATTGAGATTTCTAATGCTTTTCTTGAGGTTTTGGGTAGACTGCTTTCAACACCTGTATTGTAATAGATGCTCTTCTCTTTTTATTCAGAAGAATGGCTGTTGGAAGGCAAATTCTTAATAGTGACTGCAAGAAAACTTATACGAATATGATTCCTCACTTACTTACTGAAATCTACCATCAATATCAGTTTCACTGTGTCAGGTTTTTAATCTTAATATCACAGTCTTTCATTGTTGTAGTCTTAGAGTTTTAGGCAAAGTATAGATTTCAGGTTGTTGCTTCAAGCTCTGGTGTTTAACCAGTCTGTAAACTGGAGCTAACAAGCCTTAGACATTTTTAGAAAGTTTTGTGCTGGATTAAAGGAAAGTGAAGTCTTGTCAAGATGGCTGCGGCATAGTCCCTTTTTAGTTTTTTCAGGGAGGTTCCAACAAGCCTGAAACAGAAAGACTATGCTATGCTAAGTAGACCTAGAAAGAGGGGATTAGGTACTGGTCCTGTTTCAGCACTGTGGAACTGGCTGATCCCAGGCTGTTTGGTCTTCAGGAACACTGTCTCAGCAAATTTATACAGAGGTCCCTTTTTCTTCTGCTGCAGTGTCTCCTGCTTGTGAAACACAGTAGGAGGCTGTGGGAATGTCTCAAGCACCAGCAAGCATAAAGGTGAATTCTGGCCCATGGCTGCAAGGCTCAGGCCCTCTGACTGCAGCAACATTTAGCTTTGACTTCACCCTGTGGCTGCTGCTAACTGAGCTGCAGGGGAGCCTTGTGGTAGTGCATGAAAAAAGATCAAGTCTTCCATGCTGCTTTACTTTTGCATCAACTTTCCATCCTTATTGTGTTTACATCTTCCTGGACAAATGAATTGGGACCTTCAGAATGCATTATTTCCCAGAGCTACGTGGCAATCAGAATATAATCACGGATGTTGTAGAGACAGTCTTTTGGAAGGTGTATATTATAGAGCCCTCCTAGGAGATGTGTCCAGTTATGTGATTTGGGTTTTTTTTTTTTTTCACCCAGAATGAGAGATGCAGCTAGAATCGTGCTTACAATGGAATAAGTATCTGTCTAAAATCTGAGTTTGTGTATCATGTACTAACCCTTAAGGAACAGTCCAGCACTGGCCAAACTGGTAGTATGGCAGCTTTAGAGGAAAAATGAAGAAACTACAGATATCCATAGATTTATTGAGTCAAGCACTGCTACATTTATAAATGCAACAGTTGTGACCAAGAAGAAGTGAGTCCTTGCCCAAATGGAATGATAGAGAGTGGATGACAGAGTTACCAGATCAAGAACTATTTTCTGTGAAGACTTTTAATGCTAATGCATTGATGAAGTCATGGAAAACAGTCCTCATATAAATCAAATTTATAGCCTGAGATATCTGTTTTATCTGTGTAACTAATATATTTTTATCTACTTCACAATTTAACTGGGCCATTAACAAGCAATTGCATCATAAGCCTGTAATTGCAAATACAGGCAGCTGTTTTTATTCACTGAATTTCATACTGGTGCAGCTTGTCTTTCCAAACTTGTTTAGTATGATTCTAATTTATTTCTAACTTATTTTCTCCCCACTTCCCCCTCCTTCCCTCCATTGGTCTGCATTTTTTCTCTAGCTCAGAAAAGCTATAATCATACAAGAATGTGAGGAAGCTTTTTTTCATCAGACATCAGTTTGTTGATGAATTTCTTCCAGCAGCTCTAATTTAAACTAATAACATATGCTGGAACTAAGACAAGTTCTGCAGCTTCCAACAAGTAAGGCAGAGAATATGAACATGAGCTGAAAAAGTTTTAACATGCATGTGATGGATGTGATGGCATTCAGGCAGGGTATGAACATTTCTCTCATGTTTTGAAGGACTGCTGTAAATTAAATGATGAACAAATCAGACAAATACCTGAAATAGTCAAAATTATGAAAATTTATAAAATACAGAAAAGTCTGAGAAAGAAAATTTGAAAAAAGAGACTGTGTGGATTGCCTGCTCCTCCCCATGCTACCCCTCCTCCCCCCAGAAAAAAACCCAAACCCAAGCCCTAGCAGCAAAACAGAACAGAGAAACAAGTAGCCAGGGTAACTTGAATCAGCCCATGAGCTCTCACGAGAAGGAAAAAATCAGCATCTCTGTAACCTGAGTGAGAAGAAAAGACAAGACGGTGGAAATCCCTGTTGTCAGCTAGGTGGTAGTCCCTAACTCTGGAAGTCAATGATGAGAAAATTTGAAACTGAAAACATTCATTACCAATGCAACAGAGGAATCATGACACGATGCAGAACAATGAAGAGGAATCTGGTAGCTGTACTACACAAATCTTTGCTGGTCTCTATGTATTATTCAAGTATGCAATAGCCAGATGGAGAGGACAAGGCTCTTGCTTGATGCATAGCTGTGGTCTAGTCTATTCCTGCTATTCAACACTTACAGTCCTCAGCTAAAAACATCTCATTAATTTCCACTGGTGTTTGATCTGAACTTTTCTGTAGATCTGCAATGTCTAAAATTTGGGCACTCTCTGATCCATGAGTGTGCTAATTAAATCTAGTCTCCAAAACCCTAAATCTAGGCAACCACTTTTTAAGTCACTGCTAGAAATAGACACTTGTCCATTTTAGTTCCTGAACCATAAACTGAAATGGAGTGTTCAACTTGGCCCTGACTAAAACCATGTCAAGGACCTTTTGAGAAAAGTAATTACTGAAATTTTATTCTACCACCAAAGAAAATTTCTTGGGAATCTGTGATATAAAAGTAAAGTCATGGCACTCAGACTAAGCAGAAAGGAAGTGATACTTACAGGCTGAAATCTACATTAGGATGCCTACCTGTAAAGGAGTTAGCTAAAATTGAGTAAAGGACAATTATTAAACCCTTAGAGAGGAGAGATAACAAACCTACCACCTTTATAATCACTTATATTCATACAGTCATTGTAAGTCAAATAAAGAAATGTATTTCTGCAAAAACTGGCTAATTTGCACTGAAGTGTCTCCACTGAAAGCCAGAAGGTCCATATAAACTGTCATTTCATGGACAGACTGTCTAAACCCTAACCAAAAAGACAAAGAAAAATCAGTGAGAAAGAATCTAGAGAGAAATAAATGGTACTTACAGCACAGTGGTTTTACTTTACAGATTGCTATGTCAGCCTGCCTGACAGTGCAGATATTCCCACTTGGTGAGATGTGGTGGAAAAATGCTTTAATGTGATTAGTGTGTGTGTATATACATGGTGACTTCATACAATCGGTTCAGCCAGACAGATCCTTCTCAAAAAGAAAGACAATGAATAAATAATAAAACTATAGGAAGAGTCACCAGGAGAAATCAGGACAACACTGAGGAGATGACTGTGAGCATGTTTCTGAACTAGTGAGAAGACCATGTGACAGGAAATAGGAAATTAATTACTTACATAGCATGAAGATATGTCAGAAATCAACAGGAAGATAAGACACAAGGTTAGTCTTCCAACTCTTCTTCTTCTAGGTCCTTGTAGCACTTATCTATTGGGATAAGATGAGAGAAACATAATTTCCTTAAAGAAAAAAATCGTTAAGTGATTATTTATGATGGCTGTTAAAGTATCAATTATTTATTTCAATCTGAATAGAACTGGATTTGCTTTTGTCTACTGCATACCCTAATCCTAAAACATAAAAAAACCCCCATGCCTTTCAAACAAGTCAGTGACTGTCTTGCAAGAGCACATTCTTTGCAGCTGACTTGCAACATGGTTTACACTCTCATTAGTACTAATAAAGTCATATTTGTTTCAAGAAATTAGGCTGCTCTAATAAACTTAGAAAAATGATATTAATTTGTTAACTTTATGTATGATCACCTAAAGGAATGTTTGAAACCTTTTAACCAGGTGCTTTAGTTCTGGCCCAATGCTGAGGTGACAGATTCAGCAAGACTACTGATCTCATGAAAGAGATTGGTGCAAAGACATAAAAAGAGGAAGAATTTCCCCTGTCAGTGGGAAATAGGTTACAGATAAGACTGGAATTAGCCAGAATAAGAGACTGAAATAGAGAATGGGTATGTTGGAAAGAGGCTGAGAAAGAAGTTAGGCAGACATGAGAAGTGACTGTGAATGCAGAGGAGACATGAGTGGGGCAAACCAAGAAACCAATGCAATATTACTGCCAGTGGCTACTTAGTTGAGCTGTCTGATTGATGAAAAATGAATCAACCAGAACAGAGAATCCTGAAGACAGATAATATTTTTTAATCATCATCAAATTATTTTTTGTTGAGAACTGAATATTTTAAAGCTGTTGAAGATACAAAAGGAAGCAAAGGTTCTTTCAGTGGTAGCTGGGAAGACTTTAAGAACTTATCTGTATAGTAAAATGGAAAAAAATCTATTCCATGGCTTTCCTGTGACAGGTTAATTCAAACATGAATCTATTGCACATCTAGTATGAATATGATTATTTAATATTAGGACCTTCCCCTGCATCACTTGGCATAATCATAATATGTCCCTAGGGAGTTTTAAAATTGCTGAAAGTTTAGTCAGTGTTTCCCTCTTTACTTTATGCAAATGCATTATATTATGAGCACAGAAAAAATTAGTCAGGACATGAACTAAGCTGTTTTTAATTTAGCTAAGCAAATTTAAAAGGAAATATTCACTGACATTTTATAGGGATCATAGTAGTCAGTTTTATTAACATCGAATGTGAAAAATTGGAGTAGCTCAGGCTTTCCCATTTTTCAATGCCTCCAGAGAAACCATCAGGTAAAATCTGCCAGAGAATCTCTAAAAATGTGTTTGAGGAACATACCCAAGGAACCAAGTTTCATAAATTGTGTGGTAGATGGGAGAGGAAGGGAGGTTTTGACATGCAAATCTGATGTAGATTTTTCTAAATATCTGTAGAGTTTGCCAGCATACAGAATTTCCTGCTGAATGATTGCTATAATGTACAGCTTTATAAGATTTTGCAGTTTTATTTGAGTTTAAAGACCCAAAGGTGCTCTTCTTTATTTTATTTTGAGGAAGGGAGAAGTTTAGGAACTGCTGTTGGTGTTGGTCATAACTCAAGCTCCTTCTTCCTTACCTACAGGAAGGTTTGTAAAGGCTGTCAGCAGTTATGTGAACATGTGGCCATTCCAAGCTGCAGTCAACAAAGTCATTCATATATAAAAATATTTGATCACTTGTCTGAGCTATTTCCCACCAAAGCTGATGAAAATTGTCCATTAAAAATTAAAGGCAATGTGTCTGGGACAAAAAGCTCGCATTGCTAATAACTAATTGCTGCATCATGTATCCATCTATAACCAACACACAGATTAAGGGGGGGGTGGGGGGGTGGGAAAGAGAGTGAGAGAGACTAAGAAATGCATAAAATATGTTTTCTGGAATGGCCAAAAATATTTTTTATGGGAAAAAATAATTCACTAATATTTCCTCTAATCTGGCAAGTTAGGGAGAACTTCTAAAACAAAACTCTTCAATTTATTTTGGAAGGCAGCATGAATCTCTTTTCCAAAGCAATTTTACCATCTTGCATTTTTCTTTGATGGTTCTCCCTTAGCAGTCTGCTTATTCTAGAGTAAAAGGTTTTTTGGAGGGCTTGATGTTAATTAGCATACCAACTTGTAATCAGTTAGATGATAATAGCTAAACAAACCATACCCATTTACTGATGTTAAGAAATATGTTTGTGTTAGTAAGTCTGGTTCCCAAGAAAACTTTTCCCTGGAATATTTTCTCTTGTGGGACTTTTTGTGTGCCTAGCTGAGTCAAGCACTGATGGCTGGGTGGGGTTTTCAGAATCAAGCAAGTCCTGGCAAAGTAAGCCATCATCCATTCCTGTACGAAGAGCTCAAGGAGAAGATTCTAAAATTTTTGAACTACATTATTTCTCGTTTTTTTGTCCCCCCTGGGTGAGCAACCAGGTGTGAGTATTGTTTATGGCTTATTGAAAATAGTAGGAAAGAAGATTTTTTGTGCTGTTTTCAGCATTATCACTCCTTCTGTCATTATCTACATAATAGAACTATATAGCAGAAAAAGTATATTCAAAAGGAAAAAACCCAACCCATCCATATCTTAATTTTCAGTACTTATTTCAACTTTAGACTCAAAATGTTAATGTTTGGAGCAGGTTCTAGCTTATTTCGGGGTTGATCTAAGGCTGTTGTTATTGCCCAGGTATTCAAACACATTTCACAGAAGCAACTTGTTCCTGTTTTCATGTTACAGCAAAAGATATTTATTCCTTATAAAAGCTTTGCAGTAGATTAACTGAGTTGAGAAGAGAATGCCCTTCTCTCAGGGGTAACACTCTTCTTTGGGTTCAAGCCACAGCAGCCTTTTGAGTCCTAGGAGGATGATGATGTAATACAGAGGTTTATTTGCTTGTTAAATGACTTTTTGAAATTTTCTGATTGAAATTATTCAAAAAGAAATAATGCAGGAATGCTGTATCTTGGCTAACTTTTTGGCTGAGGTAGATATGTGGGAATAATACTCATGTTGTCTTCTGAAACCACCAATGAAAATCCTATCAAGAAAGAAGGCAAGTCCACAGCCTGAAGCTATCAGCTTTGTGATATGGTGTTTACAATTCACAGTATGTCTCCTGCATAGCAATTTCCATGGCATGTGTCTGAGCTCAGCATTCTGTGCAAAATCCCTGTGGGACAGATTTATGTTGATCTTCCTTCAGCTTTGTATTATAGACCAAACATTCAAGCTTACTTTTTCTTAGTGATTTTGATAAAATAACAACAGCTTGTATTTTAAAACAATTGACTTATCTTGAAATGTGAAGGTTAATTTAAATATAATAAAAATAAAATATAGGAGATTACATAGTTGAAAAAATATCTTTCTTTGAGGATGTCACATAAAATACACATGAACAGATAGACACAACTTGAGTGTCTGTTTCCAGTCATATGAAACAAATAGCTTATTCTCTAAGATTTTTCCAATTTGATACAAGGGGCAGGTGCTTCTGAAATAATACCTTAGTTCTATAATGCATTGATTACTGTGCTGTACTGCTGAATTCAGGAAAGTACACATATGTCAACCAAAGCTGATTGAAAGCGTAACTGAGAACAAATAACTGCAGGCTTATTGTTGCTCCAGCTGACGTAAGTGGCAGAGCTCATTTAAATGAAAAGGGTTCAAGTACTGAATGCCCCATGAAGCTGCTCCTCAATCTGTTTATTTTTCACTGAATAAAAATTATATTTTTTTATTGATTTTTCCTCTATTAACGTGGTTAAGACATCAAATACTTATTTTTAGATACAGTATCTAGGAATATTTTTTGAGCTAAAAAAGAGTTGATTTTAATGCAACATGTGTGGAACTAATTTATATGGAGCGAGGCACTTGGAGAATAAACACACAAGAACTCACAAATAATATGGCAGCTGACAGGTGGAACTGTTTCTGGCTGTTTTGGATTTTTTCTACACAAAATTAGCAATAATCACACTACTACAGAAAGCTGTGTTTGTGTCACAGATTGCCTTTAGCATCCATTTCTTATAACACCAGAAATTTCCTCTAAAAATATTGCTCATTTTTTCCAAAATCATTACTTCTTTGTGAAGGCCCTAGAGACATGCAGAATTCAGGCATGATGATTGTCAAACATTCCTGGAGTAAATAGAGCTGCTGGCAACAATGTTGTGCACCCAGAAGAGTGAAATTATTTGAACTTTATGACCTTAAAAGTCTTTTCCAATCAAAAATATTCTATGATTCTAAATGTGAAAGTTTATTGCTGTGGCCTACTGCAGTTAGGAACCCCTTAACAAAGCCTTTAATGTTCAGTAAGTGGACTTTAAAACTCTAGACTTGATTTTAGTTGCCCTCCTGTATTAATTAATAATATTAGGACTATATAATTATATATAATCTCTTCTATGGCATATAAGATATTTCTCTTTTATTATTTCTTCTCTTGACATACATATGGACAAAATTGGACATATTTTTTGTGTAAACATGGGCATATACTTGTAAGCTGCATTTATTTCCAGTAAATAAATGGACAAATACTTCTGAGGTGTTTAGTAACTGAAATTCCTGAAATACTGATTTGTAGCACCAAATAACTTGGCTGAGTTCTGGTGGGGTTTTTTTTTTTGTTTTGTTTGTTTTTTTTTTTGTTTTGTTTTGTTTTTCTTTAAAAAGAAGTAAGGATATATTAGACAAAGTACAGGATTTTCATCTGATGTTTCCTGTTTTTTTCTCAGGAACACTGTTTCCATATCTCTTCCCTCCTCTAAATATATATTACACGTATCTACTGCTGGTCTGTTACTGCCCAAAGATCAGAGCTCCATCATCTTTGTTCATTTCAACTGAGATGGATATTGCTGATTTTCTGCTGGTCTCCTGTTGCTGGGTTTCTGAGTACTGCCCTAAGCAGAAGCCATAATGTGTTAGTTGCTATTGCATCTTAGGGAATTGACCTTATTTCTTCTCTTTGAGAGTTGTTAGCAATGCTGAAGGTGCTTGTGGGCCATTTGCTTTCAAGATAATAGTCCATTCACTTTGTTTTCCTTTAACTGTTCTCTTATCATCTCTTTTGATGGCATCTCTTTTCTCCTCTTGTCCCTGAGGTACTCCAAAGCATTATCCTTCACTCTCTGTTTGTCCCACTAAGTACATTATTTCTGACAGTTCATCCATACACATCTGCCCTCTGCAGATTTATGTATTTTCTAATCGCATGCTGAGGGTGGCACCCCCAGTATTTCATCCAGGATGAGTCATCATCATTTTTAACTCAATATGGCCAAAAGTCAATGCCTTAAGTTTATTTCATCACTTCTCTTCCTCTCCATCTCTGTTCTAGTTGACAGCTTTGAACAACCAAATCTGAGGTTGCTCAATCACGTTCTGCTCATTTACATCAGATAACCATGACATGTCCCTGTGCTGCTGCATTTTCATCTTCAGTACCACCCCAGTTCAAATTGTTTTCATCACCTTATTCCAATTTTCCCATTTAGGCTGACATATTCAGTGAGTATCATCACCTTTCTTCCTTTTCCAAATGCACCCATCACCCAGCCCTTAATAAAATTTGGTCTTTGAGGCCCTGTTGATCTGACTCTCTCATTTTCTTCCTTCACCTTCTAATGTTTTGTCATATCTTTCTTGATTTCAAAGCCCTGTGTGACTCTTTGCAGTGTTTGATGTGTTGTTTTTTTTCTTCTATGTGCTTATGCTGGATGCAGTAGTTTTTGCCTTTTTTTGGACCTTAAACCTCACTGAAGAAAGCATTTCAATCTAGGCTTCGGCAGGCTTGCCTTTGAGGAACACTTCTGAGTGACAGCTTTTTGGTGGCTTCACTGAAATGTAGATGGTGAACAATTTTCAGCTGACAGATGTCTACATCATACGAGTAAATATCTGTATATTTATATACACACATATTCACAGTATATATAACTACTATATATATAACTGTTGTCTATTTGGCAGTGTTGTCAGTGGTCAGGCATTGAAACAGGTTTGAGTTGAAATATTCTGTCACTCCAAGACTTGGTCATTTCAGAACAGTCCTGAAGTTGCTGATCCCAGACTGCTTTCTTTTGTTTTCTGTGGATGAGTTCAGGCTGATGACTTCAAGTGCCTAGAGGGGACCAAAAAGAGAGCTGGTGAGGGACTATTTACAAGGAAATGTAGTGATAGAGCAAGGGGTAATGGCTTTAAGTTAAAAGAGGGTAGCTTTAGATTAGATATTAGGGAGAAATTCTTTACTATAAGGGTGGTAAGGCACTGGAACAAGTTTCCCAGAGAAGCTGGAGATGCATCATCCCTGGAGATGCTCAAGACAAGGAGTTTTGAGCTTGTTCTAGTGGAATGTGTCCCAGCCCATGGCAGGGGAGCTGGAACTAGATGAGTTTTAATGTGCTTTTCAATCCAAAGCAATCTGTGATTCTAACACTTACCTCTGTGTGAGTTTCAATCTGGCATGGTTCAGAAATGCAGCGCTGACTTTACAAGAGATCACATGCCTAGAAAAAGTTACTGTTGTAACAGTATTAATTAGTAAAAGTTTACTAATCCTGAAGATCAGAATTCTCTGACAAAATTCCAATAGTCTCACCTGTCAGCATTGTCCTTTCCATACATATGAGAGTTGTTGATATCTGTTTAGGCCATCAATCCTTGTCAGTAACATACCTTATCTTTAGCGGGTTTTTCAACCTTTACTGTTTGTTCATCTGCCTACTTCTACTCTTTAAAGCATGACAGGTGATAAATATGGTATAGCATGGTGTTTTCTGGATGCCCTATTTCAGTACTGAAATAAAAAGTTATTCTGGCCACTTTTTAAGTAGTTTCACACAGGTCAGATAATTAAAAAGAAAATTTTACACCCAGCTATGCAAATTTATGATCCAAGGTCCTCTATTACATGCATTGAGCTTGCTGCGGGATCGGGATCCTCAGAACATGTGGCAATTTGATTTGTCTCTGACGCATAAGGGATGTAATGAATATTTCTCATTATCACCTTAGTATTCTGACTCATGCCATTCTTGAATAGTGGCTTAGAGAAAGGTAGGAGTTTGTATGTCAATGCTCTTACACACTCTATTGACAGACACTTTCCAAGGACTTTCCTCAGATTGGAATAATAATGCGCTGAACACCTTCACCAAGAGGACAAAGAGTTGACAGGTGTCAAGGAGAGAGGGAGGCTGATGAGACATCTGCAAGCTGAATTATGTACTTGCAAGAAAACATGACTAGCTATATCACAGAAGAAAAATGTGAGATTTGATGAGGTGTAACTCATTTGTGTTTCATGCTCCTGGGAAGCAGCAGTAAGAAAAAAAGATGTAGTTTCATCTCAGTGAGCAGGAGAATGGTGATACATTTACAACAATAAGCAAGACAAAATTAATAAAGACATAAAAAAAGACCTATTAGAGCTGAATCTGTGGGCAAACACCTCCATGAAGATTTATAGTCTGTAAAAGTGATATGAATTGTATATATATAATTATTATTTCTGTTAGCAATTCACACCCTGTCTCTAAATTTCAAGGTGATTTCTAGCAAATAGATAAATTGTTCTTAAACATGATTTTGGTGAAAGGTAAGTGGTGTTTTGACTTATCTTATTGTGCATGGATGCATTTTGCCCTGTTTTGATTTTGAATATATCATTTCTAGAGCAAAAAAATTTTTTTTCATGGATTTTACAGCACACAACGCAGCAGGACCTTATCCTGACTGAGCCTGTTATTGCATAAGGCAACATGAACGTTAAGAAAGTATCAGTAGCCAGGGATGATTAAGAGCCCTGTGCATTTTTCTGCAGGTGTTAAGGGTCAGACACACAGAATTTGACATTAGATTCTGTCCTTTAACACACTGTTGAAATGAAAATTGGAAAAATGATGTAAATTAATCTAGTTTCAACACCATTAACTTTCACCCTTTGTCTTCTGGTGTAAGACTGAGGAAAAAAATGTGGAGAGAACAATAACAGTATGTTTCTTAAAATCTTCTTCTGTCAGAGGTAAGATCAGTATCCTAAAGAAAAAGTCTATTCTCTTTACTGATATTAATCTTTAGAAGATAAAGACCTTGCACCCATTTGTTCACAGAGACATGCCAGCCTTCTGTTTATCTTTCAAAATGAGTCCCTACAGGAATAATAAACCATGATCAGCTTCCTTGAAGAGCTAGATCTCTGAGACATTTCAGATTTTTCCATCCTTGCCCTCACTTTTCCACTGCAAAAACAGTTAGAATCAAATGCATTTGCTGAAACATTGAATGTTTTTAGACATTTTTATTAAACAATAAAGATCTGAATAATGTTTCTCAAATACCATTAAATGGCAAAGTGTACATATATATGTATAGTTACAAAAGAGCGCCCTACAGAGGGCTTGAAGAATGAGCATGAGTTGAGTTCTAGAAGTAACTTTCTCTCAAGAATCAATAACGTCCTGACTTCAGTGTTCAACTGACAACATCTATTACTTTTTGTGAGGTGTGAGCTGAGTAGTTTGCACATTTTTTTTAATACTATACATATTGAATTATGTCAGACCAGCACAACCCTTTAGAGTCATGGATTTATTTACTTAAGGTCGACAAGCTTTTTTGTTAGTATTCACTGTAAATCATCCCAGGAGCCTCTAGCCTCTAGCAATTATTTAAAGTTTGAGATGCAGTCAAAGCCTGTCATTTTTATTCCCGGTATTTATTAATTTTCTCCTTCACTTTTACATCCTCTTGCTTTTTTAATGATGTTAGATGAACCGTTCAACCGAGCCTTCATTTTACTTTCAATCTGCTTTTTTTTCTCCTCAGGTCCAGGAGGTTTGTACAGTCAATACATCAGTTTTAATTTTGTCCTTTAAAGTGCTCAATAACAAGTAACTTACACGGTGATCAAACAAAGCAATACACAGCTACACAACAGACTGTCATACTGTTGTGCTGGGGAGCAGAAAAACCCAGCTGCTCTCCAAAAGGTGCTGACCAAAATGTACTATCAGGGTAGGACAGAGACCTTGATAGCTGAGGCTCAGCCTCACCACCCCAAGACAGGCAGGACTGACCTGAGAAAGGTGATGAGGGCCAACCAAGGATCCAGATCATTAGGTAAGACTGTTGGGAAAAGAACAAGTCCAAGGTAAAGCTGTGAACGGAAGTCAGGATCACATCCAGTGATGGTGACCATAGCCCAGTGATCATCATGTAAGCACATAGTGATGAGGAAGGTCTGAGGTGAATCTGAGAAATCTGTCACAGGCATCAGGATCTGGACCAATGGGGTACATGGCCAGGCACAAACAGGTGAATTGAAACATTTCTTTTCATCATAAAGAGGAGAAGCCTCTAAAAGCTAGCTGAAATTCATTTGTGTTTTAAATTTAACTGCCAGCCCCAATAAACAAGGATGATATTTATTTCAGCATGAGGCTGGAAAGAGAACTCAGATCGCTGGCAAATCCAAAGGATGACTGAAATTTGTCCATTTGCCAGTTTTTTAAAATTTACAAGTATGAGTGGTACCACTGTGCATTTGTTGCACACTAGGATGGAAGAGAGAGGGGAAAAGGATCACTAAAAAGCAGTGTTGTAAGCAGAACCCCTGCTGCAGATACTTTCATAGATGATTATGCAGAGATTGAAATTGGTCTGCATCAGTACAGAGTGAGAGTGAGAGAAACAGTGCAGGTCCCTTCTCTAGCTCAATGATACAGGCCTGGAAACAATTAACTTAATAAAACCGAGGTTTTAATAAGATTCCAGTAAAATGGTAGGGTGAAAAGAAAGAATACAGATAACAATTAAATCTGGCATCATACTAGATGCTGAGAACTCCATTTTTGCGCAGCATTGGATGCAAAGATCTTATTTCTGGAGGGCTCCTTCTAGTGGATCAGTGCAGTGAGCTAGGAAACTGGCATGGAATTACCACTGTACTATATCCCTATGGATGCTGGGAGATGTTTAGAGAAGCAAGTGGTAGGACTGGGGAGAGGGAAATGAGATCTAAGTAGTATTTAGATCTTGCTTTCAGTGTCTGTGGGAATCCTACAATGTGGGTGAAAGATGTCAAGGAACTCTCAAGCCCAGCTGGCAATGTGTCTGGTGACACATTTGGACTCAAACAAATTGGAAGCCCAATGTAAATGGAGAAAACATATGACCTTTTTTTATCATTTCTTTCATGACAGAGAAGAAAAGTGCCATTGGCATGTTGTTTTGTTTAAGGCATTCAAATGTTTGACATTTTATCAATGTAATAATGACCTAATTTATAATAATACATAGATATTTATCTTTGAAATATACACCTGGATATTAAAGTGGTTTATGGTGTTAATGGGCAGAGACTGAAATTGCAGTTCCATATGAAGGTAGCTAAGAACAAGATGATGATGATGATAAAACTTTAACAACATTCCAATATTCTCTGCAATTTTTCATTTGTGGTCTCACATTTTGTAAACATTTTCTTTTCAATCTATTGTTAAACTGCTTTATGTATCACTATGGACAGTTCTCACCATAAGAAAGTGAAGGAATTGATATTGATGCTGTTCAACTATAGCAATGTAAACACTATGTAGTAGTCACATTTTGATTTCTGTCCTCCTTTTTCCTTATAATATATTATTTTCATTGGTAAAGAGACAGTGTAATACAAAGAACTGACTACCCTAGGAGAGTGCAATTTACAGTTCAGCAGCATCTGGGAAATGCACTATTACTTCCTTCTTACTTTAGAGCAATTGCCAGTTGGTGATTAGGCACTGATCTTCTTTCTCTGGTGACCAACAACAGGACCTGAGGCAACCTCATAAAAGCTGCATCAGGGGAAGTTTAAGCCGGATATCAGAAAAAGTTTTCCACCCAGAGGGTGGTTAAGCATTGGAATAGGCTCCTCTTGATATATCATGCTCTGTTCAATGGTGTTCTGAATCATGGTGCAGAGTCCCTAGTGAAGGGGACACTAATGCCTTCAAGGGCAAACAAAACCTTTCTGTGACTTGCTGTAGATGATACTATGAAAAAAATATAAAAGGAGTAAGTACCCTTTTCAAATTCAACATCCATCTTTCAAGTATGTTTAAATGGTTCTTAATTGAAGAGGTAGTCACAATATGCAAAAAAGAAAGGGGTTATTAAGCTTAACAAAATATATAAAAATAAATTGTAACCACTCTGTGCATATTAAACAACTTCTTCTGTGACTGTAGCTTGCTAGAAAAATGATGAATGTTCAGAATGTGTTTCTGTTCATTTGTCTTTATTCCAGTGAACATGTGAAAGTCTTAATTCAGCATACATGAAAATAACTCAGCAAAAAAAAAAAAAAATCTGATTTCTTGAGCTGGCAAACACAACATCTTTCAAATTATTAATCTTTTTCCTTAGTAGAAAAAATCAAGTATAGTATACAAAGAGGTGTGGCAAAGGTCAGCTACAGGGGAGAATAAGACAGGAAACTTCAATTACTCATTTGAGACAACACAAGTAACACTTTCACTTGCAAGAAATTATTTTATTCTAAAAAGAAAAATAATTCTCATAAAAGAAATGTAAATTTGAAAAGAAATTAATAATTGTCCTCCTATGTTTTACATAGTTGGGTGGACTAACAGAAGTAATTAGAGAATTGTAATAAATGTCACATCATTATAAAAATTTTTGTGGTCAAGGACCCGAAATTGGAGCAAATGGCAAAGTTTTCTCTAGTTTTTTCTGCTATCTCCTTATGTCAGAGAATTTTGTCAGGTGTTGCTCATACAGCAATGTTTCAGTTTCTAGAGCATTTTTTGATGAGGTTTTATTCTGCTGAAATGGTATTAGTTCCCTAGGTGTTTTGTATGTGTTTTATTTGAAAAAATGATTGCATGGTGTGAAAAACCGATGGAAGTATCACTTCAATGTGAGGAGCCCAGTTTCTATAGGGAAATAGGTATTGAGTTACTGGTCTCAGTTTGATGCATATTTTGAAATTCATAAATGTAAAAATAAAATCTCTAAAATTATTTAGAAACCGATCTAATTAAAGATTAGGGTTTAACTAGGAATTTTGCCTAAGATTTGCTGCCATTTTTGTTTTTCACTTTGAAACAGAGCTTGTGATGATAACTGTATTTTCTTTGCAAATAAGACTAAAATATTGTCTTTGTTCTTTTAAGGGGGAGGGATATTTGTTTTGTTTTTTTAAAAAAAATTAGTGATCAAGAACTTCAAAGCAATGCCAGGAAGGCTAATTTTCATAAGCTCTCCTGCAATTTTTTTATTTTTTAAAATTTTAATTTTTTAAAAATTTGTTAAATTAAAGAAAATACTTAGTTTCAGGTAAAAGAAACTATTTTCTTAACATCAAAATATTTCCCTACCACTTCCCGGTGGATTATCTGAACTCAAAAAATAATAAGGATTTCACACAGAGAAATCACACAGATCTTCACTTTTTTATGAAGCATCAGGAAATGTAAAAGAATTTATTCATGCTTCTTTCATTATTCTTTTTCTATCCTCTATTTATATTTCTATTCAAAGAATGTCACAAAATATTTTGCTTCTTAATGCATAGCTGTGTATTCTTCACTTTCATGCATTTGTCTTCTGTAGTTTGTTAGACTGAGATGTGTCCCAGGCAAAAGCAACCAACAGGACTCTTTCCTAAGGTTTATGGCCTTTCTGAGTTTTTGTTTATTTGTTTAAACATAAGTGTATTTGCACAGCTCAGTGAAATAGAATCAGATTCAGACCACACAGAGAGGTGAATCAGGCAGAATCTTAAGACATGGAAGAAATACTTCTAGTGACACCCTTGGGACACAAAATCTTGAAACAGACCTGATGCAATGACAAGGGTGACAGCCTTCATGGGCAAGCATCCTGTTTGTGCAAACAGCACGCAGTCGACCACAGCGGTGACATGAATGCATTGCCTTTGTCTGTTCAGTCACCCAAAGTGACACAAATTGGCACCAGACACGGGTTCTGAGAAGTTCATAAAGCTGGATACAATGGATTAATGTGACTCACATCTACTCCCACTCAGAGATATGAGGCTATCAAGAAAGAATTATAAGGGGTAACATAGGACAGTGAGGAATAGAAAAAATTCATTTTTGCAATGAATGAAAGGACTACAAGGAGGAAAGGAAGACTTCCTACACTAGATTTTGGACAATGCTAGTCATGACCTTTACAGAAACCTGAAGACACCCAGAATTATGGTCAAACAAGGTAAAGGTAGATTTGAAATCTATCCATGACTTTAATCCTCTTGCCCCATGTCCTGTGGATGCTGGTTCCACATAACATGCTGGTCCTTGGACACTCTGTGCTTTCCTTGGGGGTCCCTGCAGCAATGTGTCTCCCTTGGGATGTTCTCAATAACTGCCATAGTTAAATTCTTAAAGAGAACTTAAAGAAAGATTATAATGATCATTCTATACCGTCCTCCCCTCTCCAGTGCAGCAGTTAGCAACATCCCTCAGCTCCCAACAGGGGACCTTCCAGCAAAAAGGAGCCGTAGGTATAACTGCTTAATTGTATCCCAATAAATATGCTGCTGGAGAGCCAGAGAAAAGAAACAGTTGGAAAGGAGGCATTTAGGTGGCCAACCCCTGCGAAGCCCTTTGTAAGCAAAGAACAAAGAGCAATTAGGCTGAACATGAACATGCTCATCATCCCAAGAGATGTCTAAAGATGTCTTTGCTAGCCAGACAGAGGGGAAGAGTTTCCTTGCTGGAAATTAGTTGCTGTCGAGTTGCTGCCTAAAACCAGCTCCAGCCAAAACTAGCTGCTCTAAAAACTCCATTTGATAACATGACAATTCCCAGTGAGGTCCCAGCTAGACTGATCATCCTGATTAGCCTTGTTTTGGATTTATTTCTTTTGGATTTTTTATCTTGCCATCTTTCAACCTTGAAATGTTGAGATATTGCTGATTCTCAGTATTGCTGATTATCTCTCAATAATCCAGAGCGCTCAATATTGCTGTGTTTTGAAGAATCCACCGCAGACTGTAAGAGCAGATTTCTATCTACTTGTTAAATACACCAAACAAATAATTAAAAACTGCATTTCTTCTGTGGAGGTTGTTGCACCACAGACCAACAATACCCTTTTGAGGCTGATGCAATAATTTTAGCCAAGTTCCCATTCAGCCAATTTGGTATTCAGTGAGCTAGCCAGGTGCAGATTTCTTTGTAAAATGTTAACATTCCTATGGTATCTAAAGGTGCACATAAAAAACCAGCAATATTGCAATCTTGTTATTTTACTTTTAAGTTTTTTATGTATGCATGCTAGTTTACTGATATATGTAGTTTAACTTATTTGTTAACTTACTTTACTTAACTATGTTAAGACATTTTTGAGCTGTGTCAATTGAAATAAAGAAAACCTACATATTTTCTGAAGCAAAAATAGAATCCACCTCAGGAAGGTCGATGGTCTTTTTTTAACTTAACATCTGGTATGTGGATTGCATATATTTCCATAGTCACATATTCAGAGAAAAACACATTTCAACATTCCTTGGGCTGAGTTTCTGGTACTATTTTAGCATGTGATAATCTTCCATAGATAGGTTTTTATCCCTTTTTCAGCATATATTTCCTATTTTATTTTTCTATTTTATTTGAGCAACAAATAAAAAAATATCTCAAGATGAGGAAAAAAAACTCCTTTAGAATAAGGTCATATGTTTTGGTAATAACTCTGTAACACATTCAGGTGAATTGGAATGTGAAGTTTTTAAAAAATATTCCTAATGTTTTATAAGTCTGATATGCTTTGTAGGCTTGGAGACACCTGGTTTTGCCATTGTCTTCCAGTTTATATATAATACAGTCATGTGTTACATGAATATATTGAACAGAATCACAGGAATGTGATCTGCCAACACCCCCAGTCCGCCTTCTGTTGGTGAAGAAATTTTTACCATTCTTTCAGATTGCTTCATTTTCAGCAGTTCTATAATGTAAAAATATACATTTTGAAGGTTCTTGTTTTTTTTTTTTTTTTCCAATTATCCTAGAACTTTCTTCCTCAGCTTCTCACTGCTTTGTTTATAACTTTCAAACCAGAGCCACCTCCAGCAGCCAAACCTTTTCTGTCTTGCCTGTCTGTACCAGAGTCAGCTATTATGACATTCATTTCTGACAATAGCAAATTGTCTGTTACCAGACAAAGAGAAGGGTCCCTTTGATCCATTGGAGTCTGTAATAGCAAACTGGAACAATTTGGTGCAGCTTTCGAGGGCGTTACAGCTCCTCATGGCTGAGTTAGGTGACACTGAGGGCTCCTTGCTGGTCCCTGCCATGACAGACAGAGCAGCTATCCTGGAGTGCGATATCCTGAAGTGTATTACCTCTCTTTAGTCAGAGGCTGTACTGGAAAGGAGCTATCCAAGTAGAAAAATTTGAATTACTCTATATATCTTTTAAGATAATGAACACCATAATTAAGACTATCTGAACAAATCGCAGAAATGAACCACAGAATAGCTGGAGTTGGAAGGGACCCAGAAGGGTCATTGTATCCAGCTCTTAAGTGAATGGTCCATATAGGGATTGAACCCAAAACCCTGGTGGTTTTTAGCACCATGCTCTGACCAAATGAGCTAAAATGGAAGATTTTACTTTGGAAGGCAATGTCATTGAAAACAATTTAAGAAGCTCAGCTTATTGATGGCTCCACTACTAGCTCTCATGTTGTAATGTGGCAATTTAAAGAGAACTCAATACTTGGTTGCACGAGGAAGGAACGCTGAGAGGACTTACTCTGTATGGCACAAATATAGAAAATATACTTCTACTTTGGACTCGAGGCTGCACTGCGTAATCTTCTCACTTTACCTCTCTTCATGGAATTAATGCTCATGTCCCACGAGACCAGCATTATGACTCCAGCCCATCTGCTATGACCTCCAGTCGAAGTTTTGATCTTAAAATGCAATTCAACTTTTTTTAAGAAATTATTCAATTAGCTAATGATGACTAGGCTTTAGGATACAAATGCAGGTCATATAGCAGAAAAAAATATTAAAATTTAAGGCAATTCTTATGTTCCTAACCTCGCAATTTGCCCAGAGCCTATCTATCTCTGAATGATCAATGACCCACAAAAATGTCAGAAGGCTCACAGGAGACGTGGATGGTGACATGCCCATGAAGTTCAGAGAGGGAAGTAGAGAATGGTCATGGCTACAAAGAAAGCTGAACTCACCACAAAGAGGACTGTATGGCTGTCCTCTGTATAAATGGCTGTATCAGTTGAGTGGATTTGCTCAGTTGATCAGAGCACGGTGCCAAGGCTGTGTGTTCAACCTCTGTGTGAACTATTCCCTTAAGAGTTTGGCTTGATGACCCCTGTGGGTTTCTTTCAACTCAGAATATTCTGTGATTTGTGATCAGCCATCTATATGAGTAGAGTGGATCAACTGGCTGTACCAGTTGTGTAAATCAACCAATAGTACCATCTGAGTAGATCAACCACTTTTCTATCCCTTGGTTAATAAAAAGAAGAGAAAGACTTATGCAAATTTTAATAAGGTACCCAATACAGAGCATGAACAGCAGAGTTCAAAAATTTAAAAAAACCTGAAAGGACTTTGAGGAGAATGACAGATGTGATATGGATTCTTGTCATATACATCTTGCCAGCAGCTGAGGATAGCAAGCATGTTATTGAGAATTATGTTAATACTGTGATTCAACTATTTATTCCAGCTGTATACTCTGATTATTTGTACTTGTGTTGTGACTCAAGTAGGTTGCAGTAGCACCTTGCAAAATTAAATTTCCATGCATTGTCAAAAGACATTCAAATCAGTAAATTTGATGTTAAACTTTAAATCCTCATTGTGTGCAATAGCTGATACAAATTGGTCAGAATGTTGGACTCTGATGCTAATACAGGTTTTTCAGATCTTTGTCACAGACTTTGCTTTGTTGCCAATATCTGTGTCTTGTGTGTGTCCTCTCATTGTGCAGTTTTTAAGCCTCTTGAATGTGGAAATTTCTACAGGTGAATTTATTTCATTAATGATTCACAGCAATTCCCCTCATCTTTTCAGTGTTTTTGCCAAAAATCATCAGTCACTGACCCAGAAAAAAACAGGTGCATATAACAAGGATACATTAATATAACAAGTTTTTTGCCAAATTTTGTGGATTAATAATACATAACTTTTCAATATGTCTGTATTGAAGCACCTATGATTCCAAAATGTGAACCCCAGCACAGAAGGCTTGTACAAATGAGTCTGCTATCCATGGTTCAAGAAGATTGCTGAAAAAATAACAAAAATTAGAAGATATACACAAGCAGTACTTGTGACTTTGAAGAAACAAATTGCAACAAATGGCTTAGTTCAGGCTTTTTAGATTTTCCAGATTTGAGTTACTTGGTTTTATTGTACAAATACTTGAATAGACAGAAAATACTAGATCCCAAGATGATTTTTAACCTCATGGAGAACAGTACAGTTCCCTTACAGCAAGGACGTTCAAATTAGAAATATTCCATGAATAAGTTTAATTGTGCACATGGTCAGTCATCCAAAGGCACAAATTCTGAAGGCGGTGGTGCACTCTCAGCCTTTTGAATTCCTTGAACTGAACTCAGACACCCACCTAGAAAATATATTTTGGGCAAAGAAAGTTTATTGCACTGAAGAGGGAGTTAGCTGAAGGAAATATATTGCTGTTATCACTGGACACCAAACTGGGTAACTGAACGATCTCCACACTGTGTGAATCTATTTTTTAATGTGCATAAACCCATCTTAGAAAAAGAAACAAAAACAAACCTGAGAGAAGTCTGACATTTTTTCCTTTAATTTTTTTGCTGGCATTTAAAACATGGCACCTAGAACTATTACAGCCCATGAGTTCACAGATTCTAGTATCCTGTTTTGACACATTTCAGTATTTTTTATAATTTTTGAAATTGCTCCAGCTCAATTCCAACTCAAAATCTGCTTCACAGACTCACTGCTCTTTTGACTGAATTTCCATTCCTGATCTATACACGGGCAACTTACACATTTTCATTCTCATGATGTTGTCCTTCAACTTATGCTCCTGATGTAGGTAAACATATTTGTGTAGAAAAGTAATAGCTCTATTCAATTTTCACTTAGATTGCTGGACCTACAAATTTTTAATTTTTTTTTTCCTTTTCCTGTAATACTTGCTCCTGTTCTCCTATTTATGCCAGCAGTCCTTCTCTACATTTTTTCTAGTCAGAGATCATGCATGTTGAAAGATAATTGTATTGTTTTCTGTGGTTTATTCAATTTTTTTTCTCCATGACTGCTCTGCTGTTCTTTTTTCATTCTTCTCTATTCTCTATTCTGTGATCTGACCTATTTTTCATTCTGCCTTTGCTTTAATTCACTTATGTTTTTCCTTTTTATCCATCCACTCTGCCTGGTTCCTCATCCATTCTACCAAACTGAAGTTTTAGAAGTGTCACTTCAAGACAAATCAAAGTGTACAATTAGGCTGGAATCTTATCTCCTTCCATGGCCAGTGACCATAAATACATAGGTGAACATATTTTGTTACACTGCAGAAATTCTCCTAGTAAACTAAGATCCTTGAGTTAGAGATGCCTCTGCATTTCTCAAAGCAATCAACTTTTCTTTGAAGTATCAGCCATCTGTTTAGTGGACTCTTGACCACTTTACCACAACATTCAACAGGAAAGTGTCTCCTGAGTTTAAATATACATTATGTTTTTATACTACTTTTAAATCTGGTTGTATCTGGTATCACCTGTTCCTTGTTACTGGAAGAGACACTGAACTGCTGTTCACAATCCTGCTCTCTTTACAAAACTGAAGAGTACTACTCTAATTTGGTTTTGTACTGAAACAGCTTCAGTTGTTTGGCTATCCTTCCTCACTCTTCTCTTTTCTAAATTTACTCCATCCTTTTTTGTCAGAGGGGTATTGGAACACACAGGACACTCCAAGAGCAGGTAGATATTTCCTGTGTACATTGACACTGCCATGTTTTCTGCTCTGTATTGTTGTACTTTTCGAGCAGAGTGTAGTGGCAGTATATTTTCTATTTTTTTCTGAAATGTTTTGAAGAGCTTTTTTTAAGTCCCGGTAATCAATTGTATTGTATGCAGAGTCAATCACACTGCATAGAATTAGAATTTTTTTCTTCTGTCATTTTACATCTATTTTACACTAAATGTTATTTTGCTCCCTCACTCTTCTGCATCAGCCAGTCTCATAAGATCTTCCTTTACATTCATTTGTTATCTTTAAAATCCCAAGTATCAGCTATCAAACTCTGTCACTTTAATATACATCAATAAGGTGATGCAGAGTGTGGTCCACTTGCAACTTCCATATATTCTGAAAACTGATAATTGATTCCAACTTTTTAATTGTTATTCTGTCATGTGAAGAGTTTGTGTATTATGCCATCACAGAATAGCTTTTTCTGGAGAGCATTTAGTGACTAACCTTTTTGAATACCCTTTTCAAGTCTACACAGACTTTATGAATTGTATCTCTATCTTCTTGAACTCCTTAGATGGGTTTTTAGTGATAAATTGTAGATAATATAATGCTACAAAATTTTTCTTGACTTCCCCAGTGCCCAGTATCTACCTATAACTTCTCTAATTCTACCTTTTTATCATGATTGTCAGTAATTTTACTGTGTAGGCAACAGATGCATCAGTCTGTGCTTATTTGATCCCACTAAGATCATTAAAAATTAACACTGCATTCTGGTGTTCTGGCCACTTCATATGAGAGATTACAAGCTGGACCTAATTGCTCAACTACTTTGCAGTTTTTAAGGAATGCCTGAGTGAAAATTGTCTTGTGCCAGTAATTTGTAACCACTGCCTTTTGTTTTCTTTCAATAGTCTATTTACATTTCAATTTAAAATTCCTTCTTCTATGACATTCCCCATTCCATGGAGAAACTCTGTAATGGCAACCTTCACTTCAACTTCTAACCTGAATCGCAAGCCCCAGACCCTATAACAAACTCCAATCACTAGCCCAATTATAAACCATATCCTAAGAAAAAAGTCAACCCATAATTAAAACCCTAATCTCAAACCAGAACCAAATCCCTACCTTTAACACCCAGCCCCATATTTATGTTGTAACACCAAAGCCCTAAATCAAATCTTGTGGGAAACAATAGAGTTAGGATTCAGTTTAAGTGGTGGGTTTTTTTGTTTGTTTGTTTTGGGGGGGGGGGGTGTTCTTTGGTTGTTTTTTTTTTTTGTTTTTTTTTTTTTTTTTTTGGGGGGGTGTTTGGGGTTTTTTGTTTTGGTTTTGTGTTTTGTTTTTGTGTAGGGTGGGGTTTTTTTTTTTTTTTTTTTTTTTTTTTTTTTTTTTTTTTTTTTTTTGTTAATGCTTCATGTCAAAGCTGAGGATTTGATTTATTGCTGGGGTGAAGGTAACAGGGTGGCCAAACAGTATTGCCAGGTTTATTATTAGGGTTTGGAATTATAATTATGGGTTTGGGCAGAGCAGAACTAGAGTTTGGGTCAGGATTAATTTTAGAAGTTATGTTTGTGCTTGCACACAATGATTTGGATTATGGTTTGTCTTTATGTTCAGGGTCACTCCAGCTCTTCAAAGGGGGACATTTAAGGTTGATATTATGATTCACTGGTATTATTCAGATTTAGACAGAGTTCTGATTGAGTTTGACTTTAGCATTATGATAGGGTTTAGGATTAGGGTTATACTTTAAATTTGGATTTTGTGTTTGAGTGCAGTTAGTTTTAGGTTGATGGGTGGGATTAAGGCTGGGTTTAAAACTTGGGTTAGGTTAAGGTTTTGGGTTTATGTTTAGAGTTTTGTTTAATTTTAGGATTAGAGTAAGGGTTAAAGATCAGGGTTCCTACTTTGTTTTGTTAAGGCATTAGGGTTAATTATTAGTGTTACTGTTTATGGGTATTTTATGTAAATTAGCATTTTTTTGATTCTAGCAGTTTAATCAAGGCTATAATGAGTTGGAACTTTTCTGTTTCTGGATTGACACACATTTGGAGCCAAAAAAGCACTTAAAAATATTGTTATGGATAAGAAAGTCAGATATATGCAATTTGGTTTAAGCAAAGTAAATTTCTGAAGTATGCACCTAGGTGCTGTAAACATTTTTGTCTATATTTTCCATTAGGGCCAGTTAATGAAAAGTTTCAGCAAAAGAACAATAACTTTTACAGGCACGGTTATTAAAGAGTTGATGGTATGATAAAACCTGCATCAACTCAGACAGAACACAACTGGAAATGCAACTGATGGCAAGGACCCAAACAGACTATGTGAAGTTAAATCAAGATATTATCCAGCCTGCAGAAATCTAAGTTAATCACATGAAATCCCTTCTGTCTTCAGGAGGAATACAGCCAGACGATAGCAAAACGGAAATTGTGGCCAACATAAACCATCAGCCCCTAACATAAGCAACAAGAACATAACATTTCTGGAGACACTTGTAAACCAGAAGAACATAGAATTTCTGGAGATACTTGAATTGATTAAAGTTTTGGTGTAGTACATAGTTTTAGAAGAAGCCTGGACTGCTTTACAGTATTGACTTTTTTGTAGCACTCAATTTTGAAGAGCAGTCGTAAAAAAACGCAACAAGAAACACAAGTAACACTCTTAATTAGTCAGGATATATGTTTCCAGAAGCCTAGTCATCATTCAAACAATGGGATTCTGAAATGGATTAGAAATTTACCTATTGAAAGACCAAGGTTTTATTTCATGTATGTGCTGAGATTTCATATAATCCAATTTATTACCAAGCAATACTGGCTACTGCATTTGCAAGAGGTGGGTTTTTTCCTCTTCGAGAATGTAAAAAGGCCGATTGCAGCAGTGTCATTTAGCAAGCATTGCTGTGACCCTCTAAATCTCTAACAGCTCTACTGAGCTTGAGGCAAAATACAAAAAATACTATCCACCACTGAACATCATCATATCTTCAGATTTGCAAGGTATGGAAATAACACAGTATGGTATTCAGAAAAAAAGTCTATCTTTAAGTCAAGAGTTAATGTGGAGAGTAAGCCATGGTTTTTGGTAGTGTTAGGATTTTCAGAAATATTCTTCATGCAAAACTGCACCTAAATTTTCCTGGCTGGTGTATTAAAATTTGCACATAAGAGAGAGCAGCCACTGTGGCATTATATGGACTTCAGGCATTGATGCTAATGCCTCCTGAGGATGCAGATTTTACAGTACCACAGCATGCTGATACCATCACATACTTGGTCGATCTACACACAGGTCTAGTGGAACAGTGTTGATGGCTTACTTGAGGCAGTGGATTATGACATCAGGTCTGCACAGGCTTCTTTGACCTCTCTGCATACAAATTAAGTTGAAGTGAGAAAAATATAGTTTACCTACAACATTTTTTCACAGTAAATATTTAAGGATGACTGATTATTAATTCAAGTATTTACTATTACTTAATTAACACTTCAATTTAATTCTGTTTGCTCACCAGAGAACCTTTGCTTGGAAGGGCTCTTTCACAGAGTGCAAAAGTCTGCTCAGGGTCTGGAATCCTAAAATTTGTGTACAGGATTTTTTAATTCTATGTCTCACAAGCAGTGTTCTGGTTCAGCTTAGTGGTCAGGATGCTACTGGTGTGACTGACACCGTAGATATAAGAAACCTCACTCAGATTTACTTCACATGATTAAAGGGAACCCTCCCTCTTTCTTCTTTTATTCATTTCTGAATATTTCTGAAGCAGTTGGGATTACCTCTCATATACCAAGTTCTGATAATCAGTATTTGCTGATGTTGCCTAACATAACACAAAGTAAAATCTTCAAAGGGATTAAAAAGCATGGTTCAAAGAGCACGTGTGGGAGTTAGCATTGCATCTTTAGGGCTACTGCTTTGGGCAGCTTCATGAGCCCTATACTTCACCTGAACCCATGGGAAGCCCACTGTGTGCAGAAGACACAATCCATATGCTTCCTGCAATGTTTCACCATTGTTCCTTCTGATAGGTCCACCCTAGAGATTGTATGGTGTGCTGAGAATCGAAGATAAAGGTATTCTGTCCTCTGTTGATACATACAATACTTTGAGGTGGAAGAGACCTGCTTTCATACTGGTTTCCAAAGGAGACATTCTGCTAATTTTAATGGAATGCAAGCAATTCTAAAATTATCAAATTCAAAGAAACTCTCTTAGACTGACATTCACCTGACTGTACACAGAATTTTTCAGCACTGCAATGTGCATTGCAATAATGCAGTATTAGACTGTAGGTGTTTAATACACTGTTAGTTGTTTAGACTTCTTTTATTGCTGGATGTAGAAAGAGACAATCTCAGATTTAGATTCTTCTTATCTGAATGCAGGTTTCCAACATAAATCAGATAGTTTCTGAAAAGAAAAGCATCTATCAAATGCAAATAAATGCAGCTGCAATTCATCTTTCCATCCTTTGGATAATGTGTTGTACATTGCAAAGACTAATACTTAGCATGTTTCTGCCAACATGCTATCTTCCACCTTTTACTATATCAGTGATGTCATGTGTAGGTCACTTTATGATAATAATGCTTATGATTTTATTACTTCTCAAATTAAAAACAAACCAAACCAACCAAACAAACAAAAACAAAAACCCAAACAAAACCTCCTCAAAAAAACCAAACCAAAACAAAGCAAAACAAACAAACAAACAAACAAACAAACAACCCCCCCCACCACTGCATATTGATTTAAACCTGGGTTTATCTGTCAGCTGAAAAAAATTTCCCCGGTGATTTTCCAAGTAGAGTGTCCCCCCAGTTTATTAGAGTTTCACATCCCGGGAAGTTTTTTATACCATTGTATGTATAAGGCATATATCCTCTCCTATTTTTGCTGTAATATTGCACAAATAACATTAAAAAAAAAAATAAAAAGTCCTAATGGTATTTTTCCAATTCACCAGCTGGGTCAGATTCTACCAGTAACTTTAGGACTAGCCCTCAAGGGATGACAGTCTATTGTGCTGCAATTGTCCAGTAAGGGTTACTACATCTATGGACAATTTTGTGTATTTTCTTCAACTAGAATCTGTAAATTTTTCTTCCTGAGGGAAATCTAATTTGCTGGTTTAATTCTATATTGAGGAAAGCATTGCCTTCCAGTTGTGTGTCCAGTGTGAATGTCAAGTTAATTTTAAAGTAATTATTTTGGGTACACTTAATAAATATTCTATTTCTACTGATTTTGATCAATGTTTTTATCAAAGCTTTAATGGCTTCAAAGGTTTTCTTGTAGCTGGTTGATGTGAAAGAGAGTTGACAGCTTATGGTTCCAGTGCATTGTCAAGTCAGAAGTTAGAATGTATTCCCTCTACTTCCACATCAGCCATGTGTTAAGTTACTACTGGTAAAAGGGAAATTTTTTTCTATGTTATTAACCTGAAATGGAGTATAAGAGCAACAGCTGTATGGACTCAGCTCCCATTAACATTCACTGGAGCTGTTGGACTGTAAACCTGTTTGAGCAGTCTGGCTTGGGATGGAAAAAGGAAAAAAAAAAAAAAAAAGGGGAATTGTGCTCTATTTTTTATTATTTTCTCTTGTATCTAGGGATGATATTTACTGCTAGTGAACCCATCAATAATAATTAGCATGATGATAATCACATGGCCTTTTCTTTCCAAAGTACTTGTATTTATCTAAGATGAGAAATTTCATATACAGTGGTCAAATCACATTTAACACGTGGTCTACTGTCCTACCTGAGCTGCTTACAAATGGAAGGTACTTAAAATGAGTAAAATGAGTATCAGCTCAGGTATTGTTTACAATACTTGAGCTGATACTAATATTAAGTACCTATATACACCAACTTTATAAAGTCATTTGACAATGAGAAAGTTGTTTCTGGAATTTCTGTTCTTTGCCTAGGATCAATGCTCCTTCATAGCTTATCTTTTTTACTGTGTTGGGGCTTTTCCTGCACTATTTATTACAAAGTTATTATTCATTGTATTATTGTTATTATTATTAAAGACAGCAAAATAACTCATGCCAAATAAACCACTCAAGGATGATAACTTTTGTTTTCATTTTTAAATGCAGCTATGGTTTTTAACTGCAAAATACATGACTTACTATACTTACATGGAACACTTGTAAGTCATTTTCTTAAAATATTCTCTTTTTTTTGGTGTGTAGAAAGTCACAGCGGTTCCACTCAAGCTTTTTGCTTTGTCTGCACAAGTTAAGCTCTGCAAACCTGAACAAGTAGCATGCAATGAATCATAGCTGTCAACAATTGTGTCTTTCAGAGAAAGCTGTATGCTAAAGATTTTGAAATATTGAGAGTTCCTCAGTTATTTCTATATGTTAACAAACCATCATTAAATTGAACAATTGGTTTAAATCATGCTCATACATTTTTGCATTCACTCACCGGATAATCTGTATGGTTAACAGTTCTGTAAAAATGTAGATATCTTGAACAAACACAATGTGATACTTTTTTATTTTAGATACATTTTAACCTTTTTTCACCCTGCATAGTCTCATCCAAAAGATCAGTAAATGTTTCTAGTAAACTTTTGGACTAAATGACGGTATAAAATGATAAGATTTCCAGTTTTAAATATTTTTGCTAATCAGTGATGCGATTACATAAAGTGAATTGGTCTCCTCTTCCTGGTTTGTGAAAGAGTGAACATTTTTCTTTTTTCTTGCAACCATTTAAACAATATTACAGAAGTCTGGGACAGGGCCAAAACTCTGTGGGTGCCTCCAGACTCCTTTTGGGTTAACCAAGCAAACACCCCACGATTCCATAAAGTCTAGACACCTCATTTAGCCTAGGATAAATTGTCTCTGGTGTTAAGTCTCCCTCCACTAACTGTGAAGGCTTCCCAGAGGATAAACTGAATGGTGAATGCTTTTTGACAGATAGAATTGGGCAAGATGAATCCCAGCTATGTAATGCCCCAAGATATTCACAACAGACATTTGTTTTATAGGGCTCTTGCAGCTTCACAGCCTCTTTAGCAATCCCACCTGGTGCTGAATGTTAGAAAGAATCCTTTTTCTAATATAGAACCTGCTTATCCCTTTACTATGATTTAACCTTCTGGCAACTGAACACCACAGACTCATTGGGTCACTCTGTCCACCAGAGATGGGGGAGAGAATAGGAAAAAGAGGTAAAACACATAGGTTGAGATGAAGACGGTTTAGTAGGACAGAAAAGGGAAGGAAAATGTTAGTAGTGGTTAAAATACAGCATACAAAACAAGTGATGCACATTGCAATTGCTCATCAACCACTGCACAGCCTGCCCCAGCTGTGGGACAGCTCCCCAGACAACTCCCCCTAGTTGGACTGCTCAGCACGATGCTTTATGGTGTGGAATATTCCTGTGTCCAGTTGGGGTCAGCTGTCTCCAGCTGTGACCCCTCCCAGATTCTTGTGCTCCCAGTTTACTCACTGGCACTTCAATATGAACATTTTCCTGGCTCAAGACTTACCAAGAACAGCAAGAGCCCTGTTTACTTGCAGGTTGTACACCTACGTGTTTCAGGTGCAATAACTTTTAGTCTTTCCTAATGGACCTTACCATGTAAATGTGACACTGTTTAATTCTACTTAGATGTCATTAAATTACATTTTTTCCAGATAATTTCTCTATTCCATCAAAATCAGCAGCTTGTCCCCTTGCCCTTTCAGTTCTCCCTAGTTTGGCACTGTACTGTTGCAGGGCAAAATTCAAATCCACCTGCTGGGCAGGCTGAACAGTAATCACTGTTTGAAGGGGAAGAAATCTGTTCATCTCCCAGTTTTTCTAGCAGAAACCATTTTTAGCTATTAGTGTTTTAGCTATTTAGTGTTCTTGCCTCATGGATTGGGCATTTTAGTTTCAAGCTCTTTCATATCTTCCCATAAAGACTGGCATCCATTTGTTCTGTGATCTTTTGTTGTGATTTGGGAGTCACAGCTTTTCTGATAGTTCTAATAAATTATGGCAACAGACAAAAACAGAACTGATTTCTGGACCACTCTAAGATATGTTAACAAGGCTGAAAGGACAATAGATAAGAAGATGTAAATTTTTTTTCAGATAGTAGGATGTTATTCAGACTATGGCAGATGGAGGCTTTTCAGAGTCCCAAACATATCTGGTCAGGTAAGCAGAAATTGTGGCATTGAGTGGAGTTCATTGTTGATAAATACAAGTTCCAGAGAAATATTGACCACCAAATATATTCCTGGACTCTAGATTAACTGTAACAAGTGGAAAGAGCTGTGTGTTGCTCTAGGTTGCAGATGAAAATTCCTAGCTCAGCAAAAAAGCAAAGATCATGAGAATGAATGAAGAGAGGAATAAACACAGCAACACAAAACTGTTCTGAATGTTGACACATACATTCAGATACTTCCCTGTGGTAACATGATTGCCAAACAAAAGGGATCCAAGATGAATAATGCACCCAAGTAGAAACAGAAAGGTTGGAAAGCATGAAGTGTTCACTTTTTCAGAAATCAGGAAGAAGAGACCAATTCACATGATGTGATCACATCATTTATTAGCAAAAATATTTATAAATGTGGGTCTTAAAATTTTATGTCATCATTTAGTCCAAAAGTTTACTAGAAATATTTATTGATCTGTTGGATGGGAATGTGCATGGTGAAAAAATGTATCTAAAACATTTTTTATTTGTCTTCTTTTTGAGGGCATAAACACAAAGTACATTAAGAAGGACTTTCCCATCAGATAGTTTTCCCAGTGCAACAAAGCATCCTTTTAAAAATGCATCAAAAATAAACTAAAAAAAGTCAACAAGACTCTGAAAATCTTTACAAATGAAAAGTTTTCATCCCCATTAATAAGTGTAAAATACTGTAGTCTGGAGCAGTGAATTATTACACACAATTACCAAAGTGTTCACACTGCTATAAATCAAATTGCTGGAAGGATCTATAGCAATGTATTTCTAATCTCATATAAAAATACTGCAATCAGTCAGTATTTCTACAGGAACCTCTTGGAAGAAAAGATGAAGAGACTCTGAGAGGTATTTGCAGAAACACTGGAGATCTGAACCAAGGCTGAACTCAGTCCTATGAAGATGAGGCAGCAATGATGACAGTACAAAGGATCTGCTAATGTGAGGCAAACAGTATCAGCCTCAAGCCCATGACTGGTTCCAGCTGCTTCTGCTCTATAGAAACTGACTCACATCCAAACCCACTCATATCCTGAGACAAGATTAGGAGTTCAACAGCATTTCTATCACTGGCACCGGGGAGAATAGGGGGATACAGGAGTCTTTGCAAAGGAGGAAAGAACATACACCAAATTGCTGCTCCCTCTGATAGTACCAAAGTAGTTGAAGCAGTGTGTGTGTAGATATCCTCTGGACAGAATATCTGTTGCTCCGTAAAGAATTTAGATTCCTGTGCTGCTGTGGGTTGCTGCAGACATGAATCTTCACTTAAAATAATCACTGTCTGATTAATGCTCAGGAAATGGCTGATCTGTATGGAACAAGGAGGAGATGTTCTTCCACACTTTCATATCAAGGGAAAAAGCTTCCACTCACCCTCCCCAGTGAAGGCAATGGAACCACAGTTCCTTGGTACTCCAGCAGTACCAGCAGCAGAGCTGCTGCTGGAAGCAACTCAAAAAAGGACTCAAAATGGAGCCTCCCCAGAACCCCCACTACTTGTTTATTCTTCTGTTCTTTTTCTCTGTCCTTTTTAAGAAATAAAGATTTGGTTTAATTCAAGAAAAGACTTTCAGGCCTTTTCCAACAAAGAGACTCACGAACTGGAAGCTATTGGGAGACTGGAGAAGTCTATTTAAATGTTGGAGGTTTTTTGCAAGGAAGAAAAGAGAACTTGTGTTGTATCCTGAGAAACAGTAGCACTACTGATGACAGCTTGATATCCTATCCTAGTTTTATACACAGTTCAACAGTGATTGATCACTTTCTGATGATTAGAAGAGGCTGATCTACATTCAGTATTGTTCAATAACCCACAAGTTTAGTGCCAAAAGCGAAAGGAAACAAGAAATAAATCCCTTCGTATTTGAGGCATCATGGCAGTTGCAGTCTAATCTATTCTTAGTTGGCAAGACATAGGTATTTCCAGGGTATATTTTTTAGCTAGAAATTCAGAGTGAAAAAATATAAACCCATCTCTTCCATTTTCATTTATTTAACTACATTAAGTAATTTTGTATATTTTTTAAAAATGAAAACCCACTCCTTAGCAGCTTTGATACTCTGTGCTACATAGATGAGGATTCCAGCTCTGGTAACAGGTAAAGAGTATGAATTGCTTGTTTTTGGTCAGTGGGGTTTAGAAGATACTGATGTTTCCTGCGTTAAAACTTTAAATGTCAGAACATAAGTGACTGAATTGTCCTCATACAGGCATAAAAATGGCTGTTAAAATTCACTCAGCCGACACTATTTACATTAGTGGAGGGGATAAAACTATCCTTTCTACTTTAGTATTTTGTTGACATTTTAGAACCTTTAGGAATGTTTTATTCTGTGTGAACATTGCAAGATTATCTAAGGTGTCCTTTTAATTAAAAAAAAAAAAAATCCAGCATATGGCTTTAGTAAGAACCAACCAAAATAATGTGCAAATGTGTTTATGTGTGGATGTCTTTATTCCAAAGTTCAACAGTGCTAAATTGGCAGCATTTTCTGAAAAGATAAGATTTACTGTTTGGAAACAGGATGAAAGTTTCAGCTTTGCATTTCTATTACTAGCTAAAAAGAGATCAGTTTGGTTTCCATTTGCTATTTTAGTAGTGCTTTATGTATCTTTATTCCTTTGCTGCCAATATGTAGGCATAGTGTAATACTGTCTTCAACATTTAAGAGCTAAAGCTTGTGCAGAAATGAAAGCATTAGAGGATGAAAACTTCAAATATATGGATCAGAAAAGAGATGTTGTTCCTATTGACATAAACAGTGCATGTTTAGCCTATGGAAGGGTTGTTTAGGTTTGCTGAGGGCTGTTGGTGATTCTAGGCTGGATTTAGAAACCAGTATGCACAGCCTTCGATGAAAAGTAGCCTCTGTTTCTCAAAAATCATGCTGTTATATTGGTATCTGTTACACCTGGTAATGCCTAATGCAAACTGCTGCACTATACAAATAATGAGGACATATTATGCCAACAATTAGATTGTCTGCAAAATGGCCTAATTCCATTTGCACGATAATGAAATGGCCCACAAAAAGCAAACACACCAGAAAATGAGACTTTATGTAAACTGTTTGATACTATACGCTGGTTGCAGTCCTTAGAGCAAGTCTGTTTTTTGAGATTGGCTAACAACTTTTCCCAAGTCAAAGACCATAGACAAACATTACAATGAAAAACAGAATATATAAACATTTATAAATCAGTCAGGCAACAAGAAATGATTTTTTAATAATAAGCCAAGAATGTTAAATCTATAAAATTGATTTGACAAGAGGAAAGAATTTGCTTTGGGTTTGTTTAACATATGTCTATGTTGAAGGCAGAGTTCAGCTTTCCTCTGAACAAACATCTGTGTCACTACAGGTGCTGCACAACCCAGTGATTTTAGGTGGATCTAATGACAGAAAATCTGCTTTTCTTCCCCATGAAATTTCTTTCCTTTTCCTTATTAAATTGAAAATATGTGCAATCTCACCTTCCTCAGTGTCCCAGCATAGGAAAACCTTCTTGTCTGCATTAGAGAACAAAGCGATTTTCTAAAGTGCTTCTCGGTTTTGTCAGTGGAGGATAAATGCTTGGTAACATGTTTTTCTTGGAGGATACGTGTGACTCCTAGCTCCAGGGGAAAGAACATTTTAATGAGATGGAAGAGGCTTGAAATACCCGAAGTACCACTGAATATAAAATGCAACTGTATCTTGTTTACCTTAAATCCCAATTTTATGGCTGATGCTACACTTGTTACCAAATTCATCAATTAAGAATGGACTCCATCAAAGTTTGTGCAAAATGCAGCTCCCTCTCAAAGAGTTTACCCACATACCTACAACGACCTTGGATATGAACTTGAAAAAGCAACTATTTTAAGAGTATACCTGCAAAATTTAACACCAAAAAGCCAGAAAGTTTCTGAAGGAGGATTCCCCATGCAGATATCACAGCAAGTGTCTGGGTCCTGGAACAGGCTGCCTGCTGGCTTTAAAGAGATCATCAATTTTAAAAACTCAAGAGGAAAAGATCCTGAGCAGCCTGTCCTCACTATTAGCTTGGAGCAGAACATTGGCCTGAAGGCCTTCAGAGGTCCCTTCCAAGCCAAGTTATGCCATGATTCCAGCATCCTTCCTGTTTGTGTATGTTCTAAGTCTATAGACACGTTTTGCTGCTAATTTTAGAGCAGATGCCTTCTCGCCAAGAGTTAGTCCACAGCTGACTCCTGTCAGCTAAAACCCTTTTGTGACAATCACTGACTTTGGATTATGGCCTTGCAACACAGAATGGATCTGCTCAAGGGAGAAACCAGCTGTTTTATACGTCTTTTTATACTCATTGAGCATGTGGCTGCATACTTTATTTACTGAATCACATCCAAATCCCTCTCTGAGAGAAATAATTGTCTTTTTTTCTTGGTGCACTTATTTTTATGATTTTCAAATGCTTGATGAATTCATCTTTATAAGCTTTAAGTGATACCTTTATGTTGTCATAGGGAATAGCACTACTGCTTCACATTTTTACAGATGGGAAGTGATAAAGACAACAGGACAACTTGCATGTACAAACTATCTGCTCAAAGTCCTTACTGATGGATTTGAGTCTTGAGTCCATCATGCTGATATTAGCAACCATAGGAATGAATACCAAATCTAATCTCAGGACTTGCTCTGGAAGGCACACCTTTCTCTTTTTCAGTAGGATACAAGAATGCACTGAAATGGTTTCACTTAGAAGGGCTGTGCCATTTCATTAATTACCTCATCTTTGAAATTGTTTTGGCCTTTTGTGAACGAGCATAAGAAGATCTGTGAGTGATACTTTGAAAGCTACAGAAAATCCAATATATATCAAGTATGTAAAGTAGAATTATTTTGTGATTTTCTTGTTAAATTAACATTATTCACATTGCTGGGTCAAAAATTAAAAGAATAGAATGCTTAAAAATGAAAAGCATAATTTTTCACTCAATTTGTGAATATAAAAATCGAAATACTGTCACGAATAAAAGTGCTTTTCCAAATGCTGCATTTTAAATGGTCCTTTCCAGATGTAGTGCTCAAAGACATCAGTATGTGATTTCTCCTTTCTTTTTCAGCCAATATGACTGAGAAACAAAGGTATGACAGAACCAGTCATTGTCATGATAGTATAAAAAATTATATTTTAAGTTTAGCTAAGAGTTTTATACAAGGTGGAGATAAATTCCAATGATCAAATTCTGCTTTCAACTGAAGCCACCTTTCAATTTGTAACTTTGGAGAACTCAAAGATGTTTAGAGATATCTGTAACACAAATCAATTTCTTGTAAAGACCACAGGCAAACAGAAAGGACCACGTTTCCCTCTTCACACACAATTACACCTGTGTGCATAAACAGCTGGTTTTGCCTTGCTTGTTCCATCAAAGAGCACACTGGAGACCCTCCTGCTGTGACTTGGAAGTGTATTCCTAAAACATACTGAATATGTGGGTGTACCAGAAAAGAGGGTGCATGTGGAAATGATCAAAATCAATGGCAAAAATATTGATTTCCATAGAGTCTGATTTCGTAAATTAAGGCCAGACAGTTAAGTCCAAACATGTAAGAGAAGAGGGAAGAGTTTGGAGAGAGGAAGCAGAAACAGGAATATGCTCTCCAGTAGCTGGACATGACCAGAGCCCCCCCAAATTCCTCATGCTTCAACTCCAAATCAGTCCAGCTCTGCTTCCATGGCAGAGGTTGTTGCAGTAGAAGCCTTCTGTTTTATCTAAAAAAAATATTATTAAAATCTAGGGGCTATTGACTCCATGCATTTATTTTAGAACCGTAAGTTTTAGATCATAAACACATCACAGAGCAGCCCAAGTGCAAATCAAAGGCTACTGGAAATGCAAGTGCCTTGATATTCTACATTTAATTTGAATAATGGCTGAAGGTTGATTTGTCTTATCCCAGACATTATTGTAACTTCTCCACATTCATATTTTACAGGAAAAAATGCAGAGAATTTAAAATGACCTTCTCAGCCATTCTCTGTCTTTCCCAGTCTCTTGTGTTTGTTATCTGCTCTCTTTCACCAGGAAATGTTGGTTTATGTCCTAGATAATATAGTGTGGATGAAGAAAAATATTTCCTCAGTGTTTTCTCCACTAGCAGTCACTGCTGACTAGCAGAAGTTTTCATACATCACTCTTGCAGAAAAAGTGAAGAGTTACTTCAGCCACAGAGAGAAACAAACATTGTTAACAGGAAAATAAGACAGCTGGGAGTATTATACGGAGCTAAATCATCCTGCTATAACACTACTGAGGAATTGCAATTCAGCATCAAAAATAATAAGGGCATTATTTCATCTAGTTTGCTTTATTTTCCTCCTACACAGGGCATTTTTATTTCTTTACTGTGTCTCAATCTGATCAAGAAAAAAGTGTATGATCTGCTTGGCTCTTAAAAAAATAATGAAAAAATATGGATATTTCTTTGTTCTTTACCATCTTAACTGCATTACTTCTGTGCCTATGCTGCTGGCAGTATTCAGCTTGGAGAGTTTTCACTGCCTCTCTGGACTGCTTATGTGGATTCATTCATGTCTATATTGCTGCAAGCACTCTAGAGAGAAGTGCTATATCCACATTGCATTGCACTTGAAGGGATATCCCTCTCTGTACCACATGACAAAGAGCTTTGTGCCTTCTCATGGAAGTGCTTTACTAGTTCAATACTGAACGATGTCACTGCTCATTAGCTCCCTGTGTGACATGTGACTGCTCTACACAGGGGGGCAGCCAGGCAGTCTGTATCTGCTGCCTACAGCAAAGCCAGGCTCCCTGCTGCATCATCTACTGCTCTGCAGGCTGCTAGTAACTCTGATCCCTTGGCCATGGCTGCGTTTGTCCAGGCTGGTTGCGCACTTCTGCAGGCCACAGGCAGAACTCCTCTGCTGTAGCATCTGGCAAGTTGCTTGCACCTTGTGTGAGCAACACATCCAGGAGGCGCAGCTTAAAATGCAATGTGCCAACCAGTCAGTATCAGTCTGGTGGCCTGCCTGAGTTGCTGGGGCCAGCAGCTTTCCCATGATGTGGAGAGGTTTGGGAGCTAGACAACCAGTATCCTCTGCTCTGAGAGCTGAGGATCACAGTGAGCTCCTTGGCAGGACCTGTCAGCTCCAGATGCATTCATTGCAGTCATGGTAGCTACTGACTCCTCCTTGGGATAGCCCTTGCTCAGTGTGTTCTGACCAGAGGTTATGCCCCATCCCCAAAACTCTCCTCTTTCTTCCTTGGGCAGTGTCTGCTGGCCTCAGCAGATGAGCCTGTGGGCTATGGCCTCTCCCACCCTGAACACAGGTAGGGATGATTTTCAGGACATCTGCTGTGTTTGGCTTTCTTTTTCTTCTCCCTTAGTCTTGTTTACTTGTCCCTCGAACTGAAGTAAATGAACAACAGCATCACTTTTATCTTGTCTCAGGTTTCCTTAGGTGGCTTAACTCCCAGTCTGAAGTTCCAGCCAGGTCAGGGAGGGGTGGGATTGGGCAGTCACAGCTTCTTTAAGCAGTTTTGCCATAATGCACAGAACTCCTTCATAATATGTTTGAGCCATTAACCATAAAATTTCAGTCTCTGGCAGCGCTGATGTGCCCAGAGCCCCTGTGAGACTTTGGACACAGTCCCACATGACACCTCGAGCCCCACACAGCCAAGCCCTGGCTTTGGAGGGTGGCCAATGTGGGTCATGAAGAATTGGCCAGATGGATGTAGCCAGAGATCTGTCATCACTGGCTCCATGTCTGGGTGAAGGCTGGGGCCAAGGGATGTCCCTCAGAGCTCTGCCTTGGCACTGGGACTCTTGAATGGCTTCCCCAATGATAGAGAGTGGCTGGAGCTCACCCTCAGCACAGGTTTGCAGAGGACAGAGAGCTGAGCAGGGCAGAGGCTGAGGACAATGACTTGTGGGTGCTGATGGATGAAAAATCTGACATGTGCAAATGTCCAGCTGCTTACAAGTTGGTAAATGCCAAGGAGAGGCTGGACATTAAGAGCTCCTGAACAGAAAAAAAATTCTGGCTACATCTGGTACAACCTCTGTGAGAATTTTATTGGCTTTCCTTACAGAGCAGTTGCTGTGGCATTTGACTTTTCAGCTTTTGCATGTCCAGCCTGAAACTGGACAGTTGCCACAGTTCTACATGCAGCAGAGAAGACAGAAAAACATAAAAGTACTCCTTTTGTGGTTCTGTTCCTACAGGAGCCTGCTCACTCACTGACACAGCAGAAGTCCATACAGGGGGTCCACCCAGTCCTCACAAAGCACGTCATACAACATTTTACATTTCTTTGCAAAAAATTAACATTTGCATTCTGGAAATCAAAGAGCACATAAAGAAAAGAACTCCTATTATAACACACAGTGCATCCTGGACTTCATTTGCAGACCATTCAGGTTGATTGATCATTGTAAGAACACAGGAAATGTGAGACCATCTGCTTCATTAATTACCTGACTATTCCTTATAAATTAAATAATAAATAACAAGAAAGGTGACAAATTGAACACACAGATACACAAATCTGACAGGTAGATGATAATTGAGACATTAAAGAAACCAAAACTGCTCAGATGGTGATTGATAGTTCACTGAAAAACTACTCAGGCACAGTCTTGAAGGGGGTCAAGCTGAATCATGAACAGATAAGGAGGTGGAAACAAGGCTGAGAATTATGGGATGCTTGAGGGGCTCTATGACTTTACAAAACTTATTATGGAAAGCCTAAAGGAAGGCTGAGAAATTATGGTCAGGGTGGATCTAAGAGGAATAAACTTGGGAAAATAGGGAAAAGGTAGAAAAATAGGCTCTCTGACCAGTCTGTGGTCAGTTAGTCTTGTCTGAGCCCTGCCCCTGATCACCTCAATCTAGTCAATCTTCCTACTAAATCATTTTCCCCAGCGAATTTTCTTGTATAAATTCCCTGTTTATCCTGTGTGTGTGTCCCATGGGGTATATACGCCAGTGTCAGGAGACACTCATGCAAAAGAGTTCTGGGTGTCTGCAATTGCAGATAGAGATATAGAAACCTCTGCCATCATCCCTTCAACTCTTCATGCAGCTTCCATGCATGGCTGGATGTTATCCAATGTCACAAAGTATGGTTTTATAATGATGTGATTCTTTTGTGAGGTAGAATTCCCAGGAGTGAGGGCAAATGAGCTGGCTGGCATAGGCTGAGAGGACTGTGCCAAGTGCAGTAAGATATACTTGAGCAGTCTCAGTGCTAGCCCCTGTATGGTGGGCTTTCTGAAAATCTTTTCCCCACAACTATCCCAAATTTTGAACCCCTGAGGAGCTGGTTAGTTCACTCCAAAGCAGGACTCAGAATCAATCCAACAGTGTGGATAACTTGGAGCCATGTGTTTGCATTCCAGGCAGTAGTTCTTTTTTTGTAACTGAAGGATACCAGCAATTTATAGAAATGCCATTTAAAAGCAAGTGTTTAAATACTAGAAATAGTAAAAGATTCCATTTTTGATGTTGTAAAGGTTATTTACAAAGACAGCTGCCGTGATAAGTCAGAATAATGCTGCATGACATTGACATATATTTCACCTCATTTGTAATAGCTGCCATGAACAGGCCTGTTGAGGTAAGTGGTGAATGCACCTTGGCATTTCCAGCTTCAAAAGCCACAGTAAAGGATTTATTACCACTGCAACTTTCTAACACTGCTCTGGAAGGATGAAAAAAAAAAAAGAGAACAGTTTAAATGACATCAAGATGGAAGTATTCTGTAAAGAGAAATAAAATTATTAACCCATTCAGTCTTTTCAGAGGTTGCAGAAGTCAAAGAATGATCCTTTCATACAGACTGTACTAACATGCTGTAACTCAGAGAAGCTGTTAAAAACATAACCAAGGACATATTCTGCACTTCAAAAGTCTCCCTGAGAACAACTATCACAAAATGTAACAATTTAAACTAGCTCAGTGCCATTTCTCTCAGCTAATTTGAGAGCCAAAAATACAAGCCTCTGCATAAAAAAATAATTTCTTAATGTTTATGCCAAAAAATGTGCCAAATTCTATAAATAATCACTTGAATGAAAATATTTTATTTTTAAAAACAGCATGTCTGAGCTTAAAAGTCCAAACTCTGTGAAGAGGTATTTCCTTTAACAGCGTTATTGTGGCATTATTTGTCATCCACTTATTCTTCTAGAATATGTATTATTATTTTTAGGAAATGAGACAGTCAGCTATTCCTTCAGAAGGTACTCCTTGATCTTTAAAGGCTTGGTAACATGCTACCATTTCCAAATGTGCATGGTAGAAATTTGTAGTGTCTGTCAGAAAGGGGTTAAAGCTTGGTCAGATCTGTGAGGTGAGCTCCAGAAAGAAGTGCTGAGCAGGAAACCTCCTTGTCCATCTCTGCACACAATATATATCATCCAGCCATACCTTAAAATTGTCATTAAAAAGGAGTCTCTGGAATATCTAGAATCATGCTGGTGTTCTAAACATAACCTTTCACAACAAGACTTTAGGAGAGTCAATACTGCAGCAGCTTTTTTATAACAAATCTGGGTAACCTGATGTAACTCGCCTTGCTAGGGTGTCATGAGTAAAACGAGCCTCCACTACAGGAAGTTTGATGAATTAATTTTATTTTCAATTAAGATTGAAAATTTTTTAATTTTTTTTTTTTTTTTATTTTCAATTAAGATAAACTTTTAATTTCTGATTCTGAGGTACTGAGAAACAAATTTTTTTCTATCATACCTTGCTCCTTACTCCTGTTTTGGCAGCTCCTTCCTTCTTACCCTGTGGTCTACCTTGGTTATTCCACTGGCTCCAGTCCGTTCAGGTTGTACCTGCTCTAGCAAGGATTGCCTCATTCTAAGGCAGGGTCTCCATCTCTGTCCCTTCAACTTCTCATCTTTCACATCCCTCCTCCTATATCTTCCTTTGTGTCCTTTCTTGTGGGTGGCCTCACATCTCTGGTGTCTCCTGACACTAGCAGCAACCCATTCTGTCTTTTCCACCTCTATCTCTTGAAAATATATTACACAGGAGCATTGTGTTCTCCTTTGTCTGATGTTTTGGCATGCAGTGGAATGGTGTTGGCTTTTGCCAAGCCAGTGGGAGCTGACTGACCAGCACAGGGAGGTTCATCCCCTCTTTCTACTCAGGGCACCCCACAGCTCCTGCCATACCAACCCTGCTGGTTATGCCCAACACAGAGGGCAGGGAGTAGCAGCAGAAGGCTCCTCTGCCCGGCACAGGTAGCCAGGGGCTCACACAAGAACAAAGCAAAGTCAAAGGGACCTCACTGACAAGAGAACAATCCCACAGACCTGAGCAAGGTGAACAGTGCAGGTTTGGTGACAGTCACTAAGTCCAGTCACAAGTCCAGATCTCAGAGAAGTTCATGATGAGTAAGAAATCAAACAAGGAAGCCAAACCAGCAAGGCACAGCCATGATCCAGGTCAGATCCAGACACAGTCACCAGTAACCAGGTTACTCACCAGTCACAGCTCAGTGCTCTCCAGGGAAATGGTGATGCAGACACAAGGACAAGGCAGGAAGTCAAGTCTGAGTCAGCAATAGGGTCCAGACCAAGAACATACATGCCAGTCATGCCCAGGATATCCTTCAGGATTTCTCCCATCATAGAGGCTGTTTAGTCTGTAGATGTAGACTAATTTTTCTCCTAAACATGGACATTTCTAGAAGATATTACTTTCTGTTTTATAAAATTACTCATTTCGGTGGAAGATGGTTATTTGATGATACTTGGAACAATGATCTCTCTGCAGAGCAGTGACTGTATTCTCAGCTAGGCAGTAGTTTGATCTTAATATCCTTGTAGAGCAGCACTGCATGCAAAGCACGCTTCCCCAGAAGGTAGCAGCACCCTAAGAAACTGCCTGACACCATAATCTCTTTTTATAGTGCATGTTGCCTGTCTTTTGTTGATAATAATTTCTCATTGTTGTTATCCTGGCTCGTGTTCAAAGCAGTGATCTAGAAATGAAAGACTGTTCTCTCTTATCAGACCCAGGAGCCATTCCAGCTTCTGTCTCAGAAAGGATGGTGTTTAATAGCAATCATTTAATTTTGTAGATTTCTATAAACAACCTTAATGATGTCATTAGAAATCTCAAGGCTAAAAGGTAGCATTCCCAGTTCAAATTGTCACATTAGACACACATGGTCTATTCCAACTAATTGAATTAATTTCTTTTTACAAGAGAAAACAAGAAAATATTTTAGACCTGAGTTTACTTATGCTGCTACCATTTTTACTTTATTTTATTCCAGAACTGAATGGACCTACAAATTTCTCTCACTGGACTTTTTCTTCTCTCTTGACAAACAGTAAATTTGATAAAAATATTTTTTCCTGTCATACCAGTGAATTTCTTGAAGTGGCCTTCAAATTATGATTACCTCATAGTTAGGCTGTATAAAATAACTATTTTTTGGCAAACTAATGCAAATGTAGAAATAAATTTTCTGCAGAATAGAGGAATCAAATGCATAAAAAAAAAAGCAGCAGTTCAGCAGTGGATGATTTGAATTTAAAGTTAATTTTAGTGTATACTCTGTATTTCAGGAAAAGAAAATTGCTAGCATTTTTTTCCCATTCCTCAGAGCTTTCTTAAAACATAAATGGTATTCTAGACTTATAGTTTTAAATTAGACTCATTGTGAAACCATACTACTGGATCCTAGAGCAAAATTAAGTTATATATAAAATAATCAATAATAAATTGCACTGAATCTCTTGAGTTCAGCCAATTAATTGTTGTAGCAAAATAAATCACAGTTTAATAACTTCGAAGTTATTAAATGTACATCAGTGAACAACATTCACATTTGTTGTCAGTCCCAAAAGACGGAGGTACACATAGCTCCAGTTGGTTGTAAAAAGAATCATTTATTTCACATTTTCTAAGACTTTATTGGAGAGCATGAAATTAATAGCTTTCATATTGTGCTAGGATATCTGAAGGTCCAATACAGCACCTTTAGTCCACAAGTTATTTCCACCGCAGTTAGTATCTGATATAGCTAAATAAGTGCTAATTTGGAGAATCCCATGAAGTCACAATCAGATTTTATCATTGTATTATCAGGTTTGCTTCTTTTTCTCACTGCACTACGGAGCATTACTACTTGTAATGTCAACCTCTTTCAGTCTCTAGACTATAACTGACAGACACTGATCTCTGTAACACCTTTCCAAGAAAAACCATCTATCAATCTGCTTCTGGCCAAGACTGAAAACTGGTGGTGCTGAACTTTTTATCCTGGGTTCAGAAATAAAAAGCTGACACACTGATAATTCCTGATGCTGACAGTCTTGGCACTGCTTGAGTTACCTGCATCAGTTCACCTCGATTATTTACTCAGCTTCCTGTGCTGGCTTAAGTTATACGCCTTTTGGGCCAGACATTGTCATTCCCTATATGGCTACCTGACCTCCAATCCATAGTTTCAGTACCAATACATGTTATCAGTACTACGAGTAATCATACATTACAGCAGTTTAAATTGATCCCTAAAAGTGAGAAATACAGGTCCTGAGTCACCTGATCTGACTGAATTTAGTCCTGTTGCAATCTGGGATTTAGGCCAGATGACTTCAGAGTCCATTTTCAATTTAAATTATGCTATGATCCTGTCATCTAGGGTGCTCTCAGTTTTACATTTACTTGCCCATAACTGTACTTCCATAAATTAAATTAATTGCTGATAATAACCCAGTTTATTCATATCCCAGCACCATAGTGACTGAAAAGTATTGTTAAATGTGCATTACATCTCCACTTAATAAAAGATGTGCAACTACCTTGATGGAAACCTAAAGTGATAGGAAAAGTACCTTACCTTCCAATAAAACAAACAAATAAACAAACAAACATGCTGGTTTAATTTCTCTGTACATATTAGTAACAGTAAATTCATATCTGAAGTTTGGAGAACTAATCAAGATCTCTTTCAAAGAGAGAATGTCAGAGATAGAGTTGAAATACCATTTTGCTTCAATTTTCTTTTATTCTGAATAGAGACACTATTTTTTCACTGGCAGCCCCTGACATTAGCAACAGAGGTTGTTGAACATTGTTGCTGAACAAAATCTTACAGTAATATATTCCTGAATTTTTGAGTGTATTCACTTCTGCTGTGTTTGTATAAGTGTATGTGAAACTGCCTTTCACTCGTGGTTTCTATAAGCTCTTGTGGTGCTGTGCATAACATGTAAGACTGCTTGGGGACATCACAAGGAAATTACAGCCAGGAGTACTTGAGCTACTGAAATTTATTTTAATCAATGTGACTGCTTAAAAAGAGCCACTTTCACAATCATGTATCAATATTGTTTTAGATATTTTAAATGGATCTGAAATTTCAGGTATTCTCTGGAGAAAATGTTGCGCAACTCTTGCATAAAGAGAAGTTGTCATGTGATTGCATGTGTTCAAATCAGGCACTAAAACTTTTTAAAGGCCAACCACCTGCAAATACCCTCCAAGCAGACTCATTATGTTGTTTGCTGAGCATATTCAAAGATATTATAACTATTCATGTATGTTTTGAAAAATGGATGTCACAGTTTAACCCCAGCTGGCAACCAAGCTCCACAGAGTTGGTCACCCACTACCCTCTGAGGTGATGTGGGGAGAGAGTCAGATGAGTACAAGTAAGAAAACTTGGGTTTTGGGATAAAGACAGTTTTACAGGGAAAGCAATAGATGCCCACTCAAGCAAAGCTGAACAAGTACTTCAGACCCCACTTGGGCAGCAGGAATTCAGCTACCCCCAAGACAGCTTGAGCCTATCTCTGCAGTGGTTACTTAGGAAGACAAACATCATCACTCCATATATCCTCCACCCCTTTTCTCCTTCTTCCTCACACTTTATACACTGATAATATGAGATATGGCATAGAAAGCCTCTTTGGTCCATGAGGGTCAATTGACATCAGGGCACTGTGGAAAATTCAGGACAAAGCATTTTTAACAGGTTGATCTGTCAACTTATAACTAAAACCAGAAGCAATTTCTAAACCAAACAGATTTTTCATCATGTACAGAGATTGCTTTTTTCTATTATTTGGCAAAAGTAATTTGAATTATTTTGAATTTATTTTATAGAAGAATAGAATATCTTGTATTAGAAGAGATCCACATGTCCACAGTCCGACTGCTGGCCCTGCACAGTACATTCCAAGAGTCACATCCTGTGCCTGGGAGCATTGCCTAAACACTTCTGGAAATCTCTCAGGCTGGTGCTGTGACCACTTCCCTGGGGAGCCTGTTCCAGTGCCCAGCCATCCTCTGGATGAGGAAGTTTTTCCTAATATCCAACCTAAACTTCCCCTGACACAACTTCAGGCCACCCCCTTGGGTTCTGTCCTTGTCGTCACAGAGAAGATGTCAGTGCCTGCTCCTCCCTTCAAAAGGAAGCTGTAGACTGCAGTGGGGTCTCTCTCTTCAGCTTCTTCTTCTCCAGGTTGAACAAACCAAGTGACTTCAGCTGCTTCTCATATGACTTCCCCTCCAGACCATTTTATTTATTTTGCATTAATACAATGTTTTTCTAGTTGAGGTCTCAAACTACCAAAGAAGCAGAAAGATTTCCACAATTGTGTGGAATTTCTATGTGCAGTGATTCATTTGGAGAAGAGAATCTTGATCGACTAAGTCGGTGCTAAAGCTGCAGTCTCTTAGCTATATTCTCCAGGGAAATTCACTGTCCACAGAATGCAGGGGACAAGTAGCGGTTTCACAAACCTAGAGTTATTCCCGACTCAGTAGCTGCCCCTCTACCCCCTGGTTTGTCTTAGTAATTTGTTTTTAACATAAGCTGCAAAAGATAAAACTGTGTTTCCATTAAGAAAACATAAAATTTTATATGTCTGTAGATATATGCTTTTTGAAATTTGGTGATTCCACACCTTTTTTTTTTTGGTGCGCAACAAAGGCGTCAAGAAAACAGGAGCAAAACTCTGAAGGAGATTTTGATTTTTGCCAAGATGCTGAAAAGACTTCCCAGGATCAGGTTAACTTGGGGACAGATCATAATAAATATGTGGTGTCCTTGAAATTCACATATAGTCTAGTAACATGATTTGAGGTGCTTACAACCTAAACTGTTTTTAATTCCTCAGGCAACTGATTCATGTTTGCTTGCATTAGTTTCATCTTTTTTTGCTACTCATACAGATTATTTTAAACATAATTTAGAAAAGACACTGACTTTATAAAAGTAATAAAGTAAAACTTTGATACTCAATATAGGAAAAGTGCCATTTGCTTTTGACATAGCACTTGTATTTGACTAATTAAGGAGTTGAGTCATCAATCTTGTGAAAAGCTGGCTGGAGGGACTGTAGAATATTTTCTTTGTGTGGTACAACAGCTGAGTTTCAGAAGAAAGAGGGAAAACAGTGATTCATAGCAGAGGAGATCTGGCAGAAGACTATTTGATTCGATATTAGAGATTTTAGACAGGGTTAAATCACATAGTGATTGAAGGTTAATACAATGTAAGTAGAGATTAAATGTGTGAATAACTTAAAATTAAGGTGAGGCTGTTAATGAGTTTTTTCCTCACCTACATCCATGAAGAAAGCAGTGCTTGCCTTTCATCCTGTGCTGCAGTTCCATCATTGTTTGATAAAATGAACTATTTTCATTGCTGAAATAAAAGAAATTCAGATTCTGCTTGCTTTTGTGCAAGCACCTTTCTCCTGAAGTAATTTTGACAGCTTTTTTGGCAAAACCTGGTGGACCATATGAATCTAAAAATAAACTATTAAGAAAACTCCACTAAAACATAAAGCCCTCCTCCATTTCCTGTGTCAGAAACAGTCTTTATTTTAATATACTAGAAATAATCAGTTATTTTTCTTAGGTTTAGAATCAATTGTTAACATAACTTTTTATCACTGTTATTTTGTTAAAAGAATGAAGCATCAGAGATACTCTTTAAAATGTCTTCCATACTGAATATCAATATTTCAGCACCATACTTCAGATAAGGATGTAATTTTTAAAAACCTATCCTATTTCAATTTAGCAGAATTTTTTCTCACATTTTTGGCAGCAATTGTTAATCTTTATACAGCCTTACTAGAAATTACCTCCTCTGGATAGACTGACAGATTTTAATGCTTCTGTATAATAAATTTCAAATTATTTCTATAACCAAGGATTGCTTTCTGCTCTCAATATGCAGAGCAGTCAGACATCTAATTCTAAAGAAGAAGAATCACCTAGACTTTTTAAAGGATTTTTCTGGTTTTGAATAATAAATTTCACAGTACCTGTGAGATTAACACGAAATAGAACGGGATTATTTTACCAGTAGTTAGGCATAAGGAGCACTCCACAGGTCAGTAGAAAAAGGTGTTTGTATTCAGATGAGAACAGAGAGCACAGAAAAGAAGCACATTTTGTTCTCAGTCATGTCAATAGGGAGAATCATCAAATCCTTTGGGTAGATCAATAAATGCCAACAAGCATAACTAATGATCCCAAGATGCAGATATTTGAAACTGGAAGCTGAAGTGAGGCTGAGGCTGCCATTCTTCAGTTCAGGGAAGGATGGGCCAACAATGTTGACAGCCAATCAGTGATGATAGAGATGGTGCACCACAGCCTTGACAACATTTTGACCAGTGCTAAGCAGCACTGTCATCTTGCATGTCATTGTGAAGGCTGTGACAAAGCACTGAGAGCACACAGTATGTATCTACAGGGAATTATCCTGAACTTTTAAAAACCCAAATGGACAAAAAGGAGGAATAATGTGGGAAAAGAAGAAGCTCAGAATAAGAATCAAGTTAAAGATTTCTCCATAAAAAGAAATAAAGATTGATTTTCAATCAACAGAAGACTCTTTAGAGAAGAAAGAATCAGCCAAAGTCTGTATGCAGAAAGTGATTTAAAAGCAGAGGGATTACACAGCAACAACAAATGGCCATACAGATATGATGTCATAGGAGAGACAAGCAGAACTTCAGTACCCAGACAATAACAGAATCCTGCAGAAATTCTCTGATTTCTTTTCTTCACAGTTAGATTGATCTGGTTTTTTTCATTCTGTTTGTGTACCTTATTTTAAGAAGTTTTTTATCCAAACAAGGATTTTTCATCTTATTCCATGACATCTTAATTTCCTTAAAAGCCTATGGGTAATATGCTTTGCCAGAAATTTTTCAGAAATCCATTTTGACTAATTTATCCTCCTGTTTGTTTAATGATTCAAAGGATGACAGTGATTTCTTCTAGTCCTGCCTCACTTTTTAAAAAAGCTGTGTTGACTTTTGTTAACTGGACAATATTTACCAGTACTCACCACTTCTCTGCTTTATTAAATTTCCTGCTCTTGGGTCCTTAGAGACATCAGGTTTACAGATCTATTGTTCCCAGAGCTGCCCTGGAAGCCTCTCTAGAAGCTGATGTCAGACCAAGACAATTTCAAGCAGGAGACACAATGCCAGCCTTTATAGTTCTACAGTTGGGTCCATTCATTTTTTATAACTCTTGGATAAATGCCACCTGGATCTGATAATTTTTTTATTGTGCATTTTGTAAATTTGGGTTTTTTTTACTTTCTTTTATACTCTTTTCCATTTTCAGTGAATGATCTGATTATTCCCTCGGAAAAAAAGGGATTAAATATGGGAATTTTCCTAATTCTGTCATAGTAAACTCAGAGAACTGATTTAGTGCCTGTGCAACATCCGGATCATTTTGGAGTCTCCTTTCCCATGTTGTTCTCCAATTAGTCCAAGTAACTTAAAACTAGGTTTTCTGCTCCTAATATACTGTGAGAAAAAGTTATTATCTTTTATTCCTTCTGTTAACTGCTCCTCAGAGACTTTGTACTGTGATTTTGAATAAAGAGATTATATCATCAGAACTTTTTATTTGAGGTGAATAGCCTAGGAAGCATTTTTAGCTAGAAAATGCAAATTGTGTACATCTAAAACTTGATTGGTCAGAATCACTAGAAGGAAAAAACCTAAAATGTTGCTTCTTTTAAAGGAAGTGTTCTTGAGTTATATGCTTTTTATTTAAATGAAAGCAGACCATGGACACTCATAATTCACAGCATCTGTGAACAAACAATACAATGGATATCTTCTCATTAGATCAACACCCAGATCATGACTATGTCTCAGGCATCCCTGACGCATTATTGAGGAAGACAAGGAATGAAGAAGTCCCTTCCAACCTTACCCACTCCTTCTGTGATTTTGTGAAAATATATTTATTCAGAAAGAAAGAAAGAAAAAGCATCTGTCTATTTTTAAAGTGTTCAGCAAATGGGAAAAAAAATAATAATTAAAAAAACAAACCCAGGAAAACCTCCCACGTAAAAGAATTGTTTTTATTTATTATTGTTATATAAATGTTGTAAGTCTGATTGTGCCTTAGACATCTCGTGAGTTTGCAGAAAATATTCAAATCCTACCATTTAGTTTCGAATAGTTTAAATCAACCTGAGAATTTGTCTTTGCTAAATGCCAGACCTGCTTAAAAATCTTAGAAAGAGGTAAAGAAAAGGGGGAGAATAGACATGAAATAAGTAGAAAATAATAAATGTGAGGGGAAAATGCAATTCTGTACATGAGGAAATAAAGGGCTTGACATTATTTTATAATGCCCACCAATAAAATTGGTGTTTTAAAATTGTGTATTACTGATGTTTGGAAAAGAAATTTGCAAAGTGAAAGGGACATTCCCTTTGTTAAACTCTTTTATCAAACATGGGCAGCCGTGTTTATCACTTGAAACAGCTGGTCACTTAATATCTTTGGTATCATGGTAGTGCTAGCAGAGTATTAACAGTAGTTATAACTAATAATTCCTTGACTTCACATGTTACAGCCACTGAATTTCAAGCGCTTCCTAGAAATGGGTTAAGACCATTTTTCCTATGGTAAAGAATAGAAAAGAAATATGTGGTGAAAACTTGGTAATTCTTAAGCTGTAAAATCACAAAACCAGTGATTTATATTATTCAACCAACTTTTTACTTAAGTATTTACATTTCCAAATTATTTCTAGTGTAATGTAAACAAAACACATACAAGCACTTGTGAAAACACACACACACAATTTAAAACATTATTTAATAAACCACAATGATCTCTGTTGCAGGAAGATAAATCAGGTAGAGTTACAAGGTGGACTGAAGTAGAATTTTTCTAATAGTGAGCTCAAGGTCTCTCTGTAACTCAAGAAAGCTTCAAATCCAAGTCAATATGAACAGAATGTAAACCAGATTATTTAACTTTTAGAACAGAGAAAACTCAAAATGACAAAGTCGGGACAGAAAAGCAGGTTTGAAAATTCGATGTCCTCCTACTGCTGTACCTTTAGCTCTTGTGTTAGGTATCTATTAACTCAGTGTCTTGCTGGAAAAAACATTCTTGTGTGCTCCTCTTCAGTCCTCATGGAGGTGCTGAACTCATCTCATAGGTGTGCTTGCTCCTGTTCCTCCTCTTCTCTTCAGTTCCTGCTCACCAAGGATGCCTCCCCTTCAGATTTACTCTGAAGTGCCCACCTTCTCTTCTGAAGAACCTCTGGGGGATTATTCCAGGGAGATCAAGCAATCTTACTCTCCTTCTAGAAATTTGCCTGCCCCAGTTCTTTCTCTTCTTAGAAGAACATGTTTAATAAAAAAAGTTAAAAAAGAACAAACCAAACCCTCAAAAATTCCAACAAACAAATAAAAGAAACACATGCTATCCACTATTTTAAATAACATTTGGATAAAGGAAGTTACCATAATACAAAAAAAAAAACCCACCAAAAAACCAAAAAAACCACCCCAAAACAAACAAACAAACAAAAAAAATAAACAAAAAACCCCAAAAAAACGAAACAAAAAAAAAAAAAAAAAACAAAAAAAGAAAAAAACCAAAAAAAATCAACCAAACCAAACAAACAAAAAAAAACAAAAAACAAACCAACCAAAAAAAAAACCCAAAAAAAAAAAAAAAAAAAAACAAACCACAAAAAAACCAAAAAAAACCAAAAAAACCCCCACCAAACCCCAAAACAAAACAAAACAAAAAAACACGCAGTCACAGAGCAGGAACTCATGGAATAGTTATTTGGTGGTTTTGAATAATTTTATATATTTTAAAATAAGTGGACTTTTAATCTCCTAAAGTGATTTTTATTAAGTTTTGTTTGAGTTACTGAGGCATTCCCTTCATAATGTTCTCATAATATTTTATTTTGATGTTTTAGTTCAATTACTTGACAGCTTTCAGCTTTCTGCAGCTGAATTTTATCTATCTGTCAATTAATCTATCTATCAATAAAGATATAAAAATCTACAGAGATAGATACATGGCTTTTCCAGTAAAGATTCTACAGTTTTAAAAACCTGATCGTATAGAAAACAGCAAACCAACAGCACTGCAGATAAGGAGATGACAAAAATACACAGTATTAAATATTGGTATGCAGAGCAGAAACAGGCTACTCCTTCAGCACATCATGATTAAAGCCTTGATCCTTACAGGCACACTAACTTTGACATTAACATAAAAATGCCTGGTTTTAACAAAAGAAAATAACCAGAAATTTGTCTGTTGGTTAATTTACTCACTATAGAACATATTATTCATCACTGTCATGCAGAGCCCAAGCCAAGCTACAGCACAATATCAGCAGGGTTGCAGTTAGTCCAAACATCATTTTCCTTCAAAGGCAAAATCCTCTGTGTGTTCTCAAAGTTGCATACGGACTCTGGTTTCACTTTGGCCAGGCAACAAAACACTGCCCGAGTGAAGGGTACGCAAAAGATGCTGCACAATTTGGGTTTCCTGAAGACTCACTGTGGGTGATTAAAACAGTGCAGACTGTTTTGTTGAGATGCCACATACATAGCCATAACAAGTGTGAGCTATTTCCAACTGATTAGGTTATACATTTTTGAGAAGAAGCTGAGTGATAGAGCAGGCTGGAACAGTGATGATAGGGCAAATCCTCTGACATGAGATGATTGATTAGAGCAGGCTGGGAATAAAGAATGTATCATATCAGGTGTAAAGGAAGAGAACATATGTATTAAATTGAGTGGATAAACAGCTGGTCCTTCACCCTTCCTTTTGTGCAAGGACAAGGACAATGCAATGTTCTGAGCATTTGCAGCCTTAGAAATGTTCTGTGTAACATCAGAGCCTTTCCCTCTGCCTTTCCAGGTATGAATTAAAACACTAACTCTGTACAACAGGAGTAGTGGGTACCTGTCTCACATTCAAACAGCGTTCATTGCATGGTCTGATTCAGCTGAGCAGTGCTGATTGCACCACACCTCTCTGAGACCCCTGCAGCTGAACAGACCTGGATTTGTCATAGGCACTTTGCACCTGCCTTCCCTTCCCCTTTCCAGCTGAGACCGGCAAAGCTGTTCACTGAAGTGGATACAAATATATGTAGGAAACAAAGACTGCAACCCCCTTAGAATTTCTTTGTGTCTGCTCCAAACTCAACTCTTCTCCCTCATACTAGACTGCTCCTAGAAATCAGTCAGCTGAGCTCAGAGGCAGCTGAGTCATAGCTTTATTTCTTAAGTGGATGAAAGTGTTACCAGCAGAGACCTCAGAGTTCACTCCTCCCACAGACGTTTGGTCTGTCATCTTGAGGAGTGCAATCCAGAAAGTTTCACAGGAAAGCTGTTCCACAACGAATATAGATTGACACATAGGTCCACAGTAAGAAGGTAATTTTTGGAAAAGAGTTATGAGCAATCTCAGGTATAGCTGGACCCTGCAATACCAGCTCCCTCTTACTTCTAAGAAACAGAGTCCCTTAACATTCCCAAAAGGAAGCTTCATATGCAGAAGATGCCGTGTCATTCCCTGCCAATTAGTAGACAGACTGGTTTTGAGTGTGCAAGAGATAGAATTGAATAGTCTTTGAGGTTGGAAAAGACCCCCAAGATCATTGAGTCCAACTGTCCACCACAAGTGTGTTCACCACTAAATCACATTCCCAGCTGCCACTTTTATGTGCCTTTTGAGCACTTTCAGGGAAGATGATTCCACCATGAAATGGTGGAATAGGGCAGCCTATTCCAGTGCCTGAGCATCCTCAGAAAAGAGATCAGTGATTACAATGTCATTTTGTGCCCCTCACAGCACACCTCTTGTTCTCACAGTCATGTGTTTCAGAGGCAAGCAGAGCAGTGCTTCTTTATCTCTCACTAGCATCAAGAGGAAGCCTCACATAAGATAAATACTAATTCAAATACCAAGCAAAGATGCAAAACTTGTTCTTATTGGAGATGATAATATGTGAGACACTCAGGAATTCAAACCACATATTTAATTTTTGGTCTTCAGCAATTCTGTTTTATCAAACAATGTCTCAGTTTTATCAAAACACCCAGTTTTCAGAGATATAGACACAGTCCTGGTTTCTTTTCCGTCTATTAGGAACTGCTGGCTATCCTTCAGTCTGACACTGATCCATTTGGATATTTATTTATGAATGCACAGCTGCTGATAGAACAGTTTTAAACAACACACATTAAAATTTCTGGGATATCTTTAAGTAGAATTTTGGATTCCTTCTGTGTTCATCTAAGTCTAGTTTATAAGCTATCTGGGTTGGGATTTTTAAATTTTTTTAATTTTTTTTTCATCCAGCTGAGGCAAACATCACTTCTTCAAATAATGTCTCAATAGCGTTAATTATTTTTGGCTTCTTAAAATATTACCTGACTTTGTCATAATTTTTACAAAATTGAAATATTTTAGCCCTCATCAGTAGATGCCACATCTTACTTTAGAATTTTAGAGAAACAGATATTGGATTGTTTGGATACATTTCCACTTCTAAAGAAAACTTTTGCAGTGATGTGCTTATCAGAATGGGCGGAAGATAACTAAAAGTCTAGATTCTTGTTTAGTTCCTTGGCATATTTAAAAAGCCTTAATTTTTCATATGAAAGTACTAAAAAGACAAATGAGAAACAGCTGGCAAAGACAAGGAAAACTTGAAAGAATTAGGGTTATGTGTTCTTATCAGACAATCTATGTCGTGAGCCAAGGAAGCCTCTGTGTATTAGTTTACACCTAATCTTGTTTAAATACATGAAGATGGAAATTTCCTTGACATTGAAATTGATTCAAAACATTTAATAAAAATGGAGCAAACTGCAGGTCACTAAAAACAGAGGATTCACATCAAATATGTTTGAAAATAGGTATCAAAATTGTGGCTCCAAATCTCCAGGGTATACCAACAAACAGTATCAAAAATGGTGTCTGTGGACTTTGAATGCTTATAAATTATAAGGATTTTCTTCTTTACATACAAAATAAAAGGCTAAATGCTATAGATAACACAAGAGGAAATATGATATGCTTATTCCCCCCACTGTTTTAAGAGAAGTCAAACTCTTCCTCCTTCCTGATTCATCTGAATATTTGACAGTTTTATGGGTAAAGAGCTGATATTAATGACTTTCTTGAGTTTTATATTGATTTGCAGCATCATTGTGAGTCTTGTTCTTACATACTTAAAAGCTGAAAATAATAGAAATATAATTCTCTGCATTTTGAATGTTGTCTCTATTTTGTCACACAGGAACAAACTACTCAATAAAACTGTGTGGGAAGTAGTTGGATGTAACCCCAGGCAACATATCTGAAAATGTCAGATGAATACTTCAGTGTTTCACAGCAATCTCCTGCTGTGAAGGTTTCCTCATGTTTCATTTAAACAGGCAGTTTTGTTGCCGTATAAAACACTAGGAATACTCAGAGCTTGAATTCTGTTTTGAACAGAGAATCTTCCCAAGGATTCAGGAAGAATTCTCATAAGTGCATCACAGAGCAGTACACAAAATGCGGACACATATTATATATAAATATGCAAAATTCTGTATATTTTTAGTGATAACTGCACCATAATTTTGAGCCTGATAGAAGTGGTAACAAGATTTTACTTACCATGTTTTCCAGCCATACTGACATAGATGCAAATCAGATGACTGTGTGTACAAGTGCTGCTTTAATATTTTCATTTTTTTATGCAAATGCATTGCAACATGTTGCCTATTATTCTGCTGTTGACAGAAAATGGCAAAAAAAGCTATCACAGACTTCTTAGAAAACCAGGTAAGTTCATTAATACCTTAAAGCCTCTTAGGAGTTTTATTTTTTTTTCAATAATGTCCTGGGTTTAGCTGGGATAGTGTTAATTTTCTTCACAGTAGCTGGTGTGAGGCCATGTTTTGGATTTTGCTGAAAACAGCATTGTTATTAACTCAGGGGAGCTTTAGGAATTGTTGAGCAGCCCTTACACACAGCCAAGGCATTTTCTGCTCCTCACCCCACCGCGCCAGCAAGGAGAAGGAGGGTACACAAGGAGTTTGGGACAGCTGACCCTGGCTGGCCAAGGGGACATTCCATATCATATGGTATCATGCTTAGCTTATAAAGCTGGGCAAAAAAGAAAGAAAGGGGAGACATTTGTAGTGATGGTGTTGGACTTCCCAAATCACAATTTATGTATGATGGAACCCTGCTTTTCTTGGGATGGCTGAATACCTGCCTGCCCATGGAAAATGGTGAATGAATTACCTATTTTGTTTTGCTTGTATGTCTGGCTTTTGCTTTTCATTTTAAACTGCCTTTATATAAATACACAAGTTCTGTCACTTTCATTCTTCCCATTCTACCCCCCCATCCCACTGGAGAATAATGAGGACCTTAAATACTGCCATTTTTCTGTTCTGCTACTCAATTTCCAAATCCTGCAGAAAGACAGATTAATTATTGTTTCTTAAACAGAGCAAGTGTGAGTCCCTAATTTCTAAATTATGTAAAATACATTGAGGTTTGAAGTGAGGTTCAGCTATGTTCACCTGTTTGTGGTTTCACATAGAAAGCTTTTAAAATTGACCCTTTCTTTTAAAAAAAGAACCCATGGGAGGAGATATAACTTTACCTTAAAACAGAGCATAGCTTACAACAAGTTGTGCAGCAAAATTAAATAATCAGTCAACTATTGTGGCAATTGTTTTATGTTCTGTAATGTTTGCACTTTGATTGGTGCCAAATGAACACTAATGAGGTTTACCTACAACAAACTATGAGAAAGAACAAAATAAGGGGAGTAAAGAAAGCAAGTTCAGAAGGCTGGGTTAAGACTTCAGAACCCATTGGGTTTTTTATGTATCTTTCAATCCTAAAAACAAAACTCCCTATTAGCTGTTCATGGGGATCAAAATGAGCATAAGAATCACTGATGCAAAACCACCAAATTTATGTGTAGTCGAATGTTTCTGTGCATTCCACATTCCTGTGAGGAGTCAGACATTCTATTAAATCTCTCAAATAATGTGCCTTGCTAGCAAAGACCTTTGTCACTTCAGTTGCTTTTGTTAGTAGAGTTGACTGAAAAACAAGGCTTTTGATCCATAAGAAATTGGCTTTTTGTTCATTACTCAGTAGTGGAAATTCCTATATCTGTATACAGTGAAACTGATGTCTGCAAGAACGCCTTGTGGTAGGATTCTACACTAAAAGAAACAAAAAGCAGGGTTTGCCCTGTTTATAGCATCTGTGTTGTTATAAACCCTATTCAACATCTAAAGCTGGACTGGATCAAAGTCCTCTGAAAAAATTTCCTCAGACCTCTGGCTGGATTGAAGTCCTTTGACAGGGAAGAAGAAAAGGAGATCAGAAATACAGACCCAAGGAGAGGTGATACCAAATAGTAAGTGATTGATGATTTTGCTATGTAAAATACCTAGGTAAGGGCCAAAGCTGTTGTGAGTTGTTCACAGGAAGAGGGTATCAGCCTCTTACTGTTCATGGATGTCATGAATGGTGTCTGCCTATAGTTCTGGGCTGTACCTCAGCAACATCTGAAAATTAATATGGAGAAAAATTACAAAAAAGTCAAGATGCTGAAGAAGCAACCTCAGACGAATGATAAGTAAGTGAAAGGACGCAGTTTCCTTTATGGGTGCAATACTAAATCAGGAACAAAACTTTTGTGGAAGAATGGAATTACGGAGTGAGAAGGTTAAGTCGAGGTATTTCATGAGAACGCAATACAGATGTGATGATATCTTAAACTACCACTAAACATTAAACACAGCCAAGAGGCAAGCTGACTATGGAGTCCCCATGCTTCTCACAAGCTACAAATATAAATATCTATGCTTTCTACCCTCCTTTGTGCTTTAGAGAGAAAGCATATTCTACCTCTAGAGTTATTCTAAAACTAAAACAAGAATATCTGAATTGTTCTAGAGCACAAGGGTTTTGTCAATTCAGCCACTCTTGCATCTCAGTTTAAACAGTTTGATATTGCTAAAAGAGAGAGTAGGCAACAGCCAAATTCCACACCTCTCTGATATCCTTTGAAAGGAAGCAGTTGTATTTCTAAGTACAACTAAGTTCTCTAAAGAGAACTCTGTGGAGCAACAGGGAGTTTGCTGGTAAGTACTGTTGCAAATATGTAATTGAATTGCTTTCAATGGCTGCTGCAAAAGCAATCTATACCTCCAGATCATGGAACAAAACCTTATAACAAAATAAAATACATTTAATAAAATACATTGCTTTGCAGTGATACTTGTGTGTTCTATTGGGATTTCTCTTTAAATGAAACTTCTTTATATTATTATCTTTCCAGGAAATTAGCAACAGTAATTACAAAATCCGTCTTAGGTTCTCATGTTATTCTGATTTTATGCATTGTGAACCTGTAGAAAATACCTTTGCTTCCTTGGGCTTCCACTACTTTTGTATCATAATGAAGACTCAGGGATAAAATAACAACAACTGAGCATAGTTAAATATTTCATATTGTATTACAGGAAACATCCTGAGATGCGCACTTTCTGAGAATTGCTTGTGCAATGCTTTTGTTTCATATACAGACATTAGTATTAGTCTTGTATGACTACATTGAAAATATAAATAAATATTGACATTCTTCATATTTTTTCTCTAGACAGATGACAAGACCTACACTAGTGCTAAGGAAACTAAAAGAGGTAAAATTACTTATTATGCTCTTTTGAAGCAATCAAAGTAGTTTGCCTTTTCATATGTTTAATTCTATGTTTTATTGACAAAACTTTATGTAATTCTATATGAATACATTTATATGTATCATGTGTGTTTGTTAGAAACTTAAGCCATTCACCTTGTTCAACGTTCAATAATATTTTATTCAAGTCTACTCAAGAGATCACTAACAACAGCTGATATCTGGCTAAGATGATCCAATTTTTGAGTAGTTTCAACTAATCATCATAATAAATCTTGGTACATTGAAATTTAAAACACCACGAGGATACTCAAGGGTAGTCTTTTATTGTGTGCTAGAAATTATTTGTTGGTTATAAAAACTTCTGAAATTATTTAAGCTTTTATCAGAGATCTTATGCACTGTTTGGGAATTGTATTAATTTAAAGAGTAATTGCACTGGTCTGATTTATACTATCCTTTTCACTGTCATGTAGTTTTTCCACATATACGTTGTATATGGTAATTACTAGAAGTGGTTTTAAGGCCTTGATTAACTTCATTGACTTTATGTAATCCAATAACTGCCAGTGCTTATGTGCTTCTGCTAAAAATGACCTTGAGATTTAAATTCTTGGTACATTCCTCTAGAAACCAAAGTCCATGGCACATCAATTTCATGAAGCAAATGCTGGAGACAGATACACAGGAGGGTAGCAAAAGGGAACATAATAAAATGTATAATTTTAAGGGTTAGATTTAAATAATCCCTGTGAAATTTAGTAGCATAAAGACCAGTTATCTTATTTAGCAAATCATCCTGAATAATGCCTAAACACTTTTGTAGTGAATAGAAAGACTAGCCAATGACTGAAAATTAAAAATATTGAACAATGGGTTCACTAGGAGCAAAGATAATTTGGAAACTGAAGGTTATTTTGAGATAATGTTATTTATTTTATGAAGAGAGGTTTTTAATCAAAAGAAGCAATCCAAGAGGCCTCTACCTGGGTATTTTTTTATTTCGGAAAGAAATAAGTAATAAATACTTTGAGACAAAAGAACCACAATTCTTTTTTTTTAACACTTCTGTGAAGCATTCTACAATATGCTGCTGGAAATCTTCCAACTATTTATTCTGTATGTACCAAGAAAAACTCTTGTGCATCAGTCTACCTCCTCCCTGATCTCTGAACACCAATATATTTATACAATATATATTTGAGTTTGGAGAATAATCATGAGCCAACTGACCACTGGTAAAAAAACTGGTAAAGAAAAAAATCCCTTTGATGCATCTTTTCCGGAAATATACAGTCACATGAAAATTTTCATTCCACTATGCCATAAATCAAAGTATTACAACAAACAGAGGGTGGTCAATAATACATAATTACAGGAAAAAAAAGACAAATGTTTCAGTTAGAAATACTTGCTCTGGAGGCATTTTTAAAAGGTTCTCGGCATCAACACTTTGTGCAGAGAAATAAATCCTGCAAAATCAACCTGAATCAGTGTTGTGGCATCAAGATCTACTCTTAGACTAATAAAATTGTTTGGGTTGAAAGGGATCAGTAAATGCCATCTAGTCTAGCCCCCCTGTAATGAGCACAGACATCTTCAACTAGGTTGGGTTACTCAGATTTTCATCCAGCCTGACCTTAAATGTCTTTGGGGATGGAGCATCTGCCACCTCTCTGGGCAACTTGTTCCAGTGTTTTACCACACTTGTGATAAAAAGTTTCTAGTCTCAACTTTTCATCTTTTGGTTTTAAACTTTGCCCTATCAAAACAGGTCCTACTAAAACATACATAATCATTTTTCTTATAAAGCCCATTTGGGTGCTGAGGGGCCACAAGGAGGTCTCCCTGGAGACTTCTCCAGGACAAACAACTCCTACTGAGTCTTTCCTCATAACAAAGGATCTCCAGCCCTCTGATCACCATCATGGCTCTCCTCTGGACTATGTCCTACAGATCCATGTTGTTCTTATGTTGGAGGCTCCAGAGCTGGCCACAGCACTCCAGGTGGTTTCTCACCAGAGGGGAGCCGAGAGGAAGAATTCCCCCTGTCCCTGCTGGCCACACTGCTTTGGATGAAGCCCAGGACACCACTGTCTTTCTGGGCTGCAAATGCACACTCTCAGCTCATGCTGAGCTTCTCACCAACCAAGTCCTTTTCCTCAGGGCTGCCTTCAATCCATTCTCCACCCAGTCTGTATCTGTGCTTGGGATTGCCCTGACCCAGGTACAAGATTTGGCCTTGGTCGTGGGCGTTGCATGGACCCACTTCTTAAGGTTGCCCAGGTCCCTCTGGATGACATCCCTTCCGTCAGGTCCGTCAGCTCGGTGTCACTTGGTCTTGCTGGCAAACTTGCTGAGGGTGCAGTCCATCTCACTAACTATATGACTGGTGAAGATTAGGCAGGGGTGGTCCCCATCCAAACCCCTGAAGGACACTACTTGTCACTGACAACTCTCTGGACATTGAGCTGTTGATCACTGCTCTCTGGATCAAACCATCCAGATAAAATCCTTGTGCACTGAACAGCCCATCCATCAAACCTATTGCTCTCCAATTTGGAGAGAAGGATGATGTGAGGGACTGTGACAAAGGCTTTACAGGAGTTCAGATAAATGACACCCGTCACTCTTCCTTTGTCCACTGATACAGTCACTCTATCATAGAAGGCCACCAGGTCGGTCAGTCAGGACTTACCCTTGCTTGAAGCCATGCTGGCTGTCTCAAATCCCCTCTCTGTGCCTCAGCAAATGTTCTGAGAGGATCTGTTCCATTACCTTTTCAGGCACAGAGGTGAGGCTGGAAGTTGGGTAGTTCCCAGGGCCCTTTTCTTGGGGTGTAATGAGAATTGCAGTCGATTAAATGCATTGTCCAAAAATAAGAAATTGACACAAAATGAAACATTTTTTGGCTTAAAAAAAAAAAAATAAGGCAAGGTCCTTTAACAAAACTTCCCTAATATGCTATAAAATTATAGGAGCATCTAAAGCAACACTGTTGAAATAGCTCAGTTTGGTGTTATTGGATATTGCAAAAGGCAAATTATAGGTTCAGGTCTAGAGTGAAATATTTCTGAAACAAACATGTAACAAACATTGGAAAAAAGATAACCTTTTTATACTATGAGATACAAGAAAAACTTACACTGGTGTAGATGTGGCACATAATTTTCACATTTTAATTTATAATGCCCCATATTCTTGTTCTATTCATTGATTTTTATCATTATGCTCAATTCTACTTAGGAAATCTGCCATGACTCTTGGAATTTTGGCATGTGACAGAAAGGATTTTGACAGGTTTAGTAACATAACTGACAGCTCATTTGCAGTTTCCAGATTAAAGTGCTCTTTGTCAGTCCTTCAAAAAGATAAACATGCACAGATGTTAATAACGGCACAGAAAGAGTGAGAATTTAATGGCAATATCTACTTCACTAAGTACAGGGTAGAAAGCTTGGGGTCTCATAATCATAAAACAATGAGCAGTAAGCCTGCTTACTAGAGATTAGGGAAAAAAGTGAAAATTTGTGTTCTAATCCAGACAATACAGGTAGGATGACATAAGCAACACAACTTTTACTGTAAAGAAAGTAGTAGCTCTGTTACTGTGGGAGCTTCTCTGTGAGCTGTAAGCGGGTTTAGGATGTCAGCATTCGGAGCATAGGGCCTCAGTTTTTTGGCTATGGTCAATGAAACCAGTTGTAGTTTGAATTTCCTGGCTTCTTTGAAAATATCTCTTGATTATGGAAGAATTTGGAGAGTCAGGTACTATATATTGTCTGTTATGTTATGTTATGTCATGTTATGTTATGTTATGTTATGCTATGTTATGTTATGTTATGTTACGTTACATTATGTTATGTTATGTTACGTTACATTATGTTATGTTATGTTACGTTACATTATGTTATGTTATGTGTTTTATGCTGTATCATGTCATGTTATATCATGCCATGTTATGTCTTGGGGACTTAGTGCACTCTTGATCCCAAATTCCCTGATTCTGCAGACTGTATGTGTGCTGGAAATTCCCAGGAACTGCAAGGCAATGAAACCCTTGGGGACAGGGTCCTTGCATGCTGCCGTAGTGCTGGCAGAGCCACCAATATTACAAAAGTTGGTATTATCTGAGGAACTGCCCCTGGATGAGGAAGTCATGGCTCATGAACCACTATGAACAAAGCACCTCTAACAGTAACATGTTGTACATACAATTTGTAAGATGCTTGCATAGAAAAATGGATTTCAACATGAATTCCTCTGTACTGGTGTATTAATTGAAAGTGTATCAATAGCTCCTTATAAGGAGCTCTATTTTAAAAAGCCATTAGCTGTTTCTGAAGTAATGGTGTAGCCATTTTCAGGGCTATTTATCTCTTTCAGAGTAACATCTTTATGCATTAGTTTTACAGAACTAATGAGTTAATTGCACTGATGCTGTAATTATGTTCTATGTGACTTGGTATGCAACAGCTGTTGACCTTTTTAGTGCCACCAAACCAGATAAGGCTGATACACTACAAGAAGAATAATCCATGCTAAGCATTTCCAAAGTGGATAAATCATATTAACGCCTCATTAGCCTTCAGTCTTCCATACACACTCATTAAATAAAAAAGCATGTTACCAATATTGCTCAAGGTTAAGCAACAGCTAAAAGAGCATAAGTGAACCTATGAATGCATAAATGAATTTGAAGTGAATCAAGCAAAAGTTGTTATTGGTTCCTATTAGGAAACATTCCCACTGGAATTTTGTTATCTTCCATTGGTGGTTGCTATGCTACTCCAAGATGCTGTTACAGCAATTGCCTTCGATATAGGATTAATGTCCCATCTCTAGGTTAAATAAAGATTGCTACTATCACTTGCAAATCTTTTTTGGAAAAGATAGCTAGTATAAGCATGTCCTTTAGGTGAAGGAAACTTAAAGATGTTCTATATCAAGCAGAGTTTATTCCACATCTCATTTTTACCCTGTATGTGCTGCAGTTGCCAACTGAAAACAGCTGCATGTTCAGTGTGTGCTGAGGTATATGGATATGCAGTTATGGATACACAGGAGCTCCACTGAACTAATTTTAAATTTTTTTTTCAGGATTTGCTTCATGCAGCTTCATTAATAGAAGTCACAGTAATAAAGATATGGAAATGGCTTTCTCCAAGAGGTCATCTAGACCTAACCTCATGCACTGAGGAAGGAGAAGACCATTTCTGACAATTACTGGTCTATCTCAAACCCTGAAGAACATCTAGCCTGTTTTTCTCTAGGTTTTCTGTTTCAGTCCTTTACCATCTTACAGTAGAAGAGCTTTTCCCACCATCCTGCTAACAAGTAGTTTTGTAGATTAACCTAATTTTTCTATTTTTCTGCTTTTATGGTGGTCACAAATGGTAATTTATTTCTCTCTCCCCTGACAGCTTTAATTTTTTAAAGAAATCCTAGTTCCTTCAAACTTCAGAATAGATAGAGAAAGCTTACTAGACAATTTGCAATTTACACTAACCCAAGCTGAACATAGAGCCAATTAAAACAGGACACAACTTCAACTAAGACCTTTGAGCGGAAGGAAGGAGAAGAGCAGAAGGAAGTTCCTACCACCCCAGTGCCTCCCTGCTGGTGCTGTGTGACTGACCTCTGGGCTTTGCCTCCTAACTGGAGACTCCATTCTTGTTCTGGGCCCCTGGGAACATGCTTTGGGCATTAATGGTCAAGGCAACAACTGCTCTAGAAAAGAAGCAAGAAGGCTGAATGGCTCTTTGCCTCCAACAATTCTTAGGTGTAGTTCACATTTTTAGGTTAAGGTAGTTAAAATAGGAAAATAGTTTATTTGCTAGCAGGCCCTTTACTTCCTTTATCTTGGATATTGCACCTTAGTATGCACAGACCTCAAGGGAAAGCATGGATTCTAGATATCTCCTGAATGTCACTGGAGCAATGTGAGGGCACGAAGCTCCAGGGTGGAGAATGCAGGGGAGTGCTGCAGACAGCTGGAACTCGGTGGAATCTGCAAGCTGGGAGGCACTGAGGGAGGCAAAGAAGCCACATGTAGCCTAAAGATGAGGTGACAGGGGAAAAATTTTTCTTTAGGAGTGAGTGGACCCGTGCAGAGTGTGCTCAACTCTCTCAAGCCTGCCAGGCTGGTGAAAAGGACCTGTATTAAAAGGGTTCAACAGAGGTCAGGATGAGGACTACTTTAGAACAGATTTTATTTAGTATCTGAACTGGTAAGTAGAGGTTTGCTGCTCTTCCTCCATACACTTATGAATGTATTCTCTCATGTGTTGCTGAAGTAATTAGAGAAAATATTAAATGGAATAAGGATTGCATTTTTTTCCTGAAAGTAACAAGGAGTCATAGCATTATGGTGTTTTACAATTAAAGATAATGTTCAATAGAAGGACTTTATTCCACTTACCACTCTGAGGAATGCTGAAATGCTTCCCTAGATGACAGACTTGAAACTAGATGATAGAACATACTACCATCAAAGATTAAGGTTTTGAGCAATGGTTATAGGAGTTTCTGTTGAGAATTTTTGACGGTTCAAGATACTTTCTTGCTGAGCCTAGACCTTCCCTTTTTTTTGTTATTATTAATTGTTGATTGAAATCCTGGGTAGAAAATCTGCCTGGTTAAGAGGTTCCCATTCCTGTTGCAGGAGTGATTTCATTGAACATAGAGAAGGTAGATTTAAATAGGATAAGATCCTGTTTGAATCAACTCAGAAACCTGATCATTTGCAAGCATTCACAATTAATGTAAATTTAAATTGTGCAATACTCTGATGAACAAAGTTATTTTGTTGGAAATGTCAGGTAGAATGAAGAAATAGTTAATTGTCTATATGTTTATTAGCAGGGAAGAAAACAGGAAGCCACTAGACTAGATAGCAACAAGGAATGCTGCCTGCATTGCTCTTAATGATGGACACAGGGCAATTATTTGGTGTGGTGTGTATAGAAAACAATTGCAAACTGTTTGAAAGTGACTCTAGTAGAAAACTTGGGGCATATCTCAGTAGACTTTTGAAAACCTGAGTAACTATTTTTTGTCTCATGGATGGAAGAAAAGTTATTTTGGAATATCCTCTTTCCTAAATAAGGAGAATTGCAACTAACCATTTGTGATGTCTCTATTAACAATGCACTTAAGAAAGAGGTAAATGATGGGCACTATATCTTCCCTTTTGGGGGGTAATCAGATAACACATGGCCATGGAAGCCACTGCAAAGTGGAATAGTTGTTTTCCTTTCCTGTTTAATGTCAGTGTTACTGAAAAATAGTCAGAGTGTTGCGGAAATTTGTCATTCTTTGAGGATCTGGACGGCTGCTTGGTGGAGAAGAGAATTTAGTTAGGAGATGTTTTTTTCACAAGGATGAAAGAAGGAAAGGGGAAGAAGAACATGGACTTGCAGCTGATGCTGCCAACTGTGGAAAAACACAAAAGATGACTCCACATTGTACTGTAGGGCCTTCCATTTCTTTCCCTTCTTGAAACATGGGTCACAGTTGGCATGGCGAGTCTTTTAGATCCTGTTATGTAGGTAAAGGTGTTTAGGGAAATAAAATTGGAGACAATATGAAAGAAGCACTAATTTCAGTACAAAGGTCAAAGTTTTATTAAGGACCAGAACCTTCCTCTAGCAATTTTGCAGAATTTAAGAGCCTTCCCTAAGATCCCTCAAGCTGCTGAATATTTTCTAGAAGTGTTTTCCCATTCCTTACAATGATGGCAGGGAGATCTGTCACTGCTTCAAATTTAAAATCTGTAAGTGTCCTGGGAAAAAAACAACATATGAAGTGTTATTGGGGAAGGTGGCTTCAGTCAATTTCTACTTAAGCAGATGTAAACTTTCCCTGTGAGAACAGCATGTTAAAAACCCAAAAACTACATCAGTACTAGATAAAATTGGGATGTTCTGCCAGCATTCACACCCTTGAGATGCAGCAATAAATGAACTGAATTTGCCCATGATTATGTTCTGCTTGATACTTCATATGACATGGCAGTAAACCTTGAGGCTCCAAGCACATGCTTACAACAGTAAATCAGTATTGTGGCTGCTACTGGATTTAAGTTCCTGGATGATATTTCCTTGATAAGGTCACATCACTGGTGGCTTAGTATTTGCTTCAATGTTCAGGTGGTTTAACACTATGCTAGAAGGGGCACTAAAGTAGAAAACAGGCTGACCACAGATAATCAAAACTATTGACAATTTTCCTACATGCTAGCAGTCTGGGGAAAGTTAAGTATGACAAATTTATGACATCTGAGCATTACCTGGGAATCCAAGTGTATCACTCAAACAGGATAAGAGAAGGCTTAATGCAGAAGGTGACTTATGATGGAAATCAACACCATGTCAAATCACCTACACTGTTACAAGACAAATTGCAGGCATGATGGAGAAAGGAATTGGATTTTGTCTGTTCACTTAATTTTATGCCAACAGCTTAACAGTTTTCATTTGTGATCAGATTTTCTCTCTTGAAGGCAAACACAGTCAGAGTCAAGAATTAGCTAGCCATGTCAAAAAGGGAAATAGGATTCTGTATCCCTTTAAGGAAGAAGGAATTACATAGCAACCAGGTGCATCCCAATACAAATAAGTTTATCAGGAAGTTAGTTCCTCAAGTAGTTGTCTTTCTTTTCTGTTTTACTCCTCTCTCGTAGCACAGTGGGACTGGATAGGTTTCTTTTTTGCATGCCATTTTTAATGCCAGCTAGCCTTTGGATATGATTATGCAATGCAAATAAATACTTGGCAAGTTGGTCGTATGTTTGGATGAAGATAAGGTAAAAAAATTGTCATCATGAAATATATTTGGCACTGGGAAATATTAGCCAGAGAAACTGAAATCTCCATCCTTGAAGATCTTTGACCTCTATTTGAGGTCCTGAGCAAACAGATATAGCTTTGAATTTAGACATTCTTGTAGAAGGAGCTTGAACTAGAGATGTCCAGTTTCCTTCCAGAGTGAATCTTTCAGTGGTTGTCTCATTCAAGTTTTAAACTGGTAAGTGACAGCATAAGTTACCTTAAGCGGGGAGACAGTTTCTGTTGTTAACATTGTCTCCTACTTTTGAAGTTATTGCAAATCCAGTCCAAATATTTGAGGACCCCATATGAAGAAAGTAAAACCGTTTTTGATACAAACACTACCAGCACTACAGCCCCTGAAAAGCCTGAACTTCTCTGTAAAAACTTGTTAGCAAACTTTTCTAGAATATTGTTTCTAGTTCAAGACTGTAATTTCAGCATCTGAGATAAGAAAAAAAACCCTCTCCATCAGATCCCAGAACAACCAAAAATTTGCAATTCTTCTAAGCATACTAATATGTAGAGATCCTCCGCTGACAAGGTAATTGTCCAATAGCTCAAGATCTGGTCAGTCTTATTGCTGCTATGATGTTCTTGGTGTTAATGGAAAGGCAATACTGTGACAAAACAAATTACATCACTGCATACAGAAAAGACTTTTTAAATACTAAATTAAAATAAATTTTCACTGTTAACACATTTGGTAAATTAAAGTCTTTGCTCAGTCACCTACCAAGCAGAAAGAACCAGTACAGTTTGTCAAGAGTTTGTTATGGATCCCTGAGCTCAGTGTGAATTCCACCAGCCTGTGCTGACTCTAATTGACTGGAGTGGGCAATTAAAAGTAATTAAAAAAAAAGGCAATTAAAATAGTTTGCAAACAATTCATCACTTCCCCTCCCAAAACTGAAGGCCCAGAGGTTGGTGAGAATTATTAATTAATGATCAATTTTATTTTATTTCTGGATACACTATCCTCAAGGATTTGTCAGCAGAGAAAGTGTATGCAGCATTCTCTTCTTTGAAGATGCAGGGCAGATAAGTGGAACGCAATTTTGACTCAGCCATTAAGATGTAATTAGTAGAATCCTCTTTCCACTTTTCACATAATATAGTTGATAGCTGGGAAATAAAGTCTGAAGAACTGATTGTCCTGGAAATAAAGTAATTATGAAATTAGATTATGGCAAGGAATCCCTTTTGGTGTCAGGCTCACTCACTTTCACTGCCTGTGTTTCCTAGTCAGAAAGTTATTCTCAAGAGGTCACCTCAAGAAGAAAATAACAACATTCAAAATGAGATTTCTACACCCCGAGCAAATTAGAGACTAATATGAAGGGCCTTTCCACTACACGCAATTGGCAGCTAATGAAAGAAGAGGAAGTTTTCAGACAAACTTGTGAGGAGTGTCACAAAAGCTAAAGCATGCCAGACTAATTTAATCATCCTCTACAACAACAACAACAAAAAAATCTTCCATCAATGCAGGAAGAGCAGTGGATGTTGTTTACCTGTATTTGAGAAAAGTATTCACGATTGCTTCCCACAGCAGCCTCATGGACAAACTGGTGAGATACAAATTGGATGAGTGGCCTGTGAGATAGGTAGGAAATGGGCTAACAGGTCATAGTCAGAGTGGGAATTAGTGAGTTTTACTCAGGCTGGCAGCCTGTCACAAGCGAGATCCCACAGGGAACAATACTGGATCCCACACTGTGCCTTGTATCTCTGTGGTACCCACAAACCTCCAGCAGATAAACCAGCTTGCAAATAACATTAAGGAGTATTGCTGTTATATTAAACAGAAAGAGAAATTATTTCACAAAGGAATATCAAGTGGTTTTGAGAGTATTTGGATTTCAAGTACTCTTGTGAGGTAGGTAGGTATTTTGTGTCACCTCACTTCCCTATCAAAATATAGAATTCCTAGCAGCAGTCTCTACATGTAAAAAGAAAATGAATTGACTGTTATATTCTTTTTGAATATAGGTTAAACAGATTTACATGTTTGAATTTCTAATTAGTATTTATGGAGCAATGCTTTATGCCACCAGAAATTAAGCTCTATAAATGGCACAATATACAGTGAAAAAGTGCTTTCAAATACTTGGTATAATATGTAATACTTCTGCTTTATTAGGTTCACTTCAGCATGTGATTTTGGGAGTGTAAGGCAGCCTTAAGCAGCATTCTCAACCAAAATGAAGAGATCCTAGGAGACATGTTTCCCAAGTAAATGAGTGGGGCAAAGATTCATAACCGATAGGGTATCAAACATGAAGTTGTCTAATATTAAAAGTAACTGATAAGAAACAAATACTCATATGCAAAAATAGAGGAACTCCTGTTGAGGGCAGAACATAGACTCAGCTGGTATTTTCCCTTGAGAGAGAGGTTGAAGCTGATACTCTAAATGAAAGTGAACTCTCGGGTAATATAGCAACTTGTTCTGAGATGATAGACTGTAGTAAACGGAACTTCTTTCCTGACTTCTACAGACAATTAGCTTCTTCCCTGCAGCATGAAGTTTAATAACCTATGTCATTATATTTCCTTGCATAGTCAGAATGCTAATGCTACTAATATTAAATTCAATCAGAGTGTTAAGTTGAACAACTGCTTTCCAACGTGTCAGGAACTGTTCAGCTCACTGCAGACAGACAGAAATTACTCTGTCATATCCTGTTGACAGGCTGATGGATAACAACGTCTGTCAACACATGTTGAGAAAAATAATGTCAAAATAATTTCACGAGAAATTAAATGATCTGTACTAAATGATGCGATGATTAAAGATATAATAAGCTGAAATTAGTGTTTAATCAAAGAAATAGCTACCTTTACTACTGCGGAGAAACACATGGAGATATCAGAAACATTCTCACTAAAGTAATTTTAAAAGTCTGAGGAAAAACATTCATTTCTCATCTGATTAATTTCCTTAGGAACTGGGAATAAGATGTAACTCCCAATCTCAATCTTCTCCTCAGAGCAGAATGTGCTATTGCTCTAAAATTAATGCAGCTGTTCTGGATGTGCTTAAATACAGTGACAGATGCTTTGGTGCATTTGCAACACAGTAACCAGAAGCTTTGATAGTTAGATCTGAAAACAAGCAGTTACTTTTTTCCAGGTTAAGACTTGAGATAGGTTTTCTGACACTGCCTGCTTCCTTGTGAAGTGAGGGCAAGATCTGGGCAATCTGGACTGATCAGCATTCTGCTCCCCACAACCAGCACGGGCTTGGAAATGATCACTGAAACAGCCTTTCTAGTTTTGTGGTGTGATTCACAGCAGGCACAAACAGTTAAGATGTTTTCTCAGAATAGTTTTATTTTTACCTGTAAGAAATTGTTTTCTTGGGTTTTTTGCTCACCCGAGGTTCAGGTGGTTGAGAGTCTTTTGCCCTCTGAGAGGCCCTGAACCAGATGCAAGAATGAAGCGAAGTCTTCAAGGTCTTGTTTATCAAGGTTTCTTGTGTTGTTTGTTATTTCTTATCTTACAGTTCTCTCTGTGCCCGGTTGAGGTCCATTCAGCAGCTTGGGTGGAAGGAGAATCCCCCCATGGTGGGATGTGGCAGCCTTCTTATACAGATAATTACGTGTCTTTGATTTACAATTATGTGCCAATACCTATCACCTATACTAAAAGGGTCGCCTGTACTCTGACCCAATCTCTTTGAACTACTTTGTGCCGCCATCACAGCAGGAGATGGAGGCCAAGGGAGAAGAAGAAGAAGCCAGGGCACCACCCTAAATCCTCCATCCTATCTCCATTTACCTCTATTCTAAGAACCACAAAATTACAGAATTTTCCACCCAGTGATAAACTACACTACTGTGTGTCACTTCTTTGTGACTTGTAATTCCTCTCTCAGCATTGGAAGTTATTTCCCATGGGCTGAAGTCAAAGACTTTGTCCTCCTGGGCTCTGTTCCAGGGTCTACTAAACCCCCCTGTACAGATACAAGACCCCTCTGTACAGATCTCAAACCCTCTCTGCCGAGGTCTGTGACCTTCCAGAGCGACCAAAGGGATGCTCTGCACTCCAGCATTGTTTCATTTAAGTTCTGATTTCTCCATCCTCAGCACATTGAAAAAAATAGACAGGAACATATTTTTTTTTTAAATGTTCAACACAATACACTCCAGTCTTCTTTTTGTGTCTTCAGGGAAGTAGACCTTCATTATTAATTCCTCCTGGCTTTCTTTAGTTTTTCTGCAATTTTTCATGACATTGAATGGGCATCTTTTGCTTATCTGAAGCTTTGAATTCTTATAACCATGTAGCATCCAGAGGTGAATTTGATTCATCAGTGAAGGAATATGCTTTGCTAATTCTCTAAGCAGTTCATGTCTGTTTTTCTTTCTTTCAGTAGAGGTTTTTTCCAATTTTCTTTTCATTTCTTTTGAGTTTGTTTTTGTAATGTGTGGCACAGTGCATTCAGCGATATGAGAGTGCAGTAACAACGTGAGTCCCTCCAGTGGATGACAGAATCCTTCCTCATGCTGTTTTTGATAGAATATGTTCCTATAAATATCCTAACACTTCATCTTTGCAGTCTTTATTTAAAAAGGATGGAAAAAGAACATTGTTTCTAGGTGTTTTATTATTGTTCTGAGTGCTGTGTCAGCCTGTCAAATATTGGCTGTAATTTCTTTAAGTCTTACTGAACCCTTAACTAGTCCCAGGTTCACAATAATGGCATAAGGCATTGTTATGCATAGACACCATTCCATGCTTCTTTGCTTTTCTGTCAGACAGATTTCCATAGAAGCTTAAGCCAGCCTTACAAAATGTATCCCATTTTCCTGGAGAGACTGCTTTGATAGCAGACCTTTGACACACATCAAGGAAGCCACGTTTTGCTTTCACTACTGAGAGAGCTTGATCTGGTGACCAGGTCTCAGTAAATGTGCCAAGGACACAAGATGGGAACTTGCAGATCACCTCGAGAAATACTTCCACCACATTTTCTTCTTATCTTCCCTTTGAAGCAGGTCTAAAACACTGTTCAAAATATATTAATTTGGGCCACTGGCAAACAAAAAATGAGATTTCATCTTCAAAATCTCTGGAAGGAACTAATGAAGGTCACTAGCAATAGAGTTATTATCTGGTGATATTTTCTGTTGTCAAAGAAGAATAGCTACAGAAGAATATCCAGGCTAGGTGAGAATGACTGGATATGAAGAAAAAAACATGGCTACAATAAAAATATCTTATTGTAAGAAAAAGCAAAGCAAAGGTGAAATATGGCATAGATTGCTTAAAATAAATACTTGAGAAACTCAGAAATACTCCTGAGTTTTTCAAGGCCTTTTTTTAAAACTAAAAATAAATCCCATAATGCTTTCTTTGTTATTTAATGCCTTGCCTATCTGTAAAGCCTAATTGATGTGAAGGACTTAAAACAATTAGCTGTAAATCTGGAAAACAAACCACACTGAAATATGCAAATACCATTACATTTTTTAACAAAGACAGATTTTAATTACTAACCACGCACCACTCTTTTCTTGACTTCTCAGGAAGGAATCAGATTTTTTTTCTAAAGAGTATTCTACTGAGTTTTTCTATCTTTTTCAGAGTTTTTATGCAAACTAACACACTTAAACAAGTAATTATAATTATGACAACATTAATGAAGCCTTGTGGACTGTGATAGTCTCCTGTAATATTCTCTCTGATGTCTGAGATGACTAAGACAGGCTTTCATGGGATGAGAATTTTCTCTTCAACTTTCCTCATCGGTAGGAAGACATCCGTTTTCTGTATCTTGAATCAGTTCAGAAGGTACTGGGGCCAAATGTGCATCTGCAGTTATAGACTGTAACTGTTTGGGAAGCTAAGCTAATATCAGTAATTTAGGTGTCTGCCATGAAAAAACATCTTTTTCATATTGCCTTATTTTTATTTTCGCTACCTTTTTTCCCCCTTATTGTCATTTCTTGCATGCACTGGAATCTTCTTACATCATAATTAAAGGAAACATAAAAAAATACTAGAACAAAAAAACCTATGTGAGTATTGCAGACCTTTCTCTGACATTGTGGTGTTACAAAAAAAGAGATGGAATATGTGACCTTTATAACGTCAGTCATTTTTAAAGTTAATTGGAAAAATCTCAGAATAGCTCCAGAGGAAAATTCTTTCAGAGCACTTTATGACTAGGCTTTTAGTATTAAGTCTAGGAAATTGATGCATTTGAAGAAAGAGGTCACAAGTGAAGGAGAACTTGCAGATCTGCATGGCTGTAAGCAGCAGAGATATTACTCAGTCACGTTAATCTTTTCAAGTGACGTGAAATCATATGAAATCAGGTTTGTAATCATAGCATATAGTTCAATGGTCAGTAAATACTCTGGCAAATGTTCTTTATAAAACTAAAATGAAAATACTCTGTAAGGAATTTAAAAACAACAGTAAAAGGCAATGCAAACAAACAGAGAAGAAGTCAGTGATGTACCACAGGTATAAAACTGGATATGTAGGTGTAGCCTTTGTTCTCAGTAAGGTAAATGGTAGAGTTCATGCTGTTTTTTGTTAACAGAGGACAAATTCTCTCCATTACAACATACAACCAGTTATTACTTCAGGTCAAGGCACCACTGTACTGTCACTCAGAAAGCGACTAATATAACATACAGTGAATATGACTTGAAAGTCAAACTAATTAGGTTTTTGCTATTATTAAATGAAGAAAATAGAAATAAAGTGGTTGAATGCTTCATTTAACTGTCTAATATCTATAAGCTATTCTTTCATAAATATATTTTTAAAGATGTGTAATTTATTCTATATTTGCAAAAAAATTACTTGTGTCATTTAATATTCCCAATCCACCAAAGGTAAGAAAAGCCTATATTCTCACTCCTAAAACAGCAACAGGTTTACTAATTTTGCTGTCAGCAGTAAAACTGTTTTTAGACCAGGTTCACTGAAGTGTGATGATTTGTTGTAAGAGTTGGAGAAGGAAAATTATTTCTTGATATAAAAAAATAAAAAAAATCTATAAAATTGGAATTTGTACTTACTATGTTGGTAATTTAATTGGTAAAAAGGGTAATAAACTGAGGGGTAGGAAGTGTGCCGTGTTTAGCACCCTGGCAGTCTTGCTTGGTTCTGTTCTGCACATTAATGCAAATTTGCAATATGACCATGAGCAGATCATTTAGGACCCGACAGCAATGTGGGCACTGGACTTTACATATCACAACTGGCATTGCTTTGGGTACAGCTAAAAGACACTGACTATGCTTACATGACCAACTCAGAATTATATGGCTTAACAAAGTAACTAGACTTTTTAAGATGCAAAAAAATTTTAAAGTCCTAAGAAATTCCTTCCCTTCACTTACAGGGAGTCTAGCAAAGGTTTTCCTCAGTGCACTGCCAACACTGGGTAGTTGTGGAATAACTAGTGATCACTGTGAGAAAGGACACACTATCTCAGGCTTCTGCATAAGCTTCAGTGCAGAAAAGGAAGCAGAAAATTATTAATACAGTGTGTCATTTCAGTGTGTTGTGCTTGGCAAGAAAAAGAAATACAAAGTATAAACAACTGCTTTAGCACAGCACATGTGCTGAGTAACATTGGACTCTGCTTGCAGCCACGCAACAGAGATCTCCCAAAATTTCTGGGTTTGGAACTTGTTTTACCATAACCAAGAGGTCCTGCTGCTGCAAAAGCCTCCGTCTGTTTTTCAGTCATGTAAATAATCTATGCATAGGATAAGTACTTGCCTGTGCTAAATTGGAACTAAATAAATGAGTCAATAATTAGGTGGAATGACTTACCTTAATTTAAAAGATCAAATTTTGCTGTACAAACAGGAATACAAATCCTGTCTCCACACAGGACAACCTGTAAGTTAAACTGTGTATCTTAAAGTACTGTTGATGTGCCTCTAGAATGCTGGAAGGCTTAGGGTTGTGACCTCTTCCCTGGTGAACTTGTTCCAGTGCCCAACCACCTTGCAAGTGAAGAATTTTGTCTAACTGTTCATCAGAACTTCCTCTAATGCAACTTTAAGCCATTCCCTTGTGTCCTATTGCTGGATACCACAGAGAAGAGTTCAGCCGTCCCTCCCTGCTCCCCCCAATGAGGAAGCTCTGAACAGCAGTGAGGGCAGTGAGGGCACCCTGCAGTCTCCTCGCCTCTAGGCTGAACAAACCCAGGATCCTTAGTCACTCCTTGGAATTCGTGCCCTCTCTTCCTTTTGCCATCTCTTTTGCCTTCCTTTGGACACATTCTAGTGAATGTCCCCACATTGGGAAGCCCTAAACTGAACACATTAGTCAAGCTGAGGCAGCTCAAGTCCCCAGCACAGTGAGACAATGGCACCTCCTGTACAGTGCCTAATGCACTCCAGGATGTGCCTGGCTCTTCTGGCTGCCAGTACAAACTGTTGAATCATACTGAGCTAAAAATTAACCCAAACCTCCAGATCCCTTTCTTCAGGGCTATGCTCCCAGTTCACATGTACAATGCAGGATTCCACGGCAGCAGATGCAGAATCCAGCACCTGTCCTTGCTAAATTTCATATGGTTGGTGATAGCTCTACACTCTATCAAGATCTCTCTATACAGTCTCTTTATTCTTGAGGGAAACAATGACTCTTCCTAAATTAATATTGTTGGAAAACTCATTTTTAGTTTAGTGTGCACTCAATTCCTGTGTCCAGGTCACTGCTGAACTCCACTTTCACTCAGAGTTAGATTTTTAAAAAACACCATAAGTCAGCTGAAAAACAAGCTGGAAGTTATGTTAGCTTTATATTTGCAGCCATATCATGTCTCATCATTATTACTAAGTCAGCAATGGCTTAAGGCATAAATCTGCAGATGCAGGAGAAGGATTCATTGCAATGTTTGCAGAAGCTGCAATGACATGCTAAGCACAACACTTTAGAGAGTTCATGTCCTTTGAGACCACAGCTTCAGGGGATATTGCTGTTTTCCTTTGATGTTCAGTAAATATTCACATTAGACAGGATAAGAATCAGTGGAAAATACACCTTCTATTTACACTTGAAATAAAAGCTGTGAAGAGTAGCATCATTAAATGGAATTGTCAACAGTGTGCTAAAAGCTTCTCTACCTAAATAAGATTATTTGCATCTGAATTTTCAGTAGGGAAATAAACAAGGTTGCACCAATAGAAAAAATAAGTACTGAGCTGTATTACCAAGAAGCTGAATAGTATTTCCCTTTGTTTTTTATTTCCTTGTGCTGACTGTGCCAGGTTAGACCGTCCCTTTTAGTTCTGTTTTATTTGGATTCAACTGGATACAATTCAGTGGATTTTTAAAAAAATTCTTTCCAATATTACTCATTGCTGAGTTACTTATATCTGTGCCTAACCAACTGAATATATGTGTTCTCTGCAGTACACTACAAATTCTGAGGGGACCAAAATATGTAAAGGGGAATTTATCTGTACACATAAGATAAGAGGAAGGACATTTCCTATTAAAACCTGATATTTTTGTCTAAAATTTATAAGTAAAATAGAATGGCATCTATTCTTTTAAATCTTTGAGATGTTTTATTTAATAGCTATGAAAACAGCCTGTGGCTACTTATATTGAGTATGTAAACTCTCTGCAGGAAGTAAACTGTGTTGATAATAATACTGAATTATACATTTAGACAAATTCAATGTTATTCATGAAATGCTGGCAGCAAGTTCGATGTTAAACATCTTCTCCAGTAGTGACATAGATAGCCAGTTTTTATATTTTTGTATTTTCTACAGAGCTGGAGCCTGTAGAAGCCTTCCTCAGCAACCTGAACTGACCTTGCAAAGTAAGTGTAATAAATTGTGACAAAGGCAAAAATCTGATCCTGTGCTAGCTATAGCACCTCCCCAGGCCTAAATTAGGAACAGGAACATCACTGCTGACTTTCAGTGGGCAGAACATGAATAATATGATGATAAACAGCAACACCATCAACCTCCTACACAAATCTAGTTAGCTTGTGCTAAATCAGAATTGGGAATAGAACTAAAATTTTCTCCTTGCCTTGGATAATATATTCTGAGTATCTCTGAGTATCAATGTATCTTGATGTAAAGACTAAGAAATAACAGAAAATTGTCTTGAAAGAGGGTAGTCCTGGTCTATTCTGTCTCTTCCCTTGTACTTGCTATGAATTCTTGGACTTTTTCTGCATCAGATCCAAATTCCTTTCTGCCAGGTTTATTTTCCACTGCACCAGTTAGCTGAAGATCATCAGTTAATAGAGGCCTAAATATTGTGTAGCCATTCAAGATGGATGGCTGAAACACTTAAAAGTAGGGAAGTAACATAAACATATCTTAATTAAGCATTTTCATAGATGCTTGTGTAGAAATGGCATCTACTTTTGATACAAAGGTGCTAGAAATGGAGATTCCTATTGACCTACCAGCTCTATTCACAGACATTTTATGAGTTCCTATCACATATTCACTTCACACCTACAAGTTGAAAACTGCTGATGCATTTGAATAGGACATTTTGTTCAGAAAAAAAAGATAAATATATGTCAAGATCAACACTGTAGTCCTAGAGAAGATGCAGGAACTTTACAAGAAGGCAAATTAAGTTTTGTCTAAAGAATAATCATCCAGTTGGAGGAGACTGGCAGCTCCTTGAGTCAGCAACCCTGGCCTGCTCATACATTTGGCCTAAGTTAGTTCTGTGGAATCTGAGATCTAGATGCTAAAGTAAAGATGATATACAAACATCACATAAGAGAAAAATGTTTTATGCTTAGTCCTTTGAGTTAGCTCTATGTATTTCTGATGTTGTGTTTGCATCCTTCTAGCCCATCTTACCTGTTGTTGACTTCTTCAGATCACTACATAGTATTAGGCATATCCCAAAACGTGAACTTAAACAAATGTTTTAATGCAATAAGGCTTTAGAAAATGTATCATTTAATGCAAAAAAATATACACAGCAGAAATATTACATTATTGGTGTCTGGGTGTGGTCATGTTATGCAAATGAGACTCTTATCTCTTGTTATCTCTTAAACAGAAAAATGCACTGTCTACTGTTCTGTATAAATCCATTTAACTATGAAAAATTGCTTTGTCTGTTTGAGTAGCACCATCTAAGTTATCACAACAAATATAATACAGGTATGTGAATGCTGTTATATGAAGATTTGAAAATGATTTATAATGAATCTTTTAATTTGGTGTGTATGAAGTTGAGGTGAAATAGTTGAAACATGCCAAAGGAAATGTCTTTGGCATGCTACAACTGTTGAAGTTTTAATGAAGTTAAATTTATCTATAAAAGATAGATTTTCTTAACTATGAGCACTAACCTTCATCAGTTCTTGAAGTTAGACTCTAGAAGGTAAAATATGGAAGATTATGTAAAAAAAAAAAAAAAAAAAAAGAGAGAGAGAGAGAGAGAGAGAGAGAGAGAGAGAAAATAAGAAAGACAAACCCCATAGTACAGTATGAGTGACTTAGGTGATATTTTGGAGAAAACTGAGAAAACTGAGTCAAATGTTCTGGGAATGTTACAAAGTCTTGGGGGGGGGGGGGGGCGGGCGGGGGGGGCACAAAAGCATTGTGTGACATAATTTACCTGATTTCTACCCTAGTCCAAGCCCATCCTGCAAACAGAAAGGAATGTTGCATTATGAAGCTGAAGGTAAGGTGTCATTTATTTATTTCCCACAAAGGACCAGAGGAGGAAATAAAATAAAAAAAAAAAAAAATTGCTTTGGATTCTGAACCTTGTCTCATATATGTTCCACACTGGCCACTGCTCAGGTGACAGGCTGGAAAACCAGCATGGACTGCTGTGACAATGTAGTCTGATCTCAGGTCTAAGACAGGAGTACACTTGTATTTCTATCACAATTTAAACACTATAGAAAAAGGGATCTAACATCACTTAAAAAAAAAAAAAAGTTGGTTTAATGGTTAAATATCATGCATGCTGCAGTAGAGCACGTTTATTGTGGTTTGCACTTTTCCACTGCCAGTTTTTATCCACAGGCTCTTGCAGTGCTCTTGCTAAGTAAAAGATTCTTTCTCGGTGCATTTACATGAGGACTACGATTAAGAAAATTATTCTTCTTCCCATTATACAAGACTGAAAGATGTATTTCCCTAAATATTTCCCAGAGATTTATTGATTTTGATTTCTTCAGTACTTATCCAGCTACCATGTGTTAACATTCATCTTTTGCGGTGAAACCATGACTGTGCTCAGCATCAGCTGCAGTTCCAGGTTGGGGCATGAGGGACCCTGCTGCTGTCATTTGAGATTTACATTTTTATAAATCAGAATATTGCTTTATTCCTTTGGGATAATCATTGCACTTCGAGATGCTGTAGTACTTCTGATTAAATAAATTGGCCTAGAAGAATCCAAATATCAGTTTAGCCCATTTATGTACAATATTAAATAGATATATAACGTTTATATTAAATAGTTAAGTAACATTCGGCATTTCAATTTGATTAGTTGGTAATTTTTTTTTTTAGAATCCTCTTCAGTAAAGGTGCAGATAAACAAAACTTTTTTATCAAAAATATGATATATTAAGTAAGGATTTCTTTTTAAGACTCATTATTACTTTTCAAGGAAGCCAAGGGTCTTGCAGCCTTTCCAGTGGCATTAGAGTAGTTATAATTAGTCTTCCTGAATAATGAGGAAGTCACTTAAAACTAAGCTGAATGTTGTTTTCATGGTCATTGTAAAACTTTGATCTTGTTTTTTTACCATGAAATAAACATAAAAAGAGAAAGCCAGGAACATTAAATTAAATATGCAAAGGGGCTCGCCTGCAAATTCAGTTGTAAACCTTCACCTTTACACCTTCGCCCACAACTTCAGTTCTGGAAACAAAAGTCTCCTGAATCCTGACAGATTTTACAAAGGTGTTTTTCAACGTATTCTTTTTTTCTGTATACCTGCCCAAAACAATAGTGTGAGGAGTGTAGTCTTTTACATCTGATGTAAGATTTTCATAGCGCAGGGCAAAAAGTGTGGGACTAAGAAAAACATGAGAAATAAAGAGGGGAAGCAGAAGAACCTGTGGAGCACAGAGTGACAGTAAGAGCTAAGTCTCCCTTCATGTGTGGAGCAGGGAGGAGGCAATATAGGATATACTGGTTTTCAGATTTTGTCCTTATTTCTCTCTCTGCCTGTGGTAGCCTAGAGTTCAGGTAGTTGGCTTGGCAACTGTGAAAGAGTTGACAGGTTTCTGTCAGCAAAGTCAATGTTGTCTGAAACTGACGTCAATCTATGCTGTTTCCAGAAAACACAACCCCACAGTGAAGTGTCCCTTAACAACCCAAATAATGTAATATGGGAAGATCTGTCACTAAGATTTTTACTCCTTTGACTTTTTTTAGTTTGCTTCCATTTGACTCTAAGATTTTACCATTAGGACTCTCGACAACTTGTAAGCATGTTAGTTGGTAGGGCATAGTCTAATTCAGTTTGTCTGTCTGTATTTTTGTATGTCTTAATGAACACCTTTACACAACAATGTCACAGATTTTTTATAGGCTGCAGTGAAGTTTATGAAAGTTTACAACTCTAAACAAGGCTTCATCAGACACAATACATTCTGCTGAATATCCATGGCAAATCTTCTTTTAAAAAACTTTGAGTTTATATTTGCCTATATTGAAACTCAGAATGTTTTGTTTGCTGATTTTTGCTCTTCTTTATTTATCATTCCCTCAATTTTTGAGTAATCTGTAAACAGTATGACTCCTTTATTGATCATTGCTAAACCTGGTATACAGCTTTGTGATAAAAATAAGCTTCAATAATTCTGCCTTTTCTGTCTCATATTTAAGTCTTTCTTTTAGAAGAGTCAGACAATTTAAGAAGAAAAAGCCATCCATTATCCTCTTCCACAAGAATCCACATGATTTGGACATACTCATCTTTAAGGATTGGACATTGCAGTATGAAATGAACAGCTAAAACACACACGAGCTATCACAATGTGTTTCATTTATATATAGTTTTTCTCCTAAGATGAATGTAAGCTGACAGAACTAAAAAAATATTGTCAGTTTCAGAAGTACAGAACTGTTGAGATTTGCAGGGTTCTCTAGAGACCGTCTGATCCATCCTCTCTGCTCAAGTGGGGCCACTTAGATTGAGTCAGTTTACCAGGGCCAGTGTCAGGAGTGCCTTAGAATATTTTTAAGAATAGACATTCCATAAACTCTCTGGGCAACCTTTGCCAGAACTTGTTCACCCTCACACTAAAAATGTGGTTTTTGATCCTCAGGGGGAACCTCCTGTGTTTCAGTTTCCGCCCGTTGTCTCTGGTCCTCTGTGCACCATGGAAAAGAGCCTGCTTCCATCTTCCATCTTCTTCTTCCCTCCCATGAGGCATCTATACAAGACATTAAGATCTCTAAGCTGCCAACTGTCAAGACTGAGCAGTCACAGATACCTCATTCTGTCCTCACCATCACAGTCATTGGGGGTCCAGAACTTGACCCAGTACATTAGACATGGTCTCACCAGTGCTTAATAAAGGGGAAGGATCCCCTCCTTTTAACTGCTGACAGTGCTTTGCTTAAGGAAGCCCAGAATTTCATCAGGATTCTTTGTTAATTCAGCAAAGCCAAGTTCTACCACTAAACCATGTCCCTAAGTGCCACAACTGAAATATCTCCGGAGATGGGGACTCAAACAATTTCTTGGTCATACACGTTCAACCAGGTGTCCACCACAAACCCCAGGTTCTTTTCTGCAAAGCTGGTTTCAAGCTGGACGTCCCCAGCCTACAGCAGTGCATCAGGTTGTTCCTTCCCATGTGGAAGATTTTGTACTTTAATTTCTTGTACTGATTATGTCCCTGTCAGACCATTTCTCTTGCCTCTTTCTTTCAAAATATAATTACAATGTTTGTTTTATTTCAGTTTTTTTGGTCATTACCAGTGTTCCAGGTGCTATTGTAAATCAACATCAATAATGCAAAGAGATGCTTATCCAGTTTTTTCAAAACCTAGCATTAAATCCAAATACATATGATTGAGAAAATTCTCATGTATATTTCACTCCAAGCTTAAATTGTCCTCATTCGGGGACTGATTTATTCTACCTCCGTTTTAAAAAGAATAGCCTTTGCCATTCTGTTCAAACCCAGAGACAGTAAATTGTCTGTGCAGCCCTGTAAGGATCTGCTGAGGGAGAGGGCTTAGTAGAAGAGAGGTCTTCTAACACTGTGTGCAGGAGCAAGGTACTTGAAGGGTTTTCCCAACAAATTATAGAATCAATGTCAGTACAAGATCAACCCTGTCTGGAAAAACCCACGTATTTTTTAGCTATTCCATGATGAGTAGTTTCAGTGTGGGGCTCATTCATAGCAAGCATTTTTCTTTGTAAGGAAGAAATTATTAAAAAATATATAAGCATTTGTTTTTTCTTGATTCTTCAATTAAAAAAGTCACAGTAATACAATACTATCAACAAGACTTGCATGGTCTAGCTGAAAAGAGTAATATTAAAAGAGTCCTCTGAAACCAGCCATATGAGCAGTTTCACCCCATTACCCTTATTGTCACTGTTTCACTGAGCTCAGTGTATTAAAAAGGGAAAATCATTCCCACATTTAGCTTATTCCCATAACTAATTGGGGATTGGAATTGGATCAGAATTGGAATTTTTGTTTAGAGGACTACCCCAAAGGTATTAAAACATCACTAAATGCTATACCTGATTTTTCAGACACTAGTGCGCTACATCTTCTGTACAGAACAGATAAAATACACTAATCCAATAGAGGGGGTATTTAAGCTGTTAAATAGCTCATACATCTTGTATAGGCAGACTATTTTCTATGATATTAAAGTAAATTGGCTTCATCTCTGCCTAGATACTGATTGATCAGTACTTCCAGTGGCACAGTGATACCCAGTCATAGGATTTCATTATTAGCGGTAGCACTTAAATGAGTTAATGATATCCAAGAAAATGGAATAAAATTACTGATATGTCAGAAGAAAGTAATTCATATTACCTGTAAGACAGTGCTTGGAGGCTGAGTGCTGGTGCTTAGCTAAATGTTTTAGTACCATAAAATTTCATAACCTTTCTACAAAGTGCAGTCAATACAAATTAGATGTTGGCAACAGTAGATTCCTATTTTAGGTGTATCCTGCAGAATCAGAAATACTGGAAAAATTGCCAGATAACGAGGCAATGTGATATCTTATGTGATCTGTTGATAGACAATATATTGGAATTTTAAGAAATTAAATGAGCATATAAGCAACCAACTAATCACAAGAATAACACTCTATAGTGTACACAAAGGCTGAACTTACAATGGACTTCTGCTAGACTCAATGCTGAGTCTTCAGAGCATATCCTTCACTTCCTTTCCTCTTTGGCTCACTGCTAGATGAAACAGGGTGGTCAAAGTTAATAAGGTCAAAAACAGGGTCCTCAATAGGAAATTTGAGCACAGTTCTCAGATGAAGGCAGTGCATAGAGAACATTACCAATCCTTTGAATAGCGCTTGACAGCAATGATTCTTTTGATCTTACCTGCTTAATCATTGATCTTTGAAGCCATGCTAACTGCTGCTCTCAATTCCTTTCTCTGGTCTAGTGCTTTTTGAATATTTTAAGAAAAAAACATCAATTTCCATGCTTTCACCCGTAATGGCCAACAGCCTTTGAGGATGTTCAGAGAGTAAATTTAAACTGTATCAGGTTGCAGGTAGAGCTGGATCTGTCTCCCATAACCTTGGCCTGGGATTGGTCAGGATTTTCCTCGTGCAAATTATTGCATTAAAATGGATCATATTTGCAACTTTAAATCTCAGTCACGTCTGGACACTTACTATGTTTTGATTTATATTATGATTTGCTTCTAAGGGTCTTCTTTGCTTAGGTAATAACAGCAGCTTAATTGCTATGAGACTTGTACTAATGACGATATTAAAATATTAAAATCTAAAAATTTCCTTCTTTATCGTGTCACACCAGTCATTCACTCAGTATTGCTCGGAAACATGGAATGTAGGTTTAGAAGAATTATGTTGCAGCTTTCAGCAGTATCTCTGTGTATTTAAAAACAAAATAAACAATGCTTTTTAAAGAACGCGCTTCTCAACTTTAACTTCTTTTCATTGCCTTGGATGTCTAAGGAAAGAGTTATATCTTTGAAGGTTGTAGAATTTTAAATTTATACTCTTACTTTTAAAAAAAATATTCCTTGATTAAGGTTTGACTGCAAACAATTTGCTTCATGAATGTTGATAATCTGATATTAAAAATTAAAGATGCTGCAATATGCTGTAGCTGATCTAATAAGAAATTTGGAATTGAGTTTAATTTACAGTGTGAAGAAGTAAGCTATTAACTAGTCTTCTCACCAAAGCTTCTAGCAATTTTATTTCTGCGTCACTTTCTGCATGATTTAGCTGTGCCATCCTCACATTTTTTCTAAGGTTTATACAAAATGGTATCAGTTGGTTACTTTTTAAAGTCAAGTGCCTACTGAATATGAACAAATACATGTAATTGAAAACGGGTCTTTCTTTTTTTTTAAACTTGTAGATCTGGCTATACATAAAGATGCATTTTGCCAGTGAAGTATTGAAATGGACTTTAGGGTAGCACCTACTCCTTCCACAGAATTATAAATACTATCATCTCTGCCATATAAGTTTTGTTATTCTGTGGATTGAAGCAATGTCAGTTTCAAGTCAAATCACAAAATCAAACTACTGGCCCTACTCCCCTGCTCTTATTTAAGATGCAGCAGTCAGATATTCTGGTATGACAGGGCATACCCCTTTAAAAAGCTGCTGTCATTAGCGTTGTCTGAGCAGCTTCTTCTGCCCTTCTGGCAGCTATTCTTCTAACAACATGCTTTGGCAATTACTGTAAATCTGGAAAGAAGCAATAATTAGCTTGGTCAAACATGAGGAATCACAGGAACAAAATAATTGTGACTATCTTCAAATACTTTGATCTATTATAGTTTTAGTTACTCATGTAGTAAATTGTTCTTTAAAAAAGACTGTGACATGGTGTGAAATCTGTTGACCTTTCAGTTCTGAACCATAGAATGAGTGAAATACTGAGAGAGAATGAATTAATCTTTTTATTAATGAGATTAAATTTAAAACTGCAGTTTGTATTTAACTTCCTCATTTCCTCAATTTTATTTCATAACAAATCATTTATTTTATGAATACATGACTGCTTACCTATATATATTTTCTCTCTCATACTTCTTTTAGCACACATCAAATTGTGTTTGTTTATCAGACAGAGAGACATGCTAACAAGGTAATATTTCTCTTCCCTGTTTCACAATTGAGAAACAATAAATTTATGTAACAAAGAGCCTCAATGACACAGGGAATAAGAAAGAGAATTCTCTTTTTCTAAAATCTGTTCTTTCTTGGTCAAGAAAATATCATGAATGGAACCAAAATTCTTTAATCAGTGCTGTTTCTGCCAGTGTAAATGTCAACATTTTCTCATGTGTACAGAGACATAGTTAATGGCCACAGTTTCTCTGAGATACAAATACCCAGTCAAGTTCTATTTGGCCTTTAGAAAAGCCAACCAACAGAAGAAAGTGATGAAACCTTTTTGATTGCTATAAGGCTGCTGATGGATGATCTTAATACCATATGTTTCTAGGTAGGCTTCATGCACCACTGATAGAAAGATTGATATTTATATAAAGAAACCCTTGTATGGATTGTGGATTTAATAACCACACCAGAACTAGCTCGTTAGACTGGGAAATCCATGCAATTTGCAATCATTACAAAGCTTTGATATTTTTCTTCTGATTGAAAAGACTCCTGGCAAACTTGATGGAAACCATCATCCATGTGCAAATGATTGAAACCCTGTGCCTCTAGTTTGGCTCAACACATTTATGATTGTGCAATTTGTTTCCTCTCTTTTTCTTAAGGCTGTCTGGATAAGGTGGTAAGTAATATATTAATAACAATGGTAAGCACTCTTCTTTTTTCTTGAGAAACTATAAATACTACTTGCTTAAGCTGGATTGTAAAAAAAAGTAGGCCACATTCACAATTAAGGTAAATATTTGTAAGTCTCTTTGAATTCTTAATTCACTCATTTGCATTGCTTTAGATTCTCTGACATTTTCCTGTTTTTCATTGTATTTTTATTATCTATTTGAAACCCTTTAAAGATTAGGACAAATGTACAAGAACAATAAAGAAATGAAAAGACTAATCAAATCTTCCAAAACTTTAAGAATGCACTTGTCTTACGTCATTTCTTGTTTTGAAAAAGCCTCTTTAATCCTCCCCATGATAAAGTGAATCATTGAGCTGAATTCAAATGCAAATAACCTCTTAGGATGTTTCAATCTACTCTAGTAAATAATGTGCACGTGATGCATAGTATGGGCAATAATTTACCAAGCTCTTAATACAAAATTTTCAGCCTTCTAAATAGTTACATTTCTTATTTGTCAGTTTTCCCCTTTTGCTGTTTTTCTGTCCAAGTAAGCCAAATATATTTTTAATGAAAAATGAGATTTGTCCTGAATTTGAAATGCAAGAGTGAAATAAAGTAATTTAGGTACAATCTGCAGGTAGCAAAAATAGTTCAAAATTGTATCTGTGTAAATTATTGAGGAACCCAAACACAGTCTAGAAGCACAAAAGGAGAAGAAGAAGGAGCAGCACAAAAGAAGCACAAAAGACTCCCTATCTAATGATCTTAGACCATCAACACAATAAATGAATACTTTTTTTTTTCTGAAACTTCCAACTGGCATAAAAGTGAATTAATTTCAAATGAAGGTAAGGCTTCTGGATTGATATTGAAAGTACTCCTGAAAAAGAGGAATTTAACAGTAGCTCACATGCTGAAACAGCTGCCAACCAACAGTCAACAAGCACAGGAGAGAAAGTTGTTCCTTTGGGCCCCAGAATTTGATCATATGGATTTGTACATCTTCATCATGTATAAAAAGTACGACCCTGGGAACTACTGACCTGTCAGCCTTACTTCTGTGCCTGGGAATATCATGGAACTCCTAGAATTAAGATTGAAGTTTATTGAGGTGATTTGAGACAACAAGTACAGCTTCACCAAAGGCAAACCCTGGCTGATGAGCTTGATGGCCTTCTGTGGTAGGGTGGCTGCATGAATAAACAAGGGAAAGGTTGTGCATGTTTTTTATCTGCATTTATGTAGGGTCTTTGACACAGTCCCCTACAATATTCCTATTTTCCATATTGGAGAGAGAAGGATTTGATGGATGAACAGTAAGATGGATAAGAAAGTAGTTGGGTGATCAAATCCAGAGGGTAGTTATCATAGGCTCAGAATCCTGATGGACACCAGTGAGAAGTGGTGTGGAGATCCTTAAGGATCTGTGTGGGGACCAGTTGTATTTATTATCTTCTTTAGCGACATATAAAAAAGGATTGACTGCACTCTCAGCAAATTTTCAAGTGATACCAAGCTGGGTGGTGCAGTTGACACACCTGAGGGATGGGATGCCATCCAGAGGGGCTCAGACAAGCTCAAAAATTGGGCACATGGGATTTTCCTGAGGTTTAACAAGACCAAGTGCAAGGTGCTCCACCTGGGTCTGGGCAACCCCCAGTACCAGCAGAGGCTGGGGGATGAACAGATCCAGAGCAGCCCTGCCCAGAAGGACTTTGGGATGCTGGTGGATGAGAGGCTGGACATAGACAGCAATGGACACTCAGAGTCCAGAAAGTTAAACATGTCCTGGACTGCATCCAAAAATAGTGGGCATCACATCAAAACATGTGGGCAGCAGGAAAGGGAGTGGATTCTGTTCCTCTACTCTCCTTTCATGAGATTTCAGCTGGAATGCTGCATCCAATGCTTTAAAGACAAATCTACTATCTTGTATTGCTCAATGGTGAAAAATAGATGTAAAAGGCATTTTTTATAAACTAATATACTACACCAGAAAAATGCACTGCCTGAATTTCTGTCTCCAAAAACACACTGTGACATCCTAGAAGATGGTGTACTTTGTAGGCCCACTAAAATAAAAAAGGTTATCAAATATTTATTATATTTTAGTTATACATACAGACATTAGTTATACACTCAGACATTTTAGATGTTTTGGGCATAGGTCTCATTATCTACTGTACTTTTGAGAGTTTTTTGGTTCTCCCATACTCTTTTAAGTTTTCATGATTTCCAATGTACATACCTTCCCATCAAAACTGATATCATAAAAGTAATTCACAATGTATGCTCTGAGTCTTCCCACTCCTGAATTTGAATGACAATTTCTAATAGGAACAGTAGTTTTTACAGAATCTCTAATCCTTTACAATTCTCAGGTTTCAGTACTTTCAATTAGCAGTGGAATAATCTTATCAGGTAGCAATTATGATTGCAGACAGATAATCAATTTTGTACAATTTTCTCTTTGCAAAAAACTCAGGTGTAAAATGATCACCTCACAGATTTCTGTTCCTTTTACATTTTAGACAAAAAAATATGAAAAGCATCAGTAAATAATATGGGAGTGCATTTTCATACTAAATACTGAAGATTTATGGTAACATTACAGTTTCATTTCCGTAAAGTTACAGTGCATAAATTTTTTAGACATGCAGGTTTCAGTGTCATTTTTGATGGCAAAATGTAAGGGCTGTATTTACAAACTGTAGAAATAATTGGGGCAGATAAAACTGCTGAGTGTAAGAGAAGTTTATGACAGGTATAATGGGAATAGAAACATAACTTCAATAACCTAATAATTTTAAAATTTGAAGAGTTGAAAATAATGTCATTTTAGCAAGACTGTTCAAGACTGAAGTTGAGTGAATAATTTACTCAATTAAATTAGCTTCTTCTGTGAACCGTATGTAGGGAGTATCATAATATTTCTGTATTTATCCACGACTCATGTTCACACCTGTAAGCTTTATGTTGAGTTTTTTAAACAGCTCTGTGAAATCTCTGCAAATATGCAAATCCATTTTTCAAGGAATGTATGACTATCATGTTAAAGTCACTGCCTTATGGAGACTCATTCACAATTAATAAAAGGTTCTAGATCATTTGATTATTGAAAAAATTGCATTCTATTAATAACTAACTAGCAAGACAGCATGAAAATGCATTTACTTATTGAAGACTGATTGGCAAACCCCTATCCTCAAATTAAAAACTTTTATTCACTCTTCACTTTTCTTTTTGTATATTTTGATTTGTGACTTTCATATTTTGTCTGTTTTCATATATTGTGTATTTTGTGAACTAATTAAGAATAACTATATATATACAGGACACAAAAATTTACTTGCTTATCCTAAAGTATCCTGGAATTGAGGCAATATCTATAAATATATCAGAGACATTTGCTTTTTCCTAGTGATTTTTTGCTATCTCTTTTCTCATTATACCTTCACTGAGTGACTGTCTCTTATAAAGCAGCTTGAGCTGACTTTTACAATTGGTATGAGTATGTTAGGACAGTATGTATCTGTCTGTTCTGGATTGACCTGCCTTCTATTCTATATATTTATAGAATAGAAATATAGTAGATGGAAATAAAGTCCCAGTGGCCCATGTTAGAAGTTTGTTGGAAAAAACAGTATAGATCAACCCTGACTCGATTACAGACAAACCCATCTGTGTAGTAGTCTCTGCTCAAGGACCGGATTGTACATGGTAAATAATGCAGAAAAATGGAACAATGCGATGTGTACCTCAGGGAGATCTGAATGTGGGGTATGATTGATATGTCCTGAATGTTACTACCATTGTCTGCGCATTAAATCAATTAAACATGAAACAAAATGAAACGTATAAATATCAAAGGTATAAGCAAGTAACACAGACAGAAATGTGTAAGTGTTAAAGGTCTGAGTAAGTACGATAAAAGTTTTAATTGGATGGATATATGGGATAAGGGGTGGAATGTTCTGGATTGACCTGTCTCCTATCCCATATATCCATCCCATATCTTGGATACATTGTTGTGTCTCGCAGCTGAATCCCGCCCTCTTGGGCGGGAGCCTGCAGTTCTTTCTTTCTTTCTTTCTTTCTTTCTTTCTTTCTTTCTTTCTTTCTTTCTTTCTTTCTTTCTTTCTTTCTTTCTTTCTTTCTTTCTTTCTTTCTTTCTTTCTTTCTTTCTTTCTTTCTTTCTTTCTTTCTTTCTTTCTTTCTTTCTTTCTTTCTTTCTTTCTTTCTTTCTCTTTCTTTCTTTCTTTCTTTCTTTCTTTCTTTCTTTCTTTCTTTCTTTCTTTCTTTCTTTCTTTCTTTCTTTCTTTCTTTCTTTCTTTCTTTCTTTCTTTCTTTCTTTCTTTCTTTCTTTCTTTCTTTCTTTCTTTCTTTCTTTCTTTCTTTCTTTCCTGTTTCAGCTCTTGCTTTAGCTAGCTCGGCTGCCTTTACCTTCTTCGCTTCGTTTTGCTTTGCTTTGCTCTCCAGCTGCCCCTGCCGCCGGTTTTTTTTTCCCCCCCGCTGCTTCTGTTTGGTTTATTTTTTCTCTCCTTCCTTCTTCGCCTCCCCCCCCTCCCCCCGCCCAAGGTTTGAACCGGCTCCGGACCTGACCTGACCTGAGAAGTTGGAGAAGTCCCGGGGCTCGAAACAGATGCGTCAGAACCCTCCTCATCACAGTAACCCGTTTTCCCACTATTTGGTGTTGAGGAGTGCATTTTTGTCAATAAACCGGTTTTTCCACTTTTCCTCCAAGGTATTTTCCTTCCCGAACCCAGGGCTGGTGGGGGAAGGAGTGGTGGAGGTTTGGTTTAGGGAACTCCTTTTAGAGGTTCTTCCCTAATTTATTCCAAACCAAAACACCGTCCTATTAAAACTGTTTTCATTTGTTCTTTCCAAATGAATGGTATCTACAGATAGGGAGGCCTTTAAATCACTAAATTAATTAAAATTGAAAGAATTGAAAATTTATTTATTGATATTCACTAGGAGAGTAACTATATTCAACTACAGCAAAAAAATGTCCTAGATGGAATGAAAAATATCTTTACTTCAGATTTTTTATAAAATCTGTATGAAGGTACACTTGTCCATACAGAAACACATGATATACTGTAATTTAGGTCACTGATGATGGAGGATGCAATGGTTTGTCTGCTTCTCTGTGAAACGGGGATATCTGGCTTCTATTACAAGAATAATTTACCCGAATCTGAAAGGCTGGTTCATCCACTTCAGTCCAAGCGGCTGTAGCTCTGAACCTACCTATCCCTAAATTTCTCAGAACGGAATATGTGGCATTGGGCTAAATGGTTGAAGGGTTAAATGGTTGAAAGATTTGTAATTTTTTATGTCTTTTTTCCTACCACACTGTGAAAAGTGAATCATATGTAAGTAAAGCAATAAACAGAGAGTAAATTGGTTTGCTATTCAAATATTAAAAAATACAAAAAACCCCTCCACACTTAATATCAGTGAGAGCACTGACCATCTAGTCTAATTTTGCCTACATAGGCTCTGGATACTGCTAAGATACAGAGATATTTTTCAGAGTCAGTTAAAACAGTTAATCTTGAACAAGAATCTGAAAAGAAGATGATCTAATTTAAATTGCATACCAAGGCACAGACACAACTCTGGAATAAATAAAAATACAGTTGAATACTGCCCAGTTCAAGTGCCTGTACTAGGAACAGGCATTTTGTCAAATACACATCGCCCAGTGCAAGACACTGCAGTGACAGCTGCAGTGAAACACAGCATGCAACACAACCACTAGAAGATATCCTAGTAAAACCAAGAATGTGAGTTCCTTTTTCCTTGAAGATATTGCTGTCTGTTTGCTGGCAATGAAAGCCAGGAGCAACAAGGTGTGGCCTGCTGACCCATGAGACTACAATATTATTAGCTGTTGCTCACTGCTCCTTGAATAAAGGAGTTCAGATGAAGTACAGTGGCCTGAACATTTGTCCAGACTCAGGCTTTTGGCATACATTTGACTAGGATTAGGCTAAAAGGAACAGGAGACATGACCTCCTATGTTTGATGTCTTAAAAACATTAAGAAATTGCATGATGTTTCTCCATTTAAAATCTGAAATCTGTCATTCCTTAATGCTTATTTTTAATGAAGAATCTTTTGGTAGCTTTCCTCTCTGTCATTTGTGAATACCTTCAATTTAAGTAGATAAACTCAATGAATGTATCATATGTACTGTTCTTGAAAGACGTATTAGTCTTTCCTTTGATTGTTTCATGTGGCCTGTTTTAACAGTCAGGAAAGAGTGAGAAAACTAGAGCTGCTAAAAAGATAAGACAAGATTATCCTTGAATGTTATGCATATCTAATTAAGTATTAGTAACACTAAAACCAACAAAAAGAGCTTCTATGTTTCTTTCCAGGTCTTAATATGAAAATATTTGCATATTTTAACTGGTTTTCAATACAGTTTTGATTTAATAAAGTGTGTTCTTGACTAGTGTATTATTATACAACTGCCACCAACTCTCAAGTTGCATATGCATAACAGCTGTTGCAGCAATGTTGTAAATAAGGCTAATGATTTCAAAGCTGTCTAGAAATTTACAACTTTACTTATCTGGTTGTAATATTTGTACAGTTAGCCAGTGGTTTATATACACAAGGATCATTGAAGCGCTCTTGTAGATATCAGTTTGGGAATTGGCTGCCTATTAACAGATTATGAAGCTGGAAGTGGATTATTAAGAATGGGAGACAGATACCAGATCAAGTGGGGTATAAAGAAATGTGTATACAATGCTACTACTGCAAAATAAGAACAGATGGAGACCTCTGAAGCTGCAAATCATTCATTCCATAATTCCATCTTTTACTGCAGGAAACAGGATAAAATTAGTGGATTTTGCCAGGTGACTTAAAAGACTTGATTTGTTTCAAAGCCCTTGTGAATTGAGACTTCACAGATCACTAAAGTTGCTTTACTTGAGTTATTCAAGTATACATAAGAAATCCCAGGCTTTTCCTCTTCGACTTTATGTATTAACGTAATGTCTTCCACAGAGTCACTCAACAACACATACTGGCAAATGAAGAATTTCATTGATTATGCTGTAAGATCATTGAGTCAGACACTGATTTATGTTTTATGTGGCGCAGGACACATCTAGTGTGCCACAATCTGGCTCTCTGTATTACTATCCCAATATTAAAAAACATCAGAATAAATACAATGGTGACATTCAGGTCATGTGTTAGTAGAGAAAGGAGACCTACATCCTTTCCAAAAACTGATATTCTGCAAGAAGCAGAGGTTTTGCAAGAGAAGATTTGCAGGAGATAAATGAAAAATGAAGTTAGGGGATTTCTAGGATTTGATTACATGGAAAGAAGCAAAACCAAGTTTTCATGGGGTATGTTAATTTCCTGAAGTCTGGAAGCTTCCTGAGTGCCCAGATGTGGTAATCTATTGCTTCTGAACACCCTTTGAATCCTCTTCTAGACTGAATCTAGAGTGAGTATATGCCAAGTTATTTTCTGCAGCACTGACACCTTGACCATCCTGAGACGGGACCCACCTAGGGAACTGTAAGGCACATTTTTTGTCACTTAATCAGATTCCCTTCTCTGAAAAAAGCAAGGCCAAAAAGAGTGCTTTTGCAAGATGCTGCCCCTAATAGTGTTGGTGCAGAGTGAGGATTGACATGCACGGCTCTGTGTTTGGATGCAGCTTATGGACACCACGAGTCACAAATGTGAGGGATGCTTGCTCAGCACTGGCACAAAAGCAGAAAATTGTGTAACCATGTAACACTTATGCTTGTCAGCATCTTCTACTACAAGGATTCAGCTAGGGCTTTGCAAAGTTCCTGCATCTCTGTTGATCTGTTGCTTTCCTGCGCGTTGAGGATGCCTCTGTGAGGTGACACACTCATAGGACCTTTTCACTTTCTGTAACTACCTGAAAAGAGGTTGTTGTGAGGTCAGTGTGGGTTGCTTCTACAAAAAAACAAGTGGTATGATAAGAGGAAATGGCATCAAGATGTGCCAGGGAAGATTTAGATTGGATATTGAGAAAAATTTCTTCACCAAAGCAGTTGTGAAACATTGGAACAGGCTGCCCAAGGAAGTTGTGGAGTCACTTTGTGGAGATATTTGAAAGATGTGTAAATGTGGCACTGACAGTCATGGTTTAGTGGTGGACTTGGCAGTGCTGAGTTAATGTCAGACTGGATGATCTTAGAGGTATTTTCCAACCTCAATGATTCTGTGATTCTGTGATTTTTGACAAATCAGTTTCTACCATCAGTAGATTAAAAATGCCAAAACACATTACCTTTCATTCAAATTTATTCTTTGTTTATGCTTGAAAGATTTCACCATAACTGAATAATTCCAGTTGAGAGAGAAGAAAATCTTTTTATAATGAACATTTTTCCTGCTAGTAAACTAAACACCTCTATAGTCTGTTAAAAAAAGAAAACTCTATAATAGAAAGGACAATTTGAGTTTAGAGTCAGTGTCTTTTAATCTCATTATTTTAACTGTACATTTCAATAACATTTAGTAAGTTAATAATGCATTTTATGTACAATAACCTTCAAAGAGAAATGCCCTAATGACTTTCAGATAATATACACTGTTGGAACAGTAAGAAAATTTTTCATATACTGTATTGCTTTTTTGCTTTAATAGAAAGAGTGATTTTATATAGCCCCCATTTATCTTATATAGCCAGCCTTTCAAATTGAACAAATTATTTTACAGAAAACATTTACAGTAAAGGTCCAGCTGAGTGATGGGGTAACCCAACCAACCGTGTCTTATGTGTCTTTAAGCCACAGCCAGCTGAGAAGCAGCAAAGGGAGAAGTGACTGAGTATCAAAACTGCGTAATATCTCATGAAACCAGAGAGACTGAAATGTACAGTAGTGACTTTTAACACATTGCATGCATATACTTTCCTTTATTGGTGAGATTTGACATCAAGAATAGAGGAAAGTATATTGTATGTCTACATCAGAAAATGGTGCAGCTTTTGTTCTTTGAAGGCTACTGTGAACTTCCTGTGTTTTTTCCCACCCTTGAACTCAACGTTTCATTTGTAAGTCATCCAGTGATCTAGATCCCATAAAAAAAAAAGATATGCATAAAAGCTTTATGATAGAAGTCAGTACCTTTATGGCAAAATCCAGCACCTCCCTTCCTGCACAACTGTACTTTTTGCAGCAAGGGTTGAAGTCATCACTGAATCAAACAAAGCACTGTGAAGAGTTAGTCCCAGTTCAAGTGTGGGGTGCTTTCCTCTGGGACAGTGGTTATGACAAGATTGACTCATACAGGACAGAAAGTCATGCCACACATGCTGAGGTCTGAGTTACCATCAGGTAGAAGGTAGCACGAGAAATGAAAAGATAATGAGATTATATGATGGCTTAAGCTTTGTTTGTAGTTCTAGCACATGCAAGTGCAAAAATTTATCCTTGAAAATGCCGTGCTTATTTCTAGTTAAATCCTATGTGTGGACGCATTGTATGAATAATAATTCATTTCATGAAAACACACCTCTTCAAACTTGAAGAATTCTTGACCCTTTATCCAGAAAATGTCAAGAGTTCATACAAAAGGATTTGATTTACCTTTAGGCACTGTCTCCACGTTGCCCTCCTGTATGACAAAAGTTTTGCCTTTCAGCGCTTTCAGCATTGGTGGAATTTGCCAATTCTCCAGTTCCTAGGCTAGATATCTGAACAGTTCTCTCCTTGAACGTCCAAAATGTGTTGCTTCTCACACTGTCATAAGTGTAATCCATGGATTAGACAGTCTCCTCAAAACAAAAAATTCCGTTTGTTTTTTTCATTTATACATGCAAGGCCTTAGAGAAATGTTTTTTTCGAAAGTCTTCCACACTGGTCAATTATGAGAATGGAAATGTCAAAACTTCTAGAGATACTTTTGAGAGGGCTCACATTTGAATCTTGTTCCTTCAAAGAATTGGTCCTATTTTATTGCCTAAAGTTTTACTCATAAACTAACCCTTGATTTTTTTTATTTGATAGTTCCCTTGATTTTTGTTATTAATTGTGGGCTTCTTCTGTTTACAGTTTAAAAACTGCTTTAGGCTGGCAGGCACAGAGGCAAAATAGTCAATGTTGGTGACTAAACTGCTTTCAAGCAACTACTGAGGAGTGACATAGTTAGAGCTGCTCCTATCTTCCTGTTCCTTGCCCTGAACAGTCATCTGTTGACTTGAATAGAATAAGTGAACTAGACTAATGAACTCAACTAACCAGATCTAAATACAGAAAATATTATACAGTAGTACTCTATTCATAATAGATGGAGCCACAAAGTATTTTATCTCAGTGTACAAAATGCCAGAGAACAGCAGGATTCACTGAATGTGACCTTTGAGTGGATGCATGCTTGCAGAATAATTAATTCTGGTTATTAGCTGACACTTTAATTGAATTTAAATAGATTATAAACCCAAAGTTTGTTACTACACCTTTTGCATGATAAATATTAATTTCAATTCTGTCAGGAAATGAGTCATCAAGTCTCTGCCTGTTATGTGGGATAAAACTCTTAGAATTTGTTTCTTATCTCAGATGCATCTGGGGAAAATAGAGTTGTTAAATATGTCATCCCACACTGAATTCATCTTTCAAAATCATATGATAATGTTAATAGATCTTCACATAACTGATTGAGTTCTTCACTCATCTAGGAGTCTCTATCAGCTGTTTCAATACCTGTGTGGGAAGGATTTCCTTCTAAAAGTAAAGGAACCATTTTCTAGGCAGAATATAAAATAAGAACATACAGAAATACCACAGCAATGTGCCAATATACCTTTGTCTTTATTTAGAAATCTCTCACTCTTATGCCTGCTTCAGTGTGACCCTTTAAAATGTATGATCTTTTCATGGCAGAAAAAAGAGCAGAAAGCTAAAAAAAATCCCTGAGGTCTTTTTTTTCCTCTAGCTCATTCTTTCAAATTCAGTTAATATTTGCACACATGACTGATAATTGACTTGGACTTGAAATTTTTTTACTACTTTTCTAAAAGGATTCAGTTGTGGCAAATGTATTTGCAAAGATGGGTATTATCCTAAAAAGGAAAAAATGCTCCTGTGTTAGAGTTAATACTGAGAATCTTATACTGCTGTATAAGCAAAACTATACTTTATTATTGCACCCAAGAAGTTTCTGCTCAGTAAATGGGATAATAAATTGAAGCTTCAGGATTTCAACCATACTTCAAAGTGAAATATTTGGGAAGGGGGTTGTTGGCATTACTTAATCTTTTCAAGTAATTTGAATGACAGCCTTTATTGTGGGTCAGTTCCCTATCAGTGTAAAAGTTGGGAATGAAATGCTCTATATCAATGTTTTGCTTGAGGCTGAAGAGAAGATTTGCTTTTATTCTGGAAATGAATCATACAAGGAAGTTCTGACAATAAGACAATTAGAAACGTGTGTTATTAACTATACAAATATCGGAACCAAATAATGGAGTAGCTACTTTTTTCATTGCTCATGGATATACTTTTTGATGGTCTAGTGAAAACTAACCAAAATTAATTTTGAAAATAGTTTCAGTTTGTGAACACTCCATGGATATTACATAGAGTATAGTGGGGAAAATTTCCACTCTTTTTCCAGGGAATATGCTTTAATTCTTCACTGGTCTTTATTCTTACTAGGTTACTGCATGTCTTACACCTCTAAACAACAGAGTGTGGATTCATAAGGGTAAAGCCTGAGACCTTTGTCTCTACTGGTGCCAAAAAATATACCATCAGTGACACAAATCCTTATACAAATCATAAAGATTCTAGTGGTGATCCAGGTAAATGTCAGCAGGATTGAATCCGGTGTTTTGGTTGCTCTTTTAAAGATTTGTGATACCAGCACTACAATTAATGAAAATAAATTCTTCAAAGCTGAGCATCAAAACCAGAAAATCTCAACATGTCAAGGCTCTGTGTGCACAAGTGGTCCTTAACCCCCCTGCACGCTCTCATCTGCAGTGTCCATGCACACCTACTCTGCATGTTGGTCCATTTAAGTCAAATCTGAGCATTTTACTTCTCCCAGCTATGCTGTAAGTATACTTGTCTCCAGTCCCTGCAGTCTCCAGCCTTGATTCCTGATGGACCTTGAACAGACTTTGTAATAACCCATCTCCAACCCTGTCTCACACATAGACCTTAGTCCTATGTCATAGCCTTGCCTCCACTCTTGTCTCCAAGTTTGTCTCCTTCTGTCCATGTGGTTATCCTTGTTTTCCAGGTCTGTCCTTCTCATGCAACAGGCCCTGTCTTTGATGTTCCCTGAAACAAAACCAGAGACTGCACATGCCTTTTAGGGTATGATATCTTCAAGAGTAATCATGCTCTGTTTTCATAGCAGTGTCACTTTATTTGAATCATCTCTTAGAACTGCTCTGAAGATTTATCCAAATCCAAATATATTTTATCATGTATTTTTCTACTCTTTTCTTCTTTTTCCCTTCTATTCTGCTGCTTTGCCAGCCAAATCTAGACTCAGTCTACTTCCAAACAGGACTCTCCCAGGACCTATATCCCAGTCTCTTAACATCACAGAATCATTGAGGTTGGAAAGGGGCACTAAGTGAGGCTAGTGTTGTCTTTGTTATTCTTTGGCCTTGCACAGTTGTGTTTTGAGTATCTCTAGCCATGGAGACTCCACAACCTCTGGGCAGTTCCTAGGTCTAAATGGAATTTGTTGTATTTTAAATTATGCATATTATCTCTTGTCTTTTAACTGGAATGACTGAGAAGAGTCTGTCTCCATCTTCTTCAGCCTCTTTCATTGAGTACTCATATACATTAGGAAGATTTCCACATCCTTTCTTTTTAAATCTTGGATTCTCCTGAAGTACATGACATCATGATCTTTTGGATATAAAAATCATAGTTCCTCCTTCTATGTTGTTGTATACCAGTTTTCTTTCATGGTAAAATTTCCAAGGAACAAGTTCCATAAAAAAGAATTTCTGGGTATTCTGTCACCTCTCAAACAGTTCAAACTCAAAAACGACCAGTGAACACACAGAGATAATAGGAACTGAGACTGACAACTGGAATGAAGACATATTTCTATTGCTTGAATATTGTCTCAAAGTATCACCTTGATATTAAATATAGAACATGAATACATAGAGGAAAATGTACCTCCTCTAGTAAACAAAGATTTTCAATTAGGCAGTGTTCTTTTGCATTAGCTTTCCTGCATTTCCATTAATCTTCCCTGTTATCTTTCCATTTTAATTGATTTTCCCCCTTTTTTTGACCAGTCCTGTTTTTGAATATTTCTACAATTTTTTTCCAGTTTTTCCCTTTATCCTGATATTTTACCAAAGTCTTTCCTCAGGTAATACTTCTTTTTCCCTTCTGCTTTTTTCTTTTCTTTTTTTTCTTTTTTTTTTTCCCCTTTTGCACAAATAACAGGATTAAGGTCAGCATCTGAGTGCTAAGAGACAGGCACTTTGAAGCACCAATTTTAAACATGTCAGCTGAGGAGCTAGAAAATTTTGAATCACCTTTTGAAAGTGCAAAACATGTAATTTAGAATCTATTTCAATTTAGTGTCATTGGTCTTTGATTGTATCTCTTTGGCACTGCCTGATAAGGTTGTTGACCCTTTAAAAAAAAGCTTTCTAATATGACATAAATTCCATAGATGTGACAGATGCCTCCAGAAAAGTGAGTAGCCCATTTCTAAGTTCCCTCTGAACTTTCCTGTGAAAGACTAAAAACGACAGCTGAGGCTAGGAGGCAATTAGGTGATATATTCTTAGGGTCTGAGATGAAGGAAACTACAATTCTGGGAGTCTGTTCAGGTCCTGAATTCTGCTTCTAGCTAGATTCCTTTAAGGGCTCATGAGGTTCATGAGCCTGGAGAGTCAGTGTGGGATTATTTCACAGAATTAAAGAAATGGAGGGGTGGTCTGAAGGTCATCTTGTACAGCCTCCCATTCAGAATGGGCCTGCCACATTCCCAGTTATCCTTTTAAATCCATGATACGATGGGATGTCAAAAGATAGCTGTTCACAGTTCAGAGTTATTATAGAAGTAGTTTTCTTTTCTCAGGAAAGTTTTTTGTCATGGGCATGACAACTGTTTGATGAAGTCACCTGGTAATAACTTCCGCAGCTGGTCATATCTTAAAGTTTGCCAGGGGGATGTACAACAAGAAACAAGGAAAGTTTCTAAATAGCTTTTCAATTACTTTTATTAGTTGAAGACAAGCAGAGCTGTTTTCCCAAAAGGAGGGTAAGATGGAATAAAAGGTGTGGTGCTCAATATATTGTAAAATTAAAGGATGTATTCTCTGAAGTGTGATGGTCTTAGCAGCATGGGGAGATGCCTTTGCATTCTAAATGAGAAAAAACATTTTTAAATGATGGTGTGCATATCCACAAAATATAATATCTTTATAGCTAATGAGTTATAGCTATAGCTATTATATATATATATATATATATATATATATAGCTATTTATAGCTATAGCTATTGAGTGAGACCTGTGGGAATCTGTCCAGCTTTGTTCTAGAGAGTTGTAACTTGCACAAGGGGCCTCCAAACTTGTTCTGCTGTCTCCATGTTTTTTGTTTCTTTTGTGATTTCATCATTTCCAAAGAGAACAGAATAGGTACTGGTGTTCAGCTGTCCCACAAACTATGAAAAATACTCTGATAAACACTGGAATACTACCTGGACATTCAGTAAGAGTGTCAGACATGTCTGTTTCTGTACATCAAAACCCAGCAAAATGAACCTGTGACTCCAGATACATTGCACAGTGTTGCACTAAGTATTGCACGACTTTGTGCAATACTGCACTAAGAATTGATGATAGTACCAAAGTTGTGTCCTTCAACAGCATCTCATTATAATTCCTTTATTTTAAAAGTCTTCCATAATATGGAATAGGTCAATGCAGTCATGTAGCCTTCTGTCTCCATGCATACTTACCTAGCTGCAGGGAGAGACTGATCGTTCCTCCAGGATTCTCAGTGACGACTGTGTGCTGACTCTCCAGATCACAGTCCTCACAGAGCTCCTTCTCAACTGCCAATAAGACTTCGAAGATTTGAAAAAGAGAAGGAAAAAGGGACTCTCTAACTGGGGAAGAAGGCACTACTCCAGTGACAAAGTTGTGAACAGTAACCCACTGGAAAAATAAGAAATTAAGAACATTATAAAATGTACTCCAACACATATTCCTATTACAGCAGTATTCTGTCTCAAAAAGTGGTAGTAGGAGATATAGTTTAAGCATAAAATATTTTAAGCAAGGAATTTACATGATTTTTATGACAATTTCAGCTGAATCTTGCTAAAGGAAAACAATTTGTTATCCACTTTTGGCATATAGCTAGAAAAAAATTAAGCAGATCTGTAGGAGTGGGATTTGGTTCAGCAGCAGCAGAAAATGATTACTCAAAGGAACTGTGAATGAGATCATGACAAAGTGTAGGAAAAACTAAAATTCTTGATAAAAACTATAACTCTTCAGAATAAATTATGCACCCAGTGTTATAAGATACAATCATGAAGTGACATATGTAATTTTTTTTAAGATTTTTTATTAGCTGAAATTTCTGTATTCCTACTTCATATTTCCTGCTCTCTACATGTGAGGAATCAGTTGTTTAGTGCATCTGAATTTTTTTTTTTTTTAAACAAGATAGCATAGAATGCATAAAGAATACTATGCTTTTTTCACTGTATTCTTTTAACATTTCCCTAAGGGTTGTCCATGGACATGTGTGGATATGCAATGTATTGTTTTTCTATTTTAAGGTGCAAAGAAAATTCATGATTGTGTACTGACTTTTTCCCCGGCAAGGTAGAAGAAGACAGTTCTCATTCTCTACAGCTGCTTGGTTTCTCCGCTGGGATGAAGTGACAAGATTATGGGTTATTCAATTGCTTGGATTTCTTGTTTCTGTGGCAGTACAAAGTAATCAGAAATTTCTTTAAAAGAGCTATCTTTAAATCATCTATGTCTATATCTTTTAAATATCACTAGTTTTGTGTCTTCAATGAAGAGAGGGCATGAGAGGTTTATAGTAAAGAGAGATTATAGTAAAGGATAATAATAGGATCATTTTCCTCATTTGTACAACCAGTGGCTGACATGTGAGTTCAGCAACTGCTTGGACAGAATGAAAATTACTCTCAGAAATCAAGGATGGGGCATTTCCACCACTTCTTATCACCACACATTTGGAAAGGGCTGTTAGGGACAAGTTTCAGCTCACTGAAGAAAAGGAGTTGCAGTGCTATACTGCACATTAAGAAAATGGCTTTGTGTCACACCCCCACTCCAGTGAACAGTCATGAGAGGGTATTGGCTTATCCTCAAAATGCAGTTTATTACCTGAGGCCACAAGGTGAAGAAAGAGTCAAGAGGAGCTCTTGGGAATTTTTAGTTCAGAGGTTGTACCAGCAGGTAGTGCTGCCTTTTCCCCTCATATGCTTCGCTTTCTCACAGAAGAATTCAGTGTCAAAAATAGGCTTAAAATAAAGCCCAATGCCTCCAGGCTTCATAATGAGATGTTAGCCACTAGATGTTGCTCACATGTTACTCATTCTCCTGCTTTCCTCTTTCCTGCTTCATTTTGCTCAGGATGATGTTGACTTTGTACAGTTGTCTGTTTCACAAGACTTTGGATTCACAAATATAAAGAAGTATCATTAAGAAAAGGTTTCATTAAAATGTTCATTATAATACATATTACCCAGTTATGACCCCTTGAAAATCCACACTTGACCCTAGTGACTGGATTTATTTTACACTTAGACTGTTATGTTTATTTGTTGTTCTCATTAGCTTGATAAAATGTTTTTAGTCCTCCTATGTGTCAGTCTTTAATTAAAAAATGTATATCAGATAGTGGAGAAAGTAATTAGATGACCATTTTGACTTCTTAAAGTGAATAAATAGTAAAGAAGTTATATACAGGGTGTTTAAAATAGTACCAGCACTTTCTTTATTTTCATATTTTTACTTTTTCTGTTGTTGTTGTTGTTTTTTGTTGTTGCTATTTTTGTTCTAAATTTACATACTTCCTTCTTTTATTTCTCTATCACAAGTTATATCCAGCTTTATATATAACTGTTTTTTCCATGGAAATTCAACTATAAATATCTTTAAAATAATAGTAGAAGTGCCCAAAGCTTTAGCACTGAGGAATTGTTAATTCTCTTGCCACCTTTTGCTATATCTTCTCTCTAAAAATGCAGCATTTTAGCATGTAGGATAAACTATAACTGCTAAATGAAGGCACTGAGCCTGTTGTCATTGCACTTCCATTACAACTCATTTTTGTGGATTCCAATTCAGCAGTCAATGTGCAGGGAATATTACCGAATCATAAACAACTTTTTTTTTTCCCTTCCAAATAATCCTTTTTTTAACTCATTGTGTTCAGTTGCTTTCCTCAGGATGTTGTTACATTGATATAGATGAGAGTCAGACTTCAGAAGCAAATGCTGTCTCACCAAGTAGTGATAGACTTTTAGTAAATGTGGTTAGTCTCTACTCTTAAATGAATATGAGTATCTGTTGTTGTCAAACAATTTGAAAGGTGGGCTACCTAAATCAGTAGGACAGAACACTCTATTAGAACTTCAGGTTATATGAGTCTAATTATTTACTTAAAATATTCATACACACCTTCATATTTCTATACATTTTATATTTAAGATTTTATTGCTCCATTGAATTTGAGATTTAGACAACTCTCTAGCAAGAAATTGTTTACCTCTTTTCCCAATAGTATTAGTATTGATATGAAAAAAAGCCTAGAGCCTACACAAGCCAAATACAACCAACTGTAAGTGTTTTCCTGATTGCACAACACAATGAGAAAGAAGAATTTTCTCAGTCTGAGCCTCTCAGAGCAGGCTACAGTTAAATTAATTGTATGGAGGGAATAGAGTTTAGAAAGAATTATTATTGACTTAGTTAAAAATCCTTTTTCTCAGGTCTTTCAAGCTTGATTGCAGGGCAAAGCTTCTTCACATGCACTGAACCACAGAGGAAGTAGGATAAAAGAGAAACTCTGATCTAAGTAAATGGAGGGCAAATGGCAACAAGGGGATCAGACTTCCTTGTGTTAACTTTAATTGCCATCTCGCTGCACAGATCTGTATTTGAGAGGGACAGCACTGACTGGCTCATGGGCTCCCACTAGCAAAGGGTGACTTTTAATGAAACTGACCTCAGAAAACAAGCTTTGACAAATGTTCCTTTTAGGTGACATTACAGTAACTTTGCCTCTGTGTCTGTAGTAGGAAGGTAACAGAACACGTGAATTTTATTCATTCATTCTTCATAGAGAGAAACAGAAGTTGGATAAGTAAAGAGAATCATAGAATCATGGAATATGCTGAGTTTTAAAGAGCCATTAGGATTATTGAGACCAACTCCTGGCCCTATGCAGGACACCTTAAGAATCACAAGCTAAGTTACATGGTTGATGAAAAATAAAGTGGTGTTAGAACTAAATGGGATTGATTTTCATGGGGCAAGAGAAGCATATTACCAATCAAAATAGGCAAGAGAAAGACGTGCAGAAGGAAAAAACAAACCCTATTTGTCTTACTGCAGAATATTTTGGAGATTACAGAGGTAATACAAGGTTCATTTTATGTACAGGTTAGTCTGTTTTGTAAAACAAAATTTGAATTTGATTGACCATATGCAGAAGATAAAGCCACATTTAAAAAGTATATATATGTCTATGTAATTCCCACTAGAAAAGGAAGCACTTAATATCATGTTGAAACATATATTTGCCTGATAAAAAGGGTAGATAACTCTAGAATTTCAAATACTTAGAAATACATTTATGAAAGGGGATCACTGTGTAGGAGCATGCACTAAAAAGGAAATGAGATTTCAGCTGGAGAAGGCACTGATAAGACAATACTTCCCAGTCTCCTCAGTGCAACACCTAAATATAGGCAGTATTTTGGTAAACAGAACCAGCAATATCATGTTAAAGCAATGCATAGCAAAATAGCCTTATAAAATTCTTCACATTCACTAAGAAAGAGGTCTGGAGGCCCTGAAGCAACTGATGACAAAAGTATAAGAAAATTTTAATATTTTTTAAGATGTATATAGTACAGCAGAAATCCAATAAAAATGTTATGTGTTGAATAGCCCACTTTCTAAAAGCCATATAATTTCCAAAGCTGACAAATGGGTTTGTTTGGAGAACTAACTATGATGCTATTTTGCTTTTCTCTTTCCTTTTTCTTTTTTTACAATGAAAAAGCAAAGAGCAAAATTAGGATGAATTGGGAAGCTTCCCAGGGTAATGAAGAGTAGCACACCATCTGTTTGAATGGGAAAAATATTTGATCAGTGCATGCTCCTGATCCTGCTGTGCAACACAGAGGTAAAGGTTCTTCTAATGAAATGATGCTAGGTAACCTGAGTAATGGCAACTGAACTGAACAGGCAATAAATGCAAATTTATTTTTGCATCTTTTTGCATATTTTTGCAACCACCATTTCTTAGGACATCTGAAACGCAACTAAGGTATGGGCCAGTCTGCCACATAACAACTGTGAATATTTTATTTCTACCTTGACCGGAAATTTTCTGAAGGTAATAATGTGATAAAATTTTCTCTCTTTTAAAGACGTATCAGTAGGAATTTTTTTGCCATGGGTCTGGGTAAAGGAGGACCTGGGTAAAAGGCAATTTGGAAATCTCTGGTATGCTTTGAAAGGAAAGCTGACATACAAAGGAGCTGAAAGGGATACCTGGAGATTTTGTTTTCAGTTGAACACAATATAAATACTAGGGTTTTTTCCTCCCCTCCCCACCCATGTACCCTTGTTCACACTTACTCCAAACAATATTACAGGGGTGAAAATATAATGCTACTTTTCATGTATGTGTTTAAGAGGTAAGTAAGTAGGTAAACAGTCTTTAAAGTATGTAAGGGCAGATGTTGCAACCCTCTTAGAGAAATCCCAGTGGAAGCAACACATGGATTGTTCTTGTGCACCAGTTTTCACTGCTCTCAGCAGAAGGTGGAGTGCATGCTTCAGCACATGGCAAAAGTTGTGGGGTATTTGCAGTGGGTGAGGTTGAAGACACCTGGTCATGTCAGATGCTGAAGTGACATTGACTGGACGAAGGAAACTTCAGAATGAAGAAGCTTGTCCATAATGAAATTGACGGTCTAACAAGGAAACTATGAGGTATTTTTGTGCCTCTCACTGGAAGAAGGGTGCTCTTCTGCTGGGATGTGTAGTAGAAGTGACTCTGTATCTCAGTCTTCTCCATTTACTTTCTAAATAACTTCACACTTATTGCTGTCAGAAGAAGAAAAAGTAAAAAAATTCCATTCTCCGCAAGGCACATTTTAAGTAAGTTCAGAGTGACATAAAAACCTTGAGGTTTTATGGGCAGCTCTCCCCTTTTCCTGTGTCCTCCTGCTTTTCAGAAATGTGAAAAAGCAAAAACTGGCTAGGAAAATGAATTATACAAAAATTAGACAAATAAGGGCAACATAGACTTTTGTAGAGACCTGGATCATACCATAATGATAAAAAAAAAAATCAGCCTGTGTTGTTTCTGGTCAAAGACATTCACTTGCTAAGTCGCATTGAAAAATCAGTCACCTCATCTCCCCCTCATATTCCAAATGTCACATGGCTCCTGGAGGACACATCTGCAGGTCTGGGCTGATCTGCTCATCAGCAAGGGCCTCTTTCAGCAGCATTTATCTATCTCCAACATATGTGTAAATATCAGTTCTTCCTTCCTTCAGATGCTCTCAGCAGAACTGTTCTGATCCCTCAGCTGAACAAGAGAGACCTCTGATCTTTCTCAGGATGCAGAGCTGTAATTATAAAACTGTAAACTAGATGTGAGGCTTAATTATAATGTCAAATAGACTGGATTTTAATCAGCTCTCTGGATATATAGTTAGGAAGGATTTATCAGGGCAGTGACCTAATTTAAGAGTACGGATTTCAGCAGAATGTTCTGAACACAATTTGTTTCTGTGCCTGTAGAGGGGAGACAAAAATGCAGACCTCTGCTTCTTAATGAGTAATGTCTCAATCGTGGCACTGGCTTTAGGAAACAAATTAATCTCTGATGTAACAACAAAGATAATTTCTGTGCCATGGGGATGATTCTGGTCACAGACACAGAAGAAATGACACAAAGAGAGTTGCTGTAGAACACAAAAGGACATCGCACCGTATAGAAGTGTAATTTTGAGCAAAAGTTACTGCAAGTGCTCAGTGTAAGAGAAAGACTTATGGGAGTATAGTCCCAGCTTGGTAGCAGGTTTTGTCAGGTTTGGTGAGAAATGGGAGCCAGAAGAGACTGCCTTGCTTCAAACATCAAGATACCACAATCCCTGCTGAGATAAGACTTTGCCCAGTGAGAGCTCTGAACTAACACCCATCACACTGGTGACACATTTCCAAACTGCTCAGCCAGAAGGCCTCAGGAAAGGAGACTGCTGGAGGCAGATACTCATGTGATGGCCCTGGGCAGGGGCTTCCCTCTGTCCCAGACTGGCAGCAGGAACCCCTGCTGTGTAATTTCTTGTGCTGTGCTCAGTACTCAGAGAGAGAAGCCATTTGGGGTGCCTTGTTTGCTCAGAACTGCTTAACAATATCCCTCCTGATCCTTCTCAGCCTCTCAGCCCTTGGCAATTACTTAAGTATTCTGAATGGACCTGGAAATCTCAAGAAAGCCTTTGTGGTTTTTCCCAGGATGTTTTAAAGTGGTGGTCTGGCTAACAGTAAGCCACCATCATGCTTTTAGGAACTACCACAAATAAGTGACTAGGACAGATGACAAAATTCTGGCCCCACAAGTGCTTTCAAAATACAGCAATGTTGTCAACCTACATCTCCAGAAGTCTGTGCAAAAGCACCTACTGTTTCTAAAAATCCAAAAGGACACCAAATTAACACTGTGTTAAATGTAATTTGAAAGGATAAAGGCACTCCAGAGTAGTTTCATTATAATTTAATTCTGGTCACATGGTCTGTTGACGCAAGGCTGGTTTCTTCTCTTCTTTCTGACGGAGTTTTAAGGAGGACATTATCCCTGAGATTTTGCTGGCTTTCTCTCCCCACTCTGTGAAATGCATACAGTTTCTGGGAGACAGAGAGCCCTGTACATCTGCATCAGCCTGTCAGCTTGACCAGAGTGCTGAATGCTGCTCCTTGGGTGATGGCTTTTTGTGAACCTGTGCAGTGCTCACTTATTTGGCTTTGTTCCTTAAAATAATTGATTGTGTCACAGATGTGAGATTTCTAACAGGAAAAGAATCTAAGGGGAAAAAAAGGCAAGGGAAGGGAAGGGAAGGGAAGGGAAGGGAAGGGAAGGGAAGGGAAGGGAAGGGAAGGGAAGGGAAGGGAAGGGAAGGGAAGGGAAGGGAAGGGAAGGGAAGGGAAGGGAAGGGAAGCTAAAAGGCCCTCACTAATCATTTGAGATTTTTTTTTTTCCTTTTTTTCTTTTTTCTGTGGTAAAGTACTGATGTTAGATTGTGAGAGAAGCAGTATCAAGGAGAAATATTTGGAAAGGAGAAACACTGTGGAGGTCAGGACACTTTTTGGACATTTAGTTTTTGCTTTAAAAGACTTTATGCTGAACTAATCAAGCTAAATGGCATATTTAAGTAACAACTCTTCTACCAGTAAAACGAATACTGCATGGTTTTTATTTTTAAATGTGAAAACTAGACTTAAAGCACACTTTTCTGATTAGTTTTCAAAGTGAAAATGAGTTATAGTCTCTTCTCTGAGATTCAGAAAAGATTATTTTATATCTGTAGCTTTCTGTGCCAAGACGCATGCAAGGGATCTGAGCAATACTCCATATATTTTTAAATTTTTTATACATTAAATTTAAGTCCTCATTCTTTGAATGTTTAATATGAAAAATTCAGAAAAACAATTAAAAAAATTTAAAAGTGAGAACCATAAGGTGAGTTACATTTGGGTTAAGAGGGCTAGTAGTAAAGTATAATTCTTTGTGATAAAATAACTAATATTTGTTATCTCAGGTTTTCTCTAATCTTATGGTGGATATCAATAGATATTTTCAGCATTTGGATTTTAGTAGACAGACTAAATTTTGTGTTCCAGGTGAGATTATGAAATCATGACTGTATCTGGTTAAATTAAACAAAATATCTTTTTTGTTGTTATGTAAAAAGTAACCTTGAAAAGTACTCTTACAAGTTATAGCCTCTGATGTTTATTAAACCTCTTTATTAAGACCAGTCACAGCAATCAAAATACAAAAATAATCTTATTCTATTCTATTACATATATAAAGAGCATCTAAATATAAATGTAATAAGTCAAAATAGGTATGAGGAACTTCTGCTTCAGTAGAACAAAATACTGTCTTTTCAACAAGCAGAAGAGTGTAAATTTAATGTTTATGATGTAAAAAACCACTATCAATACATACATATCAATACAATGTGTACATAATTTTTAGAAGAGCAGGTGATTATAAGCAAGATTTGTTGCAAATATCATGCATAAAAGTTTAACAAGAATTTTTGGTGCATGTGTGCTTCGTACTCTTCTACTTACTGCTGAAAACTTGGCAATAACACATTAGGAAGCTAAACTAATATTTTATCTCTATATTGCAGCACTGTAAGTTCTGGAAGCCCTAAACACCCTGATGTCATATCAATGACAATTACATTAGTCCACTTCAGTAGCTCTGAGATACAAAAAATGTGTGATTCCACTAAAATTCTTCTCTCACAATTGGATACTGCTCAAATTAGACTGCAGGTAGCCTTGTATTTTTAATTAAAAATCATTACTGCCTTATGCTGCTATACTGATAATCTGGTAGAAAATGAGTTGAGCTAAACTGTTTGGAAAAAGAGAAATGGGAAATATCTGCTAAAAATGGAACTGCCTGCCATGTAAAAAGGCTATCATCCAGTCTTTTGGAGCCATGGTTGAACAGACTAATGTGCCAGCACAAAGGTTAAAACAAGAGCCTGCAATCTTAGCTGAACAGTCAGGAATCTCAATGTAAAACAGCAAAGATTGGACTTTCTAAATACATTTTTATTAAATTCCAGAAAGATAAAAGAACAAAAGAGTGGCAGTTATAAGGTAGAGAAATTCTTTTAGATTGGTGATTCGCCCTTTTAAATTAGTAGTTGAAAATACGTTATGTGTTTCAATGTGTATGTGTTAGGAAAAAAATACTTAACAGTTACACAAATTCCACACCTATGACTAAAATGCCAAACAATTTTAAAATTTCTATGTGTGACCCAGGCTGTTGTTGGCAGGTGGGACCCACCCAGTTGTTATCTCACTCCCCATCCTCACACAGCCAGTGGGACAGGAGAGAGAAGGGGAGGTATAGGAGTGAGGAAACTCATGGGTCAAAACCAAGATGAGAAAAACTCTCACTAGTTACCAGAAAAAGAGTCTTGACTTGGGACTGCCACTTCAAGATGCTCCCCCCCTACTGCCAACACCTTCCCAACTGCAAATTCCACCTTATAAACAATCAAATTCCTTTCCATTTGTAAATATGTTGCATTGTTAATAGTTCTCTTAAGGGTAGATTTCTGTGAAGTTTTGGAATTTTAAGCTGTAAAATCACTTTATTTGGATTGAAATAATGGTTTTCTAGAGCTAGAGGAATTCATGGGTAACCTGGGTTATCATTTTTTCTTACCTTTCCAGGTGCCAGTACCTAGGCAATCCTAGACTGTATGCATATGTATGCACAGATGCAATTGTTCTCTCACAGTGACCAAAAATTAAGACAGTCTTCTATTCAAGCACACTTGGAAAACAAAGCCTTCTATATGTAGTTATAAGAGATTTAATACTGCCATAGAAATAACATGGAAAATCTGACATAGGTCCTGAAATCTGTGACAGATTTGTAACTCAAGCACTTCCATGCAATCTGTTATACAAACTCCTTAGTTATTAAATTTTGAACATTAACTTTCTTGGATCCTTTTTTTGTGTTAAGGCCTATTGTAGAAAGCTAAATTCCTGTTTTAAGATCAGTTGTTCTGGCTGTAGTGTCAACATTTAAAGGATAACAAGATACAAACTTAAAGCCCAGTGAACCCAGTCCTTCCCATGCAGCAGTAGGCACCACAGTAACCACGGAGCCCAAAAATCCCTGGACACAGGTCAGTGCCCTGCAGATGGGTTGACATGTTTCCTCAGAAGCTTGTGGCTGAAACTTTCTTCTCTAGCAGACAATAAAAAGGCTGAAAGCTGCCCATCATTCCTATTTCATAGCTAAGCTGATCGTGATTTGAGAAGATGGGAAAACTGGTTTCAACATCACTATTGTGAATTGTGAGCCGTTATCTCTTGTTTCCATAATTGTTCCACTGTAGCACAGAGCATGATGGATCAAACTCAACAAAATCATGAAGGCTGAAGCTCTAGAAGTTCACAGTCAAGCTCTGGAATGCTCCAAAAGCAGCTCTTCAAGGGCAAACCCTGTTTGGCCTAGTTAAATTCTTTGGGGAGTGCTGAACACATTAACATCCAGTGGAGAGGAGCTGGCTTTAGAGACCGAAGTGAGAAATAATCTACGATGAAAATACATTTGGGGCTGTGCAAGCCAAATGTGAAAGCAGCTCTAACTTCTCCCATGACAATTCAGTGTGTTCCACTCTTTCTTGTTTTCTGTTCCGTGCTGTGAAGAAAATCAGCTGATGCCAGTTTTATTTATCCTCAGGGGCTGTTTTTTCTTTTGTGAGCTGTAGTCCAGATAAGAATGCTATACACACATCTCTTGCTCTTCTAAAAAGGCAATGTGTTTAACATGAAAAAATATTTTAAAAGCCATTTGGGGGATCTAATTGGAATTCCAGGGCTCCACCATCTTCAGAAATATAAAGAATCCTGTTTTCAAGCAATCTTTCATTGGAATCTGCTACTTATGGCTTTGAATGATTCATTCAACCAAGACTCTTTGGTCTAATTAATATGTGTTCTGTAACTAGTCCTCATCAATCACCATGGTATTGCAATTCCACAGTATACCTCTACCAAAGAAAAAAGGTTAAAAAGAATTCTTTTGGCTATGCATATATATTTGATCTTAGAGGTGTTGAATTTTTTTAAATCAATGGAAACAATAATTTTAAGAGGTAGGCCAGTCACCAGCATCTCATTTAAGCAAATTCCACTATCTCACAATTTTGTATGTTTTTGGAAAAAAAAGTTGTCTTGGAGATAAAGGTCTGCCTCCATTAAACTTACTGCGCTAATATAGTTGCAATACTTTGTTAATCTGTCATTAATGCATTGCTGTGTTTTCAAAAATCCTTACGTCACATTTGCAGGCAAGATAAATAGTAAAAGTTTTTGGGCTTTCTTTTCAAGTTGAGTAAACAAGTCCTGAACCTCCTTCTTTTCATAAGTACTTACTGCAGAAAAGAAAATTTCATCTCATGCTTGAATTAAAGTAGTTTGTAACAGGATATCAGCCTATGAATTGATTCAAAGCAACATTTCAGATCAAATAAGGAAGATCATGAGACAAACACTGACTAAAATCCATAGAGGGTTTTACTCCAGAGTAAAACCACAGAGGGCAGGAAAAGAATTAGTACTTTATAATACAAATTACAGTTTATTACAAATTATTCACGTTATTGATTCTGCAGGAGAAACTAACAGGTCATCAAAGATGTTTTTTCAAATTTTGAAGTGTTATTAAGCAGGGCATTAGAATTCCCAAACTGTTCGATAAACTATTGAAAAGTCTGGTCAAACCTCACAGCTCTGAAAGATATATTCAAAGGCTTATAAATAACAGTGGTGTTCAAGAAGAAGTACATTCACATCTAATTGTGTGCAGCATTGGACTGCTGAAGGTAGGTGATTTTAAAACCCTATACAGGTCTTTTATTAATCAAAAATTGTATAATAAATGTATTAATGTCAGTGCTACACCTACATTACAGTGACTTCTGCATCATGATATTCCCAGGTTCAGAAATGTCTACTGGCATGTGCAACATGATAACAGGAATAAATTTCTCTGTTGTGTATGTAGAAAGTGGAATACATCTGTCAAATTCTCCATCTCCTGTAGGGTTTTCCTTTGTATAGCTCAAAGAGCTATTGAGAACAACATTATCCTCCCACAGCCTAGAGCTCTGACAATATGACCCAAAAAATATTTAGCTCTTATTTCTGACTAATATTTGGCTAAGTTGAACAATAAAACTTTTCCTCCCCATATCAGTGTTCAAACTATGCTATTCAGTGCAAACATCTAGTTCTTAAGTAGATATGCTACTCCAGCTTTTATTTTATTATGTTCAGCTTCTGATACCCTGGTAACCTTACAGCATCTCACAACCAGCATGAGACCTAATATAATAATTGCAATCATCCTATCTTGATATTTTTCAGAATTGCTTGGAATTTTGGTGAGCAGTTCAAATGTAATATTTTGGCTTCAGGCTTTTTATCGAAAAAAAAAGGGTTTACTGAATTCCTACTCCTAATAAGAAGTCTTTTTGCTTTGTGTGATTCATGAAAATATCAATGAATTTCAAACAAAATGGAATTCTTGACTACCAGATATTTTAGATAAACTTTAGAGAAGTTCATGTGATTTTATTACAAGATTCATGCCCAAAACCAGCAATGTCATTAGTTTAAAAAAAAGAAAAAAGTGGCTTTGATTAAGTCACAGTCTTTCTAATAGAACTAAATCAAAGTAATGAATAGAAGTAATTTAATATTATTTGCAATGTACAAGACCTCTCCTCATGCAGTTTGTGTTGTGTGACCAATGCATCTGTACTCATCTTACTTGTGAAAACAAGAACACTCATTTTGTGCAGTATTAAAAGTTCAATCTTTTATGCTTTTTAAAACCTATTTTAAAGATTTATATAAAGTCTAATACATGTTTCTAGACCCAGTTTGCCTACCTAAGGAACAAGGTCATCAGAAACTAAATCTACAGTTCTGTTTTTGCAACCGCACTTGCATCAACCCACTGACTCATTAAATCAGGATCTGATCACATTTTAAAAATTGTAATAAAATAAACGACACTGAACAAATAAAGTCAATTAATTTATACAACAGTTATAAGCTAAAAACAAAGATAAGAAATTGAGAGGTGCTTTATATAACATATATTATCCATGTACATAGAAATACCGTTGGTGGCTATCTTAAGTGACATCTTAGGCTTAAAGTGCACTTGTCTATTGCTGAATGGAAAAAGACGAACATTAGACTTCACCCACTGTCTTTAATCCTTACTTGAATTTCCAACTGCTGCACCAAAAGATAAGAATTTAGTATCCCATGTTTATATTGAGATTAAGTTTAATCAAAGCACTTTGAATGCATGCTGCAGGGATCTCTGAGAAAGAATCATTGTAAAAATATAATAAAATGGTTGGAATTAAATTAATTGTCTGAAAGATTTCAAAGTGGGCATAGTGACTTACTAGATTTTGATTAAATGAATGTAAAGACTTGAATAACAACAATGGAAATAGATTTTATTATACTAAATCAAATAACTGACTATTTGGCCAATGACACAGTTATTAACTGGCTACATTAGAAAAAACCCCATAGAAACCGAATTTGTGTTTGAAACAGTATCACATGGCAGAACATTGGGATGAAGAAATAAAAATGGGAAAAAAATACAGTTTCCTGCTTTTGAAATTGCATGGAACCTCTGGCAACCATGCAATAATCTGATGGTGCTGAGAGGCTGGGAGGGAGAGAAAAGGAAAGAAACAGACTGAGCAGAACATATGTATTTTTTTCGTTTTCAGATTAAACAGCAGCAGAAAGGAGAATCTCTTACACCACTCCATACTCAGCTACCCAGGAGTTTTCCAGCAAGAGCTAAAAAATGACTTGTATATTTCTTCACTTGACAGTGAGGGAGTGTTTGAGCATGAGGGCTGTGGTAATTATGTATGTAAATCAACGTTTTGGCATAGAACTTGAAAAAAAAAGAAAAAAACACTAAAGTTTTATACAGCAGCTCCACCATCTAAACAAGGAACACACACAAAAAATGTTTTGCATTTATGAGAATGCCACATCTTCAGAATCATAAATCTCACTTCTTATAAAATAGCAAAAAATCTTCTTGACTTTGAAAAACTAAAATAGACATTTAATGTGTAAATTATAGCTTGAAACTGGTTTCATTAATGTTAGATACACAAAGGAAAGATTTCATGCTTGAGTACAACATAATGTTATACTCCAGGTATGAAATTCTGTCATGAAATATTGCTATCGTATTAGATTCGTACAAGGTTACTAGAAAAAGCTTGAGAATATTAATAGATTTTATCCAGCTAGCATTTTATATTTAATATAATTTAAAATGGAGAGAGATCAAATAAAAAATCTTATAATCATTATATTAAAACCATTTACTCCTTATTTCATTTTTTGCATTTGTAATATTTATTTATATTGTACTACAGCTAATCATACCAAAAAATAGTGCAGCTGATGTCAGAGTATTCCCCTTTTAATTTCTCTTCAGGAAAATGAGATTTTTTTCCTACTCATTGCCTCCTTTTAGAAAAAGAATGTAACTGTTTTTGCATCCTGTTATTTGACTTGGAGTAACAAAGATACTATTTCCAGGGATGATGAATACCAAAGGCTGTTACAGCAAAGTGATATACATTAATTGTTCTCTAAAATGGAAATTCCATCTTAGATTCATCTTAGATTCAGAGATAGTGGCGTTACATAGCATAAGAAAAAATATTGTCTAATTTTTTTATATAGCTGCCTTTCCTGCATATTCAGATTTTCATGTCTATGGAATCTCATTTTTTGCCTTTTAAAAATATTTAGAAATACTTTTTGTATTTCACATATCTAAAAACACATATTGTGTTTTTAGATAGTGACACAAGTGTAGTTCAAATGCTACAAACTTAACAATTGTGTTGATATGAAATGTCTCGGATGAGGAGGTTGACTTTTGATCAGGTAGGAAATCTTTGAAATCTAAAAAAAGATTGTGGATTCAACTATTCATCTTCTTCCTAATCCTTGTCTTTTCCAGAAAAATGACCATAATGGCCAGGTTACAGCCCTCTACAATACATGCTGCAGGAATAGCACAAAACTACATAGCTTCCATGTACAGTACACAGTCCAATTTTTAGTCAACATTGTAATGCAAACATACTGGTATAAGAAGACAAAATCCTTCACACTTGAACATAATGCACCATTTATCCTTTATTACGCTGTTGTTCAAACATATTTGCATGTACATATATTATTGAAATCAGTGTTTAATCTGTGTGCGGAATTGGTTTACAGACTCACAACTTCTTCAACTGTTTTTTTCATACTAGAGCCAGCGCCCATTTTCCAGACTTTGTCATACTTTTTCAGTGTTGCAGATGTTAAAAGGAATTTCAATAATTCACAACAATCATTTATAGTGCTCATCTGTAAACATTCAACTCAGACTCACCAGCAATGCTGTGTCATATGGAATAGTATAATTACTATTGTTGATAATGTTTCTTTCTTTTGAGAGCAGGTTAAAAACTACACACTTTGCATATTTGAATAATTTATTGTCCAATAGAACTATGTTAGAGCAATCTGCACAAATGTCTTCATCAAAAAAGTGAAAGCAAAAATATATGTTGTATTAACACATTTATGGTTTGAAGTGTGTAAGCCAGTCTGGAAATCGTTTAATTTGGTATATGAGAGTTTAGTCTATAGAGTATAATTGTGTTCCTTCTGCTTATACAGCCACTATAATGTGGTGTGTTACTTGCCATCAACAGAGCAGGATAGTTATTTCTGTCTCTCTTTGACAGAAAGACAAATTTCTTTTTATTGCTTTCTTGTCTGGCACAGATGAATATACATGTACTTTTCTGCCCTGTCTCTACTCTGCCCCCATTAGCTTATAAGCAACAAATGTGCCATTTTCCTTCCCTAGTTTTCCCACTCTAGAAAATTGGTGCTTGAGAATTATTCCACTGTTTGAAAGAGCTTATACATGAAAAGACATCAGCTGGAAAAAAAAAATAGACTGTGATTTCTTCCCGAACTTTGTAGTGAGAGCGGTGTGGTGTGTGGTAGCAGCTACACTCATGAGCTAAGCAAACCACACATGGAAAATATTGAGGGGACAGGGGCAGGGTAGGGCTCATCATGTGCTTCAGTGGCACCCACAGGGCAGAGGCTTCACACACAACCAGCATGTGCCTGTGCTTATTCTCTGCTCTTTAGCTGGGTCTCAGCAGGTGTGGTGGCCCAGAAGGGCAAGGCAGGGCTCAGGTATCTCTCAAATTGGCAAGAGATGTTAAGAATAACAAAGATTTTACAGGTATGTTGGTAGAAAGCAGAAATCTGTTTTGATTCCCACTGTTCAAGAGAGTCCTTGCAGACCTTGAGAAGGTCTTATGAAGCCCAGCAAAATGAGCACAGTCTTGGAGACTGTGACAACCAGAAAACTTTAGTCGAGGAAAATAAAGGATACTCAGGAAATCTGGTTGTCCCAAGGTAGTTATAGAAAAGGTGAAGATACTCTCTTCACAAGGATGCACAGTGATAACAGGAAATGGGTACAAGTTGCTTCAAGTGAAATTCCACCTGGACTAGGAAAAAGCTCATTCACCATGAGAACAATTATATGTCAGAATAGTTTGCCCAGAGTAGTTATGGAATATCTCTTGCTGGAAATATACAGGATTGTGCTTTACAGAGCCCTATGTGGAGTTCATTCATGATAGAATGAGACATAAACCACAGAAATGAAGGCACAGAGTTATTGCCAGTGGCAAGCTGAATAATGCATGAAAATATATAAAATACTATTAATAAATTCTATTAATTATGTTTTCTTAAGAGTTTATGGTTTATAATGGTTGATTATTTAGCCCAGTTTTGACATGGAAGATCAGGTTATTTACTTGGAAGCTAGAACAAGTTAAATACGAGGATAAGATTTGGGCTTGAAATGTAAAGGATCCTACAGAAATTTGAATCTCTAAGCAAATTAAGTTCAAAACAGTTCAAAAACTGTTCCAATAACAAAGCAGCCTTCAGGATTGTACATCATCTGAAGTCCCTGAGGAATTTACATCTGATTGTTATTCAAGAGGAAATCCAGTACTTTTATTCTTCAGAATGATATGCTGCATAGACCCAGTATTAATGGAATGACATTCAGCTGAGACATAATAACCAGCCACTTCATCAATACTTTCAGATGTTTCTAATCTTTTACTCAAAGAGTCATCTGTGTTTTAGGAAAATGATATGCTAGAAATAACAGATGCTTAAAGAGGAAGTGGCCTCCTTCATATTGGGTATTTCCTTGTTTCACACTCTGAGGTTCCCATTCATTTTCCTGTATTACTGCTTACATTAAGATCTGTGTACGTGACTGTGTTTTGTATTGTTAGACACTCTGTTTATAACTGAGATGGAATTATTAAAAATAAGAGGTTTTCCTGGACTCCAGTTCTAAGCCAGTGTTACTTATTGCCCTAGGCACTCTGAAATTAATGTAATTAATTTTACCTATATTACCTATGGTATCTCCACATTTCAAGTCTTAAACATGATGCAGACTTCCACTTTTTTTCCCAGATTATTCCATTTTTGATCTATCTCTAATTGCTGTCAGTTGTATTCTCATCTTCATCTCTCTCATTTTTGTTGAAAGATGAGCCTAAAAATAGTATATCAACTTACAACTACACCTTTCAGTTGGACAAGCTTCCAAGATTTTTGATGAAGGACAGCAGTTTGTGTTTCATCCTCATCATACTCTTATTTTGAGGAATGAGGAGCTTGCTGATTTTGTATATTCCTAGTGTACATGCTGGAGTTACAAGATTTTCAACCATTCCTGTATGAACAATGTGATGTCTGGTAACACAACATGAAAAGATTTAATATTCATAACATTATAAGTGTGAGCTACACTATCAGTAAACTCAGACAAAAGTCTTCAGAGTTGGTTAAGGGGAAAATTGATGAAATACTATGTCAGAGAGAAAAATTTCTCAGTTCATTTAGTTTAAACTGAATCAGGAGAGAAACAAGTTATAGATTTATAAATAAATAAACAAACCTGCAATCATCTTATTTTTGGGGTCAGTATCTGAAATACAATATATAAATCACTCTACAAGACACTTTCAAAATCTATCAAGCACCTAAAACTGTCTAAGTATTTTTAATAAATAGTCCCCTAAATTTATAGCACAGGACCTAACATCACACCCATGGCATCCTCAAAGGATGTCTGGTTTACAAGCACTATTGCTTCTTCAAAAGCACCAGTTACCCTGATTGCATTTTGTCCTGTAAGACGTGGATGCTACAGCCTTATAGGTGTGTGTGTTGCTCTCTATAACCTATCAATTCACAAGCTGGTGAGAAAGCATCTCATGAGTTCTTGTGCACAGACAAACACGAGGTGTGTGTTCCCGTTTTTTGCTGCCCCATCAGCTGCAGAGCAGGCAGCTCGTGGTGTCTCACAGGTGATGCTTAAAGAGGCTGATCTGCATCAGAGGCTAGGCAGCATTAAAGGAACAAAGTAGGTATTTATTGAAAGGCCTTCACAGGATACACCTTGGGCAGTACAAGAGCCCAGCCAAGGTGAGATACCCAAGATGGACCCAAGATGGACACAAGATGGACACAAGTTGGACTCCTGGTCATGAGTTTTCACACCTCTATAAGTTTTGGTCCATTTACATATTGGGATTAATTGTCCAATTACAGCTTCAGCTATGAAGTCTCATCCTCCTGGTTTGCTCTCCTGAATTCTCTGTTGTTTATGCTTTTTGGGCCTCAAGTTGTAACGGCTGTTCTTGGTTCTCAGGCTGGAAAAGGATTGTTTTGTCTGACTACCCTGTGAAGAGAACTTGCTAACACTTTATATGAAGTTCAGAATCTCACACTAAGGCAATGCAGAATCTGAAAAATGTGGAAGCTAAAACTTAAGGCATCACAGGGAGTTTGCTCTTGCTGGACAAAGCAAAGATGATGCTGGTGGGGCAAATTCTGGCAGTGTTGAACAAAGTTTTGGTGGCTGCTGTTTCCACTCCAAGGTCTCTGATTCCTGCTACGAATTTTGGTGATTCATTTATGCTGCTTTCAAGTTGAATTTATTCTTTATTTCTAAAGTTCCTCCATTACTTCCTGCTGATGGTAATTTTTCTCTTACACATGATCAGGTTTTGGCAACCACATCTTTTTCATGTGTTGGACACACACACTGACTTCTCATTCTTACTAACAAGGTGTGTTAACATTTAATACCAAAAGATTAAGATTATAAATCTTTATAGAAAAGATTTAAAGGACAGACAGAGTGAACATTTTCACAAAGGAATAGTTACAGAAGACTCCTTGTAGAAGTAGGTTGAAAGACTTCTACTCAAAAAGGCATTCTTCTTTGTCTGGAATTGAGCATGTGCATAACAATAAATAAGCATAACACTATTATTAGTACCTGAAAACCCCCTCACTTAACTATGGCCTGCATGTATGAGAAGGATCTGTGTTGTGATTGCAAATACAATGCCTGAAACATGAAAGCAAATTTAGAAGAGATAAGGTGTGTCAATACGTGTCTGTGACCAAAACCCCCAAAGAGGTGGCTTAAATATAGTTCCACTACAGATGGCACTACAAGTACAGCTTAATTTCCTAACTGCATTGCTCTTTGTCCACCTGCTTGGATGTTCCTTTTTTGCTTACTTATCCAGCCAAATACAGATTTTATGAAAGGAAATATATCTTTATTTTGGTTGTTCTCATGAATAAGCCCTTTCCTTGATATGACAGAAGTCATATCAGGAAAGGAAAGGAGGAAGAATGTTTTGATTTTGTTGAAAAACGTTTCTCAGTTTGATTCAGCATAATGCACCAACCCATGCTATCAGAGGCTTCTCTGATTATAATAATCCATTGGGAAGGTAGAGTTTTAATCACATTATTTAAGCAATCCATATAAAAAACTTATTTTTCTTATGACTTATGGGTCTTCATGTACATCAGGTGTGTTCAGCACTAATAATCTAATTATATAATATGAGTTACATAGTTTGTGTTGAAATAATTTGCATCATGAATTATGCTAGTAATAATAATTTGGCTATCTACCTTCCTATAACCAATCTGGAGCAACTTGAACCCTAGCACACTTTACCATACCTGCTAAATAATTTTTGAGTTACATACAGAAATCAGAACTTTTTTTCAACACTGGAAGTTTTTACCTTTGTCTTTCAGTGGTTGGATCAAGTCATAGCCTTGACTGTTATATTACTATCTACTATTCTCTGCTGTTTCTATTTTTAGAAATAGAAATATATTTCTATTATTTTCATCATGTCTTGTTAGGATTTTTACAGCCCTTGATGAAATAACTCATTTTACCTAGTCTAAGAGAAGTTAAATTATTGTTTGCACCTCTCTCACAGAGATGAGGCAGTGGCAACATGTTTGCTAACATTAGGTCTTCAGGGCAAAGAAAGGAAGCAAGATACTAAAAAGAACTGGTGCTGGTATCAGTGGGTTTCACAGACCGACTGCCTACGCAGCCCAACAGTGAACTCTGTTATGCCAAGAGTATCCTCACCTTTCTTAGCAGTCTTCCCTGATATATAGATATCAAACACAAAGTGATTTTCATGAGCATTTCAAGGAAATGAGACACTTCTGATTTTAGGCCCATTTTTCAGTGCTTGAATTATGGACACCAAATCCGAAAAGAGCCAAATGACAAACAATCCTGTTTACTTTAAAGGATTATCCTCCTGTATGTACAGACAAGTGTTAGCTATACTTTTCTGGCCAGAGAACTACATGGGACACTGAGATTTTGATTAGCAACCAGGATTTACACTTTTCAAATTCCATCAGTTCCAAGATGGCGTTCCCTCTCCAGTAGACATGTAAGGAGTACACTGCTCCTCTAAGAATTTACATTGGATACTGTGGTACGAGTTTGATTTCACAAACTTAGGTATCTACTCCCTCCTCATGGGGAGAAAGCCAAAATGCCTAATAATGTTTAAGCAAATATGAATTGTATTATTCATGAAAAAGGACTAAAATGGGAATATCTACAAGACTTAATTACTTTAGGATATTCTAACCTAAAAGGGATCCTAAAATTATTTCCACAGACTATTATAAGAAAGTTTAGTTAGCAAGTTTCCTTAAATTAAATGCTGATAAAAGAAATCCAAACACAGTTAATAAATGTATAAAGCTATTGGATATATTTTGAAAATGAGAACGGAAGATTTTTGAAGGTCGGAATAAAACCAAAGATTTCACATTTTGGAGGTGTTTGGAATGGCAATACTATTCTTTTCTTCAGGGTTTGTAAATTCATATCAATATCAAGATAAAGATGGTGATGAAAATAAAGGTTTATTTTCACATATGAGCACACTGTCTTCCTAAGATTCATATGGTGGATTCTGGAAGCAGCAATCAGCCATTCACAGATCATTGTGAAAATAAAAGTTGTCAAAGATGTCACTTCTTTGCATACTCAAAAAATAGATGACTATACACCCCATGAGGTACAAACATCCAAAGAATTCAAATCTACTTCAGTTGCTGCTGAAACAAAACCAGACTGAAGATGCAGATGTTAAGGCCCTCTGGCCCTGTGGGTTTTTTCATTTTTGAAAAAATCACTGAACAAGTAAGAACACTTACTCATTACCAACAAATATGCTCTCCATGATCCAAAAAGAAAAAACAAAACAAAACAAAACAAAACAAACAAAAACAAAACAAAACAAAACAAAACAACAACAACAACAACAACAACAACAAAACCCACAAAACCCCCCCAAAAAAACCACAAAGAAAAAAAACCTAAATCTAATAGAAGTAATTTATATTCTTTCTGGTTGAATTTCACTATAATATGAAATTGATCATTGAATATTTTCATGCAGTTTGTTATGCCAGCTGGAAGACTTTTGTCAGTTTTCTTATAATGCCTTTTGCCAAGCATTTCTTCCTTGAAAATATAAAAATTCTTTTTGATCCCCAAAAATAATTTTAACATTCAAAAATTAATTTGAATTTGAAATAAAAAAGATGAGATGAAGAGAAATCTTAGGTAACAGCAGATAACTGTATTCTGTTGTAAGTCCTGCTGTCACAGGAGTTCATCAAAGTTTTTCTCTATCTGTCCCTGCAGGAAACAATTTGAATTTTTTACAGTATATGTACAGAAAAAAGGAAAATACATGAAAACCCAAATGCACATATTAACTAGGTTTCCTAGGAGTTGCTACTTATTTTATAAGGTGTACGCTCTGAAGATCTACAGAGGAGTTTGGAAAGAAACAAATTAGATTTTGGAAAGAGAACAGCTGCATTGGCCTTATTAGAGAGGTCCATAAGAGGTAGAGACCCAAGAGCAGCAGTGTTTTAGAGAAAAGTATTTTGTGCTTTTGGATTTTATCCACGTAGAAGAAAGTGCCATGATTTGAAGGGAAAGGTTGTGAATTATAAAGGAATATTATTATTTTTTAGTACTATTATTTATTAGTACAGAGGTATTAAAAAAATCTGCAATCATAATCCTTTGAAGAAAATTCATTTAGCAGCCAAAAAATAATGCTCGTTGAACTCCAGAAAATGACCTAATTACTGAGACTGGTTACCCTCTTCCCATACAATTATTTTTCAGTGAAATTCTTGCCTGTCAGAAGTGCTTGCCAATTTGAGCCCTCAGCATGTTGCCAGGTCAGCTCTGATTCTTTCCCTCTATTCATTATGAGAAATGTCTTCTAAAAAAGTATTCTTCAAGTTTTGTGCTTCCAGTTCATAAGCCTAAGTTTTGTTCCCAGTACTGGTGGTATCTGTCCCCATTCCATGGCTGAATGTCTACTTCTCACGAGGCGCTGAGAGACCACCAAATTGAGGCTTGTTTTCTTTTCATTTAAGTTCAAAGAGCTTAGCAAGGCTGCCAAGCTAACATCCAATTGATGTTGTATCATGGAATTAGTCTTCCTATTCACTGAAGTATAATACAAACTTGTTCTCAGAGCAAAATCAACAGGAAAAATTTTCCATGCAGCTGAAGAAACTCGTGGAAGTGGGGAACTTTTTATTGACAAGGCAATCAAAAGAAACTGGAATGGTGGTGGCTAAATTTCAACTAGACTTTCATTGTCACTGAAAGGAGGAAAATAGTCCTGTATTCATCGGCAAGGCACATATATGCTCATAAGTGGAAAACAAATGTGGAAAAGACATTCTATAAAACTCCTAATAGGGGCAATTACCTCTTGCTTTTGGAATGCTTGCAGAATCAGAATAATCCTGAAAATTCCTCCAAATCACCTCGCCTAATAATCTTATTCTTTATTGAAATTAAGTTTCTCATGAGAGGAAAAGTAGCTGCATGAGACAACAGCACTTCTGAAAGTGAGTGTAGAAAGGGCAGAGATGAGCTGTATGGGCTGGCCTGGAGGTTTGCCAGCAGAAGATGAGCATTTCAGTTGCTGTGAGGAGGGTTACCAGGATGCTGTGTTAATTGTAAAAATCACCTATCAAGTATTTCAGTCATGAGAGCATTTTTTCATTTAAGGGCAAATTTAAGTCCGTATAGTTCAAATCCTAACTAGTGGTGTTTCATTTGGCAGGAAAAATCCTGGATAGGATCCAAATATGAAGCCTTTATGCATGTTAGTCTTCCCTAGGCCTAGGGAAATTGATGTTATTTTAAAGCATACGAGTTCATGCATTTTTATTAGCATGTGCTTAGAATACTATTTCACAGTTAGCAGCTACCAGAGACACATTAAACTTGCTTTAGAAATATGATGTCTAGTCATGATCAATGCAAAGGATGATGCCTGTGCTGTTTGCAGCTTGACACTTGCAAATAAGCTATTAATTCAGATGTGCTTACTAGCTTGTTGTGCAATGTCTGAGTTCATCCAGGCAATACCACTGAAATTGATTTCTCTGTGGAAAAGAACAGAATTAAACAGATTCATCACATGAATAAATATCACACAAGATGATGTTGACATAGCCTGACCACCATGGCAGTGGTACTTCCAAAGTTAGCTGGGGCTTCTTTTAATTTGCCATTCATACATGCTCTGTATAGACAACTGACAAGAAAAAGGAATCATCTGCCTATTATCCATATTCTGATCTGAATAGGACACTCTCAGCTTTCACCTCAGATTGCATATCTTTCAGATGTGGATCTCATCCTTTCCCAGGCTTTCTCATTTTCCACTAACTTTTACATACATGGGACAGTAAAAAGGATAATGCTAAAAATATATTGAAATAAATTATGCTCTTCCCTTAGTCGGAAAACAATCTATTCTCTATAATGACAGTAGGAAAACAATCAACTAAAAAGCTGCTATTCTTGACTTGCACTGAAATAATTGCTTGCCATACAAGTGATACAGCAATGTTTGTGGTACTCTGGATGCAGATACCTGACTTATCTGACCATAATATGATGAAAAGAACATTTCGTAAATAAGAAAATGAAAATTTTAAAACACTTGTTGCTTCTATGTACCTGCAATTGCATGTCTTCCTTAGACATAGCGTGGCAAATCTCCTTTTCCCTCCATTTTAGATTACGGTTGCAGCCTTAGAAATGCACTTTTTGGATAAGTCATAACTGGCAGCAAAAGCTGCTCTTTGAAGTAGTCTGCTTGGGTCTTCTGCTGCTGAGATATGTCTAATGTCCTCTCATTATTTCTCAAGGAGTGTGATACAACTCTGGAACTGGCGATGGTTCAGAAAAGTAGCTCATGTCTGTCTTTGGAAGTTTCTAAGATCTCCAGACATAGCCATGGCTAGTATGAGTGAGTTGGCGATTGCCTGCCTTGCAGTGGGATATTGGACTGCCTGACCTCAGAGGAAGAAATAAATTACCTTATTTTTACATCTATTTTTGTATTTAAGATTGGAATTGAAACCTGCTCATAGGGCATAGTCAGAAAGAGATTAACACTGTGAAATGAAGATACATTCCTAAATGAAGAGCAAAAAGAAATAATGAATACTTTCAAAACACAAACAATGCCTGATACTTTGTATTTTTCCATCTGTGTCTCCGAGTTGTGTCCAGGAAGGATGCTGAGATAGGAAATTCTGGGCTCTGTACTGAATGTAACCTGATGTTTGGGCAGCAAAATGATGCCAAAATGTTTCTCTGGAGCTACTGATTATGTATGATTATGAATTGAATTGGCATGAATGCAATAACTTAAAACTTTTCTTCGGGAACTTCACAGGCTGCAGCTACAGTTTATTCATGAGTCTGCAAACCTGAAAATCTGAGTTATAGTGGCAAAGACATTAAAATGAGTCACAGGCTAGTGTTCACTGAGCTGAAGACATGGCTTTGCTTGTAAAAGGAAAATGAGAATGGAGATGAATGAGACAACTTTTGCACTAAATTTCTAGACAAGTTAGAAAGTTTAGGACTGTTTCAAGGCTGGTTTCTGAGACAAGTTCTGTAATAGATTTTTACTCTCTTAGGTGGTGTCTTTCATTACAGGAGCCATAAGCCACCACACATTCAATGATGTTTTAAATGGACACCTATTTTTTTAAGAAGTCACTGTCAAGGAGAGGAGGAGAAAGTTTTCACTCTAAATTTATCATGAAAGCTTTCACACTGCACTAACTGGACTAGACTAAAAAACAATCTTGCCACACTAGAAAAAAAGGGGGTTACTTCCAGCAGCAAGTTGAAATGATGGCTTCAGTGAGGGTTTATTATCTCTCCAAGATCTCAGTATCTTTGTTGGATGTGAAGAATCAAGAAACTTTCAGTTCAATTTGAAAAGGTATCTCCTTACTAGAATTCAAAAGAACTATTAGTAGTTTAGGTTAGTGCATAGGAGAAGCATAATTATGTGAGTATAACATTAAATGTGCTAACATTCTTACTGCATAAATCCTCACTCCAAATGTGGCATTAATATAGACTTTCACATTTAGATTGGGAGTAAAAATACCATTTCACAAACGCATCAAACTCAACTGTGCTCTAAAATTTCATTACCTGCTTTAGACAGCAAAAATTAGAAAACAGCAGAAAGTGCCTGTATGCTGCAAATCTAATTAATTTATATTTTTTCTCTTTCCTTCCACACAATTACGTATTTATTACTATGACAGTAGAAAATTGGGTGAAATATCCAAAACTACTGGAATGATCATCACAATGTGCTATTAGCAGAAATACCTTTTTTCCACTTGTAAGCATTTTCTGTAGAGTATAATTTTCTTTGACATGAAGAAAACCGTCTCTAATTTAATACCTATACCAGTGGATTTTGAATGGATTTTTACATTAATTTTCATGGTAAGTTACTTATGTTTTTTTCATGCTTATCTGAACAGACATTTGAGCAGTTATTGTAATTCACTTCTTGTTATTTGAACTGATATTTTTATTGCCGAGACAATTAGCAATTAATGAAGTGGGAATTGAATCCACTAAAGATCAGAGCTGATTTGCTTTGAACTAATTCATGAGGCTTTATATATTTAGCTCAATGGCCTTTTTTATTGATAAAACTTCTTGCTGTTTCCTAATAACACTGAATAAACGACAAATCACAAATTGCTCATTGCTAAATGCTCCTGCGTACTTCAGCTGATAAAGTACTAAAATGTGCCCACGCTGACATAAATAATACTTTGTGATGAAAATAATAACAATCACCATCATCATCATTGCCAGTTCTTAAAACTAGATTTGGAAAGGGAGAAATGGCAAAAACATCATTGTTATTCTACAGAGTGACTTGTATTTGTGTATAAATATCTCAAGTATATTAATCTACATTATTCTAGGTGTTATAGAAATTGCAATACAAGAGAAAATCTTATACAAAGCAACCTATGATAGTGAAGTGCAGTTCTAGCTCATAAATGAAAAAACAAGTCAAGATGGGTGAAGAGAAGCAGGAGGTATCATCTGGGAAAAAAATAAGAAAGATTAGATATTAATTTTTCCAGGTAGTTGATGTGATGGTACTATATTTCTGCTTTTGGTTTCTAAGTAAAAAAGTGTTTTAGTACTCTTGAAGATGGTGAGTAATAGCATGTTTTAGATTCACTTGTGCTGCGCATGTCCTTTGCAATCAATCTGTTCACATCCTGTCAATGCAATGTATCCATGGCACTGCAGAGCTGGAAACTAAATACCCATCATAGTAGCTGGTCTGCAGTATTCAGGACTCTGGATTTTGTGTCTGTTCTTTGGAGTTCAACTTTGCATGGACAGGAACTGTGAATTCCAGACAGAATGATTTTTTTTTTTTTTTCAAATTATTACAACGAATTACTTTCTTTGAAATAAAATGTAGAGCTGGAAATCAGTATGCACATGAAAATTTGGGTAAAAAGTTTCAATGAAGATGAAGGACAGAACACGTCCTCAGATTTTCAGTTTGTTGTCTATTGCAGTGCTGCCTGAGATCTAAACTCTTTGTGTTCCCGTTCTGTCCATGTGAAAACAAGCAAATCACTCTTTCAAGAAGAGTAACATTTTTGTATCACTTTTTTAGTTTCATTTTATTTGTTCTCATGACCTTTCTATGAAAATCTTTATATTTAAGATAAATTTCATTTTGTGGCATTTTCTCCCACACAGGACTCTACACTTGGGAGAGGTCAGCCCTGGTTATGTGTATAGACATGAAAAAAAGTCTGGAGAAAGGGACAACTGCTGTGGAAAGGGACCTGAGGGTCCTGGTCAGTGGCAAGTTGAATCTGAGCCAGCAGTGCCCTGGCAGCCAGGAGCACCAACCCTGTCCTGGGGGCATCAGGCCCAGCGTGGCCAGCCGGGCAAGGGAGGGGATTGTCCCCTCTGCTCTGAGCTGGGGCAGCCTCACCTCCAGTGCTGGAGGAAGGTTTGGGTGCCACAATATTTAAAAACTGCATTTAACTACTAAAGAGTGTCAAAAGGAGGGTCACAATTATGGTGAAAGGACTTTTGTGGAAATGGTATGAGTAGCAGCTGAGGTCATTTGGTCTGTTCAGCCTGGAGGAGACTGAGGGGAGATCCCATTGCAGTTACAGCTTCCTCATGGAGGGAAGAGGAGGGGCAGGCACTGGTCTCTGCTCTGTGGTGACCAGGGACAGGATCCAGAGGAATGGTCTGAAGTTGTGTCATGAGACCTTTAGGCTGGATATCAGGAAAACGTTTTTTTCACTCAGAGGTTGAACACTGGAACAGGGTCCCCAGGGAGGTGGTCACAGCACCAGGACTGACAGAGTTGAAGAAGCTTTTGGACAAGGCTCTCTGGAACAAGGTGTGACACTTGGAGTGTCCTGTACAGGACCAGGATTTGGACAACTGTCAATTGTCTTGACAGGTCTCTTCCAACTCAACATATAATCACATGATTCTGTGAAGAATTCTGCATAACTAGTAGAAAATATTTTCCTATAGGATTCTTAGAATTCAGATTTGGTTGAGGATGGCAGGGAAAAGAACTTGCAACACACAGCTATATTATTTTCTGGTATACTGATAGACATTCACAGGTGCTTGTAAAAGAAGGAGCACTCCTCGTGTAAAAGTAATCAATCACCCTCAGCAGTAGAAATGAGCATTGTTTAGCAGAGAGACAGTAAAGACACTGCTCTCTTTGCTTAGACGATATGAGATGCTAAAAGAGAAATCCTGCATTTTAATACTGTCAATCCTAATCCAGTCTTTCCTCAGGGGGCAAAACGCTGCCATAAGGGTGCTCTTGTGGGAATTCTAGCACTGGCAGTCCAAGAGATGAGTGCAAGACTGTGCTTTATCAGGAAGTTAGGACAGAGCAGGTCCTCCTCATCTCAGAGTTGACAGGGCAACAAAGTAAAGATTTTGGGCAGAGACTTTCCTAGAAAATGTACCTCCTAGAGCCATGCAGGATTGTAAACTCAAAAAAGTAGCATAAAGCTATGTGCATTTTCTTGCAAATTTGGGATGTATTTTTTTCCACAGCTCCTGTGTAAGATGTTTATAGTTTCAGTGTATTTTTAATTTCTTTCCTCTCTACCTTAGACAAATAGCCAATATATTTTGCCTCTACCTTTTTCTAAGAGATTGTTTTGTAACTTCTATTTTGTTTATCTGAATGCTTACTTTACAAATTAATGCAGAGCATATTTCCTGTGTTTAATGATGGCTTTGAGCGAGTAAAACCAAGAGTATTTTGGGGACCAGGTGAAGGATTCCTGTTCCAAACAAATGTTCTGTGCAGGCATGACATCAATCACAAAGAAACCACCAAGTTTGGCACAATTTTCATATCTGTTCTGGATTGAAATAACAGGTTTGTCACCCCAAATTTACCATTTTCACAGCCATGGATGTTATCAACCATACTTTCAAAGGCACATGGCATCTTGAAGCGTTGTTGGAAGAAGACTTTATTTTTCTGTATCCAGAAAAGGAAAGATAAGACAATTTCTGGCTTTTATGCAGTGGAGAGAAAGAAGCAGAGAAGACTCACCAGCAGGTACATGAGTTGTTAGCCACATCAATGATCAGGAAAAGAAACTTCCTATTGGGAGAAAAGGCTTAAAATCAGGAGATTTGGCAAGGACAAGTGAATAGCTTCAAAGTGACCTTGTATCTGCTAATGCTAAAAATGCCGGTGTGGGTAAACACTATTTCTAATGCCAAGTGGTGTGCTTCCTCTGCCTGTTTTGAGAAGAAGAATTCCTATGGAGAGACAAGAGACCCTCAGACATGCCTGAAGCTTTTTGTACCAGTGGGGCAGGCAGCAGCCCTCTCGTAGGATGAACTAGGCTGAACAGACCCTGTGTTCCTGTGTGTCTCTGTTTGCTGGGATGAACTAAGCCAAACAGAGCCCGTGTCCCTGTGTCTCTCTGCCACCCCATGTTGCTAACAACGTAATGAGATAAATCTACTCTTTGCATTTTGGCTGTGGTTTGATGGCTGCCCTGGTAACCTGTATGCATTCATTCAGGCACCTGCAAATGATTGTATCACCAAGTAGAGATCACAAAATCTTGTCCCTCTTCCACCTAAAGTTGCACACTTTAATTCAATGTCAGACAAAGTCTGCTATACGAGTCAGTCAATTATACTATTTTTCACACACAATTGCATTATTCTCCACGTATAAAAATAAAACACTTGTTCCTCCAAAATTTACTACCCTTTTTAATGCATGGACCGAAAATATACTATGTAACATAAACTACCTTAGAATATTATTCATAAAAGGAACCAAAAATATTCAAAATCTAATGCATTTATATATATTGATACCAAATTTTATACAAGTCTCTCTATTCCATAAGCTACTACTTCCTTCTTGTTACCATGACAATTCAGTATCTTAATATCCTTAACAAAATCTACAACAGAAAATAAATCTATTCCATGGGCTAGTTAAAAAACCAGGTAACTCACCATCCTACATATAAAATGAGAAAATCACAGTTTTAAGATCAAAAGCAGCCTGATGAATCAACAAAATGCCAAGGGTATATTAACATCTCAGGCATATTTGAATTCTCAAAGAGCAGTTCTTCATGTAAGTTCAATCTTTCGATGGTTGACTTCAGATGTGAAAACTGAAAACATGACTTGTTTGGGGTTTTTTTTTCATTTGCAGGTCATCCACAAATTCCTCTAACTGTCTGATAATAATTTGTTCAACATTAATTTTTGTAGCTATAATTTTCTACCAATTGAAGCAAATCAAAATTTCAGATAAATTGTTTCAGAAGGTCATTCTGCAGGGAAAGCTTTTGTATCAGGACACAGGATAACTTTTGTATCAAGGTAACTTTCCAAACTAGATAAAATAAAATGGCCAAGTTTCCTTTGGAAATTGACATATGCCATGATTTAACCCCAGTGAGCAACTTAGCACCACAGAGCCATTTGCTATCTTTTGGCAATTGAAAGAAAAACTTGAAGGTTGAAAAAAAACAACTGCACAATATAATTGCTAACCATCCTCTCAGTGATTCCAAAATCCCAACCCTGAATTGCAATCAGCTCTCTCTTCCATCTAACTCACACAGTTTATATAGTGGGCATGACATTCTAGTATGAAATATGCATTTTGCCGGTTTGGATCAGCTGTATTCACTATGCTCCGGTTCAGTTTCTTGTGCATCTTCTCGTTGGCAGAAGGTGGGAAACTGAAAAGTCCTTGATTTAGGTTAAGCATTGCTCAGTAACAACTGAGACATCAGTGTGTTATTCAGCATCTCATGATGAATCTAAAATTCAGCAAGGCGGCAGCTACAGAAAAAAGATGAATTCTATTCCTGTGGAAACGAGAACAACAGAGTTCAGCCATTGTGGTGGAGATGAATCATAGAGATTTTGGGGAGGTTTTGCCAGCCCATTGCCAGATTTTATTTCTACATTGCTTTCTGGTTTTCATTATTCCTCTCCATTGCTTACTGCCTAGTGGCAATATGAAAGAAGTGACAAACCAAAAAAAAGGGTGACCTAAACTTGTGTTAGGTTATTCTCAAGGCAGTAGCAACCAAACCTGCCAAACAGCTGATATATTTTCAACATCTTTACACCATGCTGTCTTAAGTCCTACCTTACTCTAAAACAATTAGCTGCGGTTGGTGTTAGCAGAATATAGGATTTGGAATATCTTAGCTCAATTTAAAGTCTGTTCCATCTTTTTGTTCATGTGCTTTAGAATAACAGTGAACCTCCAGCCCTTTTGGAATACCATTACCACTATGCTTTCACAGTCTAGGACATGACTAGTAAACTGTTCCAGCCCAATCTAGATTACTTAAATCTTCAAATTAAGAAACAGATCAGATTTAGATTACAGTTTTAGACTGAAAGGAATAATTAGGATTTCTTTTATAAAATTCATATTTATAAGACAGACATTGCTTACAGAATTTCTAGAGCCATAAGTTTCTTTCCAAGATTGTTGGAAGAAATCTTGCTGTGTGTCATAGGATGAAGTTAAATATACATACCATGATACTGCTCACACAGGGAATTGAACAGGATGAAGAGTCCAGAAGCATATGGAAAAAACCCTAATTAATTCCAAATTTTTTCAGTAAAGATAAGAAATTGAAAATACATGATATGTTTATGCAGTTTGCAGGTCATTCAGTTTCCCTGCAGTTACCATTTAATTCCAAATGTAATACAGATACCCATGCTAAAATTTTGGATTCTGAAAATTCTGCTGCCTGTAACAAACCTTCCAGTAGCTGACTTGTATTTAGAGGTATCCAATTAGATGTCCATTTGAAAATACCAGAAAATTTCAATGGAAGTTTGAATGAGTGTCTACAAGATAAGTGAAGCCCTTAAGCTGATAAAAATTAAGATTAGGTTGAAGGGGTCTTTGAGCAACCTGGTCTAATGGAAAATGTCCCTGCCTATGGCAGGGGTTTGGAACTAAGTGATCTAATTTAAGGTCCCTACCAACCCAAATCAATTTGTGATTCTATGATTAACTACCTGTCAGAAGAGAGTAGTCTGTGAGTTAGAATAACATCTTCAGAGAGAGATATGAAGAGATATGCCATGTTGAGTATGTATGATGTGAAGGCCAAGTAAGGGTTGAAGACTAGAAGACATATGGGCCTCTTTTTCATAGAATTTCAAAGGCTTTAGCTTGTGAAAATAACACCTACTTTAATTTACCAGCCAAATAGAAAAGGCAATGTACAAGCTTAGAGATTTATAAGCTTGGATTTTCAAATATTCTGAAACACGTGCTGCTGCTGCTGCTGCTGCTGCTGCTGCAGGATGATACAAGATTTTATTCTAGAGGCAGGTGAGTAGAACTTCTGACCCATGGTTCTCTGTCATTTGCATAGAATTTGTTTTTCTCCTGGCCCTGCTCTCTGTGAGAAGGGGATCACACCTTTGGTACAGAGGAGGTGAAATTTTTCTTATGTGACTGCAGGAAAACAACAATAAACTTTGCTAAATCAGTGCACTGATAACAAACCTGACTGCAGAAGCAGCTTTAAGGAAAATCTCTTCAGGATTGACCACAAACCCCCACAGTACATTTGAACAGTATGACTTGATGCCAGCAGTGAAGCTATCTGAACTGTAAAGTTAAGACTGATAAAATGAATATAACCCAATATCCCCTAAGACAGTCTCTACTAAGACAGAATAGAGTTGGGTTTCATACTTATTTTATACTCATTTTTCCATCCCACTTATTCTGTTGCTCAAAAATATTGTCTTATTCTTTACTCTGTCATGTTTCTGTCTGAACAACTAAATTATTTTTCTTTCCAGGAATGTAAATGATCTGGGGAGCACAGTGAGTGCAACACACTGTAATAGTTTCTTTCCAATCCTGTGACATTTCATAAAGGCTGAAGTTCTTGGAAGATACATAGACCTGCATACCAAAAATTGCTCTCTCTTCCAGAATTTGAATTCCACCTGTTCTGTTCAAAGACACTCTTAATGGAAAACACGATTATCATTCAGTCTTTTTCTATTTCAGTGACATAGTTTCCATTTCAAACTATACCTTTCTGTTGGTCACCTCTCAATCAGCTTGGCCAAGTTAGTTGAGGTCTTTCCAGTTGACATCAGAGCCATGATCCCTGTTCAGTTTAATTGTATGCCTGTAAATAACATCTGCCATATATTCAGCTGATGTATTTTAAAGATGTGAATCCTAGCAATCCTCTGTGACTGCTGTTAGAAGAATATATGAGTTGAAAATGTGCTTTTGATTACCTGTGAACTTCCAGCCCTTCTGAAACAACCATTAGCACTGTCTCTTCACAGTCTAGGACATGAGTATCTGACTATTAAGCTGTTCCAGTACAATCCAGATTACATAAATCTTCAGAATAAGAAATAGACAAGATTTAAATCACAGTGTTAGACTGAAAGGAGTAGCTAATATTTCTTTTAAAGATTCATATTACCAAGTAAATTTGGTGTTATTTAAGGAATTTCTAGAGCTACAATTTTATTTCCAAAAGTGTTGGAAAAAACTTCCTCATGCCCTGGGATATTTGCATGCAAATATCAAGGTGCTGCTCACTCAGGGAATTGAGTAGGTTTAAGAACATAAAAACATAGAAAAAGCCATAATGCAATCCAAAAGTGGTCAATAAGAACAAGAGATAGAAAACACAAAAAATGCCCATGCAGTTTACAGCTCTTTAAGCTTCCCCGCAGTCACCATTGAATTCCAAATGCAATACAGACAACCATGTAAAAACTGTACATACAACTGATGTATTCAAAGATTTGAGTACTAATTAAAGAGAAAAAAAAATCTTCAGGCTTGGCATTTAAAGTCAGGTTATGACTTTTATATATATTCTGGTGGAGTTTTTGATTTTTTCTACTATGTACAGTGTGCATATACTCTTTTCTGAATGTCAGACATTCTAGGAGTGCATTGAAGAACACGGCTAGTAAGTAAAATCCATTTGTTTCTTGAAGTTTGTCACTGAGACTGATCAGCAAGGGCAATTATTCATCAGTTCCTTATTCCTTCAGCCAGCAGATGAAAAAAAAGTTATTGCCTTGGGGCTGTGAATTTGCTGGAGCCCATGAATCTTCCTAGTATAATCTGGTTCATAAGTCTTTCTGGTGAGTCTGGAGATTTCTTATCATTACAGCAAAAAGGACTCACCTAACAGATTATCTTTCTGCTAGCTAAGCTGTGAGTCATCCTCTGAAATGTAAATGTTATGGGAGACTGTGCTGAATAGCGCTGCACTGAGCTCCATGGGAATGCTGAATCAGTGACCAAAGGAAGAGACTTGCATTCAACTGCATGGATTTTCTTGATGTACCCAGTCACCTAATGACAAATTTTGACATGACAAAGACAAAGGAAAAAAAAAAACCAGATTCTGTAACACTTATATCCAGAATAAGCACTGAAACACAAAGATCCGAGTTTATTTTCCCTTGAGATGTGGACTGTATGTCATGCTCTAGGCAGTGCTAGGCCATGAAGGCCATGACCTTTCCAATTCTCAACACTTAATACATCAAGGTGTGTTAAATTGTAATGAACATGGCTTTTTTTGACACTTTCACTTTGGACATATTTGATACAATTAACTCTCGATTTTAGTTTGGGAAGCATGGAGAAGCAAAATGCACAGTATATTGTATAAACAGTGGTTTGGGTATATATTTCTATTTATTTCTATATATTTATATAAACTATATATTTCTATTTTACAGTCTAGCACTAGGTAACCAGACCCTGCAGCTTCTTTAGTTTTCTGCACAATAACAGGAGTGCAGAACAATGGGAGAAACACACGTTCTGACTCCACTCCTCCATCCAGCACACCAAACCTGAAATGAGTGTGATGTTCCTCTACAGCTTGCCTAGAATATCCATAATGGAAAGCTGTATGAGGAAGAAATAGAGAACTACCATCATGCTTTGCTTGAATTATTGGTACTTAAGTCAAATTTAGTACAAAAGAGCTCAGCAAAGAAAATGTCTAGCAAAAGGAAAAGCTTACCATAAAACTTCACAAGATAAAAAGACAGTAGAATGAACTCTCATTATGCCAGTACACTTTGATTAGTTGTATCCTTATGAGCTTTTTTTTCAAACTAGACAAAAAAAAAATGGATTTAGCTAATCTTCTTAGTGGATAATGGACTTCTACTGGGAAAAGAGAAGTTTAGAGAGACAGCTCAACTGGAAGAAAGGTGATGAAAATATATTTGATGCTCAGAATGTCTTGATTAATTAGCAAGTTATGTAAATTGCTTTATTAAGTAGATATTACAACTTGGAGCATCTCAGCATGTTTTATATAATGATACTCAATTCCTGCAAAGAAACTCTACTCTGTTGTAGAGAATAATATCTCATTTCAAGAATTCAGACTGGTAAAATCCTGCATTCTGCCAGAAATGAGTTTCCCAAGATTTTGATGGATTTGCCTGATGCAAGAATTACTTTTTTGTGCTTTAGCTTCATTTTTGTTTTGGGTTTTTTTATACGAGAATTGGTTGTCTCCATCTAATCTGTGTCAGATTCTGTTAGAAGATGTAATAGAAATACTTATTATGTGAGATATTTTAAAAATTACTATCTAATAAAAAATATATCCTGTTACTGTGTTTATCTGCAATTATTGTTACTGCCATTACTTTAATGCAAATACTACTTTGACCTAAGATATTTTTAAATTTCCAAGCTACTCATGGGAATTAATATTCCCACTAGTAAAATCAGAGATTAGCAACACTGTTACTTTCATCTTTGTTCTAGTTCCTAGTTCCAAGAATAAAAGAAGTCCTAAGAGTTAGAGCTCTTGTGTATTGTCCAGCACTTGGTCAAATAACCATGCTACACAATGGGTGAGCAACTGGCTCATGGGTTGGGCACAAAAAGTTACGGTGATTGGAGTGACATCAGACTGGTGACCTGGCACTAGTGAGGTTTTGCAGGGCCCCATCCTTGGCCCTGTGCTCGTCAAAATCTGCTTTAATGATCTGGACACAGGGCTTGAACAAATACAAAATAAATTTGCCAGGGACTAAATTGGAGCTGTTGACTCCCTTGAGGGTAGAGAGGCCCTGAAGAGACACCTTGACAAATCAGATAGATGGACAATCACCAACCAACCATATGAACTTCAACAAAAAAAAGTGTTGAGTTCTGTGACTGGGATAGGGCAACCCTGAATGTACAGACAGACTGGGGAATTAGATGTTGGAAAGCAGTGCAATGGAAAACAACCTGGAGGTCTTGGTTGATGGCAAGCTGACCATGAGTCAGCATTGCCCTGGCAGCCAGGAGGGCCAACCCTGTCCTGGGGTCCATCAGGCATCACAGCTGGGCAAGGGAGGGGATTGTCCTGCTCTGCTCTGCTCTGCTCTGTGGCAGCCTCACCTTGAGTCCTGTGTACATTGTGCCACAATATAAAAAACCCACTAAACTATTAGAGTGTGTCCAAAGGAGGGCAATGAGGATGGTGGAAGACCTTAAGGGGAAGCTATATGAGAAGTGACTGAGGTAATTTGGTCTGTTCATCGTAGACTGAGGGGAGACGTCGTCACAGTCTACAGCTTCCTTGGGAGGGGAAGAGGAGGGGCAGACACTGATCTCTTCACACTTGTCTCCAGTGACAGGACTTGAAAAAAACAGCATGAAACTGTGTCATGGGAGGTTTATGTTGGATACTAAGAAAAGCTTCTTCACACAGAAGTGTGGTTGCGTGCTGGAACAGGTTCCCCAAGGAAATGTTCACAACACCAGACTTGACAGAGTTCAGGAAGTGTTTTCAAAATGTTCTCAGGCACATGCTGTGATACTTGGGTTGTCCTGTGTAGGGCCAGGAGATGGACTCAATGATCCTCAGAGGTACCTTCCAACTCAGCATATTCTGTGTTTCTATGGCTTTAATCCTCATAGATAAATATTTGAAGACCTGAGGGCCCTGTATTTCACAATAAAAATGTTTTGAAATACCCAGCCATTCACACCACACAGCAGTTGCTATTGAAACCACAGAAACTCCCTGTTCATGCACTTGAAGCAACTGTGCGAAGACTAGTCCTTGCTTGCTAAATCCCCTTGAACTCCAGACCTGAAAGTGATGGCTCATATGGAAGACGGAATATCCTCCAGAGGCGACCTTACTGCCTCTCCTAGAACTGCGGCATGACCCCTGTCCAGCAATACCATCCAAGCACCACCATTGTATCCAAGTGATCAGGAACATGACCATGCCTTAAATGCACTAGGTGACTCAGGCCTGCCTTTTTCAGCTCAAGGGGCAATGTCTGCCCTTTCCCTAAGGTTATTAGCTCACCATGTGCAATATTCTGCTTTAACTTTCAGGCACATGCACCAAGGGAGCAAATGCTGAAACAAAAATTGCTGTTCAATTGTGTGCACTCATTATGTCCTGTCAGCTCTCTGGTGAAGACAAGCTGGCTGAAAGAGCTGAGAACTGGGAGGCTGGAGCACCTGGATTTGCAGCTGATCTTGTAATGAGAGAGTCTGTCCTGGAGCCAAGACTTGTATTACCTTTGCCATGGTTTCTGCCATCCTAAATCGGTATCCCAGATACTTGAAAAAAACTTGCCTGTAGGCACCTGACTCATCAAGAGACATGGCTGCTCCACAACCAACTCTGTGGATCTTGTGGCCAAGAGAACGCATTCTTGTCACATTGTTGGATGTCAGTGTTCAGAGGAAACTATGGAAAAATCCCACTGTTCAGCTGGTATCTTAAGACCAGAGGAAAAGGACATCTTTCCTGACATTTGCAGAATTTAAATACCGCAATCCTTGAATAAGGATTTAAGAAAATCCCTAATGTTTATATATGAATATAAGGACTGAATTGTCATAGCAAGCAAGGAATTTGGTTGGGTTTTTTTTGTATGAATGGCAGTGGCCCATGTAGGAAAAAAAGAGAATGCATAAGCTAGGAAACAAATGTTTTCTCTTTCCTCAGCCTGATCTACCCTCTACTCTGTAACCTGTACTTACATTCCTGTGGTATTTATTGTCTTGCAGAGATTACTCAACCTGTGCAGAATTAAAAAACTTTAAGATAAGTGATGGAATATCTGTGTGTCCATAGCTCAGCTATCTATCTCTATACTTGCCTTCTGGGTACTCCTATCTCTTCATCAAAGTGAGGCCAGTGTTCCACTGGAAAGTGATCTTTGACTGGTATTGGCTGATATTCAGCTATTCCCGTTTCAGTTTGGTCATAGCTACAAAGCAGCCCTGAGTCCTCCTTGTCATCTGTCTCTTATTGTCTTAAAGTTGTTCCATTTCCACAGCTGTTGAAAGTCACCAGTTAAAAAATGGACTGATTCAAAATCCGTTTGTTTCAGAAAGCCCAAATTCGAGCCAGAATCATGAATGGAATTTCAGAGCAGATGCACCTTCCTACCTACATCATAAATCAAAACAACAACATGATCCAGGCACATTTGAACTTCAGAGCTTTTGAAACCTAAAGGAAGATTAGCTAGATTTTGAGATTCCCCTTTCCTCTTCCTACAATTGTAGGCGTATACAGACATATAACACCTAGAAATTTCAGAACTAGAGGATCAACAGCCCTTGTCTTTCTAAATATATTGAAGATATTCAATTTGATTTATAACTTGTTTTGTGAACTGAAAGCAAAGTGAAAAAAGTACTGTTAACTCTCTTCTATCACCATTTGGACACGAACAGCTTGAAATGAATCCTCACTGTACCCTCTGGAGAGGTGCATCCATTGATATTGTGACAGTACATTCATGACTCCACCCTTTCTGAGTAGCTACTGATCAATGAAACTGGTTTGTCTCTAGTAACCTCACAGTTAAAGCTCCTGGCTGCTCTGATTTGCAGATGTCTGATGGTCATGATCAGGGCCATTCAGTTCTTCCTATTTCTTCTCTTGTCTTAATGTGACCTTGATACTTTTCCTAAAGTAAGGAGCTGCAGTTTTCTTGCTTTTGTTCTCCAAGACTCCATGGCTGATAATATATCAGGTTCACTGTTGATTTGAAAATCAGAAGAGAAATACATTAAAGCAACATTTCCCTCACATTTTTTAGAAGTGTTCTTTTGATTAATGTGTTTCCTTCTTCCACTTCCACTGTTTATTGAACAGACAAACAAACTAAGAATTGGTATTTTAGCTCTGTTAAGCAATGGGGCATTGGTCAGTAGATGTTAAACTACACTTTTGCAACATATTTCAAAGACGAAAGCATTGCATCCCAGCTGGCAAACTGTGTTCCTTTGCTTGTGGGAGACTACACTATTAAAAATAAACCAAACCAAACCAAACCAACAACCAAAAAACCAAACCAAAAAAAAAAAACAATAGCAAAAAACACCAAAAAACCCTCCACAAACAAAACCAAAAAACCCCACAAAAACCCCACAAACAAACAAACAAACCAACCACCACAAAAAAAAAAAAAAAAAAAAAGACTTCTAAAACATATTCCACCCTAAAAAAAAAAAGAAAAAAAAAAGAGAGAGAGAGAAAATAAATAAATAATAGACAGTAGTAAAAAACCCAAAAAACCCCAAAGAAACCTGCAGTAAAAAGGAAGCTTCTAAATTTTACCAACTCTTTGTAAACTACATTACAATGTTGCTAGTTAATTTTTTAAGTGCTACTGAAGCACAGGGGAAAAATTACATGTTTTAGTGTGGCTTATCTCTTGACTGTTCAGATCTGTGCAAGCTCTTACATGGCATTTCCATGTCCTGCAAAGCAACAAATGTATAACCCAGAATTAGAACAAGGTGAAGAAAGAAACAGCCTAGATCTTAAAAAACAAAGGCAGAATATGTTTTGATGGTATGTCACCTTCAATGTACAGAAAAAGTTAAAACACAAGCCAAAATATTACATAGACAACGGAAGTTATTTTTCTCAAGGAATGGTATCAGCATTTCTGGTAACAATTCCCAAATGCTTTAACTGCTGAAGAATGTGCCTAGCCAAATGGAAGCTATTTCCAGCTGATGTGTTCTACATTATGACTAACCATGGCAAATTACAGTGGAGTTCCTCATCTACATCAGAGAGCATGTACACCAGATGACAGTTTTAGACCAAGGCTAACACCTAATGAGAAGCATCAGTGTAAAACAAGAAAAGAGAAAAAGGAAACAAACATCTATTTGATTGGAAGCAGAACAGAAACAAGTCATATTTTGGCTCACAGTCTTTGACAGCGTCTTTATACATTAGGCTGAAGATAACTGCTGAACAAATGATTAATGAAATGTCCCAGATGCCTTCTGCTATTTCCACTGACTCTACTTTTTAGGTAGAGTAGTAATTTTTAATCTCTGCATATTCTAACTCAACTGGCTGGATTTTCCAGCCATAATAACAAGGAAAATTGATATTTCACAGCAGTTTTCTGTATATTTTAATCTTACTTTTTCCTTTTCTCTCTTTCTCTTAGAACAAAAATGGTTGCCCTTTTGTCACACTGGTATGTAAACCATGAATTGTCAGAAAATGATTTTTCAGTTTTTGTCAGAACTGTTTGTTCCTGAAGGCTTTTGTGTTGTTGTTGTTGTTTTTTCTCTTATTTTAGATTTATTTATGTTTAAAAAGATTTTGTAAACTATTCTTTAATTTAGAAAGAGAGAGGTCTAGTATGTAATTTTTTTTACTTGATGTATTTGGTTAAATAAAGACCCTAAGAAAGAGTGACCCAAGAAACAATCTAATCTTTTCTTTCTTACAGTCTTAAACCAAATATCTCTTCCTGACTTCTTCATCAGTAGGTACCAAATTTTTTTCATAGCTTCTAAGTAATTATAGCCTGATTTGAAAATATTCCACATTTCAGTTGAAATTGTCAAACTTAAAGATGCTTTCTGATGTGCTGTTCTCAGGCACAGATACACAGAAGAGCAGATCTGTGGAAGAAGGAAGCTCTTTCTATTCAAACAGTCTACTACCTCATCTATTCATCAAGCCTGATATAACCAAATGGAAAATATTTTTGTACTGTTGAATACTAATGCCTAGCAAAGAATACTGGAACTCATTTTAAGGATATTTCTTGCAATATTGTTTTATAGAATTTGTTTTTTATTTTTTTTCCTCATGGGGTCTTTAGGAACAAAATGTCTTTATTCAAAATGTAATAATCATCAGTATTCATATTAGATCGTTTCTTTTCAAAAAGCAGCCTTTTTACACAGTACCTTTTTGAGGGAGGAAACTGAATTAATAACATTATGCATTTTATGGAATAAAGCAAAAGTCATTAAAGGAAAATATTCGAAATTCAATGATAAAATGTCTGGCTTGGAGCACAAACATTCAACAACTATCACCATATCATTACAGTTTTGGATAAGACTTATTAGATTCAAACTATTTGTTTCATTATACCAAACAAGCCAGACACTTGGGAAAGAAAATATTTTAGCTCAAAAGTGTTAGTAGAAATTGAGATGTTTTAAACTATTGAGAAGACTGTTTCCCAGACTGAGTACTTGGTCTTTGAAGACTCAATCCTCTTTACATTTATTACATTAATTGCAATAATTAATTTCATTAATTTTTATCACAGTCATTCAAGTCACACACATATGCAAATACAAAATTTGCAGCCTGTTAGAAGGCTGTGAAAATGCAGGGAATAGATGCTCATTGCTCAGTGTGACAATGTACTTCTCAGTGATTCTTGAACCAGCCAGCTCCTAGGGATAAATTAATTCTAGACTGAAATCCAGGATTATAGTAGGTTACTAGGTGAATTAGATGGAGGTCTGTTAAATTCATGTGGTATACAGAAGTGATTATCAATTTGAAAAAATTTTCACCATTCCTTCAATCACAACAGCTGAGGGTATGGAGGCCTCCTCCAGGTAGACTGGACATTCCAATATAGATCTGGCACTGATGCAAACTCTTGTTGTAACTGGCCCACTGTTTGTGTTTATCAAAAATGGCACACTGAGACCTATTTCTTGCCTTCAACAACTGCCAGAGGCCATTGCTAAGGAATAGGGGAACTATAATTGATATATTTACTCTTAATATCTTTCTCAGTGATTTCCAGTGCCAAGAGAAACTTTTTTCCCTTTAACACAATCAGAAAGATTTCTCTTCTATGTCAGACCTCTCTCGGAATTCAAGGAAAACTGTAGCACTTACAGCATCCCGTGACAACAACTTCCACAGATCTATCTTCACTTGTGGGAAGAACTTTCTCTTTGTGCTTGTTTTGAAAATTTCTCATACTGTTTTTATTTTATGCCTCACGGTTCTTGAATTGGAACCCAACTGCGGTGTGACACTGCCGGTTTTGTCAACATGTATAATATTTGTCTTCATTTACCTCCTTTCCAAATTGATCCGTTGTACTTTGCTGACCTGCTCCTCATTTTCTATCTGTGTAATTTATCATCCTTCTCTGAACTTTGTTAATATCCTTATGGCGATGAAAGAATCAGAATTTCACATTTTTCAAGCTATTGGTGAACTCTGTCGCCTGTAAGAACTGTTCAAAATTATGTGGGAATAAATACAGAAAAGATAGGAATAAATACAAAAAAACACCAGAATAAATTCAGAAAAGGTACTGAAAAAAACGTTTTAATTGTAAGATTCTTGTTTTCCTATCTGATACTAGCAATTCAAAGCTCACCATAATTTTATATATGAGATTACACTATTTTCAGTGTATCATTTCAAGCTTATCTACAGTGAAATTCAAATAAAAATTATTATCATATAATTTATTCTCTGAAGGCTTGTTTAAAATTTGCCCTCTTTTTTGCTACTCCAAATAATTTAGTATTAATAATGTATTTAGCCACCTCCTATCTTGTATTCTTTTTTTCAGATTGTTCATAAATATGAGGAAGAACACAGATCCCAAAGTTGTCATTCTTTCCTTCCTTGCAAGAACAGGCTAGTCCCTCACATTGTGCATTTCCTGACTTGTGTGCAAGTAAGTGCCTTACCTCCTGGCTAACACAGAATTGCACTGCTTAGTTTACTTCAAAGCAACTGGATTTTATCCATTTGCTTTTAATCCCTTCAGAGAACTCTAATGGATTTAAGAAGGAGGACTTTGCTTTACAGATATACTGTTGACTCTTTTCCATTGGGAAGAGATCATCTCCATACATGTGTCTATTATGCTAATTCTTCTCTTTGTTAACTTGCACTTTTATACTCACTATAAACCTCTTTGTTTCAAAAGCCAGCAGTAATTTTTTCAGGGCTGGAATCCCTGTGATTCTACTGGGGAGGTTTGTGGAGGAAAGAAGTTACTTGCAAGCAGGAGCAAAGAAAAGAAAAGGATCTGTTTAGCTGCTGATTTAAAAACCTGATGATTTTAACTGAAGATTTAAACCTGTTTGGGAGAAGTTATTTAACATCTAGCATTTGAAGCTCAATCTAGTAATTAAGATGGCTATATAAAATGAAAGTTCTTTTTGAGAGACACTGCATTTTTTTCACAATTCTATTTAAGGTCATTAAAATCAACAACAATCCTATTACACAAAATGATGAAAAATATGATTGAAAATGAAAACAAAAAAAATCAGAAAATTTCAATTCTTTCTGCACCGAAATTTTGTCAGATTTTATTGTGTTTATTTGTCCATTAATCTGACAATTGCAGAATGGTCTCCTAGCCTGAATAAGAAATTAATGATGGAAGCCTTGTGTTCTAAAATTCTTAGTGAGGACTTTCCTGCTTTGATACAGGCTTGTATTCGTCTCTACATTTTGCTGTGCTATGACAGTTTATATTTTCTTGCTGCATGGATTCAGTCCTTCTAAACCACTAGTCATTTACTGGAATTAGATGGAAGACAGGAAAGATGCTCCTAGAAGAGTGAAGGTCAGGATAAAATGACCAGAATATCATTTACATATGTGGTTAGGTGTAGTTCAAATAAATAAAGACGCTGTACTGAAGGGCAAGAAAAAAACCAAACCCAACAACCTAACAAACAGCAAAACTTTTCTCTGTTGAGATGTTTTACTTCTCTCTCCAAGGTAAGGAAGACTCTTTATTATTTTGTCACAGTGATTTATTTTGCAAGAGTAAGCTAAAAATTGCAAAGGTTTGAATGCTGTTCTTAACTTCATTGCCCCTAGGAGCAATGAATGGGGATGACCTCTTAAGCTGACAAATATATTTAATATTAGATTCAACTCTGAGCTGGTTATTTTTGTCCATATAATGATAATGTTGGTAGATGTGTAGTGAGTGACTCACAACACTGGTCTCAACTGTGTCTTCTCTGTAAATCTACAGGACCTGATACTGACTGTGGTGCTGCAGCAAGAGTTCATGGACTGTGTCTGGGAGGAGATCCATCAGAAACATCTATTGGAAATCTAATGCACAATAACAGCTGGAGTAACCTGGAAGTCCTACGGTAGTGCTAAAGCACTCTCACAACAAGACACTTGGGAATCCAAGAATTGTGCACCAAATCTGGAGCATTCCAACCCTGTCAGGGAGCCAGACCTTCAGACCTCCAACAAAGTATTAATAGTGGAGTCTCCTAGAAGATACAGTACAAGGTGGGAAACATGGATGCTCAGACTTGATTTATGCTCTGTGACAGTAGTGAGCATTCTGTGTGCCCCTGGGGATGCCTGACAGACTCACTGACAGGGAACACCAGAGTATGTTTATACATGAATGTTGGTCACACAACAAGTGTTGCATCTGTGCCTATTGATTTCAGTGGGGGTATTTCCTCTGCCTCGAGCAATTCATTTCAGCCTGTATATTTATTTAGTGGGCATGCAGGCTGGGGCTCAGATACTTAATAAGTGCTTGAATGTGACATAATCTACAATTCAAAGTGAGGAAGAAGTTCATTGTGTGACTGCCTAGATTTGTTTGCTCTGTAAATTAATTTTGCCTCTTCCTCATAAATAATGCTGCAGTTCTGTAATCTTGCAATATGGGTATTTTTATATTCCTTCTTTGCAGTATCAATGCAATGACAAGCCTGATTTTTATCAGTAATAAAATGCACAGCTATTAATTCCTTTTGATTACTTCCAAGATAGTTCGGTAACATTTTTCTTTAACATATTAGTATTTGATGAAGCAAAAAAGCAATTAATAAAGTGACTTAACAGCTTAATTGAGATAATAACCTTCTGTTTAGTGGAGTTTTATGTACCTAGAGAGGTGATTTGTTCCCAATACGTATTGTCTGCTTGCTTGTTTGTTTAATCACCTTGCTGATCACTTTATATATTTGTCTTTGAGATGCCTAAGACTGAAGAATTGTGAAAGGATCTAACACCCTAGAAATAATTGTGACTGATATATCTCTATTATTTTAACAGTTAATTTAGAAACTAAATAAGCAGGACTTTCCAAGAGAAACTTAAAGCCAATTTTCACTCTTTTCTCTCTCCCAGTTCCTCAAAAAACACTGAGGTGGCACATGGGCTGTAGAATCTACATTAGCTGTAAAATTCCATCTGTGCAGCTTAATATTTCACTAAGAAGACTACAATAATGTAGGAAAAATTACCATTGCTTGTAGAAAAAATATTTATTCAGTATCTTTTGGTAAACTGAGGAATTTAACTACAAAATGGCATTTTCACTTAACAATCTAATATTACCACTTGGTCATCAGGTTTCTTAATTATTTAGGGTGTTCAAAGTTCACAGGAAATTTAGGCTACAAGTTTAAGTTTCCTGATTTAAGTTTCCTAAATTTTTTTCCCCAAGTGATAAAGGAGCTTCTGAAATTCTGCTTGATATTCGCATTCTTATCCGTCAATTAGGTTTGCTAATTGAAATAGCCATGTAAGAAATATTTCAGGACCACAACAAGAAAAAAAAAAAAAAAAAAAAAAAAAAAGAATTTTGAAGTCCTAAATAAAAATTTCAGTCCTGAACTTCATTAGAAAACTCAGCAAAAGAAAATGTCATCCAGTTTCTGAGTATAATTTAATAATGGCCATTTATCTACTTGTTTGGTTCCAGTATTGTAATTTGATTTAAATTTGTTTTTCTTAGTCTGGAAAATCAGTTATAGTAAGATAAGAAGCTGTTAGGTTATGTGGTATATCATAGCTTTGGCAAAAAGTTTATTTCCATTTTTGCTTTACTTTCATGGCTTCACTTATTTTTCCTTCAAAAACTGTTTTTTATTCCTGTTGGAAATATACTGATAATACTGTAGTTGATAGTTTTTTTCTTGTATTCTTATATATAAATGCTGCATTTTTGCTGTGTTTTGGTGTGGTAGCAACCCCAATTTTGTTAGAAATCTTCTTTGTAAGACCACAGCACTGTGTTAATCAGAGAACTCTAGAATGATGGCAACTGGCTTCTCAAATAAATCACAAATATTCTTTCCTTCTATAACCATTGTGTCACAGCCAGTAGAAAGGCAAACATGCCTGTGGTTATTGCCTCCAATATCTATCTGTCAGAGCTGTGAGATACTGTAAATCATCTGAATAGCAGTATCTTGCTTCTCTGGTAGGCTGGGACTTATCTTAGGGTGCCTTCCATGTAACTCTGCTTGCATTGTTGTATTTGAGAGACACTCTTATTGGCCTAGCAGTGCTAAGATCATAGGTGCATGTCCAGACTGGCATTCAGATGCCTAAAGTGACATTCTAATAACAATTTCAATGCTCAGGGTATAAGTTCTTACAGCCTTTTGTAGCCAGATCCATCTAGCTCTTGAGGCACCTAAATTTCTTGAGTATTTTAGCTTTTGGCATCACCATCCATGTTTCTCTTCTGAGATAATGATCACTGAAAATTATCAGCTGTATCAGAGCTGCCACCACAGCAACAATGTGGCCCAATGTGCCCACAGTTCTTACCATGGAGGTGGGATTTTACCATCCCTGGTAAGAATACCCTCAGGTAAATTATGTTCTAGTTCAATCATTTGTCTGCTGACTTTTTTGGGCTGCCTTTCTCTCCTATAAACTGTATTGACTCACCTCAACCAAACAGGAAGAAATTCTATCCTAGCTTTGTTCATACCTTTTGGATTCAGGTTTGTCCCCAACAGAGTCTGTGATTCAGCCTTAGGTCACTGCCCAACAAAAAAAATGATAAAAAGTATTTTACTCTTCTCTGCTCTACTGGCTGGCTGCATAAAAGGACACTTCCCCCTGACATGCCTTATATTTTACAGACAAAAAAGGGAGACTTCCTGCTAAGAGTGGAAGAGACCAAAGACCCTACCTTTAGCACTGTCCAATGACTATTCTAGCTTTTTATCTGAGTACACTGGTTGTGGTGGTACACTCCCACAGATGCAAACACGAAAATATGAGATCTAAATTTTACCCAGCTCACAATGGCCATGCCCTTCTGAAGTTCTTTTGTTTTTCTTGTGGGGTTTTCTTTGGTTTGCTTTTTTGACAGGGAGTTGGGTTGTTGTTTGGCTGCTTTTTAATTCCCTGAGAAGAAGCTGAGCTACTTGCAGATTAGAAATAGGAAGTAAAAATCCAAATTTTCTTCCAGAAAACTTTCTCCCATTCATGGGAGCTACACCCAGAAAATTAGACCAAATAATTAAAAAAGTTCCATGGTGGCATAATGATACTTGCAGAGAATTACTATTTAAATCTCCTTGCTGGCATCGTCTTTCCTAAATGGTGCATATTTTAAAGTAGTGTAAGAGGATGTTTAAAATCACAATGACCAATGAAGGGCAATTAAATATTGACTAAATTTGGCTGGTATATCTTATGGAAACTTGTTACTTAAAACATTGTCTTTCTTGGGAATCTGCTTTACCTTTAGACATTTGTATTAAGCTGCTGCAGGATTCTAAAGGAGCAAGGTTATAATGGCTGTAATACACACCCATTATACCGGGCATTTGACTCTACAGTAATACACCATTACAAATAATTGCAACTTCTATCAGCCCTGGAGCTAGTCCAGCCTATACTCATTGTTCTATTGGGCACAAGTTTCCAAGACTTCTAGGAGCCTTCCCAAGCAATGTTTAGCCAAGCCCTGAATCCCAAATATCAAAATTGTCCTCTGGGTGTGCCACCCGTTTTAGGCCCACTCAAGACAGTATCCTGGAAGATCCTTCTAACTTGACAGGAAACAAAAAAGGAAAGCTAAGTGATTAGCACAGAGACTTTGAATATGCTAAGAATAAATGGTAAAACCTGCTTTCTCCCAAGATTTGTTTCATATCTGTCTCTTCAACTCCTCATGTGCTTGAAATTATTTTTTTTAACAGCAGTGTGTCTTCCAGCTCATAAGGAATTAAACATTTTAAGCATAAATTGTGGTTTCTATACACTAATCCTCCTATCAAACATATTCTATTTCATAAGTTTTTGTGTAATATCCATCTCATTAAAACTCTTCCTAAATAAAGTCTGAAGGAATGTACTTAACATGTGCCATATGTTTGTTTTTTCAATGTCTTTCCCATAGGGAAGAATGAATACAGTGGAATATTTTTCTTCTCATGTTATTTAATTAGACACATAAAAGCTATTCTGAACTTCTATAGCAGAAAGAACAAATGAAAAAAAAGTTCTTCCCTGATGTAGGTTTGTAAAGTCTGTAAAAGTCTGCTTTACATTATTCAGTGCCCACTCTGCCCCTGTGTGAAGTGCGTTTCCTGTATGGGTGAGATGTGCTGTTCTTGTCAGTGATAAAGCTGGTGACCACAGCTCACTTCAGAATTATGGGTACACTTTTTCAGTTCATACCATTTTGATATATAGATAGATAACTCTCTGTATTTCTTTACAATAGATGAAATCAACAGCAAAGTTCCAAATGTTGTGTCCTTCAGAACAGAACCTCCATGAACTGCAAGTATTTGAACTGTCTATTTCTGCAGCATTCAGTCTACACTTAAATCTTCAAAAAAGGTACAGTATAATTACTAGTTCTTCTAAGAGCCAAGTATTACACTGTACAGAGAAAGATTTCTAAATTCAAAAAGTACGTTTAAACAAGCTGGCATGTGGTGCTTTGGTTACCTGGTTCTTTTTAGA